>NC_090926.1:372311925-373574279 GCF_040938575.1 Ambystoma mexicanum | reverse complement strand
CCATGTCTTAACAGCCACTAGTGGGATAGCAGCGAGATATGGTCTTTTGGGAGTAAGACTGGAGGGTGGTATCTGTACTCCTGCCCTCTATATGGCAGAGTAGAAACACAGAGCACCCTAGCCAAGGTTCTCTATTTGGTAGCTATAGACGGGCAACCAAGGCTTAAGCTCTCAGGAGATGATGTGGGCTGGTTCTTAAGTAAAGTCTAGACCCCAAGACCCCACAAAGGAATGTCCACACACTATGTTATGTGCTAACACAGTACTTTATATATAAATAAGGTTCAAGATATATACATCAGTTAATAACACACTTTGTACTCTGGCAATTTTAATATGACAAATATACACAATATCTGTGGTACCACCCTTAGCTATTGCTTCCTTTAGAATCCATCAACTGCTGACAGTTATGGCGGCATACAAATCATGCAGCAAGGTGTAACAGCATAGATCGTAGTAAGGAAGGCATGTTGGGTTAAACAATGGCAGAAATTGCTATTGAGACACAGTTCTGAGTGAGGACCCCCCACCTGGTCAACCTGTAATAAAGAGTACTAACAAGCCCAGTCCATTCATGTTTAAATAGTCTTGTTTCCTGTTTAAAATGTTCAACCACCCCAATGTACCTGAGATAGAAGAGTTGCTTCAGTGGTTGGTCAAAGGTACCCTTGAGAGTGACTTCCCTATCAAGCAGGAGCTACAGGGTGTTGAGATTTCTCGAAGAAAGGTGAACGCTTGCGTCGACACTGCATCTTCAACCTTCGCTGTGCTCTTCGACGATCGATCGTGGAAGTCCTGTGAAGATGAGGCGTTCAGTCCACCTCGGTTCAAAGAATTTGGTACTGCAAAGATGACTCTGTGATGAATGTAGTCCCAGCCACGGGCGTCGAGTGTCGGGAGATGCTTCAGCGGTCCTCTGGCCTTTCGGTGCCGCAGCCGCAGCACGTACCTCGGGATAGCTTCGGCGATCGGTACTCAACCACGGGCTGGACTTCAGATCTTCACTTCATCAGTGTCCTCGGGACGTCTTTGTCGGCTTCTGGTGGCGGGAAACCCACAGGTGGACTTTCCTCTGTAGCCGGCGACCTCTTTCTCCGGAGGGACAAATCAGTTGACGGAGATGGCAAGGGAGCCCTTCATTCAATGTTCTTAGGCAAGGTGGAGCGTTGCTGCTCCGGTCCTCGAGCAGCACAGTGTCAAGCCGTTTCTGCTTCTGGGCAACACGACTCGACTGGCTTCGAGCGGTTAAGGAAATCCTCTGAACCCCGGTCAACGGCAATGGTGCTTCACTTCAAGATTCATGGTGGACCTCTTCTTTGGTCGACAGCCTTTTCGGGACTGGCTTCCAGGGTACCTCGATTAAGATCAGCTTTTGATATGATATGGCATTTATAACGTGCCTATACACAAGTGTTTCAAGGCGCGACGAGGCAAGGGATGGGGAACAAAGGGAAGACAGAGACAACGTTCTTACTAGGCGAGGTGACATTGAGATTGCGCATGTACCGGGGATGGGGGAATGGGAAAAGTGCAGGGGGAAAGAGGGAGGGGGCAGTGCAGTACATAGGATAAACAGTAAAATAAATAAAGACAATAAATAAAAAATGCGGCCAGCTGGTGGCAAGTGCAAGGGTAAGTGCGGACATCAGGTGTCAAGTGCTGGTAGGGGGCTGTAGGAATACAGAAACAGTCCCTGAGTGCAATGGTTGCCAGGGACAATGGTTGCACGATGTTACCTCATAGCTCGGGGCGAGGTCTCCTAGCCAGGTCCTCTCTCGGATCAGTCCTCAACAGACTCGACAGCTTTTAGATTTTGTCAGAGGAAAACAGCAGCAATTCTTCTTCTTCCAGCTGGGCTTCAAGGATAAGCAGCTTCAAGTTTCAACAACAGCTTCTGAACAAATTGGGAAGTGAGAGGTCCCCTGATATACATATCTGTCCCTCATTCACTCTGGCTGAGCCAGCCAATCGCACAGAAGGGCATTCATGCAGGCAGGCAGCCACTTAGGCAGCCACTCAGGCTCACAGGCATTCAGGCTATTCACTTCCACCCAGACACCCAAAACAAGGAATGTGGATTGGGGCAAGCTCCCAGCCTTTCAGCACACCACACTGCATTCATGTCAGTTTCAGACGGGGCTGTCTCATTCATTGTGTCATACACACAGAATCCAGACGCCCATAACATAGAATGTATATTTATCATACACTCTAGTCACACAGGTCCCACTCCACAGGTGTACCCGCAACATACAGTCACTGGGAAGGCCAGCCAGCCTGGCCTGGAATTCCCCACTATACCATATATGGTTCTTCCACCGAACAGACAGTCGGGGGAAGGGACAGAGTCAGCGCTTCCCAGGACTTTGGGAAAACAAGGTAACAGGCAATAGAAACCAAGAGGCCACATGGGCCATCGTGCCTTCTATCAGGAATCCACTGATTCTTATGGCAGGGCCTGGATATCCCAAAATGGAGAATACTCAGAGCATCTGTCAAATCCAGCATGGAGCTGCCACCAGCACAAACCCTGCTCTGTGGGCCACGCACAGGTGCCCACAAACACACACTAGGGGTACAGGGTTGTACCCCCACCCATGGGTGCCATAAGGGTACCCCATGGGTCTCTGTTCACCACAACCAAAAAGTACTGCTCTGCCAGGAGTCCCAACTGGACTCCTGTGCAGAAAACAACACAGAACACACATGATAATACAGGACAAAGACATTGAGGACCTGTCCCCCCAATGCATTTCCAGCATCAGTCACCCCCCACCCCAGACTGAGGTTAGGGTGGTCTATTCTCCCACGAGATTTACACCCTCATCCATACCTTCTGTGTAAAGGCCATCTACATTATCATGATACTTCCCTGGTCTATGTTCAATACTAAGTCTAGCCCTTGCAGGCTAATGGACCACCTGAGCAGTTTAAGCTTTTCACCCTTCATCTGCATAAGCCACTTTAAGGGCTTTTGGCCAGTGTGGACCTTGAAAGTAGACCCAGTAAGGTAAGGCCTAAAATGCATACGGCCCCAAACTAAATATTTGCGTGACCGGGGTACTAAAAGCAATTTTTTTCTGTCCCGAAACGCTGCGGCGTTTCGGGACAGAAAAAAAGAAACAGCCAAGAAAATGGCCGCCGCCATGGAAAGGGAAAACGGAGTCCGTTTTCCCTCTCCATGGCGGTCATCGGGAGCGGACGCGCTGGGAACACATGTGTTCCCAGCGCGTCCGCTCCCAAAAAAGGATCAAGAAAAAGGTAAGAGGGGTTGGGAGGGAAAAAATAAAAAAATAAATAAATAAAAAAACGTACCTGCGTCCCCGGCGGGGGACGAGGAAAGCCCCAAGCCGTGTGGAGGCACGGAGCGGGGATGGCCCCCTCCGAGTCTCCACACGGCTGGAGACTTCCCTCGTCCCGCGCCGGGGACGCAAAAAAGGATCAAGAAAAAGGTAAGCGGGGTTGGGAGGGTGGGAGTGGGAGGGGAAAAAAAAAAAAAACGTACCTGCGTCCCCAGCGGGGGATGAGAAAAGGCCCCAGCAGTGTGGAGGCACGGAGCTGGGATGGCCCCGCTCCGAGTCTCCACACAGCTGGAGACTTCCCTCGTCCCCCGACGGGGACGCAGAAACAAGAGGGTAAGTTGGGGGGGGCGGGTGGGAGGGAGGAGAGGGAAGGGAGAAAAAAAAATACTTACCCGAGTCCCCAGCGGGGGGCGAAGGCAGCCTCTCAGCCGCGGGGAGGCCCCGCTTCGAGCCTCCCCATAGGCTGAGGGGTTGCCACGCCCCTCGCTGGGGAAAAAGGCCGTGGAATCCCGACGGAGGGATTCCCGGCTGGGTATGGACCTGGCGAGAGCCAATCAGAATGCTTGTTTCAATCTGATTGTCTCTCGCCGGGGTACTAATGAAACATTCTTTTCCAACAGTAGCCCACCTATGTTCTCTACCTTTGAGTTGCCTACTGATAAAAATAATGGGATCTTCCCTCCTTTTGTCATCTTACTGGGACAAGCCCGCTCCAATTCCGGTGTCACAGCCATCAGTTTGAACAATAAAGAGTTTGCTGTAATCAGGAGCACACAACACAGGTGCCCTACACAGGCTTTCCTTCAAGCCAACAAAGCCCCTCTGACAACCTTCCATCCAATAAACCTTCCTCAGTTGCTTGGACGATATCAGAGCTGTCAGAGGGGCAGCTATGGTTCCATAGTCTGACATGAAGTTATGGTAATACTCAGTGAGGCCCAAAAAAGTTCTCACCTGGGTTTGAGTAGTTGGAGTCTCCCAGTCATGTACATCCTGTACCTTACTGGGGAGAGGTTGGATTCGCCCCCTCCTACCTCATGACCAAGGTAAGTGACTTACCCTTGAGCTATCTGGCACTTGGTGGCCTTGATAGTGAGGTTAGCCCTTTGCAAGGCATGCAACACCCTATCCAAATAAGTCAAATACTCTTCCCTGGTGGAACTGTAGACAGCAATGATGTCTAGATAGGCCACTCAAAAGGCCTCCAGACCACTGAGCGCATGATTGACCAACCTTTGGAAGGTCGCAGGTGCATTCTTGAACCTGAAAGGCATGGCTCTAAACTGGTAGAGCCCCTCAGGTGTTGAGAAAGCAGTTTTTTCCTTGGCCTGGTCCGTCAGAGCTATTTGCCAATAGCCTGCGGTGAGGTCGAAGGTGCTTACAAATTTGGCAGCACCTATGGGGTCCACGAGCTCATCAGCCCTGAGCAATGGGTGCGCGTCAGTCTTGGTGATGGCATTGACTCCTGTGTAGCCCACAGAGACCCTCCAATCTTTGGTACTGGCCTGGGAACTTGCCTTGGGGACAAGGGCAACGGGGCTGGACAGGGGACTGGTTGAGTGTTCAATTACACCCATATCCGACATCTTGGCGACCTCAGCCTGGATGTGGTGCTTTACCGTATCTGACATCCAATAGCATATGCTTTTGATAGGTACACTGTCACCAGTGTCAATTTCGTGCCTGCACCACAGGGTGAGGCCTGGTGTCAGTAAAAACAGAGGGGCATACTGCCGGAGCAAAGCCCTGCAGGCCCTCTGCTGCTCTGGTGTCAGATCTGGAGAGAGATGCATTTCCTCCACTGAACTATCTTGAGGGTTACTATGCAGCAAATCAGGAAGGGGCTCCCTCTTATCCTCCTCTTGCTCTGAGGCTAGCTGAAGACATGAGACTTCCTCTCGCCTGTGGAAAGGCTTGAGCCTATTAACGTGGAATACCTGAGGGCCTACCAGATAGTTGGAGATTATCCTGAAGGCTCCAGTCCACTTATCTGCTAAATCTCGAGGCATGGTAGGCTCCATCACAAGAATCTCCTGTCCTGGAGTTCAATCCACTTGTGAGGCCTTAAGGTCATGTCAGTACTTGTTCATTTCTTGGCTTGCCTTAAGATTCGCTGATGCCTGGCCCATCATCTGTACTATTATTACAAACAGAAGGTCCTAGCTCCTCTCAAGTCCTCGCCCTTAAGGATCCAACAGCAATAGTTTGGATACCTAACGAACTGCCCTCCTCAGTTGCAACAGACTACACTCACAAGCGGGAAAGAAGAGGGCTTCTCCTGAGTGATAATAGAGGACCCCAGCAAAGGCAGGAAGAGTGCTAAGAGGCAAGACAGAGTTCTAAGCGAATCCCCAAGAGAGGCATGGTGAGACACAGCAAAGTGCTCTTGATTGTGATGAATGAGCGAACGGCTGACATCGTGCCTGCTTTTTTGAAATCTTCAGCTGCATGAAGACTTCTAATTTTTGCCGCCATTGTGCTTACAAGACCCCGAGCCTGAGAGGGTGGAAGCTCCTCATGCGAAGATTCTTCCTTTACCCCTGCTACTAATAACAAGTTGGCAGTGAGGCCGACACCACACTGTGTTCAGAGCCTTTCATCAAAGAGCTGCCCCCCGCTTGCTTGCATCAGGTTGCACTACCAATGCTTAGAATTGGTTTAAGTGTGTGTAATTCCGATTGTTGTCTACAATACATCCCCCCTGAAGAATTTCCCGTGAATAATTCTCTTGAAGAAATATGGGAATGAAACATGTCAGGTCTCTCTGGCTGTGAGATAACTGTAACGGTTTTAATTAGGCATCAAAAGCTGCTGTCTACTTAGTAACAATAATAGGATGTTAATACTAATGTAATAGATCCACAATTAGACATCAGATTGGTATTTGTACTTAAGATGCTAATGTTAGATATTGTGTATTTTTTATGTGTTTTTTAGTATACAATTGCATGTGTGTGTGTTATATTATTAACAACCTTTAATGAGAAATATTGATTACTTCAACTGCTTTACTGTTTTTCTGTCTAATAAAGGTGCAGGTGTTCGCTTTTAAGTTTAACACAGAACCCCTTTAGTTCTATCTTTGGTGTTTTGTTTTCTTTCCTGACTTTCTTATATACTTTTTTTATATATTTTTTTCACTTGAGGTTGTTTTGTTGCTCCACATATATGGATTACTGGGGTCGAAATACTGGTTGTAAATATATGAATTTTTTTTAATATGGAATGAATTTTGTAATAAAATATACATATATTTTTTCAATGACGCTTGTGAGTGTAGTCTGTTGCAACTGAGGAGGGCAGTTTGTTAGGTATCCAAACTATTGCTGTTGGATCCTTAAGGGCGAGGACTTGAGAGGAGCTAGGACCTTCTGTTTGTAATAATACAAGTTCAATTGGGCATTGTCCTAGGCCTCTTTTCACAAGAAAACCCAGTCCTTTGTAGTTCTTTGGCCATCATCTGTACTATCCTCCTTCTGAGGCCTAACACATAGTCCCCCACTTGCTTGGCAGGACCTGGAGGCGAGGCTTCCAAACCTTCTCTGATTAAGTCGTGGGGCCCCCCTAACGGGATGTCCAAAGAGAAGCTCAAATGCGCTGAAACCAACACCCTCTTGAGGCACTTCTCTATTAGCAAACTGCATGCAAGGCAGGAGGTTATCCCATTTCGTCCTTACGGGCTCTTCCAAAGCACCCAGCATGCCCTTGAGAGTCCTATTGAACCTCTCAACCAGACCATTGGTCTTGGGATGGTAGGAGGTGGAGAACTTGTTACCCCACACTCCCTCCACATCGCTTGCATGTAACTAGACATGAGGTTGGATCCTCTGTCGGAGACCACCTCTTTAGGGAATCCAAGCCTGGTAAAAATGTCCAGGAGAGCCCTGACAACCACCTTGTCAGTAATGGTCTGAAGGGGTATCGCCTCAGGGTACTTGGAGGGCATGATAACCAATACCATGATGAACCAGTGTCCACCTGATGTGGGAGGGTCCGGGGTACCGACCATGTCGATTCCTACCCTATCAAATTGTGTGCCTTCCACCTGCAAAGGCTGTAGTGGGCAATGACACTGCCTCGTTTTGCCAGACAACTGAAAAGTGGGACAGGTCCGGCAGTGGGACTCCACTTTTACTCCCATCTGGGGCCAGTAGAAATGTGCAGAGAGCCGTTGCTTAGTCTTTTTAGTACCAAGATGACCAACTAAGGGCACCTCATGCGCCAACTGTAATAGGAAGGGCCTGTAAACCTTGGGTACCACCAACCTCCTGAGGTCACCAGGTTCAGGCTTAGTGGGCTCACTACAAAGGTACTCACCCTCCCAATAGATCTTGAAGGACATAGGCACTTCAACTGTTGCCTGGGCCTGTTTTCTTATACCCACGAGAGAGTGGCACTCTCTCTGACCCTTCTAGAAGTCTCCCCTATAGGGCCCCCCTTCAGCCAGCAGGCATTGAAGGTCAGGGTTGAGCACCTCTCCAGCAGGAGGGTCTTCTGGCTCTTCTCCCTCGGGAGTTGAGCCTTGGGTTACCACTGGACCCAGCCTGTCCGGAGCCTCAATACCAGTGGGTGTTGCTGAAACAGCAGGAAGAGAAGGAGACCCCTTTCACAGAGGTAGTCCTCTTGCTCATCCGTTTTGCTTTGGGTTTCCCCTTTGGTGTGGGTAACTGTCATGATCTCTGCTTCCAAAAGGTCAGGGTCTTCCCAACTCCCTTGGAAGCAGATCCATAACCCAGGTTCCGAGTGCCAACCAGTCCCAATTGGGACCTTTTGGACCCAGTCCTGGCGCCAGTGGCACCAGGCTCATAAATATGCCCAGTCCCAGCGCTGGAAGCGCCGGGCTCATAATGCTTGGGTGGACTTACCTTCAGCAGACCATGCTGCTTACTTGCCTGCCAGTTGAGCCTCTGATCCTCTTCTGTTTGGAACTACTTTTCCTGTTGGGTGGGGCTGGAGCCACTCCCTAGATTCAGAACACTGGCACTCTTCTGGAAGGCAGGAACTCTTTTCTTACCAGGAACTCTTTTCTTACTTAGGCGTGGCTGTGGAAGGAGACACCTACGCACTACAGGAGGCTATTTAAACCACACCCGGTAGATGAATCTTGCTTTGCGTTATTCTGCAACCTCTGCAGCAGAACGCTCATCGTGTCTTCTGCATCCGGTCCTGGGCCTAAGGAAAAAGGCTTACCATCCTGAATCCAGTCTTCAGCAACACCTATAAAGACAAGAAAGAACAGGTTAGCATTCCGGCATCTGAAAGGCAAAGGCTTACCATCCTGAATCCAGTCTTCAGCAACACCTATAAAGACAAGAAAGAACAGGTTAGCATTCCGGCATCTGAAAGACAAAAGTTTACCAACTCTTTGCACGCTCCGGAGGCCTTCGGCGCTGCATCCCGCATCTGAAAGACAAAACAAGGTGCGTTTAAAGACATTGGGGAACTTTAATACTCACGTGCCATTACTCCTTTCCACATCTAATCCAGTGGGTATTCCGGCACCCTGCAGCCGCTCCGAACTCGTACCTGCAAAATAAAAAGACAGAGCGCATAGTGAAGCAGGCAACAAGCGCTTACTTACGTGCTTCCAGGCGCTTCTATTCATCACACGGGCTCCATCTTCAACTCACTTCAGCCCGTCATCCGCCATCGCCGGAACCCTGCAAAACAAGAGACATCATTACTAAAGACTTTAAAGACATTTGAATGACTCGAAACTTACCGTTCGTGCAGTAAACGACGGACAGCAGTCCTCTGAAGTCAAGAGGCCTGCGCTACCTAACCAGTGAAGAAACTGGTTACAGCACCCTGCCCCGAGGCAGATGGAGAGCTCGGCATTCACTTACCTAAGGTGAGAGCGTTAACCTTTGGGGGTCTACAGGAGAGGAGAAGAGGAAAGAGATAGGGACACCCCAATAACCCCAGTTCATTAACCCCATATTTTCTATCTGCAGACATCTTACTCTACACGTCAGGCATACAGTGCACAGAGGTCCAGCCCAAAGAGCCAACCGGGTGCTACACATCACCTTTGAAGATACGGTAGTCGCCCAGTCAAGACCGGCGCCTCTGCGAGAATCAGGTGAGCGTTACAGAACGCAAAGCCAACCGCAAAACTCTCGCCCAGGCGCTATGGAAACCTCGGATACTGCCCCCCTAGCCCGGTTACTTGGGGAACTAAGGGCAGAAGTGCATGCAGCTCGTCAGGAAACGAATGCTCTAAGAAGGGAACTAATTATTTCCAAGGAGAGAACAGACAATCTTGCTAGACAAGTGCTACAGTCACAAGCCGGACAGACCCCGTTGCCCGCATCAGGGGCAAATCTTCCTTCAACATCCTCTATGAATCCAGTGCAGATCAACCTACCTGGGAATGTACCTCTGGCTCCGCCCGAACGATTTTCTGGTGACCCAAAGAGGTTTGCAGTATTTATCAATCAGTGCCGGTTGCACTTCTTATGCCAGCCAGCAGCCTTTCCAACTGATCAAGCAAAAGTAGCTTTTGTACTTTCGTACCTTAGTGGCAATGCGGCAGACTGGTCGATCCCTCTAGTTAATCAAGATGATCCGGTTCTCCATGATTTTCAAGCCTTTCAGCTTAGTATGGAAAAACTGTTCGCAAGACATTCACAGGGGCAGGCCTTGGACAATGAGCTTCTTTCGTTGCGACAGGGTAATCAAGACCTTTTGGCTTATATTGCATCTTTCAATAGACTAATAGTGGAAACTCAATGGCCTGAGGACAAAAGGATTACGCTGTTTTATAAAGGTCTACGTGGAGAGCTCAAAGACGTTTTAGCCCAAGTAGTGAATCCCCCACAAGACTGTTCGGATTATATAGACTTGGTCGTTCAAATAGATGACAGGCTGCAGAACAGGAAGGCCGATCGTTCCAAGTTTGATGCTCGAGTATTTTCCAAACCGCCAACTCCTTCCAAAGGAGTAGACTCCGGGGAACCCATGCAAATAGGGGGTCTGAAAGGTCCTCTAACACAAAGGGAGCGGGAAAGGAGGAAACGGTTGCAATTATGCCTATATTGCGGAAACTCAGGGCACTTTCTTCGAGACTGTCCGGTGAAACCTGCCAGGAAGGCAGTAGGAGCTGCAGTTACCAAAGTTACAAACTCTGAGCAGGGAAACGACCTCGCCCGACAAGAATAGAGGTCCTCTTGCCGAGCGTGAAAACCAGTTCCGTGACCTCGCATTTCGTGATACCTATGGTCCTCATTAGCCCTGATAATCCGGATCGATTACATGCAATTGAAGCTTACGTCGACAGCGGTGCCATCGGCAATTATGTGGATCATGAAATGGTTTTGAGGATGAATCTAACTCTTTGTCCCAAGGCTGTAAAGGACGTCATTACTACGGTGGATGGTACGGAGATAGCCTCCGGGCCAGTAACGCATACCACTCAAGAGGTGACGCTAGTAAGTCAAGATGGACACCATGAGAAGATCGTGTTCGATGTGATCAAGGCCCCTCAGTTTCAGATTATTCTAGGAATACCTTGGTTAGAGAAACACAATCCTCTGATCGATTGGCGAGCAAGAACGGTCCAGTTTCCAGAATGTGTCTCTACTTGTCACCCTCCACCTGGTGTTGCACTGGCCGCAATTTCTTCAGAGACTCCCCAGTTACCTCCCGAATACCTAGAATACCAAGATGTTTTCCGGAAGGATCAGGCTAACTCTCTACCTCCTCATAGGTCTTATGACTGCCAGATAGACCTGATACCTGGATCTACTCCTCCTTGTAGTAGAATTTATGCCCTCACCGAGCCTGAGAACCTTCACCTTCGACAATACCTGGATCAATACCTGGCAAATGGGTTTATTCGTCCTTCCAAGTCCCCTGCTTCTTCAGCTTTGTTCTTCGTTCCAAAAAAGGAAGGAGACCTTAGAACTTGTATCGATTATCGCTCCCTGAACCAGATCACCGTTAAGAATAGATATCCGTTACCTTTGATCCCTGAACTCCTGGACCAAGTCAGAAAAGCATGCATATATACAAAGCTGGATCTTAGAGGAGCTTACCACTTGGTACGAGTAAAAGAGGGCGATGAATGGAAGACGGCCTTCCGCACCAAGTATGGTCTATTTGAATATCAGGTCATGCCCTTCGGACTTTGCAATGCCCCGGCCGCCTTTCAATATTTTATGAACGATGTCCTCAGAGAGCTCATAGATGTATGTGTTGTTGTTTACATTGACGACATCCTCGTTTATTCTTCATCGGAATCTGAACATCGGAAACACGTGAAAATGGTCCTCGAAAGATTGCGTCAACACAAACTTTTCGCTAAGTTGGAAAAATGTGTTTTCAACGTGACTGAAGTTGAATTCTTGGGATTCATATTATCACCTGGCGTAGTGCGTATGGATTCAAAGAAGGTCGATGCAGTTCTCAAATGGCCATCACCATCCTCCGTAAAAGGTGTGCAAAGCATGTTAGGCTTCGCTAACTTTTACCGCAGGTTTATCCCCGAATTCTCTCGAATAGTCCAGCCCATCACTGCCTTGTTAAAGAAAAACAAACGTTTTGAATGGTCTACCGAGGCGGAACAAGCTTTCCAGGATTTGAAGACTAAATTTATCTCTGCACCAATCTTAAAACACCCTCGCCCCGAACTCCCCTACATCGTGGAAACTGATGCTTCAAGCCTTGCCATGGGGGCAGTTCTATCACAAAAGGACCCGGTAACCAATCAGTTGCATCCCGTGGCATTTTGGTCCCGCAAATTCTCGCCTCCTGAAATCAATTACACGATTACTGACAAGGAACTTCTGGCTATCAAGTCTGCCTTTAAGGCTTGGCGGCATTATCTGCTGGGGGCCCGACACACCGTTACTGTGATTACGGATCACCGAAACCTGCAATATTTGAAGACCGCAAAAGCCCAATCCTCTAGACAACTCCGTTGGGCATTATTCTTTGCCGAGTTTGACTTCATAATTACCTATCGACCTGGTACAAAGAACGGTAAAGCCGATGCCCTTTCTCGGATGGGAGTGGAAGAACACTTGGTCAACCTTAAACCTGTACCAATCATTCCCGAACAAAGAATTCTGGGTGTAATCGCCTCAGAATCCATAGAGGAAGTTAAGGATAAAGCCAGGCAACTTGTAACTCCAGCAGACATACAGAATTGGCATCTGCAGGGAAAGGACTTTGCAGTAAAGGACAACTTATTGTATTTCCAAGAACGATTATACCTACCCAGCACAGATTTACAGAAAAAAGTAATCTCTTGTTATCACGACTCTTTAATGGAAGGTCATCCCGGTATAGCCAAGACCTCAGAAAAGATCAAGCGCTACTTCTGGTGGCCGTCTTGGAAAAAAGATATCAGAGACTTTATAATGTCCTGTGGAGTATGCGCCCAAAACAAGAGTCAAAAGGAAAGACCAGCAGGCCTCTTACGCCCTGTTGACATCCCACCTCGCCCTTGGCATACGCTTTCTATGGACTTCATCACCGATCTACCTCCATGCTCCGGATACAATACGATTCTAGTAATCGTGGACTTATTCTCCAAGATGGCGCATTTCATTCCGCTCAAAGGCTTGCCAACAGCAGCAACTCTGGCCCGAGAATTTCTCGAAAACATCGTCCGACTGCACGGTTTTCCTTCGGTTCTAATTTCGGATCGAGGTAGTCAATTTATTTCTCATTTTTGGCGAAGTTGCTGTCGGTCGGCTCAAATTGATGTTAGACTATCGACCAGTCACCACCCTCAGACCGACGGACAAACCGAGAGGACCAATCAAACTCTGGAATAGTATTTACGCTGCATGCTGCAACAAACTGAAAAAACTTGGAAAGATATCCTTTGGATAGCCGAGTATGCCTACAATAACTCTGTCCATTCGGGAACTGGGAAAACCCCGTTTTTTCTTTTGTACGGCAGTCACCCTCGAACCTCGGAGTTGGATCCCCTCCAAGATCTTGAAACACCAGCAGTAGACTACCTGCATTCTACAATCACCCAAGCCTTTAAGGAAGCTGTTTCTCACCTTCAAAGGGCTAAAGAACAATACAAGAAAGGAGCAGATCAACATCGGAAGGAAGCCCCTCACTATCAAGTAGGGGATCAAGTCTGGTTATCCACCAAATATCTATCTCTAAAAGGGCCACGCACATTCAACCCAAGATACCTTGGTCCCTATTCCATCACTACCATAGTAAACCCAGTAGCGGTCAAGTTGGACTTGCCCCCGCACATGAAGATACATCCAGTCTTCCACGTCTCTCTATTAAAACCCGTGCAACCTCAAACCCGACTAACCAAATCTCCAAAACCTATCCTAGTGGATGGAGAACTCGAGTTTGAAGTCAAAAGCATTCTGGACTCCAAGATCTCCAAATCTAAACTATTCTACCTAATTGACTGGAAAGGCTACGGCCCCCAAGAGAGATCCTGGGAACCTGCTGAATATGTCCACGCTCCTCGCCTAATCAAAAGATTTCACCGAACATTTCCTGACAAGCCAAAACCCCCGGAGAAGCCCGGTTTGGGAGGGGCCTTGAGGGGGGGTACTGTCATGATCTCTGCTTCCAAAAGGTCAGGGTCTTCCCAACTCCCTTGGAAGCAGATCCATAACCCAGGTTCCGAGTGCCAACCAGTCCCAATTGGGACCTTTTGGACCCAGTCCTGGCGCCAGTGGCACCAGGCTCATAAATATGCCCAGTCCCAGCGCTGGAAGCGCCGGGCTCATAATGCTTGGGTGGACTTACCTTCAGCAGACCATGCTGCTTACTTGCCTGCCAGTTGAGCCTCTGATCCTCTTCTGTTTGGAACTACTTTTCCTGTTGGGTGGGGCTGGAGCCACTCCCTAGATTCAGAACACTGGCACTCTTCTGGAAGGCAGGAACTCTTTTCTTACCAGGAACTCTTTTCTTACTTAGGCGTGGCTGTGGAAGGAGACACCTACGCACTACAGGAGGCTATTTAAACCACACCCGGTAGATGAATCTTGCTTTGCGTTATTCTGCAACCTCTGCAGCAGAACGCTCATCGTGTCTTCTGCATCCGGTCCTGGGCCTAAGGAAAAAGGCTTACCATCCTGAATCCAGTCTTCAGCAACACCTATAAAGACAAGAAAGAACAGGTTAGCATTCCGGCATCTGAAAGGCAAAGGCTTACCATCCTGAATCCAGTCTTCAGCAACACCTATAAAGACGAGAAAGAACAGGTTAGCATTCCGGCATCTGAAAGGCAAAGGCTTACCATCCTGAATCCAGTCTTCAGCAACACCTATAAAGACAAGAAAGAACAGGTTAGCATTCCGGCATCTGAAAGACAAAAGTTTACCAACTCTTTGCACGCTCCGGAGGCCTTCGGCGCTGCATCCCGCATCTGAAAGACAAAACAAGGTGCGTTTAAAGACATTGGGGAACTTTAATACTCACGTGCCATTACTCCTTTCCACATCTAATCCAGTGGGTATTCCGGCACCCTGCAGCCGCTCCGAACTCGTACCTGCAAAATAAAAAGACAGAGCGCATAGTGAAGCAGGCAACAAGCGCTTACTTACGTGCTTCCAGGCGCTTCTATTCATCACACGGGCTCCATCTTCAACTCACTTCAGCCCGTCATCCGCCATCGCCGGAACCCTGCAAAACAAGAGACATCATTACTAAAGACTTTAAAGACATTTGAATGACTCGAAACTTACCGTTCGTGCAGTAAACGACGGACAGCAGTCCTCTGAAGTCAAGAGGCCTGCGCTACCTAACCAGTGAAGAAACTGGTTACAGCACCCTGCCCCGAGGCAGATGGAGAGCTCGGCATTCACTTACCTAAGGTGAGAGCGTTAACCTTTGGGGGTCTACAGGAGAGGAGAAGAGGAAAGAGATAGGGACACCCCAATAACCCCAGTTCATTAACCCCATATTTTCTATCTGCAGACATCTTACTCTACACGTCAGGCATACAGTGCACAGAGGTCCAGCCCAAAGAGCCAACCGGGTGCTACACATCACCTTTGAAGATACGGTAGTCGCCCAGTCAAGACCGGCGCCTCTGCGAGAATCAGGTGAGCGTTACAGTAACTGACTAGCAGTTCGACCCTGAGCGACCTGAGACCTTGCGACTGCAGCAGCAGTCGGGGGTAGTCCATCTGAGATAAACCCCAACTCTACTAGATCATTCCCCAATAAGATGTTGGCGGTACATTGTCCTGAAACAGTACGGGAAGCTTTGCTGTCTTGTCTGCACTCGTGATGGTGACTAGGGCAACAGGAGATAATTTGGGAGGCCTACCAGCTAACCTGGTAGTTCTCGGAGGAGCACCTACACAGTCCTCTGGCATGAGAAGGATCATGTGTCCACACCACAATCAAAAGGTGGAAGAGCTGCACTGCTAGGAGTCCCAACTGGACTTCTGTGCAGAAAACAACAGAGAACACACATGATAAGGCAGTACAGGACAAGGACATGGAGGCACTGTCCCTCCAATGCATTTCCAGCATCACAGATACCTAAGGGCATGGTGCAATGGAAAGTGTAGGATGAAGAAAAGCAAGCTCAAACAATCAAACTGTTCCAGGTCAATGGCGTAAGCAGGGTGTAACCTGAGGGGCAAAGCCCATCCCCCTTATCCCCAAGTCACAATGGATGACACGTGGGAGGGAAGAGCGCAGAGGAGGTGGTCACTGTGGGTCTCATCCTCCGTGGCCCTCCCTTATGGTTCTGGGTGATGATGGACGGTTGCAGCGCCACATGAGGTACTTTGTTGTGGCTCCCCTCCCTCATGCCAATGTCAACAGGTCTTATGCCACCAGTGCCTATCCACAATGATCCTGCAGCGATGACCCTGAGAACTAGTGCAGAGACAGAGCATCTTGTTTGTGTTACTGCCACACTGCTACACCCAGCACCATCAGCATACCAATGGTATGTCTCAGGCGCACAGACTGTAGTCCTCACGCCACACCTCAGTTTGTCTAGTCATGATTCTGACCGAGAGGAGGCCTATATTTCATTTTGTTCAATTAAATTGGTGCTTTTATGATCCTACCGTGCTCGATTTAGCCTAGACCCAGCTAGCTGTGATATGTTATTTCCTCAACCTTAGCCATACCATGTTGTCTTTACTTACCATGCCCTCAGCACTGCGCCATATCAAAGGTAGCCCAACTTTCCCAACTGACTTCCCCATTTCCTTGAAGGTGAATCTCTCTTATAGTCAGCCCCTCCGGTCTCCCAGAACTGGGTCCACCATTGTGCTTTCTCTCACCTCCCTCAGATCTCGGCCTGCCACCTGTTCCTTGCCATAAGAAATTAAGTTTTGAGTATTAGAGCTTAGCAAATGTATGGCAAGGCATCAGTGAAGGTGGCACTCTGAATACAATAGGATGGCACTGAGCGCAGATGGGAGAGATTGAGAAGGGGGAAAGCAAGTGCTTAAAGAATAGGAGTTGCTTGGTTGATTTGGGTTGGGGACGACCATGTCTGATCATCTCCACGCCTTCTCCTTCATTGCGAGGATACAGTATCCCTAAAGGTGTTTTAGTTAAGCTGAGGATTGGTGGTGGGGGAGATTCTCTGACTTCGCCAGTGTGGGTGCCAGCAATAGGGTAGTTTAGGATTTAGGCAGAGCTAAATTTGGTGCAGGTTGATTAGGATGTGGTTGGTTACATTTGTGAGCATTGGTGTCTAAAGGAGTATATATCCAACATTTGCGGGTTTGGTGGCCAGTTGATTAGCACGTTACTTACACTTAAGTGTCGACGTAACCTTTCCCTGATTCCATCCCAGAAAGACTGTGCCCTGTCTGTTAGGAAAATGGCTCAGTTATTCAATTATGAGCGAGGTGCTGGCAATGTTTTGTCCAGCTCTGTTTTTCTCCACCGATCTGACTCCTAACTCTCTGCTTTTCTTTGTGTGGGCCCAGTGTCAGTGCTGCAAAGGTGCGGCTTCAGGAAATTGGTGCACGGCCAGGAGTTATTTTGTAGGATTACGTGACAATTGTAAAGAGAGAAAAGGGGGTGGTATATGGGGTGCTGGCTCCTAGGTCTGGTGTGTCTAGATTTCTCTGCAAGGCAGTCGTGGATGAGGGAAGTTTCATGCTGGGCAGACTGTTCTTGACTTAAAGGCGGCAGGTCCCCAGTGATTTGCTTAGTCTCTGTGTGTCACAGGATGCTTCAGATGGATTGGTTCATGGTCGAGAATGCCGTTTGTGACTGTAAATCATGTTAATGTTTTGGAGTCAGGTGTGGGAGACTAACCTTTGCTGGGCATATAGCATTTTGTCCTGAATTCATTTCTTAGCCTTAAATAACAATACAACTGAACTTCTGATTGAAGGCTCGGGTCCTTGGCTAAAAAAATTGGATCCACATTACAATCAATGTATGATCTAATTGCAGCGGCCCCCTGTGTTTAAAACCCTTGGAGTTTATTTGAACTCCCAGCTCTCGATGAAGATCGCTCACTCGTGGTCATCTGTGCTTATGTCATCAAACTCTTGAGACAGATTAGACCATATCTTTCTGAAGATAACAGATCTCTCATGGCCTCAGCCCTTATTAATTCTGGATTACTGTAATAGCCTGTTGGCAGGAACTTCTCTGGCTTAGCTGTATAAACTCCAGACCATCCAGAATGAGGCCATGCAGGATCCCGTCACCATTGCCACACTGTCCCTTCATTGGCTGCCAGTGAAGCACAGGATTTTGCACAAAACCGTTAATTGCTCATACATGTTTGACTGGTAATGACCCCCAATATCTGGCGGATCATTTTACAGACGCGCTATCTAGAGGAGTGCTCCGGTCAAAGGATCACAAAAAGATCTCTCAGCTGCAATTTAAACTGCTTAAGCATGGGAGAACCAGATTTGACGCGTGGGCTCCCAATGCCTTGAATGGTCTCTCAGCTACTTTACGGGACAGCCCCTGTTTGAACCACTTTAGACGTGCAATCAAGACACATCTGTTCAACAAAGGGATTCGTGACTTGCCCCCTTGGTGTGATTCTCCTTGGTTCCGGTTCTCTTTTATCTGTTGTCTTTGTCTTCCCATGTCTCTGTTTTATGTGCGCCCTGAGGCCTGTGGGCAGCGCTATACATATATTACATAATAATAATCTGTACTGGACGAGCCAGTCCCTGGTAACATCATGCTCTGTGCTTCCCTATATTTTAATAACCTGGATTGCACAGCTTTTAATGGGATCCTGGCGTGTTTGTCTACTGAGCTCGCTCATGCACAGATGTTCTGGCTTTGGCATGGTAATAAGGCTGTAAATATGCTGCCCTTCAACTCACCCATGCTAGAGTGCGGTTAAGCCTGTTTCCCAAATTGGGCCTTCTGCTCAGATTTAACCCTCCCACTTCTAGTTCTTGTAGAGAAGCCATAAGCAGCAAGAATATTGGCACCTACATTGATGCTATACAGAAGCCAGATCCAATGTACACGAACGTGCTTATTTGCTATGTATTGCAACATATCTACAGTATACATTGCTAATTAAGGCGGAAACCCGTGATGCAGCGCAGTGCCATGATGTTCTTAAACCAGCAGCAAAACCACAAGAAACAAGAAGTTGTGATGTCGTTCAAGTATTTCTCAGATGGTCTGTTTGCAGCACCAAAGTACAGTGCACTTCACCCCAAAATGCGCCTCGACATGTGATGAAGCGAATGGCTTTATTGTGTGCTTCACATACATTGACACCAAGCCTGAAAGCCCCTTTGTGTAAGCCCTTCTGGTAGCCACTGCAAAGGCCGCATGTTCTTCGTTCAGACACGGTTGCAAAACTACTGCCGCCCCATCACGATGCTAAATTACTATAGAACGCCACAAGTTCCAACAAATAGGATTACATTGACACGAGCAATGCCGCAAGAAGTGTGATATTTTATAGATGACGTACTGAATACTGAAGCCGGACTCCCGTACCACACCCGGCGTTGCAGTACTGAACAAAGTTTCGTTTTTACTTTTTCATTTTTTTTTCTTAGTCTCTAGCATGCGCCTATTGTTACTGCCCCGCACACCCCGAAAGTGCCCCGAATACCGACATATAATGGCAGTGTCTGGCAAAATGCATAAACAGAGGCCTAACTTTTGGCTTGACCTACGTCGTCTTTTAAAGTGCTCCGCGCTTGTTTACTACTTATTGGTTGAGCGCAGGAGGACCAGGCTGGCGGGCTCGATAGATCCGCTAATAAAAGGGGAACGAAGTGCTCGCTTTGAAACTCTGGCCTGTCTGTTTGCCATTGTCTCTGTGCGTGGCTGCTAAGCAACGGGGGACCGGAAAACCTCCACACGACCTACTTACTGCTTTCATCATTTGAGCCCGGCCCTTTTGATGAAAGGAATAACATACACTGAAAGGGAATTGTAGTGTCTTTTTTTACTGCAGGGATGTAGTCGTTCTGTGCTCTCGTTATTTCTTTGTTTTCCGAGTAGTCTGGATATTTAGGATTCAATCTCCTCCAATTTCTGTGTAGTTTGTGTTTCGCTATTACATTTGGTTTTTTTCTATTTGTTGTTCACACACTGAAAAAAGAAAACCCTTCACTCCCTAAATAAATAACTACTGCTAAGGCTGCTGCCTAAGGCCAAATGGCAAGAAGGTAGCCAAGACTATGGACGTCAAGATAGAACTCCACTGGACTCGGAATATGCCTACAGAATTTGGAAAACTAAACACAAAGTGACTATAGATTTAATAGAATCATGCAAATGAAAAAACAATGCACGAGTATAGACAACGCAAAAAAAATACCCCAATTAATATTAATTAAGTAAACTGGCAATACTGAGGTGAGTAAATGCAAGCTCATTGCATGAAGCACAATGCATGCTCCCCTAGAACACCCCTCGTGTCCAGTTGTACATATACCAACTGTCTCCCAAATGGCATGGCATGCATTACAACATTCCACCATGGTATGTCATAGTCCCCTTTCCAAGGATCTGTGGTAACGAAGATCCTACTATTATATTATATTAATGGATACAAAAGAGACGAACAAAACATAACATTACAGCATATCTCCCTTTTCACAATGAAAGTGAAGTTAGTAGTTCAAGGCACAACAACGTAAAATGTGGTTTATGCCTATAGGTTTACGCAGTAGCCTGGTCTGTGAGCCAGGCCAGTATCCCTCCTGAAAGTTCCATCCGCACGGGTCGTTCCCCTGTTTCACTGGCTATGTTCTCTCCTCTACTTTAGTCTCCCCATATTTTGAATTCTACATGTTGGATCCAAATGTACCAATATGAATTGGTACACCTATGTTCCATTCCTCCATCTTTATGGAATGTCATCTCTTGGAAGGGGTTTGGCCCGGTAGCATCTTGCTGGGGTGCATGTGTGGACTTCCCCCCTCCACGCCATCAATTGTATGGGTCCCCCCTCGCACATGCTACTGGGTCCACCCAAGATTGCACATCAGCATTTTTCTTTTTCTTCAGGACCTCCATGGCTTTTTTCTGCTGAGACCCTCGATACCTTTGCTTGGAGTGCTTGTATCCGGCCCATCGATGGACCTCTGCAACTTCCTCTTTCAGGGCTGTGTGGGCTCGATTGACGACCTGGGAGGTTCTTTTTCAAGTCCCTTATTTCAAAGAACTTCAAGGACATAGTAGAAAAGAAGCCTGTTAGTAAAAACGTTTTTATTTTGTTTTCTCAGGCACCCCCCGTCTGGTGATGCCTTCATGGGTAACCGACTGGAACCTCCTTTTGGCTCAAAGACACACTTTACCGAAGCCCGCTCTCAGGTGCCCACTGGACCTAATACTGGAATACGTTCTGAGCTCCCCTCAAGGCATAATTGCACTGAATACACTGGCATTCAACCTACCACCAGGGCCGGCCCCCAAGGTGCTGCTGTAGCCATTTTAATCCGGCTGTTTGGTTTAGGTGACATAGGATAACACTGAGGGATTTGTGTATGTATACACTTTTTTGTATCACCGGGAAGAACTTGAAAGGCAAGTACATAAATCCCATACACCCTTCAGTGAGTCTGAAATCTAGATCACCATGCCAGAAGCAGCTACTGCTGTACCGCCACAAATGGCCGACTACTAGGCACAAGAGCTCCTCGTCTCAAGAGGTTAATGGTACCACAGTGCCTGGGACTCCCACATATGTGTCCACAGCAAACTGGCGAAAAGGTGGGAACACGCAAACAATGCCAGAATGCTCACAAAGTCCCCACTCCACTGCAGTTGCAGTGATGCATTGGCCTCTCAGCCATATAAGGTACCTAAATGGGCAATTTAGCATGCTTCTCCTAGGAACCTCAACCATGGAAGCCCCGGCGCAATTCCTTCCTTGATTGAAGGACTAACTTGTTTAAAAATGTTTAAGGTATTTGATAGTGTGCAAACCTTACCCAAAAGGCTCACATGGCACGGTATATTAAAACATGCATATGCAAAAATAAAAGGAAATAAATAAAAAAATATAGATGAAGCTTTCAAAAACACGATGGAACCAAAAAGGCAAGGCAATCTAGTGCGGAGCGAAAATTCAGTGGCCAGCTTTGGCACGGGTTCAGAACAAGATTATTTCGAGAAGAGTAATATCGCATGGTGAAAGAAGAGGCTTTAAGGGGACAATCTTAGAGTCTCAGGAAAGGAATTCTAGAAACTAGAAGCATGAAACAAGAAAGCCTGTTAGGGATCCGAGAATTTAACTGGTCATGACTGTGTGTGGTGTGGCGTGCTGGAGTGAGGAGGCAGACACAGAGGTGGCATTTAGGCTAAAGACTTTTATTAAATTACTAAACAAAAACCTATCTTTTCCTAACTCTAAAGGGGACTCCCTACTTAAAGAGAAAATAAGGTGCTCATCGTCAGGATGAAGGTCCAGCACAAAATTACTGTCCTCTGTCCAAACTCCTCCCATAGCCCTGCCACTAAGAACAAAACAAAACAGAGGAAGGATAGCATTGCACGCGTGCGATCCAAAATGGCCACTGCAGCAGCTTTCTGAAACTTAGAGTGCTTGTGACGGGATTGTGCCTTGTTGCTGGCTGGGGCCAGGCTTGCACTGCGATCCTCCCTACAAGGATGTGCTGGGTGGGACTGGGGGCGGCTTTGACTGCCCTGCAGATTCCTGCTGTTTCCTGCTTGGGGCTGCGGAGTGCGCGGGCTGGGAGGGTCGCTCTGCCCTCCTCTGTGGCATTCGCAGGGTGATCCTCCACCTGCCGCAGTGCTGGCGGAACTAGGGCTTACTTTGGGTGAGGACTGCTGCCCAGCACAGGCACGAGCTGGAACGTTGAGGCACTGGACGAATCGCTCCAGCACTTGCAGAAAGAACAAGTCACTCGGACGGATGCCCGTGTTCTCCTGGCCTCATGTACTTATGCTGGTGTGGATCGTGTGTCTGGAGCCCTGCATTCTACATTGCTCCCTTTACAACACAACATCTGGGCCTTGGTCTGCTACCCTCTCTCCCCTTCCTGGAACACGGACCGCATGCAGGGGATGCATTAGATCTCTAGTGCTTTCACTCCCCCTATTTGTGTTAAACCCGTGCAGTGTGTGGTTGCTGGAGGGTTTACACTTTGCGGATTTCCTACCCATGAGAGCGCCAGAGTTACTGGGACACCGCCTAAGCTTTGCATTGAGCTATCCCTGACTGCAACTGTGCCCATTTTGTTACTGCACGTTGCTACTGCCTAAAGGATCTGGGCCTCATTAGATACTTATTGCGTCTTGGTACACCACTTACAGCCCCAACTGCCTTGTTTTGGAGCCCTGAGTGCCATTGTCTTTTTGGCTTGTGGTGGTCAATTCTTACGCAGTGATAGCAAAGGAAGTGCTGACCTGCCTTGTGGTTCGAGGGGGCATATGCCTAACCCTTACTGCCTGGAGTGTGTCTGGCCATGTGTTGGGGCACATAATCCTGCTTGCCCTGACTGCTCTCCTGCACAATGCCATCTAACAAAAATAAGGGCAAACCAACCACTATGGATTCATTTGTTGCCCAAAATAAACACTGTTAGACCCCTCAAAACACAGACACTGCACTGGCGGAGTCAAATACTCCTGCAAAAAACCCTCAGGAAGATCAAGTTCTTGCTGCAATAGCTGCCTTAATATCCTCACTGGAGACAAAAATAGATGGTCAAAGTTGATGTCCAATTGCACCGACAAGATGTCAGGCAACTAGCTGAGAGGGTCACGACGGCCGAACTGGGGTTGAAGGAAACCGTAGACACCACTAAGGATCTTGTGACAAGGGTTAAAGAACTGGAGAGGAGGAACACCGCCTTGGAACTATGCACAGAGGACACTGAGGGCAGGTCCCGCAGGAACAATATACGTGTGCTTGGTCTCCCTGAAGGGACGGAGGGCTAGGACCTGACCTCCTATATACAAAATGTGCTACTTCAGGAGATTGGGCCCGAAAACTGTCAAAGAGCTTTGCAGTTGAACAAGCCCACCAGTCACTACAAAAGCGACCTCCGCCTGGATCCCACCCTAGACCGGTCATTGCTAAGATCCTAAATTTCCGCAACAGAGAAGTGATTCTGAAATACTCTAGGGAAGGTAGCGAAATACAGAGGAGAACTCTAAAATTGCTATTTATCCGGATTATACACCTGTGGTTCAAAGGGTCAGGAACTCGTTTGTGCCGGTTAAGGCGAGACTCAGACAACTGAACCTTAAATACATGCTCATGTACCCTGCTAGATTAAAGATCTACAATGGCAGAACCCATTCCTCGTCAGTCCTGCTGCGGCGACCATGTGGTTGTAACACAGCAACCTGGCCAGTGGGGACGAGACTGGCACTTGACCTAATGTTTGATTCTATCTAACCTGGACACACCATCGGACGGCCCTGGGCCCTCCCACCCTCTTTTCAGACAGAGGGTGATGCTTGATATGGGTTGATGGATACTGGGGATCCGGAGACTGTACTTATTGTCTCTGTTGCTTGTGCCATTATTATGCTTTTGAAGTGTAACTCTGTATGACCTGAATTATGCTGCATCGCAATGGCTATTATTGCTTCAGAAATGTTACTTTGTGTGGGAGCAACGTTTGGTCGCCCACCGCTGGCCTTACTTGCCTGCTCTAAGTTAGTAATGGGTGCCAGCCTGTTGCTTGCCCCTGCCACCCGATACACAATGGCCAGGTTTGGCCTTAGTGGTACAGGAATGCCTGAGCAATGTACGATTGTTGGGCAATGTTATACAGTTTGGTTATTGTTAATATCTCTTTGTTTCCTCCACGCATTAGGCTCACATAGTGCTGCTTTTGGTCAAGCGGCTGGACAGGGACGGCGTGTTTAAAAATTATCTGTGGCTACGTAGACTGTCTGGGTAACCTGGAGGGTGCCGCTCTTGCTTACCTTATTGGATTGGGGTCATTTGCTTGATGCGTGGACTTAATGGTATATACCACATCTATGGCCTCCATCAGAATATTGACATGGATGGGTTCATGCCTCCGCAGGAACAGGGTGAAA
Organism: Ambystoma mexicanum; assembly: GCF_040938575.1. Lineage (NCBI taxonomy): Eukaryota > Metazoa > Chordata > Amphibia > Caudata > Ambystomatidae > Ambystoma > Ambystoma mexicanum. Next base: position 373,549,530 of record NC_090926.1, on the reverse strand, counting down.
TCTTATATGTAACAGAAGAAGATATCAATAGCTTTAATCCAGGAGACCCACCTGTTGGTTGAAGAACAGGAGACGGTCCTTAACTGCTGGAGTAGGACGGGCTATGGTGCCACATACTCTGAATACGACAGCGGAGTTCTTACATGGATTGATGGTTCATTGCCGTTTCAACTGTTAGAAATTGACAGAGACAGGGAGGGGTGGTATTTGATTGTACCGGGTTACCTTGATCATACATAAGTGTGTATCATTAACTCCTACTTCCCGAATCATAATATCCCATCCCATGTATGCACACTATGTCCCCAAGTCACGTCTCAGCGGGAGTGTTTTTTCCTTTTGGGGAGGAGGGATGACTTATATTGTGATGGAGACGCTGTGCTCGACAGATCCTCCCCTCCCTGTGGTGGGGGGGTGGTCCATCACCAGCAACAGTTGCTCTGAATACTGCACTAACTGACCTAGATCTAATGGACATTTGGAGGGAACTTGATCCAGAGGTTAGGCATTACTCCTTTTACTCGTCTCCCCATGACTTATGCGTCGGGGTCAAATATTTTTTCATTGGGTCACGACAGGTGTCTGACGTTTGTGATACTGAGTATATGGGCCGCTCGATATCTGACCACTCCCCCTTGGTGATTTTATGGTATATTAGGAGACCTAGACCCCAATCCCGACGTGGCGCATTGCTATTGGCGCTTTGATGGACAAAGTCTTCAAAAGAGAATTGCAAACCTTGGTGTCTGAGTTTATATAGCACAATATGGGATGCATGGAAGAGTGGGGCACTATTTGGGAAACCATGAAGGTAGTGACTAGAGGCGAAATGATAGCTAGGGCTGCGGGCATTCGCCGGAAATTGAGGGAGGAGTTGGAGGCTATGGAGGAGGAGATACCAACGCAAGGGGCCCTGCATACAGGCCTGCGGTCGGACAAGGAGACATTGGCCGAGACCGGTCCCGTTGCGTTGTCTAAAGGTTGTCTAAATTTGATTATATCACACTAACTACTCGGGCACAAGTAGAATGGGACAAACCTGGGAGGCTTTTATCGTGCCTTTGCAAAAAAGAGCATCCCAGACCCCTAACCACTTTGCTTCATGATGAATGTGGGGCACCATGGCGGTCCCAAACTGAGATTAAGGACATCTTCGCAACATACTACTCTCAGTCATATTATCACAACAAACAAGTGCATGAAGGGGACGTGACAGAAGCTCTTTCCCTTATTCACTCCCAAGGATTACTGATACAGAACAGGTTCTTTTAGATCAACCATTCACAGTGGAGGAATTGAGCGAAGCAATTACCTCACCTTCTACAAGTAAAATGCCCGGAAGTGATGGACATCCCTCTGGATTCTATAAAACATATAGCTCTACTTTGGCTCCACTGTTGCTGAATGTTTTTGAAGAAGCTCATACTAAGGGTGTGCTCCTGGCTAGCATGAGGGAATCCTTGGTGATACCCATACCCAAGCCTGGAAGCCATCAGACAGATGTGACTCATATCGCCCCCCTGGCTATGTTAAATTATGATGTGAAAATACTTACTACAGTGCTAGCGGGGTGACTTTGTAAAGTCATCACAGCTCTGGTACATATTGACCAAACTGGGTTTGTCCTAGGTCGTAGTACCACCCTGAATGGCTGCAGCTTGTCATTGAACAGACCAATGCCTGTAAAGAACACTGTAGTAGCGTCAGTTGACGTAATCAAAGCTTTCGACTCCCTCTACTGTGAATAGTTTTTTGCTGTGTTGCAGAGCTTCGGGATAGCAGAGTGTTTTATTCGCTGGGTGATGCTGTTGTATTCCTCGCCTACTGCAAGGGTCTAATCTGGTAGACAAATATCTAGAGTGTGGAATATTAAATGGGGGGCTTGCCAAGTTTGTCCGTTATCACCCATGCTATAAATATTGGCTCTGGAGCCTCTGGCGGTGTACCTCCGCCAAGAATACTCAGATTCTGGGGTTATGGTGGTTGGTTCTAGACACCTAGTGTCGCTATATGCTGACAATGGGCCTCATTACACGGTAGGTGCTAAGGGATTACCGGCACTGGTAAGGGCACCGTTGCCGGTAATCCCTTAGCGCCCTACTACGAGGTCCCTCAGCGGGTCCCCTCCTTAACGCCTGGTCTGACCAGGCGTTAAGGACGGGACCCGCTAAGGGACTTCAGAGCTAATAACAGTACCGTAAATTGCGGTACCGTTATTAGCTCCTTCCCCATTCCCATTGAGCCCTATGGGGGCTCAAATGGGAATGGGGAATGGTATTTGGCATGGGGACTTACCGGGTCCTCCATGGTCGGAATGACCTGGTAAGTCCCCGTACCGCCTACCCGGACCCGGTATGCGGTAAGGGAGTAGCCATGCCGCTAATAGTGGCATGGTTACCTCCTACCGTGTAATGAGGCCCAATGTCTTGTTCTATTTGTGTGAACCCCAACACAACCTACCAATGGTCCTGGAGGTACTGGATAACTTTGTAACACTTTCTGGGATTTGTTTTAACAGATGGAAGTCCTGTCTTTTTCCTCTGGCCGGCCTTCGTTGAGTGAGCGAAGCCACCTTACCTGACCTGGGTCTCCCATGGAAGGTGTGCTCATTTAAATATTTGGATGTTCAGGTCATGCATACGCCGGAAGACGCACACACCCACAACAATCTTATGATGGGGAGGGGCCTTACAAAATCTATGTGCCTCATTATGGGTCCGGCGGTAACCTATAATATTTCACCAGTACCTGACTTCCCAGTGCCACTGCCTCATTACGAGTCCGGCGGCCCGGGAAGTCAGACGCCAGTAAATTGTAAGTGCCCATTCCCATAGAGTCCTATGGGACTCTATGGGAGTGGGGACACGGAAGCACTGCCACCGTTAGCAAGGGTGCCTGGGCTTCCGTGACCAGTCTACCCACCATGGTCACTGCGCCCGGCAGGATCAGACCTGTCGGGCACAACTGCCCGGCAGACAGACTCAGAGTTTGTTGATAGGAAACAAGGGTGCCAGTGAGCTTACCGGCAGCCTTGTTTCCGGACTGGCAAGCTTGGAATGAGACCCTATGTCCTTTCGGTCCCGATTACCACTCTCACTCATGGGTACAGTAGCAATTGTGAAAAGGATTGTCCTCCCTAGATTTCTGTATTATTTTGCAAACATCCATTACTATATTAAAGCATCCTTCTTTCACCTGTTAGACAGATTGATTAGAGGGTTCCTATTGGGCCTAACCCGTCAAAGCTTGTTCTTACAGTACTATGCCTGCCTTATAAAGAAGGGGTGTGCAGTTACCTAAGTTAGAGTTTTACTACCTGGGGAGCCAACTAAGTTTCGTAGCGAAATGGTTATCAGATGATATCACTTCGAAACGCTGCTGCTCAAACATTTGGTGGCTCCAGCCTGCCTTAATGACATGCTGTGGCTCCCGGCCAACTGCATGAACACCTTACCACTGTTAGTGGAACTGGGCAGGAAGATATGGTCCAGGGCATTAAAACTACTTTGGATACCTTCCCTATTCACACAATGTCCCGATAGTGGGTGATGTGTGTAATAACAGGGATGACCTTAAGGTTGCAATGTGCTGGGAGGAATGGGGGATTTCTACATGGGGAGATATGTACGAAAATGGTAAATTTAACAACTTCGATAACCTCGCCCAACAAACTCGCCTGCCCAAGGGGCAATTCCTAAGGTACATGAAAGTAGTGAGTGTGGCGAGACGTAAATGGTGCAAGTGGCATGTCAAGTCGGAAGTGAATGTATTCCCAGGAGGATGGTTGGAGGCCGGTGTCTAGATTATATAGCTGCTTGCTGACCCGGCCTTACCCTCTGGGTCCAAAATTGAAGATGCAGTGGGAGTCAGATCTGGGAACTTTAATAACGCAACAGGAGTTGGAGCGAATGCTTAGTTTTCCTAAAAATGTGTCCCGGAAAGTTCACTTCAAACTAATTCAAATAATTGTACCCCATCGCACATATATAATTCCTAGTAGAGCTGCCAAATTCAACAAACACAAACAGTCGACCTGTCCCTGGTGTTATCAAGAAGACACAGATCTAATACACATGTTTTGGAAATGTGCAGAAGTGCAAGGCTTTTGGTCCCGAATCGGACAGGCTTGTAAAATGGCAGCCGTAATTAGATACAACTGGGGCCCGATGGAATGCCTCCTCGGCTCATATGCCAGGAACAGCAAATAAAAGAATATCATTAGATTTATGGATTTAGCTTGCACTCTCGCTAAACGTCGCATTGCCATGTCCTGGAAGTCAGCAGGGGGGGGGGTGCACAATATAAACAGTGGTACTGTGAATTTGAAATTTGGAGTGAAGCTGAGACTAAGATGTGGGCTTGGACACTACATTGTTTGGATGAGACTCTTGGGGACACCTATGAATCTTGGAAAACACTTGTGTTCAACATGTTTCATCCATCGGATGACAAGCTACCGTGAACATCCCAGTACTTGCTCATTGTTTTTATTAGGCTAACTGTGAGTTTCCTGTACCTCCAAACCCCCTTCTTCACCGTTACTGTAATCACTATGTCTATTTATTTAGTATCATAGCCTAGTTAACATGCCTGGAGAGTTAATTTGTTTTGTTGCTTTGTTTCTGTTATTCTTACTTGAATTTGGTTTAACCTATTTGCATTCCATCATATGCTTAACCATGTGCTGTATTCTCACGATTTTCTTGATTACTGATGCAATCATACTAATAACAGCAAATACATTTTAAAATGACAATTATAATTATAAAGAGCACCAGGAGAATTACTCCCTTCTCCTGGTGGCAAGAAATTATAGCCCCACTGGTCCAAATACAATTTTCAAAGAAGTGAGTTCTTAATATTAGAACCAAGCAGGAGAATACCTCTCTTCTGCTGGTTCCCAAAGTTCTGGCAGTTCCTAAGTCACAAATTACTAGGAGAATACCTCCCTTCTCCCAGGGGTGGACTGGGAACCAAAAGGGGCCCTTGGAAATAATGTTCAAAGTGGCCCCATATTAAACATTTTCAGCAAGCCCAACCCTTTTCCTATGAGAACATTTGGAAATAAAATAGAATACCACACAAAAGAGGCCCTGGGTGCAAAGGCCAACTGGGAAATCTCCAGAGTTCACTATAGCACAGTCCACCCCTGTGGCCTACTACTATCAGACTTGCACCCTCTCTCTCTCTGGTAGGGAGAGGAGGTGCTCCCTGAGAGGCAGCATGGCTATTTCACATGTCTAAGTTTTTCAGGATGGGCTGGTATCAGTTCTGCCACTGCGCCCTGGGGTCGAGGTTTCTGGAGGAAAGCACATAGCAAGCAGTAAAGACATCAGAACCAGGGTTGCGTCTGGGTTTGCGAGATCTAGTGTGATAACAGATGTCCGGCACCGCCTAATTTGCTCATGCATACGCCACTTCAAGTGATTTATACTTCACTTTTTGATACCTCAGGTTATCATGGGAAGTTGCTTTAAAAGAAGTTGCCAGGAGTAAGCCACGGGCCATTTTTGTAATGTCGAATTTGTGAATAATGACTGTTATTAATTATTATTATTCATTTCAGCTTCATTTCGAAGAGGCTCCATAAAAGCGCAACATACACATTACATTAAACATATTAGTTATTGAAGTCAGAATGTATAATCCTCCGCCCGCAACCCTATTAGTAGACCAAATACATCATGCAGGCAAATCATTCCATCAACCCAGTACATCCTCCTGGAATAAAACAGACTAAAAAGGCAATCTGCCTTCTGCATGAACTTCCTTTTCACCTGCCATGATTTAGTTATATAATGGGCTACTGCACTTGTAATTCAATAGGCCCAGATGAATTTAGAAAGTGCAAGTGCAGGTTCTAGCTTTTTAATGCTTCTTTGAGCTAACGAACTAAGCTTTCAGCTTTTAGTGTCTGGGAAGTTTGTGCAGTGGGCAACAAAATAGAAACAGGACGCATGTTTAACCCTGGAATAAAAAGGGCAGCAGTGAAGATTACCTAGGCTCACAGCACAAGGGATCCATGATTTTATTAAAGACAGAGGCGAGCACTATGCTTTAACTTTCTGTCTTTTGTAGTCTTGAAGAACTCTGCAATCCAACAGTCCTGACCCAGCTGTCCTTAGGAGGCACAACCTGTCTGGGTCCCTTTCTTTTTCTTTTGATGACTTGAAACTATCACCGACTCGCAACCATTAATAACAAACCAGGTCCAATTAGGGAGAAATGGCTCCACTGAACGACCTCCTCCACAATGTCACAGGGAAGTCGAACAATCGTCTTCCTCATCATCTGACTTTGTCTGACCTATCAGTAGTCTTCTGCTCGTCACCTGAGAATCAAGGTAAGAAAAACAACAGAGTGAGGGTGGTGGTACGCACGTTGCGGAACCAACAATAGCAACAGCGTCATTTCAGCATAGCACATTACAATGCATAACTTAGTTATTTTCATTATTTTTGCATTTATAGAGCGCACTAAGCCCTGAGGCATCAAGAACTCTGGGTGGGGATAATGCTTGCCCCTGTGTCTTTAATAGAATCAAGACTCTTTTGTGCTGGAAGCCTAAGCAATCTTCATTCTATGTCTAGACCAGAGGCGAGCATTATGCTTTTTCAAAGCTGTTCAAAACTGCTGCCGTGACAGCAGACACTGGCTTAAAATAGAGTCCCTCGAATGTCGCATCAGAAGACCAGTTGGCAGACTTAAGAATATCTTTCAAAGAAACTCCTGCTGCAAAGACTTTAGACACCATTTTCTCCCTAGCAGAATGCACTCTGAATACACTTAAATCAATACCTGCCAGTTCTATAATCTCCCTCACCCACTTGGCTATGGTGGCCGAAGTGACCATGTGAAAAGGCTTCCTGCACGCTATCAAGGACTGGTGCACCCCTACCGGCCTCACATCCTCTGCCACTTTCTCATAAAAATTTTATACTCAGAGCCTAGGATTAACTGGGAAATACTGATAGGATATCACTCTAGACCCACTTTTCATTCTCTTGGCTATTCTAAAGGCTACTCCATCTGGATAGAAGATTTTCCTATTCACCTGCAATGCCTTCACATCGGATACCCTCCTGCATGACACTAAGCAGAGCAACATTGACAACTTCCCCGACAACTTAGTGACAAGACAACCGGCTGTTTTCCAACTAGCCTAGGAACAGTCGAAACACTGCGTTGACGTCCCACAACACTGAATACCTTGGAGCCGGAAGCTTCCGCAGCTTTACACATCAAAGCAAACGCACTATCGCCTGGTGCTCCCCAACCGGCACACCATCCCCTCTCGAATGCCCAGCTGATATGGCTGATCTGTACACACATACGGTACGGTTTACCGCAAACGATCCTGCTAACAGCTCCAGACAATTTATGTGGAGCTTCAATTCTTCTTTGGACCATTTGCCTCCTGTCTCTTATTTCCTGCATCGGGCACCCCAGCCCTGCTTGCACCAGACTCTATTATCAGGTCTGCATCATCCCCAAAGATGGCACATCCGTTTCACGCTTCCATATTCTGCCACCACCACGTCAGCTCTGCACTTGCATCCTCATCTAACGGTACCAAATGATGATATCCTACACCGTCCCTAGGATACCTGATCTTCAATCTTTGCAAAGCCCTGCAATGCAGGGGCCCGTGGTAAATCGCTTGGATGGAGGAAGTCAATAGCCCCACTACTCTGGCAAGATTCCAACGCAAAATAATCATCTCCCTGATAACTGCCCTCAACTCCTTCCTGATTGCCCTCATCTTCTGAGGGGGCAATTCCAGATAAGCTTTTATGGTATCTAAAAAAAAATACATTTAACATCCACTATGAAGCCCAGAAACTCAATCCTCTGGCTAGGCTTCAACTTTGACTTGTCCTGATTGATCAAGAATCCCAGTAAAGTGATGAGTACACATACCCGCTCCACCTGCGCCTGCAGGGCTGCCTTGTTCTGCGCCAGAACAGGGATGTCTTCCCGATACACAATTATTCATTCTCCCTTGACCCTGATCAACGTTGCTATGGGTCTCATCACTTTGGTGAAGGCCCACGGCGCTGATGCTAGACTGTAGGGAAGGCATCTGGACTGATAACGGCCTAAATTTGGTACCGAAACAGCGCTGATCACGGTGTGGGGCAAGTTATTGTGAGCGGGAGATGATGGTAAACTATCCCCACTCCTAATGCTTGACCTATCCGCGACATTCGATACTGTGGGTCACAATGTCCTATTGGAATGTCTAAAGACCGCTGGAAATGTTTCAGAGAGTGCTCTTGAATGGTTTGACTCCTTTCTGAACAGGCGCAGACAAGGAGTACAGCTGGGGGGCTTCTTCCACAAATTGCAGGGTCCCACAGGGCTACGCACTTTCACCACTCCTGTTCAACTTGTACTTCCACCCACTGATGGACATTCTGAGAAAGCATAACATCAGTTTTCAATCTTACGCTGACGATACTCAGCTGTACGTCAGGCTTGATGATGTAGAAGACTCTCATCAGGGTGGGTAGGTGTTTGGAAGAAATAGGGGTATGGATGGCGTCTAATTGGGTACAACTCAACCCAAGCAAAACTGAGTTGATCCTTTTCGGACCAAAACACCTACTGGAGGCGAACAGCAACCCCCCACCCCTCCTTCATTTCTGGGCTCAAAATTGAAGTATGTGTCCAAAGTTAAACATTTGGGGTGCATTTGACAAAGTGACATGGGCTGCGACTGGCAGATTTTAGCCAAAGCCCAGGCCGCATTTTATAACCTATGGGTGCTGCAACATGCTCTTCTCTATGTCCCTGAGAAGGACCGTGCCATAGTGGTAGGAGCCCTAGTGAACACAAAGCTGGACTATTGTAACTGGCTTACTCGCTGCTGCTCCTGCTAAACAAATCCGTCGATCACAAAAGGCACAGAATGCAGCAGTTAGAATAGTCTTTGGGGTATCAAAATGTACCCCAATTTCTGGCCTTCATCGTTCCCTTCATTGGTTAGCATTGGAGGATCGCATTAAGTTTAAAATTGGATGTCTTATATTTAAGTGTCTGAACGGCCTGGCACCAGGATATCTGAGGGACAAGTTAATACAATATCAACCAACTCGGTACTTAAGCTCAGAAGACAAGCACCTGCTTACTATCCCCATGACAAGATGTGTTTTCAGTGGGGATTGTATTTTTTTGGTTTTCGGGTCCAGATTGTGGAACAACCTTCCCCTGGAACTAAGGATAGCAGAATCTCTGTCAACATTTCAAAAAGGGTTTAAAACACACCTTTTTAAATAAACCTCTTCATAACTGTAGGCTACTGTCGATATATGATCGGTGATGGTATTTTCATACGATGATGTATGTCAACTTCGCCAGGATACGAGTAGGTTTGGTGTGTGCGCTACATAAATTCCTCAATCAATAACTCTCCCTGTTCCAGTGGAAACATAGGAACATCCAATGTTCTGCTGCTATCGGGATAGTAAGATCGTCATCTTTTAAATCTAGTCTTGCTAACCAGTCTCCCCTTCAGAGCAGCTCCCACAGGAGATGAAGCCCCTCCATTTTGAAGTGATGGTAGACTAACCACCCATTGAGCTCCTTTAGGTTGATCACTGGTCTCGACTTCCCTTTTTTGTGTACCAGAAATATGCTGAAGAAGCTGGGACCGTCTGCTGTACTGAGCTGTAGAGCGCCCTTGCTCAACAGACTGCTAAGCTCGGCTTGTAATAATTCTGCTTCTCCCTCACCCTTTGAATGGGTCGCGGTTCTGCTCTCTGCCTCGGCACCCCTAAGAACTCAAACCTCAGACCTCTCGAAGCTTGCAAAACCCACGAGTCGCTTGACAATTCCTGCCACCTCTTTACAAACGCCCCCCTGGAATGCTGAGTCCTGGTGGGGAAGAAAGTGTTGTGTTGTCTCGACTCCCAGCACTGGGCCTTGGGTCCCTTAAGCCTTTGTTGTATTCTGAAGCGACGGGTCGAATTGCCTCTGAGTCGGCAGGCCTCGGCAAAAACTTGCTCAGGGAAGATTTTTTGTATCGAGGGTTGAGCCTTCTCTAACGCTGTATACATGCTGACAAATCTGATCATTTCTTTCGCAAAGGCATCCCCGAAGTGCATGCATTGTGCCCCTTTGCCTGCCTCATACGTGACGAGATCGCCAAGCTTATTATCTATCTTTAGCAGCAGGCTCCTTCTCCTTTCGGAGGAAAGTGCACAGTTGTCATTCCCAAGAAGGCACACGACTCTTTGAGCCCAGCTAGCCAGTGTCTATGCATCCACGGGCTCTCCTGTCTCTTTTGACCTGTTGGCTAGGTCCATTATTTTAGCGATGGGTCTGGCCAAGTCCAGTAACTTGTCCTGGCAGCCCTTCCAAGCACTGTTTACTCCTTTCCTGATGTCTCTTGTTTCTTTTGTGACAAAGGTCACCATCTTTGCATGTAATTCCGGTGTATCCATGACCTTGCTGGGTAAATCTGGCCTCTGGCATTCGGCCCTCATACGAAATCTTACTTCCTTCTCTATCGGTTTCTGTATCCGCTGCACCATGTATAAGTCCACTTTCAGAGAGGGCAACCAGTCTGTAGACTTGGGGTGCCTAATTGCCTCTCGGTTGAACATGTCCTTCATATTCTCCCCTTCGTCTCCCTTATCTCGGGCCACAGTCTGCATGCCTTTACATGAACCGTGCTCGCTGGAATGTCTCCCTGTGCAGTCACCTGCATCCTCGTACTCCTCATTTTACTCATCAAGCGTGTATCTGCCGTCATCCTCCCCTATATTTTTCGCCCCTGGGGAAAGGGTTAAGAGGTTGACACTGCAGTCTTGGGTTTACTGAATGCATAAGTAACATACGCAGAACTAGTATTCCCCCTTTCCGACTGGCCTGGGGGAGTAGAAGAGTTTGACCTTCTGGGCCTTCTTACTCCCCTTGTCATCAACCCCTTTCTTAGGGTGTCTAGTAGATATCCCCTCACCGGCGCTACTCCACCTTCTTTTTCTGCACACTTCCTGCGACCCGCCTGCTATTTTACTAGCTAGGAGTGACTCCAATACCTCCAAGCAGTCTTGAATGGGTTTAACCCCTTACGAAACCGCCAAGACTAAGGAGTCCCCAGGACTTTTTTGAAACTTAGGGATAGGTCCCTGACTACATCGGGGATCTCCTCCTCACTCCACTGAGACAAGGATCTTAGGGACTCCGTGGAGGCTGTCTTTCACTGCGCATATGTGCTTGAACAAAGCAAGCTGCTATTATGAGTGCCTCTTACCACTGTTGACAGTACTGGCTTCTCTGCTTTCAGGTGCCAGAATTCTTGAACAGGGCAAGCTGCTTATCACCAGTGTGCACGGGTCAAGCGGGGCGTTCTGCTCTTGTTCCTTTATCAACCAAAATCTCCCTGTGAGCATATGGTTGCCTGCGAGTGCTACCACTAGTTTAGTTGCCGCGTTTGGAGTACGAGTGTGGAGCCGTTGTTGCTGCTGCCTTGCTAACCATCACGTGATGTGCTGCAGTGAGTGCTGGAGGACACGCACGCGATCCAATGATCGCCGCAGCAGAGGGTGCTCTGGCCCCACACTGGAGATCCACAGGTCCTCTAGCCCAAAAAGGGCCTCCAAATTCCCTAAATTGCGATCACAGAACCGGCAGCCTTAGGTGTGCGAGTTGCATGGCTCTGGTACCGCTTTGCAGCTGACACTACGCTTGAGCATTGACTACCTAGGCCATCAACGGTGACGCACTCCTATGCACACAACACTAGTTGCAAAGAAGACTGTAACAAGGATTAATATACATAACCACGCGTGAGCACCAGATGTCACGCGCTTATAGATCAATCCAATCATTAAACTTTACAAGCATCCTAAACCAAGAGCCAAAATAAATCAATACTCATCTGCTGTGAGAGAAGCAAAAGAAAGAGGAAGGGACCCAGGCATGATGGGCCTCATAAGGACAGCTAGACAGTGGTTTTATAGGTTTTTTAAATTTTTTATTTGGTTTTTATTGAGTTTATCGAATCGCATCATACACAAGCAACAAGTCATCGTGTGGATCAACAAAAAAACATATTGAAAAAGTGAACGCACCAGTTATGCAGGTGCATCTCTACTTATTTCCCTTTCCCTTCACACCCCCTCCCCCTTATTCATTACACCACATGCTCAGACATTTGCCACCATAGCTGCTGGCATCACGCGCGGGACCCTTGCCATGTATATGGACAATAACTCATACTTCGATCATTGTAGGTGAGTACTTTCAACTTGTTGGAATGACTTTGTAGTTGACTGTTTCTGTGTGTATTGTTTTAGTTGCCATATTGTGCACAGAAGTCAGCCCAGTCTGTTTCAGTGGAGCTTTGGTCTCCGCAGTAAGACGGTCCATGCGGTACAAGTTCCGCGCTACATTGATCCATTCGGTTTTCCTCGGGATGAGTACTCTCTTCCAGTACATAGCCAGACATTCCCAGGCGGTAAGGAGCAGGCCGTGCGCCATCTTCAGCAGTTTAGTGAGTTCATCGTCCCGCTCCTCTTAACCAAATAATATAAGCATTGGTACTTTATCCCTTGTCACGCCATCTAGGTCTTTGATCCAATTTAGGACCTCATGTAAAAATGACTGGACCTCTGTGCAACCCCACCACATGTGCCAGTAATCGGCCTTCATTCCACATTCATGCCAACAAAAGGGACTCGCTCCTTGATACATCTTAGCGAGCCAAACCGGGTCATATTGTCATGTGTGGAGGAGTTTTATACCATGGAGTTTGTATTGGCAAGCAATCGATGTTTGTGAGGTTCTTCTGCACATATTGAGCCACGTACGCGGGGATAGCTCCCTCCCTAAGTCACTTTCCCATTTCTTCTTTAATTTGTTGGATGGGGATCCATTTGTTTCTATTGGGGTTCTGTATAGTGCACCTATTAAACCTCTGGTGCTGGTACCACTATCCAGCACTCTCTCAAAGGGTGTAAGCTCTCTTTGTAATTTGCCTTTCCAGACTTCTCTGGTCATGACCCCCTTCAGTTGTAAGTATAAGAATATTGGAAGTGGTCCCAACCCCAGTGCTTCCTCAAGTTCCTGTATGGTAATAAAGGATTCCCCTTTCCAGAGCTGTCCTGCTCTTTCAAGTCCGGCCTCGTACCAGGCCTGGTACCTCGTGGGGTCCGGAATGGCGTCGCAGATTCCTGGTACCCATAGGTGACCCAGCGGAGAGGGCCAAGTTGTGACGCTCTTTATCCCCACTCCCTGCCGCCAGATATTCCGAAGGGTTCCTAGTATGGGGTGGTGTTGTATCCTCTTGAGTAACTTGGATCTGGGTACCCCTAACCATTCTCCCACTGTTGCAGGGCGGAGGTGGTGGTTGTCAAGACCCACCCATTGTACGTCTTCCCATAGTCTAAGATGTGGGATCAGGATTCTCAGTTGCGTGGCTTTATAGTATGAGTGTATATCTGGTAGCCCCACACCTCCACTATCTTTGTGCATGTGCAGAAGCTCATTGGAGACACTAGGTTTCTTGCCCTGCCCCAGGCCCCAGGAAGTGTGTTAGGGAGCCCCTGGTTTTCCTGAAGTAGTCATCGGGTAACTATATGTGGAGCATTTGAAAGAGATACAAGATCCTAGGTAATATCACCAGTGTGAGCTGGTTCCATCATTCAAGGTCCTCTTCTACGATTGTCATCGGGGGGGGGGGGGGGGAATTAGCCTCCTATAACTCTTTGAGGTCTCTAGTGACATTGATCCCCAGGTACCGTAACGTCGTGTCCAGGCTGATTTTCATGCCCAGGTGAGTGAACCGCCTGACCTCTTCATCTCTATTTTTATCTATTGGGAAGAAGACTGACTTCCAAGTATTTATCTTGAGCCCCGCCAGCTGACCATATATCTCTATCACTTCAGTTGCTGCTGGGATTGAGGTTAGTGGGTTAATTACGTGAAGTAACATGTCATCTGCGTAGAGCCCCAGTTTGTATGCCTTTTCTCCAACCGCAATTCCCTCCACCCTCTGATCTCATCTTGGCCTTTGGGCCAGTGGTTCTAACGAGAGAACAAAGAGTAGTGAGGATAGAGGGAAGCCCTGTCTAGTCCCTCTTCCCAAGTTAAACCATTTTGACTGGCCCCCATTGACTGTTACTGAAGTCTTTGGGAAGGAGTAAATCATTCTAATGTCCTGCAAGATTCTCGGCCCCAATCCTATCTTTGACAGGACTCTATCTAGGAAGTCCCATGACACTCTGTCAAATGTTTTTTCTGTGTCTATAGAGAGAAGGGTGGGGTCCCCCTGCATCCCTTGGGCTTCATTTATTAGGTGGAGTGTTTTCCTCATGGTCTGCCCCCTGGGATCCCATTATAAAGCCTACCTAGTCAGAATGTACCAATTTGGGAAGATGGCCCTCCAATCTAGCTGCGATGACCCTAGCGTAGATTTTTGTATCAATGTTACGCAGCGATATTGGTCGATAAGATCTTCAATATTTAGGGTCCCTGCCTTCTTTGAGTATCACCGTGAATAGGGCCTGTGCAAAGGAGTCTGGTGCCCCTCCTGTCTCCAAGATGTCATTAAATAATGTCGTTAAAAAGGGGGTCAGAATCGTTGAGAATGTTTTATAGAAACCTGGGGTGAAGCCATCATCGCCTGGTGCTTTCCCTAGCTTGAGGCGTCCAATGGCTTTCTGTATTTCCTCTCCTGTGATCAGCGTTTCTAGGGCCTCTGCCATGGACAGTGAAGGGAGGTGCGATTCTGTTAGTTATCAATCAATGGCTCCTGCGAGTGCTGTGCCTTAACTACTGTATAGGACTTCATCGAATGATGCAAATGCTTCCTGAATTCCCTCTGCCGTGTTCGTGTTTTTGCCATCAGCACTCTCTACTTCGGTCACCCACCTGTCGGCTCGTTGTTCCCGCAATCGTGCCGCCAGGAGGGCATCGGCCTTGTCCCCTTTCTCATAGAATTTTTGCTTAAGGAACTGTAAGTTCTGGACGATCTTTCCCTCCTCTAATATCTCTGGCCTCCATAAGACATTTTTGTCTGTCTATGGGGGAGGATTGAGCAAGTCTCTCCGCTGCCACTATTCTGCCTCTTAGTCTTTTCTCAATAAGCATGCGCTCTTTTTTTGCGAGCCCCTTCTCTGATGAGGATACCCCTCCATGTGGCCTTGTCCGCATCCCACACCATAGTCTTTTTTCATCTCTCCTGTGTCACTAGTGACAAAGAATTGTTTTATTTCATTTTCTATTTCCTCCCTGAAAATCGGTTCTGTCCATAGTGTGTCATTGTATCGCCATTTTGAGCTTCAGGGTACAGACCCTTCCAGTTTATGTCTATGGACACCATGTCGTGGTCTGACCATAAGATTTGGTGGATCTGAGAGTGCTCCATTATCCCCAACAGGTGTCTTGAGACATATAGGTAGTCGATTCTCGTGAGAGTACAGTGTGGAGAAGAGTAGAAGATAAAGCCTCTTTTTGCGGGTGTTGGTGTCTCCAGCTGTCCCTTAAACCATAGTGCTCCATAGCCGTGCTGAGCTCTTCCTCTCCCTGACCTATGGGTTCATGAAGTGCTTCCCCTCCGGCTTGTCTGTCTAGGGTTACGTCCATCCATATATTGAAATCTCCCCCAAGTATGAGGTGTTCTTGTGCCTCCCCCATAATCTTTTGTATGGTCCTCTGCAAGAATCTCTTTTGGCCCTGATTGGGGGTGTAAACTGTGGCAAAGGAGACTCTTGTGTTCTGTATTAGGCCTGATATTAGCAGCGCTCTGCCCTAGGTGTCTGACAATGTCTTTGTGACCTCCATGCGTAGTTCTTTCCGTATCAGGATGCCAACCCCCGGCCTCTTGAGGATACCCGAGCCCCAGTATGTGCCGCCAATGAGGCCACCTGGTATATTACGCTTTGGTGTTTGGTTTCTGGTAAGAATAGAACATCGGTTTCTGGTAAGAATAGAACATCAATTCCTGATCTCTGGCTACTAGGGAATTTTTTTGTGGGTGAATTTAGGCCCTTAACGTTCAACGTACATACACGGAGAGGTCACCTACAAGAGCTGTTTTTATTGCGGCCATGTGTGATGTATATGATCTTCGCCTACCTTTCTATGCCGAACAGGTCCCTCGGTTTCAGTGTGTTTAAGTGTGGTGGTAGTCATTTCTTGAGCCTTTTTGCTGGATGAATTTTCCCCAGATATCCTCTTGCTCTAGGATCAGACCCCCTGTCTCTCCTACCCTCCATTTCCCCTCCCCTCCCTATACTTCCCTCCCTCCGGGGCGCCTGGTCTCTCCCAGTTCACGTCAATAGGTGAGACTGAGCCACCAGCGAGGTCCTTTACCCAGACCCCTGCTCTCAACACCACATTATTGGGTGCCCCTCATTTTACCCACTTAACTAATTATTGCATAACTCTAACATTGGTAACATTTCTCAACTTTGCTTTTTACGCCAAAGTTTACTGGGCCCTGTGAGGGGCCGTACAACGGTTTGTGTCTATTGCCCATGGGTCAGTGCTTTACTCGCCACCAGTGACTCCTAGGTGAGTCCATTCGTGTGAGCGTCTCTTTGAATCGCATTATCGGCAATTCCTAGGGACACTTCAAGGTGCATTGGGTGAGGACGCATTGGCCTTAATTTCCTCGAGCCTGGAATCCTTCTTCTCTTGGGTCCCTTCACCCGCCATCCTGTGCGTCCTAGGCCCCCTGTCTTGTTTCCTGTGGTGTGACCTTCTTCACCAAGTAGCTCCCGAATGCTGTCTTTAATCTCAGGTTCCGTTACCAGTTTGTGTTACTGTCCGTCTAGTTCGAATGCGATCGAAAAGGGGAATCCACATCGGTATTGCACTCCCCTATCTTTCAACCATTTGGATAGGGGCTGGCATAGACGCCTCTTAGCGAGGGTGAGAGATGACAGGTCCTGGAATATAGAGATGCGAGCCATGCCCATGATTACTGATCCTTTCACTTTGTCCTTTTCTAGGAGCATGACGGGGTAATTGTGAAAGTGCACCAGGACAGATCGTGGGCCTCCAGCTGGTCCACCGGCCCTGTGGAGTCTTTCAATCTTTGTGACATCGGTCGAGTCGTCTTCGAAGAGGTGTTTTAAAATATGATGGATCAAACTCTTGAGGTCTCCCTCAGTCTCCCCCTCTTTTTCTGGAATACTGAAGAATCAGAGGTTGTTCCTCCTTTTCTCGGTTTTCGAAGTAATCCATCTTTAGGACCATCTCTGCTTCTCGTTGTTCTATTTCTCCCAGGCAGACGCCCATTTGCGTTTCCATGGTGTCGAGGGAAGACTGGTTTTGTTCTACCTCCTGAAGTCTCTCTTCCATCTTGTCCAGCCTGACATTGATCCTATCCACTTTGTCACCAATATCGGCACGCATGCCTCTTATTTCCTCCAGTAGTGCAGTGACGTCTCCTTTGGTGGCCATTGGCCCTCATTACAAGTCAGGCGTTAAGGGTTTAACGGCGCCATCGGCGCCGTTAACCCTTAACGCCTGATTCACACTTTAACGCCTGCTTTTTGCAGGCGTTAAAGTCCAAGGCGCTAAGCGACCTTGGTGCTAATTACGGCACCGTTATTTACGGTGCCTTAATTAGCGCCTTCCCCATCCCCATTATGCCCTCTGGGGCAAAAATGGGGAAGGGCAAATGGTGAATGGGGAATTACCGCCCCACTCACCTTGGAATGGGGCGGTAATTCCGCCATCCACCATGGCGGAATCCGGCATGGACCATGGTGCTAACCATGGTCCACCGCCTGACTTGTAATGAGGGCCATTGCGTCTTGACTCCCTGTTGAAATTGCTTTGTCCTTGTGGGGGTTGCCGCCTTCCTTCCTTCCTTCCTGGGTATGCAAAGTCTGCCATCCTGTTTCTGGGCTCAATGCCTTTATGTTTTTACTTGTGGCCACCTCTCAGGATCTCGATCTCTTGGGATACTTCCTCTAACCTTTGCGTGCAAAAGGGTGGTCTGGGTGGTAGTCAGGGGTGGACAACTGTGTTATCCAAGGGAGGGCAGCTGTGGGGGTGCTTTCTGGTCGAGTGGTCACTCCAGAATGTCCGTATTTGGTTTTATTCGTCTTAGGCGAGCGGGCACTCGCCCCAGGTTGGGGGGCCACACACCCTTCATATCTTCCTTGCGTGTGTTGGGAGGTCACCCTGTGCCCACACTTGATCCAGGGATTATTTCTTTCTGCCTCCGGAGATGCTTTCCTGCTGTGACTATTGGAATATTTCTGGCTGACTGACTTAAGAGTCCAGACTTATGCTCTGAATCCTGGTGTACCTCAATGAGCCATGGTGCTGGAGGGCTCGTGTCAATTTTGTGGTTTTTTACCTGGTGCGCGTTATGGTCTCAGGGCCTCGCCACCCGCAAGCAGGCTTTGTTGTTTCGGGGGCGTAGATAATGAGTCGTTTGCTCAGGGTCGACCTCTTGTTTGTCCCATGCTGTAGCAGGCCCAGGCGGGCACACGCCCCTCGGGAGGGGGCCCCCACCTCGTGTGTCTTAATCAAACCCCCAGAGGGTCTTTTGTGTTGTCTGGGGTCCCGTATCTCTGAGCGCTGGTTCTAAGGTGGTGCTCCAAGTTACGTGCACCCACGCCACCCGTAGCCTCCTCACAATGGTTTGTGCAGTAGTTGAATTTGTTTTTCAGGAAGAGGAAGGATACAGAACTCTTCCGTGTCAAGGCGTGGCACATTGGGTGCGGGGCCACTTTACGCTCCATGTTGCTAGTGGCCCATCAGTTAGGGGTAGTTGCTGCGTGTGCCTGAGGTCGTCTCACTGCTCTGGGGGTTCCTTGGCCGCACAGTCCTTCCACGTGGGCCTTGCCTCTATGACTGTAATACGTGTACTTTAGTGTTGGAGTGGCTTGGGTCAGGTCCTGTACCACCGTTCCCTCGGGATTGCCCTCTGTCTTGGAGGCAGGCCCTGTGACAAATGCCATGTCATGGGTGCTGTGTTAGTTCTCAACCCTGTAACGGTGCACAACGGTGCTCGATGTGCCTGTGGGGCCCATCACGTTGTGCACGCTGGGAGTGCAGTGTTCCGGGATCTGTGTTCTGCTGGGTCCTCTGCACTCCCAGCTACTGGGCCACGGGTCTCGTCGTGATTACACCGTTCAGGTGTGTTGACTGGGGCACCCACCCGTTTGCAAGTTCACCGGGCTCCCCTGTCGTTGCTGTTATGCCTGAGGGGCTGGCGCTTACCCTCCTGTTCGTATGGCCGCCTTGTGCCTAACACCCTAGCGCCGGGACCGGAGGGGCAAAGGGCCGTGTAGCGCAGCTGGGCTTTTGTTACCGCAATCCGCGCTGGCTCTTAAGTCAGCGGTCGGAGCCTCCCTGGTAGGCTAAATCAATGTTGGTGTCCTGGTTCCTAGGGACTCCCACGTCCAGGGTGCCCTGTTGTCAGGAGGGCCTATTTACCTCACGTCTGCCAGTCACTTCCTCGGTGAGGGTGGTTAACGTGTGACGTTCTGTTTTCGCGAACCAAGCTGTTCAACAGAGTAATGGTATCTCTGGGTTCCCTTGTGCGATTTTAGTCAGATTTTCGCTCGTTAGACGCTTCTCTGACTGGGTATCCCGTCTATTGTCACGGGGGCCTCGTATATTGGGCAAATGGGGGCACATTTGCGGATTAAGGGGGTCTGGTTCTTCGAGGAGCACTAACTTGCGTCCTCCATCTACACAGCCCCTGGTGGCCGCCGCCGTATGGGATGTTGTAGTTCTCTGAGTGTTTCTTAGTTTTATAAGAGTATTTGGGAAAAGAAAGAAGCAAGTTTAAGCTGCTGGATAGTGGCAATAAAGAAAGTTAAAGCATAGTGTTCCCAAATAATGCACTGAAATCAATTAATGGTAAAATCTCTAATCAAAACTCGCTAGAGAAATGTAGTTTTTTTAAAAAAAGACTCCAATTTCATACATGTACAATTCTATGAGCCACACATTTCTGTATCCACCCTTTATGCAAAGTGTCCCAGTCTGCCATGGCATCTTTTACTGCCATTTTGGATGGGGGGCAGATTGATTTGCGATCTTCCCAGACAGAGTGCACCCCCAAATTCTTTATCATATTTCTTACCTGCCCAACCAATTGGGAGATTAGGGCCCTGGGTACTTCATCACACCCTTACGTGTCTCTGTCTCTGTTGCTGCGCCCCTGCCCAACAGTTACGAAGTTTTATTATACGTGCTTAAAATCACTGAAAATAACAAGTGGATGTTCATTAATGAAACATGGCATCTCGCCCGCTATGGCTGTGTCCCTTTTCAGGGATATAATCCCTGATAATGGACTGCCGATGGGACTGGGGCGGGTGGGGGTTTCACCCAGTGCTCCCCAGGGACCTACAATGTGCTCTCTTCTGGATACATCTTCAGCCTGTATGGCATATGCACCCCTGGCATACACGCTAGGGGCGCATATGCCATCGGATTTGGCAACAGCTTAACAGACCGTGTGTGGGTGTGAACAGGTCGATTGTTAACTACTCTGGGCTGAACCCCCCCCCCCCCACCCTCTTCCCGGATGCCAGTCTAGGCTGTGTCAATGGTCTTGTGAGGCACATCAGAACTACTGCCCTATCTGGTGCCAACCTCGAAAAATATAAAGTTTCAAATATGACATTTTGGGGGAACATTTTAGACTCCAACGTTTTAGGTGGAACAGTAAATAAAATAGGCAGAATGAAGAGGTCAGGCGTTTTCAGGATGGAAAACGAATGGAGCAGCAGGTTGCGCACCGCCCCTTCACCCAATAATAGTAAAAAATATGCATGAGTACGTGTTGAAGTACGTGACTTAGAGGCAAGGAGAGAGGACTGGACATGGGTCCCCAAGAAGGGCCAAAGCACCCCAAACTTAACATCGAAAATATTATTTTTTTTAGGTCATTTCATTAGTTAAACTTACTTTTTAAACATTCAAGTATAGGAATGAGAAGTATAAGAAGTGTGTTTTTTGAACTTCCAGCTTCAAGGTTTAATTTTGTTTCAAGCTTTAATATTGCAACCTACGACGGCCTGCTGGTCTGGCCCAAGAGGTCTCCTGTCTGGGTGAGGGCAATGGGCACTTACTTGTAGCAGTCGTTGTTGCAGCGGTTGTAGCTTTCCAGCACGGTGAGGGCACTGAGGCCGATAGCATGGTGAAAAAAATCTGCGTGCCACCATCTATCCCCGCCTGTAGACAGCAGGGAGAAGCTCAGATTTCACTGAAGCACATCCACAACTAGAAGACTGATATGCGACTGACTATTCACCCACCTGACTCCGCTTTCAATAACACCACTCTTGAGGCCTGGCCGATACTACCTCAGTCTTACAAAGGAAACAGCCATTTAAACTAACACATGGCTGACTACTGCAGTCAATTACATTTGGTCAGCTCTGCTCGAAGCTCTAGCAACCTTTCCGGCATGACGGCATGGGTCGCACAGGCTGCACCTCAGCACCTGCGCATGCCAGCACACTAGGGCACTTGCAGGGCGATGCCTGTGTGTGCCCCTCAAAATCTGCAGGTGCAAATTCAGCCATGGGCCAGTAAGAGCCATGCAGGCAGCAGCCTTTAACCAGTGAAACAACCTAGGCTGGCTCAGGCCTGCCTTCTGGTTCAGTTTCTCTACTTGCCAAGTGTCTCTTTTATTCTTTTAGCTCTCCCTGGGCATTCTCGGGAGCTCCCCTATAGGTTATACAATCCTGCTTCCTCTGAGGAATGTATCTTTTCAGGTTTCTATTAGCTTTGAGCTTATGGCCCTTTAGGAATGTGCATGCAAGATGGGTTCACAGAATAACTCTGAGTCCAAATAACCAAACCAACTCAGGAAGATACCTACCTCTAAAACATGTAATCTTCAAAAACATCAAATACACGGTTTCTGATTGGTCTTAAAACTATAAGGTCCTTCGTTATATGGACCACTACAATTGATTTGCATGCTTGTGCCATGTCTGGAACATTTGGTTCATTTAGCAGCACGTAAGCCCAGACCCAGGTGCAAGGGGATGGGCATTGCTCTACCTCCCCATGCAATTAGCCCAGCATCTCTCATCACCCAAGCCTTCTGCAATGAAGATTGTCTTTGAATTTGGCCTTGCAAAGTATTCTTGTCTCTGGGAACTCACTATCGTGTTCTAGGACTCCAAGTTCGACTCCATTTACATCCTTGGTTCACATGACAGGAGACCACGATTTGGTCAGTTTTGCAGGTTTTAACTGTCTTAAATGAATGCAAATTGGCACTCTTGGTGTTCTTTATTTGCACCTTAACAAGGGATGTTTCATCCTTCGCACGTTCACTCCTTTCCAGAATAGATAGTAGACCTTGGCTGCTTCAATCTTGACTTCAGGCCAGACAACCTCGCCATGCAGCTCCATGATTTCAGCATATTCTTGCTGCGACACACTTCTTCCTTTCCTCTTCATTGGTCTAGGCTTACTAAATTCATGATACCGATGTGCAGCTTCTATACAGTGGCGGCTTCACCTGCATTCAATACATATAGCCAGCTTCTATGGTTACTTGGTGTACCTTGCATTTCAGCATCGTAGCATTATTGAACGGTTGATTCTCTGCAACACTGTGTGCACATGTAATCTTCTTTTCCATATTTAAGAGTTCACTGACTTCTTTACTTCGTCGTTAGTTTCTGTAAGATCCATACATCTTCTTCAGCCAATATTCGGAGACGTTGTTCATACTCTCTTATGACGTCATAGACTTCTTTCCTTGCTCTTTTTATATTCCTTCAGGGAGTTCCTCCCTCAGATTGTCGTCTCTTCAGGGATACATTTGATAGGGTTGTCTCAATGCGAACTTCTTTTGAATATACGCTGCGTATTGGCACAACTGCTATTGTCAACCGTGGCACAATCTCAGGCTTCCAACATATTGGAGGTAGGGAGACAGGATTTCCTGCCGAGACATGCAGCAGCTCATCTACAACTTCTACAGTTAATTTAACTTCAGCATTTCTCCACCAACTACTGTGATGCGGGGGTTCGCTCCTGATGCAGATGTCACTGGTTACACCTTTCTTGTTATCTTTCAACAACTCCTCAACCACGAGCAGCAATGTCTTTGGAGTTACTGTGATGAGGGACATTTTTTCTGAGTTACAATACACAATTCCTTTCACCAGTAGCCGTGTTGCTGCCACTGGGACAAGGGACATTACTCCTGAGATCAAGGTTCCAGTTCTTTTCACCAGTAGCCTTGTTGCTGCCACTGGGACAAGGGACATTACTCCTGAGATCAAGGTTCCAGTTCCTTTCCCCAGTAGCCTTACTGCTGCTACTGGGACTAGGGAGATTACTCCTGATGCACAACTCAATTGTTAAAGAGAGGTGGCAGCCCGTTGTGGATAAGTTAAGAGGACAGGCGAGGAGAAATCCCACGCCCAAAAAACAGAAGAGTCCAAAAATGTTTCAAAGACCATATAAAACAGGGACAGCTATGGACATCCAGATGATTTCCACGCTCTCGAATAACTCAAAGCTTCACAGTGGCTTAAAAATGAGTATGCATCACAATTGACATTTCATCCTAGAAAACCTAAGGTGGCAAGGGATTGGTTAGGGGAATCAACTAGGTATACATTGAATAGGGGTTAGTACATTTATTGGCTGCACTCTGCCTGGTGGCTCCGCCTGAGACCACCTACTAACATTACACAAGTGAGAACATGTCATTGTAATTAAGTATAATTGGCTGTTGCAACATTGATAGATGAGTGTTAAAGGTGGGTAGGGATTGGTCAGTGGTGTCTTTCTCAGCCTTGGCACTTTGGAAGGTTACCAGCACATGAGCAATAATAGAAGTTGGTGAGAATGGCACCAAAGTGCTACTTGTATCGATAAGGTTATCATTTCTGATTCTCTAGGCCACAAGCTAGGATGTTTATCTTTCAACCTTGCATTACCTTGTATCTTTTGTTCCGAGAACTGAATGGGAACGAAGGACTGCCTGTCTCTCTGTAACTCTAATGAATAGGCATTATCCTCCAACTGTAGGTCACGTGTGTGGAGACCACATTTTGAAATAATCTATTTTGGGTTTATGAGGATTTTTAGCCCTTATTAATGCAGGTGTCATTACCTTCCTTGGCCTCTAGAGACTTGTTTGAGCTACTTTCTTCTCAATATTAAGTCCGTATCAGTGGGAATCTGACCTTCCAATGTTACTTGTTCCTTTACTTAATCTACGAAAAATGTATCTCGCGTCTGGTTACTGACATTGTTTGCTCTCTTGGGTGTCTATCGAACACTTTCCTTCCACAGTAA
This sequence comes from Ambystoma mexicanum, assembly GCF_040938575.1. Taxonomy (NCBI): domain Eukaryota; kingdom Metazoa; phylum Chordata; class Amphibia; order Caudata; family Ambystomatidae; genus Ambystoma; species Ambystoma mexicanum. The sequence continues at coordinate 373,525,272 of NC_090926.1, read as the reverse complement.
CTTTGGCCAGGCATGTGAACCTATTGTCCGAGCTGTACAGGTTTGGCTTTTATGCTAACTCGGCATACTAGGTCCCCCTGCAGCCTTGAGGCTTCTCGGTGTCTCCCATGCACCAAAACGTGGCTGCGCCATCCATCTTGTTTTGCATGCCCACTCATTTTAGGTGCGCTCTGCTTTTATGCAAGCTGTATGTTTATTCTTGTGCGTCTTGCGTTGCAGCGTATATAGAGTACAGTTTCTAACCTATTGTATGCAAGCATATTCTTCATTTCTAAGTGCAAATTTACCTATTGTTCGTGTATCTTTGTGGTGGATGCGTATGTGCTTCATGTCTAATGCACCTAACGTGTCATTGTTCAGCAGTGACGTCACTTGCTTTCTTCGCCTTGGTCACAGCATGTTCATATCCTCCATAGCTTGCAGATGTAGCTATTCTGCAATCCCTCTAGGGTAGGGTCGGTAGGGTTGTCTCAGTGAGTACTGTCTCTCACACCTATGGTATGGTGGTGGTGAGGAGTCTGATGCCAGGAGTGGCACGCAACTTCCATTTCTCTAGCATCGACACAGGGGAGGGGCCGACATAATGAATGACACATTAATTTGCCTGTCTTCATGATGTACTTCTCTGCCACCCCATATCTCTGGGTCTCCCATGCCTCTCGTTACCTTTGTGTAGGTTGTGGCACATCACTGGTTCTTCCGGGGATTGGGGTCGGTGTCACTGGCCTCCTCGGCTGCTCTCTTCTACTTCTGCTTTTCTGTGTCAGCTCTGTGGTCCTCTGCTCTTCAGTGTCGGCGTAGGTATTAGACCAAATGGTCCACCTCGTTGAGGTCACTTCACTGCTGCTGCTTCTAGTGCTCAGAGTGGGGTCTGCTCTTGCTAGACCCACTAGGACTCCCTCAGTCTGCTGCCAGCATCCTCTGCACAGCCTTTCCTCCAGTCCTCTCTGAGTTTGAAACTTACGGTCTCTCCATGCTGCACACCTGTCTCTCTCTGGTTAGTTCTTCATTTCTCTTTTGCCTCTATCCTCTTCCTGAATTGGGGCCCGAAATCGAAAGCCTCCAAGGTCAGGCGGAGTTAAGACCAATCCACCTTTTTGAACGCTTTAGTCGCGTTGAGATCTAGTAGGGCCATCTTTCCTTCACTCGAAGAAGTAGATTTAATTAGATTTAATGCCTGTCTAATGTTATCTCCCGTCTTTCTTCCTTGAATAAAACCTGTTTGGTACGCGTTAATTAGAGTAGTAAGAAGTAGGGCCAGTCGATTAGCCAATACCTTTGAGTAGATGCTAGCATCAATATTCAGAAAGGCAATCGGCCTATAGGAGTCACACTCTCTAGGATCCTTACCAGGTTTCAGTAATAGGATTGTAGTGGAGGCCTGCATGGAGAGGGTTACACTGCCTACCTCGCCAAATGAATTAAAAAGGGGGAGAGGAGCTGATTGCTAAAAAGCATATAAACTTTAGGTGAGAACAGTCTGGCCCAGGGGCCCCTGGCTTTAATTCCTTAATTACTGCTCGACTTCTACCTGCCGGATAGGGGCCACTAGTGCCTCAACCTCTTCCCTGGTCAGGCAGGGTAGAGCCACCCCCGTGGTGTATTCCCTCTGGGCCGAGACCGATCTCGTGGAGCTGGACATGGTCTCTAGTAAGTGCGCTTGTGCTAAAAGCTGGTTGGCCTTATTGCTTTTGGCGTAGTACCCTTGTTTCGCCGCTAGCAGGTTACCCGCTATCTCCTCGGCATACAGGGCCTCTAGTTTATTCTGGGAAATGTGGAGGGCGGAGTGTGTTTTGGGGGACCAACCTTGTTTATATTTCTCTTCGATCTCCGAGATTTCCTGTTCTAAGAGCACCCTAGCCTGTTTTTTTCCATTTGCAATAAGCTGGGGAATGCACAATTAAGATACCCCATAGAATTGCTTTCATGGCGTCCCAAGTATGCACAATTCAGTTTTAAGCAGGATTCCCTCACCAGGTTGTTGTGCTTGCCATAAACTCAGAAATCGGCTTTTACAGTTACTGTGTTTCCTTACACACCACTTTCGTTTCTTTCTCACAATTGGGTATTTAACAATATTTCTTTCGCTCATATGTGAATGAGCATGCTGGCTGGGAACACGCGGACAACAACGGAACAATCCAGGGTCTCTCGCAGACAGTGAACTAGCCGGTTAAGTCCCTTTCCTTTGTTACGCTCGAGGATGGCAAGACTTCAGAGACTGTGGTTCGTCTCGGCATGGAGATAAAACCCTCTTCGTCTGCCTTCAATGCTGCCACTTTACTTCGGAATGTGTCCCTGCGCCTTGTCTGGCCTCCAACTGCAAATACAGTCTGCACTGCTTCCTCCTCTCCTGCTTCTTCTTCTCCTGTCTCGTCTCCTGCCTCTTGTTCTGCCTTGTTTCCATGCCCTGCACCTTAAGGGGCAATTTAAGCCTCCCGGTATCTGCCAGGTGTGGGCCATCTGGTTTAATTAGCTGACCACTCTTACAGTTTTGACCCTCTACATCCCTCTTCCTCAGCTCAGTACTGAGGGAATTATGGGACTTGAAATCTGTCTATCTTTTCCCCAAAGGAATATCCATTTGTAGACCCTTAGACAAAGAGGAATATATGTTTATAGATGTTACCATTTATAATCTTCCTTCCATTACATCTTTGGGAGTTAGGTGACTGCTCAAGTGTCTGAGTTGCGTGAGTTTGGGAACAATGTCAATCTAGTTTATTCCTATAAGGCTTCTGACTAATTCCACCCACACTAAAATGGTTAATCTTTGAAACAGATGGGTTATTGTGGCAACAAGCCATTATATATTGTGGGAGTGTACAAATGTCTCCTTCAAATGAAGGCAAATGCTGTGTCTCATCCCACGTATTCCCCTCACCTCCCTGAACCTTTTTCCCCTCTCATGTGATCCTCCTGCAGAGCACCAACCCCATGAGGATCCGGAAGCGTCTGCCTTTCTCTGGCCACCTCGGAGGAGACTTTAGGCAGGGGGTCAGTGAGGGAACCATAGGATTCATCACATAAGGTACAGGAGAATGGCTCCCTTCTCCTGTGGGCTTATTCTCAGCAGGTTCACTTTAGTAAGGCATTCCTAGATAGTTTCAACAGTGTCGTTTACACGTTGGTTCTCCCTCTCTGTCTTATTCTTCTGTCTTGTGAGCCTATTTGTTTCCATCTCCCTTTTTCCTTATAGCAATTCTTCTTCTCTTTTTTCGTGATTTCTTTTTTATTGTTTTATAGATACAAACAAAACAAGCAATCAAACAAAGGAAACGAAATAATACTTAATTACTACATTTAAACACACAGGTGTACACTTCTTCCTGGCATCCGGTTCTTCTTTGCATATATTATAGAGTTATTACATCTAATCATCTTTAGGATCATTTCGATCGCTTGTGTCCGTTCTCCATACGGCTTTCAGTGTCTCTATGGGTCCTCTTTGCCCACCTTCAATTGTCCTCCCATTTTTGCCATATCTTGGCTGCTTTCTCCAGGCACCCTCTTGTGGTATACACTCTCGTTTCCATTGGCACACACATATCTACGTCCGTTACCCATTTCTCGTACTGTGGCGATATAGCTGAGCCCCACAATTGGGCTACATTTCTTTTTGCAAGGCCTGTGGCTGTTGCGAACATGAGTTTTTCGTATCTTGATAGCTCTATATCTGCGTCTATTCCTAGTATTAGAAGTTTGGGGTCCCTTGGTATCTCACGGCCAATCACTGTTGAAAGTCTATCGCAGCATTTTTGCCAGAAGCTTTCTAGCTGCGGACATTCCCATAGAACATGGAAGTTCCCCTCAGTTGATGACATTGGAGACAGTTGGGGTCCGTCGCTCTCCCCCATTGGTGCAAGGCCTCTCTGGGATAGTAAACCCTATGTAGAATCTTTAACTGGATCAGCCTGATTCTGGCCGAAATTACTGATTCTCGAGGGTACATGAATGCCACAGTCCAGTCCTCCGTTGGTATTGGGCCCACATCTCTTTCCCATTTCTCTTTGAGTTCTGTGAGCTCCTTTGTGGCAAACAAATTGATGGCATTGTACATTGTAGAGGTTGTTTTGTGTGCAATCCGCTCCATCACTATGTTCCTTTCAATCGGGGTGCACCTCTGGTATATTGGGGAGGTCTATTTCGCTTGCAGTGAGCGCATGTCTTATTTGTCGATAGTGGTAGTGTTCTGTGATGGGAAGGTCGTATTCATCCCTCAGGTCTTGAAAAGTCTTAATTTCTCCGTCCCTTACCATGTCTTCCAATGTTAATATCCCCGCCTCTTCCCAGGCTGCCCATTTGGGGATTTGTTTAAGTTCCGGGAGATGTTTATTACACCACAGGGGTTGTTTCATTGTGACCTTTCCCTCCCATCCTAGGTGCCTATGTGCGTCTATCCAAATCTGCGTTCTCTGAGCTGCCATCGTGGGTGTGCTTTGTCGCCTTTTCTTTTGATAGAGGCTCTCTATCGGGGTAATCCTGTGCTCCATCTGGGTATCTGCTCTGTTGTGTGGTAGCATTGGGTCGTTATGCAGGATATAGTTGACTACTGACATTTGGGCTGCCCAGTAGTACGTTTGTAGGTGTGGAAGTCCAATTCCTCCTTCACATATTGAGTGCTGTAGGGTTCTTAGTGCAATTCGGGGATGACCACCTCCCCATAGCAACTTCCTAAGTGTTTCATCTACTTTGCAAAATTCTATTTTAGGTATATATAGTGGTGCATTCTGTAGGATGTATAGAAAGCGGGGGAGGGCCAGCATTTTGAACAAGGAAGCTCTCCCTAGGAGGGTGAGCGGAAGGGCCATCCAGTGCCTCACATCGTTTACGAACCTGTCTCTTACTGGGTGTAGGTTCTTCTCTATATATTGGGTCAAGTCTGTCGTGATTTGTATCCCCAGGTATCGGAACTTCCCACTCTCGATTTTGAATGGGTAATTATCTAGGGTCACTGCATCAAGCCCTTTGATCGGAAACAGCAGGGATTTGTCATAGTTCACTCTTAGTCCGCTAAAATCCCCATAGGCATTTAATATGTTCACAACAATGGGGCAGGAGGTTGCTGGGTCACTTAGGTAGACTAGGAGATCATCTGCGTATAGGGACACCTTGTCCTCCCAGTTCTGTGCCCACTGGAATCCTTTCCAATCCAGGGACTCTCTCAGCATTATCCCTAGTGGTTCAATTGCTAAGGCGAATAGCATGGCAGAGAGGGGGCATCCCTGTCTGGTGCCCTTCCCAAGTGCTATATTACGTGAGGACCAGCCATTGACTCTGATTTCTGCCATCGGGGCATTGTAGAGAAGTTTGACCCAGCTTGTAAATTAAGCTCCAATTCCCATTCAACCCATGATAAGCCACAAGGCCTCCCAGCGTACCGAGTCAAAGGCCTTCACAAAGTCAATGGTGAGAAGTACCAGTGAGTCCTGCAGAGTGGGTGCCCTCTCAATGGCAGATTGAAGTCTATGAATATTCATTCGCGTGGATCTTTGGGGCATGAAGCCGCATTGGTCCGGGTGGACCAGGGAGGGTGTTTGCAGCCTATTGGGCAATATTTTTGCCAGTATTTTGGCTTCAGTGTTTATGAGAGAGATTGGACGGTATGAACTGCATGTAACTTGAGGTTTACCTTCCTTGTGTATCACCACGATATTGGCTTTCCTTAGGTCCAGCGGGAGGATGCCTTTCTCCTTTGAATGTAAGAACATTTTAAGCATGTGTGGCGCCACTTCTCCGGTGCCAATCCTCTTCCATGTTTCCACTGGAAAGCCATTAGGCCCAGGGGTTTTCCCATTTTGGAGCTGGGAGATGGCTGTCGTCAATTCCTCCTCCGTTATTTCGGCTTCGAGATTCAATGTCTGTGTTTTGTTTAGTGCTGGAATGGTTAGTGTGTCTAATATGCCAGGGTCCATCAGGGTCGTTGGTGGGGCATATAGTCTTTCATAATAGGTTGCAAAGGCTTCCGCAATGTCCGCATCCGTTGAGACCCAGTCAGTGTTTGTGGTGCTTATCCGGCGTACCTGAAGGTGACACTCCTCTCTCTTTTCCAGCCATGCCAGCATCTTACTGGCTTTGTCACCTGTTTCGTATATCCTGGCCCGCATAGTTCTGTGCGCCTGTTTTGCACATGTCAGGGCAACGTTATATAGCTTCTTTTGCGCCACTTGTAATGAGGTGTTGTCCTCACCCGCTCCCGAGCTTATGAACTTCTCCTCGGCCCGTCTCACCTCGTCGTCCGCTTCCTCCACGACTCGCTGATGCACTTTCTTGTGTGCTGCGGTCCAACTCAGAATTTCACCTCTTAGAGTTGCTTTATATGCTTTCCATACTATTTCCGCATCATCCACAGAGACCTGGTTTAGTTAAAAGTATGTTGCAGTTGCTTCTTGGATTTACTCTGTTAATTCCGGAAATCCTAGGTAGTATGCGTTCAGCTGCCACTTCGGTGGAGGTTGGGGTCTTTCTGTCTCGAGCAGCATCGTGAGCGGGGAGTGGTCCGATAGCCCCCGGGGCTGAAGGTTTGCTTCAGTCACTTTGTGTATGTCTTCGCCGGGGAGAAAGAAGTAGTCTAGCCTGGACATCGACCCATGTGCAACCGAGTGAAAGGAGAATTGCTTCTCCCCTGGATGGAGGTCTCCATGCGTCCTTCAGGCCCAGTGCTGATGTAAAACTTGCGAGTTTAGTTGGTAGTGTCGGATTTCTTCCTCTTTGATGTGTGCGATCCTCAACAATGTTCATCACGTCATTAAAGTCTCCACCCATCACCAGTGTATCCGTCGGATTGTTTACTAATATTGGTGTGATCTCCTTAAGTAGGGCCGTCATCAGTGCTGGGGGTGATTAGATCGCCAATGTAGCTATGGTTTGGTTCCACAGCGTGCCTTTCATGAAGACGAATCTGCCTCCAGGGTCCTGGATCACCTTTGCCACGTCAATCGGGGTTCTTTTGTTTATCAATATTAGTACTCCCCTCGAACCCATGGAAAAACCCGCATGGAATGCTGTTTTGTACTTGGTTCTCTTGAAGAATTGGCAGTTCGTGCCCACCAGGTGTGTTTCAGTAAGCATCACTATATCTGGGTCGTGCCGATTTATATATTGTATTACTAGCCTTCTTTTTATACTGTTTCCCAGGCCATTCACATTCCATATCATGAAGGCGAGCTTCTTTCCCCTATTTACAGTTGTGGTCATTATATTCTGAGTTCCTTACTATATGCGGATGGTTGTCCCTTGCAATCTTCATGTATGCCGCTTTCGATGTAGCCCTGATGGGCCAGGTGTCAATTGTATACCTGTGTAACTCCCGGTTCCCCCTCCCCATACTCCGTCCCCAACTGAAGCATCTGTCGCCTAATGAACAAAACATTTGTCTACTCGAACTAATTTTACGTGCTTAAGTCTCTTTGGTACTGAAGATACCTTAGTGTGCACTTGCCACTGCGGGGGGTTAGTGTGTCGTACTGGTCTATGGGCCGCCAGTACTTAGTTTCCGGTCGCTGTTTATGTCAAGTAAATTCCGTTAGTATTATGCTATATGTTCTTCCATCTTTCATACATTCATGCACTTATTCGTTTTCTCTCTGGGGTCACGCTTCCATTTCCTGGTGGGGTGGTCCATCTGGTGGTTCATTTGGGCGTGGCCTATTCCTTCTTGTTTCTTGTCGTTTGTGTGGGTTCCATTCTCCCTTTAAGTTTCTCTCGGCCCAAGTCCATGCCTCTTTGGGATCAGTAAAGTGTATTGTGGTGCCATTATGATATATCTTCAACTGCGCAGGGAACAGGAGGCCATATTTCACGTTCAGTGTCTGTAAGCGCTTTTTGAGAGGGTCAAAGGACTGTCTCATCTTCTGCACCTCTCTTGTGAAATCTGGAAAGAAGCCAATCCTAGAGCCGTGATATGTTATCTCCCCTTTCGTCCTGGCCATTTGCAATATTGCGTCTCGATCTCTGTAGTTGAGGATCTTCGCTACCACAGTTCTCGGTTGTTTCCCAGGTATCGGTGTGCCCGTTGGGACTCAATTTGCCCTTTCTATTGAGAACAGTGTTGACAGGGTCTTTGGAGCAAACAGTTCAGTGAGCCATTGTTCGAGGAAGAGTTCCATGCTCTCTCCTTCAGTCTTTTCGGGCAGCCCAAGAATACAGATGTTTCTTCTTGACCTGCACTCTCCCTCCTCCACCCTGCTCTCCAATACCTTAATACGTTCTAGCGCTCTATTCATTTGCTGGCCCATGCTTCTCAGCTCACCCTCCGCAACAGATATACGGGTTTCAGCCTCACTGGTGCGTGATGAGAGTTTCTGGAGATCGTGTCTCAAGAGGGAGACTTCTGTGGAGATGCCATCCATTTTGACTTCCATTGCGGGTCGTGAATTGGCAATAGCGTTCATTACGTCTCTTAGGGATATGGCTTCCTCAGGATTTTGTGCGTCTTCAGGTCTACCTGATTCCGTTGGCGGAGGCAGGGTAGTGGTTGTGAATTGCTCCATAGTGCTTTGGTTGACCACCTTTTTGGTTGTCGTCTTATCCTTGCCCATTGCAGCAAGTGCCTGCCGGCGTGTTGTTATTGTATAGTATGCGGGCCTCAGTGTTCTGATACTGCTGGTCCTTTCGATGCCACTTGTATTTGTTCAGAGACTGCCGTTCCAGGCGCGCCACTCACTGTGTGACTCCTTAACCTCTATATGGACACCTCTGCCTGTAGCATTCTGTTGCTTTACGTGCTGCACCACCTATGGATACTCCGGCTAATGGGGTGGTTTTCAACTTCCTACTTCCCCTGTTTTTCAGCCAGAAGCACTCTATGGGGCTGTTTCAACTGGTCAGTCTGTCGGTGGGGGCCTATTCTCCTCCCGAGCAGTCAATTCCAAGGGGTGTTCTGTCCCCCTTGCCTCTCTTTGGATGTGACCCTCTTAGGTTTCTTTTTGTTTTATTGGTAGTCCGCTTTGGGATACTGCCCATTTCCTGTACTGCAGGACCCACCCTCGTGCCCACTTCCTCGTTTCAGCAGTCTATTTCAGGGTATTTTGGACCCACACGTTGGGCACAATTCTTCTTCTCTTGTTAGTTATACTTGGGACTTTCTCTTTACTCACTGTCCAATCTGTGCATCTCTGTCAGCTGCTCTGTCACATCGGATTTGGATCTCCATGCTTCCCTCACTCCCATATTGCCTCTCTCCAATTTTGGATAACGCCAAGTCCTCCTTCTCTGCTCATACTCTGTACTGCTGCAGTGGTTTTCTTAGTCTCATTACCGCTTAAGTATTTATTTTCAGGCTTACTTAAGGGTTCTACATGACAAAAACAAATATCAGTCCGTTCTTGATGTTTTCTTCTGGTAGGTGTTATTACTGATGGGCTATATGTGGGTTGGTTAGGGAGTTTGTCATCGGAACCGGAGTCCTTGTCCCCAAATGGGGGTGGGGGGAGTCTGTCTCTGGTGAGGTCCCGCTTACCTTTACCCCTAGGGAGTGTGTTGTATAGCGGGCTCACCTCCCAACCCTCATAGGGAAAGGCTCTCCTTGCGGAGAAGTGACTGAAACCCCTGTTTCGTCACAGATGCCAAAGCAAAAGAAATGCAGTAAAATGTGCAGACCTATGTTACCAAACTGGCGGTCGATCTGAACGCTGATTTCAGTGACAATTTCCCTAGAAACTCCAACCCGAAGTGCATGACCTCCATCAACTTACAGTAGCACAAGATCTTTGACAATTGTTGGACTTAGTTCACCAGGGAGATATGGTTTTCAATTCCACAGAAAACACAATTAGTATTGGGTTAATTGTGCCTTTTTAGCTCAATGGGACTTTTCTTAAAGTTATGGAGTCGAGCAGCAATCCAAAAAGAGGGGAGAGACAGCATGGGAAGAGGTAAAAGCCTAAAGAGATATGGCCGGTAGCCCAGATTACAGCAGTTGGGTAGATTTTTAGGTCCAAATAAAAAGAGAACATGCTTTTGTATGAGTTACTTTTCTGTCTAGTGTTGGCAATCCAGGACTCGCTTGCCAACCATTACCATGAAGCCATATCTTGCTGTGTCTGAGACATTGTATTTAGTAGCCACATTTGTGAGCAGCCCATTGTAGAGATTAAACAATAGAGGGGAAAAGATGCATACGCGGAAAGATTGAAATCCGCAGGGTAGGAACGTTTTTCAACATTCCAGGGAAACTCCCCAGTACCCATATGCACAAAGGGAGTGGATAGAAGGCTTCCTTGATCCACTGCTGACTAATCCAACAACACTAGTAGACAGACTGTCACTACCAGTAGATCTGTAATCTGTAAGACATCATCATCATACCTGTTGGGTAGCTGTTTAGGTACTCTGTCTGGAGAAAACGCCTGACTGAAATGCTCTTAAAAGGAGATTTTCTGAGTGTCTCCAGTTAAATAGCTACAGATTTTTCGATCAAGTTTCCAAGAAAAGGAATACTTGTGAGCAGCCAAAGGTTACTTGCAACAGCCACTTCGGGACTGGATTTTTCTTTTAATAGAGGAGTGATGATGCCATGTTTTAAAGAGTGTGGAGAAGTTCCTCTTTAAGGGGGGAACACGATTAAAAATAAGCTATATATATAAAGTTGTTCAGAAAAGATACAGGGTAACTGTTTAATAACAGTTGCTGGAATAATGTAATCCTCATAAAATGTAAGTTTTAGATTATCCAAAAGTTTTAGAAAAGAGGAAAATATGCATCTCTGGAAGGACTTCGATAATGGAATTTGCCGATCTAAAAAGAGAGAAGTAGAGCAATTTGTCCTTAAGTTCCATTTGGATCAAATTAATTTTCTCCCAAAAAGATCACATTTATCTTAGTGGAGATTTCAGAAGAAGGATGAGCTGCTAGTGGCAGACTGGGGAACATGGTACTAAGTTTATTCAGAGCGGTGTTATTTGGTAGAATTTAGTATAAATATCTGATTTCGTTTGTTGTATAGCCAGGCGCCAGAGTTTACAGGCTTTATTTAATTGGATTATTTAGTTTTCTCGGGAGGATAGCTCAGGGGCAATGTGCTCACCTTGGAAGAAAGATAAACCTCTGGGTATTAAGCGCGTTATAAATAACCAATTACAATTACAATTAGTCTTCACTGCAGGTTTGCAGCCAGAAGCGCTCATGTTTATGAATTAGTAATTTATGAATCTTTAAATCTTGAGACGAGCAAAGGTTGTATGTCCTTTTTTAAACATTTTGGAGCTGTCATGGGCCAAACTGTCCAAAGCTGATTCGAGATTTGAGTTTAGTACTGCAGTAAACTGCTAACGGCTCCATATAAGGCTGGTCTTGAGGAACGGGCATCAACCCATTGTTCTGAAAGCTATGAAATTTATTTATTTTTTTATACCATTTGCTTTGGACTAATTAATGTGTTTTGGAAAGAAATCATGCATGGAAAAAACAAAGGATCTCTCTAATTCAGCATAACTGGTCAGACACAGGTAATTAAATGAGAATAAGTAATTGAACGCTCTAAAGATTATTTTTGTATGTGTTGTACAAGTAATCGTTGTTTAATGGAGTAGGGTGCAAAATGTGCAATTGCCACTAGCCATTGCCTAGTTTGTTTGTTTGTTTGTTTTATACATTTTTTGTGCGCACCAGACCCAAGGGTAGCAGGGCGCAATGACAAGAAAATGCGAAACTTACAGGTTACATCAGAGCACAGTGTATATTAGAAATTACATTAGGGCACGAGGTTGCATCATAGCGCAATGTACATTAGAAATTACAGTAGGGTAACACAAATAGATAGAAAATATACAAGTTCAAGTGGGTTGATCAGAATTCCAACTGTATGGAATGATGGTCTATTGATAAATATCAGTAGGAGGTAGATAACACCGGTCAACTAAGGTCAGTCAAGGTAAGGAATTGAATGACTTTTTTCCTGAAACAAAGGTAGGGCAGGTCCGCTCTGAGGTCTTGTGGTAGTGAGTTCCAGGTTTTAGCTGCCATAACCGGGAAACTATTTCCTCCGATAGTAGTGAGTCTAAAGTTCGGTATTGTCAGGCAATTGGAATTGCCGGCTCTAGTTGGTCTAAGAGATGTTCTCCTGTGGAATTTGTTAGACAGGTAACTAGGGGCCGAATTGTTAAGGGCTTTGTGGGTCAGTAATAACACCTTAAGTTTTATTTTGTTCTCCGTGGTCAACCAGTTGTGATGTCGACTAGTGGAAGAAATATGGGACCTTTTATTAATGCCTAGTGCTGCTCTCAAGGCATTATTTTGTAATGTTTGTAGTCTTTGGGTTATTTTATTACTGGCTCCAGAGTATAGCGCGTTACAATAATCAATTCTAGAGAGAATTAAGGCTCTAGCCAGGATTAGGCAACTCTTATTGGAAAGGAATGGTTTACCGGATCTAATCAGTTTGCACGTGTAGGCCGTGGAGGATGCAAGTGATTTTAGCTGTTTATCAAGTGATAGGGTAGAATCAAGGTAAAATCCCAGGGTTTTTACATCCTTGGATACTTGGATGATGTTCCCATCTATGTTGAAAGAGGAAAATTCCTGACCTAGTTTTTTGATATTGGCTTGGGTACCCAGTATAATCAACTGTCTTATCATCGTTAAGGCAGAGGCCACGAGTGGCCATCCACGCCTGGATGATAAGGTATACTTTGTTCACCAATTCCGTGTCTTTGGCATGATCCCCAGAAAGCGGGAGGAGGATCTGTGTATCATCTGCATAATTAGTGTAGGTGATACCAAGATGGTCCAGATCATCAAACAGGGGCTTGGTGAAGATATTGTATAGGGTTGGGGATACACAAGAGCCCTAGGGAACACCACATGAGATAGGGGTGGGATCTGCCGTTGCCGAAGGGGAGAAGACTCTCATCGTTCTCTCGCTCAGGAATGACTTGATCCATCCAATGGCTTCCGAAGAGAAATGGGTGGCGGAGTCCAGGTGACTGCAGAGGACTTTGTGATCCACCAAATCAAAGGCAGCTGAGAGGTCCAGGAGTAGTAGGAGTACTGTTCTCCCTTTGTCTCTCAGCTCATCAATTTGAGACTTCAGGTCAATGACGGCGGTTTCAGTTCCGTGCTGGGGACGGAAGCCCGATTGTCTTTCTCCTAATAAGTTATGTAGTTCTAGGTGCTTTTGAATTTGGTTACATGCGGCTTTGTCCAGAATCTTAAGAAGAAACGGTACCGTAGTAATAGGGCGGTAATTGGTAGGGATGAGGGGATCTAGTGTCTGCTTTTTAAGGTTGGCAGGGATAGTGCATAATTAAGAAATGGTGTGCTGTCTGCATGTATATAATTGAGGCAGCAAATGCCTTTTTATGGCTGGCTAGTAGCTTGCAACTTGAAATTCTGCACACTGTAAAGGAGTACGTTGGTAAAATGTTGTGTAGCTGTGAACATAGCAATGCACAGTTTCCAGAACTTGGTTGATTAAAATCTCTAGGGATTATGAGAAAAAGCTACTGTGACAGGGAAGAATAGATCAGGTAGGTGATCCAAGAATTGGCGACAGCAACTTGAGGGATGGTGAATTAAGTGACACTTGAGAGAGAATTGTATAGATACTTTGTAAAGGGAACTCTGAGACATTTCCACTTGTAACACTGTGAGCAGGGTGATTCAGGATTCGTACTCCCCACAAGGCCAGACCCACCGTTGGGGTCTTTTCTATTGGCCAGGCTCATGTTCGGGAGAAGAGGAGACCTTTTTTCCAGGTTTCGTCATTTTATGACTGCACTTGGCAACGAGGTCCTTTATTAAGCATCTCATTACCTTGCAGTACCTCCACCGTTTCCCCAATGTCAACTGGTTCTTACACTGGTGCATTAGTCTCCCCTTCTGGTCCCTGCTCAGCCAAAGCCATCTCCTCTCAGTTGCATAACACAAAGTGAGTGGCACCCCTGCAAGATTCCCAAAATCCATAGTCCTACATAGTCCATAGACCAATCTTCTGACCCCTTCAGGGCCCCTCCTGTACCGTAGGGGTCTCAATTACAACCCTTTCTCATCTGCCACCTCCACCAAAAATGTCAATTTCTCTGCCCGTGGCATTGCTTAAGGAGAAAGCCCCACTACCTGCTCCAAGAGGCAAAAAGACTTTAGGCCTAGGACCACGGGATTGACTCCAGTGGTGATTAGGAATATATTCCCACAGCCATTAGAGCGTTTTATAGAAGGGAGTTGGTCATAATTGAGTGCGTAGATATCCACACCCCTGACCCTCTGCTTAAGGGATTGGGGATTCTCGTATAAGTCCTGCCCTCTGATGACTCTCAATTGGAACTTAATCAGAGGGACACACTGAAGTGTTTCTTCCCTGAACTTTGTTAGGTTATGCAACACACAACCAGTCAGGATTTCTGTCACATGTTTGTGTGACTTGCAACGCTGGGGCGCAGAGTGATCTCTTTGCTTGACAAAGATGGGGCCGCCAGGCGGTCCTCCCCCACTGCCCTACGTCCTCTCTACTGCAGCGATTGCTGCTTTCCTTGCAAACAAGTCAGTGCCATGGCAGTGATGGTCCTGCTTTCCACTGCGTTGAGGTGAGTATAGAAGGGGTTTGGGGGGCACCACTCCCCACGCAGTGTCGCCTTGGCCCGCACACCAAAGCAGGCTGGGCTCCATGTGCCCATCCTCCCCCTTTTCCCATGGACTGCTCCAACCGGCAGCCCCCCTCCCCTCTCCTCTTTCTTCGCCTCACGGTCCCAGCTGCTCCAATGCGCCCACATCGTCCCTCCTCCCCTGTGTCTCTGGGCCCCATGTGTGAGGAATTTGACCATCCGCACGGGGAGTGGGCACTCTCCTGTTTTTGTTTGTTTTTTTTTTTAAGTGAAAATGAATGATGGGAGATCAACCTCCGAAAATGTGTGAGACCATTCCGCACACATTTTCCCTGCTCACCGCATGACAAATGCATAGTCACGTGTACTCCGTGAGGACACAGCCTACAGGCGCTATCCTCTACTGTCATGTTCAGCTGTAATGTGACGGCCACAGGTACATCAAAGCATCTCAAGAAGAGGAAGGCACCACCTTCCTCCAGCCATGGGCAGTCTAATTAAAATATCAAAAGCTCCATGGATCTGCCTTCCTATTTTCTAAACTGCTGATGGCAGTGCATACTAATAGGAGTTAATTGGAACAGGCCTGCGTCAGGCTTCATTGCAGAATGGACAAGAGGAAGGCAGGACTAACACCTCTTCGATATGCAACGTGTTAACTTGAAGCTAGTTCCCACCCCTCTGTATGAAGACAGTGAATGGTACGTCTGTGTCCATTATTCTCCATAGACAACTAACGCAGAGCGGACCGCTTTCAGAGGGCCGACGTATATGATTTGAGGGAGACAGAAGTCTGTTCTCACCACAAACCTCAAGGGAGATCTGCACTTTGATCAAGAGCTATAGAGGGCTCAGTTGACCAGAGAGACACTTTGATCTACAACAGACAGGAAGATGGGCGGGACTTAGGAGTACATGTTGTCACCTCTTACCTTTCCTGTTGCAAAGTATTCTGGTCTTGACTTCATGCATATCAGAAAATTGTTGGTAGGGACGCAGGATTGGTTCATTAAGGTGGGCTTAGCCTGCTCCAATCACTGGGGCCCATTTGGTTTGACTTCATGCATATCAGAAAATTGTTGGTAGGGACGCAGGATTGGTTCATTAAGGTGGGCTTAGCCTGCTCCAATCACTGGGGCCCATTTGGTTTTAAAAGAGGGCTGAGCTCCTCACTTAGCAGATCATCTGACGACTTTGAAAGGAGTAAGAAGGACTCATTTGGACCCTGGCTGAAGGTACAGTCCGCCTTACAGCTTCCGCCAGTGAAGTAAGGCCAGGGTTTCCAAGAGGGAAGCAAGATCCCTCCCCTGAACATCTCCAAGGGAACAGAGGGAGATACCGGATCCAGCAGCTCCAGAACCGGTACCCAGCCAGCATACCGCGTGCCCTGCTAAGTTCTGCCAGCAAGCTCCCTAGGTGGGAGTGCCTGAGAGTCTCTGAACAAAGGACAAGGCATTTACCTGCAAACACTCTCCTGTGCTGTGGGCCGCCCGCCATAAAGGACGACACGAGCCCTGCAAAGAAGCTAGGAGGAATGCCACAAGAATCATCAACCGGCGTCCATCTTTTAAGGACATTTTCGAGGCACTCGAGCCCCTGAACCGCGACCGGCTGCACCACTGTCTGTTGTCATGCTGCAGTCACTAAAGCTGTCAGAGACACCTTGTCCAGCGTTCCAGATCTGCCAACTAGCACAGAGACAATGATTATTGATCCAGAGCCACCGTGTAGGACAGCCTGCAGCCGTCCATGCAGCCTCACTTGCCGAACTGCCTGCTGCCTGATACCCACAGCTGTCTCCCATCTTGAACTCTGTCGCAGGAGCTGAAAAGTGTCCTGGAAGGGACTCCACGCTGTCGAGCATCAAGATCGTCTCGATGACCAGGTACATTGTGGTTCTGTCCCCCTGGTCTTTCTCTGAAGCCTCTAGTGACATTTACTACCCCTTGCTCCCTTGGTGCTAAAACCAAATAACCTTGAAAAGTTAAGACTGGTTGCTTTACTGACTACCCTCCTGTCAGTATCCAGGGTGCATCCCTTTCCTTTGTGTAACAGTCTGTCCTCTGTGTTCCTTTACAGAGTGGGTTGTGTTTTGTAGTGTGCTAGAACTGCCTGTTGTAATAATAATAAAGTAGGTATTTGTGTACAATCCTGATTGAACAGTCCCTTTTATCATTGGGTAATAAGTGTATTGTCACTGTTGCAACTAACCAACGATCCACGACCTTGCAGAGGTTTATAATGTACTTGTGTTCCAATCTGGTCGGATCCCTTCTGGTGTACTAGAGGTGTGGGGCTGATTGATGATTTAGAAACCAATATTCATCCCTGGACCACTTGAGCCCGGAAGTTGATTCGTCACACCATGCTTGCAGCGCTCTTCGTCCGATCCACGTGCTCCTCCCGCTCTCCCACCAACTGCGGCACCTGTAGGGCAAGATGGCCCCGCATTTCTTCACACCATGTTGAAGGAGCCCCATTTGAGTGATGGCTAAGTTTAATGTCCTCTTTTGGAGTTTACAACGTTGCGACTCACTCATTTCGTACACTTCTGCTACATTACAGAAAGTGTATTTTGAACTGAGTCGAGTGTCTGATTTTAATTCATCTCGGTCTCTGTTTATAAAAAGACCCGTTTGGTTTTCTCGTTTCAGTTTGTGATGTTCAAATTAAATACAAAAGTGATTTCTTTTTTAATTCCGGCACCCGCCTCCATATGGGAGACCAGGGCTTTAAGTGGGGTAAGAAAGCGAGGGGGAGCCCTCATTTGGGGGCGTGGCTTGTGGGGGCGTGGCCTAAAACGTACGCAAATCGTAAGGTATGCACACATATATATGCATGTTATATATCTGTGTGCGTACCTTACTATAGTTTGTGTACTTTGCAAGCTATCTTTTCTAAACATAGAAATACGTATTTCTATGTTTAGAAAAGATAGCTTGCAAAGTACACAAACCATAGTAAGGTACGCACACAGATATATAACATGCATATATATGTGTGTGTGCATACCTTACGGTTTGCCTAGTTTTAAGGCCATTTTTTTTTTTTTAAACATTTCGGTTTTTATAAAAGATGGCTTTGAAAGTACACAATTCAAGCCATCTTTTGTAAAGCTTTGACTACGGACAAAATTGTCCGTCGGCAAAGCTTTATAAAAGATGGCTTGAATTGTGTACTTTTCAAGCCATCTTTCATAAACCTCGAAAAATGTCAAGAATCCCCAGGTTCGCCGAGGGTTAAAGACGCCTCGGCGACCTGGGGAAACAAAGGGACAGTAACTGCCTCTGGTGACCCCTCGCGCGAGAGGTCACCAGAGGCAGTTACTATGACTTACAGAAGTGGCAGCCAGGCACAGCATCTCAACATCACTTCTGTCAGATCGCCTGACTTCATGGCAGGCGCATCTCCCGTCGC
Source organism: Ambystoma mexicanum (assembly GCF_040938575.1). Lineage (NCBI taxonomy): Eukaryota > Metazoa > Chordata > Amphibia > Caudata > Ambystomatidae > Ambystoma > Ambystoma mexicanum. The sequence goes on along the minus strand of NC_090926.1, from coordinate 373,507,315 downwards.
AACGGGATAATGCATCCCGCCAATGTTGCGTGCAGTGGGACGGGGGCCCCGGCAGGGCCCCTGCTCAGTCCCACTTTTTGGAGATTGCTGGGGCCCGGCCCCGGAAGGCCCCGGCCCACTTAAAGCCCTGGGAGACCCCCGCTCAGCACGATTCCTCATAAACCAGGTTTCTGGCTGACTGTACACATGGTCACTCGGACTAGGGTGTAAGGCTATCCAGGCAAAGGTTACGTTTTGTGAGCTGCACAGCACTTTGATGACTATTTGTGTTAGTTCTCGCGACTTTCAGGATGTGTCATTCGTAATCTGGGGAAGTAAAAGCAAGTGCTGCTGGTTTACTGGCTGCGTCCCCGCCCCCACCCCAGCCCCTGTTTCTTATTGACTATGTAGCTGCCTCTCGTTTGCACATATTGGGCTAGCTAACGTTTGACACACACTTTATACAGTTCATTGTGATACTTCTCATTCAGTGGACGTTTTTGTCCTATAGCTGTTCTATATGTTCAACATACTAAGTACTTCATTTTATAAGCAGCAGCTGCAAAGTTGAGCCAAATCCATTGGTCAGAATGTCATGTTAAACATAACAGGAACATATCTTCCAAAGGATTCATACATTCCAACAGTTCTTTGGGCTTCGAACATGCACGCTACAAAGTAACCTCATTGGCAGGAATTGTGCTTGCTTACCAAACGTTAAGTACTTTTCCTTTCCTATTTATTTTCTACACATCAGTTGTATGTACCCAGTGGTGGAAATGGAAAAAATGTGGTGGGGGATCCCACAACACAAGGGCCGGGGTGGGGGAGGAGTTTGGGGGGTGGTGACTGAGGGGGCGTGGTCTAGGGGGCGGGGCTCGTAGTGGACATCCAGCAATGCTGGAATACGTTAAAAAAAAAACGACCGCGACGGCAGCATTGCCTTTTACCACCAGCTTTGGCACTGGTGTGTAATGCACAATGCTCGCTACATATACAACTGAAAGGATTCAGTTGTACATGTAGCGAGCATTGTGCATTACATTACACACCAGTGCCAAAGCCGTCGTAAAAGGCAATGCTGCCGTTGCGTGCTTTAACATTTTTTTTTATTAACTATTCCAGCGCTGGTCATGGTCTTGGGCGGCTGACTCTGGCCGGATCCCGAGATCCGGCTCCATATCTGGTGCCGGATCTCTGATCCGCCGAGAGCCGGCTCAATGACCAGCATTGTATGTACCCAGTACATTGTGGGACTGATATTCTTTGGCAAGGCATCTAAGGCAGCAGAGTCCGTGCAAGAGCCTTCTATCCCATTACCTGCTCGCTCAGCTCCCCCTTCAGTATTCTCTATCAGTCTCACTATGCCTGCCAGTGATTTAAGTTGCACTGCAAAATGAGACGGTGCTCCTCATTGGTTTATTAGGCCATGCCCCTTGACAGCCCTGGCTCAATGTGCTACAGGCACCCCCGCCAGGCAGCCTTTTGTAGAGGTCAGACTTGGTGGAGAGAGTGCTGATCTCCGCATTTATTTTAAATAGGCTTACCTGGCAGGGGGCAGCCCGTGCCTTTTCAGCCTTAATGGTGGTGCTGCCCCTCGCCAGCTGGGGAGGGGCAGCGTCACCATTAATTAGGGTGAACAGATGTCCCAGTTTTCCCTGGACAGTACAGGGAAATCACCTGGGGTTCCTGGAGTTTTTTCTTTTTAGAAACCCCGTCCGCGGTTTGCATGGTTGGGTGGCTACGGTCCAATTGCCGGGATGCAATTTCGAAAAACCTGAAATCGGGTCCCGCCGTGACTCTTCCTGCGTAAATGGGGGCGTGAAATGCTTTTCACGCCCCATTTCCTTCCACTTCCCCTCCCCGGCGCTCTCCTCCAGTGAGAGGAGTGTGCCTGTTTCCACACCCCTTCCCCGCAACAGGCCAGCGACATAGAAATAGGACTGCAGTTATATTTGTATTTACATTAGTCCCACTTCTATGTTTATGGCCTGTCCCTTTTAAAAAAAAAAATTCTGGTCACCCTTTCCATTAAGGCCGAAACAGTGAAGCCGCTGGAAGCTGAGGCCTTTTCCCTAAAGACTGAAACTCCTGTGAATGCGCGGGAGCTTCTGGAGTTGGAAAACAAGGCCTCCGCTTCCTGTGGCATTATGTTTCTCTCCATAATGCTGGCGGGAGCTACGGGCATCTCTTGCTTGAAGGGATGCTTTCGCCGGTGCCGTGCCATCCTTATGCATGAAAGGCATTTTTTTCTGAAGCCTGAAGCTCTCGCACACGAGCAAGAGCTTTAGGCTATAGAAATAAATCCTTGTCATGAAGTGGCCGGGGCTGCAAGGAGAGATTAGTGAGCCCCGACAGTGCCCTGCCTCCACACGAGATTTAGTAGCCTGGCGGGGGTCAGCCCTGGCTGGCCCCGGCACACTTAAAGGCCTGGTGGCTGCCCCTCCCAGCCCCGTTTCATGCACTCTTCATGCTAATATACAGGAAGACTTTTTATGGCTAGAAACTCTGCCTTGCCATTAAATGGGCCACAGGTATATCTGTATGCCCACATACCACGTGGTGCTGCTTTATTGCTGCGCAAGCTCTGACTCCAGCCCATGGGCACTTTATGGAAAAGCTGGATTTTAAATGAAATATGTGACCATCTAAAGTGGTGAGTGCATCTCCCCCACAACCCCAACGTTAATTAACATTTTGTAGCAAAAGGTGATGGGGCATTCGAATAGGTGAAGAACTCCCCTTGTTTGGACTTCCTAAGGAAGCCGGCTGGTGCGTTACTCAACTTTTACTTATTTTGATCACTTTTTCTGTGACCTTTACTGTACTGAAATGTTTAAATTGTAACTTCTTCACACCCACACCTAGTTAATTAACCTACACCAATTGGTTGTTGTAGAAAGTATGTGGTTAACGTCAGATAGAGTGAACACAAAGGGGGTATTGTTTGTATAGTAGTTAACCAATTATTATAACATTTTCTTTACGACATTTCAAAAGTTGGGAATCATTGTTTTATGTTGATATGACTGGGTGGATTTGCCAGATCGAGAGACTAGAACTAAGCACCAGTCAACTGTTTCATTTGTGGGATAATTCGAGTAATGTCCTTATTCTCCAAATATACACATTTTGGAGGACCTCCATATGCAGTATGCACACAAAATAGGGGTATCACACAACTCCCACTCTCTATACCCCCTCTCATCCTTTCTCTCACACACTTGCTTTATTTCTTAATGTCTTACTCCCAACCTTTCTCACTCATATTTCTTCTCGCTCATCATTGATGGCACCCTCTTAATCATTTCATCCCTTGCTCTAGTCCCCTGCCTTCTCATCTTCTTCCATGCCCTTGCCCCTTTTCACATCCTCCATTGAAACTTTCCACTCTTCTCCTTACACCCATGGTGCCTATAAATGCATAATGCAAAGAATAGTAAACACCAAAACTATTGGCATTGCCAATGTGTGTTACTTGTGGACCTGGGTGAGAGCGAAACAGTAGAAGAGAAGCTTTTCCAACCTGGCTTTGGCTGGTGAGGAGATCCAGCAAACGCGCACCTGCACCAGGGTGATGGTAGGGCGTTAATAGAAGAAGGAGAAATCTGAGTCTGAGGAGTAATGCTGGATGTCCAGGCCGGAAGTAGAGAACAACCAAAGCACCTTGACTAGTAAAAGCCAGGAAAGGGCTGAGTGCGCAGAAAAATATTTATTTTACAACATTGCAGACGGATTAAATCCTTACTCCTAGAGTGTACTGAGAAATAGTCATTGGACCTCACTACGAGTCCGGTGGTAACCCTGCCGGTGCTACAGGTAACATTTTACTGGGGCCTGACTTCCCGGTGCCACCGGGAGATTACAAGTCCGGGGAAGTCAGGCGCTGGTAAAATGTAAGGCCTCATTGCCATAGAGTCCCATTGACTCTACGGGAGTGGGGACTCAGAAGCGCAGAGACCGTTGTTAACCATGTTGGCGCTTCCGTGACCAGTCTGCCTACCATGACCGCTGCACCCAGCAGGGTCAGACCTGTCGGGCACAGCCGCCCAGACTCCTAGTTTGCCGGTCCAGAAACAAGGGTGCCAGTCAGCTTACTGGCTCCTTTGTTTCCGGACTGGCACCCTTGTAATGTGGCCCATTGTGTAACCCCAGTGTGTGCTGTGAAACTGAGTCCTAGTTCTCGGGGAGTATTAGGAAATGCTAATTTTGTGCCAATTTTGCATGTTGGAAACTGAGTCATAAATCTCAGAGTGAACAGAAAAACATTCATTGTGTGAATACGTTGCAACTGAGTCCTGACACCCAGACTCAGGTGAGGAACATTCAGGGTTTGGTAGTACTGCAGGCTGGATAACTTTATATATTTTTTTTCTTTATTGATTTTTACTCAGTTAAGCCTGAGTTTTATCAAGGTTTCAAACCCGCTTTTCATGAAAAACTTTCTTTTCTCACGAATCCACCAACCCGCTGTTGCAGCTCTCTGGCTTCGAGTACAGATGTCTTGGATTGCGTCTTTGACCGACTTGCTTTGCTGGCTCACAGTTAGACTGAAACCGTACTATGGGTCGATGGCTGGTTTATCTGTGCGAATGCTAGTTCTATTAGTTTAACCATGGCCACCGTCCATCTCGTTGTCTCGCCTGACATCAGTCTGTTCCACAGATCGTCTGGTTGTAGCATCCACGGATTTGCGATCAGCGGTAGGAGATACGTGCTTCTGTTTTCTTTAGTTTTTGGACAGTCTATCACTAGGTGCATTAGTGTTTCTGCCACTAGTTCCTTTTTACATAGGTGGCATCTCTTGTCGCTCGTAGCTCCTCGAATCAATATGATCTCCGAGTTAGCAATAGATTTAATCTGGCTTTCATGAACACGCTTCTCAGTCTTTTGTCTGGGAATTTTAGACAGTAATTTTGCGTTTTTTACAGCTTATTGAAAGTCGCTGGCAGATGGATTAGAAGCTTATTCCCTACCGCTTTCTCAATTGTGAGCATCCAGTCCATGTCTTCCATTTTTCGTTTGATTCGATCCGGATTTTCCTTTAGCTCTTTTTCTGTGCAGGATATTTGTGCCTGATCATCTTTTCTGGCTTTTACCCATTTTTTAGGGCATTTTCCTGTTTCAATTTCTTCCCTCATGATGTTGTATATGCGTAGTGTCGGACATTATTATTTTCCTGTACAGTCTCATGACACTTTGGTCAACCATAGACGCTAGTGACACTAGGCCCAGTTCTCTCCTGATAGCCGGCATGGAGGTCGATTTTGGTAGGCCTAACACTGCTTTCCAGACGTGGCCCTCCAGTTTAGTCCAGAGCTGACGTGAGATATTTAGAGAGGCTTCCGTTCCGTACACCAGAGATGGAACTACTTTTGTCGTATAAAAGTTTATCGCTGGAATTAGTGAAAAATTCCCAAACTTGTTATCAACTGCTCTTGTTTGTGAAGTTAGGCATTTGGCTTTCTCCCAAAATTAGTTTTGCAAAGTCTTATCCGTTCCTGAACTGTCTATCTGCACTCCCAGATATTTGATGCTCTTTATGATTTCAATTTTGGTATTGTCAAGGAACCAGTTCTGTTGTTTCGTCGGTTTACTTGGCACATTCTCAATTACCAGAATTTTAGTTTTCATTTTGTTTATCTCGAGGTGGTTTTCAGCGATGTATTTCTCCAAATTTGCTAATTTTCGTTGCAACCCAACTTTGGTCTGGTCTATCAGAATAACGTCATCGGCGTATAGAAGCCGTGGTATCTCTGTTTTTCCAATTTTAGGAGGGAGGCTCTTATTTTACTTTCTGAAAGCTGATAAACTCCTAGGAACACGATGAACAGGGCTGGGGCCAAAGGGCATCCTTGCTTGACACCTCTGTTCACCTCGATCTCCTCTGATAGTGAGCCCTGATAGTTTAATTTGACTCTGATTTTCGTCTGATAGTGCAGTGCTTTTATTGGTTCGAGCACTTTTTTTGGACAGTTCCAGCTTTGAAGTTTCGACCACAGTTTGTTCCGGTCGATCTTGTCAAAAGCTTTCGAAAGGTCCACAAAAGCTAGATAAACCTTTGGCGCTCCTTCCTTTACTTTGGCTTTCAGGATGTTTATTAGCATGATGTTGATCACTGTGCTGCCATTTTTTTGGAAGCCCGTTTGTAGAAAGTCTTTTGACTGGCCGTTTTTTTCCCAGGTTCGAAAGTGTTCAAGCAGGTGTGTTGCGTAGATTTTCCCTATTATGTCCAGTAAGGCGATCTGCCTATAACTTTCAGGTTCGTTACGGCATCCTTTTTTGTAGATTGGAAGTATGGCGGCTTTCTGCCATGTTTCCGGAATCAGTTTTTTCCTACCACATTCTGCAAAAATCGTACTGATCACTTCTGACCACTCCTTGGGAAACATTTTAAGGTCAATGTTGGTCAGTCCATCGGGACCCGGGCTCTGGATGTTTTCAGCTTCCTGATTGTCGCTTCCATGTCTACCGCGTTGGATACATCCACCCAAGTTGTATTAGTCTCTTGCTTCCTCACGGGCATGGTTGTATACGGGCTCTCGAATTCCGTCGTTAGATAGCTTATCCACCTTGCTTCCGACACTGCGTTGAACTAGTTGTACTATTGTTTTTACCAGTGCCCAAAATTCACTGGATTCTTTTGTTAGTATTTTGCTCATCATGTCCTCAGCGTCGTTTTGGTATTGGGCCGCTTTGTGGTGTTTACGCCAGCTGTTATACCTTTTCACTTCCAGTTGCCATTTCTCCCAATCTTCCTGGGCGTTCGTTTTCTTGGCTATTCTTTTCAGTCTTCGCCCCACTTTTCTTTTGTCAACCAGTGCTTTATCGTAGGCGTGTATAGCGTGATCTGGTTTCCTGGTTTTCCGTGTCCCATGCATTTGGTATGACAATAGAAGTGGCAGATAGTTGGGTCTTTCTTCAGTCTTGTTCGAAGAAATGCTGATGACTCTTTGCTCCCACGCCCTTTTGATTTTCAGAATATCCGCTTCTGTTAAGTGTAGTCCTGTTTGTTGGAGATTCGTTTCAGTGACACCTTCATACGTTCTTCTATTCAGCCTTCTTCCTTGCCATGTACAGACCAGTAGGTTGTGGGCACTATGTTGGGTTTTTTGCACCTTGAAGCTCATCATGCTGTGTATAAGACCGTCAGAGCTGAATATGTATTCTAGAGTTGCTTTCGAGGAATTACGTTCCCAAGTCGGGATGTTTTCTTGGTTTGGGAACAGCGAGGCTATGTTTTGTATATTTCTCGATCTAATGACTTCATTCCATGCCTTTACTCGCTCGATAGTTGCTTCCGTTCCACCAGTCCGCAGGCCATCGCCTTGTTTTTCACCCACTGTATCTGGGCATTTGCCATTGAAGTCGCCACATATAATGATCTCAATTTTGTCGAATTCTTCATACAACTGATCCATCGTGGCACTCATGTTGAAACAGAAGGTTTTTGTAGACATACGTTGCGGATTCCAATAGCAATTGATTATTGCAAGAAGATTCGGGTGGCCATTTTGCTTCTTCTCGTTGGAGTGTAGCCATGTGGTCAGGATAACAAGCATTTCATATGCCACTTTCCACTTTCGGGGTTCCGTTAGGCCCAGGCCCGTTTTGATTGCAGTTAGGAGCCCCGATGATGGCCTGCCTAGCAGACCTTTCACTGCTGGCGATATTTCCACGGTGTACCCGTCGAGTGAGGGTTGGTCCACCAACCAAGTTTCTTGCAGGCTGACTATATCAAAGAGCCCCAGGTCAACGTCGCCAACTGTCGTGAGATGTGCATGGCCTCTCGTATTCCACGATCCCAGACTGTAATTTTCGTTTTCGGGCTGCGCCCCTCCTCTTTAATTTCGTTGTCGTGGAGACAGGCTGACCCTGGTCATTGCTATTTAGCGGAGTTTTTGTTCCAAGTTGATGTTAGCCACTTCCATGGGCCTTTGGATCGAGTTGCTTTATTTATTGAAGTGGATTCACGTCACAACAGAGAACAAAACATTGACAGCAGTACATTGGTTGATGCAGTAACACCATAGACACAGTTCTTCAAAGGAGCACTGCAATTCCATCAGTCTTTGATTTGGAATGGAGTTTTGGCAAGCCAGGGGTTTACAACACTGTTTGTGCCTGTAAGCATGGCAGGTGACCGAAGAAATAGTACGGATCAGGGTGAAGGGGTTGAATGCTTTTCACCGGTTTTAGGGGGGGCCTGAACATGGCAAAGGGTGCATTAGAGTTTGTTCTTGCTTCTTCTCCACCACAACTGTATTCCTACCACTTGGCTGACTCATGGCTTCCTTTAGTTCTAGTCAGAGATATCTGGTACCTCTCTCTCCCGGGGCACCAGTTTTCCAGGTCTTGAGTCTGGTGGTATATTGTTTCTTCACAGGCTGCTGATAGTCTGGGTAGCCTGGCAAACCCTCCCCTTGCCTGTCTCTGATGGTGGCACCCATCCCCTTTGGACACCCAGCCTAATCAACCTTTCTAAAATATGTAACTTTCAAGGAACCCAAAGGACTACATCGGTACCCATGAAGGAATTAGCAATTGTGGGGTCCTTCCACTCCCAAACAAACATTACATTTAAAAGTGGTTTAACGTAAGAAGGAGCGACATTCACTTGTGTGGCGAACTGCACATTTTCTAGGCAACAGAAGTGCTCGGACTACAACCCTGTGGCCAGACGTGGAAACAGCATCAAATAGCAGAACACTGTGATGTTAGATTGAAGTTGGCGGACAACCCTCTTGATAATTTGCTCTAGAGAGCAGTGCCAGGAATGTGCAGATCAACTCAAAACTGCTGTGAAGGATATTTCAAAATGGGTTAACCATTTCCCGCTTCCCGTGCTTCTGCATCCTCACATCTGAGCACGATTTGGGTTACGTGGCTCCTGGACCCATATCTACACTATTGGGTATATGTCATACGTTCAATATGGCTGTCTGTAGGAGAAAAGTGGTGGTGGTACAGCGTGGAGAGGAAGGGTGAGTGAGGAGAACAGAGTGAGCAGGAAAGAGATGGAGGTGCAGGCGCACAGAGCAAAACGTGGAAGAAATGGGAGGAAAAAAGAAGGATCTGGAGAAGGGAGTAGAAAACAGAGGAGGTGGAACTTTGTGAGGAGAGCAGAGGGAACAATAGAGCAGGATAAAACGTTAAGGACATGGATAATTGAGAGGAGAGTGGAAAGCTGTCAGGAAAGGAAAGTGGAAAGACCTGGATAGGGGGGCAATAAGTGGAGGGGGCAGACAATGGAGAAATATGATGGGAATGATAAGAGTGGAGCAAAGGCAGAATTAGCAAGAGAGTAAATAAGGGTGAAAGTGCAGAAGCATTCAAGAGGAAACTGGTTGGGACAGGAGAAATGAAATGGGAAAATGAAGGTAAACTAGGTACAGTGAAGGATGCCAGGAAAGTGGTGTTAACAGAAACCTCAAGCAGGGCACAGGGTGGTGAGCGACGTAGGCAAGGTTAAGGAGCTAGAAATTGAGGTGTAGGGGGCCTGATCATTGTGCGGTATCAAGTAGGAAAATAGGAGACAAAAGAGAGAGTAGACAAGACCATTAGGTTGAGGAGAGATAAAGTAGTAACTTGTGAAGGGGGACTTTACTACCAAGTGCTGACAGCGACTGTGTGAGGGACGATTGTCAGTATCTTGGGGCTCACACCAGAATTTCCCCCAGTTGAGTACGATCCTGCAAAGCCTAATAGACAAGTTGCACTGTCTGAAACAAGCCCAGGCCCCTTGAGCCAGGCAGGTGGAAATGGCCACCTAGAAAATCGTCATCCGGGCCAAGACAAGGACAGAGAAACACTTCATCCAGTCCAAAGAAGGGGATATTTAAAACCCCGCTGACTGTGTGTAAGCTTCCTTTTACCGCCAAGAGTTTGAGCCCAAGTAAAGTGAGGGACGGATTGGTGGACTCCAATTCATAAGCTGGAATTGCTCCCTTTTGATTTCTTTGAAATCCCTAATCCATGTACCCAGTCCATTCCAAGCCCATGGAAATGTTTATATTGTAAAATAAACCTGCTTCTGTACCTTTTGAGTTGTCTGTTGATAGTCGCACCTCAACCCACAGACGCATCAAGAGGCTTTTACACTTTCCTCTGAATCGCACTGTGTAGTTTGTTTACAAACGTGCTACACCAGCAGAGTTCAGTGAAAAGACACGGAGGTCTACCACTCGGCTCTGTCCCAGCAGAAAAGAAGAAAGATTAGAGAAGACATTACTGATAGTATGGCACAACTCACCCCTTCCCCTCCATCTCTTACTTGAGTCATTAATCTACAATACCTGCTAGATGGTAGCAGATGCAGAAAACCTACAAGGCAAAGGACACCCACCATGCAGATATCTGGATGCACAATGATCACAGTTCCAAGATAGTTCCAGAAGTAGTTCACAGAGCAACTACAAATGTAAAAAATCACTGAGCTACAAGCCAACAATCAAATCAAACAAACCAAATTCCAAAAGCAATCCAAAATCCATCCAGCGTCAAAAAATACCGAGTCCCCCAATCCAAACAAGTTCCACAGGTAAGTGCAAGGTAATGTTCCAGGGGTCGAAACGCAAATCCACACTGCTGTTCCAGTGGCAGATGTAGTGAGGGTGAATGTTAATGGCTGACTGCACAACCACTGTTAAGCAGGACAGACGAGGCAGGAAGCAGCCGAAGGTCTGGTACAAAGATGAGCCTCACAAAACAGTAGAATCACCAACGTGGGATGCCAGCTGAGAGGTGGCGACCCGCGACTGACGGTCGGCTTTCTTCAGCTCGGTCTGTCCGGACATCATGATGTTGGTGGTGCTGGGATCTGTAGTTATTTCAGACGCTTGTGCTCCAAGTACCAACGGAGCCTCCATTCTCAAGCCTCTGGTCACGTTCATAGCCTGCCCATAAGATGAGGCTTCAGGCTCCTGACATGGATCCTTCTGACAAGGCAGTCAATACTAGTACTCGCCTCTCTTCAGTCCTTCACATCTCCAGCTCCTTCTCATCTCCAGCAACTCTGTGGCTTTTCACTCGCTTGATCGCTCATCTTTCCTCCTGATCCTGCAAGTTCTTCTCAGGATCCTAGTCTTCATTGGGCCCTCACCTATCACTCTGCTTACTCTTTGTTTAGCTGTTGAACACCGACATCTTTGTTGCTACCCCTATATCAGCAGGTGTCACACAAGGAGCAGTCATTGGCCTGATGCTCTTCACACCATACACCTCGTCTCTTGCCAGACGTATCTTCTCCTTTGTTTTCACTCGCATCTTTTCTTCTGACAATATTGACATGTTCTTCTCCTTTTCAGCCTTTACCAATAGACTGTCCTTTTGCATTATCCACTGCCACAATGCCATTTGTCATTGGATGGTGCCTCTCTGCCTGATGCTCATCTCTTCTAAGACAGAAGTTATCACGCTCCAGGCGTAATACACCAACCCCTGTCTGCTCTCCAATATTTTGCTTCCCCCTGATATCCTGCCCCATCTCCCAAGGCTTGCACGCTGTCTATGCTCTTTGAGAGCAAACTCACACTGCAGCAGATTATTACATCTACTGCCACCACTTTCATCAAACCTAATGTACTGAACATGCAAACAATTGGGTAGCACAGCTCCTGTCAATCAAATCAGACACATATCTTACCCCCTTATCTCAAGGTATACCCACAAAACTGGGTTCAAGTCAAGTTTCTTTAAAGCCACACCTATCCCTTGTGGGTGCCCGAGGGATGGATATGGACATACCTTCTCCCTGACCCTCTCTGGTTCCCAAAACAATCCTGTAACTGAAGCCACTTTTCTATTTATTTTGTGCAAATTGTATATTGGCTGCTGTATTGAATTTCTTTGTTACATATGTACTCTTACGGCTCGTCCACTTTCCTCCATACTGATGGGACGCCACACGGAATGGGGGACGGGATCGGAGCCTATTGCATGGCAAAAATGTTTAGAACTTTCTTACACTGCCCACATGCCCTGCCCCCGTGTGGCCCCTCCCTCATGCAGCCTACCCAACCATCAGTCCCTTTCTCCACATCAGATGGGAGGGAGCGGACTGCAGCAGCGCCACTGTGTTGCTCTTAAATTGGGGACAAAACTCTTGTGGAACATGCCCAGCAGGTTCTAGCACCGTGAGGGTTGTTCAGGAAGCTTCTCTTCCGCTGACCTGCACAGATTCTGCCTCTCTTGTTTGGGCAAAGACCATGTTTGGCAGTCCTGCACACAGGCAGTTCCTATTCAGGGCGGTCTCTGGAGGCCCGCTTGTCACACTGGGAGAAGAACTTGGGGATCTTGGGTCGGTAAGGAATAAGGGACTTCATCGTCACAAAGGTAAGTGAAACTTTACCAAAAACTGCACCCCCGAGAAAGATAGCCTCTCGGGGTTGGAATTGCATGGGACGGATTGCAGAGAACTTCTCCACTCTTCCTTAGTGGGGCGCACCGGGCAAAGGCCAAGGTCCCACATGGGACTAGTGCTGCACCTCCATCGATCCACCAATGGAGCATCTGCAGGGTAGGAGTAATAGCCCTGAATATACGGCAGGAACCAACACCCCCTGGGCCCGTGCAGAGCATGTGCATGGGAGGCAGCATGCCCCTACTAGCAGAGAGCAATTTTATATGACCTAGCATCGACTCCACATAGCAACGGCATGGGAGGGATACATCTCCAGATAGGCACGCATTGAGCGCCAGAAGAGCCAACCATTGTCTGGCTCCAAGTGAACACTTGCATTACACGCACAGACCCAGGGATCGACACAAAAAAAGAAGCAATGTTCCTCCCCTACTACCACCCCTGAGAGAACCGGAGTGCAGGGTGAAAAGAGGTGTCAGAGCCAACCAGGACCACTGTCCCTACTGGTACACAACTGTTGAGACAGATCCATGCCTCACACAGATTGATTGAGGGTGAGGGCACAGACCTACATGTCAGGATAGCATGTATGGCCGAGCCACGCATAAACGGGCCCCTTCCGCACTAGAACAGCCACCTGGTTCCGGGAACCTAATATCTGATGGGGGCATGGACACAACCATGTCCACAAGCGCCCTAATTAGTACTATCACAGAGCATACTCGTTCATTGAACTATGGGTTAAGCGGATGGGCCCTAGTAGAGAACCGTACCACAAAATCCCCACATGAGGTCCACTGCAGAGGGATGCTGTGGCAACTGGCCACGCTCAAGCCCTACAACCTCATGGGAAGTGTACCAAGGACCCCGCCAGGACCGGCAGACCAGCCCATACTAACAAGATTTAAACAATTGCTCACATGCCCAGTTATGCAGACGTTTTTTGAGGCCATTGTCAAAGAAATTCTGCCACCGACTGATGCACCAAGCCCCCCTGGCGGTGTACAAACAATGGCTGTGCCATTACAAGAGGGCCTGCTCCGCTCTACCACCTCTGGTGCCAACAGGAACCGGTGCATCCACCGCACTGGATCCATGACAACTGAACAACCCACTGATTCATGCGAGGATGACAATCGGACTGGAATTTTCACAACAAATTAATAAAAATAATGGAGTATTTGGAGCTACATATTCTGGAGGCGCCCCCATTGGAAACTGGGGTACTAGCCAAAGTATTATGTAAAAAAGCCGGCAAAATCAGGTATACCGATGCAGCCAGACGTTCAGGAGAACGCCAAGAAAATCTGGGAAAAACCATACATCGTGGCCATAGCGTATAAAAAGTTAGATGCTAGTTACAGACAAGTTTCAAGTGAGAAGCTGTGTGTGATCTGGAATTTTCCAGCACAAGCAGTGGTGGTGTCAGCGGCACTGGCATAACGGAAAACAGTCGGGTTCAGTCACATGGTCTAGTAGTGGGCCATTGCAACATCGGGTAAAGAAGAAAAAGTTTTAGAAAATGCAGGAAAAGCAGTGTCAAAATGGATTACTACACCTCAAGCAAACAAATTGCGTGGCAATCCTATTGGTTTTGAACAAAGAATGACAGATGGAAATGTAGGACTTGCAGGGCATCTCAAATATGAGAGGAACTACCAATTCCTCGCAGGTTTATGCTCGACTACACAGGTGGCACGTGACCTGCTGAATTCAGCAGCAGAACAGTTTAATAGAGCAGCCAGAGGTATGTGCGTTGGCCTGTATTTGCGTAGACTAGCTTAGCTGAGAAGCACAACGTTTCTTCCAAAAGTTCCAGATAAGATAATGGCATTGTACTTCGATGTAACCACACTATTCCTCCACAACACTGACAAAGAGTTTGTTTGTAAAAGAGAAGGCACACACGCTCACAGCAAAAAGCCTGTCGGCCATTTTCAGACCGATCACTAGACCGCCCTCTACTTTGCAAAGCAAACCGACAACATCGACCGGCGGCTTTAGAGGATTTTTAGTAGAGCCAATCTCTCCCCCAGCGAGAAAACACCCGCAGATCTGCAACAGGTTTTTTAGGTACCAACACCTGATACCATTAAGCGAATTGGGCCAGGCTTCATTTACTATTTTGGAGGCGGATAACATCAGACCCATGGACCTTATCAGTTACACAAAAAGGGATTTCAATTACCCCCGTGTACCCTCTCTTTTGTCTCCCCCAACCCTCAACAGTTTTCACCAAACCTGGCCAATGGACTCCAGAAATGTACAACTTTGGATGCCATAGAAATTTGCCATCGACAGTCAATTAGGGGGATACCATTCTAGATCCCTATCTGGGTTCAGCGACCACCTCCTAGTGGAGAAGTTCAAGATGGTCACGCTGAGGGACAGATCATGGCATCATGGATAGAGGGGGATTGGATATATGTGCGCTGGACTTGGATGCGTACATGCACATTCTAATCTGGAAGGGGCACGGGACATTTCTCTGTTTTTCAGTGATGAACACACAGTACCAACGTAAAATGTTGCCTTTCCGGCTGAATGCAGCATCAAAGGTATTTACGAAGGTCCTGATGCTCCGATGGCACACCTCCGTGTCAAAGGGATCCATACATAGCCATATTTGGAAGACTGGCTGATCTGTGCAGTGACACCAGACAGAATATTATGCTCAGTCGAGTATGTCCTACAACTGGCATTTGCGTTGGGCCCAACAGTGAATCGAGAACAATCAATGCTAATTCCCACACAAAGACTGCAGTATATTTGCCTGATTTGAGACTGCTCTTAAGGGACAGTATACCCCCCATTGAAGAGAATCGGACATTTCTGGAAAGTAGTCAGCTGCCAGCAGTAAAGTTTCAGTGACTGCTGTGTTTAGTGGCTTCCTGGGTGCTGGTAGTTCCGCAAGTTGCACATGAGAGAAACACAATTGCACTTGGCAGCAAATTGGCTGCAGAGCACTTATTCTCAATTGGAACAGATTAAACTTCCAAAGAAACTCCATCCAGACCTCGGATGGTTGGTGCAGGAGGAAAATGTGACTGGAGGGTTCTCTTCTCACCAGCACCACCAACGAAGCCTCTATCCACAGAGGCAAGTCTGACCGGCTGGGGAGCAGTGATGGCACACTGGGACATACATGACCTGTGGATGAGAATGAGAAGGAGTATACAAGGAGACTCGGGGAATGGGTCTATGTGGGTTTTTTCGGTGAGACCAAGGGAGGGGAAGGCAGACTGAGAGACCAGCTGAGAGAGGATGAGGGCCGTGCAGCGAAGCATGGAGAATAACATGTGTTAACAAAGTGATGTATTTGGTTGGTGAGGGAAAGTGGTACTTGGGTGTGAGAGTGCATGTATGGCAGGTGGAGAGAGTGACTGGGGTTAGGTGTGAGAGTAGGTGCTGCAAGTGAAGGTGAGTGAACCAGGTGATTGAAAAGGAGGGGTGTAGTAGAGAGTAGTGGGAGGAGAGTGGTAGGCAGAGCATGTATAGTGGAGTGTAGTTGGAGCAGAGTCTACTAGAGTGTAGTGGGGGAAGAGAGTAGTAGAGCATGGGCAGAGGGGAGTGAAGAGTTTTAGAAAGAGAGCAGCAGTAGTTGGAAGAATATCTGAGGAACGGAGAGGAAGATGAGTGGGAAGAAGAGAAGGGAGGAGAGTAGGAAGAAGGGAAAAGAAGAAAAGAACATTAGGGTGAGGAGTACAAGAGTGCGAGAGGTAAATCCCAAGTGAGACCTGCCTGATTGGAAGGCACCAATAATGAAAATCATTTTTCTTGTGTGACCAGAGGTTAAGATCCAAGATCCCAGAAGGAGTAAAGACATAAGGCGATTGCCTTTAGGCATTCACCACTAGTCAGCCAGATCTTACATAGTAGAGCAGCCTCTAGTAACCACCTTGGGATTCAGGAACGTCTGGGCTAGGGTGGAGGGTGAGCAAGGGAAGACGCAAGAGAGATGTTCTGCCCTTAGTGAAACCTTATTTAAACATCTAATCAAAATCGTTGTACTACCAAGAGTTGGTGTGTTCTTTCCGCCATCAGTTACGGTGGGAAAGTTTAACAATATTCATGACCCCTTCTATGACAACCCACCCGTCTCCTCACTTGTACTACAGTCATCGCACCCAAAGGACCCTTCTCAAGTCCAGCGTGATTTTCTGATATTAAAAGCATTGTGCATTCCAGAGAGACTTGTCCCGCAGACAGCCTTCTGCACAGATAACTGAGAGTCTCAGCCTGAGAGTCAGGATTTGTTAAACCACTCTCACTCGCAGGTTATAGCTCCTATTGCACATATGCATGAGTTGAGAACTCCATAAGAAAGTGTCACTGGACTCCAACAGTGCTGGACAACTACTGCCCAACCAGAGGAGCCTCAATATGTTCTGTAAATGTACAGCATCCTCCACATTAGAAATAAATCTTACTGCTGACCCTCACATGTGTCTTTTTGTATTTGTATTCATTTGGCATTTATTGAGCGCTTTACTCCAAAGTCGATATTGTTCTCCCTCCCTGCGGTGTCGGATGCAGAGGGTACTCCTCGATCGTCTAGAATCTCAAGAATTCTTCAACAAGAAGTACCAAGTGCGGCGTTTGCTTTATGAGCTCTGTTGACCAACATGGCCTTCCCGGGGGAATTGTCAACATACCATGTGCATGTGGATGACACACTGTCGACAGAAAGTTAAGAACCATTCACTCAGCAGTCAGTCATTATGAATAGTACAATATATTGCATTATAATTGCATGCAGTGTGCATACCCTCCCAACTGTATTAATGCAACCTGGGCTGCATGGAAGTACAGGAAAGGTCCTACAGAGACTCTTACGCATCCATAGCCAGGCAACCATCCGCAAAGTGAGAGGAACAGCCCTCCTAACAACAACCTTAACATGCTTTACTGGCTACCAGTAAAACGAAAAGCTACCTTATTCACAACCTTAGGCGCCAAGTTCAAAGTGTATGGGGCAGAGAACCTGAACACTGGTGGAAACCCTTCCACCCAGACATCTCAGTTACTCCTGCAGGGTATTGGTGTATGCTGTGCTCTCTTACTTTGATTATACTATGTGGTCAGTTTGAAAGACCATGATACATTGTTGGTCGTCTGCTTACTGTTTAGGATGATACAGTCAACAGTGTTCCAGTCTAGGTGTAAGTAATTTTACATGGGCATATAATGTTTCTCCTAGGTAGTAACGATCTGTTTGAGGGGATTGGGTCCTCCAACGTATTCCATATCTATGACAGGTAATGTCCACAGCTGTGCTGCTTCGGAAAATCTTTGGCGTCACCCGATGTGATAAGTAGGACGCACGACGCCCATAGCCTCAGTTCCGTTTCTTCCGCGAACGTGTTTGCTTCGTGAATCTCGGTACGCCTCGACTCGTTGGAGTTACTGTTTTCTTTCTCGATCAGTTGTTTGTGGTGATGTCTTTCTCATCTTCGACCCCGTTTCCGGGCTTCAAGAACTGCGGGGACTGTGGGTCCAAGATGTCGGTCACGGACTCGCACGACGCCTGCCTCTGGTGCTCGGGGAGGCCCACGATACGGACGACTGTGTCGACTGCCAGTCGCTCACTGCGAAGGCCTTGCGAGAACGCAAGAAGAAACTGTCGGTAGGTCGGGTGTCTAAGCCTCGGAAGTCGAGGTCTGCAGGGCTTTCGACCGATGACTCGAGGGGTGACTCTCCGCGTCGTTGTCGGAAGTCCGGTGGGTCTCCTTCCCGGAGTCAGTCTCACCACTCCTCCGCCTGGCATTCCAGGAAGCGCCGGCATAGGTCGCCTTCCCCGTCCTCTTCCGAGGACTCCGCCCGTCGGCGGGTCGCTTATCCCTCCATGCAAGCGAGACCAGAGGAATGGGCTTCCTTCGGGAAGCAGATGCTAGCGATTCTGGAATCGTAGGGCACCGGTCCGTCTGCGCCTCCGAGTGGGGTCGGTCGGCACCGGTCGAGAGACACCGCCTGCACTCCTTCGAGCTCGGGTGGTCGGCACGGCTCGCGGGAGAGGTCCTGCTCGGACAAGGGTAGCCGTTCTCACCATGCCCGTTCCAGGTCCCGGTCCTCGATGCGCTCGAGACTGCGTGATCCTGTTCCGTCTTCGAAGAAGACGTCGACGCCTGTGGTGCCGAGGTCGTGGACGATTACTCTCGAGGTTCCGTCTTCGAGGGGGTCGTCGGCACCCAGGCTGTCGAGAGACACGCTCGGAGCTCCGGCTTCGAGGACTGTGTCGACGCCGCCGATGCTGGAGGCGTTGCAGCTGACGTCGACGCCGATTCGCTCGACATCGACGCCTTTTCTGTCGACGCCGACTCGCTCGCCGCTCTCGACGCCTTTTCTGTCGACGCTGGCACCGACTCGCTCAGCGCCCTCGACGCCTTTCGAGGCAGTGGTGTCGGAGGGGCCCCTTGGCACGGGGTTTGCCCCTAAAAAGGCTATGGCTAAGGTCCGGCACTGCTTTGGTCCGCAGATGTCTTCCTCTCCCCGCCTGGCGTACATTTCAGAGGGTGATGAAGGCTCTGATGGCGGTCTGGTTCCGGTTACGGTTCCGGATGAACTTATCTCGGCCAATAGTCAGTTTGATGACCTGAGGCAGTCACTGCATGATGCCAGTGGATTGGACACCTCTCCAGAGGTGGAGTTTTGTCGGCCGGAGCCTGGCACTCATGCCGATTCGTCATATCGGCGCCTTATGTCTCGGGTTACCGAGTACTTGGGTTGGTCGGCTCCCCCAGGGGAGTTCGTTCAGGATGATCTCACGGACATCCTTGATCTCGGTCCACCCACTGACCCGGTTTTGCCTTTTCATATGGCTTTGCAGAGAAGGGTGGCGGCGGCTTGGACTGCTCCGGAGAGTCTCCCGGCAGTGGGCAAGTCTTTGTCGCGAAAATACCGTCCAGCCAGTAGCGACCCCTGCTACTTGTCTAGGCACCCCACCCCGGAGAGTTTGGTGGTGCAGGCGGCTACGGCCCCGGCAAAGCAGGCGTCGTATCCTACCATCCCTCCGGATAGGGACGACAAACGTTTTGATAGCTGGGCGAAGAAAGTGTTTTCTTCTGGGGGTATGGCGCTTCAGGCGGCCAACTCCATATGTGACTTGTCTCATTTCACACACACTCTGTGGAACTGTGTTGCATTAGCGGATGATCATATTCCCGAAGGGGACGAACGGGATGGTTTCCTTGCTATGGTTCAGGATGGCAAGGATGCCATGTGTGAGGCCGTTCAGTCGGGTTTGGACTTGGCGGATTGTGTCAGCTGGTCCATGGCGGCGAGCACCGTAATGCGCAGGTTTGCGTGGTTGAGGAAGTCTAGGTTCGCTCCTGATGTGCAGTCCCGGCTCCTCAACATGCCCATTGACGGTGAACACCTTTTTGGCAGCAAGGCTGACGAGAGCCTTGAGAGGTTGCAGACCTCCAAAGCTGCAGCAAAGTCGTTGGGCGCTGCAGTTCGACAACCTCCGCCTTTTCGTCCTAGGGGACAGCAATGGAGGGGAGGTTCCTTTCGCTATTACTCGTCCTTCAGTAAAGCGAGAGGAGCTAACAGTCAAAGAGGACATCGTAAGAGTGCCAGAGGTGGAAACAAAGGTACTCGAGGTGCCAAGGCTGCTCGGGCAGCTGCCTCTTTGCCCTCAGGCAACGCCGCAGCCGCTACCACTCAGTCATGAGGCCAGGTCCCATGGTTCGCCGGTTGGGGGAAGGCTGGCGCAGCATCTTGTAGAGTGGCAAGCCATTACTTCAGATGTGTGGGTTCTGGAGATCATAACCCACGGCTACTGTCTTCCTTTTCGGCAGAGGCCTCACGACAATCCACCAGGGAACCTCTCTCTGAAGAGTCCGGATCCGCTCCTTGCGCAGGAAATTCAAGCCCTGCTGGAGAAAGGCACCATAGAACTGGTGCCTGTAGCGGAGAGGAACAAGGGATGGTATTCCCCTTATTTTTTGATTTCAAAGAAAGACGGGGGATTGAGACCCATCATGGACTTGCGCAGTTTGAACAAACTCCTCAGGAAGGACAAGTTCAAGATGGTGACTCTTTCTCGTCCTCCAGGCCCTTCAACTTCAGGACTGGTTGGTGTCTCTCGACCTCAAGGATGCTTACTTCCATGTGCCGATCCATCCCAAGCACAAGAAGTACCTGAGGTTCGCGGTTGGTGACTCGCACTTTCAGTTTCGGGTCCTGCCGTTCGGATTGACCTCCGCCCGAGGGTTTTCACCAAGCTCATGGTGGTGGTGGCAGCGCATCTCAGGAAAGGGGGGATTCACGTCTACCCCTACCTGGACGATTGGTTGATCAGGGGGAGCTCTCCCGAGCAATTCCTGGATCATCTGTCCGTCACCTGCCACTCCCTTCACAGGCTGGGCTTCTCCCTCAATTTAAAGAAGTCCCATTTGACACCAACGCACCGGCTCCAGTACATCGGAGCAGTGCTCGACACGTCCCTGGGGCAGTGTTTTCCTCCTCAGGTGAGGGCTCCTCACATTCAGCAGATGGTGCACAAGTTCCAGTTTGCCCAGACTCTCCCAGCGTCCGAGTTCTTGAGACTGCTCGGCCTCATGGTATCCTGCATTCTTCTGGTGCCAGAGGCTCGTCTGCGGATGAGATCTTTGCAGTGGGCGCTCAAGCTCCAGTGGTCTCAGTCCTCCGGCAGGCTGTCGGACCCTGTTCAGGTGCCGCCCTCGGTAGCCCGGGACCTTCTGTGGTGGGCCGTCGAGGGCAATCTGATGAAGGGTGCCCCATTTTGGCTGCCCTGGCCAGAGGTGACGATCGTGACGGACGCATCCCTCATGGGATGGGGAGCTCCTGCCAACGAGCTGACAGTCAACGGTCGTTGGTCTCCGTCGGAGTCCAGACTCCATATCAATCTGTTGGAGCTGAAGGCCGTCAGGCTAGCCCTGAAGGCTTTTCTGCCGACTGTGCGCGGGAAGAGTGTCCTGATTCTGACGGACAACACAGTGGCCATGCACTCCCTCAACAAAAAGGGGGGGGGGGCAGGGTCACTTCCGCTGTGCAGGGAGGCGATGCAGCTCGAGTTCTGGGACATCCAGCAGGAAATTTCGATCTCGGCAGTTCATCTGGCCGGAGACAACAACGAGACGGCGGACGCTCTGAGCAGGCAGAGCATGATCTCTCACGAGTTGGGAGCTGGCTCAGGAGATTCTCCTGGAGATCTTCGCCCTTTGGGGGACCCCTCAAGTGGATCTCTTCGCCTCCAGTGTCAAGCGGAAGTGTGAAAGGTTTTGCTTGCGGGAATTTCCTCCAAAAGGAGCCTTAAGAGACGCGTTTCTTGGTCATTCCCACTGCTGTACGCATTTCCTCCAGTCCCCGTCATCCCGCAAGTGTTGCGGAGGTTCGGTTCCCGGATGATCCTCATTGCTCCGGCGTGGGCCCTGAGGACGTGGTACCTGGACCTTCTCGACTTGTCCATCCGCCCTCCACGTCGTCTTCCCTACCGAGACGATCTGCTCTCACGGGAGGGGTGTCCGGTTCTCCATCCAGAGGTCTGATCCCTCAATCTTCACGCTTCTGAAAGGTTGAGGTATAAGGATTGGGACCTCCCTGAAGACGTGATGGAGGTGTTGCTCTCGGCCAGGCGGCCGGCAACTAAGTCTCTGTACCGTTGCCGTTGGAGAATGTTCTGCGACTGGTGCAGAGTTCAGAATGTGGATCCTTTTGAATGCGACATTCCCATGGTTTTGTCTTTTTTGCTTTCTTTGGCCCACAGGGGCTTGCAAGTGGGGACCATTAAAGGTTACCTGGCGGCGCTGTCCATATTTAAGCGCTCGTCTGAAGAGTGTTCCTATTTTAAGATTCCTTTAATTTTGCAGTTTTTGAAAGGGCTCACTAATGTGTTCCCTCGGTCACCTTTTTTGGTGCCAGGTTGGGATTTGAACCTTGTTCTTAAGTTTCTTATGGGTGCTCCGTTTGAGCCTTTACATTCATGCCCTTTGAGGCTGTTAACTCTGAAAACTGTGTTTTTAGTTGCGGTTACTTCCGCTCGCAGAGTGAGTTACAGGCACTTTCAGTTAAGCCACCCTTCACTGTATTTCACAAGGACAGGGTTGTCCTTAGAGTTTGTCCTTCTTTTCTTCCGAAGGTAGTTTCGGAATTTCATTTGAGCCAGAAGGTTGTTCTTCCGGCGTTCTATCCTCCTCCACATCCTGGTAAGGAAGAGGAGAGGCTCCATAGGCTTGATCCTAGGAGAGCGTTGAGCTTCTATATCTCGCGCATGTCCCGGGTCAGAGTGGACGATCAACTTTTCATTGGTTACGCTGGAAAGCGTTTGGGACAAGCTGTGACGAAACAGACTTTGTCTCGTTGGATTATTTTAGCTATCTCCGAGTGTTACCACTTGGTGGGTAAGGACCCTCCGGCTGGCTTGCGGGTCCATTCTACCAGAGGAGTGGCTGCGTCTACTGCCCTGCAGAGGGGAGTTCCTATTCGTCACATCTGTGATGCAGCCACCCGGGCTTCAGTACATACTTTTGTACGTCACTATTCCCTCGATTCCATCAGGGGGCAAGATCTGACCTTTGGCAAGGCAGTTCTCTATTCCGCAATTTGATTGGGCATGCTAAATTTGTATTCTAAATTCTTTCCCACCTCCTTGCTTGGTACTGCTTTGGGAGTCTGTCATATATATGGAATACGTCCGAGGACCCAATCCCCTCGAAGAACAAGTTACTTTCTTACCTGGTAACGTTCTTTTGATGGGATGGTCCGACGACGTATTCCATATCGCTCCCTCCCTGCCTTCCCCGCTGCAGAATTTCTTTTGCGATTGCAGCTTGCGTTCCGCAAGGCCTCGTGTGTCTGACTGGCAGAAAACTGGTGGCACACGTTCTGGGAAAAAACTATAACTGAGGCTATGGGCGTCGTGCGTCCTACTTATCACATCGGGTGATGTCGGCCGTCGGAGGAGGTCCTGTGGGAAGGCGCATAGATGCAGGACGCAGACGCCAAAGATTTTCCGAAGCAGCACAGCTGTGGACTTTACCTGTCATAGATATGGAATACGTCGTCGGACCATCCCATCGAAAGAACGTTACCAGGTAAGAAGGTAACTTGTTCTTCGTGGGCATTTCTGGCATATGGTGACACTATGGGAGTATAAGAGCTGATTTAGAATGTCAACAGGGTCTCTCTGTTCACCATGGGGCTGATTCATGGAATTATTTGCGCCGAAAAACGGGGATTTGGGCACCATTCTGCCCGCAAATCCCCATTTGTTAAAGAGGGATTTGCAGGCAGAATGGCCACAAACCCCTGTTTTTCGGCGCAAATAATTCCATGAATCAGCCCTTGTGTTGTACTAAATAGCAGCTCTTAATTCATTTGACAAGCTGATATTTTGGTGACAAAATGCTAGTATTTATTAAGATGAAAGCTGATATTTCGAGACAAAATGAGTGCATTTATTGTAAATGAACGTCTGAAATTTTCAAAACGTTTCAACGTGATATTTGAGTGATCAGTCACTTTGCTTTGGGGACCCCACTTCATGATAAGGAATGTTTTCTATAGTTCTGGAGGCCATCTTTATGCAGCAATTACACCTAATTCTTGGCTCACGTGGACGCAGTTCATGATCTATAGTGAGGCGACAACATCCACCGGGGTGGGCGGAACCCTGGCATTTTATGTCTCACACGCCCGAGTTAAGCGCATGAGCACAGCAGGGACCTTTACAAGGGCCCCACAGAGCTGTTACTGCCAGGCGCTGCCCTCCCTTGATGGAGTTAGAACCATAAGCGCCTGCGTTCAGGGCTTTAAGTGGGCAGGGGAGGAACCTTGGCAACCTCAAAAAACTGCTTTTGAGCTGGATTTGCCGGGTTCCACTCGACCATCAGAATCGATTTCTTAAATAGATAATATTATATGAAGTCCTCATCGCCATCTTGTGGCTAAAGTGTGGGGAGCAATTTGGCTAAAAAGTGAAGTGCACTTAGTTCCCATTTATTGGGGGTGACGTGTTGCCGTTTTTGCCCCCTCACTCCCAGCGGCAGCAGCCAGCAGCGATGGATTACAGGGCATCAGCTGCTTCATTGCTGCTCTGCACTTGAGTCACTTTCCCACTTGCGTTTGCAAGCTGTTCGGCCCCATTAAACCACTGAGTACTCAGCTTTTTCTGTTGCAGGCCACATTAATCTGGTTTTCAATTTCCAAAGAATGTTTTACTTAATAACTTAAGGTATGCACGCCAGGTCTGGTTGAAATTATTATGCAGCTTTATAGTGACACGTCTCTTTACTTAAGAATAAATCAACAAGGTAAATTATCCGACAGAATATCTAAATACACAGGGCTAAATCGGGGCTGTATCCTTGCCCCTGCTTTGTTCAATTTGTTTTTCTCAGATTTGAAAGAATGGATGAGTACCACTCGGGCCTACCCACCTAGAATCTTGGGACAGGTGATTCATTGGATTTCTTAAGCGGATGACCTTCTAGATCAGACCCCCAGTGGAGTACAGAGTACATTAAACCCGCTAAAAAATGACACCTCCCTTAGCAACTTGATGCTAAAAGTTTCTAATACGAATATTATGATTTTGAAGTCCGCAAGAAACAGAAATGATGCTAGATTTAACAGGTCTCTCTCTAAAATCCCATTGATAAAAAAGCAAGATATACTACTATTCTGCCTGTCAGAATGTTGGTGTGCAAGTGATGCATTCTTTGGAATGTAGAGCGTTAGCCTAGGTGAGTGTTCTAGGTGTGTGTACTACTAAGTGGCAATTATAGCTGAGCTGGCTGAGGTGCTGGATGTGTGAAGAATCCTACGGACCCCTCACTGAAACCCTGCCTAAAAGTCTCATCCCAGGTGGCCAGGGGAAGGCAGACACTTCCTGATCCCAACCCTGGGGGTGGTGTACTGCAGGAGGATCCTCTGGGAGGAGACAGGCCCAGGGTGGTGAGGAGATTCAGTGGGATAAGGCAATGTATTTTCCTACTCCCAAGTGTACAGTGTAAAGGAATATGGAAATGTTGTGTTTAATAAATTACCTTCCTCTCTAACAGCTAATTCTAACATTCCTTTTCCTAATGAGTTCAGGGAAATTAAATCTACCCTTAAAGGACTAAAATGTTAAAAGAACATATTTGTTTGAAGGGGACTATTAGTCCCAGAATCACAGAGGTACTGGGACGAGGAAGAGGGCTGAAGAGGCATGCTGATGTAGTGGTCAGGCAATTAGGCCTAAGAGCAGTTGCAGTCGTCCAGGCAATTGAGCTTAATAGAACAACACCTGTTGGAACCTCAGAGGCATAAAAGGCCCCCTCAGGTGCAAGGAAGGAGGAGGAGTGAAAGGCACTGGAACGTGAGCTGGAAGGCACACTGTAGCAGTAGAAGCAGAAAAAAGCACAAGGCTGGACAAAACACACAGAAGCGAAGAACAAGACGGATGCCGGAATGGGGAAACAGCAGATTTCACCTGCAAGTTCTGAGAGAGTCCTGTTCTCCCAAAATCTGAAGTGCAGCGGCTGCGTAGCAGAAGACGTGCTGGGGACTGAGGCAAGAAGCAAGAGGCAAGCCAAGGGTCTCCAGAGCAGAAGGAACTCCCAACAAATGTGGCCAGACCAGAAACACCTGTTCACGAGAAGGGATTGGGTCCCCCAGCAAGCCAGAAGCAGTAGAGGGTGTAGTGGAAGCTGGGAAAGCAGTGCAACGCACAAAACAAGTGTCAAAGAAGCAGATGAGTGAAGCACAGCGTTCTAAGACATTGCACAAGCCTTGTCAGTAACAGTATCCAGCTCCTTACTGACTCGCGTGTAGTTTTGTGCAAGTTAAAGCTTTTCGTTACATTCAAAGCCTAACAATGGAAAAATAGCACTCGGGTATGCTGTGAAAGACCTATTGCTCGCGTGAGAAGCTAAGTTACTGAAAGATTGACAAACTGGGCAAGGGCGGCGATGGGCAAATGTGGGCTCTACGTTTGGAGCAGTCTGATTGGCTGTGCTTCCTTCTAAGGTGGTTGAATGAAAGCTTTCAAAATCCACTTATTACCATATATCACCAGTCTCTTGCCTGAACCACAGAAGATGTCAGTAGCGTCTCCTCTGTAGGATCTGTCTGACCATAAGCACACCTCTGCTGTCTATACCTCAGAGTCTCGGATTTGTGTAACTTGACTGAGAATAGGATGGGACTTTGAAAAAAGGGATAGGTTGAGTGGATGCATGGAGATTTGTTTACACATGTTTTTAAATGCATGGACGCCACATCAGATTGCATACACAAGAAGAAGTGGTTATTCAGAGGGGCAATGATTGGTAAGAAAATTATTTTGTGGAATTGGAAATCTACATTGACTTTGAATATTGAGACATGGTTAACTGAAATGCACGCCTTGGCAGAAATGGAGAGGATGCTTTACAGGGGATAAGGGAAGATGGGTTTGTTTGAGAAAATCTGGGGTAAATTTCTACTGTTATACTAGACTTGGTGTAGTACATGTGTAAGTGGGGGGGTGGAAGGGGAGGGTAATTGAGAGATGTAATAGATTTGGTGGGGGGTTATGATTTGATTTAGATCTCGCACTGTACATAGTTGTTTTGCAAAATGCATTGATTATTTTCAGTGTTTGTCTGTTTCATGGAAAGTATTTTAACGTTTGTAACATGATATTTTGTAAATACATGTTTACAACAGATTGCATACACAGGATTCGTTTTTATTAAACATTTGTTTTTTTTTTACATTAAACAGCTATGTATTGCCAGTTTCTTTGTACTTTGTATTAAAAAAAAGTACTGCTTGCACCGTAATTCAGCACACCTTTTATACTTGCCCAATTTGAAAGTTCACCAGCCCCAACCTCTTGCATCCCAGGTGAAATGCGCTGCTGCTTCATAATGAACATGTAGACATGAACTGTAAATACATGTGTCGTCTTGCTCTACTAAAGGTGCCCCTCTCTTCTATCTGCAGCTGGGTCCGCTGAGTCTGCTTGTGATGGGTGCCATTGCTGTCCACTGCATGCACCTTCTGGTGAAATGTGCTCATCATATCTGTCTGAGGTAAGGGCTCCGGGCTCCTCGTCTGCTGCTGCCTTTGTGATGTTGACTTGGATCAGTTGTGGAAATTGAAAAAATGTAAAGGGGGATCCCACAAGGGTTGGAGTTTGGAGGAGAGGGCAGGGTTCTGAGGAGGCAGAGTTCAGAGGGGGCGGAGCTGGCAGTTGAACTCTGCTCTAAGAAAATGTTCACAATATTAGTTTTAAAATGGTGCCATTTTTTTCAGGCTGCTTCTTTTCAATAATTACGCTGGAAAAATATAAAAGGTGCTCACCTTTTAAATCCAGCAATCTATAGGGCAGTATTCCCTGGAAAACAACATATCCAAATATAAGACCTGTGCTTTGATGACAATTTTGTGTGGTTTTGTGGGTAAGCGTCAACATTGGGAACGTGCGACCTGGGATAAATCCTGGTAGCCAAACACTTGAGCAAGATTGCTGGCCTCAAAAACACCCAAAGTGTGCTGTGTCTGCCCTCTGAAGAAAAGCTACACTGTCCACCCACATGCATCCTTTCCTTGTGCCCTAAAAACCAGCACAGGGCCCCAATGAGGGAAAATAACTCTTCCAGTCTCCAGGATTGTAAACTCTCTTCCCACAAGACATCCTTGGCCAAAATTCACGACTCACTTGCACTCCTATCTCCCCTCCTCACCCCCTGTTTGGCGTTCAATTTAACAATGCTCTGCTTTATAAAAGATTGCCTGAAAAGTATACAAACCAGAGTAAGGTACACACACAAATATATTTAAGGATTTATGCATTTTCGTGCGTACCTTACCGTGGTGTGTGTACTTTACCGTGGTGTGTGTACTTTGCAAGCCATATTTTTTAAACAAAAGGAGAAATATGCTAGGAAAAACGTGTACGATTGTGACATTCCTCCCCTCTTTACTGAGAGACTACAAATACCAGAACCCTTGCGGGCATATTTCACCATGTCCCCAGCTTTGCGTGCATTCCCTCTGTGAAGATGGGGTCTCGGTAATGTAATTTGCTCTAGGTACGCTCGCGCATAGCAGATTTGCTCACAGACCCACCAGGCTGGTCCCGCGATAAGGCCAGACATCTGATGCCAGATCTCGGACCCAGCAAGAGCCGGCCCATTGGCCAGCGCTGACTTCGGCTTTGAGTCGTGAGGCTAAAATCTCTGCATACCTTGGTTTTGCCAATAGTGTTTTTTTTTTTACTGCCTATGTAGTTCCTCCATAGCTCAGCATACAGACTGGCGCCAGTACCAAGTCATTGAGGCTCAGATGAATAAATTACTGAAACCCTATTTTTTAGATGCAATAATTCTTAACAAAATAAAACCTCCATAATATCACGTTTCTATATAGAGCTTCATGCCGGATTACTGCCTGTCTTAAGTGCTGTAAAATGTATTATTATAGCCTAATTTAATGCTACTCAATTTATCGACTTGGGAAGGATAACGGCTCAGTTCCGCTGCTGGGATTCAAACCTGTGTCTGCAGGTTGCATTCAGAGGTCACAATCAAGTATTTAACTCACTGAGTTATATGTTTTCCAGAATAAGATCACAGTGTAAAAACACTTGTGCTTTAAACATACCTTTGTCAGCCAACTACCAATGTCCCTCATAGATGTTCAGCCATCACTGATATTCTTCATTGTTTGGGGCTAGTTCTTGTGAGGTAGATCACATGCTTTGAGAGTGATGTGTTAAGGGTGGAAGCTGGGGGTCAAAACATGTCACTATGTTGGTAACTAAATATATAATCGGGAAAACGTAATGCAATGAGGCATGGTATACAATTTCAAGTTGAAGGCTGGTACCCACACACACAAGCCACTCGTCCTCACTTTCAATGAAGGACAGTGCATGATGCGACTAACACACACATCTCTTCAACTGTAATACACAGTCATAGAATGTGGAGGAACCACCCATACTGCATGCATATTTAGGTCATAATGCAGAAGTAAAACTGGCTTTAGAAATGGAGTGGGTCAGTGAGTTAGAAATGTTTGTTTGCTTGAAACGGATGTAAGGGGAGATGTCGAATTTCGGCCTAGGAGGATGAATATGTTCCAAACCGTGCTTCCTCCCATCACTAACATCTTGTGGTCCTGGGCACATCACCTATCTATTTTGTGTTTGACCACTTAAGGGCCAAAATACTGAGTGCATAAAATAGTGGCCACTGAGAAATGCCATATATACAGTAAAACAACTGGCAGAGTGTAGTGTTGACAAGCATGAGACGGAGAGGGCAAGCTATCATTCAGTATTTATTTGTTCTTTTTATCAGTTATCTCGTTAGAGAAATCCATAATAGGAGCTCTGCCGTGCTCTTCCTCTCTCTTCCTTCCCAACCGTCCTTTCTCTCGTCCTCCAGGTTCCACCTTCCAGAACTCCTCGTCACGATACTACACCCACACCTATACAAAGATCCTTCTTTCGACTACTGAGTATATTCTCCAAGATATTTCGGTCTCCACCACTTTCTTCCACTCGTAGACCTGGACAAACCATCATCTGAGTTGCAAGGCAAGGAAACGCCTTTCACCAGAGATCTTCATCACCACACTGTACACCTCTCATTTGAGGTCTTCCATTTCCACACCCTTCACCATTGCTCCCTTTTCCACTCACTTTCATCACTCTCTCCATGTTCCACACCCTGTCAACCTCTGTCTTGATGGCGTTTTTAAATACACTCTTTTATCTTTTATCGGTCTCAACCATTTACACCCTTCTTTTCTGAGTGCTATGGGCAACTTTATTCTGACCCAGTCTCCCACTCAGGGATATGCCCTGTTCTTCACACCAGTCCTGACATATAATATTTTGTCCATCATTTGGTTTCTCCTTATCCTTTCTTCCACATCATCCACTGTGATATAATTGGTATTATCCTTGCCTAACTATGCTGGGAAAAGCCTGGTGTTAGCTTTTCTGCCTCTGCTGAATTCGAACAGTGGTACTATGTGACATAAACCTATGTGTCAACACCATTTCCCTAACTGCATTCTTCCAATCTCTCCCATTCGTCCATGTCCACCTTATTGTCTTCTTGATCACACTATTGAATCGTTCGACAGCACCATTTGTTTGGGGGTAAATATAGCACTTGTGTGATGCGTAATGGCATGATCTCTAAAATATTTTTCTCCCACGATCTGAATTGTGTCCCGTTATCCGTCAAAATTGTGTTGGGATACCCTTTACGACCACACAACTCTTCCAGAAACTCAATCACTCTCCCTGTGCTCAAATGTAATGTCATCAGTATTTCTGCCCATCTAGTTAGAAGATCTATCACCACTAAACAGTATGTCTGGACTCCACCACCTCATATGAGACCAGCAACATGCATTCCTATTTTTTTCCTATGGTTCTCCTGGGACATCTGTTACCACCATTGGAAATTTCGCACTCGCACAGACTTTATCACTGTTTTCACAAAAGGTTACAATTCCTCACAGCTTTCTCTATCAGGATATCCCATCCAGGCCACCAGTAATTGTTTCTGATTCTCTGTTTCATCTTCACTATTCCTTAATGACCTTTATGTCCTAGATCAATTACATGTTGTTTTATTCCTTCAGGAGGTACAGCCGTGTCTCCTCTCTTTAGGACATTGTTTTGTACATATAGGTCATCCTTTATATTCCACAGCGCCTCCATATTTACTTATTTAAGCAGTTTCCTACTCCGTGTGCTTTCAGTCACTCTTCGTAATTGCAATCACTTTATTGTCATTTATTGATTGATTGTTTATTTGTATAGCACCTATACACAACGCGTTCAAAGCGCTTCAATACAAGGGAGGGAGCAAGAGAAAATACAGTGACATTCTTACAAGGCCATTAGACATTAAGAATGTGAAAATTACTATTGTACTAGGCCTGGCGACATTTCAGGTAGTGCAAGAGCTATGACAAAGATAAGGAGGGGAGGTGGGTAGGCGATGAGACAGACAAGCAACTATTGTACTAGGCCTGACGACATTTCTGGTAGAACCAGAGAGTTGACAAGAGGTGCAGGGTGGGCGGGTTGGGGGGGGTTTAGGGAGGAGTAGATAAACAAAACAAGCGACTACCGTGCTAGGCCTGACGACATTTTAGGTAGTGCTGGAGGAGGAGAGGGAGGAACTAACAAGGAGGGAGGGGGAGGAAAACAAACAAGCTACTTTCGTAGTAGGTCAGATGACATTTCTGATTGAGTAAGTGCAAAGAATATAGTAAGGGGGAAATGGGGAGAGGGGAAAATGATAGGGAGAGGAAGAGAAGACTGAGAAATGGTGAGTGTGGTGAAAGAGAAGAGGCAAGCAGGAGGGGGAGGGTGATCGAAGTACACAAATGTGGGCAAACCGGGATCATAAGCATACAGTAGGGGGGGGTTTGCACAAATGGTACATCAAGTTTGCATAAAAACCCAGCCAGATGTGAAACTAAGCTAAATGTATAAACACTGCCGGATTTGAAACTAAGCCAAATGCATAAACACAGCCAGATTTGAATAGCAACCAGAATCAGAAACTAGCAGTGGGTGCAAAAACTCAGGGCAACCAGAAGTCCAGAAGTGCAAACATGGGAGACAAGCAGAGAAGGAAACTGAGAGTCAAAAGAGGGTAGAAGCGTGTCCAGAAGGAGGGAGTAAACCCATAATTATGGAGGTGCGTTATGGAAGTCTAGATTTCTTAGTAAAGTGAGGTTGCAGCAGCATGGAAGTCCAAGTGCAGGGGTATCAGAAAAATACCTCAAGCAGCATTCTGGTAGCAGACAGGGGCCTTTCATGTGGGCCTTAGTATACTGTGCCAGCTCCCGCCTCCCGGTTGCTATGATTGCCCTATGTAGACCAAGGCAACCAATGGGAGGGGGATTGAGGCCACACCAGAACAGCCCACACAGATGATTGTGGACTGGCCATCTTGAAAAGGCCAAAAGACATGAGGCACACAATGCGAGGCAATGTAAAACACAATTTTCTGTTTTCTTTGCAATTATGCTGAAAAATCCGCCCAACAGCGAAATGCATCCCCAAATTGAGGGCTTACCATGGCAAATGTGGGGAAAATCCTGATGTTACTGGCAGGCAGGCCGAGGGCTGCAGGAGCAGGTCAGCAGGACTCCGTGTGTAGTGATGAAGACAGGAAAGAATTTACCAAAGCAGCCTTCCATTCTCCTTCCGGAATTGTTGTTCCCACTACCTCCAGGACAGTTCCTTGTACTTCTTTATCGTTAACAGCATCTTCATTGGTTGTCATCCTAGATAAACAATCAGATAAACAATCAGCTGCATAGTTTTTTACACTCGGTATATATGTCATTACCAAGTCGTACTCTTGTAGCCTAGACACCCATCGCCATATCCTCACCAAAACATTAT
The DNA here is from genome assembly GCF_040938575.1 of Ambystoma mexicanum. NCBI lineage: Eukaryota > Metazoa > Chordata > Amphibia > Caudata > Ambystomatidae > Ambystoma > Ambystoma mexicanum. The sequence goes on along the minus strand of NC_090926.1, from coordinate 373,474,595 downwards.
CTAAACCTTTCAACATTATTATTTCCTCTAGTGGCTTATGATCAGTATGCATGTACTTTTCTGTCTGTTTCAAAACTGCGCCCAGATCAACATTACTAGCATCCGTCGTGATGACCGTACTCCTTCCCTTCTTGTAGTTGTGTAAAGCTGGTGCACTTGCGAGCGCCTTCTTTATGTTGGCAAATACTTCTTCAAAGTGATCATCCCATTCTCACTGCTGTGTGTTTAGCAAAGACCTGGATACATTTTGAATAGTATTCCACCATCCCGAGAAATATCCTGACTTGGAGGTAGGTCATTGAGAGTTTGGTGGTAGCCCTTAAATGCAGCAGTAATGCTATTACCCCCAAATTTAAGGGTTCAGCAAATCACAGGTTTGGCAGGATTTACCCACAGCTCTGAGCTGGCGGTAAATCTGCAGTGAATTTGCTGATTTTTGGTGTAATTACCGCACAGTAATACCGCCGATGGTAGTTGCGCCGAAAATGCTCCATTGGGCCCAATGGGGAATTTTGTCTTCGTCTTTGTTTTGTTCTGTGTGCGCCCTGAGGCCCGCGGGCATGTTGGCGCGTCATGAAAATTCAAATAAATAAATAAAATAAAATAAATTCCCTAATGGGCCCAATGGGGAATTCCCATTCCGCCAAACCTGTGATCCAGTGCTAATAGGGGTTTTGGCGGTAACGCTATTAGCCCCAGCGGTGGCCCAGCTGTAATAGCGCTGGGATACCACCCAGTCATGATGAGGCCCAGGGTCTTTGATAGTGGAAGTAAGCGTTTTCTCAATGGCATTCACACGATCTCGCTTGGGATATATAACCTTCTCAGAGATGACATGTCAAATCTCCCTCCTGTTGTTCTTGCTTAGTCATCCCAACAGCATGCAACATCTTCAGCACTCCATTGAGCCTCTCGTCATGTTCCTCCTAAGTTTCTTCAAACACCAGAGTATCATCCTGAAAAAATATGACTCCATCATTGTCAAAGATCCTCTACATTATTTATTTTAAACACTGAGGCTGCAGATATGAGCCCAAATCGCATCCTCACTTACCGATATAATCCCTCCGCGTTATAAATGCTGTCAGATGCTGAGACTGTCTGTCAGGTTTTACCTGATGATGGGCGGAAGTAAGAACAAGGGCAGAAAATACTTTCGTTGGACCCATGATAGATATCAGCTCTTGGAAATTTGGCAAAGGAAGTCTTTCTGGTATGACGCACATATTGTGCTCCCTCATGTCGACACCAATCCTTATTTTCCCAGAACCCTTCCTCGCCACCACTAGTGGTGACACCCACTCTGAAGTATCTATTCTTTCTATGATGCTTTGATCTTCCAGTTTCTTAAGTTCTGCCTCCACCTCATCTCTCATGGAGATTTGAACATTCCGCAGTTTCTGAGCAACTGGTCTAAAACCATGTTTTAAGTTAATCTTGAAACACATTGGGCCTCATTCCGAGTCCGGCGGTAGCTGTGCCGGAAAAACCGGCAGGCTGCCGCTGGACCCAGGATGAATTACTGCCTCCGGACTTGCCGGATTTGCCTGGGCATTACAGCCCCGGTGGTCCGGTAATTCCAGAGGCGTAATAACGTTACTCCCCATTCCCATGGAGTCCCATAGGACTTCATGGAGATGGGGACCATGAAAACACTGGGACCGTAATTAACGGTGCCGGTGTTTCCATTTCCGTCTGCAGGCGCGTGGCGTTACCCTCGCCAGGTCAGACCTGGCGGGAGTAACACCACCCGCCTGCAGAACTCGTAGTTTGCCGGTCTGGAAACAACGGTGGCGGCAGGTTTACCGTTGCCGTTGTTTCCAGACCGGCAGGTTCATAATGATGCCCATTGTGTTATAAATAACCAATAACCCATTATAAGTAACCAATAAATAAAATCTAATATGGAAATCCTTTTTAACATCTTATATCATCTTGAAATACTTGTTCTTGTGTTTGTTGCATGTTTTGTGAGTACCACGCTCTATCGATAGTACGGAATCTTTCGCATTTGGGTCTAGTTTCACTTCTGATGGGCCCATCTCAACAGTGGCATTGACCCTTTTTTAGACGGATACACTTTTCCAGTGGCTTCTCTCCCTTTGAATCATCGTAGGGTAGCTTGAAATCGGCCAATCTGTTCGATCTGCACTCCCCCCACGTGCTTTTGGATTCATGTGAACTTCATGCAAGTACTGTTTCCGAATCCTTACATGCCACTTCTGGAAGTAAAGTGTATTTGGCTCCTGAGTCAATCATAATCACAATTGGTAAATTGTTCATAGTAACGGTTGCTTTAGGGATTTCTAGATCCTCCTTGTCATCTATGACTGTAGATATGCATTCATCACCATAATCATCATCATATATCTCATTCATCCAATTTCTCGAGTTGTTCCTGCAACATCTAGCTAGATGACCATTTCCATTACATATTCTGCAAATTATCCAGAATGGTGGGCAATTTGGGCTCTTTACCCATTGTGACATGCTATCACATCTTTAACACCTTTTCATTTGACTTTGAGATTTCATGGGAAGTTTTCCTTTCCCCCTCGGATTGTCAAATCTGGACGCATTCCTTTTGTAATTATTTTCTTCTGGGACCCATTTCTTTCCAGCTGCGAGATTCCCTATGTTGTCCCTTCAGGTGTGCCTTGCACCATGTCTGGTGCCACTTTAATTGTCACCTCCTTCATCCTGCATTCTAGTGTCTTGACACATCTTTCTGTGTGTTAAACTTGTTTGGCTATCCACACCACTGTCTCGAGCGGTGGGTCATCCTCCACCCCCAGTCTTTCTCTCACCTTGCTACACTGGCACTGTAGCATGAATTGGTCTGCCAGTCTTTAATCCAGTTGCTGGTTAAAGTTGCTCAATTTGGATAGTTTCTTCAGTGCCGTGATAAATCCTTGTACCGGTGTCACTGGAATAAGTTCAGTAATTGGTGCAAGGATAAGAATGTGGATCCATTCCTATGTGGCACATCCATGGTGCTTTCTTTCCTGTTGCGTTTAGCCAATCTGGGGCTCCAGATTGGAATGATAAAAGGATACCTGGCGGCGCTTTCCATTTTTAAGCGCTCCTCTGAAGAGGGCTCTTATTTTGAGCTACCATTGATTGGGCAACGTGCACCCTCCAGTCCAATTTCATGTCCCTGTTTGGGATTTAAATTTGGTATTAAAATGTCTCACATGCATTCCATTCGAGCCATTACATTCATGTCCTCTAAGGCTCGGTACATTAAAAACAGTCTTACTAGTGGCTCTAACATCAACCCACAGGGTGAGTGAGTTACAGGCCCTTTCTTGTAAGCCTCCTTACACCGTTTTCCATAAGGATAAAGTCATCATCAAAGTTAAACCATAATTCCTGCCTAAGGTAGTCTTTGAATTCCATTTGTCCCAAAGGATAACACTGCCAATTTTTATCCTCCCCCCTCATGCAGGTAAGGAGGAAGAAAGGCTTCACAGGCTAGACCCAAAAAGGGCTCTAAGCTTTTATATGTCAAGACTTGCTAAATTTCGACAAGATGAGCAACTTTTCATTTGGTATACCAGCCACAAATTGGGCTTGGCAGTAACCAAACAGACTATATCCAGATGGATAATTTTAGCAATTGGAGAATGTTATAGACTGGCAGGTAAAGCACCTCCAGGTGGGCTAAGGGCTCATTCCACTAGGGGCATGGCAACTTTTGCAGCTCTGCAAAGGGGTGCCCCGGTAAATGATATCTGTACAGCAGCCACCTTGTGTCTATGCATACATTTGTAAAGAATTACTGTTTGGACTCGACCTCGTCTCAAGGAGGTCTTTTTGCAAAGGCCGTTCTTTGGTACTCCCTCCTCCAAATTGTCACCGCTTTGGGAGTCTATCAAAGATGAGGAATACGTGAGAGGACACAATCCATTTGAAGAACAAGTTACTAACCCCTGGTAACGTTCTTTCGCCTGGATGTTCCTCCCACGTATTCCTCATCACCCCTCCCACCCTACCCTGCTGTACAATTTCTGTGTTTTGCACTCCGTGCTTTCTGAGAGCTTGCGGTCTTGGGTTATGCCTTGATTGATGGGAGCGAAAAAACAGAAATGAAACCAACGGGTGGGGCTCGAGCTATTTGTCATGCTGAGGATGTGGACACTCTACGGCAACCCTGGAGGGACATCGACGTCACAACATCGAGCACAGCGCCCTCTGGTGGGAATTTTTTTTTCCGTAGCAGAAAAGCTGATGACACAAATATCAAACATGAGGAATACGTGGGAGGAACATCCAGTCGAAAAGACAGTGCTTGCATTACTGTCACATATTTGTTGCTTTATTTTCTGCTGTAATCATTGTGGGGTGCGCCGTGATTTCCTCATTTTCAAAATATCCAAAATGAGTGAAATCCTGTTGGTGGTTTACACCATGGATCAGTGCATACAGCACGCCTGCTCTGTTGACTTTGTTGCTAGGCAACAGCAGAAAGGACGCATCTTACATATTGAGCATAGTGCGCTCGCTGTGCGTGTGGCGTGTGCCATCATAGCCTCTTCAAAAAGGACCAGCAGTTCAGAGACTGCAAAGCCGTGACTCCAAATCAGAGCACGTAGCTTTTGTGGGGACGGCCATCTCACTTTTGTGCAATTGGGCGAACATGATGGCTGGGCAGAGCTCCTTCCTCGTGTGGCGCTGTGAACTGCCTTGTTGACAAGTCTGTAGTGTTGACAAGCAGGAGACGCGGAGGATAATATCATTTAGTATTTATTTGTTCTTAATAGCAGTTTTCTCATTAGAGACATTGGCATACGGAGCTCCTCCGTCCTCTTCCTCTCTCTCCCATCCCAACCATTCTTTCTCTCGTCCTCCACGTTCCACCTTCCAGAACTCCTTGTCACGATACCACACAGAGCCATTGTGTTATGTCAGTAGTTAACTGGAGAAGGGTTCAATGCTCGATGTACCCAAATTAGGAGATCCTGGCCAAATTACTTTATCTCGCTCTGATGTTGATTAGGTGCTAGATTTGGGGTCAGCTCCATTACTGTATTGAGATACAGTGGTGTCTTCTGAGTCCCTTGAATGCAACAGTTCACCCACACCTCAGTTTCTAGCCCCTGCAAACACCTTTTTTATCCCACTTAAAACACTGCTCAGACACTAAGAAGCGATGATGTCTATTTTGCCATGTATACTCTTAGAAGCAACTTAGAAACCAGTCCAGCATATACAGAGACATACCCCTTAGCTTTTTAGCATCAATAAACGTGTTGCACCATTTCTATATTGCTTATCGCCTCCGTGCATAGTCAGAATGTTACGTTCTAGAAATGTTTTAGTTGTGTTCATAGTCGCATACTTCCTTTGCATTTATTTACTTCAATGAGATTCGTACAAAAATATTATCAAATAACACTTGCTCCATCGTAGTCTGCACCATTGACCTATATAACATGAACCATAAACTAAATGTACAGATGAAGTACTTAAAACATAAGAACTTGGTATTATAAATCAAACATTTCACCATTTATTGAAAATAACGTATACATATTTCAGATAGAAATGCTGAAGAAAATACACATTTCATCTTATTTACAAGTATTCAGGGGAAAAGAGAAGGTGTGAGAGAACATGCAGTGCCCTGCCTAGACATCAGTCTGCTAAGCATTGAAAAGGCTACTTACCTAAGTGGAATTAATAATGTAGGGCCATGCATGGTGGGCACATGATCACCTTGGAAGTGTCTGAGTCCCTGCCCTGGCCACAGTTAACTCTGGGCATGAATGCAGGACATGCCCAGTGGGATGCAATGGGCATCCTTGATGTGCCCAGGCATGACTACATGCCATGCCCAGTATTATGTTCGTTTTTATTGTTTAAAAAGCCAAACATGTTACCTTATAAAAACCTTTGAAATTCAGTGAAAAAAGCGTTTGCCATACAAAAGCCCAGAGGTTCACCAATTATGGGTCCTAAAGCAGCAACAACCACAAGGCACCGCTCATTATGTCACACCTGTCATCACGAGTGACATCCACGTAACCATTGTGCCTACTGGGACTTGAGGAACAAAAAGCGCTAAAGAAAAACGGGGGTGCCCCAGACTGGTTATGCTGACTTTTGATTTGAGGGACATCACCAAAGAAATGCTGAATAGACGGTAAAGATTATTTTGAAGAGACATATTTCTACATCAGTGAGCACAGCACTGGAAGGCATGATCAGTGCATGGTAGTAGTGGGTGAGGTATGCTTGCTTTAGGAACCATTACTGATGAATTTCTGGGGTTTTGTGCTGTGCTGAAATCATTACATTCCTTTACCTAAAGTTATTTTGACCATTGGAAATCAGAAACTATATGCTTATAGAGTTTAACCATATACATTTAAAATCAAATAATTAACCTGCTCAGTAAAACGCTGCAGTATTATGAAAAGTCCTACATTATTGATTCATTCCATCTGTTTCATCTATAATTCTGCTCTTTCCATCTGCAGGGACCAGCGGCCGTTCGTGGACTACGGAGATACCATGATGTATGGCTTGCAGTCCAGCCCTAGTGCATGGCTACGGACTCACTCCATTTGGGGGAGGTAACATCCTTGTTTTCAGTCTTGCATAGTTGTTCTCACACTTGCAGCGGTGTGGAGGGGGATGGTTAAGAGCCGATCCACAAAGGTCCAAACTTGGACGTGCTTTGCTTGGTAGTAGAGCCTAACGTATGTAAATGCACTGGTGCTGAACACAATTATTTCAAATTCTATTGGATGATTGACAACTCCACAACAGCGCTTTGTTCCGAATTGGTCAATTCACTTTCAACCACCCTAGTCTTTAGTTAATCCCCTTAAATAGATCTGAGCTGCCCATACAGATCTTGCACTAAGAAGAGGTCTTCCCATGCATTATTCTCGCCATTAGCTTGGTACAAAGGATTGCTGTTCACATACGCTGCTGGTAGCTTTTTCAAAATAGAGCGGATAGCTTCGGTAGCTTTTCTCAAATATAGCAGATACCTGGTGTAGTTTGTTGGAATGGGGGAGATTTAAGGTTGCTCTTCCCATGCAGGCGATGCAACGAGGGTTTGCATAGCTTTTACTTGGGCAAACTCCTGGAAAAGCTGGCCATCTCCCAGATTTCTCTCCACACTGAATCTGTTGGCCGCCTCCATGACCATCAGTATGGCTTCAGAGCAGCCAGAGGCATTGAAACTGCTCTCCTGAATATCCGTGAAGATCTGCTCTCTAATCTTGATTCCAGCTCTCCTTCTGTCCTCATCCTCCTTGACCTTTCCTCTACTTTTGATATGATCAATCACGCCACCCTGATCAATCGATTCCGCGAGAACCTGGGCATCACGGATCAGGCCCTTGGCATGGCTGACCTCCTTTCTCCTAGGCCGACCCTCCCAGGTCCAGCTTGGGTCTTTTCTCTCCACCATCTCACTCTCCACATGTGGTGTCCCCTAGGGCTCTCACCCTGGCTCTTCAATGCTTTTGGCCCACCTGATCACCTTCTCTTCTAACTTTCAGTGTTATGCGGATGACACTCGGCTCCCTTTCAGTCTTCCCTTAGCCTCCTCTAATTTCTCGCTCATGCCCGACTGTCTATCTGTGATTCAGGATTGATGCACCTCCAACGATCTCTGCCTTAATGCCATTAAGAATGAGATCCTTCTCATTGGGACCCCTGCTCCCGCTTTCTCTCTCACTATGGTTGCCCTTCTTGGGCCCTCTACCCTCGCCTTCCTGTGAGGCAATAAATCTTGGTGTCCTCTTCGACTCAACTCTCTCCTTCTCTCCTCACATCTCGGACCTTGCCAAGAAGTCCCACTTCCAGCTGCCCCTCATCAGAGGTATTCTACCTTTCCTCACCTTCCCCCAGAAGCTCACACTCCAGAGCCCTGGTTCTCTCCAGGCTGGACTACTGCAACAGCCTATTTATCAATCTGCCTAACTCTACCCTTCGCTCCCTGCAACTAATCCAGATCAGGACTGCAAGACTTATCCTTGGACTCAAGCCCACGACTGCATCTCTCCAGCCCTGAAATCTCTCCACTGGCTCCCGGTGAATGCAAGGATCAATTTCAAGACCCTCTGCATCATCCACAAGGCTTTCCGGGGCTGGGGCCCTCACTATATCCAACTCTCTCTGCCTAAATATCTTCCTTCTAGAGGCCTTAGTTCTGCTGCTGCCTCTAACTCTCTGAGGGTCAGATGCTTCTCCAAGCAGAAAGTGGGGGTTAGATCTCTCTCCTGTGCAGGTGCATCCCTCTGGAACGGCCTCCCTGCCCCTCCCAGACTTGAGCCAGACCACCTGACGTTCCGGAAGCATCTCAAGACCTTCATTTTCTCCTCTGCCTTCTCTCTCTGGCTTCCTTGCTAACTTACCTGTCTGCTTCACAGACTGGTTGCTTGTTAACCTCGGAGTCCACTGGCTATCAGACTCCTCCATGACCAGTCTTCCTTGCACTGCCACCTGGCCTTGCACACACAAAGGGGCTGTAACGTTAACCCCTATAGCCCACTGCCTCCTTGCACTTACCCCGATCTGCGCTGCCCTGATCGCACTTGCACGATCCGAATGTCATAAGGCCTATAGGATTGTTTGTCTTGTCTTCCCTCCGTCTCCCCTCCGTTGTCTTGTGGCGCCTAGAAAACCTTGTGTAGAGGCGTGTTATAAATATCATATATATTATGCCAAGCTAGTTCAGGGGTTCCTCTTCCCATACACAGACTTTACCGGATGTACTTCTTCCCAGACAAGGCTGGTACAGCAGACAGGTCCTTCTGTTAAGATTTGTCTCCATTGGCAGTGTTACACAGGGTCGTTTTTCCCTTGCAGAGCTGATATCTAGTTAGTTTTATCCATTGTGAGCAATAAGAAAAATGTTCCCCAGTCTCCCTACTCTATCGGTAAGAATATGCTTGATTCTATCCTCCTATTCCCGAGCACTCTATAGGACCCATGCTAGTTAAGAAGGACCTGCATACGTGTGTCATCTTTATCTGTGCTTTAAGTGGGGTAAGAAATCGAGGGGGGGGCGGGCTTATTTGGGGACGTGGCTTGCATGATGGCTGTGGTCTGAGACTTGGTGGGCATGGCCTAAAGATAAACATGTAAAATATTGTCATGTTTTATAAAAGATGGCTTGAAAAGTACACAAACTAAATTAAGGTACGTGTGCATACCTTACTATGGTTCCATAACACTTTTGCAAGACCCAAACACAATATAAAGTAGGCTACGTACTAGCTGGAGGTCCAACCTTTGGCGTAACATGTGGACTCCAAGACGATGTTTGGCATAACGGCAGCCGGACAACTTTAGTCCCAAATGTCCACACTGACACCACCCACGAGACAGGCAAGGGCTTTGGTGTGGCTACAAGGCAACATATAGCGCCCCACAAGACACCTGAATAAATCAATGAACGCAAACTTAGCAAGAGTGGGTTCTTTTCAATCTAGGTGACTTGAGGAAGATTGAAACTAGAGGGAACTTTAGTAAAATATCTTCATTTTGTAGCACAATCAATCAGTCTTAAATGTTTAGCACATACTTTTCAGTCTGGACAGAAGAAGCAGTCCTTGTATTCTCGTTGGTCTTTGAAATATCGTTTGCTGTCTGACTCTCATTTCTTCCCTTTTATGTACTATTACTATCATCCAACTCTTTGAAGCCATAAACCCTTCACTTCCTCCACCAGGGATGCACACAAATATATAAATATAAGCATTTATATATGTGTGTGCGTACCTTACTTTGGTTTGTGTATTTTTCAAGCCATCTTTTATCAACAGAGAAACATGTTACATACAAAAGATGGCTTGAAAAGTACACAAACCATAGTAAGGTACTCACACAGCAATCTCATCTGCTCTGCAGCACACAGAGCAGATTAGATCACTGAGATCCAGCTATGCTGACGGACAAAGACGCCTCGGGCTCGATGATCTGTGCGCTGGAGGAAGTCACGGTTTGTAGACGCTGTGGGTTTCCTGCTGGGTTTCCTGCAGCTGTGACTGACAGAAGTGGCAGCCAGCCACAGAGTCACGCAAACTGCAATTTGCGCGAGGCTTTTGCTGGCTGGCACTTACATCAGTCACAGCTGCCTGACCTGATCATGTCGGTGGGCTCATCTTCCATCGTGGCTGCGGCCGTGGCGGGAGTATGTCCCGCCCTTGTGTGGTGGGCACCGGCTCAGCCTCACTTTTTGGAGACTGCTGGGGCTCATCCCTGGCCCATTTAAAGCACTGATCCATATCCACATGTTTCATCCTAGATTCTTCATATGGCTGTTACCAACCCTTGTCAGGGTCAGAATGGCGACTAGCCTAGTTGTTGTAATGCATTCATTCCAAATGTTCTTTCAACTTTTCTCTGCCTCTTATAGGATTATCTTGGTTGGTCTGGGAAGATGGACTATTTTGCTGGCTTGTGCTTCCAGTGTTGGTGTTTTCAGAACAGCTTTATAAGGGGCTGCAAGCGTGCATTCCTCTTTGAATTAAACTTTATTTGTTCCTGTGATGGTAGCAGAAAGGCAGCAGGGAATGTTTTCAGGAACAAACCCACCTCTGGGTCGAGAGTACTTGCCGGGCCTATAACTCGCTTTGATGGACGGAGTTCTTCTTCATTTTCTCTGTCCGAGCAGTTATTCTAAATTTAACAGCTGGGTGATTGCATGAGTGCTAGGCGATATTGCATTAACCGGGACTGATCAGCGTGTAGATATTGGCCACTCCTTTTGAGGGGTATTTCGAGTATTGGAACTTGGTTGAAACTGTGCTTCCGCTTTGCGGTATTGTTTGATGTCCATGTTTAATCTTCACAGTACATTTCCACACAACTCCCCTTTCGCGTTCTTGCTTTCCTCGCCTGCAGCAGAAGGGGAGACCGTAGAGTCAATCAGCTCACAAACCCTGCAGCCTTCAATAAAATATGACTCTGGGGACTCAGCCGCCGCTCTCCTGCGCCTCAGACATGGGTTGAGGAGGTGTTTTTGCTCCCCCTTCTTCATTGCCCGACGGCACGCAGGAAGAGCAGCCATGTGCATTAGTGAGGGCTTGTAATGCTTCCGCCTCACTTGCCCCATTGACCCACATTCTCTTAAATATGACCAAAAAGCGCTTTCTAGCAAAGGGGGCTTCTGGGAAGATGGCGGTATGTCGTCAAGTTTGTATTTGTTTGCATTAGTTCCACACTGGGAGAAACCTTATCCATGGGATGTGCCAGATTATTTCTCAGGATGACCGCAAGTGCTGCTAACACCGGCATGGGATCTATCATGCATGTTTCTGCTTTCACCGGCCGCAGTTTTGCTGCGTGAATGGCAATTGCGGGGGTGGCAGAGCGCACGCTTTACATATGAGAGGTCGTTTTTGCATCTACAATAATAATGCGCATTTTGTATTCTAGTGACTATCGGTGATGTTTTAGCTATCACTTTTTTTTAACCAGCGAGATTGGCACATTACGGACACATCTCAACACTGTTTCGGCCAATGTTTGTACAGAGCCTTTTGAGACACTATCTTTCATTGCACCACGTGGTGGGTCCTCCCTGCTGTTCAACAGGGGCTGGAGCACTCGCGCCTTCATAACTCTGCCCTGTCCACAGGTGCTCTGAAATTTGGAAGACAGTGGGATATAGGCATCCTTTTAAGCACGTGAGCTTTAATCTGACTTTTGCTCTCTGTAGCAGCACTAGCTGTGCGTATGAACACCATCCTGGCTACCATTGATTGATTGGAACCCAGGGTGCAAGGCTAGTGTGAGCCTCATCAACTTGGCGAATGCCTTTGCATCTGGGCGGCCCCTCAATCAACTGGATGCCAGGATTCGACCCGTTTCACCATTGCTACTTTTAATGCTTTCATTAAATCATTCATTTTACACACGTGGCATTTATGTAGTAGTTATTTATTATTTTGATGTATTGCCCTACGTTTTTGTATACTCTTATTTTAGAGAAATAGTCACCAGAAATATGCTCGGGCTAATGTGTACAGTGTTTATTGTTGCTTGTTTGTTATTTATCCCCTCCAGTCTGTGCAGTACATATTGAATTTAGGGGGGCATATTTGTATGTAGTGCATACAACAAAACGGAAACCATCTGCTGTACAGTGCACGTATCAATGCACCCCCCCCCCAATATACCACCTTCTTCAAAAGTGGTGTTCAGTTCAAGCTGCTTCGGCTCTTCCCCTATCCAAGCCATTCAGACCTGACAGCAGCTGGATCCCGTGTGAAAACGTGCACGTTGCTAACACCTTGCTAGAGGTCTTAAGATGTAGCCCTCTGCGTAGGGTTAACATCTACATACAAGTAGTGCACCCGCACCTTACATCCACCACAATTCAAAGCTACTGTAAGAAATGTAAAAAGGTAGTCCAAACTGTAGCACGCATTTCAATGAAAAGACATCAATGGAATGCACCGAAGTTTAATCTGCTAAGCAAGTTGTGGAAGTTTTTAGGTGACCCAAAAAAAGCAAGGACATACATTTTTTTTTTTAAAAAAAAGACAGTTCAACCTGTTGATTAATATTATTTTGCCCAAAAACGAAAAATGTCATTGGTTGTCGAGCAGTTCCGGCATATTGATACATAGACAATTTCCAGCTAGCAAGTGAATGCAAATAACCCTGTGGCCAATCAAGCTGCAAGGTCAATTTCTTCACCAAGCTTGCATAATTTGTGACCCCCTACTGTATTGTCTTTTCATCTTTCACCTCTCCACCTCTGACAGTTCATGGAGCAAAGTGGTGCATTTACACCTGACTTTTATCTGGCCCCCTTAAGTAATGTCCCTTTAATGGGCTCCTGCTTACTGAATGATTGTGGACCAGCCACCATAGACTTTTCCCTTTCCCTCTGCTTCCTGATGCTCTCCGAGCAGCACCTTCGAATGGACTGTGTCCTCCCACGTAGTCCTCATTTTATGGTATCTTTGTTTCCAGCTTTAGCTGTTTCGGAAGAAATGTCTCTCGGCAGAGGACGCTGTGCGTTGAGATGGTCAGCTTGATGTCCCTCGAGGGCTTCCATCTCAGCTGATGTCATCGTTGAGTACATATACCACGTGCATCACCCATTGTCTTCAGTTCTGTTTTTCCACGAATGTGATTGCTTCGAGATTAAGGCAAGTCAATCCATCAATGCAAGATATGGGCCCGGCAAGTATCTCGACCCAGGGGTGGGTTGGTTCCTGAAAACATTCCCTGCTGCTTTACACTTCGAGATGAACGGCACTCTTCAGTTTTCCTCAAAATCTTCTTCAAAATGGCCTTGTGTTCAGCTCCAAATACTCAGAAGACGGGCTTCAAAAAGTGAATAAAATGCGGCGCCAAGATGTCGATCATGGGCCCGCATAAGATATGCCTCTGGTACCTGGGCGTCAAGCATATAACCGACGACAGTCGAGCCCGTCACTCGATGACAGGTAAGGCTTTAAAAGAGCGCAAAGCGAAACTTGCAGTGGGTAGGATTGTCCCCAAATCCCTGTCCACTCCTAAATTTGGGTCATTGCACGAGTCGAGAGATTCCTCTCCTCACAAAAACAGATTGAAAAAATGATCCCACTTGAGGAGCAGACACTCCTTGTCGTCTTCAAAAAAATCAAAGAGAAGGCACAGATCACATTCTTCTTCCTCATCTTCTTCCTCAGAAAGGAGCTCAGTCTGCCCAACTAAATCTTCTTCCAAAGAGGAGTGGGAACTCTTTAGGAAGAAAATTTGCAAAATCTTCGAGGATCAGGCCCCAACCTCCTCAAAGCGTATAAAAAGTGGCCATGCTACGGTCAAAGGCATGCATGATGCCAAGGTGAAACCCTGCACGCCCCGAAGCCTGGGTCATAAGCATAAGACTACTCGAGAATCTTCGAGTACTCGACGAGATGAGAAATCGGTGAAGAAAACATTGAGTCGAGGGCTAAGTCCCTCGAAGCACAAGACAAAACTAAAGCCGTCGACACCATTGATGCCATTGACGCCCTTGACTTAGATAGAAAAAAACATTGACGCCGATTGTACTTTCTTTGATGCCTTTACCTCAGAAAAGCCAGGAAAAGGATTATAAAACTTTACCTAAATATTATTTTTTCAGGTCCTTGACTTCAATATATGAGGGCTATGAAACCTCTGATGATACCCCTCCATGTGGTCTCCAATTGGACACACCTAGTATTCAAAAGAATACTAATATACCTGAATGCTTTATTTCAGAAGAGACCAAGGTTAGAGAACTACATGACACCCTGAAGACAGCTCGTCGGGTAGACGCCTCCCCAGAACTAGATATTGAGAAACCAGACCCGGCTGATCATGCAGATAAAATCCTACAGAAGACTAATGTCCAGAGTGGTGGAATTCTTGGGATGGAGTAGGCCAGCTCCTGCATTTCAACAGGGGAAACTGACTGACATATTGGACAAGGGTCCTCAATTTTACCCCATTTTACCATTTGACGTGGCATTGCAAAAAAGGGTTGCAGCCAACTGGCAGGCTCTAGAGAACAAAAATTTGACAAAACAATACAGGTCATCTATTAGTGACCCTGGCTACCTGTCCATCCATCCATCCATCCATCCATCCATCCATCCATCCATCCATCCATCCATCCATCCATCCATCCATCCATCCATCCATCCATCCATCCATCCATCCATCCATCCATCCATCCATCCATCCATCCATCCATCCATCCATCCATCCATCCATCCATCCATCCATCCATCCATCCATCCATCCATCCATCCATCCATCCATCCATCCATCCATCCATCCATCCATCCATCCATCCATCCATCCATCCATCCATCCATCCATCCATCCATCCATCCATCCATCCATCCATCCATCCATCCATCCATCCATCCATCCCTTTCTTCCTTCCTTCCTTCCTTCCTTCCTGAAAGCCTTGTAGTACAAGCAGGTACATCTGCTTCCAAGCAAGCTGTGTACCCAGCCATACCCCCTGATAGGGATGACAAATGTATTAATGGGCCTCATTATAAGTTTGCCGGTCTGGGACCTACAGTACCGGTAAGCACGCCGGTACCATAGTTCCCGTACTGGCAATCTACGAGTTGTGCTCGCGGGTGCCTTTCTGCCCGCCAGGTCTGACCTGGCGGGCAGAGCGGCACCCACAAGTACAGCATGTTGGATGCACGGCACCATTATAAACGGTGCTGGTGCATCTGACCTCCCCATTTCCATTCAGCTCTGTGGGGCCGAATGGCAAAGGGGAGCATATTTTTTCCGGCGCCCGCAAATGGCCAATTACCGTGTCCAACAGGGCCGTAATGACCCGGTAAATGCCCATTCGTGGGCGCCGGAAAGAAAATGACACCAGGGGCAGCCGTGCCTGTATTACAGGCACGGCTACCACCAATGTCATAATGAAGCCCATTGGCTCCTGGGCAAAAAAAGAAATTCTTTTTGGCTAGCAGCATGGCTTTAAAGTCTGCTAATTCCACGTGTCATGGCAAAGTTTACATTCACACTGTGGGACTGCATAGCAATGGCAACTGATCACATCCCTGAAGGTGAGGAAAGAGACGGTTTCATGATGAGGGATGGCAAAGAGGTCATGTCCGAGTCTCTGCAATCGGGTCTGGACACTGCTGACAGCGTAAGCAGGGCCATGGCGGCAAGCAGTGTCATACGCAGATTTGCGTGGTTGAGGAAGTCAGGATTTGCACCTGGTGTACAATGCAGACTCCTTAACATGCCTTTTGACGGCTTTACAGACCTCGAAGGCGGCAGCCAAGTCCTTAAGTGCTTCACCCCAGCGGATCATCTTGGAAGGGTAGGTCTTGCTGCTACTATTCCTCAGTTGGAAGAGTGAGAGGACATGCTGGTCAAAGAGGACAGAGAAGATTCCCTCGTGGTGGATGAGGGAGAGGTGCAAAGCCCGCCCAAGCAGCAGCGTCTTTAACATCTTTACCATCAGCCACTGCTTCAGCTGTCTCACAACCACTATGAGGTCTTGACTCAGGACAACCCAGTGGGAGGCAGACTGTCACAGCATCTGAAAGAATGGCAGGGTATTACTTTGGATACATGGGCACTGGAAACAGTAGCCCAGAGTTACTGCTTTCCCTTTCTACAAAGACCTCGGGATCATCCGCATGGATCCATCGCTAAATGTTCCAGATATCCATTGCTGTTGCAGGACATTTTGACCCTGCTAGAGAAAGGTGCTATACAACCAGTACCTGTGATGAAGAGGAACAAAGGATGGCATTCTCCCTATTTCCTAATCCCCAAGAAGGACGGAGGACTGAGACCTATCTTGGACTTCAGATACTTGAACAAATTCCTCAGGAAGGACAAGTTCAAGATGGTCATACTTTCTCAGATCCTTCAGGTCCTCCAGCTCCAGGATTGGATTGTATTGTTGGACCTTCAGGATGCTTACTTTCATGTGTCAATCCATCACAAGCACAGGAAGTTTTGCCCTTGGCGGTTCTCATTATCAGTTTCGAGTTCTGCCATTCTGGCTGACCTCTGCCCCAAATATTTTCACCAAGTTAATGGCAGTGGTGGCAGTAAGTCTCAGGAGAGGGGGGATTCACGTCTACCCCTAACTGGACAGTTTGACTGATCAGGGCACGTTCAACCGAACAGGCCCAAGAACATCTCAGTATCACCTTCCACTCCCTCCACAGGCTGGGCTACTTCCTCACTTACAAGAAGTATCACATGATACCATCTCAGAGGCTCCAATTTATTGGAGCAGTCCGGTAAGGGCTCAAGACATTTTGCAGATGGTCACCAAGTTTCAGATTGCCCAGTGTCTTCCGGCCTTCGAATTTTTGAGGTTGCTCGGCCTCCTGGCATCCTGCATTTTTCTGGTGCCAGAGACTTGCCTGAGAATGCGATCCCTTCAATGGGCTCTCAGAACACAGTAGTCTCAATTCTCTTGCAGGATGTCAGACCTCCTGCAGGATGGAGAACACAGTGGCGGGTGCTCTGAGCAGACAGAGCACAGTCTCCCACGAGTGGGAACTTGCTTAGGAAGTCCTTCAAGAGATCTTCACCCTTTGGGGAACCCCTCAAGTGGATCTGTTCGCAACCAGTGTCAACCGGAAGTGCAAACTGTTCTGATCCAGGGAATTTCCCCCAAGAGCAGCTCTAGGAGACGCGCTTGTAGTGGACTGGGAGTTTCCACTCATGTACGCATTTCCTCCAGTCCCCGTCATTCCTCACCTGATGAGGAGGTTGAGAATGTTCAGGAAATCCATGATCCTAATTGCCCGGATTGGGCCAGGAGCATGTGGTACCCGGACCTTCTGGACATGTCCATCTGCCCTCCAATTTGTCTTGCACAAAGAGAGGACCGTCTCTCGTGAGAGGAGGGTTTGGTTCTCCATCCAGAGGTCAAGACACTCAGCCTTCACGCATGGTTCCTGAGAGGCTGAGGTACAAAGATTGTGACCTCCCGGATGTAATGGAGATTTTGATTTCAGCCAGAAGGCCAGCAACAAAATCCTTATACCTCTGCCGTTGGAACAAGTTCTGCAGCTGGTGCAGGGAAAATGACGTGGACCCTTTTCAATGCGATACACCTACAGTGTTATCTTTACTACTACATTTGGCAAATCTGGGGCTCCAGACTGGAACAATCGAGAGTTATCTAGCAGCGCTTTCCATATTCAAGCTCACCTCGGAAGAGGCATGCTACTTCAAAATACCCTTGATAATTACATTTCTAAAAGGACTCACAAATGCGTTTCCTCCTACACCATTCCAGATACCAACTTGGGAACTTAACTTGGTTTTAAAGTTTTTGACGTGCACTCCTTTTGAGCCACTCCATTCCTGCCCTTTAAGGCTGCTAACTTACAAAACCATTTTGTTAGTAGCAATAACATCAGCCCGCAGGGTGAGTGAGTTGCAGGCATTATCCTGTAAACCTCCGTTTACCACCTTTTACAAGGATACGGTTGTCCTTAAGGTCAAACCCTCTTTTCTACAGAAGATTGTGTCGGATTACCATTTAGCACAGAAAATTGTGCTTCCAGCCTTCTATCCTCCACCTCATCCTGGCAAGGAAGAGGAAAGATTCCATAGGCTTGGTTGGAGGAGAGCTCTAAGCTTTTATATTTCAAGGATGGCAAAGTTGTGATAGCGCAACCAATTTTTCATTGGATATACTGGACACAAACAAAGTCTATCAGTCACCAAACAGACCCTATCCAGATGGATCATACTGGCTATTTCGGAGTGCTACAGGCTAGCTCGGAAAGATCCCCCAGAAGGTTTAAGGGCTCATTCAACTAGAGGCATGGAAACTTCCACTGCCCTTCAGAGGGTAGTTCCGATAAAGGATTCTGCGAGGCAGCTACCTGGTCCACCTTCCACAAGTTCATTAAACATTACTGTTTAGACACTTCTAACAATGAAGGAAGATTTGGGAAGGCAGTTCTATGCTTCATTCTGGACAAACAATAACTCTCAATTCTTACCCCCTCCTCCAAAAGAACCTAATACTGCTTTGGGAGTCTATCATAAGATGAGGAATACGTGGAAGGACACAATACATTTGAAGAACATCAAGGCGGGCAGTTCTGCATATGGTGGCGCAAAAACAACTAGAGCCAACGGGCGCTGCACGTGGCATATGTACTCGACGATGGCGTCAGCCGAGATGGAAGCCCTTGAGGGACATTGAGTCGACCGTCTCGACGCACAGCGCCCTCAGCCGAGAGAAAATGGTTCAGAAGCAGCTAAAGCTGGAAACGAAGATATCATAACATGAGGAATACTTGGGAGGAACATCCAGTCAAAAGAACATTACCAGGGGTAAGTAACTTGTTCTTCTCTTGGTGTCCCATGATAACAATAGTTAACATTGCTTCACCCATGCCCCAAAGACACTGCAGTTGCCAGTTGATTCCAGTCCACTCCTGAATTTATGTTTGGCGGCAACTCCCAGCCACCTTCTATGGTCATTGGTGGTGTGGGGTGAAGGTTGGGCAGCCAAAACAATGTTTTTTTTTTAGTGTCTGCCCCTACAGTGCTTTATCAACGTTTAATGTTGTATCGTATATTCACTGAAATATCCACCAAGTTGGTGATTATAGCAAACTATATTCGTGGGTACATGGCGGCTGTTGCATCGAAAGACAAGATGAGCACAGTCACTCTTTTTGACAGATTTATGGTGACTCGCTTTGCAAAATATGGCGCTGCTCAGCGTTATCAAGCTACAACACTCAGTCTGCTACAGCATTCCTAATATCATTATAACACAGGCTAGCATTAGGGACTTTTTATTTCTTTTTTAAACCATCTTTTATAATTTTTTAAAATGCATATAACATGTAAAGCACGTATGGAGCACATCATCAAATAGGCAGTAATGTAGGGATATAGACACCTATTGGTCAAGTGCAAGCTATAACTGCTGTCTCAAAGTGTACTGAGTGGGGGACGCAAACAAGACCAAGGCTGACGTCAAAATAAAGATTTGATTAGACTTTGTATTGGAATAATGTGATTCTGGCAAGGCAAGTGTTGGAGATAACTCAAAGTAAGAGGGTTATCCGTAAAGAAACAAAACAATGAGCCCAGTTCATAGACCCAATTTGGGTTGCCTGGGTGGCCCTGTAGCTCTCCTTTATATTAATTACCAATGCTTGCGTATTTTAGTTTCCATAATTCAGTTTCTTCTTATCAGGGAACGCTTTTCTCTGCTTTCCACTCATGTAGCATCCATTCATTATTACTTTCCATTGGTTTGGTATTCAAAATTACAATTCCTTCATATCCAAAACATTGTGATTGCAAATTCCCAGTTCACTCTCCTGCTTTGAATTTGCAGCATGCTCACGGACTTCGCATTCAATTTCAAGGTTGATGCTTTTCATGCCATTCCGCGGCCTTTCCAATTGCACTACAGTTCAGTATTCACAAATCGCTCCTTCATCAACCTTCAAAACATCGGTGTTTTACATTTTTGGACCGGCAATAACTTTACCTCCACTTTCACTCGTTCACTCACGATCGCTCCTACTTTCCTTTACCATGCGGCTCGCACCACAGCGTTCCAGAGTCACTCACCCTCACTTGACTCACTGGGCATGCTGTCTTCGGGCTCCTTCCGGCGCTTTGGTCAGTTCTTCGTGGCTGCTGCTGCTGTTCCTGGCTCAGCAAGCCCCTCTTCCTGAGTCTCCGACACCTCAGGCTACCGGAGAGGGGGTGCTCTTGACTGCAGGAGATTGGCAGCCTGTCCCTGCCACTGGAGACCTGCTGACAACGCCAGCCACAATCTGCTTCCGCTGCAACGACTGTGCAGTGCCTCGGATACGCGTCTCCCTGTCTTCACCTCTGGCTACTCCATCTGCAAGCTTTCCACAGGCAATCTCGACCTCCCTCTTAGCCTCACCTGAGTGGGCCATTTATCCCGCCCTCTTGGCTTCAGGTGCAGGCCTTTTGCATTGATTTCACAATGGTCTTGGTACTCGGAATCGCTCTTCCTCGTCCCAGTCCCAAAGCAGTCTTTGTGTATGTCTGAGTTAATAAAGGATGAATGTAAGTTCCTGTGTGGTCTCTTCCTCTTCTCAGTACCATAGTGGTATAAATTGGAAGATGGTTTTCTTACACAATAGGGAAGGGATTGGAAATATCCCATAAACGACTGGGGGACATTTGATTCCTGATGAAAGGGAAATGGGGGATACTGGGTCACACCCAAGGATGCCTCATTCCCCACTCCCCAAGTCTCCTCCTCCCAGGTGATCCTCCTTTGCAGATCCACTCCCAGGGTCAGGATCCGAAAGCAACAGCCTTTCCTTGGCCAACTGGGCGGAGGATATTTTGGGTAAAGAAGTTTGGACGCCCTCAGCTTCCTCACAGGACATACTGCTGTTTGCTTACCATTTAAAATGACATGTCAACATTTAAAAATAAAGTCAAAATTGCCTTCAACAAATTAAGCCAGTCTAGGCACGTATTAACACTAACCATGCTTTCTTTACCATTGATGCCCAGTAAACAATGCCATGCCACAGTAAGAAATCATAGCTAGACTGTCTGCACCAAAATATGCCAGTCTAGCCACGTAATTGGACTCCTCAAGCATGTTCTTGCTGATTAGGTGCACTGCCAGCAACTAACAATAAACATCTTTTCTCACCATAGAATTGCTCGGCAACAATGCCCCCTCCAATCCCAAGCCCACCAACACATGCACACAAGCAGCCACCCATCCATACAGCCTCTCTCAATCATTGACGCAGAGGCACATATTCATATATACATGCACACAAGCAGTCACACCCCCATACAGCTTCTCTCAATAATTGTCTCTCAATGTTTGTGCGCATGTACACATGGAATATGTGTATCTGCCTGAGTCGAGTGTTCTGGTTGGTGCCATGTGAATGATTAATTCACCTGAGACCCAGAAGAACACTTCACTCACACAGATACACACATTCAAATAGACACAAGCAGTCATGGTCCCATACATCTTCTCTCTGAATCATACAAATGATACCCACCAGAACACTTCACTCACACAAATACACTTGTCACTCACGTATGCTTTAAAAATACAATCACACACACGTACATACAATCACACAAACATGCACAAAACAAATGTAATTTTAAAAACGTCACGTTTTCGGGCCGCAGTGGTGATCTTCTCTGCCCAAGCTTTCTCCCTCTTCCTCCAGGCTTCATCACGTTGAAGAAAGAGGGTTGGGAGTCAAGAGACCCCTTAATCCCTCTTCTGCCCCTGCTTGTATAGGGCAGAGGACAGGGTCAGCATTCTGACCCTGCCCCGGCCTGAGACAGACAGGTAGAGGAAGGGGTGATGAGGCCTTCAGGGAGCTTCATGATCCGGATTTGCCAACGCCCCCAAAGCATCTTGAAGGGCGTGATGTCACCTGTGGTGTTACCAATGTCTTTCACAAATCTGTAGATGAGTGAAGGCATGGGCGTTTTATTCACCAGGCTTCGCCCATGTAAAATGGTGTTCAGGACAACCAGTCCTTGCAGTTGCAAATAATTTATATGTTTTTAGATTCTTTGCAAATGCAACATTTGCGTTATTATGGAGTGAGTTAAAATCATGCGCTCCATAATGTAATGCATTATTTTAACTGCTTCGTTTCCTTCAGGGGGTTTGGAGGGTCCAGAAAATTAAAGGGGGAGCGCTGCCCTAATTCCCCCTATGGGAGATCTGAATTGCACTTTATAAGAGAGACAAAAAAAGAAAAACTTGATAAGGTACATAATCAGTGATAACTTGAGAAAGATCTTAAATGTATTGGTTTAGGCAATTCTGTCTCATCATTTGGATTTACAAAATCACTGAAGGTTAACCATATTGTCATGTAAGATTGGAACTTATGCACTACCGCATATATTTTCTCATTGATCACGATCACCCAGACCCTGTGCTACCATATAAAAGGGTCAGTGGATTTCCACAATTGTTCGATGGATTCATTAATACTTGTTTGTAGGTATGTTTTCAGTCTATTCATTGGCCAGCGCAAGGGGTATTGATGGAGTTTATCCGCATCACCTAAACAGTATTCGAAAAGGCTCTTTAGATATAGTAATTTTAGTAATGCTTTTTATCTTAAGCAAGATTTTCTCCCAGAATATCTGGATTTTGGGCACTCCCCCATATATAAATGAAACCGATTTTAGTGGAAGTAATTCTGTCAGCACAAAACAGATATTCTTGGATGTTCACGTCCCTTTTTATGCGATCCAGCTTTAGGCAAACATTGTTCTGGGATCTGCTACCTTTGGTTCCCCAGATGTTTTCAACTTCATCTCCCATGAACCGTAGCCCATACAGTGGTTAGTGAGGGGATCATGGGAGTTACAGCCAAAAACATCAGGAGAGTCACAGGTTGCAGAGCGCTGTACTATCTCGTAAGGTTCTAGTGTGGGGTTACTGCAAAATGCGCAAAGGTTATGTACACAGAACATTTATGTTGTACATGGGAACGAGGCATAGCACCACATCTTACCTCATGAACATCTGAATGTACTGTAAACATAGCTCTAGTTCTGTCCTATGGCCTTCCTGCTCGAGGAGGAAACTGTGGACAAAGTCCTCTGAAGATAGTGATTGCCTTTGCTATCTGTGAGTCAATTGCAGTGTGATCGATTTGAAAATATGAAATTATTATATCTTCATAAAATTAACATTGCTGAAGGTTCCCGGGCAGATCATCACGCCGCTGTGGACTAAGCAAGCTGGTGAGAAGGGTGGGGCATCTTTGCTTCTTTGGGCCATCAGCCCTCAGTGCAATGCCCCCCCTCCCTTGCAACAACAGACAGCTACTTTTGGGGCCCTCCAAAACAGGAGGACTAAAAAGGGCCTGAGGAACTGTAATTGCCAAGTGGAGCAAAGCCGCACTTTTCCTGCCTAGGTCCCCAACTCCGTGTGAAGAGAATATTTGTCAAGTTCTCGAATTACAGTAGGACTTTGTGCAGTCTCGTATTTAGTGTTATCCACCGCAGTGACACTTTCGACATGCCTTTGACCTTGAATTACTTGAGGAGCATCAGGAGGGTGACGTTGGGGTTGGAAATCTACCATGCCTGTTGCCATGCCTGAGAGCACCAAGATTGCTCTCTGCGTTCTCCTCGTACATGCTGGTCCCATTATTGCCCCTTTATCCTTTTGGCACAACTGACTTCTAAGTTTGATTTTGTTGAATATCATCCGATGGGTAATGTTGGAGTGGAGGTGTTACCTGTCTTGCCACGCCCAATATCACCAAGATTGTCCTCCCTCCTCACCCACACAACTACTACCCGCCACTTCACACTTCGCCAGCCCTTTGGTACCACTGACCTCCACCCCTCTTCTCCATTTGATCCCCATGATCCTAGCGCCTGCTACCCCGTGGTTCAGAGGAAGAAGTGTCTAGGTACCCAATTTTCCAAGTACACCATAAAAGACACTTCAGCAGAGGATGGGCAAGTCCTTATTAATCTTGCAAGCACTTGCAAGCACTGCCCGAGCAATATGGTCTGCATACTGTTCAAACGTTTGGTCCCTTCGGAGTATTTTGAGGAGTGGTGCAAACGAGTGAACTTTGATAGATTGGACAACAAGGCGCACATTTTGTCTTCTCAGAGCCACCATCCCCGACTTTGTGAGTGTAATATTTGAGGGTGACCACACCCAGCGTGTAAAATTAAAATATATGTATTTTTGCGAATTCCCCCCTGTCCCCTGATCTCCTGCCTCCCAGTCTCCACTTAGCCCCCCAGGGGATGTTTCACTTTTAGCCATTAAACTTCCCCTTTAAACCCCACCCACCTCTCCCCTCTTCCTCCCCCGACAAGTGGCTGGTCCACTGGCTCCATTGCCTCCTCCCCCATTCCCGCCTCAGTTAGTCCCCAGCCCCATGGTTTAGTCACAGGCAGCCAGCAATCACCCCCACAAGACCCCCCCTCCCCGCTGACTGTTCCTCTATTCCTTCAGTTCCACTGTATAGTAGGCAACTACTGCATAAACCGTAGTGTGCTGTTCTTGTTCCTGCTCCCCCCAGTAACA
The DNA here is from genome assembly GCF_040938575.1 of Ambystoma mexicanum. Classification (NCBI taxonomy): domain Eukaryota; kingdom Metazoa; phylum Chordata; class Amphibia; order Caudata; family Ambystomatidae; genus Ambystoma; species Ambystoma mexicanum. The sequence goes on along the minus strand of NC_090926.1, from coordinate 373,450,069 downwards.
CTTTGGCCATGGCATGTACTTGTTAATTGTATTTATTTGATGGCTGGTGCAGTTTAAACACTGAGCAGCATGACAAGATGGTATGAGCATTTAGAGTGAGGTAAAGAGTCCATTCAGATGTTGGTCGCTTCCCCGTTGCTCTCTATGACCACAGAAATCACCTTTTTAATGTGTTTTATTATCCGTTCACGGAAATCTTGGTCCAGAACCTGCCACCAAACCTTTGAAATGCCATGCCAAGAGTTTTTCCTTGTTGGTGGGCTTGTGTACAGTTGAGATACTCCTTAAAGGCATGGTCCAGTAAAGTTTTTTTATTGTCCCTACGGGTCTGCCATGTTTTTTTAAGCCTAAGTTGCTCGATTTTAGAAAACTTTCCTATGGACCTTACCCGAGTTTTCGTCCATTAAACGCAAGCGAAAACAGGCACCAGGGAGCCGCCATTTTGTGATAATCCTATCATTTGCCGCATCGCCCTGGCTGACCTGCTTCTGCGGCACTAAATCAAATCCCCCGCCCCTGAGCCTGACATTATCAAAACATTCATATTCCCCGCCTCTCTCCGTGATGTTTCTGTGCTGCGTAGGCAAACGCGCCCAGTCGTCTTCTACGCGACTCCACACAGTACCCGGAAACCAACACAGACCATCTCACAACACAGCGCGCCACAATTCGGAATATGAAACTGTACTTTAAAATCAAACAGCAACACAGTAAATTTGGTAAAGTACATTTATTTGACTTTAAATGTTTAGAGAATATTCAGCAATTGCCATATGAACTCCGAAAGCCATTTATTTTCTTTTATCTGTATCCGCAAATCCGTCTAAGTTAATATTGAGTCACGCGCTGTTCCTTTATGGTACACAGGGTGTTGCTTTTCGTTAAAAGAAGCACTTTGGAAGCACGGTGAACCGCAAGGCTGTTCCATCAACTAGGCACTAGTCCACCGTAAAGGTTGATATGTTGCTTCTAGCCACAAGTACAGCGTAAGGGCATGTGGGCCCTTGGCGATCGTCCCATAATATGGTTAACGTGCTCCAGTTGTTCACACGAAGCTGCAGGTGTCTGTTGAAAAATCCATCTGCCGGTGTCTCAAACCGATGACAGTAGCAGAAGGGGAGCAAATACCTGTTATGAAAACAAAAAAATTATAATTAGTCTCGCCAGCCGATCTTCATTAATATTACTCATTTTATTTATTACGTCCGATCAGAAACTATTTGCTTGCAAGGATAGTTCAATGGAGTATGTTCGGCTCTAAAATTAATGCGAAAAGTAACAAAATAAATCGAGGCCAACACACAATGAGAAACGACAGTTAGTCTACATGCGTGTGGAATGATATGATATATGATATGGCATTTGTAACGCGCCTACACACAAGTGTTTCAAGGCGCGACGAGGCAGGGGGGGAACAAGGGCAGACAGACAACGATCCTACTAGGCCAGGTGTCTTTCAGATCGCGCATGGGGAAGGGGAGAGGGGGGTAAAAGTGCTGTACATGGTTAGTAGAATACAAGGTGAATAATAGGGCCAGCTGGTGGCAAGTGCAAGGTAAATGCCGGGAGAAGGGGCTGAAGGATACAGAGACAGTACTGTAGTGCAGGTAGGCAGTGCAGGGAAAAGTGGCTGGGCCAAGGACCGAGATCGGTGAGACGAGTGGACCTGCATGCCCATGTGCCCACTACGAACACGTTTTCCTTGCTTTTCCTAACTCTTCATTCATTCATTTATTCATGCATCCATTCATTAATTCTTCATTCCGGTATAAAAGCGTCTAAAGATTTACTCACATTATATTTGAAATTTCCATTGTGTCTCTGCGTAATGCAGTCTGTAAATCGGACCGTGCTCTTGACAACGATTTTTCGTATACTGAACTAATATGAAACTCGGTCTAGTTTCTGAATTTTCTGCCTTATCGTCTCTTACGTTATTGCGCACCCCCTTCAAATGAAGTTCTTTCGGCATGGTCCCTGTCTCAAGGTCAAAAAACAATAGGCCCTTATACTTCCAGTGCGACTTGTGGGCCTCTTCTGGGCGCGAGCTGAAAATCAAAGCCGCTGTCCTTCGCATTCTTTATTTGCAACATCCCGTAGTAAAGGCATCTGTGAGAACTTGAAGTTTAGAATCCCTCTATGTAGTGCGCCACAATGTGCAAATGCAAACTGGCTTCTCTTTCAAATGCCACGGCCCGCTTGGCGCGTTCTAAGGCCCCCAATTTTGTCCCCGTTGTCTGTGAGCTTTGCAGCCCAAATGGAGACATTTAATTTTTGGCGAAAGGTCAGGGAAAGTATAAAGTACCACAGGAGTTGAGTTAAAAGTGAGATTTATTGTTTGTTTGTTTGTTTGTTTGTTTTATTATTTGCAATACGCAAGTCTCGCCTCCGTTAACAGTGCGCAACATTTACATTTACATGAGATGAGACATGAGAAAAATATATACATACACATATATGAGGTGAATAGAGAGAATGCAAAGATGACACCCAGCTTGTTCGCCACCCATGATGGTGAAGGTAGGGGTTAGGGTTACAGGTACACTGTACAATAACATTTATTTACAAAAAGACAATCGTATTGCAATTATTTAAACCGGGATTTGTACTTCACAACCAGCTGTGCTTCTGGTGGACATGGCACAGTTGCAATGTTCGGTGGAAATGGATCACTGCTCTGCACAGAAACGTCCAAAATTCCATATCTGTGCTTCTCTAACACAGCTACAATAAGGCCTTTCACAAAATCTAACTGCATTTCATCATAGACTGGTTTGATCACCCATTGCTTACTTCGTTTTGAAAACACCTTAGTGTAGCGAGGCATCCTTACTTTACCCCTAGTCCTAGATTGTTCACGTACGACATTACTGTTATGGGCCAAGACCGCTAGTAGAGTGCGATGTTTCATGCCCCGAAAGCTAAAATGCAAGCGCTTTGGCCTGTACTTTAGGCACATATTGTGGAACACCTCCAAATCTCCTCTGTGACAGAATTCTGTCAGTCCTCTCAAATCTCTTGATAGAGTTTTGTCGAAAACAATCTTCTCAATGGCTTTGTGTGTCGGTGAAGATGGAATCAACCACTTCTTCTTCCGTGCCTCCTCTGGGGACAAAGGGTCATGTTCACATTGGTGGAAATGTAGGTTTTCTGACCAGCAGTGAATTTTTCAAGTAGTATTTCCACTGACCCTTCACAAGTTTTTGAGCTCCACCAAAGATGGTTGGTGATAGACTGGGACCACTGCAAAATACTTTCAAAACCTTTTTTTTTTCCTGCAGCCGAGATTTTCTTACTGATTGATTTAGCAAGATGCCATACGTCAAATTGATGATTAATAAGCTGGAACTGCTCTCTCATTGTCTTGGCAATTGAAACGTGTCTGTCCGTGGCTATTAGGTCGATGTGTATTCCCCTTGATTGTAGATATTACACTGATTTTAAAAATCCTAGTTTCTCCATGGCCACTGAGGATGTACATTGTGTTACCTGCACGACCACCGAACTCACAATTTTCTTACTATCCATGTCCTGAAAGTGGTAGGTGCAGTACTTGGCAGAAAATCAAGGGCTGTTGCACTGTCCATCGCCGGCTAGCCTGAAACGTTTCCCTTCGATTGTACTTGCTAGAGACAATTGTTCAATTTTCCAAGCATCACTAATGGCCGGAAACAGATAATCACGTTGGTATATGTAGTACAGCGATTTAGAAATGAAATGGAGTCCCACAAACTGAAAGAAAGTCTCTAACTTTCTAAAACTGGAGCCACTAAAAAGTGATGCAGCTGCACACAGTAGATTGCCTGCTGGCATTTTCCCCAGCATCGTTTGTGCAGACCATGAGAATCTATGATTTAATCGACAGGCGGCTTTTATTTTGACGTTACTGCCTTTTATTTGACGAGTTACATTAATCAATGGCTTCCCACATACTTTCCCTCTAACTGAATGCCCACATTTCAGCATACTTATAATTTCCATCAAACAACTGTCGAATACAACGTATTTGCTCTCTTTCATTAGACTGTCATCCTGCGTCAACGTTGTTTCGGCCTGTGACGTTGCAGAGATTTCAACACATTGGAAAGTAATATCGCTGCTATCAAGTTCTGATGCGTCTATGGATGCTGCGGCTGGTTCATTCTCTGTCATTTCGACATCTGCTACTTCAACATTGATGGGAGAACACAACAATGTCGACATGTTTTTGGGTGGCAATTTTTTGGCGGGTGTAGATTGTGTGAATTGATCTGCAACTTCTTCAGAGCTATCTTCAATACATTCAATATCATCTTCTTGTGGTGGTGCGGTCGCACTGTAGCAATGGTCCAATGCAACTTTGCTGTATTCTCCAAACACAGTTAATTCATGTTCTGGCCATTGGACATGAGCATCTCGAGCCTGAACACGCCTCGCCTCAATTAATAGTTCCTCCATAGTGTACATGGTCTGGCAAGCAACATCTCTCATTCGCTTCACTGTCTGTGTATGTATAGTTCTGACACCCACGGGTAACTAGAGGACAGATTGGAAAAGGGATGTTCAGTTTAAACACAAGATAAAGTGTAGTCCAATTGACTGGAAAAAAACATACAATAGTCCCCAGCACAAATATTTTTTTTAAGTTATTAACTGTTTGTAACTAACCTTTTTTTGTTTTTTTTTCTTTGCAACTTTTTTGACTCGACCTTCAACATCTGGACGCTGTAGCTCCGATTAGTTTCCGCATGTCCTCCATTCCTCTTGCGCTGCAACGACTATATTTTCTGTATCCGCTTAGACAGCACTGAATGAGGCTCCATCGTCTCCCTGAAACATAGTACTTTCATTGCTATGTATCAAAATATTGTTAGCATAAAACACACGTGAGGACGAACTCCCTGAAACACAGCACTTGCGTTAATAGGGAAGAAAGTATAGCAAATGGAATCACGTTATATGATCACGCATGATGGAGCTGTCAGTATCCATACCTCGTGCTGCTGAAGAATATCTATGGATGTTGCAAATGTAGTGCGCACTTCCGAAAGCTGTTGCGCCGATTCGTATACGCATGGTCCCGCTTCCACTTCCCCTGGAATTACTTGAATGTCAGGCTCTGCATCAAGTGCGTGGGTTGACGCTCCATCAACTGCCTGAAACATAGTACTTGCATTAGTGAGGATTACAATAGTGAAAACATAACACACACCTGGGGTCGACAGCACAGGTACATATCAACTGCTAACCACGAATGAAACATTGTGTAGAACAATCAAACGATGGAGCTGTCAGTATCCATACCTCCTGCTGGTGAAGAACATCTAGAAATGTTGTAGATGTGGCAGACGCTTCACCATCTCCCTGAAAGACAGTACTTGGATTAGTATGGATAACACTAATTATAACTGAAAACAAACACCAGCGGACGATAACTAAGTTGTATATCAATTGGAAAGCACTAACCAAACATTCGGTAAAATAATAAAACGATAGAATAAAACTATTACTTGACATGCATAAAATAAGTCTGTAGCGGATTAGCCTAGTAAGATTACCTGATACGCGCTAGAAGTGGTTGATAACTGCGACCACGTCAAGGATGTAGAATGCTCTTGCTTCAGATTCAAGGGATAGTAAAGAAGTTGTAAAGGTAAATTAATGATTGATAATGAAATGCCAATATTAAAAATAGCCATGTAAGGCGACAGAATACTTGAAAAATGCTCAATACAGCACAGTTCCCTGTTCCCATATATATACATTTTGTTTGTGGGTTATGAAATCGAAAAAGAATATATTGATAAATGTCATTATTCAAAAAGCTATACACTCTTATATCAATATCGAAATTATTACAAGGGATAGAACACCTACAATATCAATTAATCCATTCGGCTACCTACACACTACCGCAAGGCCTAAAACTAAATCCGGACACTTGACTCACCGGTGGCGGAATGTGGACGAATAGAGTGGGAATAGCGTTTTCGAGCAATTTCCGTGTCGTTCGCTGTTTATTCTTCTTTGTTACCCAAGATGTTGTGTACATGTCCAAGGAAAAGTGCCGGCGGAAGATGCGGTATCGATCACCCCTCTTGTCCTGTAAGACTTGTTGGACTCTACTTTCCAGCTCATCCAGTGGATATCCGCAATGTCTGACCCATTCTCTTATTCGATCAACAGTTTTCGGGAATACATGCGTTGTAGTGCCTTCAGATTTCGCATGGGTCTTCGTAGGGCAACCGCTAATCGAACAGGCAGGCATTGTTGATAAATCTGAAAAGTAAATATCGACATTATTATACAATCTTCATGAATAAAGATTTGATACAAAAGTAAATGAATCATACAGTGATCAATGCAAGGTTTGTTTTGGTCGCCGGAACTATACCAGTTCATTATGTGCGGCTTAGTATTTGCATAAGTTGCAGAAATGTATAAATGATGTGACTAAAATCTGAACATGTGACTCGTCCCTTGGATGTTCTGTCTTGCACGAGAAGGAAACATGCTTACATTATACACTGGACCCCCGAAGGATGCAATTCGATGACAATAGACAAAGATGAAACTAAATAGATCTATTGATAGCATAGCAATGGAAACTCAAGTCAATAGCAATGAGACCAATGAACATAGCACTATTGTGTACTCTACTCGCAAATAGATAGAAATTTAAAAATCTGCGAAATATGACTAGGATACATGGCCTTACCTTGACCAACAAACAGTTGGATTCAGCAAGCAGAGCAGTATGTTGCAGGAGAATAGGTGGGTGGCCGCAGGTAGCACACTGATGGGTTTGCTCTAAGCGGTCACAGAAGTTCACGGATAGCACGACGACGAGCAGATTAGCGTAGATCTCAGTGGTTGCCAGGTAGCACGTTCAGGAGTTGACTTGCAAAGCACAAAGATGTTCTCATGAGACATATCAAGTGGTTTATAAAGTTTTAGAAACAGGGATGTGTTTGTGAATGAATGACGTATGTATGTCGTGGTCTTAGGAGGGCGGCCTGCTTGAAGGGGAGGCCTGGCTGGAGACACGGGTCTGAGGAGGCCATGTGACCAATGGTCCCTGGGCGTGGGATACCTTTTGAAGTGTACATGCTGTTTGGCACCTTGGCCGTTTGCGCCCGTGACAGCCCCCCATGCCAGCGCTCATCCCCGGGTGCGAACCGCCTTTGATAGAGGGTGGGTGGGATGGAGGGGCCTGGGGCGTGCAGATAAGGCACAGGGAGACTGCTGAATGGAGACACACTCATGTGGATTGCAGGGGGCGGCCTGCTTCAAGGGGAGACCTGGCTGGAGACACGGGGTTTGAGGAGGCCATGTGACCGATGGCCCCTGGGCGTGGGATACCTTTTGAAGTGTACATGCTGTTTGGCACCTTGGCCGTTTGCGCCCGTGACAGCCCCACGTGCCAGCGCTCATCCACGGGTGCGAACTGCCTTTGATAGTATATTGTTGCTTATCAATAACAAATGCCACATACCGGAGATTCTTGTGAGCACAGACCCACACTTCTTGGTCAAGACCCTAAGGCCTGTATAATCCAATGGTAATTGTTAGTATAGATATATGTGTGACTTTTATAGAGACATAGCCTACTGAAAGACCTTGAACAAGTGTTATTTAGTGCATGCATTATCGAGAATATGTTATGTTAGCTTAGATAGATAGTGACCACCCTGCTTTACAGCGACCAGACCTTCACCCTATTCGGAGCACAGATGTCTGATGTCCATCCTTGAATGGATAACCCACTTGATTCATTTAAAAAATCGAAACAACCGTTGTTAAAATATATGTGGTGTTTTATTTTGTATCTTATTTTCATGACACAAAAATACAAGACTTTAAAGATTATACAGGTCAGGTTGCAGCACAGCGAGAGAAAATCCCCTGTACTGACCGCTGTCACTCGGGAACGTTTCTCTTATGGCATGAACGGCACAGGCGGGTATCACTCTTCGAACGCGGTGTCCAAGCCTCCCGTGGAGCCACCATGTAAAGGAACGATAGGCCACCAGCCTGTACCACCTGTGAAAAGGAATGAAACAAACTGTTTTTAAATGACAAAGATAAGTTTCATAAACGTTTGTTGTCAATGAAAATTCTTGTAACTAATGGTATTCTGCACGGACAAATGCTATCTAGACAATGCACACTATTGAACGACTTTCATGCGTTACTATGATATGAATATATAATTGTGGATATAGTAGAAGAACATGAAATAGGAGTGGCATGACAAGCAGAGTATACTTACTCGTTACTCGGATTACGAGGACGAACAGTTGCGCGAAGTTCGTGCATAAGCACCATCATTATTATCAACACGGCCCGTGTGAGGCAGGCTGCCCTGAAGTGTGGCAGCTCGGTGATGCATTGCGGTCGTGGCTCGCCTTCCGAAATGTAGGCCAGGCATCCAGAGTTTTCTCGGCAGCAGCAGTTCTCGTCCTCGGTTGGCATTAGCTCGCACCGATTGCATGTGCACCAGGTGGAGACGCCGTCCATGCGACTAGGCCCAGGCTCTTCATCTGTTGAATCATCCTCCCAACTGCCGTCCGAATCCCCATCGTTTTCGCGTGCTCCCCTTTCCAGTAGTTCCTCCTCGGTATACTCGGGCTCGTACATGTAGGGCATTATTGTAGCCATTGTGTGGTAAACAAAGTAAAATAATTGACAGAGATGGTACAGGTGTTCACACGGGCTACAAGCGGCGAAGGTAGCTGAGCAGAGCACAGAAACGAGTCACAGAATACTCAAAGTAACACAGAGGAATGTAATCGAAAATCTGCTGCTGTGTGTTGGGAAACGGTCTGTTTATACTTATTGAGGAAAGAGGCGTCCTGCCATTTCCATGGCGACACGTCATTAGCTGAGGCGCAGCGATTGTTGACACGAGACGTGTTTTGGCGTTGGGAAATGGGCAGTACGAGTCTGCTGATGACAGGCTCAGGGGCGGGGGATTTGATTTAGTGCCGCAGAAGCAGGTCAGCCAGGGCGATGCAGCAGGTGATAGGATTATCACAAAATGGCGGCTCCCTGGTGCCTGTTTTCGCTTGCGTTTAATGGACGAAAACTCGGGTAAGGTCCATAGGAAAGTTTTCTAAAATCGAGCCACTTAGGCTTAAAAATTGGTGTTATTGTGCGGTATGATGTGTAATTTGCCTGTGTTCCCCGCGTAAGTAATGCCTCCTTGCATAAGGCAAAAGCCTCTGTATAATGTTCTTCTATTTAAGGAAAGCTCTGTCCCTTGCGTTGGGGGTCTAAGGCTTTTCTTGGGCATGCCACCCCAGACATGTACTTTGACTGGAAGAGTTGAGGTAGACTTGCTTGGAAGTTGTCCTTTCCTCCTGAATGCCATTTTGTTGAACCATTTTAGGAGGATGATATTCTAGCCCGGGATCGGGACATCCTTGAAGTCTTCCCCCTTGACCATCCAGACCTTTGCAGGTCCACCTCCTCTACTTTATTAATTTCATGGGTATTGCGTATAGATACAACAATTGTCTAATTACGCTCCTATAGGTGTCTGCTAACATATCCCATGACTGGAACGTAGCTGTAGCATGTGTAACCTTGAAACTGAAACGACCTTTCAACCAGCTGCCAGAATCTGAAGAATATTTATAATCCAGGATATTGAGGATACACAGATAATCACAATCTAATGAAGATCAGTCTTGGTCTTACATTTACTCAGGAAATAATCCGGTTTGAAATTATAGTGTATTTTGCATTTGGCAAATTGTTTTAGGAATTATTCAGGATTTGTAAAGTGTTAGAAAAATTGTAAGGAAACTTTTCTGTCATGAATTGTGATTAATTGTATTTATCAGTGTTTTTCTTCTATACATTGATTATTGAATGTATGCTATGAAATGTACTGTATTTGTTTTTTGTATTGTGTTCTAAGGTGTGTTATTTAACCACGAACACGGTAAATAAAAAAATAAGTCGTTTCGCCCTTGAATGAAAAATAGCAGAGCACCTTTTTAAATTCATGGCGTGCAGTCTTAACGAATTATTTTATGGGCTCACCCCGAATAATTGTGAATAATTCAGTATCAAAGGTTATGATATACCAGCGTGAAAGAGCGGGAACCAACCCCTTTCAAATAAATGGCCAGGCACTGGAAAGAGGGCATGCCTTTGCTTGCCTATGAGCACCACTGGCTCTAAAACTGTAAATTCCAATGCATTTAGCAACCATAGGATTTTCTCTGCAGTCATTGGTCGGGCCTCAGAGTACAGGTCATTAAAAACATTGCAAAGTGCTTCCATGACCACCTTACTCCGTCCTCATCTTGGACACTCGTGTGTAACGTAGCAGTTTTCCACTAGGTGGCAGTGTTACGAAATAGTTTTTTCACCATTGACGTAAAATGGGAGAGCAGCTTTTTAAATTCATGGTGTTCAGTCGGATCGTTCTATTTTATGGATTTGCGCCGAGTGGTTGTTAATGTCTCACCATGAAACATTACGCTATACCAACGTAAAAGAGTGAGAACTTACCCTTTTCAAGCCAATGCCCACTTAGCTTACTGGAATCAGTTCACGCCTTTGAATTCCCTAGGAGTGAGATTCTCGAATAAATATGATTTCTCTGCTCATTTAGGTAAACATTTCTCCACGCAGTTGAAACCGGAAACCATGAGAGTCCTTTGTTTTGCCAATAACTTTGAAGGTGTTACGGGATATACAGCACTGGAGGCCTCCTTGCCAAATCTTGTGGATGGCATGGTATGCGCCCTTGTTCCTCTTTTATAGGTATTAGGCGGGGATTGAGGACTTCGAGTATCTACAGCAAAATAGCCTTTGTATCTTGAGCTCCTGGCCACTCCCTTGTCGGAGAACACTGAGAACGCACTCAGTAGAGAAAGTGTATGCTGAAAGAAAAGTCCCTTCTCCCTGGCATTTGCAACTCTAAGATAAGTTTACAGTGTCTTCATTCCTTCCCTACGCCTATGCCAACGGGGAATGTGGCCATTCTCTCCTGGTGGGACCCGGTAAAGCTGCGAGGAGATGTATAATTCTGTTCTGCTTCAATCTGCGCCCAGTCCATGGAGTGAAATGGCGTCATCGGGGAGAGAATTGCTGCCCTTGGGATATGTTCGTGCAACATATATTAATTGTATGCCCTTTTGTGATCTACAGGTAGTGTCTGGGACTAGATTTCTAATGCCATTTTTAACAAATACAGACTTTTACTCCGTGTCCAGGTGCACTGCTTTATTTACTTAAAGCCAATCATAATGTAGTTTGTTGGCCTCTGTAGTCTTATTCACTACCTGCGCTAAAATGTCCCTTAATTCCAATGCATTTAGGAACCATCGGATGATATTTGCAGGAGCTGGACTGGACTCGGATTATAGATTTATTAGTACAAACATTTCCCTCTTAGTCCTCATCTTGGACACACTTTCTTTCACTTGTTAGAATTGGTTGTCTTGTGTATTTTAGCAGGCTTCCACAAGGTGGCAGTGTTGCGTTACTTCTTTCACCTTTGACAAAAGAATGGGAGCGCAGCTTTTTAATTTCATGGCATGCAGTCGTAAGCTATCAATGCAGCACCGCTGCCTTCGTGAAGGCTTTTAAGCTGGTACTAGGATGTTGCGTGCTGTGGGGTGAAGCCTTTGTTTTTTGGATTGTCGGGTGAGGTCTGCGTGAGTCGCCTCTCTTCCTGAGAACAAAGGTCTCTGACAGCCTGATTCATGGAATTATTTGCGTAAAAAACGCAGATTTGCGTGCATTTCTGCCCGAAAATCCCTGTTTGAAGTATGGGGATTTTCGGGCAGAAAGGTGCGCAAATCTGTGTTTTTCACGCAAATAATTACATGAATCAGGCAGTTAATCTCCTCTGCGCCTTTCTAGTTATTGTGGGAGTGAGGATTTCACCCTGCACAAACTATTCGCACCCCCTCACCATTGCAGGTATTTATGCATCTCCAACGTGCTTTGTATCTTTATGGGGGCCAGTAGTTTCCCAAAAGTGTATATCACAGTCCTGCTCCGCGAATACAAGTGCAGGGCTACTGGCAATGCTCCGGGGAAAGATACTTCACCCTCTACTAACAAAGTTCAAAGACCCTGAACCCAATAACTTATTGGCGAATGCAGCCTGTGCTTTCAGACCAGTTTCTGGATGTTTCTGTTTTTAGTAGTGACACAGATTTGCACCGGCTCTCCTTTCGGAACCTATTGATATTGTGTCGGAAACGGCCCGCCCTCCTCGGGGACCGAACGCTGATGGCTGCGGTGATGATAAATCGGATGATGATGATGATGGTGAAGTGGCTGTCCACTAATATAACCCGCTTCAGTTCGTAATGCCTCGGGCTGTGCAGCCATCGGACTTGCTGGCTACCTCCTGAAAACTGCGGCTTCTGGCTCTTTTTGCAGCACCTGCCATGAAAGACGAGCCTGCATTGGCCATTGGGACTTCTATTATGGAGCCAGCTCTGAAAAGTTGCTCGCAGCCTTGCTCTGATCCATCCGTTCTATATGTTTGGAAGTAAAATGAAAAAAGAACCCGAAGGACGAGCCTTTCGCTGTGACTGGGAATCTTCCAGCCCAGTCTGGGGTGGCGTTGAGGGCTCCATAAACCAGCATTGGCAACACCAATAGTTTGGCTTTTATGTGGACAAAGGTTGGCATTTGCTAGGCACAGTAATGTACTGCATGTACTTAAAAGTGGTAAGACCCACACCATGGTTTGAGTACCAGGGCGCATGAAAGCAATGTCTAGCAAATGCCATTCTAATACCTTTACACAAGCTAGATCTGTTGGCTTTGCCAAAGCTTGATTTGACAGGTCCGTGCAAAGACATGCATACTGCTTATAGATCAAATGGCAGAAAGCACACTTGGTAAAGAGATTTTTGTTACCCCAGCTGCCCTTTTATAGCTGCAATAAAGCCATTAACTCCCAGAAGACTGCTTTGAAATAGCACTGACAGGCACTTACAGCACCAAGTGTGATCTTACTGCTTGATTAAGCTAGCTCAAAGAGATCCCAGGAGGATATGCTTTGGGCGGGCAGGGGCAGGTAGTGGGTGGAAATGACTATAGAAAGTAGCATGGCCTTGGGCAGGCAATGGGTGGGTAAATAACTAAACACCCACAAGCTGTGTGTCAATCCTCAAGTCGCATCTCCCTCGTAGCTGCACTCCACTGCAATAGTTTAAGCTTATAATTGCTTTGACTGAAACAAACATTGGAAAAGGAAACCCCTATGAACTGCATATATTGAGCAAGAGTGATCGCATGTTCTCCCAGAGTATTCACACATGAGATAACAGTGCATGGCCAAGTAGTATCGTATAATATCTGTCATCGTGAAAAAATTATTTTAGCAGCACCATAACATTACCGATTTCTCTCCACCAATGGCTGATTAATCGTTTTACCATCAAACCTACTATTAGGGTTTCCTAATCCACGTCACTGTCTGCATCACTAGCTCACGTCTTACCAGGTGTCTTGGAGGAGGGGCGAGAGGCGGCATAGGTATCTTCATTGTCATTAAAGTAAATTATTTCTTTCATCCATCGTCCCCTGGGTTGGGTAGGCTGTCCTGCCCAACTACATGGCAACCTGCTGTTTGTCAATCACTCATGCGATATTAAACAGAGCTTGATACTGTGAGATATATCAAAAATACCCAGAAGCCATGTCTGTGGGGACGGGGCATAATCCCCATTCCACAGTAGCTATGACCACTTGATGTACCTGCTACCAAAACAATGGGATGTTCGGGCAGTCTCAGGCTAGATGAAGAAAGGCCTCAGCGAAGGAGGATTGAACCGGGCACAGCATCAGGCCTCCACCGAAGCACCCCGGTGGGAGGCTGGCTGGCGAAGTTCGTCAACGCGTGGGAGTCCATCTCGACCAATGGTTGGGTGCTGGACGCGCTGCCCCACAGGCACACTCTGGAATTCCAAAGAAAGTGTCCCTGTCTACCACCTGTGGACAGGAAGGAAAACCACGTACCACAGCTACTTCTGGAGGTACGAGCAATGCTGAAAAAGGGTGCAATAGAACTCGTCCCGAAGAGGCTCCGGGGCTCCGGAGTGTACTCGCGGTACTTCCTCGTCCGAAAGAAGACCAGCGGTTGGCGACCCATCCTGGACCTTCGTCGTCTAAACAAATACATCAAGTCCCAGAAATTCCGGATCGTCACCCTTCAGCACGTGCTGGGACAGCTGGAGGAAGGCGACGAGTGGGAGAGATCCAGGCCCTCTCCTGTAAACCTCCATACCTGACATTCCACGAGACAAGGGTAGTGCTGAGGACGCACCCCTCCTTCGTGCTCAAGGTGCCGTCGGACTTCCATCTCAACGAGCCCTTGGTGTTACCTGTTTTCTTCCCGTCACCTTTGTGACCGGCTGAGAGGACTTTGCACTCGCTGGATGTGGCTAGAGCGCTGAAGTTCTACGTGGACCTCATGAAGAGTCTTCGGAAGACATCACAGCTGTTTGTAAACTTTGGACCTGTGAACCAAGGGAAGGCCCTCTCGAAGACTTCCATTTTCAGATGGCTCTCCGGATGCATCATGCACTGTGACCGGTTGGCAAACCGACCGTTGGCCGGCCGTCCGAGAGCCCACTCAACCAGAGCGATCACTGCTACCGCGGCGTTCCTGTCTGGTGTGCCCCTGCTGGACATCTGCAGGGCTGCTACGTGGAGGTCGACACACACCTTCACAAGATTCTACTGCGTCGACCGGGATTCCAGGGAGGAGTCCAGAGTCGGCCAGGCAGTGCTGTGCAATCTGTTCGCTTGAAGGTGAGCCTGGTGAGGAGGTAAGAGAAGCTTAATGTTGAGTTGTTGAAATGCTTAATGTTCAGCCTTGCCACCGCCCGTGGTTGTGCATGTGTGTACTGCTATGTATTCTTGTATTCATGAGCATGTGAATCCATGCCAGACCCCATGCTGGGGAAGGAACAAGTTACTTACCTGTAACTGTTGTTCTCCAGCATGGGTCTGGCAGGGATTCACATGCGAACCCTCCCTCCTACCCATCTGTGGCTCTTCTCTTGGAACGACTGCCACTTTACGTACTACCAAATCTGAAGATGGCTGCCAGAGCAGGGGCTTAGGTAGAGGGCAGTCATTGGCTGGGGGCAGTATGACCCAGAGACCAGTGATTGGTTACGAGTAGAAAGACAATTCAGAAACGAAACTGAAACTGATTTTTTTCTTTACCGAGGATTCCCAGCCTGACGACGGGGAATATTCATGAGCATGCAAATCCATGCCAGACCCATGCTGGAGAACAACAGTTACAGTTAAGTAACTTGTTCCTTAGCGCACTTGTGCTAGTGGTCCTTATCTCACATGGATGGACAGCAGGGCACAGGGAATACATCACCCCTGGAGGAACCCGTGGGGGTGGTAATTGTTGCACACCGGAATGTAAGACAGGGTAAGGGATATGGGCCACATTTATTCAGAACAGGTGGGTTAGGAAAGGTTCTACCACTAACTAACCCTACTAAATATTCACCCTTCTGCATACACATCTCAAACTCTGAACTGAACACAACCATACCTCTACAGTACAACAAATCAACTGCACTTCACAACAATGAAACAAACCACAAATAGTCTCGCCCAACAGCACATAGTGGCTAATGACTGAAAAACACACCTAGGCTCGGTGAACGGTGTCACCGAACTGAAGCTGCCAACAGCACATCACAGCCATCTTGCTCTTTTTCCCGCAAATTCCTACTAAATTACCCGCCTCCCTCCTTGCTTTACAGATCTGCCAGAGTGCCAAGAGGCCACGTGGCAACCTTTAACATAACATAACCTAACACCTGACCAAGGACGTGCATACCGATG
This sequence comes from Ambystoma mexicanum, assembly GCF_040938575.1. Lineage (NCBI taxonomy): Eukaryota > Metazoa > Chordata > Amphibia > Caudata > Ambystomatidae > Ambystoma > Ambystoma mexicanum. Next base: position 373,434,232 of record NC_090926.1, on the reverse strand, counting down.
CACAGACCTCACAGTACTGCATTACTGTTAAAAGATGCCAGTCCAAATGCCAGCTACCCACTCTATAAAGCGCTCTGGTGCTCTCGAGCTCGGCCCGTGCTATAAACAATAAAACAAAGAAATAAATCACCTCACTGCCCACAAGGTGGGACTTTGGGTGCACGGCCGGGCAGCCTGGTCAGGGCTGCCCCCCACACTTGGCCCATCCCGGGCTGTTCTTTGTGGGCCCACGTAGCCCCCGACATGCTGTTTGGGCCCTCAATATCACTGGGCCTTTATAGTCTGGTTCCCAGAGGCCGTAAGGCACCATGGCCCGGGCCAGCCGATCTGCTCTTTGCATAGCAGCTCGGCCCCCTTGGATTAGGCCCTGTGGGCATTCCCCATGTGCCACCTGGCACTAATTGATGGATATAGGCTCTCGGGGGGGCGCTCGAGGCAGCGACCCCGCCGACCCCCAGGTAAGTCTCTTTCTATACTTCTTTGCTTTCTCTCCCTTCAACTGTCGTTCCCAACTGTCTTTACTTTTTTAAATCCTCTGTATTCTTTTTCTCTCCCCTGCTCAGCCCATTCTTGGTTAGGGGAGTTCTTTTCCATTGTTTTTTTTTCTTCTCGCCTTCAACATTCCATCCTGTCCCATGGTGGGCTGCATGATTTAGTCCGAAGCGCAAACACATACAAGACACATCTAAATAGACACACTACACATTTTATAAAACCTTTTTCATCCTAGTGTCTATCCCTTTATTTCTAGGTATTCCCTCAGGGGACAAGCATGTAGACGCACTAGCCAGGCTACATTTATTTCCCAAGTACTCTTTGTTACCTTTATTTCCGATGTGCAGTTGAGCATGTGGCTGTGCCTGGTGGAAAAGCTTCTTTTCCTCCTCTCTCTATCGCTGTGTCACTCGCGGTCCCATTTCATCCTGCCTCTTGCTGGGATGCTGTGCAGGGAGGGCCTGAGCACATGGCTGAGGCCTTAAGGGAGAGTGTGCATCTCCCCCTTTCTTAAATATTTGAGGGATTTTCCAGGATACAGTCTTTGAGTCTGTTGGTCAGTTCCATAACTTTCTAAGGTTTGCGGAACTGGATTGTCTGCTTGTTTGGCTGTGTTTTGGCTTCCTCTTGCATAATGTTGGTGTTAGTTTCTTCGTTGTTGTTTCCTCCCATTTCTTTGTCTTCTCCATCCCTGTGTACCTTGTCTCGGTCTTTCCCTTTGTTGTCTGCAGTTCATTCTTCCTTGGGTTCTCTTTATCGGGTGCTTGGTGATTCTGTTTGGTCTAATGCTACCTGTTCCATGTCACAAGCAGGTGTGCACAACATGCCCCAACCATGGTTCTGGGTTCATGGAATGTGTTACACTTTGTGGGAAATTTCTAACACTTCTTATTTCTTGGATAACCGGGTTGAAATGAGGTCAAGCCAGGTATGAGCAAAATTTGATTTGATGTGATAAAAATAGAAAGGTAATTGTGGGGAATGGGGCTGCAGCACAAGGAAATAGCAATTTGCACGTGATCAAAACATTTTGGTCAAGTAGGGAAACAGATCAGAATACAGATGTTCTGGTTACGAAGTCACCAATTTGTGACTTCAACAGAGACCCTCCTTTTCCTCTCCTTGTCAATACGTTTAGATGTAATTCTCTGTATTATAATGCATTCCCATATTTGTTAAATGAGAAAAAGGAAAGAGAGCAAACATTTTGGTCAGGATAATACAGTTGCAAAACAAATATATTTATTTATTCATTTGTAAAGCGCCTAAATCCAGGGCCATCAGGGCACAGTTGCGAACCAGTTACATAATACATCCGCTTCCTCTGGCGGTGTATTAACCCGACCACAAACATGTAGACATAAAGAACATCAATGCAGGCTATTATAACAAGAGATTAACATTTTCACGGGTCCATGGAGTAGCGGGTGCCACAAGAGGCCCATGAGGCAAATAGGAGACCACTGCTCTTAGTTCGAGGGTGAGGAGCATTCCGGTGGTTCACAGCTACTGTAGCGAAGCTCACCCCACCTCCTTTGGCTCTTTTTATTTTTTGTAGGGCCAGGCGATGAGCATGGAGAGACCTTACCAGTCTGGTAGTCTTTGATCTCTCAATTATCTGATACAAGTATTGCGGGTGGTGTTGCTCAAGCATTTGTGTGTAATAAACAAAGTTTTGAAAATAATCCTTTACCGAATCGGAAGCCAGTGAGCCTTTTTCCTGGCGGCTGAAATGTGGTCTCTTTTAGGGATGTTCAGCACTGCTCGGAGGGCATTGTTTTGGATTACCTGTAGTTTGTTGATGTACTGTTTGGAAGTCCCGGCAAAGGGGACATTACATTAATCCAATGTTGCACCAATAATTGCTCTGGCGATAGTCAGGAAGCTCTCTGGCATCAAGAACTGTCTTGCTGCATTGATGAGCTTGGCAGTGTATTTTGCCGAGGTGGCTGCCGCGCTCACTTGTTTGGTGAGAGAAAGGGAGGCATCCGAGTGGACACCCAATGTTTTTACAGATGCTGAGACAGATATCTGGATTTCATCTATCATGAAGGAGGTGAATTGGGAGCTAAGTTTCTTCAGCATAACTGGTGAGCCTACCAACAAGATCTCTGTTTTGTCGTCATTCAGGCACAAGTAGTTGGTAGCCATCCAGGTCTGGATTGTAGAGTAAATTGTGTCGATAGTGGGGGAGTCCTCATCGTAGGAGAAACATGTCTGGGATCCTTGTGGTCTTGAGCAGAAGGGATGTGACCAAGCAGTTCGGGCTGGACTGCCCCTTTGGGGTGGAACACGCCTGATTTGCATATGGTCTTTCCTCTTCTGTAATGGCTTGGCAGCCAAGTACACAATAGTCTGGAGTGTTGCCCAGAGCTGTGACGGTGGTTATGTTTGATTCAAAACCTTCCAGCGATCACCTTTTGGTTTTACTCAAGGTAACCCAGTTACACACAAGTACTGACATCAGGCTTAGAATCTGTGGGATTCATTTAATCCAGTCATGGAGGTTATGGAGGCGACATCTCAAGAAGGGACTTGGATTTATCTGTAATCTCAAAGAGAGGCCCGTTCATGCTTTTTGGCAGTATTTCTTGGAAACAGGAGGCTGCAGCATGGTAATGGTAGGAATGTAAAATGGGCACACCCAGCTATAAACACGACCAAAGCTTGAATCTCACTGGTTTGTAGCAGATTAGTAGTCGGACTGATTGAATCGCATGGGTTTGCAAAGCAATTCACAATGCTTGCAAACTGCAACAGTAGGGGTAGTGATTACTATGCCGAAATGATGTCCTCTTCAACCCTATATTTACCCTCCTCCACTTTGCATGCAGTGAGCTTAGTAGTGTGCAGGGAAGATAGGAGCTGTTGTTTGTGTGGATTTGATGAATGGGTACAGGTTGGGGATGGCCTTTAGGGGGCAGATGAGGTGGGAGGGGAATTGCTTGTGTGTTTACTATTGTAATTGTGTGGGTTCGCCTGATGGTGGTGTCTTGCCTCCTGGGGTGGTTGGAGAGTGGGTAACTGACTGTAAAAGAGCGGGTGGAGTGTTATGATGTATGTTGGGTAATTAGTTGGACAGTGACAGGAGATGTGTATGTGGGGCTGTCAAAGGGGCATGGGCTTGGCCTATGAAAGCTGATCTGGGTATAAGGAAAGAAGGTTGAATGGATACCTGAGCAATGCATTGTCAGAGTGATCGGATTTGTAAATATTTCCAAACGTGCATGAGTTCATTATGCTTAATCCAAACTGGTGTTTTTATTAATTACTTTAGTACCTGGTTGGGGAGGGGGGTATAACGTGATAAAAAATCCTGCTCGGAGCCTCCTTGGAAACTGTAGACTGCCATCTTCCCTGCCGGTAATTATGTAAGTGTGCCCTCTTCGCCTCCTTTCCCATGCTTCCCGCAACCCCAATTTCCACGTTCCCCACCCACTCCTTCCTACTTACCCTGTGCTCCTTTGTCCCTCGTCAGTGCCGGGAACATTGAGTGATCCCGGCACAGCCCTGTCATGGCAATGGCCGCCATACAAAGGAAGAAGGGGCTACGTGTAGTCCCCTTCTCGCTAATCCATGGCTGCCATCTTGCAGTGTATTTTATTTTTTCAAGTTGAGAAACAGCAAACACGCTGTTTCTCAATTTGAGGAAAAAAACGATTAGCATCCCGGTAAAATGTGCCTGGATTCTAATAGCAATAAACCCCGCCGGGTGGGGCTTTTACCAGGGCTGGTAATGCCCCAGTGCTAACATTAAAGCTTCTAACATTTAAAGTAATGTTGAACGGCCTCTAACTTGGCCCCGGGGAATTGCCTTGCTCGGTAAAGTCTCTGCCCGTCAGGGTTTATTGCTTAATTCTATAAAGTCAATATTGCTAAAGTTCCGCCCTCTATAATTATGACAGTTCGATTTGCCAAGCTGGTTAGTGTTGTAGATTCTGGTTGATGGCCCTTTTCCCCTATTGGATCTAAAGTACACTCTATCAATTCTCTCTGACATCATTAGTACTCTGAGATGCAGTGATTTGGGTATGATTGGATAGTGCACCTGCAAGAAATGGGCCTAAAATGCTCCGGGAGAAACCCCTTAAACTGTCTGAAAATGGTTATGCTTGATTGCTCAGTCACTCAATACTTTGTCTCAAAGTGGACAATAGTTTTTAGCGAACCATTGGTGTTGTGTATTCATGCGCATTACATTGTTATGTCATTTTGTTACAAAATTAACCCAAACTTCATCCAAATTATAATCCTGTATGTGTCATGCCATTTATGTATTCAACATATATGACATGATTCGTTACTTTCAACCGCGTCAAGCTATGGTATTATTTTATTTTTATTTTGTAACAGAATAACATCTCAGTTTGATGCACATGAATACACACCACCAATGGTTCCTTAGACTTTTGTAACGGTACTTGCAGTTTGCCATACACAAAGGGTTATTTATGCAGCTTTACTTTCAATTAACAGGATTAATATTTTTCACTTAACTGGAGGTCAAGTGGCGCAGAGCATATGTAGGGTACTGTACTTGTTTTACTTTTGAATAGTTCATAGCGATCCATGGTTTGTGTCCAATGTGCTCTCCACTCCGAGCGGGGGGGCCTAGGTCCTTGGCCAGCTTAAGCTTGTCCATACTGTCAGGGTCGATGAATGTGTGTGGTGAGATGCGCCTCTTGCGGGTTCGCGAACTCGGCGTTATATAAATAGGGTTGGATATCCATGAAATGCTGATTTTGGGTAGCGAGTGCCTGCGCGGCCCTCAACGGCCTGCCCTGCGATTCACTGCGCGTTCGTCTGTGTTAGCCAAGAGAGTCGCCGTCCAGCCTCGTGTGAGCAGTAGTAAGCGCGAGCGTGCACCCAGTCCTCCATGCTATTTGAGGGTTTGGGCGTCGGTGACTCACCTCTATGTACTCCTGCGTGTGTCTGGGTCGGCAACTGCAGGGCTCACTCCTCTCTTGAATCACTCTGCAGTTGCAATAACGAAAATGATTATCTTGCAGAGGTTCCTGCATTACTTTCATAATGTTCACTGTTATGTCAAGGCTTCATTCTTCAGGTTGCTGTAGGTGATATTGAGAGAATTCTTATGGGGTACATCACGACATAAAATATCGCTGAACGTACTAACCCTCCCACATAGCGAGGGAGGGATAAAGCTACCCGACATGGAAAAATACTACCTGGTGGTGCAACTTAGCTTTGTAACCAAATGGCTCGCAGATGAACCCATGTCAGAAACTGCCCTGCTGCAGCGATTGGTGGCCCCGCTGCATCTGAAGGAAATACTGGCGGCCCCATTGCGATATGAGTACAGTCCCCATGATAGTACTGTTGGGTAGAAAGGTGTGGAACCGAACTAAGGTATTGATGAAACTCGAACAGGCTTATTCGCCAGGGACTCCGCTGACAGCGGATATCTGCAAAAGTATAACTGACCTAGGAGTGATTTGGCACTGGGAGAGGTGTGGCATCTACACGTGGGGGACATGTATGACAAGGGGGAGTTTAGAAAGTTTGAATCATTACATGAGAAGGAAGGATTGCCATTCCTATGGTATCAGCAGGTAAGACAGACATCTAAGTGTAAATGGGATAACTGGCCAGAGAAACCTGAGGCCTCCACCCACGCTGACCCTGATGTATACCCTAGGAGACAGATGGAGGCCGATATCTAGAATATATAGCCACCTCACTGATAAGCCCAACCCCATGAGTGCAACGCTAAAGGCTAAATGGGAAAGCGACCTGAACAGGGAGATCAACGAGAAAGATTGGGAGAAGGCACTGGCACACCCACGGGAAGTGTCCAGGAATGCTAGGCATAGGTTGATCCAGCTTAAAGTCCTATACCGCACATATATGACACCACTCAGGCTGGCTAAATTTAACACTACCACTGTGCCCTTGGTGTGGGTCAGAAGGCACAGGGTTATTACACATGTTCTGGGAATGCGAGTTGACGCAACAATTCTGGGTGCGGATAAAGCAAGACTGTGAGAAGGCCGGTGTGGTGCGATACAAATGGGCGCCACACAAATGCTTATTAGGTATCTATCCCAGAAGAAGTAAAATTAAACACATAGTCAAATTTATGGATATGGCATGCATTCTGGCCAAAAGGACCATCGCCATGGCTTGGAAAGCCCCTGGTGGCCCACAATATATGAGGTAGCATAGAGATTTTGAACACTGGGCTGAAATGGAGACCAAAGTGTGGGGGGAAGCAATATCCAGGTGTGATGAGTGTGAATATGACATATGATGCGTGGAAGAACTTGATATGGACATGTTCCACCCGTCAGATGACAAACCTATGTGAACTCCTTCCCCACTTGAAAGCGAGTGAGCACTAGAGTCGTTTGTGCATCTTGTCCTCTCTGGGAGAAGCAACCACACCATGGCAGACTCTGAAAGACTGACATTTCTGGACACAGTGGCCACGACACTGACCCTGGAAAACAATAGACATGCTACATGAAGATGGCTTGTTTGTTTGTTAGTATAATGTTCTTATGTTAATGTACACCACTGATACTTAATTGTGACAGCAATGGCTGACTGTGATTGCTCGTAGCTGAAATGATAAGATAAATGCCAATAAAAAAACATTTTAAAATAAATGGTGGACTTTGCGCGTTTCCTCCAGTCGCCGTCATTCCTCACGTGATCAGGAGGTTGAGAACGTTCGGGAAATCCATGATCCTAATTTCCCTGGATTGGGCCAGGACAACGTGGTACCCGGACCTTCTGGACATGTTCATCTGCCCTCCAATACGTCTTCCACAAAGAGACAATTTTCTCTCGAGAGAGAGGAGGGTCGGATTCTCCGTCCAGAGGTCAAGACACTCAGCCTCCACACATTGTTTCTGGGAGGCTGAGGTACAAGGATTGGGACCTCCTGGATGACGTAATGGAGATTTTGCTTTCGGCCAGAAAGCCAGCAACAAAGTATTTGTACCACTGCCATTGGAACAAATTCTGTAACTGGTGCAGGGATAAGAATGTGGATCCTTTTCTATGCAAAAATGTTCTCTTTTCTGCTGCATTTGGCCAATCTGGGGCTCCAGGTTGGAACCATTTAAGGTTATTTGGTGGTGCTTTCCATCTTCAAGCGCTCGTCTGAGGAAAGGTCATATTTTAAAATACCTTTGGTGATACAATTTCTAAAGGGACTCACTAGTGTGTTCCCTCCATTTCCTTTTCAGGTTCCTGTTCGGACCTTAATCTTGTTTTGAAGTTTCTCATGTGTGCACCATTTGAACCACTCCATTCATGTCCTTTAAGACTACTAACATTAAAAACCATCTTGTTACTAGCATTACCATCAGCCTGTAGGGTACGTGAGTTGCAGACACCATCTTCTAAGCCACCTTTTACAGTCTTTTATAAGGACAAGTCCTTAAGGTCAAACCTTCATTCCTACCTAAGATTGTATCAGATTTTCATTTGGGACAAAAGATAGTATTACCTACTTTTTACCCTCCAACTCATCCTGGCAAGGAAGAGGGAAAGGCTCCACAGACTTAACTCAAGAAGGGCTCTGAGTTTCTACATTTCAAGCATGTCAAAGTTTTGTCTAGATGACCAACTGTTTATAGGATACACTAGTTATAGACTGGGACAGGCTGTAACTAAACAAAGCTTGTCCAGATGGATTATTTTAGCTATTACTGAATGCTATAAGCAGCTTGGGAAAGATCCCCCGGAAGGCTTGAGAGACCATTCCACTAGAGGGATGGCTACTTGTTCTGCTCTGCAAAGAGGTGTTGCAATAAAATAATATTTTAGAGGCAGCCACTTGGTCTACCATTCACACTTTTACAAAGCATTACTGCCTTGATTCCACCTTAAGTCAGGATGGAAGCTTTGGGAAAGCAGTCCTTCATTCGGTTCATAACATCCCTCGATGACAAAATGCATACTCTAATACTGCTTTGGGAGTCTATTATAGATGAGGAGTATGTGTTACTTACCCCTGGTAATGTTCTTTCAACTGGATTTTCCTCCCACATATTCCTCATCAGCCCTCCCAACCATAACCCGTAGTAGAATTTCCATGTTATTGCAGTTTACGAACCTCCAGAGTCTAGTATGGTCTAAACCACATTAATGCTGGTAGGTCTATTGTAAGAAAGACATGAAAAACAGAACTGAAGCAAACGGGTGCTGCACATTCCATATATACCATTGATGACATCATACTCGAGACGGAGGCCCTCGATGGACATCAAGTCGACTATATCGACACACAACGCCCTCTGCCTAAAAAATATGCCGAAGCAGCAGAAAGTGGATATTGGACATATCATAGATGAGGAATACGTGGGAGGAACATCCAGTCGGAAGAAGGTTACAGGGGTAAGTAGCTTGTTCATGTTTCTGGCACACCTGGTATGTGATCATGTGCTCTACTTGCGAGGCAAGAACACCTCCGCTCCTCAGTCGGGTTGCTGGGCAGAGTAGCCTGCTGTAGCAGAAGTGACTGAATGCATCGACTTGGGCTCAGCAAATTAACTGCACACTCTCTCCAATCATCCGATGAGCCCACAACTGGTAGTGACCGAGTCAACCCCATCTTCTGTATCCCGCTCCCTTCATACTGCAGCGTGGGGAGTCCTTCCAGTTTCTGGGGGTGGAATAGGGTTGAACTATGGTGTTTAAACCCAGCTTGTTGCAAGTATGTTTGCATCCACAAGCAGTTGAATTATACTCTGCTGTCCGTGAGGATGTTGGCAGAATTTCCTTCTCTCCTGAATACTACCTTGAAAAAAGCAATGACATCTACTCAAATGTAGAAGCCATCAAATTACCAGTAATAGCAGGATACAAATCACTCACACTAAAAAAGAAGATACTACAGAAACTGCATACATTACCAGAAATTCTCACGATAGCCTACACTACCATGGTAGTGGAACGGTGGGTCACCACAATGGAAAAACTCAAGATAAATCAAAATCCACAGATGAACATTAACGTGATGGTGTCGAAACAGACACCTGACAGACACACAAATCGGTTATTTTATAGATGCTGATATGAATTTCCTCATGAAGGGATTTGGCCGATATATATTTCTGAGGCTTGTGGAATCTGCTTAGATCACATGCTGTGCATAGGCCGACATCTAGTGGAAGCTGCAGAGTATTACAGTTTGTTTTTCGAAACTCGAAAATGGGCGTCGACACAGGGCGTGCCAGTAATACTATCCCTAGTGTGACGTCCACTGTACCCATGATCCCTCACCCGTCTAGGACCCTCGGATTGTTTTTTTCCGCCATACTGGTCGGAAGCATCCCACGGAGTTCCCTGGCCATAGCCATAATTCTTACAAAAATCTTAATATTTCACCATTTCTCCACCCCAACTTGGAGACACCAAACTTCGACACTCGCCGCCGGAAACGGAGAGGAAAATCAACCGTCGACAGCTGCACGATGGATTGGGGCCTCGGAAGGCCTCTCGCCTCGGCCCGGGCCTTGGAAGGGCTCTGGCCTCGGCCCTACAAGTAGGGAGAGTGGGGGGTGGTACATACTCTTCACTCACATATATTTTCACGTATATATTCCTACACACTAGCCCGCTGCCACAAGGTGCATATGGAGGGTACCCCTTTCCAATTTTGCCCCAAGTGCAACCGCAAGTACCCTTGGGTTGACAGACACGCCACGTGCAACCTCTGCTTGCCGAGGGACCACCCTGAGGCCAACTGCAGAGCGTGTAGTAGGTTTAAACCTAAAACACTAAAGGACCGTTCGATCAAGCGTTGGGCCCACCAAGCCAGGCGTCAAGAGGCCATGGCAGCAGAGGGCACCTTCAGCGATGGCAGCGACGCCGTGCTTTTGAACGGCGAGGGCAACGTGCCATTGAGAGACAGACAAGCGCAAGTCCCCGACCTCGGAAGGTCGTCCAGCAGGGCAGCTATGGGGAAAAGGTCGTCCAGCAGAGCAGCTATGGGGAAAACCCCTGGTGACACAAGCGCTACCCACAGCACTTCCACCAAACACATGAAGTTCCACCGAGACTCGACGGGCAGTCGAGTTCTCGGAAAGAGGCACACAGAGAACAGTCCACCGAATCGGTGTCCTCTGGGCCTTCTTGGTCTAGATCGCCGCATGACTCCAGGCAGCCATCCACTGTTGCCAAAAGTGCCTCGCTCCCTAAGGTAACGGCGGTTCGATCGTCGGAAGACGAAGCCGACCTCTATCCCCAGGCCGCACTCCAGGAGTCGGTGTCAGCAGACCGCTCGACGGCTGTTCCGATTCCCAACTTCCACACTCTAGAGATAGGGACACTACCCCCGAAGCTCGACGCCAGACGTCGGAAAGCTCCGAAGGTGCTAAAAAGCAGGGCAAACACTCTTCCACCCACGGGGAGGGGGGAAAACAACAGAAGAAGCATTCTTTACCTTTTTCCACACCTCAGAAGCAGTCAAACAGATATCAGTCTTCCACGCCACAGAAACATACAGACAAGTCTCAGTCTTCTGGCATTTTAAAGACTCCTGCACAAACCCATATGTCCAGTCAGGATAAAACAGGGAATCTTTCCCAGGAAAGAGTTATTCCCAGCTCTAAGGAGTGGTCTAGTGACGACATAGACAGAGTCATGTCTAGGATGTCTTCCGTGGCAGACTTCTATGCCAAGAATCCTGAACACTTCCTCTCATCTACCCCTGACGGGGCATCACCCTCAGGCTCTAGGGACCCGATACCCCCAAGTAAGAAGTCCCGGGTTGAAGCTCCAACACGGTCTTCGGACCCTTTCTGTTTACAAACATACTCTGAATATGATGATCCACCCTTTATTGAGGATCCACATTTGGGCACGTTGGGAGACCAAACTGGGACGTGCTACTATGGGGATGACGAGGACCAAGAGGAGGAAGAGGACGACCCAGAAACCTACAGGGTAGATTCCCCAGTAGACAAAGATCCCCCGGTTACCGACTCCCTGGTCGACAAATAACCTCTCCTGAATGAAGTTCTGTCCAAAGAGGCAGAACACTTCCACATTGACACCCAGGGAGCACAGGAAGAGAGGGACTTTGCCGAAGAATTAGTGGGAGAAAGGAGACCTGTTGCCCAGGCTATCCCTATCCTTAAATCGATACAAAGGAGGATAGACCCTTCCCTTGTAAATCCCAACCTCACCAGGGCAGTAAACCCCAAGATAGAGAAGCTTTTCAGGGCAGCCCAATCAGACCCGCTGTACATAAGGGGGCAACTGAAACCGGACTCCCTGGTAGTTACGAACACACGAAGGGGGCGGGAACACCCCTGTCATCGTCCGAAGCTCCTCCCGACAAGGAGAGCAAGAAGATTTATGGCTTGGGTAGGAAAGTAGCCTCCACTTCCGCCTACCAGGCAAGGATCGCCAACTCCACCACCCTACTGGCGAGTTACAACTGCCACGAGTGGGAGGAAGTCGTGGCACTCATAGACTCCGCCCCAGAATCCTTAAAAGGCCAATTGGCACGGGTTGCATCGGCGGGAAGAGCCGTGTCCAGTTGCATCTTAAAAGCAACCTTTTATGCCGCAGATATCGCAGGCAGATTGATAGCAGAAAGCACTGTTATCAAAAGACATGCTTGGTTACGCCAATCTGGGTTCAAACCCGAAACACAAGCATCATTAATAGACAAGCCGGTGCAGACGGATCTACTGTTTGGGAAGGCGGTAGAGGACGCCCTGAAAAATGTCAAGGATGAGTACGAGACTCTCAAATCCCTAGGCCATTTAATCAACAAACCCCCGAATCAAAGAGGGAATGGCAATTGTCGTCGCCCACGCGGCCAAAATTTGCAGTGAGGAACAAACTATTCCCAGGGGCAGGGTACACCATGGAACAACAACCAGCAGTCTACCCAGGGTTATGGCATGGGTAATAAGAGAGGACGTGGTAAAGGTAGAGGCAGCCCGAGTAGAGGCGGTGGAACGCCTCCACCAAAACAGTGACGTTCCGTTCAGGGTCCCTTCCCACGCATCCCAAGTAGGGGGACACATTACCAACTTCACCCAAGCTTGGGAAGGGATCACATCAGACAGATGGGTGCTGTCCACAGTGTCCACAGGATACTGCATAGAACTGTTAGAGCGTCCCCGAAACCACCCGCCGTGTCACAAAGTACACTCATTAGACCACCAGAAGATCCTCCTCGAAGAGAGCGCCAATCTTCTAGCAAAGGACGCGATAGAACTCGTCCCGGGACACCAGGTAAACAAGGGTATTTATTCAACTTACTTCCTTGTGCCAAAAAAAGATTTGACAATGCACCCAGTATTGGACTTAAGGCCTGCAAACAAGTATGTCAAGCCCCAAACATTTCACATGACTTCTCTCCAAGAGGTAATCCCCCTCCTAAAAAAGGGGGATTACATGGCAACATTGGACATGAAAGATGCTTATTTTCATATTTCCATGTTCCCAGCGCACAAAAGATACTTGCGCTTCAAGGTGGACAGTCAGCACTACCAGTTCAAGGTACTGCCCTTCGGGATAGCCTCGGCTCCAAGGGTATTCACCAAGGTACTGGCGGTGGCGGCGGCACATCTACGCAGGGAGGCAATCCCAGTGTACCCTTATCTGGACGACTGGCTCATCAGGGGGGAGACCCCAATAATTTGCAGAACAAACATTCAAAGAACGAACGGCCGCCTCTTTGAATTAGGTTTCTCCATAAACGAGAAAGTCAAGTCTGGTGCCAAGAAGCTCCAAACAGTTCCTAGGAGCTGTCCTAAACACACAAGAGGGGTTGGCCTTTCTATCAGAGGAAAGAATTCGGAATATACTGCTGCAAATTCCGCAATATCGGGCCGGTCGCCAGATAACGGTATGCAAAGCAATGCGTTTGCTGGGCATGATGGCGTCATGTATTTACCTGGTCCCCCACGCGCGCCTACGCATGCGTCCCATGCAAGAATAGTTGGCGAAACAGTGGTCTCAGGCAAGTGGTCAGTGGGACGATCTAGTGGTTGTTTCGCCAACACTTGTACAAAGTCTTCACTGGTGGACAAGAAAAAATCTGTCCAAGGGGAAACCCTTTTACGATCCCGAAATACAGGCGGTAGTCACAACGGACGCATGCCTGTCAGGGTGGGGAGCTCACCATCTCCACCACATAGCTCAGGGTCTCTGGTCTCACTCAGTGGCCAAGAATCATATCAACCTGCTAGAGCTTCTGGCAGTATTCAGAGCGTTTCAAGCGTTCAAGCCCTACCTGTTGAACCTGTCAGTGCAGATCCGGACAGACAGCACTACAGTCATGTTTTACCTGAACAAGCAAGGAGGGACTTGTTCGCCAAATCTGTCCAAGCTTGCCCAGAAAATTTGGAGATGGACACTCAGACGAAACATCTTCCTGTCATCTCAACATATTCCAGGGGATCTCAATTCTCTGGCGGACGCTTTGAGCAGAGATCCCCTCCCAGGAGAACACAAATGGTGTCTACACAGAGAAATGGTAGAAGATATCTTCTCTCAGTGGGGTTTCCCCACTATAGACCTATTCGCCACAAGCGAAAACAGACAGTTCCCAGGATTCGCATCCAGGTTCCCCCAGCCAGACTCCCAGGGGAATGCCCTGTGGATGAACTGGTCAGGGATGTTTGCGTACGCTTTTCCACCAACACCTCTCATCAGGAAGGTGGTCAACAAGATGAACAGAGAATCGATGACGCTCGTCCTAGTTGCTCCCATGTCGGCGAGACAACCGTGCTTCCCACACTTACGCAGACTAGCGGTGTGCGAACCCATCAAACTCCCGGGCTGGTACAACCTACTGTCCCAGCACCAAGGTCAGAAAGTGCATCCTCAACCCAACTCAATGAACCTGGCAGCATGGCTCCTGAGGTCATAGAGTTTGGACATCTCAAATTGCTGCAGAGATGTATGGACATCCTAAGAGAGTCTAGGAAGCCAAACACGAGGCACTGCTACTTTGATAAATGGAGAAGATTCGTTATCTGGTGCCAGAATAAGCAAATCAACCCTGTTGATTGCACTCCTTCCACAATTGTCACATACATGCTCCACCTGCTGGACGCAGGGTTGGTTTTTAACTCACTAAAGGTACACCTGGCAGCTCTGTCAGCATACTCCACCTCCCATACCAAGGTGTCGTGGTGGAAAGTACCAGTGGTTAAAGCCTTCATGGAAGGAGTAAAGAGACTACACCCTCCAATTTCAAACCCACCACCAGGATGGGACCTTAACGTGGTGCTAGCTAAACTCATGGGCCCCCCATTTGAGCCCATGCATAAAAGCAGTCTCAAACACATGACTTATAAGACGGCCTTCTTAGTAGCAATTACATCGATAAGAAGGGTCAGTGAAATTCAGGCTCTGTCAGTGCATGATCCTTTCTTTACAGTTCATAAGAATAAACTGGTTTTACGTTTTACTTTCTTCCAAGACCCACAAAGCTCGGCTGAGGTGAAACTACACACTATAGATGTGCGCAGGGCGGTCCTATACTATGTAAACAAAACCAGACCGCTAAGGAAAACAGACCAACTGTTTGTCTCCGTAGCTACAGGCAAAGAGGGAGATCGCGTCTCTAAAGGTGCCATCTTTAAGTGGATTGTTAACTGGCTCCAACTGTGTTACTCCCTTTCTGAAAAAACTTTGCACGCCAAGAGCCCACTCTACAAGAGGCATTGGGGCCACTCAGGCTTTCATTGCACATGTACCCCTTGACACCATTTGCAAACCAGCTACTTGGAGCTCTATTCACACCTTTAGTCAGCACTACTGCATTGACACCCATTCCAAGACAGATACTCAAGTGGGACAAGCGGTTCTAAGACATTTATTTGCTCATGACCCTTCTCACATCCCACCTCCTTCTTCTAACACTGCTCGCTAATCTATGCACAGCATGTGATCTAAGCAGATTCCACAAGCCTCAGAAGAGATTCATTACTCACCGTAATCGTATTTCTGATGCTTGTATCAGCTTAGATTCACATGCGACCCACCCTTCCTCCCCTCTGAGAGAAGGCGCATGGATGCTTGTAGTCTTATCTATCTATCTGCTTGGATTATCTGTACTCGCGCTACTCCTCATGCTACCTCATGTCAGAAAAAATACAATCTGAGGGACCTAGACGCGTGAGGGATCATGGATACAGTGGACGTCACACTAGGGATAGTATTACTGGCACGCCCTGTGTCGACACCCATTTTCGAGTTTCGAAAAATAAACTGTAATACACCGCAGTTTCCACTAGATGTCGGCCTATGCACAGCATGTGAATCTAAGCAGATACAAGCATCAGAAATTCAGAAATACGATTACGGTGAGTAATGTATCATATATATATATATATATATATATATATATATATATATATATATATACACACACACACACACACACATCAGGAGTGTTCCTCATGCGGGAGAGAAAATCACTTCTGTTTGGTGTGCAGGACATCGAAAGCGAACAAACCTCATGCAAGAAACAATGAGGCATTCAACAACAACGTTCCTGCAAACAGACTCAAGGAATAAAAGAAAAGATCTACAGATCGGTGAGGATTGACGCATCTAGAGAGAAGGTCGCAGCACAGAATCTGTGTGCCCCGAAGAGCCATCCCAAACAAAAACGACTACATCATCTACGAATGACAACTCCATCCACGTGTGACTTGGATTCAGCATGGAAAAAAAAGTATATGTATATACCATCAGAAATCCTACAGCGATCGAGCACAGCCCCCATATTGGTGTTAGAAATAAACAGGCAGTCCCACAAGTTCTTGATCGACACAGGAGCTATTGTAAATGTCAGGGCTGAAGAAATAGTCCAGAAACGAACAAAGACACTGACGCTCAAAAGAGCTCAAGTGGATAAATATGCATATGGATTTAAGAAACCACTGAAATGCATTGGTACATTCATGGCCGACAGCTCCTACAAGGGACAGACTGACCAGATAATGATACATGTCATCAGAGCTGACAGACGTTGTGGCTGTATCCTAAGTTTCAAATCCACGTGCAGATGGGCCTTATAAACATACTATACCACCTTATGATGAACAAATACTTAACAACTGCGGGCAAGATTGAAACCACATTCCCATCACTTTTCAAAGGAATTGGGGAACTTAAAGGGTGCCAAGTCAAGCTACACATCGACCCAAATATATAACCAGTGGCACAACACTACAGAGGCATCCCCTTCAACAATCAGGCTCAAGCGGGAAAGGAACTACAATCACTCATCAAAGCTGACATCATAGAACCCATGAAAGGCCCCACGCCTTGGGTTGCCCATAGTACCGGACGGCCAGGTACATCTATGCATAGAGATGAGGATACCGAATCAATCTATATTCCGGGGAAGAGACCAAGCCCAACAGATATGATTCAATTATTAAAAGGAGCCACAGTTTTCTCGAGATTGTACTTAAACAAGGGATGTTATCAACTGGAGATCAGCGAAGACTTGAGATGCATCACCACGTTTACAACACACTTGGGTGTTTTCCGTTACAAGAAGTTAACCTTTGGGATATGTTTGGCAGCTGAAATATTCAAAATAAAATACACAAAGTCATCAGGCACATACCAAACTGCCTAAACAATAGTGATGACATTCCGTTTTTTGCACATCTTAGGACAACCATGATGCCACTTTTCTCCAAGTGTGTAAAGCACTAGAAGACACAGAGCTCACACTAAACAGAGACAAATGCGATTTTAATAAGTTGACCCTCAAATGCTCCAGCCCTGCATTCTCGGAAAAAGTGATTGAACCGGATCCTGATAAAATAACAGCCTTAAGAGAAGCACTGCAACCACTCAATGTTGCGCAAGTAAGATCGTTCTTGGGATTTGCTAGCTATTTCTTGCGCTACCTCCCTGATTTTGTTACTGTTGGTTACCCTTCGCAACACCCTTTCCCCATCCCACCCCATACCTTATTCCCCCCCCCTGCTCCTCCATATTCATCAGAGACCCTTCTCCCTCGTTTCCTGTTTCTTCCAGAGCCAACCAACGCGGATGGCCCCTCCACTAAGGGAATCCACATTCAGGTTCCCCTCTTTCTTCCAACGTCAAACTGCATTCAAGTTCCAGTGTATACTTTAGGTACGGATTTTTGTAATTGCAGTTTTACTTTTTCTTTTTCTAATTCCATGTACTACTTTATCAGATCACGGTTGCACTTTCATTGCTCCATTAACTCCAATCATTGCTCTGTATTCCCCCGTAGTTATTCCATATTGGATGAGAGCAAAGAATAACACTGGGGGACTGCACAAATTGTCTAGCCCCTTAACTACAAGCGGCCATTTCCTTTTTCACTTCCTCTGAAGACCCATATATAAGGACACCGGACAAACATATCGGCTCAAACAATAAGCCCTAACACAGGTCAGTGCGAGTCCAGTTCCAGAAATCTTAATCAGACTACGGCAGATTTTTGTTCTTAATATTTAAATATTTAATCTAGTAGCCCCTGCCTTGGTTCAGAGCCAGGCAGTAGTTTTTACTGTAGATAGAGACAAAACACCCGGTCTCACTTTCCGTTTTTTTTTTATCTTCCCCCTCCCTCTTCTACTCCTCCAGAGAGGCAAATCCAGAGGCCCAGACGAAGGCTCATCAACAGCTAGCCGAAATACCCATGGACAGAGCCCAGATCCTGCTCTCCAGTCCATACCAAAAAACCTTTTAGGGGGTCTCTACCCCTGGCGTCGACCAATGGTTTTGGTCCTCTGTTGGCAATATGTTTTCCTTCATTCCCTCCTTTTAGCTGGTCCATTCAATGGGCCGAGACGATTTAACTAGCTCATCCAAACAGTAAACTGCCAGATATAATTGACAGAGGCCCTTAGATTGAAATACGATAGGGAACTTGCATCAACCAGATGTGCTCCTTGGCTCTATTGGATCTGGTGCCAACTGTTGGACTTACTGTTTCAGAAGTTTGAATATATGTAATCTTTAGTTTTATCTTTGTAATTTGTTTTTCCTTTTGCAATCTTTATGCACACACAGTACTAACCCACCAATGAGTTGTATAATTGGTATTTATGATGTGTACTGTAAAACTATGTTCTCTATATATATTACTAAATACTTTAAAAACTAAAAATCCATTTGAATGACTGCTAATTCAATAAAAGCAGCAACTTAAGTTCAAACTAACATTTCAAGTTTTTGACTGGATTACTACAGTTGAATTTGTTCTATTTAGGGATACTTGGCTTACCTTTTTGAAGCTTGCATGCAAAATTAAGCAATCAGAATTTATAGGCACTAAAATAAGAAATTGATGCCAAGAAGTACATATGTGGATAGAAACCCCCTCTTATTGTTTCGCCTTCGCAACACCTCCCCAGGAAAGATCAGGAGTTTGTGTGGTCTGTGAATGTCGGATGGATTTAGATGGAATCCGGAGGAACATGGTGTTGGCTGTTTGCATATCCTATTTCGTCCCCAACCTCAGCACGGAGGTCACAGTGGATGACAGCCCATTGGGTTTGGGAGCGGCATTAGAACAATTCTCAGACAAGTTAACATCGCGAAGGAGAATCATATGTAAGCAGGAGCTTCACTGACACAGAACAAGCCTTCTCTCATGCAGAAAAAGATGGTTTGGCCGTGGTGTGGGCGTGCAAATACTTCCATCTATTCCTGTTCGGAATGTCGTTCACTGTGATCACAGATCACCAAGCCTTGACTACGATATATGGGGAAACCGTCGACACACATGCCTCCCTGCATTGTGCGATGGGGTTTAAGAGTGCAGGATTTTAAATTTGTCATGGTGCACAAGCCCGGGAAGGATGCAAATCCAGCGATTACCTATCAAAGCACCTGTTGCCCTCACACAGCATAAGGGTATCCGTGGCAGATACATATGTCAATGTTGTCACACACCACGTGCGCCCAGCGAGAATATTGCTCGAAGAACTGCACCAACACACTGCGGATGACCTGACATTAAACATCATTGTCACGTGTATCAAGTTAGGAAAATGGAGACATGCACGATGACTAGCAGAGGGAAATGCCTCTGTGGACTTGCATACTATACTGACACTACTGTTGGTGAAGGATGGCCTGTTCACATCGAACTCAAAACTATTTCTCAAAGGAAACAAGATAATAATTTCCCCCACATTACAGCGGAATGTCATTGACGTAGCTCATGAAGGTCATAGGGGCATTGTTTCAACAAAGACTACAGAGATAAAAGGTACGGTTCCCTAGAATGGACCTTCTACTGGAGTCAACCTTGAAAGGATTAACCATCTGTCAAAGCTTACATCAGCAGACATAACCAGAACGACTAATCAGGACACAACTACCGGAGAATGTATGGGAAGAGATAGCAATTGACTTTTTTGGACCACTACACTGTGGCAGTTATATACTAGTAGCAATGGATGACCACTCCCGGTATCCGGAAACACAAATCCTCCATTCCACAGCTGTGTTTGTGGTAATACCCGCACTTGTCTGAATATTTTCACCATAAGGAATACCGAAAATAGTTAAATGAGACCACTGGCTTCAAGGTGTTTGCTAACTGCATGGGGTTCCACCGCAGGAGGGTAACACCTCTATGGCCCTAAGCCAACGGGACAGCAGAACGCTTCATGGCAAATCTCAAGTGGGTGGTGCAAATATCCAGCATCACACAGAAGCCATTGGAACAGGCCATACATCAGCTATTGCGAGACTACTTCAACACGCCTCATAGTAGCACCAAAAAAATGCCCAGCGGAACTAAATGTTTGTGAGACAAGTGCGCACTAGGATGTCCCAAAAAGAGAAACCAGGACAAGTGTCGCAGTACAAAAGGCAACTACACAGGCACGACACAAAGGCAAAGGAGAATTTGAAGGCATATGACAACCATAGGAGGAAAGCACACACCTCTGATCTCCAAGTAGGTGGCATAGCAGTAGTGCACAAAGCAACGCAGCAGACCTGTGACGGTGACAGAAACCAGAGGGACAAGGATAACAGTGGAAAGAAGGGACACGAGCATCACACACAATGCATAGTTCTTCAGGAAGATGCCAGGTCCAAGTCCAGAAGAAGAGGAAGTCCGACATGAAGGGACTTCTGAAGAATCGGGATGCACAGGGGATGAAGAATGGTCAAATCATGAAGATACAGCTGAGGAGGAAGGTGGAGTTCAGGGACAGGAGAACAGTTGGCCTTGCAGATTAGTGAAGAGGCGATGGGGTAACTATACGGATTTGTTTAATCAAGGGGAGAAAGTAATGTTCCAACATGCAGTGCCTTCACGTCCTTATGTAAGGAGTTTGGGTCCCATTCAAAACAGACCTGACAAGGTTAGGGTGGGAGGCCGGACAGAAAGAGGAGCTTCAGTATGACTATCACCAAGAGTGTGTGCACCTTCATTGGAGCTGCTCCCTGCTACTCACAGGGATTTAACTAAAAACATGTTGTCTTTCAGGTGCAATCACTTGGCGGTGCTTTAATTTCCTCTTCATATTTGTTGTTAATTTCTGTGCCATCTTCCTGTTTTTCTTCGAGCAGTGTCCTAAGCTCCCTTTGCTTCTCGAGGCCCAGTGCATTGATCAGAATACCGTCCGTACTAGGATGTGTTTTCTGTGGGTGCCTGTGGTGCACGCTCGCTTCAGAATTTCTCTCCTCGGTTTACATTTCGAGCTCATCTGCGCGTTGCTGTTGTGGAAATGCTGAATTGTTAGTTCTCTTTATTTCCCAAGTGCAATTGCAAGCAGACACGCTGCACTGCTCATGGTGCGGAGTCCTCACTTGCCTTGCTCTCTGCACCTGCGCTCTGGGCCCTTCTCCCAATTCAGCCCCTTCAACTATAAAGGGAGGGACTGAGTGTAGGGTTGGCATTCCTACTTGTCTCTTCTGTGCCATCTTTCTGTTCTTGCTATTTCATTATCCCACCCTTGAGAGATCCCATGAAGTTCGATCATGCTCCCTACTTCTGGGTATGTTTCAGTGATGCTTGGCAGAACTGCTTTCCCACTAAAGATATCCAACGTTCAAATGTTTTAATCAGCAAGTGGCATTCGCATCCGTTCTATGCCGTTGGCCCTTTTCTCTGAAATGCGACTACTTTTTTTATAGAAAGATTCAACTGTGAAACATGTACGAGCCTAGAGGCATAGCGTAGACCTCGCCATGTTCTTTAGCCCCAGTGCTGGTCACGCAGCTTCCTTTGAGAGTAAGCGGATCCTAACAGGGCACTTCTGCCTCTCAGGGGCAGGGTGGTGATATCTGCCACTAATTGTCTGGTTCAGGTGTTCTCGGTACCTGCTCTATAGCTGCCCGGACCTATTTCAGGAGATCTCTTTGAGTATAGACCCTCAGCTGTGGGGCAGATGTGAATGAAAAGCACAGACAAAGTATTATGTACCTTTTTCTAAGACCGCCCCGTTCTGCAGTGAATTCCCAATACAGTGCTGGAACCCTGTGCAGAAACCCGAACCAGTGTTTCTGCTCTGGGTTCTTCATTAGTGCCAGGAATTCTGAAGGGAGTGCGTGGGTCTGAGTGTTCTTCTTTCCGCAGAGCAGCTTGATTTCTGTATATATACCGTGCCTTCTTTCCCTTCACCTGCGCATTCCACAGGAATCAATGACACAAAGAGAGCAGCCCTGTTTGCCAAAGTGGAGATCACTCCAGATTCATTGCACTCTATAATAAGACATGTGGGCAGAGGATCAGTCTGGTCTCCCACGCCTTTCACCACAGGGGGCTGTCTGTCTACAAAATATGGATTAATTGGACCTACCACCCAGATGTTGAAGTGCTGTTTCACCCTCATTCTGCAGGGGCGTCAGAATGAGACCACCACTGTCTATCTCATATCACAGAACAGTCTAATAACTTTTTTTCTGCTATGTTAGGCCTTCAGTAGCTGCAGTTATCCTCTCACAAAATCATCAAAACATATAGCATCCCATGTCTGCTCCTTTTAGCTGTCTCGTTTAGAGACGCCGAAGATTCTGTGAGGATGCAACCTGTACCCCTTCACATTCTCCCGAGCAAGTACTATGTCCACTGGTTGAGCTGTGTGAGGAGCGGGAATTGAGAAGGGAAGTGAGGAAGCACCAATCTGGTGCTATCAGCATTAGAATACTCAGTGAATGTAAATTGCGGGTGTCCAGTTAAAGGGTCGAATGCAAAATGGTCGAGTGCATTCGACCGAAAACCAAAGGATTGAATATTTTTTTTAAATATATATATTTTTTTGTTGCTCCAAAAACAGGGGTTTGGTGGGTGCCCCCCCTAAAAAAAAAAATCGATCCTTTTTTCCGGTCGAATTGCCTCGACCCTTTTGTCATTCGACCCTTTTTTCCGATCCTTTGACCTATAACCTAAAATGCGTCATGTGCAGCATGAGCCACTTTCTTTTCTGTCTCCCTGACTCTCCTTCTTTATTCTTTCAAGAAAGAAACTCACTAGCTCTCTCTCTGTTCTCCTCCAGGTACATAGTGTCCTTTTTCCTGATCGTCACCCAGCTGGGTTTCTGCTGTGTGTACTTTGTGTTCCTGGCTGACAACATAAAGCAGGTATGAGGGAGATGGGAACTGGAATTTTATGTTGCCCTGCTAAGGGGGTGGGGCAATGTTTTGGGAAATGTCATGTGGGGCAAAATAGACCTACATTTTGCTTCATTGGTCAATTGCCTAAAGCCTGTCTTACCGAATTACCACCTACAGGATGTATTGTGATGGCAGGTAGGAAAGGCGGTCCTTCCATGGCCAGCCGCCCCCTCCCTTTTTGGGGCGCACACATATGACAATAACTCTGTATGCACATAGAGATTTGGGTTAATTAAGACTGCAACCATACCTATTTGTAAAGAACACCAAAGGAGGTAGGTAAAAGTCCTTTGAATTGATCACCTCCTTGCCATTGCCATCAAGATGAGGTACTTGACCCCCAAAATGTCCTAAGCCTAATCAACTGAGGTAGAGGCAATTGACTGACACTCCACACAAACCTGTGGGAGTTTCCTGTGCCTTGGACATTTAGGCTTTTCCTTTGATTGCCAAATGCACAATAAGGATTGCTCAAGGAGCTGCTTCTCCTTTGTCTGTTTAAACTGCACAGTTATCTCATCTGCAGTCCAGCATGAAAGGCAAACTCCCATTGAGTGTCTTTCTCAAAATCAGTTTTCCATCCAATTTTAAATGTGCCATCCTCCCATTTGTGCAAGTTCCCACCGTTGGTGCATTGAGTTGGCCAGTGATCTTTCCAATTGTGGTTAGAGTCCTCGCCCGCTCCTTTGTTACTCGGCCTGCTCAATTCGACTTTTGTGTATTCGATCCAGCATCATTTGTTTAGTGGTGTAGTGAACAGTGTTGCTTCTAGCCCGTGGCGCATACAAGGTTGGTAAGGTATGGATGTTCGCATGCACACTAGTAGGGCACAGTAGGCGCCTGTGCAAGTCTATTCTCTTTTTTCCATGATTTTAGGCCTTGAGGCCATGACACACTGGAAGGAATCTGCTATAAGAAAAGGCCGTAACTCAACAAAAAGGGAGGGCAACGCAGAGCTGATTTGAGAGCATTCTTGGTCATTGCTGATGGGGCTCATAGAACCACCCCACACGGCGCAATCGCTCAGTAGCATTATTGAGTGGCCTGCATTGCTATCAAGGATTCCTTTCACAGTTCACTCTGCAGCAACATATAGAATTATACATGCCTAGCTAGTACAGAGATATAGTTCACAAAGGGCATCAGTGTGACATCTGATAGACCACGTGAGTGAAGCTCAAGTTTCCTATGATGCCATTTGGAGCTCCAAGAGGGCACACACCCATCTTTAGTTGTATGTTGCGTGAAATGGGAAGCTACCCATCTTAGTTTTATGTTGGGTTGGCCTGCTAGGTCCCTTTTCCGCCACATATGAACCAGCCGCGCCCGCAGTGTTGCGGGGAGGCACGAGGGAATTATATATATAAAACACACAGAAAATACCACGTTTCCACTGCTCTCACCCCACAGCCACACAAAAGAGAAAAATAAATCTTGGCCGAGAAAATGCTGTATCCCTGTCACAGCAGTTGATTATGAATTCCATGATCCCAACCATGACCTCAGACAAGGCAGGTTATTCAGAAAGGGAAAATGTTGCCTCATATGGCAGCTATGCAGAACAAATTCAACGCTATGTGTGCATCATTTGCAATTCAGTCCTATTACAGTGCAGTTCATTCATCCACAGGAATGGTTACAATATGCAAAATCAATGTTTCTGAGCATTGGCCTTCAGCCTGAAGAGAACAGGATTATAATTTATAGGACAGGCCACTGTAATTCTAATTGAGTTTGACATAATGAGAAAGGTTATACTGGCATGCAGATGTGCTAGTAGCATATTCACTCCTCATGAAAGACCTATAACAAATCAAGAAACCTTGTGTTTAATGGAATATAAACAAAGTGCCTGAAAGAAAAGACACCACCTGATGTTCTCCCTGTTGAATTCTCCAGATCCTTGTACTGGTAACATGTGATGCTTCACGACGTCTCTTCCCTTTTTACACAAACCAACATAAAAGTGAGACTACTTTATGCACGTACCTTTAGACATTTGCAAACCTGTTGGAGACATCCTTGGATTGTGTTCGGAAAGACTTTGCTCCCCTTATTTCCTCTCTCTTGGAGGGATCACTATCCACAATAGCTGTCTATGGAGCGATCAGCCCCATAATTGAAGTTCATAATCTGTCTCTGCACCTCACTGCATTTCAGGTGTTCACGTCATTCAGTGGCACACTTTTTCGAATGATCTTTTTAGGAATAGATTCGCCAGCACTGTCAAAGTACACAGAAACAGCTTGATCTTCAAAGCTTCTCCATATCTAAATGTGGGATGTCATACTTAATGTGTTGTCAAAATATATTTCATATTACTCCTATTACTCTGATATTTGTCTTCCAAAGAAGGCAATCTTATGAGCATATTGCTTCCTTTCAAAGTGTTGTGATAGGATCACAGCCTGAGTAAAACTGTATTCTCCCAAAAAAATGAAAAGCAAAACAACGAGGCTGAAAATAACGTGTTTTTAAAGTTACATTTTTGTGGGATTTGGTACCCTTTTTGAATAGATAAGGGGTGGGCTATGGGTATACATTAAAGTGGGGGAAGTGATGGGGGAGCCGCAGGGATCTTCCACCCATACCCCACAATAAAAAAAAGAAATTGTCTTTTTCCATGGGATTCTACTACAAAAAACGAGTTATTTTCAGCTGCGTTTTTTTGATTTCACCATTTTTACAGTAGAACCATTAAAACAAATGGGGAAAGCACGTTTGGTATTGTGAGGCAGGTGGGGACTGAGGCTGAACTGTTTTGTACTGTTCTGTTTTCAATTTAAACATTTTCTAACCATTACCCAAATCAGTGGCGGAACACAAAATGTGGGTCCCCCCCCCCCAACTCAGCAACAAATCACTGGTCACGCCACACTCTGGGCCGCCATAAATCATCACGCTTGTGCAATACCCACGAATGTGCCGCTGAAGCTATATGATGCACACTGCACTAGCAGAACAATATAAATATGTGTTTTAATGCACACACCCTCGCTCCAGCCTTGTCCGATTTCAGTAATCGCACTTTCACCACTGGCACGTTCCCCTCTCCCCTTAAGCACTCCCTTATGCATCCACTCCTCAAGAAGCTGTCTGCCGATCCTGCCTGCCTGGCAATCTTATCGCCCAATCTCCATCACCCCTTTCCTGGGCAAACTGTTGGAAAAGCTGTCCATCTCCCAGCTTACTCTCCACAGGGAATCTGTTGGTTGTGCTGCATGACCTTCAGGCTGGCTTCAGAGCTGTCAGAGTCACGGAAACTGCTCTCCTGAACACCTGTGAAGATCTGCTCTCTAACCTTGATTCCAGCATTCCTTCTGTCCTCATCCTCCTTGATCTTTCCTCTGCTTTCGACAAGGTCAACCACGCCATCCTGATCAATCTTGATCAATCGACTCCATGAGAACATGGGCATCACGGATCAGGCCCTTGCCCTTCTTCCTCTTGTACAGCCCCTCCCAGGTCCAACTTGGTCCCTTTCTCTCTGCTCCATCCTCTCACCCTGGTTTTTAAACCTCTACTTGGCCCTTTTGGCCCACCTGATCTCTACCTTTGCCTCTAACTTTGTGTTATGCAGATGACACTCTGCTTTCCTTCAGGCTCCCCTCAGACTCCTCTCCTCTCTCGCTCATTCCTGACTGTCTATCTGCGATTCAGGATTGGTGTGCCTCTAATGATGTCTGCCTTAATGTCAGTAAGATGCAGATCTTTCTCATATGGACTCCTGCCCCTGCTTTCCCTCTCTCACTCTGGCTGCCCGACTTGGGCCGTCTTCCTTCGACATTCTGTGAGGCAAACAACCTTGGTGTCATCTTTGACTCCACTCTCTCATTCTCTCCTCACATCTCTGACGTCGCCAGGAAGTCCCACTACTAGCTGCTCCTCCTCAAAGGTACTCTTCCCTTTCTCACTTTCCCCCAGAAGCTCACTGTCCCCAGAGCCTTGGTTCTCTCTAGGCTGTACTACTGCAACAGCCTCTTTCTCAATCTGACTTCCTCTACTCTCCACCCTCTGCAACTAATCCAGAACAGGTCTCAAGCCCAGGGAATCATATCTCTCCAACCCTGAAATCTCTCCAGTGGCTCCCAGTTGCTGCAAGGATCAAGTTCAAGACCCTTTGCATTGTCCACAACGCTTTCTGGGCCTGGGGCCCACACTACATCCAAAGCTCTCTTCCAAAATATCTTCCTTCTTAAGACATTTCCTCTGTTACCTACAACTCTCTAAGGGTTAAACACTTTTCCAGGCAGAGGGTGGGTGGTAGATCTCTCTCCCCTGCAGGCACCTCCCTCTGGAATAGCCTCCCTGCCCCTCTCAAACTTGAGCCGGACCACCTGAAGTTCCGGAAGCAGCTCAAACCTTTCCTCTTCTCTTCTGCTTTCTCTCTCTCCCTCCCCTGCTGGCCTACCTGACCTACCTGTCTGCTGTACCGACTGGTTGCTTGGCTTCTCTCAGAGTCTCACTGAGTCCAGACTCTTTCTTGACAGTCACCCTTGCACTGCCTCTGGGCCTACCACGAACTTAGGGACTGTAACTGTAACACTACAGTCCCTTGTTCTCCTTGCACTACCCAGAGCCGCGCTGCACTTACTCAGACTATTGCTGCCCTGTTTTTCCCTCTCCTCTCCCTTGCACTTCCCCCCTTGCTTTCCCCTTGCACTTCTCATTCTTGCACTTGCATGATCTGAATGACACAAGGCCTAGTAAGATTGTTTGTCTTGTCCTCCCTCTATTTTCCCACCCTTTTCTTGTTGCGCCTAGAAACACTTGTGTACAGGCGCGTTATAAATGACTTATATCATATCATTTGATCACAGATGCCCAGAAAAATATACAAAGCCGCAGTAAGAAGCGGCTAGACTGGCAGCACCCAAATGGCAGTCTAGCCAGGTAATTCACTTAGCTGGACTGCTTTATTAGAAATGCCCAGTTAAAAAAATGTCATACCAAACTGAGGAATGACTAGACTGGCTACACCGAAATGCCTCTCTAGCCACTAATACCACATATCATGCCTGATTAGCCTGGACATGGACAGACTGTATGATTTGTTGCACAAGCCTGCACCTCCCACACATCCCTTCTCCCTCCCAACCCTACCCCAACCTCTAAACCCAACCTCTGTGCCCAGAATTACCTCCACCTCCTTCTTCCTTGTCCCAGAGCTTAGGGATGAGGCTCTTTGCCTCATAGGTAAGTACTGGGATGAGGACAAATGGGACTAGGAGTAATGATAATTACAGGTAGTTAAGTCAGGCATTACCTCCATGTACCTCTACCTCATCCCAGTACTTGTGTATAAAGCACTCTGCCTCTTACACAAGTGCTGTCTCATACACACTGGGACGAGGAAGAATAGGGCTAGGAGTAATGAGTAATCAAGGCATTAAACGCAAGTATTGGTGCAACAACATTGAGTTGACTGGGATTCAGCACTCCCTCCCCCTTGCCCCTGAAATTTTGGGCTATGATGACTCAACCTGGTCGACCTTCACAGCAGTTGCCAGACAGAACAGGACACAGATCTTAAATGTCACCTGGGTTTTGCTGTTAACAAGAGCCCAGCAATTACTAACATAAAGCATTTCACTGTTAGCACCTGCATTCAAATGCCACATTTTTTAGGCAATTGAAATCGTGACGTGGGTTTAATACTTGCATGCCAGCGGAGTGATTGGAAGGGTAGGAAGGCAGCAGGAGACCGCTCATTCTCACAGGAGTCTATAAGTGGTTGCTTTAAAGGAGAGAGTTAACTGCTTGTAACATTGAAGCTGCACTAGAATAGTCTCATTAAAATGCGTAAAGAAATGAGATGCCCCAAACAAATTAGTTTGCCCCTCCCTCACCACCCATGAAGTTAGCGCCTCTCCCAACATTTGAAAGGTTAGCCCCCCGAAATGTAGATTTGTTGAGCCCCTGAACGCAAGCACACACACCATTCACCATATACACACACGCACACCCAGCAATCCATATATTTAAGTGTGCACCCTTTCACCATACAGGCACACACTACCAGGCACCCATCCATACATTTAAGTGTGCACCCTTTCACCGTATGCTCACACAGGCAGCCACCTATACATTTAAGTGTGCACCCTTTTACCATACAGACACACCCAGGCAGCCACCCGTACATTAAAGTGTGCACCATTTCACCATACACTCACACAGGCAGCCACCTATACATTTAATTGTGCAGCCTTTCAACACACACACACACACACACACACACACACACACACACACCACACACCACACACCACACACCACACACCACACACCACACACCACACACCACACACACACACACACACACACGTCATGGGGTTGAGGGGAGCCCTAATACTTCCCCAAAAATTGGGCCTCATTACAACTATGCCGGTCTGGAAACAACGGTGCCGGTAAGCTTACCGGCACCGTTGTTTCCGGACTGACATATTACAGCTCTGCGAGCGGTTGCTATCCCGCCCGGCAGGTTAGACCAGACCTGCCAGGCGGAACGACACCCACCCGCAAAGTTTTAATGGAAGCACCAGCACCATTATTAATGGTGCCGGTGCTTCTGTGGACCCCATTCCCATAGAGTCCAGTGGAAATGGGGACTTATCATTTGCCGGCGCCTGACTCCCCGGACTGACGGGCTTGTAATCTCCCTGTGTTCCCGGGAAGTCGGGCACCGGTAAATCATTACGGGTCCGGCGGCAACCTGCCGGTAGCACCGGCACAGTTACCGCCAAACCCGTAATGAGACCCATTGTTTCTTTTTGAAGTCACTCTGACTTCATAAAGAAATTATTTCCGTTAAGCACCGAACCATAACGGCAGTAATTTCTTTGGGAAGGCAGAGTGACTTCAAAAATAAACTATTTCTTTTTTAAGTCATAGGGCTCCCCCCCCCCCCCATGACATGGAGGCCTCCAGCCTACGGTCAGCCATGCCATGGGGAATGGGAGAGGCGGAGCCCTCAGACTTCAAAAAGAACATTTCTTTTTGTAGTCACTGCCTTCATAAAGAAATGATTTATGTTACAGAAATCATTTCTTTATGAATGCAGAGTAAATTGAAAAAGAAAAAAAAAATTGGGGAAAAAAAATATTTTTCTTTTTTTTTATCCAGGGAGCCCCCCCACACATCATGTGCAGGCGGGGCCCCCTGCACCGCGGTGGCTGTGGTGGCCCCTGTTACGCCAGTGACCCAAATGCTTTATTTTATAAATCTGATGGTCTTGTCTACATGTCCATTAAAATATTGATGAACTGCTGTCAATCTAATGTTTTATTCTTTGTTCTCTTTGAAAGTGAACCTATGTAGATTACATCCATTGCCCATTAGGATTTCCAAAAGTAGCCTGCGGTCCCCAGCAGATGGGCTGATCTTTAGAGCTTTATTTGCTAGAGGTTCACTGTGTACACTTGTTTTGTTGTTCAAGAGCTGTGCACCTTTGTCAAGATCTGGTCATCAATATTCCTACTGCACACATTTCATGGTTCAGTCCATACCGACAAGTTCCTGGTAGACAATCCTCATTAAGCAGCATTTAATGCCCCATACGCAGCACTCCACTGCCTCTCTATAATGCATCATCCTTGATAGTTAGATTGATGGTGAGTTTCTTTATTTCAGGAGACCAAATGGATGGTCGTGAGTCCTTGCTTTCAGATGCCATTAGCTATTTGTGTTTATTGTTTATGAGGGTGTTAAGTTAGACAGAAAAGAGGTACATAGGAAGCATTATAGGTATTGTAGTCAATCACTGGTTAGGGTGCCTGTACACAAGAACGAGGATGAGTGAGTCGGAGTGACTGGTCATGAGGTGGTTGGGTAGTGGGACATGAACAGGGAACAAAGACACTCTAACAGCATTTAATAACGTAACAGTAAGGTCTGGAGTTTCAACTGATGTTAATATTCATTTTGCAGCTAGAACATAGATGTGGTATCTAGGTGGGAGTGTAAGGCTGCAGTTAGTAGGGCGTAGTGGGAGGTCAGTTAGGTGGGGCTCCTTCACTGGCTGAAGTTTGAGCCTGTGTTTAGTATGTTCTAAAGATGGGCTGGCAGAAGAGCGAGGAGGCACAGTGAATGTGGGGGACTTGATAAATTGAAGAGGGAAACACATTTTACGGAACAAGAGGGAGAGTCCAGGGAGACGCAGTGCACAAGATTGGATTGAAGGGGTGGGCAGGACTGTGAAAAGCTTAGTAAATTAAGGGAAGGAATTTATAGAGCGAGCAAATTTACACCTATAACCAGCATGGTTATGGTTTGTGGAGTTGCAGAGGTTTGTGGTAGGTTGTAGATGGGAGTTTGTTGTGAAGTTAACACTTTGTTAAGGGGTAAGAAAGAGTAGAGGGAATACCAAGAGGTTGGCTCAAGCAATAGCCAAGTTTGCTGAGTACGTGAGTATAGAAGAACATGTTGGAGTGGTGAGTGAGATGGTAGCAGATTTATCTGATGTTCAGAAGGTTAACCCCTGCCGCAGTGGGAGTAGCCATAATGATCTGTTAGTCTCAGGCCTCTGTCAAAGAGGGCCCCAAGCTTGCAAGCCGTGGGTGAAGGAGTGAGCATGTCTGGAGAAAAGCAGATAGGAGATGGCATTGATTTTAGTTTTGGAGGAGTTAAGAATGAGTCGGCGTGTTACCATCCATTGCAGATGGCTGTCTGACAGCTGGTACTGCATTTAGAGATGTTAGGGATACACGGGGGTGGGGGGGTAAAGTAGAAGATGCCTGAGTGTCATCAGCAAGTAGGTGGGAGTGTAAGGCAAAGGATGAGATGAGTTTTCCTATGGCGGTGGTGCAATCTTGTGAAAGTGGTGTGGTGTGAGAGGAAAGGTTATAGTTGTAAGAGATGGCAAAGGAGCGGTTACAGAAATACGAGGCCGCCTAATGGAGTAAGGTGTCCATGAAACCGAGGACGGAAATGGTTTGAATGAGGGAGGGCAAGTTGGTTCACCATGTCGAACTCTGCAGATATATCTGACATTTTGATATGTGGATGGGTGCAGTTTCGGTGCACTCTACTCCAGAGCCCAGATTGTAAGGGATCTTTAAAGTGAGTGTTCCTTGAGGTAGCAGATAATGCCATTGAAAACAATTCATAGGCGGCTTTTTGAGTCGTGGTGCAGAAGAAAGACTGGTCTATGGAAGAGAGAATTGTTAAGGTCACCAATGGGTTTCTTAATTATGGCTAGCTTATAGCAGGCAAGGAAATTCCATGTGTCAAGAGAAATGTTGAATTGGGACAAGAGGTTGCTCTTTAATTGTTTGTACTGCAAAGAAGTCAGCATGAGCACATGATGGGTTAGCTGAGCGGTGGAGTGGTAGGAGTTTGATGGGGAAGGTGGGAAAAAAGTGATCAAGTGATGAGGGCGTGGGGTGATGGGAGGTGGAAAGATGGAAGGAGGGAGAGTTTAGAGGGTGGACAATATGTCACATGTCTTATTGATTTTGTTGGTGAGGTAGAGCACAAAGTCGTCATTTAAGAGAAGCGGACGGGCAGCATTTTGTTTGGTGGGAAACACAGCTAGGAGGGTCATGGAATGTCTGTGAGGGTGAAAGTGGAGGGATGATATAAGGTGAGTGTAGTAAGATACTTTGGAGGAGTCGAGAGCAGTACTGAGAGCAAAGAGAGTCTTTGTAGGCACTGAGAATAGTAGGAGAGTGATCTTTACGCCAGAGATGTAGGTGGAGGAGCATGAGTTTCTTGAATAGGTGACTCGTTGCAGTGATCCATGGTTCGAGGGCGGGTGTGCGAGGGGATGAAGCTACGAGCAGGATATTCACGTTCAAAATAGGTGGCAAGTGCATTGTTGAAGTCATTGAAGGCTATTTTATTGGAATGGACAAGTGGAGGAGAGCGGGTTAGCAAGAAGGGCTTGATTTGGTCTAGGCATGGTGCCATAGAGTCAGGGTTGAACTTCCTCTTGGTGATAGGAGAAGGCATTAGAGGGCGAACAGAGATGTTGAAGTGCATGGGATAATGGTCTGAGGGAGACAGGTCAATAATAAGGGCAAAATAATGAAGGGTAGGGGATAGAAAGAGGACGTCTAGGTAGTTCCCACGGTGTATAGTCATTTTTTCGAATGCAAAAATCATTTTTTCGGAAAAAAAAAATGTCGAAAAAAAATGGAATTTTTTTGTAATACGTTTTTTATTCGAAATGGGGGGGTTCCCCCAGGCCCCCTTTTTAAATTTCTTTTTTTGTTTTACCCATTTTTTTTTTACTTTGGACCCCAAAATAAATATATAATTTAAAAAAACGGAATTCGACTTTTTTTTTTTCGACATTATTTTTTCGAAAAAATTGTCATTCGACATTTTTTTTCTCGCAAAAAATGACTGCCCACCAGTTCCCACAGGTGTGCATGAGTTGGAGATTTATGTAGGCTAACCAGAGAATGGTCATTGAGGGTCAAATTCAAATTTAAAGTTGTTAAGTCTTGGAGATGGTGCGGAGGTTGAGGTCACACATTATGAATAAGTGGACCTCCACTGGGAATGACTTGAGTAGTAGGTCAAGGTCATTTAAATGAAGTTTGAAGGTGCCAAGTGGCCGATAGATGTGGGGAGCAATGAGTTGGGACGAGATATGTTCTAAAGAGGAATAAGTAAAATTTGTGGGTTGAAGAGGGCTCATGGTGTGTTCTTACTGATAATTATGCCATCACCACTGGCTTTTCCGGAGAGTCTAGGGGAGTAGGAGAAGGTGGCAACGTCAATATGCATTGCGGAAAGAGTTGCAGTGTCCTCGGGGGAGATCCAAGTTTCAGTGAGCGCCATTATAGAGCGGTTGGGGTGAGCTGGTCAAGGTGGTTGGTGATGAAGTAAGTTTTGTTGCATGATTGATTGGGTATTTCAGAGTCCCAGGGTGAGTTCTGTAGGTGGGCATATGAGATGAATGGGTGGGGGGAGGAGCAGTAGAGGGAGGCCGGCAAGAGTTGATGAGGTTGGAGAGAGTGATCATGAGAGAAAG
This sequence comes from Ambystoma mexicanum, assembly GCF_040938575.1. Classification (NCBI taxonomy): domain Eukaryota; kingdom Metazoa; phylum Chordata; class Amphibia; order Caudata; family Ambystomatidae; genus Ambystoma; species Ambystoma mexicanum. The sequence continues at coordinate 373,400,178 of NC_090926.1, read as the reverse complement.
TGCCGTTTCATGTAATGGGAAGATGGAGGTTGTATGGGAAAGGTGGAAGGTGATGGTCTGGGGAGGGACAGTGTATGGGGATGGATGGGAGGCCATGCTACAGAGGGAGAGTGAGAAATGAAGGAGAAACACTAGTCTAGGTAGGAGCATGATGATGTGGGGGTTGATACGGTGCAAGTGCTGGGTGCTGCAGGATGGGTAAGCACCTGGGGTAAAGTTGGTCTAAGCTCCCTGTCATTTGGCCGGTAGTGACCAAAAACATGGCACAGATGGGCTGATGGCAATTATGACACAATGCAGGTTACTGATAGGCTGGTAAGATTACAGTTTTTTAGCTTTATAGTGCACATCCTCGGGTAAGCCTTAGGTTTGTTTCGTAATGCACAGAACAAGTGTCGTTTAGCAATGCCAGGACAGATGTAGGATAAGTCGAAGGAAGCGAACATAGACAGGGGAACAGAAAGTTGTATGTGTGTAGCTGAGGGCCTTTGTGTTTGTAGATCTGATATAGGAGTGAACATGTATAACTAGGATGTGGGGGAGGAGAGGTCTTGCCTTGGAGCTAGAGGGGGGAGATCAGCGTTCGAAATATGGTAGGCAAGTATGGCAGTACCTTCCTAGGTGGCAACAGGTGTCAAGGGGGTAGAGTGACAACACACTTAGACGTAAAGAGTCAATGATTAAGCATGTGTGCATGTGTAACAGAACAGGGACTGAGGATGTCTAGATAAGTGCGGAGACCAGGGTTACCCACAAAAGAGAAAGAAAAGAAGAGAAGAATTTAAAAACTGGCTGCGGTCACGAAAGATCATGATGTTACCGAATGATCCAGAGAGTATGTTAAGAGCAGTGTGTAAAAGGCATATGGGTGAGATTTGGTAGCTACTGAATGATATGGATACCCCACAACAGGCACTACAGATCATCCCAATCCCAGAAGAACTATGGATAGATAATTTTGAGACCTTGTTCACCGACGTAAAGTCAAATGAGGTCAGGAGACAAAGTGAATCGAGGGTAGAGTGGGAGATTCCATAGGTCTTTCAGACTGTGGTTGAGATTATAAAAGTCTCTAGTAATTCCAGAGGGCCGGGCCCGGATGGCCTGTCAAAGGCTGTACTAAAGGAGCAGCCGGAATTATGGCCAGTTTCCTTGTGCATGCTGTTTGACCAGGTCACGAAACTCTGCGAGATACCTGCTTTATGGAATTCTGGTATTATTGTTACAATAATCACAGAGGGTGTTAGGGTGGTCACTTTGGGACCACCCAATCACCCTCTTGGATGTGCCATGCAAGATATCTGGGGCACAGGTGCTTAGATGTCCGATGAAGTGGATTGTAGAGACAAATCAAAGAGACATATGTCAGACCGGATTTACTAAAGGAGCTGGTACTAGTCTGAACACATTAGTGATAAGTATTTTTCAATCAAGAGTTCAGAGGAATCAAACTATGGTTTACCTTGCCCTTATTGATTTTAAGAAGCATTTGATAGCATTGATAGAGTGATATTATGGAACAAGATGAAGAAATGAGAGTGCGCCAAAAACATAATAGCAGTTATTAAAGCTTTATATTCAGGAACAACACTGAGATTGAGGCTGAATAAAGCGGCAAAACTGTCTAAAGAAATAGAAACTTTCAAAGGACTTAATTATGCCGAATTATGCAATGCCGAAGTGCTTAACAAAATTCCCAAGTTCCTTTTATAGAAAAACATTTCTAAGATTGCGGTTGAATTTATATCTCACAAAAGAAGTGCTGATGATACGTAAAATAAAAGGATATATGAACATGAACTGTAGGTGTGCTGTAAGGGACAGGAAAATGATGAGAAACTTAAACATATATTGCTGTTTTGCACAAGTTTAACAGCAAAGTGTAAACAGAGCCCGGACTATAGCCGCAGAGGATTGGTGGATACATTTATCAAGTGGAGAAAATATATCGTTGGTTATAGCAGCAATTACATTTTTAGAGGTGGTTTTTACAGACCCAATAATCATGATAGATGAACTGGAGATTTAAGATGCTTTTAAAGACAGAAACTATTTTAGAGTATGTATTGAGAAGAAGATGGGGGATTCCCGACTTTTATGTAATATATATAATGATGTAATATGAAATGATCTTGATTTTGTACTGGGAAAGAGCAAAGGGGTTTATTAACCAAAATTGCTTAATAAAATCAATTTTAAAAAAAAAAACAGCGCAGAGAGCAGGGTGACTCGGGAGAGGGGGATTTTTGCCCAGTTTTTTGTATAACTAATCTCTACCCCTCCATTTTTGTGTGACATGCAGGTTATTGAAGCCTCTGCCGGCACGACCAACAACTGTCACTCCAATGAAACAGTGGTGCTAACGTACTCCATGGACTCTCGTCTCTACATGATCTCCTTCCTGCCCTTCCTCATCCTCCTGGTTTTCATAAAGAACCTCAAGTATCTGGCAGTCTTCTCCATGGTTGGCAACATTGCTATGCTGGGCAGCTTGGTGATCATCTACCAGTATATCATAATGGTATGTCCCCCTTGAAGGCAAGACCACACATTGCAAGATCACACCACGGCATTGGTGAACACATCTCCAATTGGTTAACTTCTCACACAGGACCACACACTTCTAGACCCCACCTTTCTATTGGACATCAGATCGACATTGGAGTATTTATGAATGTAGGCAGCTTTCTTGTATACTGTTTGCACACAAGACCTCATCTTCTCCATCAGACATCTGTTTCTTCCTTCAGACCACATCTCACTCATTGGAAAACACCTCGCCACTGGCTCCGTGAACCACAGGTTTCAAATCAATTACATCTTTCCATTGGACTGTATGTTCCTGTTGAACCGACCTGTTCATTGAACCTCACTAAACCATACCCCTTCATTACTACACACCACCCTATTGGATCATACCTAACAACTGCACTGCATCTCCCAATCCAACTGGACCACACCTGTCTGCCAGAGCAAACCTTTCCATTGGATGCACCCTTCGCCAGAGCATGCCTCACCATTGGACCACATTGCCCCATTGACCGCACACGCCATTTCCATTGGGGCACATCTTCCCATTGGGGCACAACGCCTCTTTTGAACTAACACCTCTCCCTCTGGATAAGCTACTCCACTTTTGACTCCAACCCTTCCTTTTTGGCCCTACATTGCTGACACATGTTTGGGCCAACAACTCCCCTCCTTTTCAACAACACTGCTCCCATTTCGAACCTCTATCCACTTTGGCCCAACACTTCACCACTTTCTGACTAATACCACCTCCCCTTTAGCGCCAACACTCACCTTCAGCACCCCTCTTTTTGAACTAACTCCCGGCCCCTGTTTGTACCAATTCTGCCTCTGTCTTTGCATCAACATCTTCCTCCCACCACCCTCAATACCAATGCTCCACACCCATCTTTTTTACCACCACCACCCCTTCTATTTGGATCACTTTCCCTCCCCTTTGAACCAACACCACAAGCTCCCCATCCCCGTCCTCCTTGGGCACGCCCACCTCTTCCTACCTGTGGACCACCACCTACCCCTTTTAGAACATCCACCTCCACTTTTGGATCAACACCCCTCCTCTTTTGAACCACGCTACCTATTTGACCACACCGCTGCCACTATACGGCAGTCCATCTAACTACACCTCCATTTGATGTACAATAAGTCTCGCCTCCCCCCGAAACCACCCAGTCTTGTGCACACCCACTTGACTATATCTAACCAAACTTGGCTGTCCACTCTTCCATTTCTATGAAACTAAGATCTACATGCCACCAAATTAGAACACACCTATTGCACTCATGTTGGTATCTATGTCTGAATTAATTGATTAAACGAATACTGGTTTAAAGTAGCATGGAAGATTAATTTGCCACAAGGCACTTCATGGTTTGATTGCATGGGCACTATGGTATATTTTATATTTATCCAGCTTGCCTTCGGAAGACTACATCGCATTAACTGATCGATCCCACTTCATCTAGTAGTAATCTTACCGCTTCTTTCTTAGACTTCATGCAGCCTCATTAGACCACTCCTCATTGTCACTTGACCTCTCCCTGTCTCTACTACAGCAAACCTCCTTTCTCAAGAACCCCTTTGCTCTTGCACACCTCTCTGCACTTTCCTCCAAGATCACAACATTCTTATGACACCTCTCTTCTTGCTCTTTAGACCATAACCTTCTTAACACCACCACATTTCCTCCTTATCAGACAACACCTTTTTCTTACTTGAGCACACCCCCTCTGTCTAGATCACACCTCTTCCATACTGCACCTTTCGTCCTACTTCTCAAACCTCACTTTTCACTTAACATTCCTTGTTTATTCTTTGCAAGACCACATCTCTGTATCTCCTCTTTCACAACACTGATGCTTTATCTAACCTGTATATTGCATAAAGGTCAGCAATGTGCTCAGAGTCTCTGCTGTTTGCTAAAAATGCCAAAAAGCCACGTGGAGCAGCCTAGCTCAGGTTCGCTTTTCTTTTTGTGAACACTTTTCCACAGATAACAGCCTAATATGGGTAACTATTGCATTTATGCATCTTTCTGATATTCTGGTATCCAAAGTCACAGAGTCATTGTCAGAAGTACCTCCTAGTCTGCAGCTCTGAGACCATATCCCTGTATTTTTTCACTCTTGTGCCTACTGTTTTACCAATTTTTCCTGTGTGAGTATTGATCCTAGAATGCATCACAGATGCAAATGTAGACATTACCTCCCGCATGAGACACTTGGCGCCTCAGCATCAAGGTCTACTAAGTACTCTGCTTTCCCTTTGTGGTCTGTATGGACAAAAGTGGTTGGTGTCAGCCTTTGATCAATTTCAGGGAGTAAGGCACATTTAGACTAGGGGGATCAGCCTACCAGATAGCTGTGTTTCAAAATCCAGTGCTATGGTCCTTAGCTAGGCCTTGTTCCTGTTAATGAATGGGAGACACATGGATGTGACCATATTTGGTCAGGGCCTTTCCAGCCCTTGTATTTCAGGGGCGGCCTGGGGTTTGACCAGATAAGACCACAATGCTTGGATATCTGGATTCAGAGTTAAATTCACTTCTGAAGAGTTTTCTCTGGAAGAATCCAAGGAGGTTTACTGATTGTGACTGCCAAAACGTTTGACTGAATGTGACCCTCTGATTGGGTTGTGGACTTACCCTCACCCCAGCTCACAAAAAGCACATAGTCTGCTTACATTAGCTTGAATCATAAGAAGACTCAGACCTGATGAATGGACACGACAAGGCCTGTCTGTGTCCTACAACCATACAAGAACCTCTGTATGGCAAAGATCTGTTTCCAGACTTGTAAGAAAAGGACTTTTAGCTTCTCGGGTGAAACCAGGATTGATGCTTACGGTCCTTGTTTCAGAGGGATCAACATTGACTAGAGCCTCGTAACTGGTGTTTTTCTGCAACCCTTGCTGAACCTGGTCTCTGCGTTTACCCTAACCATAAAGAGAAGTGTGCACATACATGAACATACGATACACTGGCTGCTGATGGAGCCTAAAGACCTTCATCTGACTGATAACTTGACCTTTTAAATTGCAGTCCCCACCTACTGTGCAGATGTGAAACACTTTTCTTAGCTAAGAAAAAAGTAACTCCATCCACCAAAGAACGCTTCACTGCGATAGCCTGTATTGATCAGAGGGGCACCAAAGATCTGGGTTCTATTGATGTAGGGAAGGACAAATAGAAAACACCTGAACTCCTGGGGGCAACCACCTTTCTCACTATGTCAGATTGTGCCGTAGCAACCATTGGAATGTATCAGTAATAGATTTGACTGGTGTATAGGCGAGGGAGTTTGGAAAGAGGTTGGAAAAGCTGAGCTGTGTGGAGTAAGTCCGGAAGCTGGAGGAGAAGAGAGGCAGTGCAAGGGGGAGGTCAAAGTTGGGAAGGGAAAGATGGAGGTGGAGGAAGGACAGAGAGAAAAGGTGCATTTGGAACTGGTTTAGAGAATGATGAAGAAGAGCAAGGGGGAGGTTGGAACTGGGGACGTTGTTGAAAGAGAGAAAAAAGTGGGAGGAAAGGGAACCATCCGTGAAGAGATGGCGGGAGTATACCAGATAGAGGCTGGGTAGGGTATAATCCAGTGTATTGGTTGGCAGGAGCGGACCCTTGCCCACAACTTGCTGAGCGTTCTATCCCAGATTTTGTCTAAGCCAGCTCTAAGAAGAATTGAAAACCCGACAAAGTCTTTCTGGGACCTGGTAACTGGACCCAAAAGGAAAACAATAAAGGAATCCTTGAACCGTACATACAACCCTTGGCTGGTGGGGGATGGCATTAGTGAATCCTGCATGAAAATCAACTGTGGGACAGACACATGGATGAAATACCCTGTCATCTGGGCCCCTAGCTACAGAGCCCAGGAGGGCCAACCATTCTACATACCACCATAGAAGTGGCAGGGACCTAGAGAATCTCCAAGAACTGTGAGTGACTTTGTGGGAATGCGCAGTGCACTACAACCGTGCCCACAAAGTGTTGGAGACTAGGGAATTTTGACTTACTTAGACTAGGGCTTGAACATTCCTATCACATTTTGTTTCCCTTTAACCTTTTGCTCTGAATTTAGAAAAGTAACCATGTCCGGTTGAAACCACTCTCTATAGACCATGCTCCCACCCCCTATGTTTTGCTTAATCCAAAAATTCAACCTATTTGATGATTTCTATTATTCTCCAACATGGGGCCTGGCATGGATTCACAGGCTCATGAATATTCTCTGTCGTCAGGCTGGGCATCCTTGGTAAAAACTGTTTCACTTTCACTTACAAACTGTATTTCTCCTCTAAACCAATCATTGTCATCTGGGTCATACTGCCCCCATCCAATGACGGTCCTCTCCCTAAGCCCCTCTCTGACAACCATATTCAAATTTTTACTGCACGTGTCAGCGTTGCATTACCTCGAATTTGCTCTGCGAGCTACTTCTACTTTTTTCATGTTTTTTGTGGAAAAAGGTTCTATTTTTGTTCCAAAAGAGACAGTGTGCTCTTTTCTCCATCTGCCGAATGCGAGAATCCATTGTCAATGAAATTCAGTGCCCATCAAGGGCGAAGATCCTCAAAGTTTCCGTGCCCTACTACCATGACAGAGGAGAAGAAGGAAGGTCCCTCTTCAAGTCCTTCACCAAGTGCAGGCTTCGAAATGTGTTTGTGGAGGACAAGCACCTGCAATGCCTATATGTCATGATCTCTGCTTCCAAAAGGTCAGGGTTTTCCCAACTCCCTTGGAAGCAGATCCATAACCCAGGTTCCGAGTGTCAACCAGTCCCAATTGGGACCTTTTGGACCCAGTCCTGGCGCCAGTGGCACCAGGCTCATAAATATGCCCAGTCCCAGCGCTGGAAGCGCCGGGCTCATAATGCTTGGGTGGACTTACCTGCAGCAGACCATGCTGCTTACTTGCCTGCCAGTTGAGCCTCTGATCCTCTTCTGTTTGGAACTACTTTTCCTGTTGGGTGGGGCAGGAGCCACTCCCTAGATTCAGAACACTGGAACTCTTCTGGAAAGCAGGAACTCTTTTCTTACCTAGGCGTGGCTGTGTAAGGAGACACCTAGGCACTACAGGAGGCTATTTAAACCACACCCGATGGATGAATCTTGCTTTGCGTTATTCTGCATCCTCTGCAGCAGAACGCTCATCGTGTCTTCTGCATCTGATCCCGGGCCTAAGGAAAAAGGCTTACCATCCTGAATCCAGTCTTCAGCAACACCTATAAAGACAAGAAAGAACAGGTTAGCATTACGGTCTTCAGTGACAGCTCTTCACTTACCTGGTCCATCGGCTGTCACCAACGCCTCGCGCTGCATTCCGGCATCTGAAAGACAAAAGCTTACCAACTCTTCGCACGCTCCGGAGGCATTCGGCGCGGCATCGCGCATCTGAAAGACAAAACAAGGTGCGTTTAAAGACATTGGGGAACTTTAATACTCACGTGCCATTACTCCTTTCCACATCTAACCCAGTGGGTATTCCGGCACCCTGCAGCCGCTCCAAACTTGTACCTGCAAAATAAAAAGACAGTTAGAGCGCATCGTGAAGCAGGCAACAAGCGCTTACTTACGTGCTTCCAGGCGCTTCTATTCATCACACGGGCTCCATCTTCAACTCACTTCAGCCCGTCATCCGCCATCGCCGGAACCCTGCAAAACAAGAAACATCATTACTAAAGACTTTAAAGACATTAGAATTACTCGAAACTTACCGTTCGTGCAGTAAACGACGGACAGCAGTCCTCTGAAGTCAAGAGGCCTGCTCCCCTTATCCAGTGAAGAAACTGGTTACAGCACCCTGCCCCGAGGCAGATGGAGAGCACGGCGTTCACTTACCTAAGGTGAGAGCGTTAACCTTTGGGGTTCTACAGGAGAAGAGAAAGGGAAGAAGAGAGAGACATTCAATAACCCAGTTCCTTAATCCCATATTTTCTATCTGCAGACATCTTACCCTTCGAGTCAGACATACAGTGCACAGAGGTCCAGCCCAAAGAGCCAGCCGTATGTTACACATCACCTTTGAAGATACGGTATACGCCCAGTCAAGACCGGCGCCTCTACGGGAATCAGGTGAGCATTACAGAACGCAAAGCCTACCACAAAACTCCCGTCCAGGCGCTATGGAAACCTCGGATACCGACCAGCTAGCCCAGTTACTTGGGGAACTAAGGGCAGAAGTGCATGCAGCCCGTCAGGAAACGAACGCTCTAAGAAGGGAACTGATTATTTCCAAGGAGCGAACAGATGATCTCGCTAGACAATTGCTACAGTCACAAGCCGGACAGACCCCGTTACCCGCATCTGGGGGAAATCTTCCTTCTACATCCTCTATGAATCCAGTGCAGATCAACCTACCTGGGAATGTACCTCTGGCTCCGCCCGAACGATTTTCTGGTGACCCAAAGAGGTTTGCAGTATTTATCAATCAGTGCCGGTTGCATTTCTTATGCCGGCCAGCAGCCTTTCCAACTGATCAAGCTAAAGTAGCTTTCGTGCTTTCGTACCTTAGTGGCAATGCGGCAGACTGGTCGATCCCTCTAGTAAATCAAGATGATCCGGTCCTCCATGATTTTCAAGCTTTTCAGCTGAGTATGGAAAAACTGTTCGCAAGACATTCACAGGGGCAGGCCTTGGACAATGAGCTTCTTTCGTTGCGACAAGGTAATCAAGACCTTTTGGCTTATATTGCGTCTTTCAACAGACTGATAGTGGAAACTCAATGGCCTGAGGACAAAAGGATTACGCTGTTTTATAGAGGTCTACGTGGAGAGCTCAAAGATGTGTTAGCCCAAGTAGTGAATCCCCCACAAGATTGTTCGGACTATATAGACTTAGTCGTTCAAATAGATCACAGACTGCAGAACAGGAAGGCCGATCGTTCCAAGTTTGATGCTCGAGTATTTTCCAAACCGCCAACTCCTTCCAAAGGAGTAGACTCCGGGGAACCCATGCAAATAGGGGGTCTGAAAGGTCCTCTAACACAAAAGGAGCGGGAAAGGAGAAAACAGTTGCAATTATGCCTCTATTGCGGAAACTCAGGGCACTTTCTTCGAGACTGTCCGGTGAAACCTGCCAAGAAGGCAGTAGGAGCTGCAGTTACCAAAGTTACAAACTCTGAGCAGGGAAACAACCTCGCCCGACAAGAATAGAGGTCCTCTTGCCGAGCGTGAAAACCAGTCCCGTGACCTCGCATTTCGTGATACCTATGGTCCTCATTAGCCCTGATAATCCGGATCGATTACATGCAATTGAAGCTTACGTCGACAGCGGTGCCATCGGCAATTATGTGGATCATGAAATGGTTTTGAGGATGAATCTAACTCTTTGTCCCAAGGCTGTAAAGGATGTCATTACTACGGTGGATGGTACGGAGATAGCCTCCGGGCCGGTAACGCATACCACTCAAGAGGTGACGCTAGTAAGTCAAGATGGACACCATGAGAAGATCGCGTTCGATGTGATCAAGGCCCCTCAGTTTCAGATTATTCTAGGAATACCTTGGTTAGAGAAACACAATCCTCTGATCGATTGGCGAGCAAGAACGGTCCAGTTTCCAGAATGTGTCTCTACTTGTCACCCTCCACCTGGTGTTGCACTGGCGGCAATTTCTTCAGAGACTCCCCAGTTACCTCCCGAATACCTAGAATACCAAGATGTTTTCCGGAAGGATCAGGCTAACTCTCTACCTCCTCATAGGTCTTATGACTGCCAGATAGACCTGATACCTGGATCTACTCCTCCTTGTAGTAGAATTTATGCCCTCACCGAGCCTGAGAACCTTCACCTTCGACAATACCTGGATCAATACCTGGCAAATGGGTTTATTCGTCCTTCCAAGTCCCCTGCTTCTTCAGCTTTGTTCTTCGTTCCAAAAAAGGAAGGAGACCTTAGAACTTGTATAGATTATCGCTCCCTGAACCAGATCACCGTTAAGAATAGATATCCGTTACCTTTGATCCCTGAACTCCTGGACCAAGTCAGAAAAGCATGCATATATACAAAGCTGGATCTTAGAGGAGCTTACCACTTGGTACGAGTAAAAGAGGGCGATGAATGGAAGACGGCCTTCCGCACCAAGTATGGGCTATTTGAATATCAGGTCATGCCCTTCGGACTTTGCAATGCCCCGGCCGCCTTTCAATATTTTATGAACGATGTCCTCAGAGAGCTCATAGATGTGTGTGTTGTTGTTTACATTGACGACATCCTCGTTTATTCTTCATCGGAATCTGAACATCGGAAACACGTGAAAATGGTCCTCGAAAGATTGCGTCAACACAAACTTTTCGCTAAGTTGGAAAAATGTGTTTTCAACGTGACTGAAGTTGAATTCTTGGGATTCATATTATCACCTGGCGGAGTGCGTATGGATTCAAAGAAGGTCGATGCAGTTCTCAAATGGCCATCACCATCCTCCGTAAAAGGTGTGCAAAGCATGTTAGGCTTCGCTAACTTTTACCGCAGGTTTATCCCCAAATTCTCTCGAATAGTCCAGCCCATCACTGCCTTGTTAAAGAAAAACAAACGTTTTGAATGGTCTACCGAGGCGGAACAAGCTTTCCAGGATTTGAAGACTAAATTTATCTCTGCACCAATCTTAAAACACCCTCGCCCCGAACTCCCCTACATCGTGGAAACTGATGCTTCAAGCCTTGCCATGGGGGCAGTTCTATCACAAAAGGACCCGGTAACCAATCAGTTGCATCCCGTGGCATTTTGGTCCCGCAAATTCTCGCCTCCTGAAATCAATTACACGATTACTGACAAGGAACTTCTGGCTATCAAGTCTGCCTTTAAGGCTTGGTGGCATTATCTGCTGGGGGCCCGACACACCGTTACTGTGATTACGGATCACCGAAACCTGCAATATTTGAAAACCGCAAAAGCCCAATCCTCTAGACAACTCCGTTGGGCATTATTCTTTGCCGAGTTTGACTTCATAATTACCTATCGACCTGGTACAAAGAACGGTAAAGCTGATGCCCTTTCTCGGATGGGAGTGGAAGAACACTTGATCAACCCTAAACCTGTACCAATCATTCCTGAACAAAGAATTCTGGGTGTAATCGCCACAGAATCCATAGAGGAAGTTAAGGATAAAGCCAGGCTACTTGTAACTCCAGCAGACATACAGAATTGGCATCCGCAGGGAAAGGACTTTGCAGTAAAGGACAACTTATTGTATTTCCAGGAACGATTATACCTACCCAGCACAGATTTACAGAAAAAAGTAATCTCTTGTTATCACGATTCTTTAATGGAAGGACATCCCGGTATGGCCAAGACCTCAGAAAAGATCAAGCGCTACTTCTGGTGGCCGTCTTGGAAAAAAGATATCAGAGACTTTATAATGTCCTGTGGAGTATGCGCCCAAAACAAGAGTCAAAAGGAAAGACCAGCAGGCCTCTTACGCCCTATTGACATCCCACCTCGCCCTTGGCATACGCTTTCTATGGACTTCATCACCGATCTACCTCCATGCTCCAGATACAATACGATTCTAGTAATCGTGGACTTATTCTCCAAGATGGCGCATTTCATTCCGCTCAAAGGCTTGCCAACAGCAGCAACTCTGGCCCGAGAATTTCTCGAAAACATCGTCCGACTGCACGGTTTTCCTTCGGTTCTAATTTCGGATCGAGGTAGTCAATTTATTTCTCATTTTTGGCGAAGTTGCTGTCGGTCGGCTCAAATTGATGTGAGACTATCGACCAGTCACCACCCTCAGACCGACGGACAAACCGAGAGGACCAATCAAACTCTGGAACAGTATTTACGATGCATGCTGCAACAAACTGAAAAAACTTGGAAAGTCATCCTTTGGATAGCCGAATATGCCTACAATAACTCTGTCCATTCGGGAACTGGGAAAACCCTGTTTTTTCTTTTGTACGGCAGTCACCCTCGAACCTCGGAGTTGGATCCCCTCCAAGATCTTGAAACACCAGCAGTAGACTACCTGCATTCTACAATCACCCAAGCCTTTAAGGAAGCTGTTTCTCACCTTCAAAGGGCTAAAGAACAATACAAGAAAGGAGCAGATCAACATCGGAAGGAAGCCCCTCAATATCAAGTAGGGGATCAAGTCTGGTTATCCACCAAATATCTACCTCTAAAAGGGCCACGCACATTTAACCCAAGATACCTTGGTCCCTATTCCATCACTACCATAGTAAACCCAGTAGCGGTCAAGTTGGACTTGCCCCCGCACATGAAGATACATCCGGTCTTCCACGTCTCTCTATTAAAACCCGTGCAACCTCAAACCCGACTAACTAAATCTCCAAAACCTATCCTAGTTGATGGAGAACTCGAGTTTGAAGTCAAAAGCATTCTGGACTCCAAGATCTCCAAATCTAAACTATTTTACCTAATTGACTGGAAAGGCTACGGCCCCCAAGAGAGATCCTGGGAACCTGCTGAATATGTCCACGCTCCTCGCCTAATCAAAAGATTTCACCGAACATTTCCTGACAAGCCAAAACCCCCGGAGAAGCCCGGTTTGGGAGGGGCCTTGAGGGGGGGTACTGTCATGATCTCTGCTTCCAAAAGGTCAGGGTTTTCCCAACTCCCTTGGAAGCAGATCCATAACCCAGGTTCCGAGTGTCAACCAGTCCCAATTGGGACCTTTTGGACCCAGTCCTGGCGCCAGTGGCACCAGGCTCATAAATATGCCCAGTCCCAGCGCTGGAAGCGCCGGGCTCCTAATGCTTGGGTGGACTTACCTGCAGCAGACCATGCTGCTTACTTGCCGGCCAGTTGAGCCTCTGATCCTCTTCTGTTTGGAACTACTTTTCCTGTTGGGTGGGGCAGGAGCCACTCCCTAGATTCAGAACACTGGAACTCTTCTGGAAAGCAGGAACTCTTTTCTTACCTAGGCGTGGCTGTGGAAGGAGACACCTAAGCACTACAGGAGGCTATTTAAACCACACCCGATGGATGAATCTTGCTTTGCGTTATTCTGCATCCTCTGCAGCAGAACGCTCATCGTGTCTTCTGCATCTGATCCCGGGCCTAAGGAAAAAGGCTTACCATCCTGAATCCAGTCTTCAGCAACACCTATAAAGACAAGAAAGAACAGGTTAGCATTACGGTCTTCAGTGACAGCTCTTCACTTACCTGGTCCATCGGCTGTCACCAACGCCTCGCGCTGCATTCCGGCATCTGAAAGACAAAAGCTTACCAACTCTTCGCACGCTCCGGAGGCCTTCGGCGCTGCATCCCGCATCTGAAAGACAAAACAAGGTGCGTTTAAAGATATTGGGGAACTTTAATACTCACGTGCCATTACTCCTTTCCACATCTAACCCAGTGGGTATTCCGGCACCCTGCAGCCGCTCCGAACTTGTACCTGCAAAATAAAAAGACAGTTAGAGCGCATCGTGAAGCAGGCAACAAGCGCTTACTTACGTGCTTCCAGGCGCTTCTATTCATCACACGGCTCCATCTTCAACTCACTTCAGCCCGTCATCCTCCATCGCCGGAACCCTGCAAAACAAGAAACATCATTACTAAAGACTTTAAAGACATTAGAATTACTCGAAACTTACCGTTCGTGCAGTAAACGACGGACAGCAGTCCTCTGAAGTCAAGAGGCCTGCTCCCCTTATCCAGTGAAGAAACTGGTTACAGCACCCTGCCCCGAGGCAGATGGAGAGCACGGCGTTCATTTACCTAAGGTGAGAGCGTTAACCTTTGGGGTTCTACAGGAGAAGAGAAAGGGAAGAAGAGAGAGACATTCAATAACCCAGTTCCTTAATCCCATATTTTCTATCTGCAGACATCTTACCCTTCGAGTCAGACATACAGTGCACAGAGGTCCAGCCCAAAGAGCCAGCCGTATGTTACACATCACCTTTGAAGATACGGTATACGCCCAGTCAAGACCGGCGCCTCTACGGGAATCAGGTGAGCGTTACACTATACTGCTTGCATCCTGAACACAAGGAAGGAGATTGCGAGATATGCCACAGCTTCTCCAAGAAGATGACAAAGAATAGGCACAATAGACTGGCGGCGTGGCTGAATGCCAAGGCCTCTGCCGCGTGCTCCGAGCAGGGGCATGCCTCACCCAAGGCTGGTCGGTCCGAGGAGCGGTCTTCGAAGGCCTGTGATGGAGCCGCATCTGTGGGGGTCCAAGATGAGGTCAAGCACCGCAAGACCGGATCCACCGGAGTCACTGCGGAAGTAGGTACCACGGCAGACAGGGTGCGATCAACATCACCTTCCGCCTTCATTGCCAGCCGGCAATCGAGCTCCTCCTCGAAGAGAAAGTTGTCCAACACGGCTAAGCTGCGAGAGAAGAAAGAGAAGCTGTGGACAGAGGAGAAGGCTGAGCTGCCCAAGTAGGCCCAGGCAGCACAAGATAATCTTTCGTCAACGATAGAGCTGGTGATGGCTGGTCTCTTGAAAGCTAAACGGGCTGAACCTGAGAAGGGAGCTCCCACAGCACTGAAGGTATAGCTCCCTCCGAGGCGTGAGGCCACCATGGGGACTTTGCCAAGGTCTGGCGGCACACCGGAGAAGGGGACACCTCAGGGTAGAAAAAACGGCGTGAGGAAAGGAGGCCCCGGATCAGTCCTAGGCCATGGCCCAAGCTATGGAAATTACATCCACGGGTGATGAGGACCTAGAGTCCCTAAACATGGTCCACAAGGATATGGAGGAGGAGGATGATGGCGACAACAATGGCAACAATAGTGCAGGCCTAGTGTTCCGATCACACCAGTTCCGCCGAGGGATGTGTCTCAGGACATCCTATCAACCCTTCACACCTTGGAGTCAGAGATCCAGAAGAGGATGCCACAAGGGCCTGTTCCAACGATCAACCAGGCCCCCTACCAACCGCTGATGAAGAAGAGGATACACCATCCGATGCCCCCATTTCAGCCTCTACATCTGTGCTGGGTCCCCTCTCCCCGAGCAGACCCAGATACGGGGATGGATATGGCCATGACAATGACGATATCGTCCGAGCGGGCAGCGGGTCCCCGCTGCCTAGGGCATCCCCACCGGGCGAGGTGGGGTAATTCCATTCCATGATCACCAGAGCCTCCGAGCTGTTCCAGCTTGGGCCCTAAGAAACCAAAAAGGAGTGTTTACTATACCAGAGGCGCGAGGCCAAGAGGAACACAATCATGGTGGTGCCCCTTCTGGATGACATGTGGGAGAAGGGCCTGGCCCTCCTGAAGAACCCTTGCACGGCTCCGGCCAAGCAGCATAGGCTGGAGAAGAAGTACCGGGTGCCGGAGTGTGCACCCAAGTGCCTGAGTTCGCAACCATTGCCGGATTCGGTGGTTTCGGTGGCTGTGAGGAAACGGTCAGCTAACCCGTCCTCGTTGTCTTCGGTCCCTCCGGACAGCGAGGGTAAGAAGATGGATGCCATGGGGAGGAAAGTGATTTGCACCGGCGCGTCCACCATCAAGTCGGCCAACACACTGGTGATCCTAGCCAGGTACGACAGGGAGCTGTGGTACAAGCTGGGCCCGGTTTTGGAGTTCTTCCTGGACGGCAAGAGAATGGCGGCGATTGACCTCTTCCAGGAGGGAGAGATAACAGTGGCGCCGGACGTTGCCAACACAGGGTTCCAGGAGATGGAGAACGATGTCTGCTGTCATCGACAAGGCTGGATGAAGGACAAAATTGCCTGCCAGTAGGTCCAAACGAAGGTACTGGACATGCCTTTCAATGGGGATAACCTTTTTAGGAAGGTTGTTGACGAGTCCTTACAAGTCAACAAGGCGGATATGGAGACGGCCCGTTCCCTGGGCACCCTCCAGCACCACTGCTCTTCCTTTCGCTACTCCAGAGGAAAGTTGGGCAGGTCCACGATCCAGGAAGCTCACAGAGGCCGCTCCCAGGCCTACGGTGGAGGAGGACAGCGTCGCCATAGCCAGCAGGGCAGAACGTTGGTGACAAACCAAGCCTGATCCGGCCGAGATGTCGAGCCCCCACCCGTGCACCCCAGTGGGAGGCTGGCTGACGAGGTTCATCAGCAAGTGGGAAAAGATAACCACTGACAGGTGGGTGCTGCATGCTCTTGCCCAGGGACGTACCCTGGAATTTCAGCACAGGTGTCCGCGGATCCCTCCGGTGGCCTGTCAGGAGCAGCACATCCCTCAGCTCTTGGAGGTGGTGTGGGCCATGCTACGAAAAGGAGCAATAGAGCTGGTTGCCCAGATGCTCTGGAGTCTATTCCAGATACTTCTTGGTAAGAAAGAAGACGGGGGCTGGATGCCCATTCTAGACCTGCGATGTCTGAACAAGTACCTCAAGTCTCAGAAATTCATGGTCATGTTGCAGCACATGCTCGGCCAACTGGAAAGAGGGGATTTCTTGATGTTGCTGGGCCTGGAGGACGCCTACATCCACATCCCCATTTACAGGAAACATCAGAGGATTCTAGGCTTTGTAGTGCAGGGACAGCACTGCCAGTTCAAGACCCTACCCTTCAGCTTGAAGTCAGGCCCCCAGAGTGTTCACATAGTGCATGGCACCAGTGGCGGCCCATCTGCGTCTATGGGCCATGCACCTACACCCGTACCTCAACGACTGGCTCATCCGGACCCTCTCGTTAGAGTTGGCTGTCGCACACACGGAGGCAGCCGTGAAGCTGCTGATGGATTTGGGATTCTCCATCAATTATCCAAAGTCCTGCTTGACACCATCGCAGAACGCGCTGTTCCTGGGGGCCAGACTCAATAGTTTCCTGCCTAGCATCACCCTTGGAGGAGAGGGTAGCAGCCATTCAGGGGAAGCTGCAGCGGCTGTTGTCGATGAAGACTGTTATGGTGTGGACCATGAAGTTGTTGCTCGGCATGTTGTCCTGCATCTTCCTCATCTGGCTCTGCAGGTTACAGATGCAACCTCTTCAAGAGTTCCTGGTCTCTCGCTCGGTACAATTGTCCAGATAATTTGCAGACCAGATCACTTGGGATGATGAGTTCCTTCTGGCGATAAGATGGTGGGGCGTCTGCTCCAGCATAGCCCAGGGCATAGAGTTTCAGAACCCTCCTTTCCAGGAAACCGTCACACGGACGCTTCCCTGGAAGGCTGGGGAGCCCACACCGGTCGTCTGCACGCCAGAGGCCTGTGCCTGCCGATGGAGAAGGATCTCCTTATCAACATCCTGGAGCTACGGCAGTGCTCTGGGCCCTCAAGTCATTCCTTCCGTCTCTAAAGGGCTAGGTGGTGAGGATCTTAATAGACAACACCACCACGATGGTCTACTTCAGGAAACAAGGGGGCACTCGATCCTCGGTGCTCTCCAGGGATGCGCAGGACTTATGGTGCTGGGCCGTCAGACAAGAAATGTTCCTCGTCCCTCTTCACCGTTCGGGAGTCAAGAACAACATTGCAGACTCTCTCAGCAGGGAATTGCCCTCCTGCCACAAATGGGAACTTCGGCAGGACCAGGTGGACCACATCTCCGCCAATTGGGGCAGGCCCCAGATTGATCTGTTTGCGATGGCTGCAAACACCAAATGCCAGAAGTTTGCCAGCCGATTCCACTAACCGAGGAGCATGGGGGAGTTGTTCTCCTTCCCGTGGGAAGGGATGTTTCTGTATGTATTTCCTCCGTTGCCTCTCCTGCTACGAGCCATCAATACACTCAGATGGTGTCAGTGCAGGATGATACTCATTGCCCTGGCCTTGCTGAGGCAGATTTGGTATTCAGACCTTCTTAGCCTGTCAGCGTTGCTGCCGATCAAGTTGCCAGAGGCCCCGGATCTTCAGAGAAGGAGGCGCAATCCTGCATCATGACCCAGGATCGCTCAACCTGAGTGCTTGACTCCTGTAGCCCTAGAATTTGGAGGATATGAGTTGCTGCCGGATTGCAGGGAATTCCTCGCCAAAGCCAGGGCATCATCGTTTGGCTACTTGCTGCCGGTCGCAGAAGATTACCCCTCTGAGGGTCATGGCTCTGCAGATTCTTTCATATTTGCTATCCTTGGCATAGGCAAGACTGGCGCACGCCTCGATCAAAGTGCATCTGGTGGCTATCTCTCGCTACACCAGGTCATCTGGAAGGTCTTCACTTTGGTCTCATCGCCTCAGCAAGGTATTTCTCAAAGGACTTTTTCAATCTTTCCCGCCGGTGAAGGCGCCTGCCCCAGCGTGGGAACTCCACGTTTTGCTGACGAGGCTCATGAATGCCCCCTTTGAGCCTGCGTATCAGGCCCCTATCCGGTTCCTCTTCTGGAAAACCACTTCCCTTGTGGCCATCACCTCCACCAGGAGGGTGGGTGAGATAAAGGCCCTATCCTGCAAACAGCCATACCTGACTTTCCACGAATCGAGGGTGATGCCGCAGCCATACCCTTCTTTCATGCCGAAGGTTCAGTTGGAATTCCACCTCAACAAACATTTGATGTTGCCTGTGTTTTTCCCAAAACCTTTGTCACCGGCTGAAAGGGCCTTGCACTCGCTGGACGTTGCTTGTGCCCTGAAGTTATACGTGGCACGCACAAAGAGTTTTCAAAAGACTTCACAGCTGTTCGTGAACCATGGGAAGGCCATGTCCAAGGCTTCCATCTCAAGTTGGTTCTCCGGCTTCATCATGCACTGTCATCGGTTGGCGAACCGACCGCTGCCCGGCCGTCCGAGAGCTCACTCCACCAGAGTGATCACTGCGACGAAAGCCCCGGCTGGACATCTGCTGGGCTGCTACGAGAGGTCCACACACACCTTCACAAAGTTCTACTGTGTCGACAGGGATTCCAGGAAGGAGTCCAGAGTTGGCTAAGCAATGCTACACAACCTGTTTGCTTGAGGTAAGTCTGTTCCAGAGGTAAGTGTTTATTTCTTCTGTTGAGCCTTACCACCTCCCCTAGTTGTGTAATGTTGTACTGCTGTGTATTCATTATTCATGAGTATGTGAATCCATGCCAGACCCCATGCTGGAGAAGGAACAAGTTACTTACCTGTAACTATTGTTTTCCAGCATGGGTCTGGCATGGATTCACATGCTCACCCTCCCTCCATCCCCTGCGGCTCTTCTTGGTCATACTGGCACTTTACGTGCTTACTGAATCTGAAGATGGCTGCCAGAGGAGAGGCTTAGGGAAAGGACTGGCATTGGATGGGGGCAGTATGACCCAGAGTACAGTGATTGATTTAGAGGAGAAATACAGTTTGTAAGTGAAAGTGAAACTGTTTTTCTTTTTACCGAGGATTCCCAGCCTGACGACGGGCAATATTCATGAGCATGTGAATCCATGCCAGAGCCATGCTGGAGAACAATAATTACAGTTCCTTCTGTTGATACCTCTATCTGTGACGGCACCCCATCACTACAAGATCAGTATTACAAACCTCAATAAGCCCAACAGTTGCCCAGGACTTTGCAATTGTCCCTAACCCTAAAAGTCAGGAGGTCATAAATGCTCAAACTTGGCTCCTTTTTTACCTTTAAACTTGCCTTTTACCTGTTCAATTAAGGTTCATCTACCTATAAGAGGTCATTGATTTGTGCCATAACATTGGTTTCTCCACTCCTCGTGTGTTAATTGCTAATTCTGTCCTACACGTTCCCAATTCCCTTATAGATAGGTGTTTGTTGTAGATCTGTTTGTTTGCATCGCTTCCTATGTTTACTTGCACTGTCCTACCTTCTTGCAGGGTATACCAGATGCCAGCAACCTGCCATATGTTTCTGGTTGGAGGACCTACCCGTTGTTCTTTGGCACCGCCATCTTTGCCTTTGAAGGCATTGGCGTGGTAAGGAATCATTTGCTTGTATATTTTATAAATGTTTCCAATATTTCTACTGCACCCGTCACCACCTTAGTGTTATTACGGTGCCTGGCCTTTTCCGAAAGTTAGCATATTGTGAACCCACCAGGTTGTTGCTAGACCTTAGTCTGTGGAAAGGAGGGAGAGGTTTGGGGAGGAGGTGATAGAAAAGAGAAACTAGGCAATAGAATGACGCAAAACTGAGGGCAAACAATTCAGATGAATGGGAGAGGATATGTTTGTCGAAGTAGGGATGCGTGTTTATGAAATCTGATAAGTTATTGTTAAGCAGGAGTGTCAGACTCAGCAGAGTGCAGGTCAGATATGCAGCAGAACGAGTGTGTGGCATGGAGAACGAGGACTCTGGGGTAAGCAAGTTGAATGATACTGGTTACAGTTACAGTTTTGAAGGTTACCAGACATTTGGTCGAAAAAAATTGGTCGACTGGACAAATGGTCGAACCAATTTGGTCGAAAACCAAATGGTCGAATTTTTTTTTATTTTTTATTTTCACCCCTTTTTTTTCTAAAAAACCCTTTTTTTTAAAAACGAAAACCCGAAAAATATATATATAAATAAAAAAAAATAATTTGACCATTTGGATTTCGAACAAATTGCGTCGACCAAATGTCTTTCGACCAGTTTTCAGTCGACCAAATGTCTGGACACCGTTTTGAGACACACCACCAATTAAAGTCTGAACATATGTTTTTGAAAATGCCATATTTAAGTCGTCTGAAGCAACTATAACTTGCTTGGAACTCTGCATTTGGAAATAAACATTTGTTTTCACAGATTGATTTGAATGCTGTTTAAGCTGCTTAGGTTAGGTTTGTCACACCTCTAGGTTAATAGGTCTTTAGCCAACCCTAAAATTCTTGGCTGTTGCTTACTGGACCTTGCTTACCTACAGAGCTGTTATGAGTAGGACAGGAAACAGATGATAGGTGATGTCTGGGGCAGGGCAATGACTTCTGTAACACTTACGGGGCGATATTACTGACATTTTCCTCTGGTGCAAGTGCATTTAGGAATAGGTCAATAATTCCCCTACTGCAAAAAATCCTTTGCCTTGGTGCAAAAAATGCATTTGATATGTATTTTGAGTGCTTATTGCACTTACACAAATCTACGGTTTCTGAAATATGGTCTTTCGTTGTTACCATCACCTTTTCGTATGCATAAGTATTCAGGGAACTAAGCCCCCATGCAGCTTCAAACTGAAAAAGTGAGTCGCAGGTAGTTTATTTTTAACAAAAAGGCAAAAACCGGAGGGTTAATTGGATTTACAAGTAATACCAAAATAACTAATACCAAAATAACTAATTCAATCAATCAATCAAACATGTTTATTCGGAAATATAAAAAAATCCATTAAACGACAAAAATACAATTATACACATAACAAAATCACTATTTGTATAAAAAGATAAAAGGTCAGTGGACAATTCATTAAACAGCATACAAATACAATTGAATGTCACATTAATTCATTTATGGTGGCCGCATTAAAATTAGATAATAATCAAGCAGGGAGCAAAGATCATACAATTAACCCATTAGCAGAAAATGTTGTGTGATTCACAACACTAGTTTTCAACACCTTGCAATTTTACTAAACTATTTCTGAAATACATTGCTCTTTTCAAAAACGTCAGAAGAGCCCAGGATGTGAAAACTGTATCAGAACTCAAGAGAAACACAAGTGCGGCCCGATGCGTGCGATCGTTGTCTTCTTAAGGGCAGGAATCAAAGTCATTCTACGTATACCAACATAACCCTGTACAAAAAAACAGCAGATGCGGAAGATCCTCACGCATATGGCCACAGATCGGACAACCCGCAGAGTCGGGAAAGCCTTTCCAATTAAAAGTGTTTCCTTGCAACCGGAGGCAATCAAAACGTGCCCTTGTAATCAACCATCTATCTTTTTTATACGGGCTCCATGTCCAATATGGTTGCATTCCGGTAAGACTGCTAATACTAGTGTGGAATTGGCCGGATTGTTGGCCATACTCTAAGAGAATTCTTTTCCTTACCACAATCTCTCCCAGTGTTGCTTTATATGCTGCCCCCTCACTCTTTGTTATTATCGAGGCCAGTGGAAAAAGGGCACTTAGATTAACCTCCGCCAATTTAGAGGAGACATAAACTAGCCAGGGGATTTTTTTCCAACCAGCTCTGCCCAACACAGTACGAATAATAAAATGACAAAGAGAGGCATGTTTGTTAGCCCACAAGCGAACCCAAAATAAAAGAGGTGCCATCGCCCACTGGTCCTCCCAGAATTCCACACCCAGTTCTCTGTGGATGGCTTTACCGGAGACATTAGTTGGTAACCCCAACACATTTTTTAAGAACTTACTTTCTTTACTTTGGATTTCCATCACATTTTGAAAACCCCAAAAGGCTGCACTATACATAGTAGTTGCCACAGTTTGTACACCATAGATCTTTGTGATCACATCTAGAGGCTGGCCCCTACACTTTGACAGAAATCTAAAGATGCCGCCTATCTGTTGACTCATCTTTACAGATTGCTTGGCCACATGGGCCCTACCATTTAGTGCCTCAGAGAAACGTATTCCAAGGTAGTCAAAAACCTTGACTCTTGGTATAATTTCCCCTGCACAAAGCATAGGTTTCATGGGCACAGGGCGTTTTCTTCCTACACAGGCCATTACTGCTGACTTCTTGGTATTAATTCTTAGGCCCAAATTATCCATGAATGTTGAATAGGCTTTAATCAGGACCTGTAAAGCCCTTGGTGTTTTTGCTAATAGGACTGTATCGTCAGCATAGGCCAATACCGGGAAACCCCTTCCCCCCAATACCAGGAAGTCTGCCAATATATCGGTAAGGTCCTGTGAAAGGCCATTAATATAGAGGCAGAAGCAGATTGGAGCCAGTACACAACCCTGCCTTACGCCACACCCCACCCGAAAGCAGGCTGTGCAATGCCCACTTGGACCGCTACGTACACAATGGAGATCAACCCGCACCCGCAGTATGTCCCCAGGGCACCCTAAGGAACCAAGCACAGCCCAAAGCTTCGCTCTATCCACTTTGTCAAAGGCCGTGCTTAGATCCATAAAAGCCAGATAAACTGCTTCGCCCTGGACAAAAACCGAATTGGCCACTAAAATATATAAATTGAGGCTCTGTTCTATTGTGCCCACTCCCGGGTGAAACCCAAATTGAATGTCCGAGAGGATAGACTGTTCCCCAATCCAGGTTTCGATTCTGGCCAACAGTATTCTCCCGAAAATTTTAAACAAAGAATCCAGTAGAGAAATTGGCCTATATGCGCCAGGGCTGGATAAAACCCCCTTTTTAAAAATTGGAAAAATGATCGCCTTTTTCCAAGATGGAGGGTACTTCCCTACTTGTATGCAAGCATTAAACACCACAGTTAAAAGTGGCGCCCACATGTCTACTGGATCCCGAAATAGATCTGAAGGGATCATATCGGGACCCGGGGCGCGGTTATGCGCCTGGAGCATAATTGCCTTTACTGTCTCCTCCACCTCAAACTTCAGGCAGGACTAATTCCTTTTTCGTTGTTTTCGGGGGGTTCCTCGCAAAACCCACTTTTATTTTTTTCTTCTTATACTTTAACCCCACCCCCAAAACCACTATTCCCACTCCCAACCCCATTATTAGTTTTTTTCCCAAATTCGTTATTTTGGAATTAGTTATTTTGGATTTGTGTAATTGGATTAGTTATTTTGTGATTACACATAATCATTGCATACCAACGGATACAACTATATAACTGATTAACGCGAACAAAAAGTAAGATGTTCGTTGAGGAATCAGAATGTTAAATCTTGTAATGCAGGAGAGAGAAAGGGTGGGCAAGGGGAGGTAGAAGGCAAGTCATCTTCCCATCAGTTCTCAAGTGTCTATTTTTGTATGGGAAATTAACAGTTCTGGCAGCTTTTAACATAAAAGCGGCAGCTGAAGAGTCTTACTACACGGTGTTGTAAATAGATTAGATGCAATAAGGCCAAAGAATGCCCAGAGTAGGAAAGGGAATCACAAAATGAAGCTATTTTATAAAATGTAGTTTATATCAATGGTTTCTAGTTTGACATATGAAAAAGGGTTTTGTATTCTTTGACTTGAGATCTTCTGTTTAGGTTTCTGAAAATACAGCAATAGTGGCCTCCTTTTGGCTGAACATGTTTACATATGTATGTACAAATTGTCTGGTTGCTTTAGGTGATGTGTGCACTTTTCAAGTGAACTCTATAAGACTGCATTATTGTATTTCTTGAAAGCTAAAACTTTAATATTTGTAATAACTAGAACTTGGAAGGTAGTCTAAATCACAGTGGCCCTCATTACGACCCTGGCGGAAATCGAAAAACGATGGCGGAAATGCAATACCGCCATCGAATAGCGCTCGGTGCGACTATGACCCGTCACCGCAAAGTACGAAGCCATTAGCGACACCGTAGTGAACGCCAACGCTAACTGCACCAAGCACGCGCGCGCGCGCCATGCCAAACCGCAAACACCACCATGGTGCAACGGTACGCCAATTCCGACCCTAGCGGACATGTACCTAACGCCATCAGGCATGGCGGAATGTACCATTCCGCCATGGCGAGAAGTACGGCATCGCGAATCAACCGTAAACGGCCCCACTGAGTGCCTGTACACCGCTCCCTGCCCACAAAGTACAACTCCCCGTAGGTGCAATGAAGCCACAATGCAACCATTGAAATGTACAAGTCACCCATGCATGCCAACGAACAAAAGAAACACAAGAGGGGCCAATGGGAGCTGCAGGGCACAGATGGCACGAATACAGAAGCCATCCCAATGGACATGACCACAGTCCCCCACCAAGAAACGCACGCAAACACAGGCACCTGTGACCAGCAATATTCCGAAAACCACATCATTCAACCAGTCCACCTGGCTGACCGGCATCTGTTACACAAAACCCAATCCCCCGCCCCTGAGCATGACAACATTCAAACTGGCATATTGGCAGCCCCCATCCCTGACCTCACTGGGCTTCGTAGGCAAACGCGCACAGCACAGTACCACGCAACTAAACCCCGAAGCTGGAACCCAATGCAGATCTCCTCACAATACATCGCCCCCCAAATAGGCATATGCCACATCACTTGCAAAGAAAAACGCTACACGGGCCAAATCAGAATAGAAATTTATGCACATCAAAATCACCAAGCACATACAGCCATCAGGCCATGAAATCCAAAACACCAATCACCATTGTGGGCTGCTTCCGCAAGAAATGACCAGCCACTACCTGTGTGTCGCCCTGTTCCCCCATGGTACACAGAGCCACATTCACGTACGAAAAGGCAACATGGAAGCGCACAGAACCGCAGGGCCGTCCCAATGGGGAGGCACTAGTCCAGCTGAAAGGCCGAAATGTTGCTCCGAGCCACCAGTACTGCGTAAGGGCATGTGGCCCATTGGCGATCGTCCCATAAGATCGTAATGCTGCTCCACTGATTAACACGAAGCAGCAGGTGTCGGGAGTAAAATCCATCTGCAGGAGTGGCATACAGATGGCAGTGGCAAAAGGGGAGGAGATACCTGTCAACCAAAAGAAAAGAAAAAGAACAGAATGGCCATCAGAACTACATACCAACAACTCACTTCAATGATCACACGAAATCCACAGCCATATGCATGCTAGCCCACTCCAAAGGAACATCACCACCCCAAAACCACTTGCGACTCATAACCATCTATATCGAGGTGCAAACACCATCACAAACGAGTGTCTGAGGGCGCCTCGAGACAGGGAGGGCTCAACAAGGCCAGATGGACGATGGTCCCACTATGGCAGCCCTGCATCACATAGCGTAGGGGAGGCGGATAGATCCCAAGAAGCCCTGTACATGGCAAACTCTGTATCAAATCACCTGCCCATGCATCCATCCATCATTCCCTCATCCCGGGATCAAAATGCCTGAA
Organism: Ambystoma mexicanum; assembly: GCF_040938575.1. Taxonomy (NCBI): domain Eukaryota; kingdom Metazoa; phylum Chordata; class Amphibia; order Caudata; family Ambystomatidae; genus Ambystoma; species Ambystoma mexicanum. The sequence continues at coordinate 373,373,954 of NC_090926.1, read as the reverse complement.
TAATTACTCACATGACATTAGAAACATCCATTGAGTCTGTGCGTTATGCAGCCTGCTAAATCCACAGTGCCCCAGCCCGTAATTCCAGTGTTGTGAAGTAACATGTATTTGGGAACGGACGGCCTCATCGCCCACGTAGCTATTGCGCATCCCAAACTATTCATATCAATCATTGCTCCCTCGCCATGGGCCCTGTCTCAAGGACATAGAACAATAGAACGTTACATTTGCAGTCAGACCTGTGGGCATCTCCTCGCCGCTAGCTGGAAACCGAAAGCGCCGCCCTTCGAATTCCTCATTTGCAACATCACGTCGAAAAGGCATCTGTGGCCGTTTGAAATCACTAATTATCCCATCGAGTGCGGCTGTGTGTGAAAATGGCAACTGCCTTCACCCACGAATGGGACGCCCCGCCCGTCGTTGCAACTCGGTACAGTGATGCATGAGGGCCCACCGTTACTCGAGTACTACGTCCCACTGACCCCTCACAAGTCTGTTCGCGACTGCACAGATAGTATGTGAAACAATGGGACCACAGCAGAATGAACATATCAACCAATCTTACACGGCCATCGGGTACAAATACATGATTGCAATAGCAAGATACAATTCCCCGAATTGCAGCGTTGTGCGCGGGACGTGCTCGGCCAAAGGGGAGAGCAGTTTGCACAGGTGGAATCAATCACCACAGGTGGAGGCCATACAGCCTGAAAACACATAAATTGCACAGCCAGTCTCCTCCCACAACCACACCGAAATGCTACCGGCAGGACTCGCGATGTTGGCCCTGGGGGACCTGATAGCACTGCAAGTGCTCCGACTCCAAGAAGTAGACGAACACCAACTACAACCAGCCGCACGGAGGAGACGCAGGAGGAGGAGGAGGCCAAGGCAGGGCCAGCAAGGCCCACCAGCACAGCCACTACCACCACGCAGGCAGCCCGCAATTCAACGCCTCCGAGCACATCCGTTCAACCTCACTGATGAGCAGATCCACACCCTCTACCGTCTGGACCGGGACACCATAGCCGCCATTGTGGACATGACACAGGCTGACCTTGTCAGCATGATAGATAGCCCAACCGCCATCCCACCCCTACTGAAGGTGGTGTCTGTACTACACTTCCTGGCCACAGGCACCTACCAGCACACAGTCGGACAGTTGCATGGCATTTCTCAGCCACTGTTCTCACGGACACTATTGCAAGTGCTCGATGCCCTCCTGAAGCACGCAGACGACTACATCTCTCTACCACGCTCGGAGCAGGAAATTACCAACACAAAAGTGGGATTCCATGCACTTGCCGGCATACCGGGTTGCATTGGTGCCATCGACTGCACCCATGTTGAATTGGTCGTCCCACATGCCATGGAGGCCCAGTACCGCAACCGAAAACAATTTCATTCCCTGAATGTACAGATGGTGTGTGACTCCAACAGGATCATTACACATTGTTGTGCCCGATTCCCTGGATCAACCCATGATTCTATGGTCTTGAGGAACTCTACAATACCACGCTACATGGAACGACACGCAGGGAACAGATCCTGGCTACTCGGTGAGTCTCATTACATGCATGATGATGTGGGGTATGTGAATTGTCAATGACCTGCCAGGAAAGGGGGGGGGGGTGTGCGTACGTATCAATGGCATTCCACATCATACGTTTCTCGTCCACATACAGGTGATGCTGGATATCCACTGAAGAGATGGCTCCTCACACCAGTCCGGAACCCACGGGACCAGCATGAGGAGGACTACAACCATGCCCACTCACGTACCCGTGTAGTCATAGAACAGGCATTCGGCCTACTGAAGACCCGTTTCCGCTGCCTCAGCAGGTCTGGCGGGGCACTCCTGTACCGCCATGAGAAGGTTGCAAAGATGGTCATGGCATGTGTCATGCTCCACAACATGTGCGTACGTAGAAATGTGCCCATGCCCCCTGACGCAGAACTGCAAGCACCTGATGATGGTCATGATGAGGGTGGGGATGTGGCAGCACCTCATGGAGTCTGCGAGGCACCGGAGGGCCGTGACATTCGTCAGCATCTCATTGATGTATGCTTCTAGCACTCACGCCTGGTGGCTGATACATGGACACGGGACTCGTGGCACTGCGTGTGTCTGGGACATGCACAATATGGACTGTACGCCTATGATGGCCTAGTACACAAAGATCAATGTCCACACTTCTCATTGGTTGATCGTGCACTTTTTATGGCATATGTGATATCATGTTGAACACCCTATCGACCCGCCACCCAAGTGAGCCCAACACACCCCCTCCACCCTCCTACCTCCCACCCGAACACCAGTGTCCAAAGATGCTCATTGTCAGTGGGCTGTCGCTATTGCATGCCCCCTCTGCGGGTATCAGGGGCACCCCTGCCTGTGGAGCGCAGGTTCCTTCCAGATCTACGTTGGGGGCTGCCCTGGACGGAACTTGCAACGGATGATGTGTCTGCCTGCTCACGTCCATGCATGTCCCTAAGGGTTTGCGAGAGCTCAGTGAGCACACGGCGCACTGCGGCAAGTTCGGCACATACGTCTTTGGACGTCGCATGCAGTTCCCCCCTCAGGCTCTCGGTGCTACTCTCAATTTGTGCCCTTAGCGTCTCTGTACCTCTCTCCATTTCTGCCCTAAGTGTCTCTGTTGATGTTTCTATGTCTGCCTTGGTGCCCCCACATTCATCGGCATGGCCCTTGAGGAGTGTGGCCATTTGCTGCTGTTGGACGATTAACTTGTCGAGGGACTGTTGCCTCTGCTGGGCCATGGCCATTTGCGGTGGTGTCACAGAGGGGCTGTTGTCCTCATGTTGCCTTGCCACAGGGCTTGTGGGGGATGGCCAGTCGTCGTCTTGTGGCTGCACCTGCGTGGTATCCTCATGTTGTACGGGATGGGACAGACAGGGGGATTGGGACAGGTCATGGATGGATCTGACCTCGACATCCCCGTCTTCTGTGTCCGAGCATGCTGCCATCAATGGGGTGTCACCTATGGTGCTGCTGCCACCAGAGGCAGTGCCTTCTGTGGCATCCATTGGGGGGACCTGTGGTGGTGGTGTTGTGGCCATGCTGGCTGCTGGGGTGCCTGTTGATGTTCCCTCCTCTGTGCTGCCACCTGATTTGTGCTGCTGCCGTGTCTTGATGCGTGCAGCTGAGGTGGAGGGTCTCTGGCCGTTGGTCTTGGCCCTCTTTGCAGGTGTGCTGGTAGGGGTGTCCTGTAGCTCGTCGTTTGGATCGGACCCTGTGGTGGAGTAAAGGAGGGCGAGGGTTATTGATGGGTCAGTGGGAATTGGAATGGCATTGTATCACATGCATTGGGGTGGTACCTGAGGGTGATTTGGGTCGGGGTCTTGGAGGTGCTTTGATTTGTGTGTGGAGTGAGGGTGCAGTTGTTTGGCAGCCTGCAGTTAGGGTGTGCCTGCTGCACGTGTAGTGCGTGTATTAGGGGTTTTTAATTATTTATGTATTTATTGTGGGTTTTGACGTGCGCTTTCAGGCCGATGTGTGTGGACGTTCTCCTGGACATGTGTTTCTGTTGCACTATGTGGACGCATGGTATTTCACATGGTTGGACTTTGTGGATTTGGCATTGTTTTATCTGGCCCACCTACCTGAATCTTCGGATGTCTGCACTCCTTTCTCCATCCCTCCGACTCCCTCTATGCTCTCCATTCCGATGGTGGAGGCACAGATTTCTTCCCAGGGGGTCAACTTGATGGGTGATTCAGGACCTCCCCCGGTGGCTGTGGCAATGTTGCGGTTGGCAGAGAGTATGCTGCGGACGCGTATCCGCAGGTCGTCCCATCGCTTGCGGCATTGCTGTGGGGTGCGGGGTGCGGTCCCCACCGCACTTACCCGCTGTGCCACCAGAGCCCATATGGCCTTCTTGTTTGCAAGTGCCGTCCTGGTCATTTGCGTGGAGAAGACGACGGCTGCATTCTCCTGGAGGGTCTCTGTTAGCACGGTGAGTTCCTCACGGGAGAAGTGGACCTGCCGCTTGCGGTCGCACGCTTTCTTCGCTACTTTTCCCATTTTTCGTGGTTTCGCTAGGGTGGTTGACGGGTTGGGGTGTGTTTCAGGGTAGTGATTTTAGTGGTTGTGTGGTTTTGGTGTTTTTATAGGTGTACGCCGGGATGTTTCCCGTTCCGGGCCCATGTTTTAACTTCCGTTTCCGTATATTTCCGGGCACCGTACTTTCCGGTAGGCGCACACTGCGGTGACCGCTAAGAGGGGTGGCGGTATTGCACCTAGGGCGCCGTACGGCGGCGGTGTGGGCCGTTTTGGGGTCATTTCCGCCATCGCGGACTTTGCACTTCCGCCGTGGCGTGGTGCTCGTGCCCGATGGGTCGGAATGGGCCGCACTTTGCTCCTTCGTACAATGGCGGAAACGCTATTTACGCTGTGGCGCTCCGGTCAGTCGCTTTCCGCAAGGGTCGTAATGAGGGCCAGTGTGTGTTCCTGATAAAATGTGTGATCCTGGGAAAATAATGTATTCTCAATGTGCCTTAATTGCAGTCATTGGAATCTTTGTGTGTGAATATGTTCACACTATTTGAAAACAGCATAAATATGAGGCAGATAGGGACACAATGGTGTTCCTTGTATGCCTTTGTTGGTGATTCACCCATTGGTTTTCGCCTAGTATTGCATTAGTGTCCACTGTCATTTCCTCAGTCCCACATCACTTAATTTGACAGGCATAGGGGCATGGCCAACCACCATCGCGGAGGGGCTCCCATAAGACCATGGTGATCCGACAGGAATACTGAGGATATTTATTGCCCTGCTGATTGATTTATTGCCCTGCTGATTGTGGAAGGGGGGTCCCTCCTCAGCCACCCTCCTGTGCTATGGTGCTCCCGTACCCACACGGAATACGGCGATGAAGGGGAAGAGGAGACTTAGCACAGGAGCCGGTGGCTCAAACTGGCAGCCGCACCGCAATAGGAGATCGGCTCTTGAGCGGGGCGCATGGCAGAGGTTTGGTCAGTTAGGCATTCTCGTGTTCCGTGGCAGCATGGAGAAGGTGCAGCACCAAGGAGCCCAGACCCTGAGTAGTGGACCGAAAACTGTGCCGACAACTGGGTTTGCCTCGGGGGTCCACAACCGTGCTATATAGTGGCACGGGTCCTCTCCCCGTGAGGCGGCCCATGGCAGAGGCCTTGTCCACTCTGACGGCGGTGTCAGGCTTCCTCTCAGCGAGCTTCAGGGAGAGAGTGGCGGAAGCCCGCTCAGCAGGGCCCCCAGACTGGAGCGGGTTGTACTGCTGAGAAGTTACTGTGTGGGGTTGTGCCACACAGCAGTGACTGTTGTGAGGGTCCTGGTTGGCCCTCAGAGGACGATCTGAACCAGGATGTCTGAGAGGTTACGGGTAGGGGAGGTGATACCTACATCCTACCCATCCTCAGTACAGCCAGGTTTTTGGAGGGTGGACCTGCTGTAGGGGCCATGGATCCTGGTGTGTAGCTCATCAAAATCTGAAGTGATGAGTATCCGGAGCGGTGGCGGGGTCCCTGGAGCGGGGTGTCCTCATATCATTTGGACCTGACTGCTCTGTTGGGTGACCTCTGTCTGGGCGGCTCGCCTGTGTCAGCCCTTGTAGTGCGGCCAAAGTCTTGTGGATTCCATCCCGGAACGACAAAGTGGTCTGACATTTCGCCATGATGGGAGCTTGTAGCAAGAGGGTGTCCCCCTCAGTCCAACACGATGGTCAACTACCTGCCTCGGAAGGGGGACAGGTCTGTGCTCCAGGGACCTAGACGGACTGAGCATGACGACGATGGGCAGTTGGTAGGTGGGTAGGCGGCTCAACAGCTAGGCGGAGAGTCCTCTCGAACAATAATGTTGGAAGAGTAGGGAAATGGGCACAGAGGTATTGGTGTTTAGGAGCGGACCTCTGGAAAGTTGCTGATAGAACGACGGTGCCAGAAGATCAGATCTGCACTTTGGAAGATTACCTGGCCACATTGAAGGGCAGCAAAATATCTCTCCTCCAGACTGTTTCCTGTGAGGTTGGAGAGGAAGGCGGAGGATGCAGAGAGGCACTCTAAAAGGAACAACATCCATATTGTGGGCCTTCCAGAAGGAGCAGAGGGGGGAATCTATGGAACTCTTTTTCGAAAAATTAAAAATGGCTTCTGGGTAAACTTGGCAAGGCAGGTCTGTCATCCGTCTCAGTTGAAAGGGCACACAGGGTGCCGGCCAGGACCCGCCTCCCAGAGCATTTCCTAGGGTTACAATTGTCATGCTTCTGAATTTCAGGTCGGGGACGCAATACTCCAAAAAGTGAGGAAAGTGTGTCCAATCATGGTGGGTGATGCCAAGGTGCTCCTTTTCCCGAACCTCACGAGTGGGGTCCAATGATCATGGCCATCTTTTGAAAGAGTAAAGCGCAAAATGAGAAAGCGGGACATCTGATACATGCTACTCTTCCCAGGCTAAATTGAAAGTTATTACTGGAAGTTGATCCTGAATCATCACTTAACCCAGAGACGCTTGTGACTGGCTAGAAAGGGGTGCTTCACTCACTGGCACTTGTCTGGTGGGCGATCAGAACGGGAATGGAAGAGGTAGCAGCCAGGGTCCAAGTGGGGGAAACCCTATTGAATCTTCCAATCCTCCAGGTCAGGAGTTGCCAGAGAGGGTCAGAGTGGCCGACGATACCTGATGCATCTTGGCATAGTGTGCCAAGAACTGTCGATGCTGGAGCCGACCTTTAATTGCCAATGTTTTTTGTGATTGTGATTTGGAGGGGATTGCTCAGTCCTAATTTTAACTAAGTTGTGGGGGAGTGTTTAAAGATCCTTGACTAATAGGGCTAACTCTGAGGGCAGGGGTCATAGAGCCCAAGATTATAAAGTAGCAGGTTAGGGGTGGGGACAGAAGGTCTCTCCTTCTTGGGGAAGGGTTGTGTGGTTGTGGGGGCGTGTGTGCGGCCAAACCCTGGATACTAGGGAGAGCTCTCTTTGCTGCTTTATCTGAGGGGCTCAGCAAGCCTAACCACGGTTTTGAGTCAACTGTTTCTTTTTTTTGTTATATTGTTCTTTGGTTTAGGGGTAGGGCGGGGTCAGGGGTGGGCAACAGATGCTTCAGGGGGTTGGAAGTATGGACAGAGGGTGCAGGTTTCAGGTATTTGGGGTAAAGGGCTTTGGTAGTTAAGGCATCAGGACAAAACGATCGGGCTAGTGCAATGGAGGAGTATATATTATCGGTGGAACTACTCTTGGGCCCTGCAGGTGTTGCATGCACACAACCATAGATGCACTAGGATCGGTTGGGGGAGACACAATGAAATTCATGTCTTGGAACATGAACAGTTCGGGAGACGAGATTAAAGGGGGAGCCTTGATTCAATTCCTAAGGCGTCACAGCGCTGATGTAATGATGCACCAGGAAACACATTTGGAGGATAATAATTGTTGGGTTTTTGGGGTGAAATATCTACTTCATGCCAGGGTTTTTCATGCTGGGTTTGCTAGGGGCTCTAGAGGGGTGGCAATCATGGTCAGAAAAACACTACAATGGGAGACTCAATGTCTCAAGACCGATGCAAGTGGACGATACATATGTGTCATGGCTAGAGTAGGTGCAGACTTTATCACTTTGATTCATGTTTATTCTTGCCCCCCCCACCCCCCAGTTAAGGATGAGCTGCTGAAAGGGGTGAGATACATGATCATTGGGATGGATTCTGACATTGGGCCTCATTACAAGTGTGACGGCCTGGAAATAAGGGTGCAGGTAAGTTTACCGGCACCCCTGTTTCTGGTCCGCCACACTACAAGTCTGCCTGCAGGGGCCGTCGTGCCCGGCAATCTGAGCCTGCCGGGTGCAACGGCCCCAGTAGGCAGAATTGTCACGGAAGAACCGGCGGTGCATACCAGTCCCCATTCCCATGGAGTCCTATGGCACTCCATGGGAATGGGGACTTACCAAATCAGACACCTGATTTCCCCACGGCCTGGACTTGTAATGTCCCGGTGGCACCAGCAAGTCAGTACCCGGAAACAGTGTTTCGGGATCGGCAGAACCGGGTTACGACTGACCTCGTAATGAGGTCCATAGTCCTCAGGGGGGAATTTTAATGATACGATGCAGGCAGAGAGGGACAGGTTGACCAACACCTTGTTCAGGGGTGGACAACCCACAGAATTACACAAGTGGACGGTCTCACTAGGCCTGCTAGATGTTTGGAGGGTTCAGCACCCAGACACGGGCAGCTTCTTTCACTCAGGCCCATGATTCCCTGTCCCACATTGATTATTTCTTTACCACCAGGGACCACATCCATGGCATAAAGATGGTGGAGTACCTCCCCGGGGGTCTCTCTGATCATTCGCCGTTGTTGGAGTGGGGATTGGGTCGGAACAAGCTGCAGGGGATTTGGCTTCTGAACGCTTACCACTTGCTGACACCAGGTATGGGTGACACTCTGGGAGAGGCCACCCACAACTTCTTTGGGGAAAATGATGGTTCAGTTGACAGCCCGGTGACACAAAGAGTTAAGAAGTGCTGAGGCACGGGCTACAGAATTGAAGTATATAGAGGATAATGTGGAAAGAGGACAAAGGGAACTGAGTATCACTCGGGACAAGTTGCAGGCAATTTCCTTAGACGAGGCAAAACACTCCATTTGTCTCAGTAAAGAAAGTGTATATGAACACAGGGACAAGTGTGGAAGACTGTTCGGTTGGCTGGCGAGACAAGAGGCAATTGATAGGTGGGTGACAGCCATCAGGGTTGACATGGGGACATTACGTGTTAAGGGCCTGGACATCGCAGGCATGTTTGCAGGCTTTTATGAAAAGCTTTATACTTCGGCATTTGGACGAACCGGTGCAGAGATGGCTACATTTCTTTAGGCCCTCCCATTAAGGAGGCTGTTGGCGTACCAGAGAGAAGCATTGGAGGCATACCTGACACTGTCTGTCATCGAACGTAGCCTACAGCAACTACAGTCTTTCAGAATTTCAGGTCCAAATGGTCTTCCTCCGTAATTGTGGAAACTGCTGGGCTGGAAGACTAGTACCACTTGCTGGCCCTGTTTTCAAAAGAGTAAGGAAGAAGGGTGGCTGCCGCTGAATCTTAAGGAGGGTGTCATCACAGTGATCCTCAAAAAGGGAAAAGACAAGTAGCTTTGTGAATCCTACAAACCAGTCTCCATTCTTAATGGGAAGTCAAGATTCTGTTGAAGGCATTGGCTAATAGACTGCTAGAGGTTTCCCCTTATTTGATCCACCAGCATGAAAATGGTTTTACGCCAGGGCGGTCCACATGTCTCAATCTGTGCAGGCTCTTTGGTGCAATCCTGGAGTCGGAATGGCTGTCTAGCGAACACAACCCATTTTTGTCCTTCAATGCATACAAGGCCTTTGACTCTATTGACTGGGACTACCTGTGGGCAGTCCTGGGGAGGTTGGACTTCGGCCCATCTTTTATTAGCTGGGTGAAGTTGCTTTACATGTCTCTGTCAGCGAGGGTAAGGGTGAACGGGTGTCTCTCTAACATCTGTCCACTACAGTGGGGGACAAGGCAGGGCTGTGCTCTCTCCCCATTTCTATTTACTCAGTGGTTTATGAATTAACCACTGGCTGCAGCGAAAAGATCTGACCATTTACTCATCGGCTTTGAATGGCTAGGTGGTCATACTAATAGGATCTCTCTGTTCTCAGAAGATGTTCTCCTTTATGCGAGTAACCCAGAAGTGTCGCTGCCAAAGGCGGGGGATTTACTCCACATGTTTTGGACATATAGTGGCCTTAAAATTAGCTGGGGTAAGTTGGTGTACTATGAGCTTACTATGGGAGATGGAGGCCACGAGCCACAGGGGTTAACGGGTGCCCACTGGAGAACCATTTAAATACTTGTGCATTATGATCACTAGGACACAGGAGTAGTTCTTCCATTTAAACTGGGACCCGATACTTCACAGTTTTCTCAGGGATGTCACAAGATGGGCTGGCCTCCCACTGTCGCTATTGGGTAGGGTCACGTTGTAGCATTTCCCAAATTCCTGTATGTATGCAGGCCACGCCCTATGTGATACTGGGTGAGGATTTCTGTAAACCGTTGAATGCTCTGGGGCACTTCCTTCCCCATATAGCGTCATACACTCTGCTGAACTCGGTCGGGGAAGGAGGGCTCAACCTCCTGAACTTGTGAAAATCTTTCTGGACCGTCCAGCTCGTGGTGGCGAATGACTAGTTCATCCTAGAAGAGGATGACTCAACTACAAGTTTGGAGACTTGGAAGATCGGACCGCTAACCCCCAGTCAAATCCTCTATGTGAAGATGTGTCCGAATGAATTCCCACAATCAGGGAGTGTGGTGGTTAAGATTTGGCACACTCCGAAGGACAGGACAAAATATTTGAAAAGACTGGCTATGGACGAGCCTCTGTGGGGTAATGGATTACTCCCTGAATTTAGGGATTTACAGGGTCGCCGAGGTTGGATGGAAAAAGGGATATATACAGTGAGTGATGTGATCAAATCACGAGGCTTGGTACCCTTCCCGACTTACAAGACACCTTTGGGGTGGACGCAAATATGTTTTACCAGTGTTTACAGCTGCGCTATGCGCTTAGGACACATTGATGGAGGACCCGGATATTCCCCTGGACTCTGCATTAGTCAGACTGACAGCAACCGAGATGTTTGCAGACAAACCAATTTCGAGAGCTTATAGGTGGATAGCTAGTGCAACGGCAAAACCGTTGACTAACTCATGGGATTTCAGCCCTCTGGAGGACAGGAATTGGGAATGTGCCCTTGAGGTGGCCAGAGAGATAGCTATAGACGCGAGGCTCAGGACAATCCAGTATCTGGTGCTGCATAGGGTGTGTTACACCCGTCAGAGCTTTTAAAGATGGGGAGGAGAGAGGATGAAACCTGCCCCAACTGTAAGGGGGGATGTGGGTAAACATTTCCACATGGTCTGGTCCTGCCCTATGATAGGGGCTTACTGGTAAGAAGTGCTAGAAGCACTGAATACCATGGTGGAGGAGGAACTGGAAATGGATTCTGTATTGTGTCTGTTGGGAGTCTGGGGCGTTGCTTCCCTTGCGGCTGCGGAAAAGACACTGGCAAGAACAGCTTTAGCACTAGCTAATAGGGATATTGCAGTGAAATGGGGTAGCTGTGAAGTACCTGTGCTACACACATGGGAAGACGGGATGAATAGGTGTAGGAGTATTGAGAAGTTGGTATACAAGAATTAAGGGTCCCCTTACAAACATGATGAGATCTGGGGGAAATTGAACAAGTGAATTGGGAGTCCTTGATGCCGTCGGCGGGGGGAAGAAGTGGCAGCAGAAAGAGCAGAATTGATATCGGCTGCCAGAAACTTTAAGGGGGTCACAGGGCTGGGATTAGAATGGGGATTCAGGGAGGTAAAGGAAGTTATTAAGGTGGGATCTTGTTACAATTCCTGCTTTTCATTTTGTTGTACTGTGATATTAGCTGACAGAAAGTCATGTACTGCTGATAATATAAAAATAAAGTTTGGTTATAAAATTAAATATATTTGACATTCTCACCAGCCAATCTGAGTTACTCGTCCCAGTAAAACTAAAGAAGTGGAATAAGTGAGAATCATTGCTGGAACATTCATGCTCATCCCAGTAAGACTAAAGATGTGAGCACAAATGAGAATTGTTATTGTAGCCCTCATAATTGTCTCAGTAACTGTCAAGTGAAAGAGGAAAGCGATGGAGACCACTAGGGGGCGCGGAGCATGCAGGACGTGTAAGCATCGCACTCCTGAAAGCACCGCAGGGCCTAGTGGACTTTCCTAGTCCCCAGCCTGGAGTACGAGACTGAGCCAGAGAAGACCTGTCCCCTGATCAGAGGGCCCTACACTGAGACCCGCCACGGTGTGGACTGGGGCCCTGGCTATAGAGGTGTCCTGAGAAAGTGCACACGAGCGACACCGGACGCCGCCGCCCCCGCGAAGAGGCCCCACCCCCCCTATCCTAGAAGCATATTTCGCGGAGGTGTGCTGGGGGACGCAGTGGGGCGTGTACGAACGGTGGCCCCTGCGACCGGCATCGGCCCTGTGGATGCCCCAGAAGCGCCTTGTCCTACTCAGCGGAGCCCAGCACAGTGACAGGTAGCAGTTGGAGGTGAGGAGAACGTGGGGGGCAGGGACAAGCGAGTGGACGAGCCACCTGGGGGCAGCCCCCCCCCAGGGCCTTCTCCTTGGTTGCATGCAGGTACGCCACCCGGTCGGGCGCGACGAAAAGAGCACGGGCCGCACAAATTCGACGGATCCTACTAGGCCCATTATCGCCGAGACTCTTCTCAGACCAACAGGCCCCACCTAGGGCACAGCGCTACTCACGGATCCACGTGCCCTCACCGTCCGAGTATCCAGTGGCCCGGTCACTGTTGTGGGGGCCCTGGACCGTCGACCCCGACACCAGCCCTAATAAGGGGTATAGCGGCACCGCCCTGAGGTGCGCCAGAAGGCTGGGACCCTGGAGCGACCCCCAGTACCCGGGGCGATCTCATCCTTCCAGCGCTTCCGCCGACCCCTCGCGGCCACGGGTGCGGCCCCCAGGGACGCCATAACCACCATGCCAGCGGGTGGCGATCCCCCTCCTGCAGCACTCACCAAAGAGGATCTCAGGGACATTCTCCAAGAGATTAAGGCGATTCGCACGGACATTCAAGCCCCCATAGTGGATCTCAAGGGGAGGGTGGAGACCCTGGAGGATAAAATGGAAGGTATGGAAAATAATCACCTCCAGGCAGACCTGCTCGACATGAAATACGAGGCTAGGCTAACGGACTTGGAAATGAGAGAGGAGGAAATAATTTTGAAGATGGACGATCTTGAAAACGGAGAATGCCGAAACAACCTGCGCATCATGGGGTTGACTCAAGAGAGAGGTGAAACTGCGGCGGACGTGGGGAGGAAGGTCCAGGGCCTGATAAATCAGCTTTTTACTTTGGAGGGCGGCAAGGAAGTCCAGCTGGAAAGAGCGCGTCGAGGTGGAGGGGGTGCGGGTGGGGGACCGAGGTCCATTGTGGTGCGGTTCCTCCGTTATAGAGAGAAAATGGAGGTCTTGGAGAAGGCAGAAAGACTGGGGAGCTTTGTCTTTGAAGGCGACGCAATTAAGATATTCCAGGACCTATCCTCCCTCACGCTCACCCGCAGAAGAGATTGCCGTCCACTCACCCAGTGGCTCACAAGCCAAGACATTAGATACAGATGGTCCTTCCCCTTCGCCCTTTCCTTTGAACGGGCCGGGGTAGACTATCGAGTGACTAGTGGCAAAGAAGCCTCACAAGTACTACAAGTGCTCAAGGGGGACGCCCCGGAAGGGGGAAATATGATGGAGACCCAAGAACCAGGCGATACTGTGAGAGAACCGGCGGGTCCCTGGTCCACGAAGAAGAAAACAAAGGGCAGGAGAAAATTCAGGAAACCTAACACGCTGATGTCAGAGGCTGAAGGGGACTAGGAGTGTAAAGATTAAGTCTGGCTCGTAGGCGACCCCGGCTGGGGACACAGAGCTTACTAAGAGAACTGCGGTGCAAGGAACATGCACACACCCTGGTGGCTTGCCCGTTGGCAGGCGTCTTGGACAAAGGAGGGAGGAGGAAGGGGGGAGGGAGGGGAATTGATGTTCAGGAGCTCAGGACACGATATCCACCGCACTTCAAACGGGCTCAGGACAGCCCCGACATCACCGGGAAGACAGGATACTTAAGAAGTGAAAGCAATGGCAGTCAATGAAAAAAGGGGCCGGGTCGAGTCACTCAGGGTGGGCTCGCTCAACGTCAAGGGGCTCAACTCGCTGACGAAGCGCTCCCTTCTCGGGAGAGAAATGAAAAATGGAAAGGTGGATATCTTGTTTGTTCAAGAAACCAGAACAGTAAGGGGGGGGGGGAGAGGGCCATTCCAGGATCTCGCGTTGGTCAGACCTTTTGGGCATCAGGTCTTGTAAAGAAAGGCGGAGTGTGCATCCTACTCCAAAGGAACCAGAAACTGACGGAGGTGTCCCAGTGGGAGAGGGAGGATGGAAGAGCCTTGGTAGTGTCCGGCAACCTACATAACTCCAGAGTCAGCCTAGCAGTGATATACTGCCCTAACGTGGGCCAGAGGGAATTTGCTCAAGTGGCCCTGGAGGAGGTGATGGCTAAAACGGAATGACTCTGGATCCTGGGTGGGGACTTCAATATGTGGGCAGATCGAGGGCTGGACCATAGTGGGAGTTCGGCCACATCAGGCAACAGAGGAGCTGATCCTCGTGGCGGGTTGCGGGAATTAATGTGGGAGCAGGGATTGGTAGACATATGGAGGGAGCTGCACCCTAGACGCAGGGGATACACCTTCTACTCCGTAGTCCATGGCACCAGGACCAGGATATATTACCTTTTCATGGGGAGTCAGCACATGAGCAGAATAGAGGCCTGTGACATCCGCCCGGTCAACTGGACAGATCATGACATGGTCTGGTCAGATGTCAGCATAGCGGGGCTGAAACCCAGGGAGTCTCTTTGGAAGTGCAATGACTTCCTGTTGAGGGCCGCGGTCTTCAAGGAAGAAATGTCCGCCGCAATTAAAGAATTCTTTGAGCTAAATGACACAAGAGAGGTGAGCCGGGATATGGTGTGGGAGGCGGCTAAAGCGACTTGGAGGGGAAGGTTGATCAGCGAAGGGGCATCCAACTAGGACCCTCCTGACCCACAGGTTGAGATCTGAAATAATCCACCTAGAAAGCTCGGAGGGGAAGGCGGAGACAGAGAAAGAAAGGGATCTGAGCATAGCGAGGGAGAAGAGACTAAAATTGAGGGAAATGGAATGGGGAAAATTGTAGCGGGGCTCCAACATCTACGTCAGAAATACTATGAGAAGGGAGACAAGGCTGACGCTATGCTGGCAGCAAAATTGGGAGGCCAAAGGGCTGATAGATGGGTGGCAAGAGTGGTTAGCGCTGAAGAGGGGGAAAGATCGGATCCGGAAGGGATAGTCGAGAGTTTCGCTTCTTTTTATGAGAAGCTCTACGGGAGGGAAGGGGAGACGGAGAAGGAAGAGAGAGAGGTTTATCTCAACAGGGTCACCCTCCCCTCCCTCGATCCCTTAGAGGCGTCGGCCCTAGATGCCCCCATAACTGAGGAGGAGGTCCTTATAGCCATATCGGGACTTAAACTGGGCAGGACCCCGGGGGAGGACGGGTTCTCGGCAGGTTTCTATAATGCTTTTTCGGGCATCCTGGCCGGGGTCCTTGCTCACCTTTTCTCGAATATTATGAAAACAGGGAGGGCACCCCCTTCCTTTGGGAAAGCGCTGATCACGGTGATTCCAAAGGAGGGGAAAGACCCAGCGGTTTGCCGCTCCTACAGACCCATCTCCCTCCTGAATGTAGATGCGAAGCTTATTTACCAGGATTATCGCCTCGAGACTGGACAGCTACATGCCGAGGCTAATTCACTCAGATCAGGTGGGTTTCATATGGGGAAGGCAAGGTGCAGATACACTGCGCAAGACGTTGCACCTGATGAGAGAGGCAGCACCGAAGGGTGGGAACCCCGTCCTGGTGTCCATTGATGCTGAGAAGGCGTTCGATCGGGTTGACTGGGGATTCCTTCAGGGGGTACTCGAGAAGCTGGGCTTCGGGCGGGGATTAAACAAGCCGTCAAGGCCCTATATGTGTCACCTACCGCCAGAGTTAGTCAACGGGCACCTGTCACAAGTCTTTCCTCTCCAGAGAGGTACGAGGCAGGGTTGCCCCCTTTCCCCTCTCCTCTTCGCCATGACAATGGAGATTCTAGCGGAGTACCTCAGGGGGGCCCCAACGGTGAGAGGAATTGAGGTGGGCGAACGCACCTTCAAATTAGGCCTCTATGCAGACGACATCTTGCTCCACCTGCGGGATCCGGCAAGGTCGGTCCCAGCCGCTTTGCAGGTGATTCAACAGTTGGGCCACTTCTCCGGGTTCAAGGTAAACGTCAGCAAGTCCATGATCTTTCCCTTCGCACCTGATGCGGATAGAGACCTTGTGGAACTCGTCCCACTGGGCCTCCGAATCTGTTCGGAGGAGATAAAATACTTGGGGATCAACATAGTCCGTCCCGACGGGGATCTAGGCCAGGCAAACTACCCTCCGCTCTATTCAGGGACATGGAGGCTTGGGGGAAGGGGCAGATCTCCTGGATGGGAAGAATAAACGCCATAAAAATGAATTTGCTCCCCAGGGTGTTGTACGTCTTCCAAATGCTCCCCTTGGAGGCTCCTGAATCATACCTTAGAGAAGCCAAGAGGCGCATAGTGAAGTTCATATGGCAGGGCCAGAGACATAGGATTGGGTACGAGACTCTCACCCTCCCCAAGGATAGAGGAGGGGTTGCCCTCCCGGACCTTAATGCCTACCATAGAGCAGCCCAACTTAGGGCCCTGGCTCCCCACTTTGGAGAGGACACAAATAAACAATGGGTATACATTGAAACTTTCTACCTACGCCCAGTCACGGTGGGGGAATGGTTATGGGTCCCACTGAAAAAGCTCCCCAAAAGAATTAGGGACCACCCAATACTGGGCACAATGTGGAAAGCACTAGCAGGGAAAGGGTCTAGCGAGAAAGTCACCGCATGACCCTCTCCTCTGAGCCACATCTGGTCAACGCCAGCCCTCGAAGAAATTCTGGGCCACGAACACTATCAGTCATGGTTTGACGCGGGCCTGTGTAGAGTAGGCCAATTGGTAAGGGAAGACACTTTCATAAGTATCCAGGAACTCGAAGCGGCTCTGGGAGTCGGCAGGCTTTCCCCGCTCCTATACCTGCGACTTAAGGGCGTCCTAATGAAACCTAAACTAAAATCATGCTTACAAAGAGGGCTGACCCCGGTTGAGAAAATCTTAGACTCCCACACGGAAATGAAGGGCCTCATCTCCCTCCTTTACAGAGCACTGTTAACCTCCCGCGAGGGAACGACTAAGAGCCTTACAGGGAAATGGGAGATGGACTTGGGCTGTACCATCGGGGACGGGCTCTGAGGGAGGTTATGTAGGAGGGCATTTAAGACTTCTATCTCATGCCAGTACAAGTCCAACGCCATCAGGCTTCTACACAGATGGCAGTACGACCCGATCACCCTCTCTAGGATGTTCCCAGACACTGTCCCGTTGTGTTGGCACGGATGTGGGGAAAGAGCCAACTACTGGCATATGTGGTGGTCCTGCAGGAAAGTACAAGTCTATTGGTCAGAAGTGCTCAGCTGGCTCGAGGAGGCGGGAGAGGGGGTTTACCCATCAGACCCATTGTTATTGATATTTGGTCTCCGCTACAGGGACGACCACTGGGAGAAACTCCCGGACCTGACACACTTCTTGCTATTGGCAGCCAGAGCTGTACGGGTCAGGACTTGGAAGAGAGCATCTCTCCCCTCGAAGAGGGAATGGGTGTTGGTGGCCAAAGACATTTATTTCATGGAGAGACTAACATCAGCAATACACAGCTCCTGCACACAGTTTGAGACTAATTGGCTGCAATTTATGGAAGCGTTCGCCAATGTTGAGGACGATACGGGAGCCTAGCTTATGTACCCCACCCGGCCCGAAAACTGGTTGTGGTAGGAGACTCTTTGCACTGCCTCAACTAAAGTCCATTTATGTTAATTCCTTGTATGCCCAGTTGGAGCTGCCCAAAACGTTTACTCATGGAGATGTGGATCGTGTGCCTCATCGTTAGGGGTCTTGTGCGGGAGGGGGGAGGTAGGGTGTAAACAGCAGAGTTTTTCTAATCGAAGTTGGCTCGGGCCGGTGCCCGGTTGCCATTTATTGTATTAATGCTTTGTTGCCTTGAAAAACCAATAAAATTGAATAAAAAAAAAAAAAGAAAGAGGAAAGCGATGATTCTTTTGAGAGTCTTTCTAGCTGGCCCAGCCAGGAAAAAGGGTGCACATTGTGTAAGGGAAAAGTAACAAGTGTGCTAAACCAAGAGAGCGTGAAAAATAACCCCAGAAGGGGAAAGCACAGTGTCAAGGACACGATAGAGAAACTGAAGAACCCGATTTCTGAACTGTATGAACTGGTCAAAGTAGTAAGACCTACCTACAAATTAGTTACTAAGTGACTGTGCAGGAAAAGCAAACCACAGGAGAAGGGAGTCATCCTCATGTGCCTTAGTTGGTTTTAATAGTGGTGGGGACAGAATAGATTAGCTTTGGACAGAGGACAGATCTTCCGTTTGGACTCACCGACGAATGACAAGCACCCTACTTAGTTTGTTTTAGGTAGGGAAAATCCATAGTTTAGGAATAGTCAGAAGTTTACATCCTTTGATTTGGTTCAATAAAGTTGTTGAAATGGAAGATTCAAGTCCCTGTCCTCCTTCTGACCCACCATAGGTAATACCGAAGAAGAGCTCAATTGGACTTTAGGGAAGGTCATTAAAAGATTTGGTAAGAGTGGTCTCACCCTTCCTAGAGACAAGTATATGTTTATTCAAATGTCAGTACCTACGGTACACCATATCTCAACAAGGGGTCACTCCCCAAATAAGCTTGGTTAAAGCCATTAAAGACACTCATGAGCCCACTAACAAATGCCAACTCCATCCGTTTATGGATGTGGGCGAGTACGATGTGCAATTCGTACAAATTCTTTTGGAAAAGACTGAACCTCTCAGAGTGCTCCTCGAAAAAAGTACAAGCTATTCATAGGATGACTTGTGCACCCATTGTGACGGCATGAAATAAGGAGTCTGACCAAATGATTGCTTAGTGGTTGTTATAGACTTATTTATAGAATAAACAAACCTATCTATCCCTAACTAGAGATGTTTCCCTACCTCAAACAAACTAAATGAGAAGTTTTGGCATGTGCACAGGTACATCTGTGTCCGGCGATTTATCTTCTGCACCAGCCACAAGCCACTAGTTCACATCCTCACTCTGGAACGCATAAATAAGACCATTTCCCATTTATCCAGACTTGTTGTTAAACTTTAGGCGTTTTTTTTCAATATTAACTCTATCTAAGGGTACTAGAATGTACAAACAGACTGCTTATCCCATTTTCTTTTAACTTCCAAACATCCCACAGGCTGGAGTCGACAAGAGTGCATGGTTGCATGTGTGCATTATTATATGCCATAGAAGTTACCCAACGTGCCATAATGGTGATATTTTGCATATAAATAGGGCCTGATTATGAGTTGGGCTGTAGCCCTTAACGGTGTTACCGCTGCATTTAAGGGTCCGCCCAATCTCGAGTCTGGCGTGTTTACCGCCAGCTCAGAGCTGGGGGTAAACATGCCCGAAAAATGCCCATTTTTGGCGCAATGGACCGAATGGCGAATGGGGACTAACAGTTAGTGGCCAACCTGCGATCCGGCGGTTATACCACCGGACGGGTGGGCGCTAATGCTAATAAGGTTGGGCGGTATCCCGGCTGGGATACCGCCCAACTTTATTAGCGTTAGCGCTAGTTGCTAACGGTGCCAGTGCTTCTGTGAAATGTCTGCCTTTAGGGGCTGTAGTTCTGACCCTGCCGGGCGCAACAGCCACTGCAGGCAGACTCGTAGTGTGGCGGTCTGGAAACAAGGGTGCCGGTAAGCTTACTGGCACCCTTGTTTCCAGTCTGCCACACTTGGAATGAGGCCCAGTGTCTTGAAAAGGCAAAGAGTGTGCTCTCTCTTGCAAGTCAATAGGGCTCTTTAAGGTTGACCAGTAGGACAGGACCACTGGAAATACTTGTATTTCTTGTCTTGGTAACTGGACACTGTCGAGCCGGCATCTTAACACTTTTTTCTGCAGTCCAACCAGTGTCGAGATTGTCGAGTCGCATATTTCAAGGTCGAGGCAGCATCAAGGCAGCTTTGAAATAGGGTTCTCTATAGGTTGAGATGGGTTGAGTCGATGGTGCCCAACAGGTTGAGTCTGAGTTCCAGAAGGGCGACTCAATGGCTTCCAGTGCATTCTGACGGCTTTCGGGTCGAGACTCTGCTTCTGTTGGATCGAGTCAGTGCTCGGAATGCAGCGAATCACTGCTTGCACAGTGACGAGCTAAAGGTCGAGTCACAACAGCAATGTGCTTCACTGAGTCAATATGGTGTTGAGCCAGCTCAGAGAAGGGCCTCCCAGGGATGGCACCTGTCTCCTGGAGGTAAGTATTGGCCTTCCTCGGGGGGGGGGGGGGATCAAAGAGAAGTTTCTAGGGCGGGGTCCGACATGTTTTGGGTACATCATGGCCATACAACTAATATACCCTAGCCTGTCATGAATTAGTTATCTCACCAAACGTTTTCATTGACATGTCATACAAATGCCTGTGGCTTTATAATTGTGTGATCCAAGTGGCCACCACGTCATACACAGGCATAGCAGGCATATACATTAATGTGACACCAGGCTGCTGGGTTACGCATTTATAAGTATTTGAACCAGAGGTGGAGATGGTTAAAAAGCCTCTTTTGCCTGTTGGAATTTTCGGTTCCAGCAGCTGATGTGTTATACACGTGATCTTTGAACCTGCCTTGCTGTCCCTGCAGGACAGGCGCTGGGGATGTCAGGAAACTGGCTCAGCAAAGGTATATGGGTGCAGAATAGTTTTGCCATTTAACATATGAAAGGGGGTCTGATTAGCAGGTCTAACATTCCGAAACAGAATAACCCACATTATTGTGTGGCTAAAAATCAAAACAGTTTAGGCTAACCCAACCTCACCAGATGGCATTCTATCACAGAACTTTATTCATATTCTTGTTCTCCTTATAAAAGTAAGTGTAGTATTTGAATTTTACAATTGAGTTTTGTTTTACAAACACTTACTTGTCCCTCCCCAAACATAATCCTCCAGTGCACTAGGGTTTTATTTGGGCATGCCCTTTCTGCAGTGGTTGATGGGGTGAGCTTCACAAGAGCGGGGAGCTTAGAGGAGAACTGGGAGAATATGCTACCATTGTTCACACTCACTCAAGCACCATTCTATTTTCCCCAATCGCTCTCCTCAAGTGCCTCTACGTTATATCTGAATTGCGTGCATTCGGTTTTTGTTACCCTGCATGTTATCCTTCAATAAAGCTGGAGGATCCCTCACACTAACTGTGTCTCCCCTATCTTTTCTATGTGATGCTTGGAGACACTGCCTAATTGGCTGCCAGGTTCCTGCAGTATTTACCAGTATCCTCTAGTCTAAGGAGTTTGGATGCTACAGTTTTGAATATAAACAGCGGTCATGGGCAGTGATGGAACCAGCCACAGGCTTAAGCCCTCACAAATTGAGGAAGTTGAAGGCAGAAGGCAGCACTCTGCTGTGATGTCATCCTGGGGCACTCATGGGAAAAGGGCTCTACAGCAAGAGCCGGTCAAATTTCTCACCTGTGGTAGCAGTCTGTTGAAGTTTAAACAACCATTAACAGGCAGCAGCAACACAATTGATAAGGACATAAGATTATCCTCACCGTATTGATCTAGTCCCCTCTGATGAAGCCAAAGACTTAACTGCTCTGTTGGGGGTTTAGTGGCTTAGGCGTCCCAATGATTAGCATTTGTGAAACTAAATGTCCTCTGAATTGATGTGAAATATGGAGCTAATGGGCCAATGGAAGGCATAATAGATATCAGACTCTTGGGCTAAAAAGAACGGTGGAAGAAGGTTGTAGCACAATGCGTTAATATCCAACAACTGCAGAGATCTATGTGACCTGCAGGTCACACTTCCAGTTCCTTGTGAGATATTGATGCAGTTGTGATTGATGTGCTGGGACCTGTTATCCACTCATGTCACTTGGAGAAGGTAACGGTTTGCTTTCCAGCACAAATAACTTATCGCCAATGGCCCCTATTGTTCACTTTTCTCCCCTCAATATTTTCAGGTCATTTGGAGGCAGAGGCAGCTTATGTATTAGGGTTGCAAAAGCCAGAGTGCACAAAGGCACAATTAATCGTGGACATGCAGGCACCTGGAGGGGCATTGGGTATCAGGTGACCACTCGTGGTCCTCTTGACACCCACTATTTAAAAATATCCTGCAGCCCCCATAATGTTGAGGCTAGCTTCACTCTTGGTCATGGGCCTGTCATGGGCTGTCCTGAGTAAGAGGGGGCAGAAGGAGAAGAACAGAGTTGAGCCGGAATGAGCAGTGCAGGGAAGGTGAAAAACAAGCCGAACATAAAGACGTGTGATGGGCAAGGAGGATGGGGGGAGCAAAGGAGAGCAGGGCCAGGGTATCTAGCCATAATCAGCTGGAGTGGAGATGAGTGGCAGGACAGCAGAGCCATGGCAGAGGGGAAGACCCCTGAGAACGGGATTTACAGTAATTAGACTCATATCCGTATGTGACGCTTGGCTTTTCAATGTAGTGCATTTGCACTTGTTTAGCTACACTTTCTTCTGTGGAAAAATAAGAATTTTGAAGTCAAAGGGCATGTGTGGATATGCTGCCTTTTTAAAAACTTTGCTGATCTCCCCTGGCACAGCTACCACTGGGCATTAATGAGGGTGCGGACCGCAACAATATATGCATGCATTCAAGTCTTGGTGTTTGGGGTATAAGCAAGTAACTCGTAAGACTGCATTACTTTTTGAGTTATTTCTGAATAGATTAATACAATCCCCAAAATCCTGTCATCGCCCTTGGATGCTACCAATGCGACCAGAAAAGCCATATTTTGTCGTAAGATCTACTTTTGTTGCTCCATGAAGGCAAAGTTGTGAAGGACCACTTCAGAATAGGGTTGGTACATTAAAATCAATAAATGGCACAGTACAACATGGTCATTTCAACCAGTGATTGTCACTGTGCCCTGACCAGAATTTGGCATGCAAACGTTAAATTGTTGCCCATATTGTGCTCTGTTTGCCTCAGTATGTGTCTGCATCACAGTTTTGGCCAGGTCAGTGCATTCGTTGCTCAAAGATGATGGTGATCTTCATTGTCCACTCTGAGGGTGTCCACTGTTTGCTATCTGACCATAAAGAAACAAACTTTAAAGCTTTTCATTGATTCTATCTGGAAAACCCTGATTTCCAGAATTACTCGGCTAACATCGGAAGCTGGATATGTAGTGGAAAAGCCTCTTTTATAACTTTCCTTTCAGGACGGATTCCAGTGTGAATGAGCCTCACCTGAATTTTGTCTTTCCCACCGGTCCACTGTTAAGTGGGAGCCACTTCTACTGTCTCCAACCTTATCTTTGGCAAGGCCAAGTCCAAAATAAAAATATAATCCATGCCCGTTCTGGAGGTCGTTATGCTGCTGGTAGCTTGATATTTTGACCCCATCTAATCTTCATTCATTAGCGTGTCATCCTGGTGGCAACTTAGTTCCTTTCATTGCTACTTTTTCAAAAGTGGTGCACAAAGCCTAACTTGCACGTCATGTGGCCTGCACGTTAAAACACATCATAATGAAACATGGATTGGCATCTAAATATATCCAAATATATCTTGGAATCAATCTTTTGGGTGGTGCAAAAGTACACAACAAGGTGTGTTTTGATCAAGGGTCCTTTGCTGATGCTATTGGCATTAGATTATAGACTAAAGACAAAGAGCAGCTCTGTATACACCCCGGGAACTGAATGGAGTAATAAACTAGAAATAACAACAGAGTGTTCCTGTGTGATGAAAACTTTGAAATACTTAATAAGCACAAAGCATTTACTAAACAAGTCTCACAGTGATTTAATCACTTAATTTCTGAAAGTGTGGTACCTATCAGTACATTAACATACAATATACAATTGATTAGACAAACAAAATGAATATAACAATTGTAAAGTGCATTTAAGCAAACATTTAAAAAAAAACATTTTTTATTAGATTCAATAAGAGGAAAGTATCTCGCCAAAAACCTTTTGTTCTCTGTGATGGTATATTGCAAATAGTAAAGATAACCAGAAAAAAGAAACCAAATATTTAGGGAAAAGTGTTGTGAATGTTCACAAACACTCAGAAGGGAAAATACACGTATATGTACATATACCTGGGTCGAAAAACACAGGTAGGGAGCTGCTAATTAGGGAGACACATTCAATACACAAAAGAAAACATTTGTCAAAGCAATTTCACTTGAAGCAACATGTATTTAACAGATATGCACATGCATTTATAGTGCAAATTCTGACCAGCAGACTAAAGTTAATAATGAGGCACCAAACTGTAGCCTTGCAAAAAAACTGTTTAGCCAGCTGTCCCTGGCTAGATCATGACTAGTTTCATCACTCCATCATGGTTGCCAATCGACAGAAACAATGTCTTATGATTTAATGAAACATAAATAACATCCACAAGGAACAGTGCACCTGGTCATTAAATGCCAGGATGAAAAAAATGATGAGGCTGATACGAGAAAAAAGCCTACGCCATCCGCTGTAGTGAATATTTATAAGCGTGATATGCCACGTTCTCTTGTCCAGGGTGTGCTCTCACATCCCAAGCTAGCACAGTGGCAAAGCTGGCGTTTCAGTGGTGAAAGAGGATAGGTGTACCACCTTCGTCAGGAGGAGGTTTAATCTATTCAACCCCTAAAAACAGATTATTAAAATATTGTACTTACCAACATACATAGACAAATAATCATATGCTAGGTACCAACTGGTAAGAGATAATGATTTAAGATGTGGGACTGGGCAATCAGACCCAGGGAGAGTTACCCAAGGATTGTCTCTTATGACCAAAATTTAAAAGAAAACACCACCAATCAAATGAAGGGGATAAGAAACAACGTGTTCCTTGCTCAGTAGAAAACGAAATGCAAAAGGTTCTTCATAGTGCTTTCAAATAGAGCACACTTGTCACAGCAGTGCATTGGAAGATAAATCAAGTAGTGTTGAAGAACGAAAAATGACAGTAGTCAGTGTGGGCTTTGCAAAACTACCTACCTAAATGCAACATCATGCTCGGAGAATCTAGCACTGTAGTCCGATGATGACGTTATGTATACTGTAACATCAAGATTAGGTGACTATGAAGCAGTTTGTAGTCCCTCGTGAATGTGTACTTTGATCTAATGGTACGGAAAAATGAAAAAGAGCAAGAAAACACACACTATATTGACACATTTAGTCAATTTGCAGTATTAATTGCAGAAACGAGTTAATTACACTTACCAAGGTAAAGTGCCACAGTTTCTGCCAATGGACGCCTTGAAATGATGCAGTTTAAAGTAATCAAGTCCTTGCTCAATTAGTTCCCGGAGCGAGGACGCTGAGCTGGCAGAGAGGAGGGCCAAAGAACAACAAAGCATCTCGATTACAATAAGCCTGTGAATTGCCTATAGCATTTAGAATTGTAACCGCATGCAAGTTCGGTCCTAGAGGCACCTGTTTAGTAGTCTCACCTGTGAGCATCAGACACAGTATTTTACTTGAGTGGCGCAATAACAAACGCTGCACATCTATGGAAGGCTCCAGTCTACATACCGATCGTAGAGAAGCAACCCGAAATGTGGAGAGTGGTTGAGTGTACGGAAGTAACTCAATTCATGAAAAATGAAAGAGGACTATTTACAAAGTCAAAGTGTGTGAGCTCCGCTCAATATCAATTCACTAATGGAAAGTAAGAAACTCACGTTAAGTGCCATTGAATAAATGATAAACAAGATCTAGTTTGGGTCAAAGAACGCAAAGTGTATTGAAATACTGGCAAAATTGAGCCTATTGAAGCTATTTTAAACAAAATAGCCTCCAAAAAGCAGCATGGTGCCCATCACGGAATGAAAATAGAGGGCTAGAAGTCAAAGCAAAAATGAAACCAGAGAAAGTGCCTGAATATACATAAAATAAATAGTTACGATCTCAAATTCTGAGATGCATTTAACATGTGCAAAATAGAAAAAGAACATATAGAGGACAGAAAAAATTCATTCAATTGGGAAAAAAGGCCCATTGCTAAGATCGAAGCAAAACAGAAATATTTAATATCTAGTAGCAAACACTGGAAAGTTGTTTGGTACCAGGAATGTGGAGAGGATGAAGTCAAAATGATGTTTATCATTTTAGATAACAAGTCTGACCACACTCATGACCCTAGATAGTCAGGTTGCCTGTATTCCCAGGTGGCTTAACAAAGTCAGGCGCCTACCAAATGAGAAATGCTAAATTTAAACCCTGATCAATAGTATCGAGAAGAAAAATCCACTGTGATTCTTTGTTAGCCAATGATTGATTTGGATTAGCAGCATCTTTGACGACATCAATAACCCACCAGCGTAGATCTTCCATAGAATGGCCGTTTTTCATATAATGACTTACTAGTGGTGAATTGATTGATTTGCATCTGATACGAGATTGGCATTCCGTAATCCGGGTATGAACAGGGCGTGATGTTTTGCCAATATATTTAAGCCCACAGGGACACTCAATACAATAGATGACCCAATGTGTTTTACAATTTGTGTGGTACCAACGGTCCCATGTTTTGCCATCAAAGGTGAAGGTTTTGGTTTTGTGCACAAACTTGCAGAACAAGCACGACCCACAAGGGAAGTGGTCCATAAGGGGCCGCAAATCCCAGATAGCTGTTATATATCTGGAGGTTTTTTTTTTAGAAACATGGACCAATTGGTCCCTCAGATTTTTCTGCTTTTTCATGGCAAAAATCGGTAGTGGTTCTTTGGGCAACAGTAGTTGAGCCACAGACCAAAATTCTTTGATCGGTTTTTTATTTTTATCATAAAGGTGTGTGGACTATATGTCAAGGCACATACCATTAGTCTTGGGCTGGCTGATTTTTAGGTTCAAAAAGGCTTCGAGAGGTAAACCTAGCTCGTTTGTAAGAGTCTGAGATTAGCTTGTTGGAGTATCCACGTTGTTTAAATTTAGTACTTACATTACGGGCGTGGTACTCATAGTCGGGTAATATGGTACAATTCCGCCTTAATCTAAGAAGCTGAGAGTACGGAGGACTTTCTTTTTGATTTCGTGGGTGGAAACTGTCAAAATGCAAAAGGGTGTTGCGATCAGTCGGTTTAGTGTATAAGTAACAAATAAGTTCATTAGCTTGATGTTGAATAAGGAGGTCCAAGAAAGCTATCTGAGTATTGCTTGTTGTCATCGTAAATGTAATGGTAGTATAGCATTGATTAAGCCATGTCAAAAATGCATTGATATTATCATAGTTGCTGTGCCAAATGAAAATGATGTCATCAATATACCGTCACCAACTATCAATATATTGATGATATGGATTGAGGTCTGAAAAAAAAATGTTTTCATCAAAGGATGCCATGAATATGATGGCCAGGCTGGGGGCAAATGCTGCCCCCATAGCCGTGCCTTGTCTTTGTTCAAAGAACTGTTCTTGTTATTTAAAAAAGTTTTTGGTGAGTGATAGCGTGAGTAATTCCATTATCAATTTCACTGGTGCCTGAAAAGATGGTAAAAAGCGAGTCAAACTGGAGCAAATACACTCAATGCCCTCATAATGGGGAATATTTTTATATAGCGCTGCAATGTCAAAGGAAACAAAAATACTAGTTGTGGGATCAAATTGTTTGCCTTCAAATAGCAAGATCGCCGAAGTGCTGTCTCCGAGGTACGCCGCAGTTTTTTGGCAGATAGGTTGCAAGTACTTGTCAATAAATTGAAAAACAGGCTCAAGAATATTACCACAACCTGCAAGGATGGGTCTGCCAGGTGGATTGGCCACATCCTTGTTTATTTTCGGGATGGCATAACATTTTGGAGTAGATCCTTGTGCTCTGTTGAGGAACTCAAATTCCTTCTGTGAGATCCACGCACGTTCCTTCAGACTCATGGTCATTACTTTTAAATGTCTCAAGGGCAATATGCCCACCTACCTGCAAAGGTATATAGGAACAAAACCCTGCCTTAGAAATCTTCGTTCCAATAATCAGAACCTGCTTCACCAGCCCAAAGTCAAAACTAAAAGCACAATGGGGCGCCTTTGCTTTTGCAGCGCCGGCTCTCTGGAAAAACCTGCCAGCTCATCTGAGAAACTCGGTAGCCCTGAGTAACTTCAAGAAGGGCCTTAAAACCTTCCTTTTCAAATAGTAGTCCTTGCACCTTTTAGTACCATCCCCCTCGGTTATGGATCTCCCGGTTTCTCCAAGTCTTTTTTTGTCTCGTCTGCGCCCTCACACCCATGGGTCTATGGTTGCGCAATATAAATGCAATAAAGTAAAGTAAAGTAAAGTTCACATGCATAGTTTGTGATGTCTTGGATTGAATTTTGAATTTCTTTGGTTGGATCTCTGCGAAGTCAGCGATAACTGCCTGGTGTATTTAATACCTCCATCACCATGGAGTGGTATTGTTCACATTTCAACACTACGATACCACCGCCCCTGTCAGCCGGTTTGATGACAATTTGAGGGTTATTTGCAAGAGAACTTGGCGCCTGCCGTTCTTGATCCGTAAGGTTATTTCGAGGGGATTGGGTCCTCCGACGTATTCCATATCTGACAGTAATCACCACAGCTGTGCTGCTTCGGAAAATCTTCAGCGTCTGCGTCCTGCATCGATGTCGATACGCCACCCTCAAGGACCTCCTCCGATCGCCGACGTCACTGGATGTTATAAGAAGGATGCACGATGCCCGTAGCCTCAGTTCCGTTTTTTCCACAAACGTGTTCGCTTCGTGAATCTCGGTACGCCTCGACTCTCTGGAGTTTCTGTTGTTCATCTCGGTTCTTCGAACCTGTTCGTTTGTGAAGTTATTCTTAGTCAAGATGTCTACGTCGTCTTCAACCCCGCATCCAGGCTTTAAGAAATGCAGAGACTGTGGGTCCAAAATGTCGGTGACGGACTCGCACAACGCCTGCCTCTGGTGCCTCGGGGAGGCCCATGACCCGGATGACTGTGTCGACTGCCAGTCGCTCACGTCCAAAGCCTTGCGGGAGCGCAAGAAGTTGTTGTCGGTAGGTACGGTGTCCAAGCCCCGGAAGTCGAGGTCTGCAGGGTTTTCGACGGATGATTCGAGAGGCGACTCTCCGCGTCATCGTCGGAAGTCCAATGGGTCTTGGTCCCGGAGTCGGTCTCGCCACTCCTCTGCCTCATCGAGGCACTCTCGGAAGCACTGTCATCGGTCGTCTTCCCTGTCCTCATCCGAGGACTCCGCCAGTCAGTGGGTCGCTTACCCCACCAAGCATGCAACACCGGAGGAATGGGCTTCCTTCGGGAAGAAAACGTTGGCGATTCTCGAATCGCAGGGCACTAGTCCGTCCGCGCCTCTGAGTGGGGTCGGTCGTGATCAGCCGACAGACACCGCTCGCACGCCTTTGGGCTCGGGTGGTCGTCACGATTCGCGGGAAAGGTCCCGCTCGGACAAGGGGAATCGTTCTCGGCATGCCCGGTCCAGGTGCCGGTCCTCGACGTGCTCGAGACCGAGTGAGCCTGTGAAGTCTTCGAGGAAGACATCGACGCCTGTGGCGCTGAGGTCATCGACGGACTCTCTTGAGGCTCCGCCTCTGAGGAAGTCGTCAATGCAGTCGGCGCCCAGGATGTCGAGGCCTGTGTCAACGCTGTCGATGCTGTCGGCGCCATGTCTGTCGTTGACGCTGATTCTCTCGACGTCGGTGCCGATTCACTCGACACCCTCACCGCCTTTCGGAGCTGTGTCGACGGGGGTACCCCGTGGCTCAGGGGAAACCACCTAGAAAGGCTCTGGCCAAGGTCAAGCATGGCTTTGGTTCCAGTTCTGTGCCTTCTTACCGCCATCTGGAATTCATTTCAGTGGTGGATGAGGGCTCTGATGATGGCATGGTGCCTGACGAGATTCTCTCGGGCCATAGCCAGTTTGAGGACCTGAGGCAGTCCCTACATGATGCTAGTGGGCTGGACGCCTGTCCGGAGGTGGAGTTTTGTAGGCCTGAGCCTGTCCCTCATGCCGATTCTTCGTACCGGCGCCTTATGTCACGGGTCACCGAGTACTTAGGATGGTCTGCTCCCCCAGGGGAGTTTGTTCAGGATGACCTTACGGATATCCTCGACATTGGTCCGCCAACTGACCCGGTACTGCCTTTCCATATGGCTCTGCAAAGAAGGGTGGTGGTGGCTTGGACTGCTCCGGAGAGTCTCCCGGCAGTGAGCAAGTCTTTGCCGCGAAAATACCGCCTAGCCAGTAGTGACCCCTGCCACTTGTCCAAGCACCCTACTCCGGAGAGTTTGGTGATGCAGGCGGCTACGGCCCCGGCAAAGCAGGCGTCGTACCCTACCATCCCTCCTGATAGGGACGACAAGCATTTTGACGGCTGGGCGAAGAAAGGGTTTTCTGCAGGGGGTATGGCGCTTCAGGCGGCCAACTCCATTTGTGCATTGTCTCGTTTCACTCACACTCTGTGGAACTGTTTCCTTGGCGGCTGAACATATTCCTGAAGGGGATGAACGGGATGGTTTCCTTGCCATGTTTCAGGATGGCAAGGATGCTATGTGTGAGGCCGTTCAGTCGGGTTTGGACATGGCAGATTGCGTCTGCCGTTTCATGGCGGCGAGCACCGTGATACGCAGGTTTGCGTGGTTGCGGAAGTCGGGGTTTGCTCCTGATATGCAGGCCCGGCTCCTCAACATGCCATTTGACGGGGAACATCTTTTTGGCAGCAAGGCTGAGGAGAGCCTTGAGAGTTTGCAGACCTCAAAAGCTGCAGCAAAGTCGTTGGGAGCTGCAGTTCGACAACCTCTGCCTTTTCATCCTAGGGGACAGCAATGGAAGGGAGGTACCTTTCGTTATTATTCGTTATTACTCATCCTTTGGTAAAGCGAAAGGAACTGCCAGTCAAAGGGGCCACCGTAGGAGTGCCAGAGGTGGAAAACAAGGTACTCGAGGTGCCAAGGCCGCTCGGGCCGTTGCCTCTTTGCCCTCAGGCAACGCCGCAGCCGCTTCAGCTCAGTCATGAGGCCATGTCCCATGGTTCGCTGGTTGGGGGAAGGCTGGCGCAGCATCTTGCAGAGTGGCGCGCCATTACTTCAGATGTGTGGGTTCTGGAGATCATAACCCACGGTTACTGTCTTCCTTTCGGGCAGAGGCCTCAAGACAATCCACCGGGGAATCTCTCTTTGAAGAGTCCGGATCCGCTCCTTGCGCAGGAAATTCAATCCCTGCTGGAGAAGGGCGCCATAGAACAGGTGCCTGTAGCGGAGAGGAACAAGGGATGGTATTCCCCTTATTTTTTGATTTCCAAGAAAGACGGGGGATTGAGACCCATCATTGACTTACGCGGTTTGAACAAACTCCTCAGGAAGGACAAGTTTAAGATGGTTACTCTCTCTCAAGTCCTCCAGCCCCTTCAACTTCAGGACTGGTTGGTGTCTCTCGACCTCAAGAACGCTTATTTTCATGTGCCGATTCATCCAAAGCACAAGAACTACCTGAGGTTTGCGGTTGGCAACTCGCACTTTCAGTTTCGGGTCCTGCCGTTCGGATTGACCTCCACCCCGAGGGTCTTCACCAAGCTCATGGTAGTGGTGGCAGCGTACCTCAAGAAAGGGGGGATTCACGTCTACCCCTACCTGGACGATTGGTTGATCAGGGCACGCTCTCCCGAGCAAGTCCTAGATCATCTGTCAGTCACCTGCCACTCCCTCCACAAGCTGGGCTTCTCCCTCAACTTAAAGAAGTCCCGTTTGACACCAACTCAGAGGCTCCAGTACATCGGAGCGGTGCTCGACACGTCCCTGGGGCAGTGTTTTCCTCCCCAGGTGAGGGCTCATCACATTCAGCAGATGGTGCACAAGTTTCGACTTGCCCAGACTCTCCCAGCGTTCGAGTTCTTGAGACTGCTCGGCCTCATGGCATCCTGCATTCTTCTGGTGCCAGAGGCCAGGTTGCGGATGAGATCTTTGCAATGGGCACTCAAGCTCCAGTGGTCTCAGACCTCCGACAGGATGTCGGACCCTGTTCAGGTGCCGTCTTCGGTCGCCCAGGACCTTCTGTGGTGGGCCGACAAAGGCAATCTGATGAGGGGGGCTCCATTTTGGCTGCCCTGGCCAGAGGTGACGATCGTGACGGACGCATCCCTCACAGGATGCGGAGCTCATGCCAACGAGTTGACAGCGGTCGTTGGTCTCCGTCGGAGTCCAGACTCCATATCAATCTGTTAGAGCTGAGGGCCGTCAGGCTAGCCCTGAAGGCTTTTCTGCCGACTGTGCGAGGAAAGAATGTCATGATCCTGACGGACAACACGGTGGCCATGCACTACCTCAACAAAAAGGGGGGGGGGCGGGGTCTCTTCCTCTGTGCAGGGAGGCGATGCAGCTCTGGTTCTGGGCAATCCAGCAGGAAGTTTCGATCTCGGCAGTTCATCTGGCAGGAGACAAAGACGAGACGGCGGACGCTCTGAGCAGGCAGAGCGCAATCTCTCACGAGTGGGAGTTGGCTCAGGAGATTCTCCTGGAGATCTTCGCCCTTTGGAGGAGCCCTCAAGTGGATCTCTTTGCCTCCAGTGTCAACCGGAAGTGTGAGAGGTTCTGCTGGTGGGAATTTCCTCCAAACGGAGCCTTAGGAGACGCGTTCGTGGTGGAGTGGTCATTCCCACTGCTGTACCCGTTTCCTCCAGTCCCCGTCATCTCGCAAGTACTGCGGAGGTTACGGAGGTTCGGTTCCCGGATGATCCTCATTGCTCCGGCGTGGGCCGGGAGGACGTGGTACTCGGACCTTCTCGACTTGTCCATCTGCCCTCCACGTGGTCTTCCCTACCGAGACGATCTGCTCTCACGGGAGGTGGGGGGGTCAGGTTCTCCATCCAGAGGTCAGGTCCCTCAACCTTCACGCTTCTGAAAGGTTGAGGTATAAGGATTGGGACCTCCCTGAAGAAGTGATGGAGGTGTTGCTTTCGGCCAGAAGGCCCGCAACAAAGTCCCTGTACCGTTGCCGTTGGAGAAAGTTCTGCGACTGGTGCAGGGTTAAGAATGTGGATCCTTTTGCATGTGACATTCCCATGGTTCTGTCTTTTTTGCTTTCTTTGGCCCACAGGGGCCTTCAAGTGGGTACCATTAAAGGTTACCTGGCGGCGCTGTCCATATTTAAGCACTCGTCTGGAGAGTGTTCCTATTTTAAAATTCCTTTAATTTCTCAATTTCAGAAAGGGCTCACTAATGTGTTCCCTCCGTCACCTTTGCAGGTGCCCGGTTGGGATTTGAACCTTGTTCTCAAGTTTCTAATGGGTGCTCCGTTTGAGCCTTTGCATTCATGCCCTTTGATACTGTTAACTCTGAAAACTGTATTTTTAGTTGCGGTCACTTCCGCTCGCAGAGTGAGTGAGTTACAGGCACTTTCAGTTAAGCCACCCTTCACTGTGTTTCATAAGGGCAGGGTTGTCCTTAGTGTTCGTCCTTATTTTCTTCCGAAGGTGGTGTCGGAATTTCATTTAGTCCAGAAGGTTGTTCTTCCGGCATTTTATCCTCCTCCACATCCAGAGAGCGTTAAGCTTTTATATTTCACTCATGTCCCGGGTCAAAGTGGACGAGCAGCTCTTTATTGGTTACGCTGGAAAGCGTTTGGGACAGGCTGTGACGAAACAGACTTTGTCTCGCTGGATTATTTTGGCTATCTCTGAGTGTTACCGCTTGGCGGGTAAGGACCCACCGGTCGGCTTACAGGCCCATTCTACCAGGGGTATGGCTGCCTCTACTGCCCTGCAGAGGGGTGTTTCTATTCGCAACATCAGTGATGCAGCCACCTGGGCTTCGGTCCATACTTTTGTACGTCACTATTCCCTCGCTTCCATCCGGGGTCAGGATCTAGCCTTTGGCAAGGCGGTCCTTTACTCCGCAATTTGATTGGGCATGCTAAATTTCTGTTTTCTAAATTCTTTTCCCACCTTCTTGCATTGGTACTGCTTTGGGAGTCTGTCATAGATATGGAATACGTCGGAGGACCCAATCCCCTCGAAGAACAAGTTACTCTCTTACCTGGTAACTTTCTTTCGATGGGATCGTCCGACGACGTATTCCATATCGCTCCCTCCCTACCTTCCCCGCTACAGAATTTCTTATGCGATTGCAGCTTACGGTTCCGCAAGGCTTTGTGTGTCTGACTGGCAGAAGACTGGTGCCACACGCTCTGCGGAAAAAACTACAATTGAAGATACAGGCGTCGTGCATCCGACTTAACATCCAGTGATGTCGGCCGTCGGAGGAGGTCCTCGAGGGCGGCGTATCGACGTCATCGACGCAGGACGCAGACGCCAAAGAATTTCTGAAGCAGCACAGCTGTGGTGATTACTGTCATAGATATGGAATACGTCGGACCATCCCATCGAAAGAACGTTACCAGGTAAGAGAGTAACTTGTTCATCTGATAGAAATGTGTTTGGTTTGCATTTTTTTGAGGTCATTCAAGACACATTTTTCAAAAGTGAGTAGCTCCTTAGGCATAGTACGATCCTCCGGTGTAAAGGTAGATGGAGGGTAGAGCCCTGTATCGCTCTCAACTGTAGAATTCTCTCTGGCCCACATTACAAGTCAGGCGATGAACCATGGTGCTATTAGCACCATGGTCCATGCCGGATTCTGCCATGGTGGATGGCGGGATTACCGCCCCATTCCAAGGTGAGTGGGGCGGTAATTCCCCATTCACCATTTGCCCTTCCCCATTCCCATTTTTGCCCCATAGGGCATAATTGGGGATGGGGAAGGCGCTAATTACGGCACCGTAAATTACAGTGCCGTAATTAGCACCAAGGTCGCTTAGCGCCTTGGACTTTAACGCCTGCAAAAAGCAGGCGTTAAAGTGTGAATCAGGCGTTAAGGGTTTAGCGGCGCCGACGCTCTTTACGGCGCCGTTAACCCCTTAACGCCTGACTTGTAATGAGGGCCTCTGTCTTGAAAAAATATTTTGAGCTGAATGGCCCTGAAGAATGTACAAATCTCAGTCTGTACAGTAAAGCAGTCTGTAGGGTGAGTTGGAATAAATGTTAAGCCTTTAGCTAAGACTGCTATTTCTGTATGTGAGAGTGGAGTCTGTGAAAGGTTGAAAATAGGAAGGTCTAGCAACTCCATTTTTGTCTGGTGTTCCTCCTGCGGGGGCGTGTTCATCACTGGTAAGCACCCCATTGCGTTTCATTAAACCATAAGACATTGTTTCTGTCGATTGGCAATCATGATGGAGTGATGAAACTATTCATGATCTAGCCAGGGACAGCTACCTAAACATTTTTTGCAAGGGTACCGTTTGGTGCCTCATTATCAACTTTAGTCTGCTGGTCAGAATTCGCACTTAAATGCATGTGCATAGCTGTTTAAATACATGTTGTTTCAAGTGAAAGTCAAAGCAATTCTGGATGACTTGCCCATGTGAATTTATAACAAATACCAAGATAAAATAACAATGTGTTATGAAGTCCCCTGCTTATTCTCACAGTAAAGTGTGTGGTATGCTGAGGGCTGGGTGCTGCCACTGGTTGTGCGATGCTGGGCCTTAGAGCATTGTGAGGAGGGTCCACTGGCCTGCCCACAATCCCTCAGTCAATGTACAGGGGCTTGTTAGCTTGAGCCGAGACATGTCCCCCACCATTGATCAGGTTCCCCCATCTTGAAGAATTCATCAAGATCTCAAGTGTCCTCGTGGTCTGGACGTTCTCAAAAGCTGTCACCTATTGCAAGAAGTCATGCACAAACAGATATGGCCACATACACAGCTTTCCACTTGCCAACAGCATGCACAGACAACTGCACACAAGAGGCCTTGTTGTATTGATCCACATATGCAGTGGAGCAATGGGTAGAAGTGCAATGTGGAGTTACACTAAGGTGAGCCCTCAGCCATTGTTCTTTAACTTAGATGCCAAGATAGCACTAGTCCTTAATCAAGGCTCCGTCTGCATCCCTCCATTCAACTACTCTGATTACCATTATGAAAAAAAGACATCTGAGCATGGTTCAGCATGGGTGGTCAGTGGGGGCAAGGCTGTCCCACTGCATGATCTGCAGGCATGATGATAGAAGTGTCAGTGTTTGGAGGTAGAAGCCGAGCTTTGGAGAGTGCCAAATGTAAAAAGAGATTGTGATGGACCAGGAGGCTTGGAAGAGGTGGCCAGAAGGCAGGAGTGGGGTAGAGAGGTGGTAAAGAGCAAGGAGGTGATTAGAAGTGAGGCGGTAGAAAAGATAAACATCTTATGGAATGAGGTTGTTGTAGGAGAGATCAGGAGGAAAGGAGGTAGATATTCAGGAGGATGTTGGGGATGACATAGAGGACGAGGATATGGAGTAGGTTGTAGGAGACAGCAGGAGATGAGAGGTGGAGATTAATACGGAGAAGGTTGTGGAAAACCTATGCAGGAAGGAGTAGAGGCATAGAGAGGTGGAAGATAGAGGGGACACCAATAGAATGGAGGAGAATCATTTTACACTGAAAGGGGGAAACAGAGGAAGACAGAGATGGAGAGAGAGGAGGAAAAACAGAACAATGTTGTAGATGTTGAAGGGATTGAGAATGCTACAAGCCTGACGGGAACAAGGTGAGGAGGGATAGAGGTAAGAGAATGTGGCAAAGCGTCAAGGGGATACAAGAGAAGGGAAGGAGTTGTTCTGTAGAGGGAAATGCACAGGAACAGTAGGAGTCTCCTCCTTAAGTATGGGACTGTTTTGACTCATTGAGGTAGACGAGAATGTGGTTTGAGCAAGGAGGGTCAGGACCGTAAGACATGGAGGTGATGAGGAGCTCTCCATCAAGCTTATGTGAAGAGCCTGAGGTGGCCTGCACCTTGATGTCCTATCTGGGTGGCAGTTATCACTGTTCAACCCCAAGGCTGCTTTGCCTGGCCAAGCGTGCATGTGCACATAAGGCCCCGAGACCCAAGCAATGGATTGCCAAGGAGTCAGGGTATCCCCCTTTACTTCGCTTAAATAAAAGTCTTCTACATACACTTAGTAAGACATTTACTTCTTCATACATTTACTTCTTGCCTTCACGTCTTTATCTTCACATTATCTAGGTGGCAATGGATACGGTAAGGTTAGCTGTAAGGTTCGGGTTAGTGTCAGGGGTTAGAGTGAATAATTTGGGTGAGAAAAGAAAGGGGGGTTCTGGCAGCCTCCTCCTGTAATGACAAAGTGAATGTTAGAAGAAGTGGAAGGCAAAAGAAGTAAAGGTATGAAGAGGTAAATGTGACAACGTGAATGAATGGCATGGTGAATTCAGAAGAAATAAAGACCTACATTTGGAGTCAGGATCAAGAAGCAGAGTACTAGAGTCTACGGAGTGAAGTGCAAAGTAAATAGTGTGGGGCCACTCAAACCTTCAAGACTGTAAGTGACTGAGTCACATTAAGGATTAAACCCAATGCAAAGGTTCCTGTTTTTGCGTTCTGCTTCCCTTCATTAGCCCACTGCGTACATGCCATCATTTACCCCAACCTATGTCCTCCTTATTGATCCTACTTGGCTTTGTTCCAAGTGTTACTGATTTGTGTTATGTGAGAAGTTGGTCCAGGTATGTGAATGCTTATTGGTTGTTGCAGATTCGGAATCCCAATTTCTAAATGGTGATTGTTGAATTGTGAATGTTGACTGTTGGTTTGTGGATAATACTTATATAAAGTAGTCCAGAAACAAGGAGTGCATCCTAATATGTCAGTAATGAAAATTGCAGCATCTTTAATCTAAGGAAAGGTAACAACAATACAGATTCCTGAATTCCATTTAGTCGTGAAAATGTTACTGGAATGAGGCACTAATAAGCACAATTTGCTTTATTGAGACCCAACACATGTGTCCTGGGGTACCATAAAAATTCAGTGAGACTCTATAGATGGACACCAAAGAAGAGCAAAGAGCATGGCACAGAATAAATCACATGCACACAAAACATTTTGATACAACCGAAAACGATCGGATATCGTAATGTGTTGTAAACATGTAAAATATGGGAAGATATAAGAACAGAAAGAGTGTTTAATTACATGTTAACAGATAAATTCAGAATTGATAAAAAGTAAGAATGACTAAAGATAGGAGGCCATCTTGCAAAGACCAACAGTGATTGAGACATGAACTAATGAATCCTAAGAACAAAGATTGAGTTGATGGACACGTACATTCTTTTTTTTTTATAACATATTTTATTGATTTTATAAACATACAAATTAACAACAATTAATACGATCACATCAATCGGGCATACAAGCATTCTCTAAGCACGGTTCTCCATACACATTTCAAATTTCAAATAGCAAAGTCCTTCATATAATAAGTTACAGGGCTTCCAAATTATACATGGTGCAGATGGGTCTCTGAGGGACTCCAAACGTCTATCGAGTCTATTCTTGAGTTCACAACATTCTATGTGTTTTCCCATTTTTGCCAGATCTTGCGTGCTTTCCCTGGGCATCCTCTGGTAGTGTATATTCTCGTTTCCATTTGCACACAGATATCTACGTCCGTTATCCATTGTTCGTATTGTGGGGATGAGGGTGAGCCCCATAGTTGGGCCAGGTTCCTCTTTACGAGTCCTGTGGTTGTTGCCAGCATGAGTTTCTCAAATCGGGATATATCTAAGTCTTCATCCATCCCGAGTAACAGCAGTTTGGGGTCCATAGGTATTCGTTGGCCCATGACCGCTGATAATCTGTCACAACATTTCTGCCAAAAGATCTGGATTCGTGGGCACTCCCACAAGATGTGAAAAAAGGTCCCTCTCGCCTGTTGGCATCTTAGACAGTTGGGGTCCGTTGCTCTCCCCCATTGATGTAAGGCCTCTCTTGGGTAGTATACCCTATGTAGGATTTTTAGTTGGATCAATCTGATTCTAGCCGACATGGCGACTTCCCTTGGGTACATGAGTGCTTTGGTCCATTTTTCCGGTTGTATTGGTCCCACATCTCTTTCCCATTTTGCTTTCAAGTCTGTAAGTTCCGTTGTGGCGAAAGAGGCTATTGCATTGTATATTATGGAGGTTATTTTACTATCGATACGTTCTACCACAATGTTCCTCTCAATTGGTGTGCAATCTGGAATGTTCGGTGGGTCTATCGCACATGTGGTAAGTGCATGACGTATCTGTCTGTAATGAAAGTGTTCTGTGGGAGATAGCTTGAAATTGTCTCTCAGGGTCTGGAATGGCATTATCACTCCATTTTGTATTATGTCTCCTAGCCTTGTTATCCCAGCTACTTCCCAGGTTGCCCATTTCGGAAGTTTACCAAGCTCCGGTAGGTGCCTATTTCGCCATAGGGGCTGTGCCAGTGTGAGCTTCCCATCCCATCCTAGGTGCTTGTGTGCGTCTAGCCATATTTGCGTTCTGTGTGCTTTAGTTGTGTTGGGGATCATGCGTACCCTGCTTTGGTAGAGGGTCTTAGTGGGGTGAGCCCTGTTCTCATCTGGCTATCCGCTTTAATGTGTGGTAATTCAGGGTTGTTGTGAAGGATGTCATTTATTATCGGCATCTGGGCTGCCCAATAGTATGTTTGTAGGTGGGGAAGTCCTATACCTCCTTCCCATACGGAGCGTTGTAGGGTTTTTAGTGCAATTCGGGGGTGCCCTCCACCCCAGAGGAGCTTTCTGAGAATCTCGTCTATTTTGTGGAATTCTATTTTGGGTACATACAGTGGAGCATTCTGGAGGATGTATACGAATCGTGGTAGAGCCAGCATTTTGAACATTGCCGCCCTTCCTAATAGGGTAAGAGGGAGGGTCATCCAGTGTTTCACATTGTTTGCGAATCTATCTCTGATTGGGTGTA
Organism: Ambystoma mexicanum; assembly: GCF_040938575.1. NCBI lineage: Eukaryota > Metazoa > Chordata > Amphibia > Caudata > Ambystomatidae > Ambystoma > Ambystoma mexicanum. The sequence continues at coordinate 373,334,360 of NC_090926.1, read as the reverse complement.
GATTTTGGGATACGTATTGCGTGAGGTCCGTCGTAACCTGTACCCCAAGATAGTTGAACTGCTCAGTTTCTATTCTGTATGGGCAATTATGTAGAGCTGTCGCATCAATTCCTTTAATCGGGAATAGAATGGATTTGCTATAGTTTACCCGTAGTCCGCTAAATGCTCCATATCTATTTAGTATGTGGGTGACGATGGGGTATGACCCTGATGGATCGCTCAGGTAGATCAGTAGATCATCGGCATAGAGGGAGACTCTATCCTCCCAGTCCTGGGCCCATTGGAACCCCTTCCACAGCTGTGATTCTCTCAGCATTATTGCCAGGGGTTCAATTGCCAGTGCGAATAGCATCGCCGAGAGGGGGCAGCCCTGCCTGGTCCCTTTACCCAAATTAATGCTACGTGAGGTCCATCCATTCACCCTTATCTCAGCTGTCGGTGCATTGTATAGTAGCTTGACCCAACCTATGTATTGTTCACCCAGCCCCATTCTACCCATGATGCTCCACAAGGCCTCCCAGTGGACTGAATCGAAGGCTTTTTCGAAGTCAATTATGAGGAGTGCTAGTGACTCCCGCAGTGTTGGGGACTTTTCAATGGCGACGTGCAGCCTATGGATATTCATTCATGTGGATCTCTGCGGCATGAAGCCACATTGGTCTGCGTGGATAAGAGTGTTTATTACTGTCTGGAGCCTGTTAGCCAGTATCTTGGCTAGTATTTTGGCTTCTATGTTTATAAGTGAAATCGGCCTGTAGGAGCTGCATATGTCTGATGGTTTGCCTTCCTTATGTATCACCACTATAGTGGCCTTTCTTAGATCCGGGGGCAGGATTCCTCTTTCTTTGGCATACAGGAACATTTTATGCATATGTGGTACTATTTGTTCATTGCCGATCTTTTTCCAAGCCTGTACTGGGAAGCCGTTAGGCCCTGGGGTTTTCCCATTTTGGAGTTGGGATAGGGCTGTTGATAGTTCTTCTTCTGTGATTTCTGTTTCTAGACTCATTCTTTGCGTATCGTTTAGGTGTGGAATGGTGAGTGTATCTAGGATGCTGGGGTCAACCGAAGTCTTCGGGGAGGCGTATAGCGCCTCATAGTACGCTGCGAAGGTTTCTGCAATGGCTGAATCAGTCCAGGTCTGTTCTGCATTTATGGTGGTTATACATCTTATCTGGCGTTGCCCCTCCTCTCTTCTCCAACCACGCCAGCATCTTGCCGGCTTTGTCTCCAGTCTCGTATAGTCTAGTGAGCATAGCTCTGTGTGGCTTGTTTCGCACAGGTGAGTGTGATATTATGCAGCTTCTTTTGTGCCACTTGCAGGGTTCTGTTGTCATCTGGTGCGCCTGTATTTATATATTGCATTTCGGCATTTCTGACCTCCGTTTCAGCGTCTTCGACCTCTTTCCTGTGCGCTTTTTTGTAAGCTGCTGTCCAACTCAGTATTTCACCTCTCAGAGTTGCCTTATACGCTTCCCATATGGTTCCTTGGTCGTTTATCGAGTCTTGATTTAGTTCAAAATATGAAGCAGTGGCTTCCTGAATCTTTTCTACTAGCTCTGGGAATCCTAGATAATATGAATTTAGTCGCCATGTCAGTAGGGGCAGGGGTCTTTCTGTTTCAAGTAGGATCATCAGCGGAGAGTGGTCTGAGATCCCTCTGGGCTGTAGAGTTGCCTCCGTTACCTTGTGTTTGTCTTCGCCAGGGAGGAAGAAGTAGTCCAGTCTAGACAACGATGCGTGTGCCCCCGAGTGGAAGGAGTATTGTCTTTCTGTCGGATGCAAATCTCTCCATGCATCCTTCAGTCCCATTGCCGTAGCGAAGGTGGCTATTTTATTGGGTATCGCTGGATTTCTCCCTCTTATATGTGTGCGGTCCATATTGACATCCATTACTTCATTGAAACCTCCACCTATTACTAGTATATCTGCAGTATTATTGGCTATGATCGGTGTGATGTCGTCGAGTAGAGTAGTTATAAGCGCCGGGGGAGTGTAGACCGCCAGTATGGCAATGGTTTGGTTCCATAGTGTTCCTTTTATGAGGACAAATCTCCCTCCAGTATCCTGGGTTATACTGGATATCTCAATAGGGATTCTCTTATTTATTAGTATTAACACACCTCTCGAGCCCATTGAAAAGCCTGCATGTATTGCTGTACGGTATTTGGTTCTCTTGAAACATTGGCATCGTGTGCCAGCCAGGTGTGTCTCGGTAAGTAGTACTATGTCTGGATTATGACGATTCAATTATTGTGTTACCAGTCTTCTCTTAATACTGTTTCCCAGGCCATTAACATTCCACGTCATGAGAGTAAGCTTTTTGGTATTTGGCCCAATCGCACTCATTCCTTGTCGTGTATGAATGTCTGTGTCAGTGGTCGCAGTTTAGACGAGAGGAGTCCTGCGCTGTGGCTGCTTGGGCTGCCCTGGTGTCTTCCCATCTCAAAGCGCATGTCTAAGCCGTGCTTTCCTTGTTGCCAACAAATAACGCGAACAAGTCCCAACTCTCCCCCCTCCCCATACTCCTTCCCCAACTGAAGCATCTGTCGCCCACACAACCAAACTTAATTAAACTGTTGAACTTGGGGTGTCTCTTGTCACTGTGGCGTTGGAGGTGCCGCAGTGGAGACTCTGGGTTTTCTTTTCACCGCCGTGGGTTGGAGATGCCACGGTGGGTGATTGCAATCTTCCTTCTTTGCCGGTTGCAATCGAGGGGGTGGATTGCGTGGTGTGGCTTATCGTAGCCGCCAGCCGTTCTGGGTGGTATTTGTTCCAGCTTGTGCCTCCGTTTGTCCACTTGCGGAAAGTGTTTCATGCAGTTGTCTGTTGGTTGTATTTAATCATCTACGTTCTGTGGTATTTCTTCCATTTGTTGCTGTGGCGGCTCATTTGGTGGTCTGTTTGGTCGGGGTCTGTTTCTCCGGTTTTCCTGCCATCTCCATGGGCCCCATTCACCTTCTAGGTTGCGTTCCGCCCAGCTCCATGCCTCTTTTGGGTCTGTGAAGTGCACTCTTGTGCCCTTATGGTATATTTTCAGCTGTGCCGGAAATAGCAAACCGTATTTCACATTCAGTCCTTGTAGCCGCTTTTTAAGAGTGTCAAAGGATTGCCTTGCTCTTTGTACTTCTCTAGTAAAGTCGGCGAAGAAGGCTATCCTGGAGCCGTTATATGACATGGTCCCCTTCGTCCTCGCCATGTGGAGTATCGCATCTCGATCCCTGTAATTTAGGATCTTGGCTATCACTGTTCGTGGTGGTGCTCCGGGAATTGGCCTGCCAGTTGGTAACCGGTGTGCCCGCTCAATTGAAAAGAAGTTTGAGAGGGATTTGGGAGCGAATAGATCGGCAAACCATTGTTCGAGGAACAGCTCCATGCTGGGTCCCTCTGTTTTCTCGGGCAGGCCGAGGATTCGAATATTATTCCTTCTCGATCGGCCTTCTCCTTCTTCCACTCTCTCCTCCAGTACTTTGATGCGGTCTAGTGCGGTATTCATTTGTTGACCCATGCTTCTTATACTGTCCTCCGTCACTGATTTGCGCGTTTCTGCCTCCCCTGTTCGAGATGATAATTTCTGGAGATCATGACGCAGCAAGGAGACCTCTGTACAAATGCTGTCCATTTTGACTTCCATGGCGGTTCGAGAATTGGACATGGCATTCATCAGGTCTCTAAGGGATATGTCCTCGGGCTCTGGTGATTCGCCAGTTTTATTCGGATCCATAGGCGGTGTCGGGGTAGACGTTGTGTATTGCTCCATTGTGTTCTGGGTTCCAGTTCTCTTAATCCTTTCTTTGCCCATTTCTGGTGTGTGGGGGTACAGCACGTGGTTCCCCCCGGCTATTCTTAGCAGTAGGTCGGGCTTTGGAAGTCAGGGGGGTGGAGCCGGGCAGGCGGACGGTCAGTCCGGGGTGCCGTCTGCTATGCTTCGGTGTCTCAGGAGATGGCCTCCCCTCCTCCCCCTTCTCCTTACCGGTTCTGCCTTGCGCTGCTCTCCAGGTTCACACGTACATTCTTGACATTTGTACTAATAAATAATTTGAAAGCATTTTCGAGTAATTGATGTGGAAAAGCAATTACACCCAATGCTGCAATCATGTGCACGCGAATGTAGCTAAATAAAATTCGGAGGAGTAAACAGGATAGATAGAAGTCAGTGTAATGAATGATGATTTTTAGGAAATAATTTTATAGCAGGATTCAGAAGTAAATACTATGTACATGTCCCAGCTGCCAAAACACAATCGCTGAGTTGACCTTAAACATTATGGTTGGAAAAAAATAAAAAAATGCCTGTATCATCTGAATTGAAATGTGATTGGACACCATTTTTTAAGAAATTGGCAAAGCAAAACGAGCCTTGAACAGAAAATGAAGGAGGATCAAGGACATAACACTTAGGATAATTGTGCAAAAAACCAGAGGCTTTTTAAAAAGAGCCATTCCAAGAATCAGTAAAGGTGTGAGAAGACAAAAGTGGGGCGCACAAGGAGGCACCAGAGAGGACATTGTGGGGTAAACTAGGATGATGAACTTTCTGACAGTCGGATAAGAAATTAGCAATGTTTGGGGGTTCTCATACATTCAGTTGGAAGGGTGCGCTTGTATTTCTTAGGAAAAGGAGCAGGTACAGCCCCCCGAAATGAATAATAAAAAAAAAAAACTCATCAAGCAGAGTGTGTGGTTGAACTAATTGTTACAGTGGTTTATTTTAAATCTGATTGGATGCATCTGTTTTCTTATCACCCCCCACAGATCCTCCCCTTGGAAAACAAGATGCACACTCCCCGTCAGTTCCCTGTGGTGCTCTATGTTGGCATGGGCATTGTCACTGCCTTCTACATCAGCTTGGGGACCCTGGGCTACCTGCGCTTCGGTGGCAGCATCCAGCCAAGCATAACCCTCAACCTTCCAAACTGCTGGTGAGTGCCGACATTTGTGCGCCTCCAAGGGAATATATGGAGGTTGTGCCCGTGTCCTTTTTCCAAATTCTGGGCATTTATTTGTTTATTTTGTTTATTGTATTTGCGTAGGGCCCAAACCCAGAGGTACCAGAGGCTCTGGTACCAAGAAGCAGAGAGGTGACAAACATGATAAATTATAAGTAAAGTCATAAATAGCGAGAGATTCTTCGGTCCTATTTGTTGAACAGCCAGTTTTTAAGGGGTTTCCTGAAAATTGTATAAGAAAGCTTGTTATTGATGCTGACGGGGGGAGAGTTGAACAAGTTGGGTGCAATGACTGTGAAGCTAGAGCTGCCCGCTGGCTTGCTTTTGAATCTGGGTGTAAGGAAAGAGAGGATGAGGATCGTAATGGGCGAGAAGCAGATTTTATGGAAATGAGATGAGCTATACTGGTGCAGCGTTGTAGGTGCATCGATTTGATGGAGAGAATTTTAAAGACAATGCAAGCTTTGGTGGTGAGCCAGTGGATGTCACGTCTGGCGTGTGAAATGTGATCCGAGCGTTTCAGGCCCAATGCAGCTCTTGGGTATTTGTTCTGCAGAAGTTGAAGTTTGGTAAGGTTTTTGGTAGAGGAACCTGGAAGAAGGGCATTACAGTAATCAAGCTTACTATCAATGATGGCTCTAGGGAGAGTAATGCAATTGTCAGGTGACAGCAATTGCTGTGCAGTGGATAATGAGCTTAGTAGTATGAGCTGTGGACGTGAGATGGGTAGTTGGATTTGGGTGTCATCTGCAAAGTTGGTGTATGGGATACCTAGGCTGTCTAGGTTGTCAGAGAGAGGTTTGCTATAGGTGGCCAGGAATAGAGTGGATCGGCAGAGCAGTCCTAACAATTAGTGCTATTCTGCCACCTGATGATGGTATATCCCGGAGGAATAGCCAGGGAACAGGCTGGGCCTGCAGCCTTATGGAGCCATGTTTTAGTGATCGAAAAGATATCTAGTTGGTTGCTTTCGCCGAGATCGTGGATGAGTGTGGCATGGGTGCATAGAGAGCATGCGTTTACAAGTGCACATGTAAGGGTGGAGATTTTTATACAGGGAATGTGCTTCTTTGGGTTGGAGGGGTGGGTGGTGAGGGTGACTGAAAGCCCGCAATGAGCACACAAAGCAAGAACACTTACAAACTAATCCAAACAGTTGTTATATTAAAAATATATACACATTTATTCCAAGGCCTTTAAAACAATGACCGTAGCGAGAAAATCACAATATAACGATAGTAAACCAACACATACCATATCAACACAATATATATACAAATACAACAAGTCTCAAGCGTTATATGCACGAAATGTGTAGTCCACCTAAAAGGGAGGGAAAACAGACAGTGCGCAATAATGCTTAGACCCAGTTTGCCTTTAGAGGCACCTAACTAGATGGAAGTCCGAGCCCTGCGAAGAGTGGAGCCTTGTGCTCAAAAGTACCTGCACGCGCTGGTGCCAACGGGCAAAAGGAGAAGCTCTTCGAGGGAAATCAGGCAGTTCAGTTTAGTGCACAAAAGAAGAAGAACAAGTTCCGCGACTCAAGCGCAGCCTCCACAGTGGGCAGAAGCAGAGCGCGAGTACGGAAAAGGGTACTGTTTGACATAGCGGGGAAAAGCAATGGGCTCCTGCAGGAGGGCGACCAGATCCTAGCTATGCTACTCACCGGTCCCCGATGCAAGCAGACCCAGGCTTCTCCGCGTCAGTTTCAGCAGCTGGCAGGTTCAGAAGAGCAGGGAACGCCTCTTCGTCGTGTTGAGTAAAAAGACGTCCCAATCGAAGAAACCTGCACAGTTTGTTACCACAGCAGGGCAACGGAGCGGTCGTGTGTATCTGAGCCAAATGTACACTACTCACTTCAGACCTGGGAACGCCAAGTGTACGAGGCGTGTGAGAGTGACAAGGACTCGAAATACTACACAACCTGGCGGCGGTTACAGAGCAAGACTCCCGTGTAAGCTGGTCAGTCAGCTGGATGGCCCAGAGACGCTTCCGAAGGCTTACTGGCAGGAGATGATGAAGATGCCGAGAATAGCTGTTCCCGCAATTCCAAGGGTCGAAGTACCAGTACAGGCCTTCTGGTTCGATCAAAGGTGAAAAGGGTTTCACAAGGCGACAGCAGTGCAGAGGAGAAGTCCTTCAGCGGGTCACCAGCGATTCCTCGGTCCAGCCTCTTGGTTGCAGGATACTTGGCTCCTGTATTCCTTCGTTCGTGAGAACTCAGGAGATCGACATGGTAGTGGTGTTTCCAGCCCCCTCTTATCCATGGTTCCCTTTGCGCCAAAACGGAGGGGACCCAATGGGAGATCCGCTCATCAACACTCACACCATTCGTGGACCAATCACGGACCACGGTGGTCCCAGGCATTCACACCACCCTAGACTCTCTGGCACCCAGGATGTGTATTGGGACCAGACATCACAGCCCACATCCTGGAGGCACACACAAGACATGTAGAAGCCCGCGAAAGCATCTGTGTTTCGCGGGAAAGTACATGCCCAAATAAGGAAGGCCCCGGGTCGGCTCGACCTGGGGAAGGTGAAGGGAGCAAGACGGTCAGCAGACAGGACAAAGGAGCCTCGTGGTCTGGCCATTTTGGGAGCCAGGCCACCATTTTGGGTTAAGCGCGAGAAACGCGCTTAGAACGCCAAAAGGAGCTCAAAACACAAGAAACGATCGCTGCCACCATTCCCGTCCCTGAATCACTTGCACCGATCAGATACAATCCTAAACGAGTATCTAGGGCCTGTAGAAGGCTAGAGACCCAAGGGAGCTGTAACTTAGCTTACAGTGCCCTCTTGTGTCATGTTGCACGAAAGCTAGAAACTACGGGAAACAGCGTTCCCCGGTACTGACTGTCTTAAGGGCATGTCAGTTTCCCCGTAAGAAAGGAGCGAAAGCCCAGAGGAGTGCGGCAGAAGGCTGCACTTCTCTGGCAAAGTCAAGAACAAGGTGAAAAACAACAGCAAAAAGTTTAGGGGTTGCCACATGGAAGGACAATTACCTACAATTACGAAATCTTTCCTAACAGTGAGGGTGGAGGTAGAAAAATATTCGGTAGCAGAATGGGGGGTTGTGGTACGTAGCGAAAGTCTGAGAAGTCTAACAGTGCCGGTGGCAGGGAATTGACCACAGATGGAGTGGGACTATGAATATGGTGTGTGGTCGTAATTTGTTAGTTCTTAGGGATCCGAGGCATGGCATAGATGTTATTGGTGAGGGGTATAAGTGTGGGGAGGCTGACGGATACAGCTGGCAGTGTGGGGAGGTGGTGGTAAGGAGCGGAAGTAGGAAAAGAGTAGGGTTGTGCAGAGGGGTAGAAGTGCTGAGGGTATTGGTGCTGCATGGAGAAAGGGAGGGGTTAGGCTGCAGAGGAGTGGAGCAAGGAAGAATGTAGTTCTGGGTAGCACAGGTATGGTCAGCAGGTAGCTGGGCTGGAGGAACGTGCAGATCAATGCTGGTAAAGTAGGGATATAAAACTTAGGGAGATCAGCAAAGTTCCAATGCTGACATACTTGGGAATGAAGGAGGGAGGGTGGAGATATAGGAGGTCAAAAATAAGTGAGGGTTATAGTATGGAGATAGGGTGTAGTAGGATAGAGCGTAGGTAAATACAGGTTGCAACTCATGAAGAGGGCGGAGGGCTTACTGTTCGTTTGGGTGTAGTTGCAGAAAAGTAGGGGTTGTTCCGGATGCCAAGATGGTGTGGAAAGAGGAATTTTCATGAGGGCGATTGGGCATTGGTTGGGTTAAAGGTGGAGGGGATCCGAAAGCAGATGAGGGGTGTAAAACACGGTGGGGTGTCCACCCATACCCGGCCAGGCACAGACAGGCAGAATCAAGGGTCTTATATGTAGACCTTCTGAGCGGGCCAGTTCCACCAGCTAGCGGAAGTCGGTGGGCGGGAGATGAAGGCTGGGTGGCCAATCACAGGGGTCTGTTACAGAGGCTCGGGCAAATCTGGAGCGCAGTGACTCAAATCAGGTGCAGCAGGGATGGCAGAGGCGATGGCCATCTTTGCATAGAGCGGATGCACCAGAGTGCCCAGTGGATGTCGAGCCAGGCTTCGAGGCATGGGGGGAGCAACAAATGTAGAAGTTGCTCTCTTCGAAGTTGTTGATATACTAATGCTTTTTGCATGATTTCAAGCATGCCTGCTGCTAAACAATCATTCACACAGGTACATGTGTCTTGCTGACATTTAGTTTAATATAGGGGCTAAAAAAGACATTGCCTGCACAGTATTCCTTATTGTAAACAAGTCATTTCACAGAACGTCTGGTAGACTGATCTATCCTGTGCAGGGCCCAGAAACCATATTCTGTGGTTGAAGAGGGGTTAACACAGGTGCTTTCTGTGTAGCCCCAGCAGCCCTGCTGATGTAATTTGTCTGTTTTAAAGCAGAGTTGTGCACCAGCCTTTAGGATGCCAAATCTGGGAATGGGTCTGGACCAAGGGGCCAATACGTGAACTTCAAGATGTATAACTATGTGGTTGGACGGGGGGGCACTTCCGGCTTGTTTTCTCCTTGTCATTTCTGTTCACCTTGACATTCAACAGAGAGCTTTCATTATGTGTGTCTTACAAGAGACATTTAATAACTGCAAGAGGAGCTAAGGGAGATTGGAATCTAGCCCAAGTCTTCATATTTGGCAACTTGAGCTCTTTGGTAGGTAAATATCCATCCTAAAGCCTCACATATTGCTCTGACCCGTCCTGTCCCTCAAATTGAAAATGCAACCAATGTTGAGACATACCTTCTCAGCAACATAAAATATCATGGGAATGTCCTTGGCTAATTTTCGGTGTCAGAGCTGTGTGACACAGAAGCTGATGAGTCGCACAACAGCATGTGAGGCAACCGACCGCTATTTTCTGCCACAGACAGTAGTGCTTAGGCTGGAAATGTCCACGTTCTTTCCTTTGTCTGTGGTATGCCAAGGATGTGACCTTACATAGCCCGTTTATTATTGAATACATGCAGTATTCCATCTGGAATTCCTGTAGCACTAAAGAAGTTAATCTACTATCTGAACGGTCTTGGCCATATATGGTTGGGGTTGGAGCATGCCTGGTAGCTTCTGGACAGAAGCAGAAAAGCACAGCACAAAGACAAAAAAAGCATATTACAAACAGATGGTGGAAAGTCAGGTCTTCCTCTTTGATCTCGGAGTATATCAGTCTGCTCAGTGTTCATAAATCAAGCTTGCTCAAGCATCGGCTGCCTCGGTGAGCATGTCTAAACACTGCATTCAATGCAATGAAATGGACATCGCTGCTGTGCCTTTAAACTAACTGCTTTGTTGTACACAGCGACATACCCCAGGACTATTACACAACCACAACCGTTTGGTATGATCGAATGCTGCAAATGCTTTATACTTTTTGGCAAGAGTTATCTTACAGGTGATCCGTATTGATGACCCGCAGCCGCAGGGACTACGCTGGGCTGGCTGGGGCGCTTGGGTGCACTGCATTGAGGTAGCACTTGCCTCCCGAATCGCCCCATTTTCTTTGCGTTTCTTTGGCTGGCACCGGCCAATTTTCATTGGTATCACCCAACTTCGACTGGGCTGGCTCTCTCCCCATTATCTGCAGCACCCCCCTCCCCACACTCGCCTCCATCAGCGTTACGCTTTAAAGTCGTTTCGGTCTTTGTGACTAGCCAGCCATTCCTGCCCTCAGTTCGCTTGCAATGGCAAGGTGATTCTCTTTTTGCCCCACTTGTATTGTCTAACCCACTTGCCTCCCCTACGCCTTGTGCCCTGGGGATGCATATTTATCATCCTGCCTCTACCTCCCCAATGTCTGCCGGGCCTTTCTGGCCATTTGCAGCACCTTACTTTCTCTCTGGATACACCAGGTAACTCCGCCAAGAATCTACAGCGGCGACCACCGCCTCTGAGTCCCCCAACCAAACCCCCCCCCCCCTTGAGTGCCTCTCCAGTCCTTGCCTTCCCCTACCATCCCCCTCCTATCTTTTAAGGATTCCCAAAGGGTTTCTGCCACCCGCCCCCCTCGCGAAATCCCCCCCCTGCCTGTGCCCTCTCTTGGCCTTCGTACCTGCACTGTGCCCCTCTAGGACATCCCTAATGCTTAGATGCATTATTGCCATTCCAATGTCAGACAGGTGCACCGTATCTGGGGAAAAAATAACCTGGTATCCTCAACATGAGCAATGGGTACCTCACCCAACCGAAACCGCTACCCCTCAAACATTTTCCCAGGCATGCGTTCAAGCGCCTCTGCGATTCATCCACTGCCCTGTGAGACTTCACCCCATCTGATCCCCAGTCCCAACCACATCACCTTCGTGTCCGTGAGCCCCATCCCCAAACTCCACTTCACCTGCCGTGTGCCTCTCACTGCTCGAGTGACTAAGCAGTATCCAAACACCCACGCTTCATTTTGCCCTACGAATGTAAACGAAATTAACGCCATTAGTTACACCCTCAAATTTAATCCTTTTTTTAGATTAATTTTTTATTCACGCTCCCAAAACCCTTTTTGCTCCCCTACCCCAACCTTTTCTGCTCCCTCATGGTGGCATTACCTGTCCCCCCCCTGTGCCACATTCTGTTGCCGCCCTGCTTTCCCCGTCGTCCTGCTTGAAGACTAATTTTGCCTTCCTGCGTGCCACCCCTGTCCAGATGTAGTTTTGGAATTGATGCGTCTTCCACCGTGCAATCTGCATAATCCTCTCTTCCCCAATACCTTCCTTGCGTGCCGTGGTTGCTGCCCCTATTCTAAATGAGTGTGTTGTATAACTATCGTGCCCCAGAACGATCTTTGCCAATGCCATGGCCAACACCCTCCTAAATTAAAACTGCGTCAGTGGTGTGCCATCCTGGTGCAAGAATAAATATCCCTGGACTGCCGGCCTGACCGACATGTACCTGCCGATTGACTGAACCAGTCAATATTTGTCTTCCACCTGTACCCCCAATGTGATCACTTGCCCCCTCCCGCCCTTGTCTGTCTTTGACCACTTTATATGTATAACCATGTTTGTCCCATCTATTGCTAACTCAATCCTGCCACGACCCTGCCTCTGACGTCCATCCCAGACTGTGCAATCAGCTCGCTTATTCTGAATGCTCCAAAGAAAGCAAGGATAAAGGTGACCCTGAATAACCTACCCTCATAAGGTGAGTTGCATACCCCCTTTATCCCATCAATCCGCTGCCTCAATTCCCGAAAATCTGTCAGCCCTCACCGCAAAGCCCCTAGTTGGGTCATCCCTCCAATTTCTCCATGAATGCCACTGCCCCCAAGTGCTCGTCCAGCCAAATTTTTGACTTCATGTAGTCTTTAGCCCAGACCACTAAACACTTGACCCTCAATTCCATACCCTGTCCCAAGTCTGGAGACCCGACCCGAAACAAGTCCATGCATCTCCTGTACTTCTTCCTTGTCTCTGTGCCAGTGCCTGCACCGCTAACTCCTTCACCTTCTCGTCCACTCCACCAGCGCCCACAGTCGCTCGTCGAACAATGTAATTTCCCTGTCCACCTGGGGCATGCTCGTCTGAACCTCTTGATCTGTGAACGAGGAAGTGCATCAGCTGCCGTGTTCTGAAGCCCAGGGACATGTCGCGCACTCAATTCAGTGTTCAAATGCAACCCTGCCCGAACTAACTGGCGAATGAGCCCCCTGTTACCGGGTATTAGGCGACTGGTTATTTATCTCCAGTACTACCCCTGCTGTGTCTGACCATATCATCATTCGTTGTTTGACAGCTCTGCCCCACATAAATGCAGCGCTGCTACCACTGGGAAGGGCTCTAACACTGTTTTGTTTTTTCTCCACCACTTCCTGTCTCACTTTCTTGGCCATACCGCCCTGCACCATGCTTTCCCTAATATTGCCCTGATCTCCCACCTGCCAGATGCGTCTGTGCATAGGCGCCCCTGCCCATGTTGCGTCCCAGGCGTCCTCCACTCCATTGAAATCCCTCATGAACCCATGCCACATTCTTTGATCCCCCTTCAAGCCCCTGCCCAACCTGATGTAGTGCCTTGGATCCATTACCCCTGCCGTTGCCCCCACGTAGTCTCCTGCTGAACGCCCGCCCTGCTGGTACTATTCTCGCTGCAAAATTCAATTTTCCCAGCAAAGACAGAATTTGCTTCAGTGTCGCTTTGTGCCTTCCTACTATCACTTCCTGGCTGTCCACAAATTCTGCCACATTTTCTTCCGGGAGCCTCCATATTTATCTCTATCCCCAAATACCTCAGCCTTGTGCAAGGTCCCCTGGCCTTCTCCCCCGCTAGTGGGGCCACCAGATCCCCTGCCAGCGTACATAATTCAGATAGTAGCTTTGCACATGCCCCATCCCCTTTTTTGCCCACGAATAGGAAATCATGCAAATAGGGTGTTTTTCCACCCTCTTGCACTCTCTCATTGAGTGCACATTCTAAAAACAAGCTGAATTGCTCGAAAAATGCACATTATACCGAGCAGCCCATTGGCATGCAGTGGTCAATTAACGCGTTCCCCTGGAATTGGAACCCCAATAAGTGGAAGCTATCTGAGTGTACTGGCAACCAGCGAAAAGCAGCCTCTATGTCTACATTAGCTTACACATCCACGCCCCGCTTTCTGTGTCAAGCTTACTGCCTCATCAAAAGAGGGTGGGTTCACGGAGCAATCCTTATCCAGCCAATCTATGACCGAGGTCCCCCTTGGATGGGACAGGTTGTTAATCAGTCTAAATTCCCTCTGGCACTTTCTTGGGCACAGCCCCTAGCAGTGAAATAATCAGGTGATCCATCGTACTGGTCATGGACGGACCTATTTCCCTCCCCAGCTTCAACTCCTTTTCTATGTTGTCCCTGACCACATCTGGGTGTTCCTGTGCCAACTTCTCATTTCTTGCCCATCTCCCAACCCTACGACCCTTATAAGGGATCTCGAAACCCATTGTGAAACCTTTCACCAATATGTCCCTTTCCCATGTGCAGGGGTATTCTAGCAACCGTGCCAACAGCTTGCCTACCCTTAAGGGTGACGGGCACTTGGTGTGCAGGGGCAGCACCATTCTTCTGGCTCCAAGCTATTGTCCCCCTCTGCCTCCCACACTCCCTCGCCTTACCCTCATTCTCCCTACTTTGCGACCGACACCGGGATCCCTGTTCCCTTCCACTTCCCGTCCCCATTGTCCCCAATTGTTACCGTTTCCCCACCACGTTTGCTGAGCCTCCTAAGATTTTTTATTTTGGTTCCCCTTTGAGCTCTCATCCACCGCATCCCCACTTATCCTTTGTGCTTGTGAATCAGAAAGCAACACAGTAAGATGCAACACTTTATTGCCACTTATCATTAATACAATTGCTCTCTCCATGTCCCGTCCATTGCCCCCGTTCCGGCACCCCGTGGGAGAACCTTAGTGGACGGCGATCCCCTATGAAAAAACCTTAGAATGTTAGTGTGCAACTCTGCCCTCTGAAAAACTCAAGAAATGTGTCACACCACTTACCTGGAGACCGGGGTTCTCCGCACCTGCTCGCTCCCCTCCCTCTTGCCGGATCTACCCGCGCTTTCGCTTGCGGGGATTCGCCATGGGGAGAGCTTCTAGGGTTCCCGTCAGGAGCCTTATGCGCAGGAGACCACAGTCTCGGTTCCGCGCATGCGCAGTGGATTGGGCCCTCACCACGGCGAGAGCCGGCGCTCCAAGCCTCGCTTTGGATGCGCCGGCACCCGGCAACGAGACGGTTTGCGTTTCAAGCCTCTCGGGTGCCGGCCATCCCATAAAACGAGCTTCGATCAGGGGCAGGTCGCGTCTCAACGCGGTTGTTCCCTGATCGTGTACAACGCTTGTTTGTTTTCTCTCCCGTTCCAGCCCTGTTTCTTCCGCCCGCTCCAGCTCTGAATTCCTGCCTGGTTTCTCGCCCTTCCTGCGGCCTTTGGTCCTTCCCTCCTGTTGTGTTAGCTTGGAGGTCCTTTTGGGTCCTGGAGTTCCCTATCCTGGGGTGCCTCTCCCCCTCTCCTGGGTTCCCGTTTTCTGTCCTTTCCCAGTCCAGTTCCTGGCTTTGGTTCCCACTCTCCTGCCTGGGCTGCTACCCGGTGCCTTTTGGGACTTTTGAGACTACCTGGTGCTGCACCAGTCTGGACCACATCCTGCCTGTCATTCTTGTTTCACCAGTGGTTCGCGGGTGCCTGACTCAACCATCTACTTCAGCCTCCCTGTACCCGCTCCGCAGCAATACCCAGCATCTTCTCAACGCTCCTCTGAACAGAGTCCTTGGGACCTCATCTCAGATAGAACTTCGGACTCTACTGTTAAAGGACATTCTACATCTGCCTCTCCTGTCAGTGCTTGCACTCTCCTGACGCCACGCTAATCAGGAGAGAGCGTCCCGTGGCGTTGAGAGTCGGTCCAACTTCCATCCTGTATAAACCTTGGGTGGTGGAGAGGCCGGTACCCCGCGTCATTTACTCATCAGAAAACAGTCGTCAGTCTGGCTGCCACGTCAAGATCTTCATCCAAGTCTACAGGTACGCTTCACTCTCGTGATTCTCACCTTAACAAAATGTTGTGGAGAACATTAAAACCTTTCAGACGTGTGTTGGATCAGTCTTAGAAAGCATTACTCGCAGTACGGTCAATGTAATGGAATATATAAAACAGCTACTCGTCAGGGTCTCAGTTACAAACACTACTCCCACTTCTACCGGTTTCCCAACTACATGCACCACAGAACTGCTCTACTCCACTTTTCTGTCCCTGACATGTACTGGATATCAAATCACTATCATCCTAATCCAAGCTGGTTTGTTGGCTATGGGTGGATGTTGTTCCAGATTCTTTTGCAAAGAAGTGACTTCATTTTTGTAGATATCAATTGTTCAGCATGCAGCACTGTGAGACTTCTCCTATGGTCAGAGACAATGCTGCGTGCTGCAGTTGCGGGAGCCAGCCTAGTGATTCAACAGCAACTCTCACAAATGCCATTCGCCAGTTGAAACACTTGCTGTACCAATGCTGCAACAGCTCATCATCCCTTCTTACAGGTGAATTGTCTAGTTGATGGGCATCAAGCATCTGTGCAGCTGATGGGCCACTGGCTGTTTCTGATTACCTGTATGTATTCAAGATGCCAGAGGTCCTGAGGAGGGTGTCCCATGGATTATCTTGCCCATAGACTGTGCTTGAACCTCAGACACATCTTTCAACAGGTGTCAGAGATGTACTTCCAATTGAGACCATTGTCATAAGTGATCGTTAGATGCCTGGTGTAGTTGACTAAATTTGGGCTAGTTGCTATTCTTCCTGCTGCCTGCGTTCTTGCACCAATTGAAGTTTCAGGTACTACAGCAAAGCATCCTTGCACAGTTGCATTGTTTCCTCGTTTGGATGCTTGTGTCAAGTCCTCCTTGGTAGGTTTATTCCTACCGTAGCACCTACTCAACAACTCTTAGACTCACTATCTGAGTTCTTTGTCACTAAGATTATGGATATCCGTAGTTTTATTAGGTCTCCTACCCCAACGTCGGCTAATATTACTGCTATTGATGGTTCCATCTCTCACTCTTCAGCATGCTCTAATTTTCCTGAGTTCTCCGTGGAAGAGGTCGCTAGGGAAGCTTGTCTACTGAAGTCGGCAGCCTCCTCTGATCCCTTGCCTTCAAAGCTACTTAAAGATATTATGTCCTCTATCATTCCCTGGGTTACCTCAGCAGTCAATATTTCTTGTCAATCAGGCATTACTCCTAACAATCTTAAGCAGGCAATGGTTATCCCCTGCTCAATAAACTGTTGCTGTATGCTTCTATTCTTGCTAACTAACGTCCCATTTCACGTCTCCCATTTCTTATGAAACTGTTTGAATCGTTGGTGTCCCAACTACTGTCCTCTTTTCTTGAGTCCTCTCTTCTCTTGGACTCCTTTCAGTCAGGCTTCCGACCGGGACCTGGAACAAAGCGTGTCCTGGTATCAGTTGTTGACGATCTTACCATGTTGGTCGACCAGGGTGCCCTGATATTGCTTGACTTGTCAGCGGCCTTCGCCACTATCGACCACTCCATCCTTATGTCCCTCATGGCGGCAGCAGGCCTCTGTGGTCCAGTCCTGCGTGTTCTGTAGTTCTCATTCGTTCTGTCTGATACGGGCCAATTTCTTTCTCTTCCCCCGTTCCATTCTTCTTCTTCCTCCTCTCTTTCCTGTGGAGTCCCTCAGGGCTCTGCCTTGTCCCCTATACTATTCAACATCTATGTTCGGCCATTGATTTGTCTCATCCGCTCCCACGGTTTTCGGTGCTACGTATATGCCGATGATGCACAGATTTTGGGCCGTTTAGATTTTGACCAGTCTGAGGTGTCCTGTCGGCTATGTGAGTGGCTATTGGCCGTGGGGAGCTGGATGAACAGCAATTGGCTGAAACTTAATGGGGACAAGACTGAAATCCTGGTGGTGGGTTCTTCCCCTAACTCCGCTTCCTGGTCTTCCTTCTTTTGGCCCACTGCTTTTGGTGTCTTTCCTACCCCAGTGACGGTGGTTAAGAATCTGGGGGTTTACCTCTCTGCCTCACTCTGTCTGCTCAGGTGAATGCAAAATGGGGCCCTCCTTACTACGTGTACTCCGTGGAGTACTACTGTACCTACCCAGCCATCTTCGTCCTCGGGTTGTTGCCTCTATTGTTATTAGTCGAATTGACTATTGAAATGCCTTGTTTCTGGCTCAACCACTTGTCCTAATTCATTGGCTACAGCGGCTTCAGAACCTGGCAGCTAGGGTAGCCACATCTACCCCTAATGGGTCACACATCAGTCCAGTGTTTCATTCCCTTCACTGGCTACCATTGGCAAAAAGGGTCAAATTTAAGTCTCTGTGTCTGGTACAAAAAGCATTCTTCCATCAGGGAGCAGAATATCTCCAGGCTAAGTTTCAGTTCTATGTACCAGGTCGAGCGCTTTGTTCTGCAGCTGCACATTTAGTGGCTATACCCAAATTCCGCCGCTTAAGAACTGGGGGTCGGGCCTTCTCGATCTCAGCGGCTAAACTATGGAATAACCTACCCGTTGCTCTTAGACAGGTTGAGAACCACCTACATGTTCTCCATCTTTTAAAAAGCCAACTTGTTTAGGTTCCTGCTAGCCTTCTGCTGACTGTGTCCCCCGCGCCATGATGCCCTTGGATGACCTTGCGCAATATAAATTCCGATAACATATAACATAACCGCCGCTGTTGTTGTTTGTCTGCCCCCCACGATAAGCACTTTCACTTTGCTGCCTACAACCTGCCTGCCACAGTCGCTCCTCCTCGAGGCTTGAGGTGAGGGAGACGAATAGTCATCAAATTGGGTAAGGCATGTACATTCATCATCCATGCAGGGCCATCACAAGGTGGGTGACAGTCAGAAGGGCAAACAGCCCCAAGCCTCGCTGGGCAGGGCGGCCGCACAGGGTGGAGGTTCCTAATGTGATGTGGTGTAGGTTATTATTTGCATAGTACTTCTGGCGTCTGTGGCCAGGTCCCAGTGACGAATTGGGACGAGTGGCCTAGTGTTATGGTATGTTATGTAAGCAGGTCTTGTAGAGCGTGAACATTCGCCCAAGGGCATCTTGGTGCTAAACTACCAGAAACAGAAAGCAAGGGTAACAAAATGGTTTATTGAAAAGCAACGTTTTCAACAAGTGTCGAAAAGAGAGGTGGTCAGCAGAGGCCCGAAGAGTCAGAGGTAGTGGGTTCCATAGCTTGGCTGTTGCTGAGGAGAAGGCCAGACCACCAACACACGCCAACTTCACGTGGGGGGCTTGGATGGTAATAGAAGCTTGAGAGCAAAGAGGGCAGTTTGGCACATACTGTGGAATTTGGACAGGAGGTACTCCGCCCCAGAGCCATACTGCTGTAATACTCCATGTGAACCCTAGTGCTCTAAATGTGATGTGAAATCCAGGGGGTGGAGTCTAACAAGAGGGCGGGGCCTAATTAGTGATGATATGGCCTAAAGGAGGCACCACCTGACCCAAACAATTCACCATGACACCCTGCAAACTTGTACTTTGGGTCGCTCAGCAGATTCTCAAATGGTATTGTTTGCATGAAGTCTGCATTTTGGTGCTAAACTCATTTGGCAGCACTCAAACTTTTCAGTAGGGGTGGGCAAAATTACTGCCGGTGAAATGGAATTGGCAAAATTCATCAACAATTCCATTCTGCCAGCTGGCCAGTTTTTCACCTTTTTCCACTACACTTCTGGCGTTTTTTCTTATTCATTTTTTTCCCACGTAAATGAGTTTTTTTCCCAAAATGTTGGGTGTTTTGGTGCGAAGCACACCAAAAACAAAATTTCGGTGAAATCGAAATTAAAATGAGCAAAACGCCCATTTTCCTACAAAGTTTTGTTTTTAAAAAAACTGCATTTTTATATAACTTTTAAACAGCTGGCAACTCCACTCCAGAGGCAAAATTGGCAGATGGGGCAAATGTTGCCTGGAAGTCACCAATTTTCCCGTGGAACGGAATTGAACAGTGCCTCCCACATCTGCTTTATCAGTATCCATTTGATCTTTGATTATTGCATTTGATCATATATGCACCAGAGAAGGATAAAAAACGCTACTCAAGTTGTGCTCAGCAGTATTGAATGTACAAACTGACTGTACTACAGTGAACACGGAATGCATTACATGATGAATTGACCTGATCAGAGAATAATTGTGTCAACAGACAGTGCAGACGGAAATAATTTCTCTGTGGAGCACTTCTGCCTCAATATTAACTAGAGCATTGGGGGGGAGCAGTCCTAGACGGCAGTGAAGGCGGCGGAGCAGTAATCTTAGTGTGCAACACAGTGATGGGAATGGTAGCAACTTCTGTAATCACGCTCCTTTTGTAGTTAACACCCTGGCATGGTGCTGCTGGGAGGGGTTGGGGGAGGGGGCGAGGTGCTCATGGCGATCAACGGATCCCCCCAGACCTCTCCACAGGGACGTCATTTCACCAAAATGCCAGGAGGAGCGGAAGTGACATCACATGTCATTTGAACCCTGATGACATCACAGAAAGTGGGCATTTGACCCCACCCCAAAGGGATATCGCGGGAGCAATGGAACACGACCTTTCACCTGTTGACAAAACAGCAAGTGGCATCACACAGCATTGTACACTACGAAAAATATGGTTACGATATCACTATAATGTGATGTACATTTTATACAAGAATGGATCGCCATATGTATATTTAAGATCAGTGTGTATAGGCCCATATTACCAAATTACTGTGAATGCAAGCAGACATCCATGACCAAATGATAAGGATGTGTTATTATATAGCACTTATGCTTAAGCGCTTTATATAGAAAAAATATACACGCCATTTCACTGTGTTGGTACTCATTTATCGACCTCAGAAGGATGAAAGGCTGAGTTGAGGCGTTTAAGAACAGACTAAATCAGTGACTCACCCCTTTAAGTGTGCCTGAAATAAACCTGCAATTATTGTATAGAATTCCAGAAAGACACATTATTTGGTATTCCTATTCTTTCTTATTTAGGGTCAGTGCTGAAAGTTAGACTTGTGGCACTCCTGTTCTTATGTTCCTTCTTTTTTTTGTAAGGGGCCTAAACAAGAAAGCCAGCCACCCCAGAACTAAAGAGCCAAATGGTGCTGGCCACACCCCAGGCGCTTGCATAAAAAAAAATTTTTTTTTTTTGCTTTTTTATTCAGAGGTCGCAAGGGAGATGCCCCTAAATGACGTCCCTGCCTCTCCACCCACCACCTCCGTAATGAGCATACTGAAAATCCTGCATACATAAAGTCTGCGTTGATAGGTTGTTTGCATATCACTGTCCAAATTGGTTCGGCCGGGCATACCCATGCCTGATGAGGCCTAGGGCAGTTTTGCCATCATAGCATCTCCTTGTGACTGCCCGCTGACTTCCCCTCTCCCTCCTGCACTTTAGCGTATCGCACGATCTGAATGACACAGGGCTTTGTAGGATCGTGTGTCTTGTCCTCCCTCTGTCTTCCCTTCTTTGCTTTGTGGTGCCTAGAAATACTTTACAGGCTGTTGCAAATCAATGACAGGGAACCCCAGCAGTGCCAGTCCGAATACATTACCAGAAAAAAAAATCAAAAGCCCTGTTTATAGGAGATAGGCAGCCCGGGCAGCCCCCCTCCCGGCTCAGGGGATGTTTTTGTAGCGGGGCTCTACCCCGACTTTCCCCGGCCGACTTAAAGCTCTGGTGAATCCTCTAGCAATGCTATTTTATGTTCTAACATGGTGTTTCAAGCGGGAGTCCTCCAGCTTCTAAGCACTGTTTTAACAGGCAGGGCTTTCAGTGGGCCAGGGCTGGCTCGGGCTCAGACCCTGCAGTCTCCCAAGACAGACTGCTTACCACATACGGCCCGTAACTGGGCTTTATGTGGCAAGGAGTCTAGTATCTTGAAATCTGTCTGGGTTGCACACCTTGCACAGCAGACTTCAGGAGGCCACACCCATCATTTAAACCACGCCCCTTGTCACAGCCTCTCCCCGCCTCAATTTCTTAACCCACTTAAAGCACTGATTCAGGTGTTATGAACTTATTTTTTTTGTATTTACATATTTATTGATATTTTAAACATAAGCATTAAACCTAACAACTTAAATCAAACATATATACAGAATAAATAAGGCTCCTTTCTTCACAGTCAAGTCATAAAACAGTAGCAAATTGACAAGTTTTCATACATCAATAATGAAGTTATAGTAATGAATCACAACTCCAAAAACATTTCCAAAATTTGGCCATACAAGCTTCTTTTCTTATCTCTGTGTAGAATCAGTCCCTCCATTCTTGACATTTGTTGCAAGACTAACAACCAATCTGTCACTGATGGCGTTTACTCACTTTTCAATTTTCTTAGAATAATCTTTTTTGCAGAACCTTAAGCCATGGAAAACCAGCAACGTTGCGGGAAAGATAAATCCTCTACCAGATCTTCTTCTCCTAGGATAATACTTGTGTAATCATAATCCATATCCAGCATTAATACCCTGTTCATTGTTTCTGTAACCTCCTTCCAAAAGTTTCTTAAGTCTTTACATTCCCATATCATGTGCTCAAATGTACCCACACTATGCATACATCTCAAACCGGCCTCCGATTGCAACAAACCTCTAGCATATCGTTTTATGAACTTATTTTTAATGGTACTCTATCGGCATCGGAATTATGAAATTTGCTAACTTTACTTTAAAGTTAACTTTTCTCTCCTTCCCCCCCTTTCAATCTGGCTTTCGCCCTAAACACTCCTCTGAAACTGTTCTCACTCATGTTTTCAACTCCCTCCTCACTGCTCGCTACTCTAAGCAATCCTCAGTCCTCATCTTCCTTGATCTCTCTGCTGCCTTTGATACCGTCGATCACCCCTTACTTCTCAACACTCTTTCTTCTTTTGGTTTCAAAGGCTCTGTCCTCAACTGGCTCTCCTCTTACCTTTCCCACCGCTCTTTCGCCGTCTCCTGGGGTGGTCGTACCTCCTCTACTCTTCCCCTGGACTACGGTGTACCCCAAGGCTCTGTCCTTGGCCCTTTTCTATTCTCTCTTTACACCTCCCTTCTTGCCCCAATCATCTCTTCCTTCGGTATTTCTCACCACTTCTACGCCGATGACACCCAGCTTTTCCTCTCATTTTCTTCCTTCACTCCTGACCTCCATCTTAATCTCTCATCTAGTCTTACTGCTATTAAAAACTGGATGTCATCCCACTTTCTCTCTCTCAATACAGACAAGACTGAAGTCTTATTCTTCGCTTCCTCCTCCTTCTCCCCCACCTTTTATTCATTTCCCCCCTCTAATCTTCCTGTCTCTGCCCATGCTCGTAATCTAAGCATTTACTTTGACTCCTCCCTCTCCTTCACCCACCATATTTCTCTTTCTTCCCGCGCATGTCACTACCACCTTTTCAATATTTGTAAAGTCTGCTCCTCTCTCACCTTCATTGCTACTAAACTTTTAATCTCCTCCCTTATCTTCTCTCGTCTTTTCTACTGCTCTTCTCTCCTCTATGGACTCCCCGCTTCCCATCTTGCCCACCTCAAATCCCTCTACTACTCAGCCATTCGTATCCTCCGTCTTCTCTCTCCTCGCGACTCCATCTCCTCCTCGCTCTCTCATCTTGGCTGGCTTTCCTTTCAATCCCAACTTAAATTCCACTTCCTCTGTCTTTTCTTTACATCTGTTCACGATCTTGCTCCCCCATATCTCTCCTCTCTCATTTCATTCTACACTTCCTCCCGCTCTCTCCTATCTGCCGATCTCTTCCTTTTCTCTGTCCCACTTACCCCATGCGCCGCCTCTCGTTTTCGCTCCTTTCAGCTCCTTGCCCCCCTCCACTGGAACTCCCTTCCTCCCTCTATCCGTTCCATCCCCACCAATTCCTCCTTTCGTGTCTCCTTGAAATCTTTTCTTCTCCACTCCCCTCTAGACACTCCTATCCCCTCCTCCCACCTCCCTCTCTCCTCCCTTCTTACCTTTCTCTCTCTGCTCCGTTCCTCTTAAGTCCCCTCTCCTCTCTCATCCTCAGCCGATTCCTCTTCCTGTTTCCCACTTCCTTCCCCTTCTCCACCCCCTCCTCCCTCGTTTATCTTCACTGGCAAATTGTTCTACTTACTGTATTACTGGTTTGATTCATATTTTGTAATTGCTTCTACTGTTTTTTATTGTATCCTTGTTATAATGTAAAGCGCTTTGGCGTAATGCTCTATATAAACACAATAAACATAAACATGAAAGGCTAAGTCTGTCTTGAAGTTTGGAATTCAGAGACCAGTACTTTGCGCATGGACTCTTTTTGCTGTTTTTTCTCGCTGTTCAGCAAAATGAGGTTGTTGGAAATGTTACAAGCTTTATGTGTTATGTTTTGTTATTCTAATATAAATATTATCAACCTATTTTTACAGTTTTTTTATTTGCGAACTTGTCGTACTTTTAGATACCAGATTAACTTTTTTGATGAATTGTAAACTTCTGTTTTTATCTCCATTAAGATATGTTTAGTGAACCTTAGTAACTAGAGGTATGTCTTTTTATAGTGCTTTTATCTGCATCCCCCACCACTTTCTGTGCAGTTTAGTCCTTTGAGCTTGGCTTACGGCACCACTGATTAGCGCCTAGAAACACTCGTGTACAGGCGCGTTAGAAATGCCACATCATATCACAGGGAAGCCAAGGGGGACTTCATTGAGACCCACAGCCTTGTCTTTTTCTCTAAACCCCTGGGGAGAATGTTAGTATTTCTGTGGTAGCTCCCCTACTGTACATATTGCAGGCCTGTGTTCGGTTGTCTTCCCCATCGTTCTGTGTGTGCAGTGCGGATATCTTCCCCATTGCTGGCCCCAGCAGGGGGACGGTGCCACCTTGACTCAGCCCTGCCGCCCCATCCCTTCTAGGTGCGCGCCCTTCTGTGTAGCACACACGCACCTCCGGGTTCCTCTGTTCAGTGTAATGTCCATTGTTGAAGGTGTGTGCTTCCTCCGGATCCAACATGAACATCCCCCTAAACACTTCCAGAGTTGGAGAAGAAAGGGGCAAGAGTGGCTCGCTGGCGGGCCCATCACGGAATGCTCTTCTCTGTTTCTTTGAGAGAAAAAAGGAACGTGTCAAATGACTACACTGTTGTCTAGCGCTGTAGCCGTTTTGTATAGCCATTGTTTTGTATATAAAACTGAGCCGTACTGATTGGAGGGGAAGGGACAACCAGCCCCCACTCAGGCTCCACAGTTGACAGATTCAGGACATTGCTAGCTGCTGCGTCTGCAAGAACCTTCAGGAGAGCCCTGAGGGGTTTCTGTAGTGTCCGGCCGCTCCTCCCAGGCCTCCTTGGTGGCACATCCTTTTTTCACACTACCCTTAGTTTCTTGCATTGAACCACTAACTGGCAGCATCTTTATAAAAGACTGCATCAGGCATGGCAAACAATATAGGCGTGTCCCTTTCAAAAGTCTCAATTGTTCTTAAGTGTTACAGCTGATTGTGCAGAACAAAACGATGCATAGCTTTGTCAAACGGCGACTACAAGTGGATAGGTTTATCACAAAGGCTCTTTCAGGGGTGTCAACTATTTCGCTTAATAAGACCTCTAGGACAGTCTATGTAGAGCACAGGTTTGAAATAATTAACAGTGACTGGTTTTTAGGCTCATAAAAAAGGTACAGTTAAAATGAGCGTATGTGTGTTTGTGTGCATGGGCAAAGGTTTGTGTGCACTGAGAGAGACATGATGCAGACCTGGGGACAGCGTGTGCATATATTGTGACACAATGGAGGATTTGATTTTGCCATACGTAGAATGAAAAGGAAGCAGTGCAGGTATGTTATGTTTACTAGACACCAACATAATGGAAATACATTTTACAGTGGAAATGTTGGCATGCTTTGTGGAGGTCAGCCTCATTACTTTCTTTGGACACAACCATCATGAACAGGTGTGGAAAAATGCTCCTGTGTACTGTTGGTGACCTGGCATGTAGTGGAGTGTTTCTTGTGTAACCCTACAGAACGGAATGCAAATTCTATGGATTGCTACCCACTTTTTCTGACATTTGTACCTAAAAATTTACCAGCGAGCACTGCTCTAGACTTTAGTGGGATTGTCAGTTTGGAACATGGAAGTCCAAGAAATGACTGGGTAGGTCTTGCTCCCTTCTTTGACCAGACGTTGGGAGAACTATATTCCCCCATTAAAAAAACAAGCATTGGAAAAAGCAACAGTTTCAGACTTTGAGTGGGCATGGTGTATGCATTTTCCAGGAACTACTATAATGGTGCCCCCTCCTATTCTGCCATGTTGGGTCCTCCCCCGAATAGAGCCATCTCCCCTGGCTTGCTGCCAAAGGCAGGCGCCGGCTGGAACATGTGCAGGCAATGAACTGAAAAGGCCTAGTGCCGGTTTCAGGATAAAATTAGGGACCCCTCTTGGGTGATATTGGCGGGGTGGCTGGGTCCAGAGACAGCCCACTCCAAGCCTCGCACCTCTGCACCACATGCTGGTCCTCATTTTCCTCTACCGGCCAGGGCAGTAGGGTAATCAGTTCACTGTGTGTATCCGTCCCCCACTGCCCTTCCTTGTGTATGCTGCCTCCAGTCACCACCCTCGCCACCTCCTGCAGGCAACGTGTTCTCTAATGTGGGGGTTGGCAGTACAAGTCAAGTGCTTTCTTACAGGTTAAGGAGCAGTAAGCAAAGCTCTCCCATCTTTCCATGATCTTTGGGTTCAGGGCTATAGGAAGCAGTGGGGACTAACGGGGGCAATTCCCCCTGACAGTCCAGAGTGGAGGGGATACAGTACAATTTCCCCCTCACCTCCACCTCTCTGAGCTATTTGCAAAGATGTCAATGAACATTATTTTACAAAATAAATACTTCATGATAGATATTGCATAGTTTGTTGCCCCTCTGCCTGACTGTTATTAACAACTAAGTTTATATCCAGTTAATGTATTATGTAATGCTTTCCGTGTTGACTATTTTACATACAGTTTGGTGTTCACTGTAACACTACTCGTGCAGTGTTTATACCTTTCTTTGGGAAAATACTTATCAAGTGAAATGACCTAAAATGAAATGCCTATTGATATATTGGGGCTGCGGCCCGTACTACATCCAACTCTCTATGCCCAAGTACCGTCCTTCTTGAGCCCTTCGATCATCTACTTCCAACTCTCTAAGGGTTAGGCACTTTTCCAGACAGAGAGTGGGGGGTAGGTCTCTCTCCTCTGCAGGTGCCTCTCTCTGGAACGACCTCCTTGCCCCTCTCAGACTTGAGCCGGACCACCTGAAGTTCCAGAAGCAGCTCAAGACTTTTCTCCTCTGCCTTCTCTCTCTCGCTCCCCTGCTAATCTTCCTGTTTGATGCGCTGACTGGCTGCTTGGTACCCTCAGAGTCTCGTTTGGTAGCAGGCTCAGAGCTGCGCTGCCCTAGTCGCACTTACCCAGAGCCTTACTTGCCCGGACTGCACTTCCCCCACTCCCCCGCACTGCACCTCTCGTCGTCGCACTTGCACGATCTGAATGTCACAAGGCCTAGTAAGATCGTTTGTTTTGTCTTCCCTCCCTTGTCTTGTGGCGCCTAGAAACACTTGTGTACAGGCGTGTTATAAATGCAATATCATATCATATCATATGTTTGAGTGCCACAATCGTGAAGAAGAAAGCTCAGTGTGTTAAACACTTGTTGCAGAGATTTGTATTCACATGCCAGATCACATTACAGAGTTTTCTCTCTCTGCGGTAGGTACACTTGAGTATGTGTAGTTTGGTGATGGTAATAGCTACTGTGCCACAAAACAGTGGTCCTCGTTACTAGTATTGGGCATTTCCACAAGAAATACCACCATACTCAATTACCGCCACTCATATCAGCTACAAATCCACTAGATTACGAGCAGTGGGTTGGTGATGTTAACTCCCACAGGTGCAGTCCCAAAGGGCCCTTTTGGGGATCAGAGCATTTACCACAGGAGGTAATTCCGCCTGTGGTAAATCCTCCATTTTCTGGCAGTGATATGGAGGATTTGGCTGGATGTTTTGCCCCCACACTACTCAAACCTCGTAATATGGCAGTGTGGTAAATGTCGTAATTTAATTACTTTTGCTTTTTCACCAGACTGCCACACTCGTAATGGGGCCTAGCGTACCTACACCAGAAACCGCTAGTTAATAACACTTACCCTAAGATTGTGTGGCTTGTCCATCCAAACCAGAGCCAACAAAACCAGCAAGCCAACCCAATAAGGATCGCAATGCATTAGTCAGGTGACTTGGTTATTTGGTAGCCAAATATGAGACAGTGCAGCCAAGGTGGTGTGCCTCATCTCCTAGCTTTGCCGCTGAACAATATGTTATATTTTTTTTTTTATTGTTTGTATTTAATCAAAATTAGATTTTTACAAAATTAGAAGGTGCTGTCAATCAATCATACACTGTCTTTGTTACAGTAAAGTTAATTTGTAAAAGTTGTTGACAAAGCTGGAGTTTATCTTAAACTTCTCAAAGTTCAATTTAAAGTGGCTTACGTCAAAGTTATTAGATAAAACAAGTTGCAGATATATTATTAGATATTTGTATAGTGCCTATTGCCATTGTTATGACCTCGAAGCGATGTGGGGTGGAAGGCCCTTCGGAAGACCGTAGGTTGTGCAAACATGGAAATAAAAGATCATTACAATTGCATTTGAATAGTAATTAGAACTAATTGACTATTCAATTACTAGCAGAGATGACTAGTTTAAAACATTATAAAGATCATGCAGGGCATTGTGTTGAGGCGCAGAGAGGACTGCTAGGTCAGTGACTATGTGACAGCTGAACCAAATGTTTCGTCAAACTCTACCGTATTTTATGGGTTGCAGTGCAAACTGGTTATCCCGAATCAATAATTGTATTATCTGCCTGTACTGTATAGTACTAGGCACTCTTTTGTGAAAAAGGTTTTCTTTCTCACATTATGGCTACATTTTTTAACCCGCTCCCAGATCTTACTTTGAATGAAGGCCTTATCCGGGGCTTTAGACAGGCTAGATCCAACCAAATGTCAGAGACACCATGCAAGCTTATATTCAGGTCTGCTTATTTTACATAAAATGTCTTTATTTTTTGGAATTGCAAATATTCCTCACATCCAATAATCGTTTAGGCAGTGTCAAACAATAAATGCAAGCAGGGTTATTGCCCTGTTTCTTTTGCTAAATGTTTTTAAATAGTTGCCATTCAGTAGTAAAACCCAGATGAGATTTCTTTAGGCTCACATCGTTTAGGATTCTGGTACTTCAAAACTTCGATTTATGAGCGAGAAAATAAAGCAACACTCATGCTCTTTTTAACAAACTATTGTCATGTTGGATTATCATGTAATTTGTGTAGAGTTTTACAACATAAGATATTAGTTCTGAACGTCAACGATTCACAAACAGAAGCGCCTTGGTGTACGAACAGAACTGGAAAAGAATGTGGTCAAGTGCCAGCGTTGCAGGTTGGCTTCGATTCCTTGCATTACCACTCAACCATACTGTGTGATCCTGGACAACTTATTTACTCTCTTAGTGTCTAACTCATTTAACATTCCCAGCCCATGAATATTAAAAATTGTCAATCCTTAAGTGTGATTTAGTTCTATGAGTATGTACGTTAAAAAAAAACCTTTGTCATGGTTTAACTGACAATGGTCTTGCTTCATTTAAATCAATTGTGAACATTGTGATGGCCGATGGGCTAAACAAACAACTCAAAACCAAATTGCAATTATTAAGGCTCTTTATTCTTATTACGAAAGGGGTCATAGTTGAATAAAACACGTTGATGGGGGTAGAGCCCATGTAGTCAACACACGGGTATTCTACCAGGTCTTTCACTTACTTTAGGATTGAGATTCTAAGCCCTTCCCTTTATCCCTTGTTTTAGGGTTGCAGCTCTGGGAAATTGAAATGTTCTCCCACTCTCTTGGATTTCATACTCTGCTAAACACTTTTCTTTGCTAGCACAGGCGTCGTCATGGTCATGTGTTGGTCCTCCTGGACTCTTATCAGGTACCACCTCTCCGGTACCTTTGGTTATTCCATGGTGGTCAGCCATGAACAAATGCTTGGACAATTGGACAACAGGGCTTCCCTTGTAAAACTTCCCCTCCTGTTTGCAGTTGAAAGCACTCCAGTTATACTTGGGGCTGGACAACGGGTCAAGTGTATCTCTTGCCGTCTATCCACCAACTTAGGAGCACCGTCCTGGCACAGAACTTGATGCTTTCTACACGTCCCTTCTTCCTCCCAGCACTTACTCCCCTTTTCCTCATCTATTTTCTCTTGTAGATGTACCTCCACCTTCTTCTCTGTCGGTGTTCCTCTTAATCTTCTCTCTTTCTCTCTATGTCTCTGTGTTCCTCTTCTGCCTCCTCTCCTTCCTCTGTGTGCTCCTTCTGCTTCTTCCCGCCTTTCTCTCTGAAGGTTCCTCTTTTCAAATTCGTTTCCTTGCTCGAACTCTGAATTCCTCCTCCCCTTATTTTATCTGTGGCTATTTCTTCTGCACCATCTCTTCTTTTTCTATCACTCACTCTGCTCCAACCCCTGCCTCCTCCCACTTTTCGCCTCTCTCCCTGTTACACTAACTCTCACACCTCCCCCATCATGAGCAGAAAACATGTGGCATCTGTGCACTCATCAAGAGAAGGCTTTCCGAGTGAGAGGGACACATTAAAATGTCCCATGTGTGGTTGTTTGAGCTGCAAAGCACATCATGGCTCCACTTAGCAAGGAAGCATAAAGGTGGTCTGCCATCTTGGAGTCATGTAGCCCAGTCTCTCGGGCCCTTCGACTTCAGGATGTTGCTGCAGGCCCCACGGTTTACACTTTGCGATAACTCATGGTGCCCCCCAACAGCGGCACTCACACTCTTTTCTAAAATGAACCTTAGATAGCTGTTGTTTTTTTCAGGTTGTTCACAAAACCCCAGAGCATCAGGCTTGCAAGTGTCAAATTCTGTGCATCCAACATCTCTCCTTTCTAACTGGTAGGGATACTTCAGTGGTCTTTGGGTCTGCCTGGTCGAATACCATGCAAGGCTAGGCATAGGACAGAGGCCCTAGGCGTTGGTTCCTCTTTATACCACCTCTCGGGCCAGCATCTTGGAGCAGGCAACAGTCCCCAGCCGCCCAGGTCTCCTAAGCCCCATCCCATTGCCTCTTAACAAATCACAAAGTAATTTATTTCTTGGCGAACACACGACAGCACTGCTTGAAAACCATGACCGTCTTCTAATCTTACTCTCTGGTTGTATATGAGCACATTCCTGATGTCTTCTGACACATATTCTCAATATATTATGGTGTGTTTATCTTCCTGCTTGTTTCTCATCTGTCTTCTTTATCCATAATTGAGAACAAGGCCATTCTGTGAAGATGCTAATCTGAGGTCTGTATCTGTGTGGGGATAGTGCAGCTTTTTTATATGGCTCCAGATCTGTATCTCCAGTTGTATATGAGAGCCTCTATGACTTGCTCTTCGCTGCTGATATTAAATAGTCCTCTACCTCTGATAGAACACAAGCAACCTCATCATGGACTGCTAGTGTTGCCCTCGAAGTGACACTTGTTTATAATTCTGAATCCAGCACGGATAAAGGGAGTCAGAAGACTTCAAGGGAGTTCCCATACTTATTTTGATTGCTGCCACAGCGGTCTATCAAGCTAGGGGGTGTGACTGGGGCAAAGAGAGATCCTTGGATCAATTCATTTGTTTAGTTTCAGCAGGGAGAGAGCAAATTTGCTGTGACTCAGGCACTTAAACCTCTTAAGACTGCCCTGTCTGTGCTACATCAGGTGCGCAACCATTTTGCTAACCAAGCTTCAGCTTCCCCCTTGAAATGTGAGTTTAGGACTGGGCTTCCTTCGTCAGATCTCCCATGCAGGGCTCAAGTCCATGGAACACAAGGGTAGATGGTGTCCGATCACTATTTAAGGAATACAAAATTGCTACTGCCTATTTCAGTGAGAAGTGCTACTGTTTAGCCCCAACAATATAGAATCAATTACCATGAAGCAGTGAAATGGCACATGTTGACATTCTATAATACATTACTGTTTTTAGACATGAAAAGGGGCATATCCATTATACCTAGCCGGTGTTTTTACATAACACCAGCACTATGATATTAAATCTGTTCTCTTGACCACCATGGAAAGCCCAATATGTCGGCTCCTTTGCCCAGCAACAAATAATGATTAAAACATGCCTTAAACATGAAGATCACGGAATAAAAGTGACTATGTTGTAATCGGAAGGGGTGCAGAAACTGCCGTTCAGGGTATTGAAGAGCTCTGAGAGCGCCACATCGAGATATTGGTCCGCACTCCTTTTGGCCTCTTCAAGTGTGCAATGCAATACTAACAAGATTCCCCACAGCAAGGAGGAACAGCGTGGCCCAACCCTTGCCTCGCTGGCACCACACAGAGACTCTGGAGTGTGGAGGTAGTGCATCCCTGTACTATCCTCAAGTGCTGTGGTGGTTGGAAGATTGACTACATTAGGGGATCTTGACTGACGTCCTGTGGGCACTGCAGTCCGCCGGTGACACAGTGCTGTACTCTAGCACCTTGAAGCATTTCTTGTGCTAGATCGAATTACCAATAAAGAATATGGCAAAGTACTACTTTATTCTCAGTTTAATAAAGCAGGGTCAACTGGCAGGCATTGAATGGATGCTTACACACTCGCACACAAACTTGATTACACGGAGGTCTTATGCCACAATAGCCGTCATCTATGACGTCATCCTACGTGGCAAACCATAATTCTTATTAGCGGGAGGGATTGGTTAGGGGAACAAATCTACTTATAGAATGTATAAGGGTCAGTTCTTCATTGGCTGTCTCATCTGTAAGACACACCTCAAACTAACTCTAAATATGTTTAATACTGATTATAGCGATCAAAATGGCAGCGGTTTGGTCTATGGAACATTGTATAGAATGTTTCCCCTTAGATCCACCGATTGGTTGGCATTCTCACCTAACCTTGGACTTTCGGCTCGGCTACCAGCCCGTAAGGAAACCAAAACCCAGGTGTTTGAATCACATCAGATTACGCCCTATTTTCCCATCGGCCAACAATTCTCATCAGTCCGGCCATGAGCCAAAATGTCTAGTCTGTAGTTGACCTTGTAGCTTTTTTTCTGTTCTTGAACATTCAAGGGAGTATAAGCAAATCACTATCTTTATCCGAGTCTTAATGAATAGCCCTTGTTTTCAACTTCTGAGTCACATGTGAAGAGACCAAAAATATTCGGCTGTTATTTGATTTAAATATACTAAGTGTCATTGCTCATTTTGGCCTCTAAAGACTTGCTCACTCTATCTTGCATAGACTTTACACACTTTTAAGTGTCCAATACTTGACTTTTGCAGATGTTTTCTTCTTCTATTATCTAAGAGAAATTTGTCTCATCCATGGCTTATCCGTCTGCCTCCCTTTGTACTTTGGAGCTATTCCTTATAATTGGCATCCTTGATCCCAAGCCAACATAGACTCCTCTTTGTTTTGCACACAAAGATGTTCTTCCAGCGTCTCCTGACTCTGCAACCCTGATATGTTTCTGAGGTAGCTGGATAGAATATTAACATGAGCTGGTGTCCATTTTCCAACTATGGCCGTCCTTGCCATGTTATATATTGCTCTACAGCAAGTGTCTAAGCATATTTTCTACCTTGCATTGCTGCGTATTTACATTTATTGGTCAGCACGTTACTTTGTCTTCTTTTGCATTCATGATTACTTTATCGCTTCGTAAATGTTTCTCTTATCGCTTCAGTTACATCATCACTCTTAAGCATTTTCATATCGTTTCAGTATGTCGTCATATAGCTTCTTTATGACATCACTCTGTCCTCATCAGATTTCACTCATCCCTTCATGATGTTCAATGGTGTGTGCTGACATCCTTCCATACAGCATCCTTCCACACTTTCAGTGCAAGGGTACATTTGATATGGTTGTCTGAGTACGCATCGTCTCTCGTACACCGCAATGCGGTATAGGCATAACACATGGAGTCCCATAAGGGCCCTTCTCCTGCTATTCCAGTATGATGGCAGTGAGGGGGCAGGAGTTTGGGAAATTCGTCCAACTGCTCTTCTACATTCCCCTTGAGTCCTTGACTACATTCCTCTCTTCATTCTCCTGTACCATTTCTTCATACTGTCGTTTCTTTGGGACCCATATCTTTGTCACCCGCCATACCCGTCAGGTGACCTGCTTTCTTTATATGTTCACTTTCCAAGTCATGTGGCAGCAATCTCCTGATGGTGGACAGAATATCCATCGTCCTACATATTTATTATGATCCCTAGGGTAGTAGAACTTTGTTGCTG
The DNA here is from genome assembly GCF_040938575.1 of Ambystoma mexicanum. Classification (NCBI taxonomy): domain Eukaryota; kingdom Metazoa; phylum Chordata; class Amphibia; order Caudata; family Ambystomatidae; genus Ambystoma; species Ambystoma mexicanum. Next base: position 373,300,568 of record NC_090926.1, on the reverse strand, counting down.
GAGGTGGAAGGGTACTTTTCTTTATATTCCCACGGGTACTTTCCTCCTTTTGCATCTGCTTACCAGTTTCAACATCTATATCAATAATGATCTTCATCCCAATAGCCTTCTTGGCTGTGTTCTGGTATTGTCCCAAGATGACCCTTATGAGACAAAATCCTAGGAATATCAACACTAGTACTGCTCCAAGTAATTTGAAGGCATTTGCCAACCAAGTTGGAATCCATGAGAATAGAGATGAAAACCAGCTGTCCTTCTCAGTCTTTACTACTTCTTCCACCATTTCGGTGTGCAAGGTTGACAACATCGTTATTGCATCTGTCCAAGTCCCATTTTTCTTCATCTCGGGCAGGTGTAAATGTACAGCAAGAAGGCCCGATCTTGGCGCACATGCCTCCTTCTATTGCTATAATTAAGTCCAGGACATACCTATTCTGGAGGGCCATAAGCCTGATTGCCCTCAACTCTTCTCTGACCGCATTAAATCCTTTCATTGTATTTATGTTTTGCAGCAGCTCCCATCTGGTGATTTGCAGCCACTTGGCGTTCACTGCAGTCTCAATTCCTGGCAGGAATATAGTTGTATCTATCACTGCTTTTCTGCTGCAAAACCTTTGTTCACCTGGAATGTCATAATAGGCTTCAATTGATTTTTCTGAGAAGTAATTATCTCTCCTATGTCTGCTTCAATGAAACAATCTTTTCTTCCTCAGGTGTGTGTCCATTTTTGGGAAGTCTGTAATCTGCAGGTCACTTTGTGGTAGTACAAAGGCTGGTATGCTTACCAGCACCAATTAACAAACTCCTACCCATTCTAGTGTCAACTTTATATATGTTCTTGATCCACAGGCCCAATAATGGCCCATCAGAACTGCTGTTCCTTCCTTCATGTCTGTTGCATCAAGAACTCAGCCACACTTGCAGTTTTCTCCAACTTTCACTGTGCCATTATTTCTGAAGCATAAAGATGCATTCTTCAAGGTTAGTATCTGCAATGGTCCTCCCTCATCGTCGACCCATGTCAACAATCTTGCAACATTAGGCCATTGGTTTTTGCATTCCTTTTCTGCATTTGCCACAACTTCTTCCCATTGTCTGGTTAATGCTGTTGCTGTGCAAACAACCAATCCTTCAGCCCACCCTTCAGGAGTAAGCACTGTTCCTTTAATTTGTAGTTTACCTCTTTCCCAGGATCTCTAATCTCCTTCCCATTCTTATCCTTGCATCGTTACATCTTATTTTCTTCAATCTTGAGTCCTGCTCCATTTATTCCTGGCTGTTTGTATTTTATTATTTGATGCATTATTTATGGCTTCTCTCTTCTTGACTTTGTCCCGTACATAATTGTCTTCTCTTTGAGATGTCGCTTTATTCATCCACATTATGGATGCAGTTCTGCCTTGGAACTGTCGTCTGGTTAGGCGAAGTGCAAGCTGTGTCAGGCACTGTGCGTTTTTCACAAATACTTCTGTTGGTATGACTATTTTAGAGGTTCTCAAAGCATAAGGTATAAGGGAATTACACATAGCAACTTTCATCTGATGGCCTTCTTCCCACCTTTTTCATGTGCTGATACCATAGGTTATTCTTTAAATGAGGCGAATTATAAAGATACATATTTATATCTTCACTAGCTTAACTAACCGGCTTTACCCGGGATTTCAATTCTCAGATTTTTAAATCTCTGGTCGGTAAGTCTCAGTTCAGTTTCAAAAATTCTCTTCACAGCAAGTCATGTTTCAGTTTCTTCAGCAGTTTCATTGTTCTTTTCTATATCAGCTTCATGGTCTTGAGATCTTCCTTCTTCAGAATGCTGATCATGTTTCAGCTTTCGATGTTTTGTTTTGATTTGGGTGGGATTAAATACTGTTATCTTTTTTCGTGGCATTTCTATAAAAATATATTCACAGGATTAAAGCTTTAATGAAAGGAGAGAATACAGAAGAAAGACGCTTTTTTGTTAAACATAGATCCGGCGGTAAATCAACTGATTCAACTATGTCATCTTCAAATTCTAGCAAAATTCCATTTGATATCATGAGTGAAGTCTCGTTTCTATCTTTTGTGATAGACATTAATCAGGTATTGATCATGTTTCAGCTTCGATGCACACTTGCAACAAATGACCTGTAGATGCCGGTGTAACACCACAAAACGTAATGTGAAAAAACAAACCGAAAAACCAAAAAGATGGATTATCCCGGGATCCCCTATCGAGCCAGAAATAGTTGCATTAATTTGGCAATGGAATAGAGAATATTCCATGCAAAATGCTTGACACCATACCTCACTGCTCATGAGGAGTTAGGTCCCCAAGAAGAAACATATATATATATTTTTTTTTTTTCAAATGAAAATTGAGCACCTGAACAGGGCAAAACCAGCAGGTTGCGCACCCGAGAGCAGCTGAATAAAGAGAATCCAATCTTCAGCAAAATGAAAGGCTTGACGGCAAAATCAGGCAGCACCCAATGTTCTTTATTTATCAAAAGTGCATAGGAAAGAGGATCCTGAAATAACACAACGACGCGTTTCGCGGTACTCCGACCGCTTGTTCACGTAGGTAGGGGAAACACAGACAAGGGACTCCTTAAAACGTTATTCAAACTCTATAGTAACAGTGCATAGAGCGTCCCATTGCACAAGTCAATACAATGTTTTGTACACAAGTCGGCCATGTTGTAGTGTACCAAAGGCAATGCATTGATTAATGTACAACAAAATAGAGTACACATCTTAATAATCTGGACATTAAATAACGTCTTGAAATCAGAAATGCTGCCACAAGTGTCACGAAAGTCAACAGAGTAGGGACTGTAGAAGAGACGGCATATAACGCGTGAAAAGAAGGGGAACCATAACAATGGGAGGTAACCAGTCGGTGAAGTCACCGCTGTATGAAAGGAACCTAATATAAAAAAAATAAAAAAAAAAAAAATATATATATATATATATATATATATATATATATATATATATATATATATATATGATGTTCCCCAACAGGGGCAACAGTAAATGTTTCATTGTCACCCACCATATCTGTATTATTTCTTATAACATGTCTAAATGTAATAATAATCAGGAGGAAAACACAAATCATAATGCAGAATGACATCACAATTATTATTCCATGGCAACTCATTGATTTTCTTGACGGAAATGTGCTGCTTATATTTTGAAACCTCCTACTTTTTGCTCAAACTTTAAATATGTAACTCTGCAAGTCTCTATGAATCACATTTTTATATCAAGAACTGTACGATGATTGCAACAGTTATTCTAAAAATAATATGATTGTTCTTAGGATTTCCAAGAAACGTTATGACGTTGACGTATCTTCTTATTAGAGCTGGATAAGACTGGAATATGTGATTAAAAACAGCATACAAGAATGTGTGTAATGTTATTGCAATAGGTAACATAAAGATGAAATGTGCTTTTCTTTTTTCAGCTTTAGTACTTCAATACATTGTGTCTTGAGCCTATCTAAAAAATGTCCAGGATAACTGCAAGTCTGTTTACTCCTTGTCAAATGTTAAAAGATATTGACCTTTGGTCTAAGGTGCTGCTGTGTTCTTCACTTTCATTGTCTTTACTCTTGGCCTTAGAACGAGTCTGCACACACAGAATTTCTTCTCTTGCTTCACCGCGGGTAGTTGCAGGAGGGGGTCTGGGTTGATGTCATGCAAATGAAGCCAGGGTCTTCGTCCTTTTACTTTGGCTGCTGTGGGTGTGACTTCCTCCACCTCATATGGACCTTCAAAGCAGGGAGCACTCCAAGTGCTCACAAACATTTGTTTCAGCACCTCGTCTCCTTGGTATAAAATTGGTTGCTTTAACATATCCTCTGCTTCAGTGGGTTGATCGTCTTTGTTGCATCTCTTTGACCCCTCCCTTCAATTCATGACCTGTTGAGACATGAAAGAAACAGTCATTGCTGTTAGGTAATCATGCATCTCGTTGTGATGCTGGAAATGCATCGGAGGGACAGGGCCTCTGTATCCTTGTCCTTTACTGCCTTCTGTCGTGTTTTCCCTACAGGAGTTCATGTGGGACTCCTGGCGGTGCAGCTCTCTTTTTTGGTTTGGTGTACAGACCCATGGGATACCCTTATGGCACCCAGGGGTGGGGGTACAACCCTGTGCCCCTAGTTTATATTTTTGGGCACCTGTGTGTGGCCCACAGAGCAGGGTATGGGCTGGTGGCAGATCCATGCTGAATGTGACACGTGCTCTGAGTATCCTCCATTTTGGGATACCCAGGCCCTGCCATTGGAATCAGTTGATTCCTGATGGGAAACAAGATGGCCCCTGTAGCATCTTGCTTTCTATTGCCTGTTATCTTGTTTTCCCAAAGTCCTGGGAAGCCCTGACTCTGTCCCTTCCCCCTGACTGGCTGTTGGATGGAAAATCCATGTATGGTGTTGTTGTGAAGTCCAGGCCAGAGCCTTCCCAGTGACTGTATGTTGTGGGTACACCCTGTGGGTGGGACCTGGGTGAATGGAGTGTGGAGTCTTGACAGCCCTGCCCGAAACTGATATGAATGCAGTGTGGAGTCTTGACCCAATACACATAAATTGTTGTGAGTGTCTGGAGAGAAGTGAATGGCCTGAATGCACTATACACCTGATTGGATGCCTGCCTGCATGAATGCCCTTCTGACCGATTGGTTGCCTGAGTGTGACCCAGCAGAATGAATGGGAGATCAAGTAGTATATCTGGGGGCCTCTCACTGCTAAAATTCGTGTTCAGAAGCTGAAGAGAAACTGGAGTTGAAACTGAAGCTTAACCTTGAAGCCTTGCTGGAAGAGAAGTCTCAAGGACTGACCCAGAGAGGACCTGGTAAGGCGCCCTCTTTCCGAGCTACGAGGGACCATCGTGCACCAGCTGATCTTTGCCAAAGCTCCCTGCTAGACAGACCTACGACAGGCTGCCTACCGGAGACGGGGACCGCCACGCAATCACAAGGAGAAGCGCCCAGACACTGTTGTCCATCATCATTGTCGACGACCGCCGTCGCCGACCAGAGCCGCCGTGCTCCCTTTGCCTAAGTAACATTTGATCCAAGGACGCTCTTGCCTGCACTGTCGACCGCTTTGTCCCGCCAGAGAAAGTCGAGGCCGCTGACACGCCGAGGAACATCTGCCGGTTGGTTTTCCGCCACCTGATGACCGTAGAGACGCCGGACGACTTGACGCCCTTGCTGGGCCACAGTTCTTCACAATCTCTTTGCGCTCCTGAACTATCGTCATCGAGGTGCCCCACACGCCTCTTCCTTGCAGGACGCCAACACTCCGTCGTTGCTGAGCACCGCTAGGAACGAAGCTGCCACCTCACCGTCAAAGTTCACCCCTTTTTCCCCGTTGGATCTCGACAATCCGTGGCTCCTGCCTTAAAGGGAGCCGCTCAAGAAGGATCCGTCGACGACCTGTCGACATACTCTGCTATTCCAGGTACATTGGGGTTGTAGAACTATTTTAGAAGGAAATAAGACTCTTTTGAACAATATATGGACTGGGCTTGTACGAAATATCTTTATTTACAGGTTGCCCAGGTAGGGGGATCTCCGCACAGAATTGTGCCTAGTTGGTAGGTGTCAATATTCTGACAATTGTTCTAACCAACTGCTTTCCTCCTATATCGGTTGTTGGTTACTTTTATTCCTTGATCTGTGTGACATTTGACCAGAGTATAGTTGATGCGCTTTAATGAGATCTGATAATAATTGTGGTACCACCTTAGAACTGTATATATTTGCCATTGTAGATTTTCTGAAAAGAAAGTGAATTATTGTGATAGTGTATATAATCTTGAATATTAATTATATAAAGACTGTGTTTTCAGTAATACAGTGTGTGGACATTCCTTTGTGGGGGTTTGGGGACTACACTGTACCTAAGAACCAGCCTGCATCACCTCCTGAGAAGCTATGCCTTGATTGCTTGTCCAGCGCTACCCTATAGAGAATCTTGGCTGGGCTCTGTGCCTCTCCTCTGCCATATAGAGAGCAGGAGTACAGACACCCCCCTCCAGTCTTTACACTCGTCACCTAATGTCTTTGCTACACTATGGGCATCTGTTTCTTACCTAGTTGGAGGAGCAAGGGGGGTTCTCATGCAGCATCCAGTCACAAACTCATGAGGAGTTACATGGTGATCTATGGCAGGCTGGTTCGTTAGAGCGTATAAGGCTAGCGTTAGGATATGTACTCACCCCTTCTTCAAAGTTATCTTTATTTTTGCAATCCCTTCCTTCAATAATTCATTTAATCTCTCACTCTTGAGAGGATAGCTCAGGGGCAACGCGCTCACCTTCGAAGCGAGACGACGCGGTGCAACACAGGTTCGATCCCCGGGTCCGCGCTAAGAAACCTCTGGGTATTAACCACGTTATAAATAACCAATTGTGATTATAATTAAAGATGCTATTCACCTTATGTTGAATGCCCAATAGAAGAACTATTTGTACAAAAAAGTCATTTACAAAATGCCGTCCATCGTCAGACCGCAATTGGCATCGTCAGACCTACTTGGCAGCATACGTGGCTTCAGGGTGTGTGCATGGACCTGCCTCGATACATCTAGAAAAAGGAAATACCACGACTAGCATATACCTGTAACCGTTGCATGTCTTCAGTATATCTACCTAGTCTATGTGGTTCTATGTTCATTCATCGCCTGATATTTTTTTTTCGCAGCACTTTTTGCTGGAAATGTTTTGCCGAAAAGAATCTATTTTATTTATTGGGGGGGTTCTCCCACATCCCCCACCGATATTATTTTGTTCTCTATACACCATCCCACCCTACCACTTGTATCCCCCCCATATTTCCCAATGTTTTTTTTCAGCAAAACATTTTTGGCAAAAAGCCCTGCGAAAAAAAGGGTGATGAATGAACGTCGTACCTTCTATATGTAGATCCTGAAATGGGCCATTGGGTCTAGGAATTGCTCCTTTCACTGTTCGCAAAGTGTGCAATGCTGTACATTTCTGCCACACGATGCAGTTTACAGTAAACTGCGCCACATGCTCTAACAGATTTGGCATAAACCACTCTTCTGCTATTGTAGCAGCTAGACTCTCTCGAGTCACATGAGCGGAGTAGTAGAGGTGCTCCAGTAGTACCCTTGATAATGCTAGAGGCATAACTGGCTTTCCAGTGCTATCCTGTCTCCAAATTGCCTCAGTGGGGCATTGCCTCAGTCTTCCTGACAGTATTGTAACTTCTCTTTATCCACTTTATATCCTTTCTCTGAGAGGATAGTCATACACTTGATTGAATCTTCTCTACATCTTTCTTCTGTCTCACTGCACCCAAAAATGTCATCCACATATTGAACTATTGCACTTTTGAGCTGAACATTGCCTAAGTCCATCTGGATGACTCCATTAAAGATTGTAGCGGACTCACAGTACCCCTGGGGTAATCAAGTATGTTTCAGGTGGGTCGTTCTATATGAAAAAGAAGTCAAATCTGTTGAATCATGGCAGGGAATAGAAAAAAACATTCTTTAAATCTATATGACATATTTGGCCTTAGAGGGATGTTGCACAGTATTGTTTTGAGATTTGGAACTAAAGGAAACTTAGCTTCAACTATATTGTTCAGAGGGCAAAGGTCCTGTATAAATCTCTGTGACCCCTCCGTCAATGTTCCCACTGGGTACATAGCCGTGTTACAGGGAGATCTTCCTGGAAAAATAATGGTTTCGTTTTTACCAATACCATTCTTTGCAGTATTTCTCTATTCTCTACTTTTGTCCAATAAGTAAGACTTATGAAAAATATGAATTCATCATCTGAGTACTCATTCTTAAACAGCTCCTCATGTTTCACGTCTGTCAGCCTATATCCTCCACTGAGGGCTATCACTGTTCTTCATCATCTTCCCTCATTATTTGTCCCATAAAGAACCACCCTTTCCTCTCTAACCACTGCTGCTTCTAACTCCAAGGGGATGATGTGCCCTTCTTCTTCATCCATAGGGATTTCTGGTCTGAACAAAAACTCATCAGGTATTCTTAACAGTTTACCTATCAATCTGGGCAACCACGATAATAAAACAGTCACTCCATATAAAAATACCTCTGGGTCAAAAGGGACCCCTCGTAATGCTTTCTGGCCTGTAAATGCTAATATAAACTCTCTCACATTCATATAATGTATCCCCGGAGTGGAAGACACTATTCCTTCATTCGTAAAAGAAGTTGTCATGTTAAGTTTCGTCATCAAGTCACGCCCTAATATGTTAACTGGCATTTGTCTAGAATACAATAATGGCACAGACATGTTGTGTTCTCCTACAGAGATTGGTAATTCATCTGTAAAAGGAGCTAAACTCATCGCCGCAGAGAATCCCTGCGCATTCAATGCAATAACTGACATTGGATATTTCCCCTCACAGGCACAGCAACGAGTTGCTCTAGTGTCCACAAAAAATGAAAATCTCTTGCCTCCTATCGTCACCTTGACCCTTGGTTCCTCTTGGAGGTCTGGTGTCACTGATAGTACTGAACACATCAGGTTGCTTCACTCTGTGGTCTGTCCTATTGTGGAAATAAATCCATCCCTGTACCTGTGAAAGGATTTCCTCCTACCACAGTCACACTAATTTGGGTGTAGGTGCTTGCTAGACTCCTTTAGTCCTATTCCATTTTGGCACCATCGCCTGCTGTGTCTGCTTGCTGTGTTTGTACCTGTTGTGCTTGCATGGGTACTTACTGTGATTGCCCTTGTGGCGCTTGCTGCATTTGCTAGGGTTGCAGCGCATATGTCTGAACCTGTGTGTGATCTTGGGCATAATATTCCTGTGGTTCTGTATTATATTGCAAAGCATAGCCAAGCCCCCTCTTGGAGCGTGCAAATTTTGCTACATGCCTCCTCTGCTTCTACATTTTCTGGGTATATGTCCTATTTTTCTGCAATGCCATCATTGTTGCGGCTGGCCTCAATTAAATCCTCCTCTTCTCTGAGGGTTTTCAAATCCACCCTGTCGTCGTCCTCTTGGCCCCTTTTTCCCTTGGCCAAAGATTGTACCCACTCTGATATATGGATACCCTATATTGTTTTGCTGAACTGATTGCACCTCTTGCGTCATCCCACCTTCATTACTTGTCAGCACTGCTCCCTCTATGGCTATTTTTGACAAGTTCTTCTGGACTAACTTCGATTCCTCCTGCTTTCTACTCTCTGCTTTCTTCTTATTCTTCTCCTGCATTAATCGGCAGTGATGCACATCGTCAATTGTATTTCTGCCCATGGCTTTGCTTCCATTCCCACTTGTTTCTCCAGTTGCTGCTGCACTGTCTCGGGCGGTCCCTGACACAAAATGTGGTAAAATAATGCTACTGTTTTATCCCACGGTTCACACGTCTCCAGACCCCAGCATTCTTAAATATAAGCCACAGGGTCATCATCCTCCCCCATTTTCCTAGTCATAATCGCACCTATATCAGATGTATCGGGTTATTGTACTCTGCGCGCGCCATACATCTGCTCTGCAGTTATTAAATGGCTCTCCATCGTGTGTCGTGTTTTGTGCAGCCACACCTGCATATCCTGCTTGTTTCCGAATGTCGTTAGCTCTCTCCCCTATAATAGCTCTTAGCAAGTCTTTTATGTCACCTATAGCTAACATCCTTCCTGATGTGACTCTCTCTAAATCATTGAAAAGACTGGAGGGGGTATCCGTACTCCCGCCCTCTATATGGCAGAATAGACACACAGAGCACCCCAGCCAAGATTCTCTATATGGTAGAATGGACAAGCAACCAAGGCTTAAGATCTCAGGAGGTGATGCGGGCTGGTTCTTACGTACAATGTAGTCCCCAAGCCCCCACAAAGGAATGTCCACACACTGGGTTACCACTGGACCCAGCCCTTACAAAGCCTGAATCCCAGTGGGTGCTGCTGAAACAGCGGGAAGAGAAGGAGCCCCCTTCACAGAGGTGGCCTTCCATCTTGCCTTGGGTTTTCCCCTTGGCTGGGGTACCTGACTAGCAGTCAAACTCGGTGTGACCTGAGATCTAGTGACTGCAGCAGCAGTCAGGGGTAGTCCATCAGAGATCAACCCCAACTCAACTAAATCATTAACCAACAAAATGTGGCTAGGCATATTGTCCCGAACCAGGACAGGAGGCTTTGCTGTCTTGTCCGTAGTCGTGATGGTGACTAGGGCTACAGGAGATAATTTGCAAGGCCCACCAGCTAAACCCGGTAGTTATCCGAGGAACACCTACATAGTCCTCTGGCATGAGCAGGGTCCTGTCCACCACTGACATAATTGCCCCAGTGTCTCTCAAACCAGTAGAAGGCTGGCCATTCAAGAGGACACTTCTAAAAATTCTGCTGGTATTGTGTGGGATAGTAGCCAGTACTTCTGCGTACTGGTCCCAATCCCCAAGGGACACTAGGGAAATCTCTGCAGGAGCACCAAATGTTATTCCTGTAGAGGAGGGGAGGACAGTGGCCTCCACCTCAGGCATGAAGCAAGGGTATGTCAGGCTGATGGCCTGGACTCCAAGTGCCTTAACTTTACACTTGGGGTCACCCTTTTGTGGTCCAGAGCCCCACAGTCCCTACACGTGCTAGGAATGCGAGGTATGGTACTGGGTACACTGAGAGCCTGCTTTAAAGCAGGAGACTTGCTGCTCTCGCTCCCCCCCCCCCATAAGACGTATCCCCACTAGATATTTGGTTCTTAGGAGGGGAAGGGTTAGGTTTACTCGACTGTGTATGCTTGGGGGACTCCTCAGACATCTTAGAGGCCCTTTCCCTTTGTCCTTGTCCTTCCTGGGTTTCTTGGGGGACACCCACTTGTCAGCCAGCCTGGCCAACTTAAAAGGATCCAAAATGTTCTGGGCAGCATACTGACGCAGCTCTGGTGAACAGGCTTCAGAAAAATACTGCAAAAACAAAAGGTGGGACAATTCAACAAAAGTTTTCAACTTGTATCCATGAATCCACCCCATCATGTTCATATGTGCAGCACTCACCCAGTCAACCCAAGACACATTCTCTCTCTTTTTCTGTTCCCTGAACCTTTTAAGGTATTGGGTAGGTGTCATGCCAAACATGACAATCACAGTAGATTTCATGCACTTATACCCTTTTCTTCCTCACACTCAGTTTCAGAATACAGACATAACCAGTCTGAGGCACTCTACTTAACAAACACTTAGCCCAATCTCTTTTATCACCATCATGGATCCCACATACCATTTCAAACGCTTCAATCCATTGGGGGATATCAGAAACCTCCACCTACACACCAACCAAATCTTTCATAAACTTGTTTGGCTGAAGTCTACACTCTAGCTCGCTCTAGCTGGATTCTCTGACATTCAGTGTCCTTGTTTTTAAGTTCAAGATCCCTATCTTTGAGTAGCACTTGCTGTGCCAACTCCTCCTTCTTTAGGTCCGCTTCACTTTCCACCTTTTTATATTCAAAGGCCAATTTCATCCTCAATAATTCAAGTTCCAAGGCATTCCCTGGAGAAACAATGCTGGGTTTCAGAAAAGGGGCAACAGGAGAGCTGGCACTCCCAGAAACAGATTAAATAACCTCAGGGGCAGGGCCCTCAGTGGTTGCATCTGCTTCAATTTACCATTTTCAATAGATTCCATTGCTTGTAGTGAAGTTATCCTAGTACACAACTAAACCTCAAATTAACAAAGTGTGGCTATTGTGTAGGTGGCAAGGTTACACACTGATTCTTAAAACCATTATCAATCCCACCATTGCCACCAGTGTAAAGACTTGGGGGGACGGGGGGCGGTTATCTGTACTCCTGCCCTCTATATGGCAGAGCAGAAGCACAGAGCACCCATCCAAGATTCTCCATATGGTAGAATGGATGAGCAACCAAGGCTTAAACTCTCAGGAGGTGGGGTGGGCTGGTCCTTAAGTACAGTGTAGTCCCCAAGCCCCCCACAAAGGAATGTTCACACACTATGTTATGTGCTCACACAGTTCTTTATATATAAATAAGGTTCAAGATATATACATCAATTAATAACACACTTTGTACTCTGGCAATTCTAATATGGCAAATATCTACTATGTCTATGTGGTACCACACTTAGCTATTGACTCCTTTGAAATGCATCAACTGCCAGTTATAATGGCATACAAAGCATATAACAATGTGTATCAACATAGATCATAGGAAGGAAGGCAAGTTAGATAAAACAATGGCAGAATGGTTCTCTAGCTCCTAAGACACAAATCTGAGTGAGGTTCCCTCCACCTGGGAACCCTGTTATAAAGAGTATTAACAAGCCCGGTCCATTAATGTTTAAATAGTCTTGTTTCCTGGTCAAAATGTTCAACTTCCCCAATGTACTTGAGATAGAAGGGTTTCTTCGACGGATCCTTCGAGAGTGGACTCCCTTCAAAATAGGAGCCACAGGGTGTCGAGATTCCTTGAAGAAATGTGAACACTTGCGTCGAGACTGCAGCTTCGATCTTCGCGGTGCGCATCAACGATCGTTCAAGGACATCCTGGGAAAATGAGGCATGCGGTGCGCCTCAATGCAAAGTGCTTGGTGCCGCAAAGAAGACTCTGTGAAGAACGTAGGCCCGGCAGCGGCCGTCAGGTGTCGCGTCGACGATCGGAACTTGACCACAGATGGATTTCGGATCTTCACTTGTCAGCGTCTTTGTGGACTTCAGGTGGAGGGAAACCCAAAGATGTACTTTCCTCAGTCGTCGACGACTGCAACTTTCTGCGATGGGACAAATTGGTTGACTGTGATGGCAAGGGAGCCCTTTGTGCAATGTTCTTAGGCAAGGTGGAGCGTTGCATGGCATCAAGCTGTCCCCGCTTCTGGGAAACACGACTCCACGGGCTTCCATCGGTGACGGAACTCGTCCGACTTCGACATCCTCGATGACCTGGTGCTTTAATTTCAGATTTCTTGGCAGACCCCGTCTCTGGTCAACAGCCTTTCAGGACTGACTTTTAGGGTGCCTTGATGAAGATCAACATCTGCACGATGTTCCCTTGTAGCTCGGGAGGAGGTCTCCTAGCCAGGTCTTCCATTGGATCAGTCCTCAACAGACTGAACAGCTTTTAGATTGGGTCAAAGGAAAGCCGCAGCACTTCTTCTTCTTCCAACTAGGCTTCAAGGATAAGCAGCTTCAAGTTTCAACTTTAGCTTCTGAACAAAATCGGAAGTGAGAGATCCCCAGATATACACATCTATCCCTCATTCACACTGCTGAGCCGGCCAATCGGACAGAAGGGCATTCATGCAGGCAGGCGGCCAATCAGGCTCACAGTGCATTCACGCCATTCACTTCCACCCAGACACCCATAACCTTTCAGCACACCACACTAAATTCATGTCAGTTTCAGGCGGGCTCTCTCATTCTTTGACACACACACATGTACACGCACACACGCAAGCACAAACGCACACAAGCACACACCCCCAAGGGTGTACCTACACCGTAGAGTAACTTGGAAGGCTCTAGCAGTCTGACCTTGACTTTCCCCACAATACCATATATGGTTCTTCCACCCAACAGCCAGTCAGGGGAAGGGACAGAGGCAGGGCCTCCCAGGACTTTGCGAAAACAGGGTAACGGGTCATAGAAACCAAGAGGCAACAGGGGCCACCTTCCTTTCTATCAGGAATCCACTCATTCCTATGGCAGGGCCTGGGTATCCCAAAATGGAGGATACTCAGAGCACCTGTCAAATTCAGCATGGAGCTGCCACCAGCCCATGCCCTGCTCTGTGGGCCAAAAACTACACTAAGGGTATAGGGTTGTACACCCACCCATGGGTGCCATGAAGGTATCCAAAGGGTCTCTGTTCACCACAACCAAAAAGAGCAAGAGCTGCACTGCCAGGAGTCCCACGTACACTCCTGTGCAGAAAACAACACAGAACACACATGATAAGGGAGTACAGGATAAGGAAATGGAAGCCCTGTCCCTTCAATGCATTTCCAGCATCACACTCCTGAATCCCTTTTCCTTCACCAGAAGTTAAACTCAGTAATTTACATTTTAAATTGTCTTTATCCATTTGTGGTATATATGTGGCTGTCCTCCCCTTTCTCTAATAATGGGAATTGTGAAAATCCTGCTCCGTAATCATACCTGCCTACACTACTCGTCTTCCAGGAAAGGTTTTTCTCGCCTGTTTGTCACCGTCCCGACATTACCCTTAATCTACTTAAATAAGGCGGGGATAAATCCCCTGCACTGCGCGATTGTGCTTGTGGTCGCTCAGTATATGGTGTTGATTCTGGTGTTCTCTCTTTGGGGTTCTCTAAATCTGATAATTTTACCCCTTTTTCTACACTCGATTCTTTTAAAAATCCGCATGCGCTCTCCCTTCACACTCTTTAGTTTTCTTCCCTTTCTTGGTCTGACATTATTATGCCCCTGCTTGTATGAATGTTATCCTTTTCTGGATCATCAAGATCTAGTCTACTTAAAGACAGCGTTCTGTGCTAGTCTGTTATGACGTCATCTAGCCTTCCCCTAGTTTCCCTCGATAAAGATCCTTCTATATTCTCTTAGGTTTTATGTCCTTCTTGATCCCTCATTTGCCTATATAAATCCCCAAGTCTTTTCTCTTCGCCTTCTATATCTCGCACATCAGCCCACAATAGTATTCTTGGTACCCCTTGCAGTTGTGACCCTCTCTCTTCCTGAAGTTGTTCCTGTGCTTCATTCAGCACTATGCTCTATCTCATCATCTTTTAGTCGCCTACTTCTGTTCATTTATTCTCCCCTTCTCCCCATCTCCCTTAATTCATCTTCCCCTCACCTTCTTTGCAACCTATGTTCTTGCATTCATTGCACTTCTACCTCCTCTTGTCTCTTTCCTTTTCTTCCCTTGCTCGTACCTTATTCATTATTCCCTTCGCTTGCATTCTTTCTTTCTCTTGTTTACATGCTCTCTTCTTCTTTTTCTTTCTTTTCCTGCTCTTCTCTCTCTCGAACCCCATCAGTGCCCTTATCCAGCTTGAGTAATATCCGTCATCCCATCCATTTATTCTGCACTATTGTTATTCCCTTAGCTTAGTGCCTTATTTTTTTCTGCTTCTTTGCTTCTTCCTCTATGTTTATCTGACTATCTTGTCTTTCCTTCCTCATCGTGTGTCGAAATATATTTGCGTTTTCTGCTTTTCTCTCTTCCGCATTGTCCTCACTGTTATAAGCGGGGGGCTCATATGTCGGATTAATGTACCCTGCCGTTGCTTTCAATTCCTTTAAAGGATAAAATCTCTTCTCCTCTGTGTCTACGCTCTTGTTTTCACAAGGCGAAAGGAGAGCCGAATGCGTTTTATCCTCTACTTTATGCTGATTAAGCATCCACTCCTCCGCTGGATCTTCTTTCTCACTCTGGTACATCTTCCATAGCTCTAAAACAGCCAACCTTTTCTGTAACTTCTTTCCCTTCTATATAGCATTCAAATACGTTGACATATGTGACAAAACTGTTTTTGACAATTAACCCTCCTGAGGCCATGCCATGAGTGTCTTATTAGTCGTGCCTCGGACCCATTCCTAATGATATTTCCTTATCTTAGCTGTATCTTGGCAATGTCCTGCATAAGTGTAGAAGAGGAGTCTCTCCCATGGTGACAAGTCGATTGTGACTGTCTTTACTTACCCTATTTTTTATTCTTCTCTTTATGTTATCAAGTATACCACACTTATCAATTTGAGCAGGCGCCATCAATTGCTGCTTAATTATCCGAAAATCTAAATATTTTATCCGCTTTCAAAACTCGACACAACTGTTGTTTTTCTTCCTTCGTTTATACTTTCTATCAATTTTTTATATCTCGTTCTATCATTGATATTTTAAGAGTCTCTTCCTTGTTTCCTTTGATTTTTATCCTTCTGAATTGACATCAATCTCGATCGAAATGTTTTAAAGTGACATATTTATAACCCAACACGTGTACTTTAATAAATGTTCCCGTGCGTACACCTTCCTTTACTATCTTGAGTAAATGTATCTCATCTAAATTTTGACCCATTTTGGGGCTCCTTAACATCCCGATTTGGAGTCTTTTTTTATTGCGTACCCTTCCATCCCCTTGGAACCGGGAATCGAGGTATCTACTTCTCTTTTTTGTAATCCCCCAAAATCCTATTACTTTTATATATATATATATATATTTGCTCCCCTTATTGTTGCCACTTTCAATGTTCTTTTTTTGTTTTGAAAATGTTATTTTAAGTCAGCAATCACAGAAAGAAAATAAACATTTACAATACATTTGTCGGATATACATTGTCTCAGCACATACTTATTCTGCTTGCCACGTAGTATTCACTTATTGCATAGTTAGTTCAGACCTTGGCAATATATGCTCTAAATTCTCCCCATGTGTCCTTGGGGAGGAGCGTACGCAGAGTTATTGATATGTATAGCTCCTACCATTCATTCACCCAGGTTAAGTCTTTCAGCCATTCTTGTATGGATGGAGGACATCAAGCTTTCCATTTTCTGAGTATGCACCTTTTCGCCACTATGTTCGAAAAGGCTCTGATCCTATTTTCCAACAGATCTTGCCAACATCCAAAAATGCAGACACTGGCGTTGCATCCAGATGCTTTCCAAGAATCTCAGACATTACAGTGTATATTTGTTTCCAGTATTGCAGTAGGCTCGGGCAAAACCAGGACATGTGCAAGCACCCCACATTCGCTGCTCCGCAACTCGGGCATAAACCATTATGGTCCGGGAATGCCCTCTTAAGGTTATATGGTGTCTAGTGTAACGTGTAATAGTTTTACAGTTTCATTCAACCATTCATGGATACTAACGTGGTGAACCTGCACATAGCTTCCCATTGTTCATCATCTATCACCTGATTCAATTCCTACTCCCATTTCTCATGTTCGAAGTCCCCCCGTGTCCCAGTTAGTATTTCCCTATATAAGGTAGCGAGCACATGCCTGCATCCACTAGAATTGGAGATATAGGCCAGCAATTTGTTTTCGGGGGATTCAGCCAGATAGGATTCACATCTAGCCTGGATCGCTGCACATAGTCTATAGTATTGTAATAATCCCACCGAGTGTCCCCATGTTTTGCTTTCAGACCCACGTCCGTCAGGAACTTCCCTCTGGGAAATAGGTCCCCTATACAGTCATACCCTAGAGTTTCCCATCGCCTATGGATCATGACATCCCACGTAGGGGAAAGGTGTGCTCTGTCTCCCACCCCAAGTCTTGTGTCTGGTATAACTCTGTATAGAATTGCGTGAATTCTTCATTGATCTCTTTTTCCGAATATCACAATATCTGATGTTTATCTTTAATTGCCACTATGTGATTGCGTGCCTTGTCTATTTTAACCGATGCGTATAGTGCTCCTCCAGGTCTCTCGCATTCTCCATAGTGTCTGGCCATGGCTGGTTTAGCAAAAAGCCTCACCTCTCTATCCGCTAGTTGCCTATAGGTCTCTAATTGCTTTTTAATTGCCACCGGTTTTATACGGTCAGGTGTTGCCGCATATTCACCTCTAGTTTGTGGAGCTCACTCTCACTTTTGGCTATGCCTCTGCGTATATCTTGCAGGACGCCAAATTCACACGATGTAGCCATGCCCCTGTTGTAGACCTTAAACGCTTGCCAGAGCATAGCCTCTGTCACAGCCTCAGTGTCGTTCAGCGAAAAAGTATGTGCGAATATCATTTTCTAAGTCGGTTCAGGGCTAGTGTTTTGAACCTCCATGGGTTTCGAGTTTGAGCAGTGTCATCCCAGTTCAGGGACAGTCGGATTGGAGAAGCGTCAGAATAGGTACAAGGAAGTATACTAGGCCCCGCTGTCTGTCCCACCCAGTAGTCAGAGATAAGGAAAATATCTATTCTAGAGGACATGTTGTGTATAGTGGAATAGTACATATGGCCCCTTTCTGTTAGGTGTTGTATGTGCCATAAATCATATAGGCCAAGTGTAGTCAACAGATCAAGGATGCAGCCGGCCACCTTCGATAAAGGCCTGGGCACCCGTCTGTGCGGTCAAGATCTAAATTCAAAATATTATTCATATCACCCTTCTCCCCTGATACCGGGATCGATGGGTAACCCATGGTAAAAGTATGGGTCATCCAAGTTTGGGCCATATGAGTTTACTAATAGGACTTCTCTATTTCGTGATTTGCAATGAACAATTACATACCTACCCTGCGGGTCTACATACGAATGTAGTAAGACAAAGGCCACCAGTTTGTGGAATGGGGTTAACACACCTCTGGATTATGAAGAGTAGTTAGTAAAAAATCTATTTGAGCCAACCCCTAGCAAATGCAGTGTTCGCTCCTCCCTACGCATGGGTTTCTTGTGAAAATAAGATTTGAACATTATGGCGATTGATGTAGGATACCACCCTCCTTTCCTTAGTGAAGTTTTCAAATCCCCATACATTCCAGCTTAAAACATGAAGCATCTCCAGAGTATTGAAAGCAGTGAAAAAGGTATATCGCCAGTGCGAGCAAGTCTATGCATTCATTTCAGTGCACGTAGACATACAAGTATAGGTTTTGTGGTTGTCTGAACATTTTTCCCCAACTTTTTTACACCCTTGTCCTCGTCCTCTGACCCCACCATCATTGCCCTCCCAACCAGGGCCATGTATACCATTCCCACCCTGCTCCCTTTCTTACCAACTGTTGCACTGAACCCCAACTTGTACATAGATACCACAACAATCAACCGCAACCTTACCTGGAGGCTGCTACCTCTGCATGTAGACTCCCAGTAGCGACTCGCCTGCCACAGCTCAATAACGTTCAAAGAATTACTTGAACCCGCTTCAAATAAAGGCCGGAAGCATTACGTCCATACCTTGGTACTAGGTCATAGTAAACGTTAGTAGTATATTATATTTCAATGGGTAACCTAGAGCCAACCATTCTGCTGCTTCTGTCACGGTCAGGTAGGCGCGGATGACCCTCCTATTTCCACGATCTCTGCCAACTACGTATTGATAGGTATATTAGTCTCAATATAGGAGGCTGTTTCATCCGGTAATATGAAGAACAAAGTTTTCCCTCTGTGCTGTATGTGAAGTCTCGCTGGGAAAAGCATAGCATATGGTGTGGCCTTTTCACAAAGCATTCATTTGACCCCCGTGAAGGACTTTCGCTCTTGCTGTGCAGCTGCAGAGAAATCCGGATAGATGTGCAGGGACGTGTTGTCATATTTCAAGGGGCCCTTTTCTCTGGCGAGTCGAATGATGGTGTCCCTGTCACGGTAATTGAGGAGTTTCGCTATAACTGCTCTGTGGGGAGCCCCAGGTCTGGGACATACAGCGGGTCTACTATGGGCTCATTCTACCACAAATGTTTTAGAGAATTCTTGATCGCCCAGCAATTCTTTCAATAAGTTCTCAATGGCTGTTTCCATAGGGCCACGGCCAAAGTTCTCTGAGAGGCCCACCATTTGTATGTTGCTTCTTCTAGACCTGGATTCCAGGTCATCACATTTGGAGAGGGCCTTTTTCAAGTCTGTAGTCACAATTGCCATCTGAGATTTAAGGATATGTACATCATCTTCAACTGTACCAATCCGCGTTTCAGCTTCCGTAAGTCGCTTAGATACACGCTCCATTTTGCCGTTAAGGGTAGTTATGTTGGTTGTTATGTCATCAAGTTTGCCAGTAAGAGAAGCAAAGCCAGCTTGCATGTTGTTCATTCGCTGTTAAAGGCTTGGGGTCTCAGGAGTCGTCTTTGCAGCGTCATTGGCTGCCAGGGTCCCAGGGAGTGTTTCCTCCCGAGGCTGGTTAATCGGCATGCATATGCCTCCGATGTGTGTTGTCTCCTTTGGCTCCTTCCTCCTTTAGTCATAGCTGCAATCGTTGGTGCTTCTGACTTTTCAACAATAATAAAGGCAGCAGAGCGTTCCGTGCTAAGTGTTCACTGCAGTATTATAGGTAAGCAGCCCTCCCAAAGCATGCGTTCTTGCAGTGTCTTTTAACCAGGGAAGTATGTCTCCCAGTCTCGTTGCTTTGTTTCTCTCGGAAAGACTTCGGATGGCACTGCAAGTGGAGTCGTGCAGCTATAATGCTTTTTTGCGCTGTTCCTTGCTGCGTTATTCACACTTCAAGGCGTACAAATATGGAGCAGGAAGGGGGAAGGTGGCTGTAGTTGAAGTTAACCTCTGTGTTTGTGCAGCTTTACCTTAGAGTTGCTCTAGTTCTCCCGGAGCGTCCTCCAGGTCCCTCGCACCTCCCGTCTCGCGGGGCTATCAGCTGCCGGTCACAAACCCCAAAGGCGTCAAGGACAGATAGAGCATGGTTCATGCCGTGGTCGTTATATTGTCTGCTGCAAGATCAATGGGCCACGCTCCATAGTCGGCGCCATCAACTGTTCTCGGCCCATTCACCTCTTCCCTGGTCCACGCACCGTCTTGTTCCGTAATGTGCCCTGGTTTCACGGCCCAGGAAGCCTTTGGGCGAACACAGCGGGTAGAAGAGGAACGGTGACTTTAATTATTGTGTATTGTGTATTTTTATTGTGGTAAATCGGCACAATGTTGGTTTTTATATTTTGTAAAGATCTATTTGATCAAAACAAATAAAAAAAATTAAAAAAGAACAGTGACTTGCCGCTCAGCCAGGATTTCTCCAGTCGTGCAGAGGGTCTTTCGACACTATCAGCTGGTGTTGGTTTCCAGCTTAGTGCAATACAAGTGGGCTCTCTAACAATATTATCAGGCGGCTTGTACGGGAGCTCAGAGAGTAGCAGCGCCCCCTTTCAATGTTCTACTTACAAACATGGCTCAGCTTGAATTCCCCAGTATCGACTCCCCCTCAACCGACCAGTTCGCCTTCCATCCATGGGGCACCTGTTGGGACCAGACAGGAATTTCATCAAAGGGGAACCTCCCAACCGTATCCTTTTACATGTGAAGTGTTGCATGCTTTCTCTACAGGAAGCTCTGCGGTCTTCTGGCTAATGGCGGGAGCAGCCAAAAGTCTGAAGGTCTGGGCCTAGGTTCACTAGACCTGAACCCTCTGCACAGCACCAACATGTGCTTTAGCACCTTGAAGCATCTCTTGTGCTAGATGGAATTGTCAATAAAGATCTCAGATCAAATAACCGGACAGACTCCGAGAGTATGGCAAAGTACTACTTTATTCTCAGTTTAATAAAACGGGGTCAACTGACAGATATTGAACGGATGCTTGCACACTCACACACAAACTTAATTACACATAGGTCATATACCACAATATACGTCATCTTTGGCATCAATCTAAGTGGCAAAACATAAAACATATTAGCGGGAGGGATTGGTTAGTGGAACATATCTACTTATGGAATGTATACTGGTTAGTACTTCATTGGCTGTCTTTTATCTGTAAGACACACCTCGAACTACTTCTAAATACGTATAATACTGATTATAGGGAACAAAATGGCAGCAGATTGGTCTATGCAACATTGTATAGCAGGTTGCCCCATAGACCCACTGATTAGTTGGTATTCTCACCCAACCTTGGACTTTCGGCTCGGCTAGCAGCATGTAAGGAAATCAAAACCCAAGTGATTGAATCCCGTCAGATTATTCCCTACTTTCCCAATTAGTCCATCATCTCTCATCAGTCCAGCCATGAGCCAAAGTAAGGGAGTATGAGCAAATCAGTATCTTCATCCGAGGCTTAATGAATAGCCCTTGTTTCGAATTCTGAGTCACATGTGAAGAGACCACGAATTTGTCAATTTCAGCCTCTTATTTACTGCTATTTGATTTAATTATACCGAGTGTCATTGCTCCTTACGGCCTCTAGGGACTTGCTCACTCTGTCTTGTATAGACTTTATACACTTTTAATTGTGCAATAGTTGGCTCTTGCAGATGTTTTCTTCTTCTTTAATCTAAGAGAAATATGTCTCCTCCATGGCTTATCCGTCTGCCTTCCTTCGTGCTTTGCAGCTATTCCTTAAAAATAGCATCCTTGATCCCAAACCAACATAGACTACTCTTTTTTTTTTGCACATAAAGCTGTTCTTCCAGCGTCTCTTGACTCTGCAACCCTGATCTGTTTGAGGTCAGCTGAATTGAATATTAACTTGAGCGGGCATCCATTTTCCAACTGGCCGTCCTTGCCTTGTTATATATTCCTCTGTAGCAAGCTTCTATGTATTGTTTCTACCTTGGGTTGCTGCGTATTTACACTTATTGGTCAGCAAGTTACTTTGTCTCCTTTTGCATTCATGATTACTTTATAATTTCGTACATGTTTCTCATTGCTTCAGTTACATCGTCACTCTTAAGTATTTTCATATTGTTTCATTATGTCCTCATATAGCTTCTTTATGACATCACTCTGCCCTCGTCAGATTTCACTCCACGCTCCATGATGTCCAATGGTGTGTGCCGACATCTTTCCATACTGCATCCTTCCGCACTTTCAGTGCAAAGGTACATTCGATCCGGCTGTCTAAGTGCATATCGTCTCTCGTACACCCAATGGGGTATATGCATAACACATGGCGTCTCACATAGGGCCCTTCTCCTGCTATTCCAGTATGATGGCGGTGAAGGGACGAGAGTTAGGGAAAATGCATCCAACTGCTCCTCTACATTGCTACACCGGATTGCTTATCCCCTGGGGGCGGAGACACAACAGGGGTCGGCTCTGGTCAGCGAACCCTGCGACACTACACAGAGCATCTCAGCGAAGCTATCTGTTACCGTGGGGGCACCATCAAGACAGGTCAATGTGCCGCCCCTGCAGGGAGGCTGCCAGCAGTGAGAACTGGAGCTCCTGCCCCCAGCAGAACACCCATCTCATAATAGGCACCCAACCTGAAGCGACCCTTTACGTCAACTCGCCCAATTAGATGCCTACCACAGAGGGCCGAGTAAGCCTAGTGACTGAAGAGCCCCCTCTACGAACGACACAGCACACATGAACCCTGGGGGCCAGGGGACACCCCTCCACTTAACGATACCTCAATAGGGTTCACAATATTTCACCAAGAGCTGGGTTTGAAATATTAAGCCTCCAGAGGTGGAGAGCTTCGGCCAGGACCAACACAATCACATACAGGGACCTGGCAGAACTGGTGATTGTTCTCCATATCATTACCTGCAAGTGTAACCTTTACTGGGCAGCTGGACTGGGACTGTTCTCCCGCCCATGTGGTTCTTGCAACTTATGTTCCCACTTAACCTGCTAGTGCTACACAGCCACTCGCTAACCATAACAACACTCCAAAGTGAGGTCACACGGGTACAGGTGGTTATCCTATAAGGCCACGGTGCTGAACCGCTTTCGCAGCAAATCAGAGATGGCCACAGTGAAACAAATGGACGACCAAAAAGCATCCACTAAAGCAGACATATGAGTGTTCTTTGAAGAAATTAGATTAATGAAGAGCGGTATAACCGCAGAGATAACTGAACTAATGTGCAGGGTGGATAAAATCAAAGAAAAACTTGAAACACTTAAAAATAACCAACTTACAGCCGACCTCATGGAAAGTAAAGT
Organism: Ambystoma mexicanum; assembly: GCF_040938575.1. Lineage (NCBI taxonomy): Eukaryota > Metazoa > Chordata > Amphibia > Caudata > Ambystomatidae > Ambystoma > Ambystoma mexicanum. The sequence goes on along the minus strand of NC_090926.1, from coordinate 373,277,089 downwards.
TGAAGGCTGCCTGTAGGACCTTGAGCAAAGGGAGATGGACCTCGCGTTAAAAGTTGACAAACTTGAGAATCAGGAGAGGCGCTCTAACATAAGAATCATGTGCTTGAAGGAACTGGAGGGTAAAACAACATAAACGCAAACCCCTGAAATTGCATTCCATATAATTCACCCCTCAGACCCCGGTGGACCACACTCAGTCCTTGCGAAGTATCACTACTTCCAACACAAGATGGACATTGTGCAAAAGGCACGAGAGAAAGGACAAATGCTTTTCAAGGGCTAGTAAATTTGCATATACCAGGATCTGTGGGCTATGACATTGCCCACCAACCCAATGGCTACAAGAACGGGACATCCGACATCGATGGAGATTCCCATTGCTTCAGACTTTCGAACACTGAGGGTAGGATTAGAGAGTCACAACGCAAGAGGAAGTAGAAGGTCTCCTGAAGCAGCTGTTCTTAGATGATTGCAACACAGAAATTGATGGCATGGACCACACACCAGATTCCAAGGACAGAAAACAGAAATCTTGTCCATGGAGAGGTGGACCGGCAGGCATGAGAACATTTTGTAAATTAAACACTTCATGACTTGAGGTTGTTGGCCTATTATTGATTGAGAAAGCATATTGTTCCAATAAAAGGGAGGGTAAAGTAAGGAGTAGACCGAGAAACTGAACCATTGAGAACTTGGCCATAGTTAGCTGCTTCACTAGTCCTTTCTCGCGAGTGAAATAGAGGTTTATGTTTTTTGAAATGTTTAAATGATGTTGGTTAGGGGCAAGGGGTCTCTTCTGGGTGGCCCTACTTTTACATGGTGCCTCAGCACCGGGGCTTTAGGGGCAGGTTATAACCCTGAACCGAATTACACTAGAATTCAGTGGGATTGTGGGTGGGCTGTGGAAGCGATGGAAACATTTGAACTTCTGCATCTATTTTCAGGAGGGGAGCAGAGGGAAGGTAACAAGGAATTTAATAGTATTGAAGAAAAAATGGAGCTCGAGGATTGCTAAAAGGCTTTGACAACAAACAGGGAATAGTCATGGGAATCATGGAATCGTATGAAGGCACAGAATAATGGAATTAAAACTGGGTCATTGAATGTGAAAGGCCTAAACTCGCCACAAAAACGGTCAATAGTAGTACGGAAGTTCAAGCAATCGGTGGTGAATATACTCTTCCTGCAGGAAACTAAATTTAAGAATGGGGAGGAATGTGCACTTATAGGTAGGGAAATGGGGGGGACATTCTGGTCATCTGGCTCCCCGAAGAAAGTAGCAGTGGTTATCCTTGTTTAAAAATCCCTGGGTCTCGAAGTCACACAGATCGAGAGGAATGGCGGGGCGGCTCCTTGCGATCAATGGTACGATAGGGCACATACCGGTGACACTGTGTTCTGTCTACGCTCCTAACCAACAGCAACTTTAATTTTGTAATGAGGTGATGGCGTTTTTAAGCACTTGGAAAACTAGGTTCCTTATCTCTGAAGGAGAGCTGAATTCAATAGCAGACCCCTTGCAGCACTGGTCATCGTTTAAGGCTTCAGTTATACCTCCGTAAAGAGATCAAATCATTCTTCCAACATAATGGCAAAGGGGACACACCACTTCATGTAATTTTGGACGCAGTCAAGGACACCTTTCGTGGCCTACTAATCTCGGAAGGTTCGGCAAAGAAAGGGGACGGGACGATACAAGAAACTAAACTGAAGCAAGTAATTGGGGAGAAAGAGACAGCCCTGAAAAGTGCAGGGGATCAGCTTGAGGAAAGACTCGCTGAAGTTAGGGATTTTAGACCAGCACTAAGAGATGTCTGGAAGAGGAAAGCTATTGCACAGCTTAAATTTGTTAAGCAGAAATATTACGAAAAGGGTGATAAAGCTCACACCCTACTAGCTGCTCACCTGAGAGATCAGAGAGCAGAAAGATTGGTCTTTGAAATCAGGGACGAGAAATAAACAATACTGATTGGACCAGAGGAAATCGTACAGAGATTTGGTGAATTGTATGCCCAATTATTACGACCGAACATGTGTGTGATGAGTACGATCCCTTCAAACTCTGACCTTGGAGGAAAGGGAATTACTAGACCCCCCCCCCCCCCCCCCCCGATAGAAAGTGATGAACTTCTTAAAGCCATCTCAAAACTTAAGGCAGGATCTGCTCCTGGCCAGGATGGATTCACATAGAATTCACATCAGTCTTCTTCTAAAGGCTCTGTCCCTTGTTGGCCCTTTTTCTAATGAAACTCTTTAATGACATCTTAAATGGTGGGAAAAATATGGATTTGTTCGCACAGGCACGAATTATAGTCCTACCAAAGGAAGGAAGAGACAAATTGGACTGTGGTTCATATCGGCCCATATCATGGAACAAATCAACTCAAGGTGTTCGCGAGTGTCTTGGCGCCGAGGCTGAATGCAATTCTCTCCAATTTAGTACACAACAAGCAAGTGGACTTTATTATGGGCAGGCAAGGAGCAGACAATATCCTCAAGACCCTGAACCTTATTTCTGAAGTCCGTGACGATGTAAAAAAGCCCATCTTTTTCTCGATTGACACCGAGAAGGCTTTTGGGAGGTCCGAATGGCCTTTTATGGAGGCAACTCTGTGAAAGGTGGGTTTGGGCCCCAGGTTGCTTGCATGAGCCATAGCACTGTATCAAGATGCCAAGGCCAAGGTGATAATTAATGGTGTGGCGTCGTCTGAACTTCGGCTGAGTCATGGGACTCGGCAGGGCTATCCGCTATCACCATTCATTTTCGCTGGGGCCGATGGCTATTGCCATTCGCTCATATGGGCACATTCAGGGCATAGTGATGGGAGGAAGGACTTAGAAACTGGCCCTATAAGCAAATGACGTACTGGCTTATATGGCAAACGACAAATGTCTATCCTGGCCCTTACCTAACGGTATCGGAATATGGAAGCCTCTCTCGTTTTAAAATTAACCTGAACAAGAGAGTAGCCTTGACACTGATGGAGAACACCTCTCAGACGATCCAAAACGTATTGAGCCATGGAATCCAGGTATAAACAGTATTAAATATTTAGGGGTGAACGTCACAGGAAATCTAGACAATCTATATGGTGCAAACTACCCACCCTTGAGGGATAAAATTAAGAAAGACCTGCAGTACTGGTCGTAAAGCATGTTATTATGGGCAGCCCGTCTCATGTCTATAAAAATGAACATCCTACCAAGGATGCTGCTTCTGTACCAGGCTCTCCAAACGATAATACCAACCAACATCCATTATGAAGTGCAAAAACCACTCCTTTCATTTGTATGGGCAAGGGAAAAGACCACGAATAGCATATGGCACATTGATCCTGCCAAAAGAGAAGAGAGGGGATGGATGCCGATACTTGTATGAATATTACAGGGTGGCCCAGTTTAGGGTATTGGTAGACCTCTTAAGGGAAAGCAAAGAGAAACTGTGAGCTACCTTGGAAAACGACCTATTTACACTGGTCACCCTGGGGAATGGTCGTGGGTCCCTTACAGGTGCTTACCACACACAATACGCGCGCACCCACGCTAATGTATTTACCACTGAAAGCTCCCTAACAGACCAACACTGGGCGAATAGCCTAAGACGCCCATTGACTCCATACGCATGTTAACACGAAAGGGCTCGCAGCTATACGATTCTCGAGGCCACATAGCCACACACCAAGCAGCCAAAAACAAAAGCTACAGGAAGAAACTGACATGCGGCAGACCATGTACGTAAGTATAAGCCTTCCAATTCCAATCATCATGATTTATAGATTTATAGATTGTGAAATACGATTAACGTACCCTAAACACTGAAATTGTTCAGTCAAAAAAATCACTGAAAATGACTGTGTGCCATTTCCCCACCCCAGGCTGTGCCTTGCACGGCTTTTAATTACGACAGGAAAGCAGCTGCATTTACCACCGGCCTGATTATATCTGGTAGTTGATTACCTCCAAGCTAGCACTACACTGCCACTTAATTGATTTTGCAACTTCAAAGAGTACCTTAATAAAGATGAAATAAGAACGGGAAGGCGGCTGCACACTTCATCTGAGCTGCTGCCATTCTGTTTTCCTTGCATTACTCTCTTTCCCAGCCTCTCTCCAATGGATGCAGCCGGCACCAGGCTGTGAACTATTTGGAGGTGTTCCACTCTTATGTGCAGCCAACAGCTCAGCACACTCATGGTTCGTTCACCTTTTCAAACTTTTGTTCTCCTATTTTCTTTCTTCCCGCCCTACCCTTTCACCTTCCTCCTCCCTTCATCCCCCATCTTGCTGCAACATCCCTCCCTTCCCCCCTCATTCCTCCCAGCGTTCTTCTGTTGCTCGTGTATCCCATCTGTCCTCTTCTGTGTTTCTCCCTCGATCCCCTCTTTTTACTGACCTCCTTATCTTTCCCCCTGCACCCTCCTAACTCTGGCATTGTGCCCCCTCTCTGCTCGCACAAGTCACCCTTTGCCTCAGGCTTTCGCCCCACGTCGTTCCATAGTTCAGCTAGTTATGCTACCAGTGGAGTTATCTGGGTCCCAGTACGGATTTTCCTACTCTCAACGGATCTAGACCCAGGAAATGTGTTTGCGCCCTTCATGTAACTGATCTGCTTTTATTGCCGAATTCGGATCATCAGGACCAAAGTCCAGAGACTTACCCACTAGGCCACTGGAACTTTTGATTCGAACCCTTGAATATGCCCTCAGAAAATATTTAAGTACAACTTTGTATGTTTAAAAGGTGAGCTTTTTACAATGTGCTGGGTAAACATTATAGCAAACGATCCTCCTTTCACGGGTTAGTTTCCTGTTGTTAATAATGTATTAATTAATGTTCTGAAATCGATATGTTTATCTATGAGGTGCGGGTGAAAAAAGTCTCCTGAGTCAACTCTCACAATCCCCCGCCCCTGCCCACTCCGCCCGTAACCTCCCCCATCGCTGGTGTGATCCCACAGTTAATTATTTCTATTTCCAGCACTACTCCGCCCCCATTATTCTAATGCATCCGAGGCGTTCTACTAATATTCGTTCTGTACCCTTTCAGTCATTCTATCTGGCCCTCTGTCTGCCACAGCAGCTTCGAATACTGGATGCAGCACTTGCAAAATGACTGCCTGTACTACTGTACTTCGAACGCAGGCGTTGTGGGGGGCCATTAGTTTCTCCTCTTTTAACGTCTCTTGTGTGAGTTCCTTGCAGCACCTATATGGTCTACTTGAACGCAGTACTTCTTACACAAGGCGAGTTTAGGAGTATTATATAGGTGGCACTTAGTTTCCTGCACATAGTGACCAAACAATAGTTTACGTCCTCTTCTAATACGTCTAGGGGTGTTTTGACGCCTTATTATTTGCACGTGTAATTGAATAGAAAATGTAGATCCTTGATCTGAAATGAATGCCATGTCAACATGTGTTTTGCGCGGTTATTTGTGCTTTTCAAGGCAATTGCCAGAAATTATTTCTCCATTTTTAAACCGCATGATAAATGGGGCGCAGCAGCAGCATGTCTGATGGTCCTTGGTTAACAACACAGTAGTTTCACTTTTACCCAAGGGGGGGAGGGCCTTCCCTGTGAGGCTACGGAGGTGAGACTGCTACCTGATAGTCCCCCTATGGGTGGTAAATAGCAGGAGGACCTCACCGGGAGAGCCTCCCCCTACGGGGACAAGAACTCCCGTTCCATGATGAAACTCCCTAATACTCTTTCCCTAAAAACCATTAAACCATTAAGATCTGTTGAGGTTCGGGATGACATTACTACTGTGTACTGTTGTGATACTCCTAATCTTCTTTCTGTAAGTTTAAATACCTTCATTATGAATACTTAGGCTAATCAGGATTTAGACAATGAAGGAACTGCGATGAAGAACTTTAACACAGTCATATAGAACACTCATGTGAAAGGTACTAGGACGAGATATGATATGATATGGCATTTATAACGTGACTATACACAAGTGTTACAAGGCGCGACGAGGCAAGGGAGGGGGAACAGAGGGAAGACCGACAACGATCCTACTAGGCCAGGTGTCACTCAGATCGCGCAAGTGCATGGGAAGGGTAAGGAGGAGAAGTGCGGGGGAAAAGGGAAGAGGACAGTGCAGTGCATGGGATAAGAAAATAAATAATAAGTACAAGTACGGCCAGCAGGCGGCAAGTGCAAGGGTAAGTGCAGACATCAGGTGCCAAGTGCTGATGGTGGGACTGTAGGGATACAGAAGACAAGTCCCCAAGTGCGGGGGTTGCCAGGAAGGCAGTGCAGGAGTGCGACTTGCGGGGCAGGGGACCTGGGCCTGAGATCAGAGGGTGGCCAGGTAACCAGTGCAGTTTCAGTGTCAGTTAGGAAGTCAGCAAGGGAGAGAAGGAGAAAAAGCAGAAGCAAAGTAAAGGTTTTGAGGTGCTTCCGGAACCGAAGAGGATTCTCTTCCATGAAGGCAAAAGGAGTACTCCATTAAGCCCAACGACAGGCTATGGCACTCCACTGGGGAGGTCCCAGCCAAACAAGATAAAAAGCAAAGGAGGATTCGCTAAAGAGAGGAACAGGTGCAGCGCCTGGTCAGCCTGGGAGATTCGAACCGGGAGAGATGAGACACTGCAGGAGCAATTCAGACAGTGTGAAGACGCTCAACGCAGACCAGAGTCCTTCTATGGCTAAGCAACAGCAAGCCACGCTGGAATCTGGGAGATGGTGGCGTGACCACAAGGTTCGAGTGGTCCTGCAACTATGCTGACACCGTCTGCCTGGAATGCCGCAGAGATACAGGGGGACCGCAGAGAGAGAAGAGCGAAGCCAAACAAGCAGTGGTTGAGAATGCAGAAGCCCGACACCCCAGGAAGAACCAGTGACGTGCCCCGACCACAGTAAAGGTAACTGGAACTGCGGGAGACCTGATATGGGAGTGGGGGCATATGAATCAAGCCTCGGGAGTGATCTCCCTCATCTCAGTAATCACACAAAGAATAAGAATCGTGAACAAAGCTCAGGAGTGATCTCCCTTACCCAGGGTCGGAGTGGGGCATAATTTGTCTCTGGCACCAATAGAAAAGTGGTCCACAGTTGCAAATGGCAATTCATTCCTTTTGTGACAGATTGTTTGAGTAGTACCCAAGGGGGAGGTTTTGATAAAATGTGATGCAAATTGTGCATTTTAAAGAATATTTATTCAGTAACACTGGGCAAAACTACTAGCTGCATGGTGAAGTAACTTATCAAACTGGCCCACATGGGCCAAAACACTGGCCCATTTTAACCAAAAAAACAGGCCCACCCTAGAATTTTTTGTTTTGGTTCGGGCATGGACCTATTGCCCTGGAAGCCAGTCCGAGCCTGCCCTTACCCCGTTAATTGCATTGAGGATAACAACAGTTGGGAACAATGCCTTGGGAGGAATCTCCTTCATTTCAGTAACTGTTCCAACAGTAACCAAAGTTAACAGAGCCTCTGGAGTAGTGTACCTTGTCTCAGTAAGTGGGATAAGGTTGTCAAAGTCAGAGATAAACAGTGTGGTACAATTAAAAGAGCCTTCAGAGAAGCCTTGAGGGAACTAGAAGGGCTCATAAGAACTATTGTGAAAAACAGATGGAGTCACAGAACCAGGAGAAAGAAGTCATTGTCCAACTTTCACCTCGCTCCTTGGGTATTCCAACTCATTACTTTTGTTGCTGCACGTATCCTTTCGGCATCCCCACCCTCCCCACTGTGAGGAATCCTAAAATCTCAGATCTCCCTCATACTTAGGAGATCGGGCATATCTTACTGCGGTGTCCTTTTCACTGCATTTTCTGTCATTTTATATGCAGGGCATTCCCCAATTCTCCTCCTATCCCCCTCCTCTCTAATCTAAAATCCAATTTAAAATTATACCCTTGCCCAAACCTCCCTCAAAAACGGCATTAAAAAATGCAGTGAAACGTCAGTTCACCAAATGCATTGAAAAGGCATCATCAGTCAGTTGGGCAGGTACCTGCTCGGGTTTCTCTTGGTGACTCTCACCATTAGCTCTTCCATCAGATCCTCCCAGACTGTTTTTTTGTTCTCAGGCTTCCTCATCCCCACTTCTCTCCTTCGATATCTTCTCTAGCCTCCAAACTCTCAGATGTGCCCCATGCTCACCTCTCTCTGTGGCTCTATTCCTAATGAATGCAAGTCCCTTTTTACCCACGCTCCAGAGTAAAGATGACCCTCTAGAGAAATAACCCACGAGATAGCGTTGCAAGGATAACAAAGGTTTAATTGTACAGAATACAAATATCACCAAAGGACTGCTGTTCGAGAGCTTCTCGCTTGTCCTGATACAAACAAGAGCTTAAAAGACTGAAAAACGTCTTCACATTCAGTAGTAACTGGCGCCATTGATTGGTGGCACCCTACACATGGGCCTGCTCCATAGGGGATGCCAGGCTTCAATTGTTTGGTTCTTTCCCGTCGATCAGGGTCCACTTGGGTCAGCTGGACTCATCCTCGCGGTGTAGGTCGGGGCACACATATACTACATTGTTTCTTTCTAAAGTAAACTTGCTAAACCTGGTTACTATATCATTATGGCATGCACCTGGACGACATGGGAAATGGTGCCAGGGGGAAGGGAGGACAAAATCCAGTCACTGTGACCCACACATTTAGGGCTTCGATGATACTGCAGTTCCCGGACTCAAGGTCTCCACCCAGGGTTTTGATCTTTAATGTATCCCTCCTGTACCTCGTGTTACACAAGACGTGTTTTCATGCTTGAAGAAATGCAGCCGCGCATGCTTAGATCTTCTGTGGACCCTTGATTTGTGTTGAGACAGGGGGTTGTTTGTTTCTCAGGGAATGCAAAGGTGTGGGGTTTTGGTCAGTGGTGTGGGGCTGGCTCCGGACTGACTGGGTGGGGGTTAGAAGCCAACTGGCAGTTTAATGGAGATGAATGGATGCAGCGCAGATCCTGGTGTTGTCTCACGCTCTTGCAGGGCACATTCCTCTGAAAGATACTAAATATTCACAACACCGGAGGGACAAGCGGGGGGGAGGAATTCATTTCTGTGGGAACTGGGCTCTGCGGATCCTTTCTGTTTGAATGAGATTGGGCCTAGTGAACTAAGTTTGTGGACAGCAAGCTTATGCTTTTTGGGCCTAATACAAAATGGAGTCATATGCTATGTGTTTTCTAGTGCTGCGCGTCTACTGTTGGCGCTACAGTGCTTCTACGTGGTGTTTAATAGTGCGGTTTACTCCCCCCTTATACACTACATAACCTCATATGGTGTTCTCCTCACCTGAAAGTGCCTGGGTGGGATATGCTCATTTCCATCCCAACACTAGATTGCCCCATACTTTGGTCACCTCACTAAACTCCTCCTCTCTCAAATCTCTCTCACCTTTCAGTTGCCTCGTAGTGTTCTCCCTGTATCTAACTTATTATTTCCCTCAAACCTTCACACCGCTCGCCCACAATGTTCCTTCACTCCTGGTGTTCCTTCCAGACCTTTCAGTGCTCCTTCGCCCATGCAACTTGCCCCATTGAGTCTATACCCCTTCCCCACCTCTGCCCTGTCATGGCCAAGGAATCAACAGACAGCTCAAAGCTAAGCTATATGATTCAAGGTTTTTATTGAAAACAGAACATCAGGCATTAGTATCAGATGAGGACCAATCGCAAGAATTTGCAACAGAAAACAAACACTAGTACACACGTTTGTTCAATTTGTCAGAATGTATTCCTCTGTTGCTCCAGTGAAAACTGGCGCCACCACCCCTAGTTGTTGGACCCTTGGGTCGTTGGAATGTTGGTCAGACAGCAGACCCTGATTGCATTAGGCCCTGGGTTTCTCAGGCTTCAACCTTTCTGCTGGCTCTTAGAACTTTCTCTTAGCTTCAGTCCTAACCAGCCCCTTAGTCTCCTGCCTCACTTCTTGGGCACGTCTAACTCATTGGTACTTCCCCGTCCTCATTTCTAGTGTTCGCTTCCACTCTCCCCTCCTGGCTCTCTCTTTTCTCCTCAACATTTCACCGTGATCTAAACTCTTCTACTTCCATCCCTCTCTTTCTCTCCATCTGGCCTTTTTCTCCTCCCTCTGCTTAGATTTTAATTATCTCTCCTCCTCTTTGATGCCCCTCTGTTCCTCTTCCCCAGCTCTCAATTCTCTGCCCCCCTCCTCAAGACTTTTCCTCACCTCCTCGTTCCTTGATCTTAACTTTCTCCCCTCCTCCTTCCTAGTGGTTCTCTTCCCCTCCTTTAGCTTCTCTCCCTGCATCTTTCCTCCTCACCACACAGTCATGCGCTGTTCTTTGCCTGATATTTTAAACTCCAGACTCAAACATTCCCCTATGTCTTATCCTGTTGCGGAACAGCCTATGGGGATGATTATTCAAGGGGATTTAGGTGTGTGAAATATGTGATTGCCACTCATACCATGGAGCTACAAATCTCTTGTTTGGGAGAAATGTAGAAACAGGGCATGGCATGGCTCCTCTGGGTGTATTTATTTTACAACAGTTTTGCAATCTTGGATTTAGATTCTCCACTGTGGAATCACTTCAACAGGCAGCGACAAATCCACCTTCTCTAACTTGGTAAGTGATTGATTCTCTCCCTTCCACTTGATCCTGCGAACACAGGCAGATTGGGTCTGTGGTTGGGCGGGTGAACGTGTGTCCTCTGCAAGATCCAGCCTCCCTATTATCACTGCTTCCTTTGCAGACCCCCAAAAATACAGGTTTGTGACCTTTACAGCAGATTCCCTATGCTGTGAAATTATGCGTCCCTTCCGGGGCTGCAGGGTGATATGCTAGTGCGGGGTTCTCCATCAGCTGAAAAGGGTCACTTCCTGCCACTTGTAGTTCCTGGGGTGCGTGAACAAGTCTATAGATGTTTTTTGGACTATTGGGTGATCCTTGCTCATAATCCCCTCTCTTTCTATTGCCTGGTTTTAGAAGCTCTATGAAAATGTCTCTCCAATTTGTCATCCTCCACTTCTGGCCAGCTCCTGTCGTCCAAGTTTTTTTGGGAATCATAGACTGGACAACGCCCAAGAGGCTTGTTGTGGACTGAGGATCTTGAGGATCCTCTGTATACCCCCACCAAGACCAGCATCACAAAGTGTGTGGTGACTCCTTGCCCCAAAATTACCTCATTCCCATCACCCACCCTTTAATGTGGAACTTCATCACGCACACCCACAAACACTTTATTGTGGTATGTTCAAGATGTGCGCACCCCCTGTTTCCTTTTTCCCTTGGTGCACCACCTCATCCCTGAGAATCCAGTAGTACTTTCCACATCTGCTGTGCTTCTTCTGAACCACCTTGTGTTGCTTCTTACCCTCCCGTTACTCCTTCATCCCCCAGTGCTCCTCTTCCCCATACGTGTTTTCCAACCTGTACACCTTGCACCCCACCAACCCTCTCCCCACCTATAATCCAGGTGCATTCAATGGAGCAGCACCACTGTGTTTCTTCTTCTTGTGTGTCCTTCCCCCACCCCTCAACAAAACATATTCTCACAAAAATAGGCCTATTGGTTAGCATATTAAGATTACCTCTTGAAGATAGTTAATTTACCCCCAAATCTGTAGCATCATTTTATGGGCCTCGGAAACATGAACGGCTGAATATGTCCGTCTTGCATTCAAACCTGTGACCTGCAGGAAAAAACGCACATTTTGGGACGAAGGGGCTAGGGCAACATGCAACCAAGCATCACGTGCTATTCCTGTGGGCACAACTTTCACTGTTGCTTTTGTGTTGGCAAACTTTCATCCTTTCTGGTTGGAATGGCCACAGGCTCCCATTGAAGTTTGTTGTTTGTTTATTTATTTGGTAATGCACACCAAACCCTTAGGTAGCCGGGCGCAGCAGTGCAGGAAGTCTTATAGCTTAGTTACAGTGCATAACACAATTATGTACAACAAGTAAATAAATACATATAATACAGAGCGTATCCTTAGAGAGTCAAGGAAACATTGACATATACATTTATATATACATACTCGCCTAAAATAAAGTGTGGCTCGATGCAGATGTTTGTGGGCGTGTATGCATACAAGGAGTGTATACAGGTAGTGAGTATAGAGCAGTGGGAACAGTCAGGTGAGAGGTGTGCAAAAGTCATGTCAGATGTAAGCCGGGAGTGGTAAGGTGTAAGGTAAATCTGGTTAAAGGTCATTAGTGCGTAGCCATTTGAGTACCTTATGCCTAGATTTAGGGCAAGGTTGTTCTAGTCTGAGGTCAAGTGGGATCTTATTCCAGAATTGCAAAGCTTTAACAGGGAAACTTGTTCCTCCCGCTGTTGATCGTTTGATCCTGGGAATCTCGAGCATAAATGTGTTGGCAGATCTCATAGGGCGGATGGATATTCTCCTAGTGATTTCTTCTGATAGGTAACGGGGTGCTAGGTTGTTCAGGCTTATGGAAGTGAGGGAAGCTGTTTTATGGAAAGATTCTATCCTTTATTTTTAGCCAGTTGACCTCTTTTCTGAATTTGGTAATGTGATCTCTGTAGGGGATGTTCAACGCTGCTCTCAAGGCGTTGTTCTGCAATCTTTCCATTTTGTCTGTGATATATTTGTTAGCTCCTGAATATAGGGCATTGCAATAATCTAATCTCGACATAATGAGAGCATTGGCTAGGGTGATACAGCTAGCACTAGAAAGGTACGGTCTAGTGGCTCGGATTAGTTTGCAGGTGTAGGCTGTTGTAGAGGCAAGGGAGGTGACTTGTTTCTTGAGTGTGAGAGAGGAGTCCAAATAGAATCCTAAGGTTTTAACCACAGACATTTCCTTGATAGTATTGTTATCAATGTTGAAAGATGCGTAGTTTGGGCTTAGTTTTTTGATGTTGGCTTCAGATCCTAAGATTAGTATCTCTGTTTTATCGTCATTCAGGCCATGTGATGCATCCATGATGCACAGGTGCTAATTATGTGGAAGTTGAAATAGCTTTGACCTCTAAGGCATAACTAGCCGCTGCAAGGTCACTTAATACTCAGTGCTGTCAAGGAAAATTCAACTAATACATGTGCTGCTTGGGGCTCTGGGAGTAAGATCCTCACGTCCTGTATTGATCCGTCTCTGGATATGCCCTCATTACCCATTTAAAGAGGCCACGAGGGGCCTAACCATCCCCCCACGCATGCACCTGGCCCGTGATCTTTTCTTAATTCCAGCACAATTTGCATGAAGAAGCAGTTGGAAGGACTAATGGTTCAATTGAGCTGATTTTAGGCTGGCCATAACATTCCCTCTAGTGAGACCTTCCCCTGTCCATCACAGCTGTGGTGATACAAAAAAAAGTAGTACTGCTACTGAAAAAGGTTCATCTTGATTGTTTGTCATTGAATAAAGCATAACCAATTTGTAATATCAAGGAACCTTAACTGTTTTTACTAATAGAATATACCTTGGGAAGATTAACACAAAGAAAATATCCAGAAGGAAAACCCACATAAACACAAGGGGCTGTGAAAATAAATGACTTGTATTGAAAACACACACTTACAAATATGTACAAAACATTTTTTCATTGATTACAAACAAAAACAAATCATGTTTTCGAAAAAACAATACAACTTAAACATAGTGTTGTAGAGTGAAATTCTAAAATGGAACATATAACAAGAAAAAAGCAAGAAAAAAGCAAAAAAGTGTTTAGAATGTGCAATGAATATAGCACATATCTATGTTAATCAACAACTTGTATTCTTTAGAAATATTTTTGTGGAAAAGAATTCCTGTGTCGTTCCAGTAATCTTAGGACTATCTAATTGGGTGGGTTCTATTTGAACCCCAATGTGCAGATGTCTGTTCTGGTAAGTTCTATTGGGACAAGGTGATCCCAACTAGTTATGTGGCACATAACCACATGCTTTATTCAATGACAATCAAGATGAACCTTTTTCAGTAGCAGCACTACTTTTTTTTGTATCAGTTTATTTTGTGCCCGAGTCTGCTACTTCTCACCACGGGTACACCGAATATTTGGGTGCATCACACCTGTGGTGGCATTGGTGAAACCCTCCAAGGCCTGCTGCATCTTAAATCATTCCCAGCTGAATGTGTATGCAGAGGACCTTCCAACACTGAAGGTAACGCTGTACTTGGCAGGTTCGGCCCTCCTTGTAACCATTTCCACTTATCTCAGCCTATGGGCTGAGCACTTCCCTCACAGTGGCAGTCCATCCATCTAGATAGTCTGCTTGATCAACCTGTCCCTGCCGCCTCAAACAACTATTTTCCAATCTTCCTTCTACCACTTGAAGGTCATGAGGCACATTTTTCACTTTCCTGGACTTGCCCCAAAGAGTCGGGTTTCTATGGCAATAGCCCTCGTCCATGCTCTGTCTGAGCCCTCTAGAACATTTACTCTGTAAAGTGCAGTGCTTTCTGATCAATGTGCAAGACTCCTTTGTTTGTCCTGACCACTGCTCACAAGCCTGATTGTTCTTCATTGATACCAGGGGCCCCCTATGGTGATTTAAGGGACTGTACATCACACTCCGGGTGTTCCATGTTATTGGTCCTAAACTCCAACATCCAAACTTCGTTGATACCGCGTCTGATGCAACCTTTATTCGTCATCATTGTTTAGGATTTAAATCCCACGGTTTACCAGATCTCGTCTGTGTGATTCCTTCTTCTCGGGCTGGAATTCTGTTCTGAATTAAACACGTAGGGTACAGGTATGCCTCGCCTACAGAAAACCTCTTAAAAGCTTCCATGCTGGCCTCTATGAGGAGTTGCGTGGACTCCATGGAGGCGGATAAGAGCAGCTGTCTCCAGAGGAAGCTTCCTGTGTGAACACGAGGTATGCCCTGCTGTGCAAAACCCACTGGTGTCTTAATCCTGCCTCCTCTCGTCCTCCAACACTTGCTGACTTCGTGGCCTAGTCGCAAGCAAAGGTAACGACATAGCAACCAGCAAGCATGTATTACATCTCGACGCCTCAAACACACCACCGCATTTGGAGCACTTCTCCACCTCCTCAGTCAAGACCCCTGCCGTCCGTTTTCCTACATCATTCTCCAGCCATGCACCTTCTCCATTCACGCAGAGACTTGCATCACTCTAGCCTGCTTAATTGGAATACAAACATTTATTTTACTATATATCGAGACCTGACATTCTCTACTACTACCCATGCACACATAAAGCGCTGTATCAGGCATGTTGAGGCATGACCGGAGCACATGCCTTGGTTTTGCACACAGCACCTGACTATTATACACCCGGTGTCACCCACACACTCACTCCACTGTCTGCAGGAATTCTAGAACCGTGCCACAGTGCACCCCAGACCTCAAAGCAGCCTAGAGTGTTTATAAAGCCATGCCCGTGGCAGATGTGTACTGTCCAAATATCAATGAAATAACAACAATGGGTTTACCTAGAAAGGGAAAGGAAGTTTGTGTATCGGGTAATAATGTCCCCATACATAATATAATGTCACCTGGAAAAGCCATTGGTTCAGGGAATGTCCCCTGCTCCCATTATAAAAATAAAAAAATAATAATAAACAGGGGTTGCAGGGGTGTCCCCCACATGTTCAATGTAATAATGTCTCCGCAAAAAAACAGTGACTTTTTTGTCAGGGGACATTATTACATTGAACCTAAGTTTGGTACACTGTAACCCCAGAGCACCTAGGCTTGTCCGTGGAGTGGTGAGCTGTGCCTACGCCAGGTTTATCCAGACCTTAGTCTGCATGCATGATACATATACATCTAACTTGACTACAGCCAAGTACAGCTTCAGAAGGGCAGCAGGTTAAGTTGCATTAAACAAATCTGAAAGGTTTTCTACCGGAAGAACAGAGCACATGTATACCTCAAAGCTTGTTGAAATGAAAGTATCTTATTTAGGGGCTGGCGGGCTCTGAACTACAGAGTCATTGTGCATTCCCTCAGCATGTTGTTTACGGCTGAGAGACAGTGGGAGAGCTCCCCATCATATCCATGGCAGATCTGAGTTGGTCCCGGTGCTTGAATTGCAGGTGGGGCGCAGGTCCCGGATTGATGTGCATTGGTATAGGAATGTCAGGTGTGAGTGAAGGCTGGTGGTGAGAGGTCTGTGCTGCAAGTCAGGAGCAAGGTGCATGGCCCCATCTGTGTATGGGTGGTAACATTGGAACAGGAGGAGGCGCTGCAGTCAGAGCTACGATGAGGTGCGGGAGCAGTTATGCGCGTGTCTCTAGCTATCTGGCTGTTCAGGTGCATTGGATTTTAAAGGGATAATCAGCTGGCTCGGTGTGACATCAGGATGCTGAGCTCCTCGGGTTTCCCTGCCTGACACATTTTTTTCTCCCCTCAGGTTCTACCAGTCAGTGAAGATCCTTTACTCCTTCGGGATATTCATCACATATGGGCTACAGTTTTACGTTGCTGCTGAAATCATCACTCCGGATGCTGTGGCGTGTGTGACGGAACGCTGGGGCAAGGTGGTTGACTACGCAGTGCGTGCAATGCTCGTTTGTTTGACATGTGAGTAAAACGGGGGGTTTTATCAGTGAGAGAAAAGGTGGTACATATTTCGATTACATTTGTGACAAGAGGGGGATCTAGTGAGGGGCACTAACTACACCCCCAATTAACAGTGCCCTCACCCTCCTGGCAATCAGTGGTATTGGTCCTGCCAACATGTTCCTTCCTGGAGAGTGTCTCAGGATGTTGGGCCTTATTCCGAGTGCAGCAAAACATGGCGGTAATTCCGTTATCACCACTTTTTTGACTAATGGTTTTGCTGCCGTTTTCCCAGCACTGCCAAATTATAATGTTTGGCGAATTTACCTCTGGCGGAATTACCATGTGGTAAATCCGCCTATTTTGGAGAAAAAGCAGTGGATTCACCCAGTGCTCCAGATAGGATTTTGGCGTGAGAGTATTCTACTCCCAGTTTTTAGAATTGAAGAGTAAATGCAATTTCAAGAGAGTAAAAATGAGTTTCTTCCTTCACAAGAGAGTAAAAAAGTGTCTGAGAACTATACAATTTGTGCGTAAAATTAAAACTGTGTTCGAAAACATTAGTGACAAAGAACTTGATGCGTACTACCCAGCTTCATCTTCATTATACTTGGACACCAAAACTATGTTAAGAACTAGAATTAGCATGGACAGACCACTTTCTGATCTCCTTTCACCTATCCACTATAAGACCTACTCCACTGGCTCAACCACTAGCGCCACCATGCTCAACCAGAAGTAAAAAAAGTATCACGGTAGAGAAAGTTATCCCTGCCATTCTGCCCACACTCAACGCATTACCTGAAAATCTTGACCCTAGCAGCCTAGTTCAGGAATTTAACAACATTATGCTCACCACTCTGGATAAAATTGCCCCTAGTAAACCAATAGCCCATTTAAACAAATGGTTCACTCCACAACTTAAAGACCTCCGCAACTTAAAGAATAAAAGTGAAACCAATTGGAGACTTTGCCCCTCTAGCGAGAACAAAGCCAAATTAACCTCACTTTCCTCACACTACAAGAAGGAAATCTGCCAGGCAAAACGTAATTCATACGACGAGCATATTGCTAACTCAAATTCAAGTATGAAAGAACTCTTTTGTATACTCAAAGAATTAAAGTCCCCAATCAGTATTCCCGATGTCTGTACTAAGGACAAATCCTGGTGTACAGACATCCAACATGCCTTAGCGAATAAAATTGACACACTCCAGAATAAAATTCAACAAAAAAAAGAAGTTCTGAACTTGCAGCACTCGCCCAACACTCTCCTGCCTAACGAGTCACCATCGGCTCACAACACTACCTTCCATTTTTCTAAAATATCTACCCTAGAGGTAGAAAAAATTATCCTATATTTGAAGCCTTCAAACTGTAAAGGCGATATTTGCCCAGCACAGCTAATAAAAGATGCTGCCAGAGAACTCTCCCTATTCATAACTAAACTGATAAATGCCTCATTTACCAGAGGTACCATACCTGCTAACCTTAAACAATCCTGGGTGCTACCCCTCCTCAAGAAACAGACACTAGATCCCCTTATTCCTACGAACTACTTGCCCATTACTACGGTCCCATTTCTACTAAAAATATTGGATAAAGCCGCTTACATTCAAATTCAAAAACACTTGGAACTGCATAAACTTCTAGGCAACAGACAATCTGGTTTCCGTCCACTACATGGAACAGAGACAGCCCTAATCGACCTAAAGTCCCAAATAGACGAGTTGAGAGACAAAGGAAGGACAGTACTCTTGCTCCTACTTGACCTCTCGGCCGCATTTGATCTGGTCAACCACAAGGTCCTATGCCTGCACCTTGATTCTGCAGCTCACTTCTCCACGGGTGCCATCAAATGGATTGAGTCCTTCCTGAGTGAGAGAACCATGAGAGTCGTCTTCCCCCTCAGCAGCTGCCGACCCTACACCCATCCTATGCGGTGTTGCCCAAGGGTCCTGTGTCTCGCCTACCCTTTACAACATCTTCACTAAGCCACTGTTCGACGATCTGGACCAGCTGGGTATCACCTACACTAACTATGCAGATGATACTCAGATTCTCCTCCCACTTTCTGGGGATTACGGTACGGACATGGGCTTAGTGAACAAAGTTTACCTCATCATCCAAGCATGGATGGCCACTCGTGGCCTGTGCTTGAACGATGATGAGACTGAACTTATAATTCTGGGTTCGCAGACCAATATCAAAAAACTAGGCCAAGAATACTCATCATTCAATATTGACGGTAATACCATTAAAGTTTCCAAGGAAGTAAAAACCCTTGGATTCTACTTGGACTCCACACTGTCCTTTGATAAACATGTCAAATCGCTTACCTCGGCCACGGCTTACACCTGCAAATTACTCAGAGCTGGTAAACCGTTCCTCTCTGACAACAGCTGTCTGATCCTGGCTAGAGCTCTAATACTCTCCAGAATCGACTATTGTAATGCCCTCTACAGTGGTGCCAACAAATCTACCATTCAAAAGCTCCAAACACTACAGAATAACGCCCTAAGAGCAGCCTTAGGCATAAATAAAAAAACGTACATCTCTTCCTTGAGAAATCAACATAAATGGCTATCTACATCTAACAAAATATTACTAAAAATGCTTTCCTTGACACATAAAGCCCTTAACAACGCAGCCCCTAGCTACCTCATAGATAAACTCCAGAGAAGAACTTCTCTCAGACCTACTAGAATTGGAAACACTAATTGTGTGACTATTCCTAAATACAAGCTCACCACCATTGGGGGGAAACAGCTTCACTATTAAGGCAGCTAAAAGTTGGAATTCATTGCCCCAGGAGCTGAGAGCGGACCAACCTTACCTACATTTGAGGAAAAATGTAATAAAACATATCACTGCTATGGATCCTTAGTCTCCCACCACTCCTAGAAGACTTGCCCACTTCCTTAGTGACTGGGTCATCCTGCAGCAACAGCAGACTACTGTACTGATCTTTGCATTAATCTCTGAAGACCTTGTGAATTGTGATCCACTGTGGCACATTTATCCTCTGTACAATGCCTACTGATCATTTATTTAATTCCACTGGTTATTCCTTTCTTCGTCCTATTTTGTACATTGTATATATCCTGTATTCCTGTTAAAACTGTATATCGTGCTATTATGTAAATATTGTAACCTGTGTAGACGTAACTATGTAAGTCTTGCATCTCCATATCACTGCGCCCTTTTACTCACGAGTCTTAACAAATGAATAAACAAACAAACAAACAAACTACTACAGATGCCAGCTAGTTACATCATAAATCAAGTCCCTCACTCTACCAGCATCACTTCTCTGCCTCTCGGGCCTACTGTTGCTGCCTGGCAATACCTGCTTGATAGCCACTCCATGTTTTTGCTCCATCTCTCCTTCCCTTTGTTACTCTGTTTCCCCAGTCTCTCACTTTCTGATGTTCTGCCTCTCACTCTTGCTATGCCACGTTTTGAGGTCTGTTGCTTGGTCACTCTTATTCTCCTATCTCTGCATTCTATTATTGTTGTTTCCCTCCTACATTGATCTGTATCAATTGATATAACTTCTCTTCCTCTCTCATGTCATTACTCTGGCTATATCTGTTTTTTCATTTTCTCTGTTGTGGTTGCTACTCCTTTTGATTATCTTTCTTGCACTGCCAGTTATGTTATTGGCCTGCCTTTCTCTAATCTGGATTTTCTATTTTCAGATCTCCCCATCTGCTGTTGATCTGTGTTTTCTTATTTACTGTCTATATATGTCGTGTTTGCTCTGCTTCTATCCCTCACTCCTACTGTGTGTGTGTCCTATTATTTTCCTATTATTTTCCTCTGTTTCCCATCTCACTTTCTTTGTTGCTCTCTTATGTAGCTCATTGGTCTCTCTCTTCCTGTTGCTCAAATTCCTGATTTGAATTGTCTAATACATTGTTTGTTCTCCCGGCCTCTCCCTGCACCCCTCACTTTGTTCTCCTGTATTGCTTAGGTTCAGAGTTGCTCTTTCTCTCCTTTTTGTCTTTTCACATAGCACTAATAAATATTTAAAAAGCTGAAACTGCCTTTTCCATTTACAAATCCAGTGCAGCTTTACCATAGGGTGCTCCTTTTTTACATGTGTGCAAACCTTCTTTTGGCCATTAGGCTGGGAATTATATAGAGTTAGTGTGTCTCACCAGATGCAGTACTTGCTTGAATGCAGATGCTTTACCAGCACTGTATGTCATTACAAGTATAAGAGCCCAGATGAGATGGGTGTTCTAGCCATTACAAGCATAGCAATGGGATGTGCTTGTTCTGAGCCCTCAACATTTTCAGTGGTCGCCGTAAAAAAAGTGCAGTAATTGTATTATTCCGATGAGAGGTGTGTGTTCTGAATCACTGAACAATTTGGAGTCCTTTTGATAAGACGAAAGCTAAGTCAGCTCTGTTAAAATTGAATGTTACCTGCATCTTAAACACATACCTCTGATGCAGACGCATTAGCTCACCTATCAACAGGATTTGAACTAACAGGTTACACAATGATCTCTGCAGCAGGGTTATTGACCAACTGAGCCACCTTTCCCAACTAGCTGTTGACTTGGAAAGGCACATAGAGTTAGGGCACTGGCAGTTCCACGTAAGGCTTGTCAAAATGTCTCAGCCTATTTGGACTATCCTACATGAGTCCGAAGATTCATAATGAGGCTTTGAAATGTGCTACATTTTTGGTAGTGGGACTCAGTAATGTGACATGGGAGAAGCAGAAGTTTTGAAAAGTGCAAGGCCGAGTAGGATCGATTGAGTATATGACAGCATTGCCATCTTCTCACACTGTCCGCCAATGTGCATCACACCAGCTCAGGAAGGTGGTGGGAAGGATCTACGTGCAAATAACAAATGTTTTACTGCAAGGTCGAAATTCCCACATGTAAAACACATTTTCTGTATTTTTAAAGCTGGGGAGACCACTCGCAGCACACCCGACACATCCACCCACTTTATTAAATACCCCTACCCAATGCCCCTTCCCATCTATACTTTGGGGGAATTTTTTTGTTTTCCATGCAAGGTTTTCTACATCGCAGTAATGGGATACATGAATTTTGTTGGGAAACCGGTGGGAAGAGCTCAGACACTGTTCTTGCTCAGTACTTTAGCTTGCTGCAGAAAATGCTAACACATGTTCGTGCTTTGTTATTACAGAAGCTCTTTTAAGAAATTAAGGTACTGTCCCAAAACATAGCAGTCCTGCTAAGAAATGTGGGCATGATGAAATCAGCCCTGTTGTGAATAATTGACTCTGTGCCATGTCATGCGTATAGCAGCTCTGCTGATAAATTAGGGTACTTTGCCCAAATATATAGCAGTTCTGTTCAGAGGTACCTCAACAATCTGAGCCACTGAAAATAAATACAGCACTGCTTCTACCTGCATCCATTATATCCGCTTGCGGTGGGCGGGTAGTCAGAAAGGGAGTTAAAGTAAAGTTAAGACTACATGCTCAGCTACTTCTTGCTCTCCAAGACAAACTATGTACAGCGCCCTTTCATGCATGCACCTGCACACGGACACATACAATCTTAAGACTAAATAAAACACATCTTCATATAGAACACCAAAAGCTTTTCCTTCTCACCAATGCCAAACTGCTTGCTGGGAGGCTCTTTTGAAACTTCGAGACATCAAACGCAATTGATGTGCTTCTGTGATGAAAAGAAGGCAAAGTATGAAATGCCCAGGATACTGCAACTACGATGCCTCTATTAAAGCTGATCAAAACAGAAGAAAATAAAGCAGAAATGCAGCACTAGTACCATTTTCTTTTTACACAATACTACATGTGTCCTAAAGCAATTTGAAAAGCATGATCATGATTCAAAATGCTTCAATAACACTGTAACCTACAAAGTGCAGGCAGTTGAACAAAGTGAACAAAACACAAATTCCCTTCTACATTCCTCTGAAAGTATCATCTTGTTAGAATTATTAACACAGTGTCTTAAAAAAATGGACCAGGACTCATCCCAGTTGCTTCTTTCAAGGAACTGTGTTGATTGCTAAAGTAAAGAGTGATTTTGCAAGCCTCTTGTGGCCACCCTGTCTCCAGTGACCTCCAAGATTTATGGGGGTGCTGCTATAAATAGCCTGCGTAAGCTGTAGCAAGGAAGAAGGAAATGGGCTGTATTGACAAGATTTTTGTGTGTGAAAAGGCCTGTTACGCACCTTATCTGGAGGGCTGGATTCACCTCTAACTTGTTGCTGGAGGAAAAATCCTCCACTTTACCTATACAAATCAGTGGATGTACAGCGCCGTAATTCTGCTGGTGGGAAATCTGCCCAAAATGGGGAGTTATACCACTCTACCATCACTTGTAATCCTTTGGTAATCCCACGGGACCAAGTGGTGGTAACAGTTGCCATTAATTTGGCATATTTACCACCGAATTACAGCCAAACTCAGAATGAGGACCATTATATAGGTCTACCCAAATATGCCACCATGTGTGTAAATGGCCCCTCATCCCCAAAGGTTAACTTTGGTTTGCACTTTATTTGACACAAGTCATCCTCTTCATTGTCCAGAAGTGCAATTCTATCGTAACTGGTCAATTGTATTACCATGAAGCATAATACATTTAAACAAGTCATTCCTTCAATCTTGACAAACCATTTAGGTAATTGCAACAACTCTGGGGTTTTAATCGCCAAATAATATTCTTGAATGTGCCAGAAATTATCTTTTTTGTGTTCTCAAACCATTATTTTTCCAAAACAGCCCTTATTCGTTTTAGGTAGCCTCTGAATGCCCACTCCAGGTCAAAGTCGTACACAAGTCTTCACTTAACTTCACAAGATTGTTAATACTGCAACAGCAAATGCAATTCCCAAACCGCTGAAAGACTGGTTTAGAAGCACTCCGTGATTCAGCACCAAAGGCCACCACAAATGAGGGGATGAGTTTTTTGCAAAGTGTGAAACACCTTTGTCACCCAGGCCATGATCTTATATCATATGGGATGCTCAGTCAGGGTTGGGAGGACAGGGTAGGGTTGGGAGGATAGCTCAGGGGCAACGTGTTCTCTTGGAAATAAGACAACGCAGAGCAACATAGGTTTGAATCCGGGTCCCGCGCTTAGAGACTGGTCCCCAGTATTAAGCGCATTAGAAAAGATTAATTCATAAAATCATATGGAATTCTCGGTCGCATAACACAAAATTTGGAGGCCCACTAGTGCACGAGGGACCCACGTGCACTGCGCTAAGTGACACATTTAATTTGTTTTTAATCAAAGCTTAAATCTTTCAACTAGTGTAGAAACAAGAGGGTGGTGCCTGACCACTGGCGACTTTTGAGTTTTTTATTTGGGGGGGCATAAATATTTGCCACAATTATGCCAGAGCGGCTGATCATAGTGAGGGAGCCCAAATCAATGAAGCCCAAACAAATGAAAAGAGGTTCAGGGTTTAACAGGGTTCTCCTCTGTGAGAATTCTTTTTGGGATTTTGGGAATAATAGGTTAAAATGGTGCATAACACAGCAAACGTTCGGAGAATAATTGGGTAAAAAGCCAGATAGTTTGCAATCGGTTTTGTAGGACAACACATGAAAAAACTGCACAGGAGCATTTCCCAATGCATTTTCATGATGCCTTTTTCTGAAATATATGCCAATAACATGTTCACATTGGGGTTCCCTTGCATTTCCATGCTGGCTGCACCAGTATTCCATAAGATCATACTCATGTTTGCTTTGTGCATAATGGCAGTAATGATACTATAAGAAAACATGCCCAAGTAGGCTCTGCCAATATATGGCAGTACTCCCACATAAGAACATCCCATTGGCATTTTCCCATTAAAAATGCCATGCCACAGTAGGAAAACATCTCCAAGCTGGTTCCAATGTAGGCCACTCTAGACACATAATAACACTTATCATGCATGCTTTATTATAGATGCTCTGTAAAAAAACAAAATGTCATCTGTGAGGGGATAGTAATGCGAGGCGGACAACTGTTTGTATTTTTCTCAAGATTAGACATTCTATTAAAGAAAAAGTTTGCAAATAAATCCTCACTTGCTCTACTCTATCAGGGAATTTCCTACCTAGTATAAAGACTAAGGAAATCACTTGTAACATAGACAAACTGGCCCTCAAATTAAACAACTAAACATTCAAGAAACATAATAAAACAACATAAGATGATACACAATGATTTGGATGACCTTCACCTGTCCTGGGTAAATCCCTTCCCCAAGGTTTTAAAGTCAACTTCAAAGTATTCAAACATGAAAATAAAAGTCTTGAACCAGTTCTTGTAAGTTCCAAGTCAAAACAAAAGTTCACCAAACAAAAATCAACTGGTAACAATTCTCCAGCTTCGGTTGAAAAGATCCCCCTTCCAATTGCAGTCAAGAAAATAGCACCAATGGTAATCCTGGATATCTTATTTCCAAGATTGTTTGCCACAGTTCAAAGAATAGGTAAACAACTTCTTCGTCTGCAGCTTAACAATTAGTTAGGATCACTGCAGTACATTTGGTATAATTGTCAGGCTGCTTCTCTTTGGGTTCCTGCTTTCATCTTAACAAGCACCCTTCTACTATTGTTACTATGAGAACAGTGTCCTTTGTTCCACAGTATGCCACTACTCCAAACAACTTCAATGTGAGATCCACTGATAGTTTTATACACAACCACAGCTCAGGCATTTCTGCTTCAATTGTATACTTCACAATTATTAGGCATATAAAGACAAGACACTTTGACCTCTACAGATAAGAAGGCACTCTTCTTTCCTATGCTTAAAGAAAAGCACAGCCACTGTGACTCTTCTGTCTGCCTTACTGCCACAAGTATAACCTGCCTATGCCCCGAAACTGACTTTCTCTCAACTTCAGCAGTCTTCAACATTACAGTTTATGTTCTTACTCTTCCTTACAAGCAGCCAACTCCCTTCCTCAGCTTTGTTCACATCATCTTGGTTCCAGGAATTACCCAGAAGCTGTATTGCCACTTTTCCAGCTTCAGGCAACAATGCCACACTTGTATCAGAGAACTCTTGACCTTTAACAATCTCACAAATTACTTGTTTCACTATGGGGTTTGCCTCTTGGCTTGGGTCATGCTTGTTCTCCTCGACAGTACAACTTCTGAAATTAAAGAATGATTGTTCAGAATACTACAAGATTCAACCTTCAAAGGGAAAACAGATTTAGGCACACACAAACACTCTTTAAGGTAGATCTGTAACCTCAAAGGACTGCAAGTAATTGTATTCTCAGACAGCCACAGAGATGATTTCGGACTTCTTTCGTGAAACACAATTGACCACATGCGACCTCCATTTGATGTTGCATTCACTTATAACTCTGGTAAAAAGTTAACGTTGAGCTTTCGGAATGGTTTTCGCAGGCGTTCCCTTTTCAATTAAGGACATGCTATCACTCTGGTAACAAAGAAATGTTCAACAATGGAAATAATGTGCTTTTCTTACGCAAACACTACGGCTTTAACTGTTAGTGCGCGTTCTACATTTCCATTGTTAGAAAGGATTTTTGAACAACAAACAGCTTTTACTCGCTTCCAAATATACGCAAGTTATTTTAGAGCTGGGTACAGTTACCAGCAAGGCTTACTGAGTGACCCTGAATGCCAAGCTTCACTCACCGGCTTCAGGAAGACTACAGTTGCGGGCTGCTTCACTTTCCCGACTTCCTCAACTTGGGCACACTTGGGACCCACACCTTTCTGCGGCACGGGTGTCTCCAGTGTGGCCACTCCACTTGGAAGTCTCCTTCACTCCTCAGTCGCTCGGCTTGCCTTCTGCTACAGTCCTTTGGCTTCAGCACGGTCACAGCTCTGCAATCATAGCCACTCAGTGCACATGGGGAAAGCTCCACTGCCAGCACATCTTCCTCAGTGCAACCACAGCAATGCAGGTTTTGAGAACACAGGACCCTCCCAGAACTTGAAGGTGAAATCTGCTGTCTCCACGTTCCGGCATCCCTTCTGTGATCACACTTACTCGTGAATTGCCATCCTCGTGCTCTTCTACGACTACTGCCAGCCTTCAAACTACTGCTCCAGCTCTCTCCTCCTCTTCTGCTGCAGCCTTTTATGCCTCACAGGTTTGGCATTAGTTTCAATTGTCTGACTCCTGCAATGGAAGTTAGGCTTAATTGCCTGATTACTACATCTACATGCGTCTTCAGCCCAATTCCTCATCTCAGTCCCTATAGGATTCTGGGACATGTAGCTTAGGTTTTTTCACTTAGGTTAGGTTTTTCCACTTCTTGATTATATTTAAGGGTAGATTTAATTCCTGTAGTCATTTTAACAGAGCGGCTGTAGGTTTGGACTTTTATAGAGAAAGATGGTTTAGAGAAGACAACATTTCCGCTATCTCTTTTAGTGTAGCCTTGGAATTGAGGAGGGCATTTTGTTTTAGGAACCAAAAAGATTCTTTTGTTTGGCATAATATGCTTTGATGTCACAATATTAGAGTTTACCACCTTAGATTTAATCGGAGGTTGAGAGACATTAAAATTACAATAAGCCATAACCTCTTCTGGCACAGTGGTAAGAGTCTCCCTGTGTCTCATCCCACAGAATTTCCTCACTACCCTGGGACTTGTCACCACCCAGGAGATCCTCCCGCAGTACACCACCCCCAGAGTTGGCATCAGGAAGCGTCTTCCTTCCTTATGCCACCTGGGAGGAGACTTTAGGCAGGGTTTCAGTGATGGTTCTGCAGGATTCTGCACCAAAATGGCAGTCTAGCCTTTTAATAAGACTTATCATGCTTGCTTTATCATAGATGCCAAGTAAGACAATTCCTGCCATAATAAGGAATAGCTAGACTGGCTGCACCAAAATGACAGTCTAGCCACGTAGTAACACTTATCACTTAAAACTTGCAGTAGTGGAGCTGCGGGAGAGGCTGGAGAATTGTCAGAGCTGCCCAGACTACAGAGCACATGGCAGCGGAATGCCGCGGAAGCGTGAGCAAGACCGAAAACCCCCCACACAGCTGGTGAGTTTGCCAGAGCGGAGTGGCCACCCCGGGGCGTATCAGTGACCGCACCAAAGAGACTTTGAATCTATTAAAGTTACAGAAAGTGAAATACACCAAGAAATGTTTGTGAAGCAAAAGGGCTGAGTGCCAAACCGACCCCCAATAAGAAATTAATGTAAATGTGGGGAAGATTGAATGAGAACAAGTAGATATCCCAAGCCAATAAGGGTATGTGCTACTTGGTTGTAGAGAGAGACTACAACATCTGAGAAAGTCCTTGCTAACATACGCCGGGAAGTTGAAAGCAAAAGAAGAGAAATCCTGGCAGAGAACTATACCAGGAAGCTGCAAGTACAGATTGGTATGATTTGACCACGGTAGAATTGACCGTATTCAATTTCGCTGCAAACCCAATTTTGCAACGGGCAAAATCATACCAATCCATGCCTCCTCTGACCCCCTCCCAATACATCCTCCCCCTCACTTACCTTTCAGCGTCCGCTTTCCATTTGACCCTGCGGCATCAGATCCGTCACTGCAACATGGGTCAGAACTGATGCCGTAGGGTCCCTTTCTCTGTTTTTATTTTTTTAATTTTTTAAAGTCCCCCGCTTTCAATGTCCCAGAAGCGGGGGACACCCCTGCAAACCCAGTTCCCATTATAGCAAGCAAGGGGAGCGGGGGACACCCCCGCAACCCCTGTTCCCCATGTTCGCTATTTTTTTTTTTTTTTTAAACATTTTATTGGCATTTGTAAAAGTGCGAAACAAACAACAAACAGTGACTTAGCAAACAACTTAAAACAAATTAACTAATTAACTACTTAACTTCCACAGTCTTCATAGGGCAATGTATCGTCCGTGATGGGGGGCAGAGGGGGGGGGGGTCGGTGTGCAGCAAATCCGTGGTCGTGGGGGGCTGGGTATGGTGTTGGCCATTCTTGGAAACCAGTCACAGGCGGTATTCTGTTAGGAGCGAAAATTCAGGGGGGTTTGTGGTCGGAGGCAAATTGAATGTCACGCACCAGGGCCTTCCATGAGTCCAGAGCTTCATTGGAGTCGTCATCGTTCGAGCGGATACCATCCTGCCAGGCCCTAGTCTCCGCCTCCGTCCACTTTTCCAGGTCTTTGAGCCAACGTCCGTGTCTAGGGCCCCTTGGGGATTTCCATGCCATCGCCACGGACCTCTTCGCAAGGATGCAAGCAAGGTCCATTAATTTGACCTGATGCTTGTGTTTGCTGAGTCTGGGATGGGCTCCCAGCAGGCATTCCTTTGGGTTCCACTCGTATCCTGTGAGCCCCGCCTCAGTGCAAGTACGTTCCACCATGGACCAGAAGTGCGCAGTTTTGGTGCAGGTCCAAAGCATATGGATCAAGTCCGCCTTGTCGTTACCGCACCAGGGGCAGTGCGGGAGTGCACGATTGTTGAAATTGGCAACTCTTAGCGGAGTCATGTATGTCCGGTATAAGACATTTAACTGGACTTGTTTAAATCTGGCATTCCTCGACACCTCCTTGGGGTACAGAAGTATTCGCTCCCATTCGCCGTCGGTGAGGGGGACCCCCAGGTCGGACTCCCATTTTTGTCTCAGGGGCGCGCTTTTTGGGTTGGGTCTGTCGTTCAGCTTGGCGTATAAGCGGGAGACCGGTCTCCAGCCATCTGCTAGGTCATACATCTCCTGAAGAAGGGGGTCCGGTGGGGGTTCCTCCGGCCAGACGGGCCATTGTGCCTTTGCCGTCCGTTTGAGGCGGTGGTACCACAAGAACTGGGCGTTTGAAATGCCTTCGTTGGCTTGTAAGGATTCGAGTTCTCTGAACGTGCCGTCTTCGAACAGGTCTCCCCATGTGTAGATTCCGGCTCTCTCCCATTGTCTCGCTGTCGCTAAGTCTGCGTGGGTCTTGCACACGTCAGCCAGGATGGGGGCACTGGGATTGTAGGGGTGCTCCAGGTGTCGGAGAAAGCCGGTTCTGGCCCAGACCTGCCGGCCCAAGGTGACAATCATGGGGACTCCTGAAGCTTGTTTCATCGGGTTCCAAAGCATCTCCTTGGGGAACAGCTTGGAAGTCTGGTTACGGAGGAGCTTCGTTTCCGACGAAAGTTCATCAGAAAGCCATTTCGTTGTGTGACTGAGCTGTGCGGCCAGATAGTACCTTTGCAAGTCCGGTAGTTGTATCCCACCTTCCTTGTGCGGGAGCGTGAGTGTGGGGAGGGAGATCTTGTGTCTGGAGGACCCCCATATGAAGTCCTTGACGAGAGAGTCCAGTTTTTTGAAGAAAGGCGGCCTGATGTAGAAGCATACGTTCGTGAAGTGGTACAGGAGGCGGGGGAGAACTATCATTTTGACTAATGCGGCTCTGCCCATTACCGCCAGTGGCAGCTTCGACCAAAAGTTCATGGATTTGCGAAGGGTCCTAACAGCTTTTTCCGTGTTATGGTCATGTGTGAGAGCTGGGGTATGGCACACGTCAATTCCCAGGTATTTAAAGTGCTCTAGTTGCCATCGTATCCCGACGTCTGGGAGGTCTGACTCGGCCAGGCCCCTAAGTCTCGCCAGCGGGAACGCACAAGACTTCAGTTTGCTGAATGTTATTCCGGAGTATCGGGAGTAGGAGGATATCGAGCGCGACGTGTGCGTTGAGCCGGGGGTTATTCAAGTACAGGAGGACATCGTCCGCATACATGGATATTATGGCATAGTCCCTGCCCAGCCCGATGCCCGCGTCAAAATATTGTGCCCTGAAGTAGGCAGCCACTGGCTCCAGGCCCAGTATATATAACATTGGGGATAGTGGGCATCCTTGTCGGGTGCCGCGCTGTATCGGCCAGGCCTCGGACATCGTCGTTCCAGTCTTCACCCTCGCTGTCGGGGTGTTGTATAGTACCTCGATCCACCTCACGAAGCTCGCTCCAAAGCCGAATTCCTTTAGTACTTCAATCAACCACTCCCAATAGATGGAATCAAAGGCTTTTATGGCATCCAAAGAGAGTACAGCGAGGTCTTCATCTCGGTCGTGGGTCTCCGCCATGATATGTTGGAGCCTCCTCAGGTTCGCAGTGGTGTTGCGACCTGGCACAAAACCATTCTGGTCTTCATGGATCAAGGTTCCAATCACCTTCGCCAGCCTTTTAGCTAAAATTGTGGTCAGGATTTTACAGTCGTAGTTCAGCATGGCAATCGGGCGGTATGATTCGCAGTTGTTGGCGGGTTTGTTAGGTTTGAGTATAGGGATAATAATTGTCTCTTTCATGGAGTCAGGTAAGGTCCCAGTTTCAAATGCCTCCATATAGACCCTGTGGAGTGTCGGGGCAAGGGTCGCTGCGTAGGCCTTGTAGAATTCGGGCGGGAGTCCATCGCTCCCGGGGGTTTTACAAGTGGTCAGCGACTGGATCGCATATATCACGTCCTCAGCGGTGATCTCTGCATCCAATGACTCTCTCTGGGCCTCCGTCAGACTTGGGAGCTCAATCTCGGCCAGTGTGGTCCTGATGTCGTCCACTGGTATTTTGGCGTCATGGGCGTACAACCTGGAGTAAAAGGCCGCAAAAGCTGAGTTGATATCTCGTTGCGTCCGGTGAGTCGTCCCCCTTTCATCCGTTATTTCGGTTGGGAGGTGTCTTGGAAACTCGCGCCCACACAGCCAGGCAAGCATTCTACCAGGCTTATCCGCTTCTTTGTGAGTTCTGGCTATGTAGGTCGCGTAGTCGAATTTGGACAGTCTGTTCCTTGCCAATAGGCACTCCTCCCGGATGTCCTTCAACTCTGTTTCGGCATCGGGCGCATTATTGAGTTCGGATTCGAGGTGGGTGATCCTGTCTTCCAGTTTCTCCAGTTTCAGTCTCAGTTGCTTGCGAATACCTCCGGCACCTGATATAACTTCGCCTCTTGTGACAACTTTCATGGCCTCCCAGAGTGTGCTCCAGCGTGATACTGAACCTGTGTTAATGTTGAGATAATCTTCAAGTTTGGTACCCAGTTCCTCCCTGAACGCGTAGTCCGTGAGTGCTGCGGGTGGCATTCTCCATAGCGGGATTGGTGGCCTGGGTCCTCTAGGGGTCCATTGCATGATCAGCGGTGAGTGATCAGATATGGTTCTGCCTAGGTAAAGTGTGTCGTCCACCTGCTGAGCCAGCGCACGATCAATGAAGAGATAGTCTATTCTCGTGTGGACCTTGTGGGGGGCCGAGTAATAGGAGTAGCTCCTCTCGTTGCGATGTTGTTCCCTCCAGATATCCACCAGGTCGAGCTGTTCTATTGCCGTGTTCAGCGCGTTAGACGCGAGGTTGTTCAGGGAACGGGGGGGGACCGACCTGTCCAGAGCGCCGTTCCTGACGGAATTGAAGTCGCCGCCCCATATGAAAGCGCTCTCTCTCCTGGGAATAATTTTGGCAGTGAGCATTGCGAGGTGTGAGGGTATTCCTTGTTGCGGGAAATATGAGTTCACCAGGCACACCGGTATGGAATCGATGGTGCCCCATAATATTAGATATCTGCCCTCCTTATCGGCTTTGTGGCCCAACAGGTGGAAGGGGACAGTTGGGCTCACCCACGTGAACACTCCTCTGGCGAATTTGGAATAAGGCGCCCCTTTCCCAGTACCTCCCCACTTCTCGGAGAGTTTGGCCGTTGCTTCGTCCGTGAGGTGGGTTTCTTGGAGCATTGCTATTGATATCTTTTTCCTACGCAGATAGGAGTGGATCCGATTCCTTCTCATGTACGTGCCCATGCCCCTCACATTCCACGTCATCACCTTGATTTGGGACGCCATGGAGTTATTGTTTCGGCCTCGTCTTCCACGCCTCCCCCGCCTCCAGGCGGTACATTATCCCCCTCAGGGTCTGGCGACGTCCCGTCCGCCACCCCCAAGAGCCTCCGGTCCCATTTTTCTGCTTCATTAGTAGTCTGAGGGCTGTGGTGTGAACAAAAACAAATAACAAAACTAAAACTGGTGCGCCCAGCAACGACAGAGTCTTGCGGGTGCTCAGGCGCTCTCGTACCGTCTGGACCCATCCGGGTATCGGGCACGAGGAAGGTCGGGCAGGAAACTGGCCCGACCTGTTCTGTTCGTGGGGGGTGGGGCCCTGTGCCTGGCGGGGGCCGAGCGAGGGCCGTTTCATCTTTGCGAACTATTGGGTGATGTTACCTTCTTCTTAGATCTTGTGCCTAACGTCCGAGTTGAGTATATGAGGCATGACATCTACGCATCGGGCGAGGGGGTCATCAATTCGCGGAAAGTTGAGAGTCATTGTCCGCTGCTAGATTGTTGTCCTCTAGCCACATGGTCGCCGCTGCCGGGGATTCCAAGAAGATCGCCCTGCCCTTGTGGATCACTTTTAGTCTGGAGGGGTAGAGCAACATATATTTTAGGTCTAGTTGTCTGAGCCGGGCCTTGATCGGCACGAATGAGTTCCTCTCCCGTTGAACTTTCGGGGTGTAATCAGGGTAGATCGTGATCTTAGAGTCGTTGCGTTCGATAGGGCCCTCTTCTCTGGAGTGTCGGAGGATAATCTCCCTATCTCGGAAGTTCAGAACTTTGGCAATTATAGGGCGGGGGCGCGAGCCCGGCGGGGGTTTCTTTTGCAGCGATCTGTGCGCCCTTTCGATCGAGAATCCCTGCGTCAGCTTTCCTGCGCCCACCTCCTGTTGTATCAGGGATTCCACATAGGCCGTCGGGTCCGGGCCCTCGCTTCCCTCCGGTACCCCCAGTATTCGGATGTTGGCGCGTCTGGCTCGGCCCTCGGCCTCTTCGGCCCTGGCTTCAAGTGTGAGTACCTTCCATTCTAGGTCCGTCACCTTGGCCTTCAGCTCCGTTGTGTCTCCCGACGTCTCTTTAATGGTGGATTCGGCGGAGGTCACCCTTTCCGTCAAGTTGCGGGCGTCCTGGCGCACAAGCTGCAGCTCAGATTTGAACTCCCCAATTCTCATGTCTATGAACGCACGCAATGATTCAATCGCCTCCAGTACTTGTGCTTGGTTTTCTGGGGAACCTGTTGGTTGCGCTCGGGGGGGTTCAGGAGTGGAAACGCTTGGCTGCGGAGGAGTCTTCGCTTTAGCGGACACGTAGGTGTCCATGGTGCTTGCCTTTGTCTTGTTCCTGGACGCCATATTGGCGCCACTCAATCGTGTGGAGACAGGCGCCGGGGTTATTTGTCGGAAGCAGGGTGGTCCAGGCTCAAGTTTTCAAGAGGGTGCACAGTGGGATATTTATCAGGTCGTTCGCGCTCATGCCCGGCGCTCTCCCCACCGCCACCGTCGTCTGTTGTCGACGGCCGGGGCCATGCTCGGTGGTGTGGGTCTGAGCCCCGGTTTGGATTCCCCGGCCGGGGGCTCTGGTTGGTTCAACTCAGCAGGGCCGGATAGAGGTAGAGGCTCCTCACCCCCGATGCAGTCGCAGCAGAAGTTGATAGGTCGGTTTGGCTGCAAGAGCGGCCGGCGTTCTCCTGCGACATTAGTTTCGTAAGATGGCCGCCATCTTGGGTCCCGCCAAGGGGGGGGACCGTTATCGGGACGAATCCGTGGGCTCGGGGGCCCAGATCCAGGGGAAGACCTCTGCAGCGTATCCGGGGTCGGTTCCCCTCCCCTCGGAACCGATTCTTTCTATCTCAAGTGCGATTTTAAGTAGGCAAAAGGATCTGGAAACGGCGCCTCGGCCGGAGCACGGCGACTCAGCTTCCACTCGCCATGAGCTCCAGGCCACGCCCCCCCCATGTTCGCTATAATGGATTTGTAGGGCCCAGTTGACTGAATGTTTGGTTGTATGATTATTTTGTATGACCTAAATTAGGTCAACTGGGCCATATGGTAAAATAAATTCTGTCAAATTGCCCAATTCCACAAGTATATTGAACCCCCACAAAAAAGTGAATGCCAATGGTGGACAAGATTGAATGAGAAGAGGTAGATATACCAAGCCAAGCAGGGTGTTTGCCACCTGGTTGTAAGGAAAGACATAACACAAAAGAAAGTGCTGGCAAGCATACAACAGGCAGTAAAAAAGCACAAGAAGGGAAGACCTGGCAAGTATACACCAGGCCGTTGTGAGTGCAAGAGCAATCCTGGCAGAAGAGTATACCAGGAAATTGCAAGTATTGAAAAGGTCCTGGCAAGAGAGAACACCAGGCAGATGTGAGTGAGAGAAGGAATCCTGGCAGGGGATAATACCAGGCACATCTTAAAACTATGAGAAAGACCAAGGTAAGTGTGTAGTATTTGTTGAACAAAAGAAGAAACATTTGTTGAAGAAGAACTGTTATTCCAAGAGACATTGTTACACCATTACAGAATCCAGGGGAAGGAAAGCCCCCTCTGGAGCCAAGGTATTTTCCAAGAAAGACACAAAGAACTGTTAGTCCAAGAGACATGGTTACACTATTGCAAAATCCAGTGGAAGGGACGCCCCCTCTGGAATCAAGGTATTTTCATTATGGGGATCATTTATGAAGGGGTTGTGCTATTTTATTTCTGAACACTTTTTGCAAGGTTAAGGACATTTCCCTTTTCACTTTATTGTTCTGTTTATAGTGTGAGGGTCAGCATAGAATGTTTGGGCACAAGGGCGGCTTTTGATTTCGGACATCCTGACACAGACAGCTCCTTAGCTTTTGGTTATAGGTAGGGGACACGCCTCTTAGTACAGGGACAGAGAGGTATTTTCCCAACCGAATTCCTTTAATAAAAGTCTTTAACCAAAACCAAGGCCACTTTGTGTCCAATTTTCATATTCTGACCCCTCACAGGTGTGAGATGGAAGCACTCGAGTCGGAGTGTCTGGATCTCGCTCCGCGAAGGAAATCATTATTCCCTTTGTGGCGCAAGATGGTGGTCCTCGATTCGGAACGCCTCCCTCTCGCACCATATAGGAAATACTTATTTCCTTCACAAAGCGAGATGGAGGCGCTCAAGTCAGAGAGCCTCCATCTCGCTCCGCAAATGAAATCATTTATTATTTCCTTTGCGGGGCGAGGTGGAGGTACTTGAGTCAGAGCTCCTCCATTTTGCACTGTAAAGGAAATGGTTATTTCCTTTGCATTGCAAGATGGAGGCACGTCGGAGCCAGAGCGCCTCCATCTCCTGCCACAAAAGAAATAATTTATTTCTGAAATCTGAGTACTTTGGAAAAACGTATTTCTTTTAGCGGCGCAAGATGGAACCGGCATGTCCTTGTGTTGTAAAAGGAATCATTTCTTTCTGAAGTCTGAGTGCATGTACTCAGATTTCCACAAAAATTATTTATTTCTGAAGTCTCAAGTTGGCCCCCAGGACATGGGGCAGCGGGGCCTCTCGCACTGCGGGCCTGCCATGTCCCCCGCTACGCCATTGGAAATGCTTATCTTTCTTTGCACACCGTGCTAAATGGACCCAATTCTTAATGGCTTTAAAGTGCCAAAAGGTGCTGATTACCTAGGTTTGTTAGAGTACTGTGTATAAATATGGGTAACTGCAACCGGCTATAATACACATAATGTCAAGTGTGCCTGCATTCTGCTGATTAAGCACTTGTTAAATGTTTTAAATTGTCTCTTGGACATGTTACCCCAAACAGTTGCTGTAAAGCCAAGCCAGGGTTACCTTTAACTCTTAGACTTAGTTATTATGTGGACTCTACTCACCTGGTATCCCCGTTTCCTCTACTCTGAAACTGTTTGCCCATTGTAACTGACATCTACCTATCTTTGGTCACTTGCCAGTGGGCAGAATCAGGATGCAAAAGGCTGCCATGTGGGCTTGGTGACTTGTCTACATGCAGCCACCATGATACGTGATGTCAAATGCAAATCCAAAATGGACCAAAGGGCAGAACACTGTCAAAAGTACCAGATTGAAGATCTATGGCACACAAGCAATGTTAATGTTTTGGAGTGACTTGTATTCCTGTTCCTAAAGGAGCACATAAAGCTGAAATGACATTAAGTATCACTACAAGCTAAGTGCAAGTACATGCTACCAGCCTCATGGCAACGTACTAATCCCAACGACTCCTTAAAGAGTCCATTGTGTTGGCCCTTCTCCTTGCTCAATATGGAAGTCAAAATATTTAGTGTGATCCTAGCAAGCGGGGCTCTATGGTGCTCATTGACATTGTTGCAGGAGACGTGGCTGGGTTTGTCCCCAGCCACACCACTACTTCCAACTTCAGACATCTTGTTTTTTTAAGGGGTATGACCAGAGCGTCAGAGGAGGAATTCGCTATGACTGGCTAAGGTCCTGAGAAGGCTTTTGGTCCCCAGGTAGGACAGTGCCTAGTCACTTTCATGAAATAGATACTTTTCTGAGCCAGGGATGGTGATCTGGGCATGTCTTAATCTGCGACACCCTCAGTGTCTGTGCCAAGACAAGGACAGAAGTATAAAATGATTGGTCTGTACAACACGGAAACTCGTGTGGGAGTCCCACTCTTTCCAATCATTCCTCAAATTGCGCACCCTGCCTGAATGCTCGGGGAGGGCTTTGTAGATAAACCAGTCACATTAGCATGTAGAAAGCAGAAAATATCCCTGTTTGCGGATGACCTGATGATGCGGAGACAATCCCCATGACAAAAAACAAAAATAGAAAATAACAAACACATTTGTAGACCCCTCAGCTGGGTCCTTTACAAGGTCGGTCAGAACTCCAGCAGACTCTGCAGAGCCGCTTCTCACCTCCCCACATAAAGACAATGTGGCTCAGTGTGATGTCGTTGCTGATGTCATTCTGCATTTAACCATCTAAACAGGGCACCCACCGCCCCTTTAAAGATATGTTTTTTTGTCTGGTTGGGCGGCTGTCTACAATAACTTGGGTGGCTCTAGCAAATGTGCATCTGCCACCATGACTCGTGCCCACAGAAAGAAAGAAAGCACACAGAGCGAAAGAGAGGGCGTGCTAGATTGGTATCTGCGGTCAGCTATTCATGAAGAAAAGATAAGTGGGAGGCTGATCTGGCAGAGGGGAATGGCTGGTGTAAAAGTGGTTTAGAGCCTGTAGATAAACGGGTATATTAAAAAATGCTAAATTGAAATAAGTACAGTCCAGCTACATTTTGAGATCCTAACGTATACAAAATACACTGCATAAAACTAATGATAGAACGCCAAGGAGCTGTCCAGGATTTACAAACCGTGCACTTATGTTGCATACAGTGTGGACGTGCCCAACAGTGAGGCAGTTGTTGTCTGCAGACACTAGTACTTAGAGTACCCTCTCTATGTTAGTCGTGTGGCTAGTCTGGTGGTGGCTTGTTCACCTGTTGTGAAATGGTTCCACTAGGTGGACTCCATTTTACTGGCATGGTTCTTTTTGACAACCCCCGCCCCATTCACCAAAATGGGGATCATAGTTCTTTCCTTGAAGACCTGAGGGGTAAAATGCCTATCGTGTGTGTGTGTGTGTGTGTGTGTGTGTGTGTGGAGGTGTGTGTGTGGAGGTGTGTGTGTGGAGGTGGAGGTGTGTGTGTGTGGATGTGGAGGTGTGTGTGTGTGGATGTGGAGGTGTGTGTGTGTGGAGGTGGAGGTGTGTGTGTGGAGGTGGAGGTGTGTGTGTGGAGGTGGAGGTGTGTGTGTGGAGGTGGAGGTGTGTGGAGGTGGAGGTGTGTGTGTGGAGGTGGCCAATGGGGTTCTGTGTCTCAGAACTCTGGGCTTTTCTCAGCCAGAAACCAGTGTGGACAGTAAATATTAATTCCTTTGTGTTTGAAACCTTTCCAGAATGCTTGGGTGTGGTTGATGTGATGCTCTGCCATTGGCTGACCACCCCTCTGTTTGAATTATGATTTGTGTGTGATTGGTTGCAGTGCTCCATCTCTGCCTCTTGAAGGGGATACAATCAGACCCCTTTGCCCACTCACCTTGTTTATAGCTGGATCTCCTGACCTGCACCCTGGAAGTTCTGCTGATCGTAGAATGAGCAAAGCTCTGCGCCAGCACCCTTTGATGTTCCAGACAATACTAAGTGAAGCTCTGCCTCTCCAAAAAAGACCAGAGGTAACCCAGAGCAGCGCTTCCTTCCCCTGATGTGGTGGGGACAACCTGGATCACAGCTCCTACTCAAAGGCCACATCTCCCGAACCCAGAGGAAGGTGCCCCTTCACTGTCAGAACCCTGAAGAGTCTCTCAGCTGAGCCAACCCCAGAATCTTTACCACAGGACGCTAGACAAGTGCTATGGTTCCTCTCCCCTCACCTAGGAATCCTCAGAGGGCTTGCTGCCTTCATCCTGTGATGCACCTCCATATCGCCTCCCCATTCCACCTATGAGGATGTCCCCCTCCCCAGTAAGGGTCTTTTCTTCTGCTTTTCCTCAATGCCTGCTCGTTCAGGAACTTGGCAAGCCAACCCCCCTCCTCGGTTGGATCCTTTGCCCGGAGATGGCATGGGAACCTGCATCACCAGCAATCGCTGACTGCCGCTATCCCTCCTCTCCACTTTTCTGGCTCTAAACCCTGAAATGAGAATCTCCAAGTCTCAAATAGGCTTCAATAGATGTGCGGACTGTGATTCAAAGATGTCGATCACTGATCTGCACAGGATTTGTCTCTGCTGATGCGGCGAGGCATTGAAGTAGAGAAGATCGAAACTCGTCTTAGGTTGGTCGGTATCTGAATATCCGTCCTCCACCCCAAAAAAAAAATCCTCAGAAGGAAGGAGTTCCCCAGGAGGTAAATCCCCTGATAGGCTCAAGAAGAGATCCAACCACTGCTGGAGATCTATATGCAGGAGTGATTTACGTTATTCTTCATCATCATAAAAGAAGAGTAAGAAGCAGAAGCATTGTTCTTCATCATCCGATTTCTCTCCCAACAGGCGTTGTTGTACATTACCCTGAAAAGAGCGCCTCAGCGACTGAATGGGAACATTTTAGAGCGAGAAGGATGGTGCTCGCAAGAGACGATGAAGGCTCTAGATTGCACTGC
Organism: Ambystoma mexicanum; assembly: GCF_040938575.1. NCBI lineage: Eukaryota > Metazoa > Chordata > Amphibia > Caudata > Ambystomatidae > Ambystoma > Ambystoma mexicanum. Next base: position 373,237,779 of record NC_090926.1, on the reverse strand, counting down.
GTCCTCCAAGACTGGCAGGGAATCGGTTATGGCTTTGACCTGCATGCCTTAAAGCCAGAATCGAAAGGCCTCTGAGATGTCTACTGGAGTGGCATTGACACCGTCAATCACCAAGTCAGCGTCAAAGTAAAAGGCTGAAATAGCATCCTCTTCAAAGGAATCAACAAAGTTAAAGGGACCTTCGACGTCGAGAAATAAACCGCAATCTAAGATGGATTTCTTTAAATCCTTTGGTTCCATTTTCAAAGAGGAAGACTTTGGTCCCTTTGGGTATGAATGTTTGGGTCTCATTAATGTCCCAGTGGAATTAATTTCAGAGCAATTAAGGCTGGAAGACCTAGTCTCATGGGTAAAGGACACCAGTGGTCTAGATACTTCCCCTGAAATTGAGTTTGACACTCCAGATGTACATTCCCACCCAAATGCAGCATGTAGGACTGTAATGAACAGGGTTGTAGAGTATTTTGGATGGGGTTTTCCTGCAAAGGGCATTACCCAAGATAACCTAAATGACATCCTAGATAAGGGCCCTCCTAAGCAGCCTGAAGTATGGTGTTAAAAGCCATCAATGCATCATGTGTACTTGCCAACTGCATCTACGTTTTATGACATGTGGTTGCACAAGTGGCTGAACATTTTCCTGAAGGTGAAATGAGAGAAGGATTTACTAACCTTATTAATGACGAGGGAGGAGGACTCTTGTCAATCTGGATTAGATGCATTAGACTGTGTTGACATATGCATGGGGTTTAGTGCTGTTATCCGGCATTTTGCATGTCTATGCAAATCTGGTTTTGTCCTCAATATCCACTCAATACTCCTGGACATGCCCTTTGATGGGTCCAATTTATTTGGCTTCTTACTATGAGAGACCAACGGAGTGGTTTAACGACGCCTGGCCAAAACACCTATTTCAGCCTTCTAGACAATACAAGACAAAAAAGGAACCTGCCGTCTTTCTCCTATTCAAACTCAGTCCTCTCTCCCACACCTCGGCCCATGTACCAAATAGGGACCGAGTCAAAGGTTGTGAAAAAAATATATCAAAGTACAATTTTATTCAAAAAGAAACACACAATGTAAATATCATCATGAATAAAACCAACAACATATAAAAAAGTGTAAAACCTAGTGCACTTCTTTTAAAACATCCAATACAAAACAACATTACATGTTCCAAATCAGTTTTTAAAAAACTAATAAAAAACTGATAAAAAAAAAAATCTGCCTAGGTGTCACCTATACACCTCAAAAACTCCTGCCTATACAAATCTTCACAATATAACACAAAATCCCTGGTGTATAGTCACACTTCGGTAGGTAGCACCTCAAAACACCAACAATTGTTTGTTTGTTAGAGGTTCACTATTAATAACCTATCAGTTAATCGTCTACCCTTCTAACTGCTACTAGGGAGACTGTAACCATTGAATTGGTTAATGAACAGCACCTTTCAACTTAAGGTACTCTTATGCCCAATTTTTTTGGCCCCAGGCTGATGACAGCCTAGAAAAACTGCAGGCTTCCAAGGCTGCAGAAAAGTCTTTAGTGGCAGCTATCCCCCAACCACAACAACATTTTGGTACTACTCTTCCTTCAATCAAAGAGCAAGATGTCAGTCTGTACAAAGACAAGGGCAAAGATGATTTTCACACGCTTCAAGAGGTTGTGGAGGAAAGACTGCCCAGGCAGTAACTCCCTTTTTCCCCTCAGCCACAGCCCCAAAACCTCTCTGAGCACTTTGCTCACAAGACCCCAGTGGAAGGCAGATTGACCAAGTATTTGCAAGAATGGCACACCATTACTTCAGATGCATGAGCATTACAAACAGTTGACCAAGGGTACTGTCTCCCATTCCTAAAGAGGCATCCAGATTGTCACCTGAGTGAAAACTCTCTTTGAGATCCAGATCAGCGCCAAATCAGGAGATTCTTTGCCTGTTGAAGAAAGGTGCTGTGCAAAAGGCACCTGTAGTGTAACGGAACCAGGGTTGGTATTCCACCAATCTCCTGGTGCCCAAAAAAGACAGAGGACTGCAACCCATCCTGGACCTGATGCGCTTGATCAAGTTCCTCAGGAAGGACACATTTAAACATGGTCACTCTTTCGCAGATTCTCCAGGCCCTTCAGCTCCAGGACTCCATGGCCCTCATTACGAGTTTGGTGGTAAGGTACGGCCCTTACCGTCATGGAGCAAATACAGTGTCTGTGTTGCCACAAGGCCTCTATTAGAGGGCGATTAGGAGTACGCGGGCACGAGCTTTGCGCCATTCTGTAAAAGGGTGTAAAATCGCCCTTAGCGGCATTGCGCGAAGTGCAGATAGCTCCACCGCCATCCAAGCCATCGGCATTAGCGGTGACCGCAATAAGCGGTCAACGCTAATAAGCGGAACCGAAAGTAGCGTCATCGCACTGGAACGGGAAAGAGCACAGCGGCCATCTTTAAAAACACAATCCATTGCCATCCTCTGTAACCAGGAGCCATCTCACCACCACACCTCTACCACACCTCTACCACTACCTGCAGAATCTTACCATGCCCAAAGCACTCAAAGAAAGTGCAGAGCGCTTGCGCAAGGAGCGCTTCTCACCAGAGGAGCTGAATATGCTGGCCAAGACGCTGCAAGAGCATGCTGATGTCGTATTCTCCACCAACATGTCTCGACCTGCAGTGCAGCGGAAGAAGGAGATATGGGCGGTGGTGGCGCAGAAGGTAAGTGCCGTTGGCACCACCCCCTGCACCCCTAAAGATGCCCGGAAGCGCTGGCACGACCTGCGTTTACACATGCGGAACATCCTCTCGGCCAACCGCAAGCAGGCGATGGCAACAGGTGGAGGTGCGGACTCCCCCATTAAGATGCAACCCTGGGAGGAGATCTGCGCAAGCACCATTGGGATTGAGGCTATTGATGGAGTGGGGGACATGGAGCAAGGAGCCCCGTCATCGGCCGATGCAGGTAGGTGTCCCAAATGAAACACTGCAATGACCAACTCGATGATGTCCCCCTGAACTGACAGTGCAATGATGGAAAGCAGGGTCCACCAGACACATATTTGCAAGACTGCCTACAGGCAGTGCACAGCATATCTTGTCCACATGCATGATGCACCCTATATATGTCCCATCCCAGACGCATCCCTGCATCACCCTCCCAAAAGCCAAGCAACCCATATGTCAGTACCCCAATGCCAATCAACTGCCATTCCATATCAATGCAGCTACCCCAATGCATGCCTGATGCATGTAGACCCATCACTAAGCCTCTCCCTCTCTTGGTCCCCCACAGGCACGCCATTAGACAGCGATGACCAGAACACCAGGGAGGATGCTGCAACACCACACAAGAAAGCCAGGGGCACGGAGGGAGAAAACCGCCCCTCTACATCAAGGGGAAGAGGGCAACCTCGACCACAGCGGAAGGGCAAGACAACCCGAGAACCCACAGCACCAACGTGCACTACAGCCCCCACCACAGCACCCACACCAGCCACCAACACACTGGAGCCAGTGGCAGAAGGCACTATATCGGCTGCCATTAGTACTGTGGGGGAGACAGCTGCCACAGCAGCCGTGTCCGATGATGAAGCAGATGTTCTGCCACATGGCACAACCACCACTATATGCCCCCCGCATTCACCACACCTCTCCCCATCCAGCATACACGACAGCAACAGCCATGAGCTGTCTCCTGGGGACTCATGGCCCGGTAGTTTCAGCCCCACGCCAACCGTACATGATGAACGAACCATGTCGGTAGCACCTCATACATCCCCCAGTGTCGTGAACAGCCAAGAGGGGATCAGGGCTATCCAGAAGCGGCAGAAGGAGTTGACAGGGCTGTTGACACAGCACATTACAGAATGTGGCCAGGCAAGGGATGAGATGAGGGAACGTGCTTCATCCCTCAAATCTGCAATTGAGACCTCCTCAAAAGACATCTGCAGTGAATTGGTAGCAGTGCAGCAGGTCCTCTCCCAAATGGTGGCAGCAATGGAGGCCATGCGTCCGGCACAGGTGGCAGAACAACCTGGGACATCTTCCAATGCAGCTCCAGTAAGTCCAGCCCCCTGTGTAGGTCTGGCCGGAACCTGCGCAGGTCGGGCAGGGGTCCACCTGCTGCCGGAGGAGAAGGGCTGTAGGTTCAGCCAGGCATTCTGGTCCCATGTGGACTTATGGTGCATGCCAGTGCACATCATGTGTGGGGAAGTTGAGGGGGGAGCGGAAGGGGGGAGAGGGTGTGTGAGGAAGCTGAGGGGGGAGAGGGTGTGTGTGGAAGTTGAGGGGGGAGGGAAGGGGGAGAGGGTGTGTGGGGAAGTTGAGGGGGGAGGGGGGAGAGGGTGTGTGGGGAAGTTGAGGGGGAAGGGGGAGAGGGTATGTGGGGAAGTTGCGGGGGAGGGGGGAGTGGGTGTGTTGGGTTGAGGGCTTGTGCACTTGTTAGTTACATATTCTGAATATACTTGTTATGAAATCTGAATTCACATGTGAGGACATTGCTTATTGTGTACGTGTGCTTTATTGGTGAACAGTCTACAGTGTCTATGTCCCTGACACACCCAGTGCCCTGATTTCCACCTCCATGTCACACTCCCCATCGATGTGTGCTAGAAACATTGGTCAATCAGAGTCTGACGCATGGCACGTCCCTCCTTTGCATCGCTGCCTCCCTGAAGTGCAGCCCCATCTCCACCCTCCTTGAATCCTCATCATTAGGTGGTTGCAGTTCACCGTCAGGGGGCAGAGGCACATTCCGTCTGATGCACATATTGTGTAGCATGACACATGCCATGATGATCTTGCCCACCTTCTCATGGCCGTACAGGAGTGCCCCACCAGACCTGCTGAGGCAGCGAAACCGTGCCTTCAAGAGGCCAAAGGTCTGCTCAATCACCAGACGGGTACGTGTATGCGCACGATTGTAGTCCTCCTTGTGCCTGTTCTGCGGGTTCCGGACTGGGGTAAGGAACCACCTCTTCAAGGGATAGCCTGCATCACTTACATGTGGGCAACAATGATTATGTATGAGTCCTCACATCACATGGGACCTGTATCAATGACACCATAGCATGCATTCATTTCCTGTATGCACCCACAGATCCATGCATTAATAGAGACACATGATGTGGCTGCTATGTGTGTATTCCTCTTATAGGTAGGTGTGCGTGCCATCGTCTAGTGGGCGCAGGGGGGGGGCAATTCCTTGTGAGTGCTCATGCACTGTGGAAGTCTACGATGGTTGTTCCCATGGTCTGGGTGATGTGCAGTGATATGTATGCTACCATCCTGTCAACGTAGATGGCAGCGTCATGATGATCTCACTCTGCACGACAAATGGTGACATGCTGTTTGGGTGGACCTCTGTGTTGGTGTAGGGGTGTGCATGTATTCTGCCCTCATGTGGCTCCTTTGTACGCAGTAATGGAGACCTGTCCTTTTTGATTATGGTATTTGGCGCTGTGCATTGGCCATCCTCATTGCTTGTTGCTGCATTGTGCTGTGGGGTCTACGGTCTGATTATGTGCAGTGTACATGTTGATGGCTGTGTAATGGGTGTTGCACTGCATCATTTTCGTGGTAGTGCAGCTTACGTCTTGTATTTTGTGCTCAGGTGTCGGGTCAAGTCTGGCCTGCTTTGGGGTATGAGCATGGTACGTCCTCTCAGGTACTCTCAGCCAGGTGAAGTATGCATCTCTCCCTCCCCCCATCTCAGCCAGGTGAAGTATGCATCTCTCCCCCCAATCACCTACCCACATCGCATTTCCATGAGCCTGACATGCAACTCACCTAGAAGCCAGGATCTCTGCCCTGCATGTCGCTCCATGTAGCGTGGTATCGTGGAGTTCCGCAAGAACATTGAATCATGGGTTGATCCGGGAAATCGGGCACAACAATGTGTGATGATCTTGTTTGAGTCGCATACCATTTGCACGTTGATGGAGTGGTATAACTTACGGTTGCGGTACACTACCTCCATGGCATGTGGGACCACCAATTCGACATGGGTGCAGTCGATGGCGCCAATGCAACCAGGGATGCCGACCAGTGAATGGAAACCAACTTTGGTGTTGGAGATCTCCTGGGCTGTCCGTGGTAGGAAAATGTGGTCGCCTGTGTGCTTCAGGAGGACATTAAGCACTTGGTTCAGCGTACCTGAGAATAATGGTTGTGATATGCCATGCATGTGCCCCACTGTGTGCTAGTAGGTGCCTGTGGCCAGGAAGTGGAGCACAGACACTACCTTCAGTAGAGGTGGGATGGCGGGGCGTATTTCAATCAGGCTGATGATGTCGTTATGTATCATGTCCACAATGGTGGTGATGGAGTCCCGGTCCAGAGGGTAAAGGGCGTGGATCTGCTCAGGGGTTAGGTTGAATGGACTGGCTCGGATGCGAGGGATTGGGGGATGCCTGCGTGGTACCACTGGCTGCACTGGTGGGGTATGCTGGGCCTGCCTCACCCTTCTTCTCCTCCTGTGTCTCCTCTGTGTTGTTGGTGTTGTTGATGTTGCAGCAGTTCCACTGCAATCATGTCCTCCAGCCCCAGCATTGCTAGTAGTATTGGAATCATTTTGGTGTGTGACTGGGTGTGGGAAGGAGGTGGGCTGTGCTCCTTTTGTGCTGGCCCAGTCTATATTGCCTCCACCTGTGCTGATTGTGTGCACCTGTTGCAGTTGGGAACACTGCACATGGCCGTTTACGGGTGGTCCGCGATGCTGGTATTTACTCCATGCCGGTAGGTAGTTTTCGGGCTTCAGTAGGCCTGTTTACGCCATGACGGTATTTCAGGCATGAAGGGTCGCGTGCCCGTGCCCATGCCGCTATTTGAAACACCGTTAGTTACGGTGCCGCTAATAGCGGGTTGGTGGGTCGTAATGGCCCGGAACGGTAAACGATGCCGGTGATCGTTTACCGGCATTGTTTATCCCTTACCTCCAACCTCGTAATGTCCCCCCATGTGTTAGTCGATCTTCAGGATGCTTTCATGTGCCTATACATCCCAGACACAGGAAGTGCCAAAGGTTCGCCATTGGCAGTTCTCACTGTCAGTTTTGAGTACTGCCTTTCGGCTTACTTCTGCCCCAGGTTGATGGCGGTGGTGGTAGTGAATCTAAAGTGGGGAGAAATTCACATCTTTCCTTACCTAGATGACTGGCTGATCAGAGCTTGTTACCCTGAGCAGGCTCTGGAACATCTCAATAGTACCTGCCACTCCCTCCACAAACTGGGCTTCTCCCTCAACTTCAAGAAATCCCAGGTGACATCTTCTCAAAAGCTTCAATTTATTGGGACTGTCCTAGACTTTTCCTCAGGGAAGGCTTCGAAATCAGAGTTGAATGCTCATCATATCTTGCAGATGGTAATGAGATTTCAAAACGCCCAACATCTACCGGCATTCAACGTTTCTGAGGTTGCTGGGCCTCATGGCATCTCTCCAGTGAGCTCTCCGATCCCAATGGTCACAGTTCTAAGGCAGGATGACTAGCCTTCTTCAGGTCCCGAGCAAGGTAGCACTGGACCTCCTGTGGTGAGCCTGCAGGGAGAATGTGATGATCAGGGAACCTTTTTGGCAACCCTAGCTGGAGATAACTGTAATCACAGATGATTTCCTCATGGGTTGGGGAGCACACATGAGCGATCTGACGATGAGTGGGCTATGGTCCCCTGCAGAATCAAAACTACACATAAACCTATTTGAGCTGAGGACAATCAGACTAGCCCAGATTGCCTTTTTGCCTTCTATACAGGGAAAGAACATTCTGATGGATGACACAGTGGCCATGCATTACCTCAACAAGAGGTGGTGTAGGGTCCTTAACACTGTGCAAGGAGGCAATGCAGCTCTGTTTGTTTTTGGACTCTACAAAACAGGATATCTATGTCGGCTGTTTATCTAGTCGGGAAAGAGAATACAACTACAGATTATTTGAGCAGGCAGAGCACAACCTCCCATGAGTGGGGGTTTGCTCAGGACATCCATCTATAGGTCTTTGCGCCTTGGGGACCCCTCAAGTTGATCTGTTTGTGTCCATTTCAACAGAAAGTACAACATGTTCTGCTCCAAGAAATTTGTTCACAGAGGAGCACTGGGAGACGTATTCGTAGTGGGCTGGGTATTTCCACTTCTGTACATGTTTCCACCAGTCCCCGTCATTTCTCATGTCATCAGGAGGTTGAGGAAATTCAGGAAATCCATTATCCTGATTGCCCGGAATTGGGCCAGGAGACTGTGTTAGCTGAACCTTATAGACATGTCCATCTGCCCTCCATTCTGTCTTCTAAGGAGAGTGGATCTTCTCACAAGAACGGGGTCGTCCTCTTCACCAAGGAATCAGAACATTGAACCTTCACACCTGGTTTTTGAGAGGCTAAGATATAAAGATTGGGACCTTCCAGCAGACATTATAGAGATGTTTAGTTCGGCTAGAAGACCAGCATCTAAAGCTCTATACAGTTGCTGTTGAAACAAATTTTGCAGCAGGTGTAGAGCTAAAGATATAGGTCCTTTCTCTTGCAATATCCTTGCAGTGCTTTCTTTTTTACTGCACCTATCCCACCAGGGGCTGCAGGTGGCTACTGTTAATGGATACGGTATCAATATTCAAACTCACACTGGAACAAGGCTCTTACTTTAAGGCGCATATTGTAATGCAAATCCTGAAAGGACTAATTAATATTTTCCTGCAGGTCCCTTTTGTGGTTCTGTCCTGGGATTTCTATCTGGTTCTTAGATTCCTAATGGGAGCGCCATTTGAAAGGCTCTATTCCTGTATTCTCCGGCTGCTAACATGGAAAACTATATTGTTAGTGGCTATAACTTATGCTCACAGGGTTAGTGAGCTACAATCCCTATCCTGCAAACCACCTTTCACAGTGTTCACCAAGGAGAAGGTAGTTTTGAGGATTTGTCCCTCTTTCCTTCCTAAGGTGGTTTCTGAGTTTCACTTATCTCAGAAGATCACACTACCAGCATTCTACCCCCTTCCTCACCCTTCTGAGGATGAAGAGAGGTTGCACAGGCTTGGGCCCAAAAAAGACTGCTTGGCTTCTACATCTCAAGGATTTCACCAATTAGACAAGACGATCAGTTGTTCATTGGCTACTGTGAGAAACCTGAGGGTGTTCTCACTGGTAGACCCTGGGGATCCTTTGTTCAGGTAGCCAGAGGAGGGCCATTGCGCTTGGATCTCAAACCTGGGGGCGGACAAGCGAGGGAGGATCACCTGGGCAAGGGGCCTTTGGGGCCCGCTGAACGAATGCCCTTGTGCGAGACGCGGTATCCCCTTCTTTTCCATACACCCCTACCCGACAACCCCGCAGTCTTTATGGGACATTGCCACCACAGTCCCATCCTACCCCAGTAGTTTCCTTTAAGAAAAGGCAGGAGAAAACACATTAATCCACCACGATATACCTGTTCTCCCCTTTCTGACAATAATCTACCCTCCTCTTCAGTGAAACACTACAAACTCCATAATCCCCGTTTTTTTGTTTAAAAACCTTTTTATAATTATTTAACTGACTTTTTACCAAGATCCACAACCCACTACATTTCCCAGACTCCCCTTCATTCAATCTGCCCTCCAAATACTATGAAGAAGTGGTGACAAGAAGGAATGAGCATTACCCAAGGGAATCCCTGGGCCATTGACTCCTATGGACGACCACCATTTTGTCACACTAACGAGGCCAGGCAGAGTCAGGCAGGCCCAATCTTAACCACACCTGCAGCCTGTTCATATCACACAGGTGCTTAAAAGTTATTCAATTAGACTGTACTAATAGTTGTTCCCCTGTAACAATGGAACACATATACTGTATTATTATCTTTTAACATCTTTTTTGCTCCCGGAGGAGTCTTCTTTATGTAATCTGTATCTAAGTGAATATTCTGTAACAGCGCCACGATGCCTGAGGGCCATTGTGCGCTTTATAAATTGAAATAAATAGATAAAATAAAAGGGGCCTGCAAAGAGAGAGAAGGCAGTTGCTCTTGGGTGCATAGGAGGGAGGCTGCAAGGCTGAGTCCGGCAGGGGATCCCTACCACAGACCCAAGCACACCAAGAAGCAGGAGGAAGTAGAGGAAACCGTGGAGAGTGCCCGGAGGAGGAGGAGGAGGAGGAGGAGGAGGAGGAGGAGGAGGAGGAGGAGGGTCGAGGTGCTGAGCCAGTACCTGTGTGGGGCTACAGCCCAGCTAAGGAGCCTTACCTCCCTAGGGCTAAAGAAGGCCAGCAGCCTGCTGGTCGTATTTACTGCAACGCTTGCTTCCCCTGGGCATGTGAAAGGAAGTCCAGGTGCAGGAAGGGCAGATGGTGAGACCCTGACCTCCTACCAGAACTCTTCCCTCCCTACCCCCCAGGGAGCTACCCACCAGCACCACGCTAGCCACGTCAGTCTCACGACGGATGAAGAGAGGAACCTGGTAAGCGTGTGGGTGACTGGAACTGGGGATCGAAGCAGAAGGGGTACTCGAGTGCGAGAAAGGGAAACCCTGAGTAAATATAAAGCAACTACAAGTCCCAAGAGGCATTGGGGCAAATGTGAAAACCAGTACAGCTCGAGCCCGGCTGATGGAAGCGTACAAAAGGAATAATGAGAGCGGAATAATGGTCAGAGTGGACAGGCTGGGGTTCTCGTAAAAGTCCTCGCCCACTCGAAAGTCAACGAATAGTGGAAGGCCAAGCGGCTCGTGCCCAACAGAGAGAAGCCAAGGCGTAAGAGCCACTGAAAAAGGTTTGAGCCCGACGGAGGGGAGCCTTATGAGATAGTAGGACTGTGTGAAGCCTGACTGGGGTCTTTAGAGAATGCCTGACTGGGGGGCTTAAGGGAAAGCATGACTGGGGGCTTAAGGGAAAGCCTGACTGGGGCTGAGACCCAGACCTGGGTAAGGGAAGAACCTAAGGGGTATAGAATGAATTACTTTCTTTTGAACTATGTTACAATGGCAATGTGAACCTGACTGAGAGATGCCAAGAAGAAAGCTAAGGGAGGTGAATACCGTACTGTGATAAAGCCAAGAAGACTGCTAAGGGAAGTGAATCCCACATTGTGATAATACCCACGTGAACTGTGTTGTTTGGCAAATGTGAACCCGATTGATGGATGCCTGCGAATTAGGGTGAGCAGTAAAAGACCTGTGAACATTGTGACGACAAGTATGAACCCGACTGAGGGATATCCATAGTGAGTGGTTGGTCTGAGCCCGACAGAGGGGAGGCTAACGTTGAGAGAACGATCAGAGACCGGCTGAGGGGGATCCACAGGTGAAGAGTAGTCGCACGACGTGAAGATAAGTAGAAGGAACTTTTGTTTTGTTGTTTATGGCATATCAGGCCTTCTAAAGCAAGAGACTTTGTATGAAAGAGACTTAAACACAGAAGGTCCTGATATTAAGGAAAAGGAACTGTAACCTTGAGCTGGAAAAGTCCAGGAGTGTACTGTGCTCAAGAGTCCCGCCTTGTCCCGTGCTAAAAATGTGGGGAAGGGAGACCACAGCCTTAACATCCTGACTGATAATTTTGTGAACACTTCTTTCTTTTCTTGTGAACATTACCCCACATTATTTTGTAGCATAGCGGTGAGGTGTCTGTCTTACTTTGATACCATGCCTTCCTTAAACTACCGTGGTCACAAATTAGGTCAAGCTGTGACCAAACAAACACTGTCAAGATGGATCATCCTATACATTACGGAGTGCAAGTTCATTGTTGGAAAAGAGGTCCCATATCATTTAAGAGCCCATTCCACCAGGGGAGTGGCACCCACTTGGGTTCTACTAAGAGGTGTACCAGTGCAGGACATTTGTAATGCTGCAACATGGTCCTTCCTCTGTATTTTCTCAAAGCGCTATTGCTTAAATACGCTGTTGGGTCAGGACGCTCAATTTGGAAGAGCGGTTCTGCACAACCTTATGTGCTGATGGCAGCAACATAAGAATCTGCTTCTGCCATCTCCATCTTCAAAACTGCAATGGGAGCCTATCTAAGATGAGGAATCCGTGGGAGGACACAATCCATTAGAAAAACAACTGACTTACCCCTGGTAATATTCTTTCTAATAGATGTTCCTCCCACAGATTCCTCATTGCCCTCCCAACCTACCCCTCTGAATGTGAGCAAATTCTCATTTAATCTCTTTCAGCGCCCATACACGGTTACCTAACTCCTCAAGGCGGCTGAGCACAGAGCAGAAAAACTAGGAGCTGAGTTACATACCATATATACTTTCATCGACGTCACATCCGAACGCGGGAATGGTAACCATCGAGGGACATCGATGCTGATGACGCACATTGCCCCCTGTTGTCGAAATCTTTTACCGAGACTGCAAAGCAGGATATAAATATATCTAAGATGAGGAATCTGTGGGGGGGAAATCAGAAAGAACATTACCAGGCGTAAGTAATTTGTTCTCCATTTTCTTCTCCTATGTGGGACATTAGGGAGAGGCTCCTGTCGTGGCTTGGGGCCCACTACTTGAAGCACCGCTCCACTCGCCAAGCAAGCTTTCACCATATGGTGACATTGACCATAGGGTGGTCTTGTACTTGGGAGTGAGGGGGGATTTATGAAGTGCAAACATTCACCAGCCGCTGCTAATGATTTAGAAGGACACTGGTTAATGAAATCTATGTTTTCCCCTGTTTTCTGAAGGAGAGTCGGTAGGTTGTTGGTCTCCCTAAGGGTAAGGAGGAGATGACTCCACAATTTGGATGGCAGAACATGAAAATCCAGGGCCACCCCACCGAGTCTTTCTCCATCTCGATATAAACAACATGCAGGAATTCTGAGATCTTAGGTGCCTGCTAGGTTGGCATCAAAGTAGAATTTGATAATGACGCCCATGCACCAATTTGTGAACCAGACAGATGCTGTAAAAGATCCTTTGTTTAACCAACAGTCAGCAGAAGACATGCAAGGCCAGTGAAACATGGTGAAATGCTTCAAGCCCATCAAGAGTCTGCCTGTGGTATTCTGTATATGTTGTAGTCTGGATAAGACGTATTTTGAAATCCCAAGATAGGCAACATTGCCAAAAATCGATTTGGAAGAAAATAAATGCATTAATAATTGTGATTGTGCCCTTGGTGGTCATGGGTGTCTGTAGGAGTAAAGGGTATGTAAATACTCTATGACTGCCCCTTCGTTAGTGCAAGGAGCCTGTTGTGGTGATATTGGGATTCCCAAGGTTAGGCAGTGGACATTACTCTACAAACATCCATTCAGCAAATGAATGATGGATGCAGTTTCCACCATAGGTCCATGCAGATCCCATGACGTACATATTTTACATACCCACCAAACATCTGCATTCTGCTAATGATCGACCATAGTGAGAAACCATGGTAAAATGTTCCCAAACTCAAGCACACTTTGCTTTTAGAGTTGCGATGCACCTTATATGAAAAACATATTTGCTTACGTGTTGAATTATCCTGTATTCTCAACACTTTGTGCCTATGTCCCATGCCCCAGGTTAGGTGACACTGGGGAAATGATGGGGGCCTGATGCCACCACCAGATATGTGATTAAGGGCCAGGAGGAGGAATAGAAGGAGCCTCACAGGCCTCCCAGCCCATCTCTAACCTGTTACTTGCCCCACCACTCTGATACTCCCGGTGGCATGTGGAATTCACAAGCCTAAAGAACACCAAAGTAATTGGCAATGTTTCCAAGGATCGTCATGCCCCGTGCCAGTATGCTCAGCTGAAGTGCCAAGGACTGTGTTGCTACATCATTGGTTGACTGTAATGGGCAGCCGGCTTGTGCCGTGTTGCATGTTCCCACTCCTGGTATTTGTATTTTGTATTTATTTGTATTTATTTATTTGTATTGCGCTCCTTGCCCAAAGGCTTACGGGCGCATGTTTGGTAGGCAGTAGCAAGTTACAGAGAGGACGTTTCAGGTTACAGACAGGGTCCTGCATTAGGCGCACCAGGTGTTATGTCACGCGGGAGACGGGGGTCTGCCGCTCTCTTCCCCTCCTGGCGAGTCTATCCGCGCATCTGCTTCCGGGGGCTCGCCGGGAGGGGAGTGGCGGGCTACAGGGCTGGCGGCCTTCGGCGCATGCGCGGAAGGCCTCTCTCTCGGCTCCGCGCATGCGCCGTGGGCCGAACTCATCTCCCTAGCGGGGCTTGCTTCTCAAGCCTCGTTATGGGTCCGCCGGCGTCCGGAAACGGAACGGCTTGCGTCCCAGGCCTTTCGGGCGCCGGCGGCCCATAAAAGAGGCCGCAATTCACAGCGAGTCGCGTCTCAACGCGGTTCGCTTCGCTCGCCTCGTTGTTCCTGCCTCTTACTTACCTGCGGCCTGTCCTGGGCCAGCTTGCCTCCTGCACTTACCTGTGGCCTGTCCTGGGTCAGCTTACCTCCATTCCTTACCCGTAGCCTGTCCTGGGTCAGCTTACCTTCAGTCCTTACCTGTGGCCTGTCCTGGACCAGCTCTCTTCCAGCCTTACCTGTGGCCTGTCCTGGGTCAGCTTACCTCCATTCCTTACCCGTGGCCTGTCCTGGGTCAGCTTACCTTCAGTCCTTACCTGTGGCCTGTCCTGGGCCAGCCTACCACCTGCCTTTACTTGTGGCCTGTCCTGGGTCAGCCCATCTCCAGCCCTTACCTGTGGCCTGTCCTGGGTCAGCCAGTCTCCAGCCCATACCTGTGGCTTGTCTTGAGCCAGCCTGCCTCCAGCCTTACCTGTGGCCTGTCCTGGGTCAGCCAGTCTCCAGCCCATACCTCTGGCTTGTCTTGAGCCAGCCTGCCTCCAGCCTTACCTGTGGCCAGTCCTGGGTCAGCCTACCTCAGCACTTTCCTGTGGCCTGTCTTGAGCCAACCTACCTCCAGCCTTACCTGGGGCCTGTCCTGAGCCTGCCTGCCTCCAGCCCTGACTTGTTGTCGGCACTGGGTCTGCCCATCTTCAGACTTACCCGGGACTTGCCCAGTACCAGCTAGCCTCCAGCTGTTCTCTCTCTTCCTGTTCTGCCTACCTCCGAACCTAATCCTGCAAACCTCTGGAACTATCAGCACCAACCGGACTTTTCTATCAACTGTAATACCTCACTGTTACATTGGTTCCGGAAGATTCATGATATCTACAATCGGCTCTACCTGAACTACAGTGTCACCAACCTGAGCCATCAATCCTCGAGTCACGCTCATCTGGCGAGTACTTATCGTGACATTGGGGGTCGGTCCAACCTTCACCCAGTTCCTCTTTTGGGTGGTGGAGGGGCTGATTCCTCGTGCCGCTAATTCATCAGTTCCTGGACTCCAGACTGGCGACTTCAGCAAGACCAACCACCAAGATTACAGGTACGCGGTCCTCTCGGGCCGATCAGCTTAACACCAGGGCCTCCCTTGAAGTCCCCAAAATCCTGATCACCCCAAGGCAAGAAACATTTTTGTAGCGCATGTGGAATTTATGTATCTGCCTGGCGTGGTCCGGGTTTTTCATATTCACAGGCTTGTTGAAGTCTGTGGACTGCAAACTCACGCCAAAACTCTGCCAGCAAGCGGGATTAGGGAACCGTTGCAAAATACTGAAAACACAAAAGAAACCATTTCTAGACCCATCGAGACCCCTTCCCAAGTACTTGGAATACCACCTGAGTTGCAGTTACCACCGAACTCGATGACGGCCAAAATCTTCTACTTGCCCATGCTATGCTGTGATTTAATGACAGGCCTTTTGAGCACTTCCTGTTATAATGTCCCAAAGGGGCAAGCCTTGTTAGCACCCGACGTTATGGGGTGCTAAATTCTTCTTAGTGCACATTGCTGGATGGGAGTTGCGCTTGATCTTAGCTGTGGACTAGACTTCTCTCTGTGGGCCTTACTCTGTTCTGGGGATTACTGCATGCTGCTTTCTATTACTGCTGATGGTTGCCATCTCAGATTGTGATCCCCAGATGCAGTGCTGAACTGGGGTTTTGACTTTAGACCAAGGTCCTACCTAGTGAATGTCACGTTGGAATCCTAACACGGAGGCGGGAGGAAAACATTATTTTCGTCCAACACATGAAGGACCGTGCTTCGAATTTTAATGTCATGGGGCCTCATTCCGAGGCTGGCGCTATCCATGGAGTAAATAGCACCATGGTAAGCAACCATGGAGCTATTTACTCCATGGAAATCCGGCATGGTGAATGGATTAATTACCGGTCCATTCCAAGGTTGGAGGGACCGGTAATTCCCCATTCACCATACCGGTTCCCCATCCCCATTCCTGCCCCCATAGGGCTCAATGGGAATGGGGAAGGAGTAAATAACGGCACCGTAAATTACGGTGCCGTAATTTACTCCAAGGTCCCTTTGCGGGTTGGATTTTTAACGCCTGCTAAAAGCAGGCGTTAAATGCCAACCTGCAAAAGGGAACTCGGAATATGGTGGTAAGTGTTAACGGTCACCGTTGCCATTAATGGTGACCGTTAACCCTTACCGCCAGCCTCGGAATGAGGCCCATGGTTTTTTGTTTGTCCTTCATTGCTTCGTGCTACAACTGCTGATCAAAAGCCTGGGTGTGTTCTTTAAAAATAAAAATTTTAAAAAAGACTTGCATTATCCCAACAGCCCGCAGTCTTTTTAAGAATCCAATTTCCGGTAGTTGGCTTGTCTCCATCCGCTCTAAAACTCTGGTGCTCTCTTCTTATGGATGAATTGTTTTATACCATGTTCCAAGATGAGCTTGTTTTTGTTCACTAATAAATTGGTAGGGAAAGAATGCGACCTCAACATTGCAGTGGGATGAAAAAAGATCCACCAAATACGAATAGACTGGTGTCTGATTTAGGTGTGTGGAGAAGGGGGATGGGGCGTAGGCAAGACAATTCATATTACATTATATATGCACATCCCGCGGTATGAATGGGAAAGAAATGAATTAGCATAGGCCATTGGAAGGTTTCCCAAGCACAAATTCTCAGTTGGAGTTTTCTTGTTGCTGCAAAGAGTATTTTCTCCAAAGAAACTAAAAATGACCCACTTCTAAGAGTGGACTTTAAAACCCAGTGAGGTATTTGTTTTGCCGCTTTGCTCCATTGCTGCTCTCTAGGTCCGATTGATTATCTCTCTAAGCAGGATAACGGAGGTGCAATTGTTTGAAGAAGATCACAAAGTGTGTCATCTAGACGAGCTGGGACTTGAACTCTTTCTGGAATCCTACACAGACCACCCGCCTTTGAAACCTTCCACGTGGAAGGTTGCTATCTCCTGAAATCTAGTCTTGACCCATTCTGTCTGTCCTAGGGCACCCAAGAGGGAGCCTTGGCCGAGTAAGACATGCTGCCCAGTGGCAGTTGTGCTTCCTGCCTCATGAGAGAGCAGATTCTCTATTGCTCCAGTGCAGTGTTGTCACTAGGGGGTACTGGGTGCAGCTAGGTTGTTTTTGGGGTCGTCAGTCTGGAATGCAGTCACATACTGGAGGGCAGGGCGCAACACGCAACGCATGCCAGTCTTCGTGAAGAGGTCCTTTTGTTTCTTACCTGCTGTGGTATATTATATGTATATGCCAGCTTTCTAAATATCAGCCATTGAGCATCGGGGGGGGGGGGGGGGCAGAAACAGGACCGTGGCCTACAGGACCGTGGCCTAGGGTGGGCTCTATTCCTTTGTTTCGTGTGCTATTGTGACTGCTCTGTTTTACCTGAAACCCGCACCTATCGTTCTAGATACTATCTTATTTGGCGCAAGGTAAAAAGAACTTACTTGAATAGTGCCTGGAAACCACTCGTGTTCCCCTTTTCATGTCGCCAACTCACCAGAGGTCTAAAATAAGGCCTGCTCTGTTAATGGCATCACCTGGACTGATCAGTAGACACTTTAACACCCGTGGAGGTAGGTATTCTGGTAGCTTGCTTAATCCCACCTGCCCTTTACCCATGTTCACTCACTCCTTTCACTGAAATGGGTTGTGTCCTTTTCAGAGTGGGTGAGAGACCGAGGCGAGTGAGCACACCTGCTGCATAGATTCCTGCTCACGTTCGAGTCCTTTCCCGAGACGAGACGATGAGATTACAAGCATTTGGTTGCAAAACAGTAATGCCTGTTAGTTACAGCACTATGAAGCCCCACTGTGGCGGCTAATTTTACATATATTGTTAGCCCCTAAGACAGCTCAGTGGGTTAACGTTACCGCTGCTTACATGTGTGTGTGTAACTTGCAGATCGCTGTTTGAATCCCCTGCTGGGACAGACCTTCCCCTTCCACTCGCCTGTGGGTTGGAGAGAACATTGTCTATATGAATGCTTTCTTATTATTTGGCATGTTGTTTAACGGAGGTGGTTTCAGAACACTTGCATCAGATGTGATAGAAGGCTGGAGCACAAGTTCTTGGTCGTCCTAAAAGCTTGGAAGGTGGGCCTAGTTTTGGAAGGGCAAGGTTTTTAATCTGTTCCTCGCCTCGCCTAACTGCTTACACGATTGTATCCGCTTTACCAGGGCAAGGTGCTGTCACTTTCTATCGGCTTTTCCCCGTCAGTCTGATCATGTATTTGCCATAGGAGCAGGGGCGTCGCTAGAGTGGGGGGGGGGTGCTATAGCCCCGGATCCTTTGCTTGTAGCCCCGGATTAAAATCACGGGGCTACAAGCAAAGGCTAGCCCCGGGCCCAAACATCCGAACTTTTATTTATTTAATTTGCATTTTTTAAAGCGGGGCATCGAGGCGCTGTTACAGGAATATGTCTCTAAATTGTGTATTTATAACGCGCCTAATACCCCTGGAGATTTTTTTTTTAAGCGCGGACCCGCGGATCGAACCTGTGTTACTTCGTGTCGTCTTGTTTCCAAGGCGAGCACGTTGCTGCTGATCTATCCTCCCGGGACACATTAGTTTTGCTGCTACGTCCCACCTGGCATGCAGGTCAGGAGGCAGGTTAGGAGGCAGGTCAGGAGGCAGCAACGTTTCTGTTTTATATCAAAAATGTGAGTGACATGAGCATAGCTGCCTCCTGGCCCTGCCTGGGCTGCTACTCGTGCTGCTGCCTCATGACACTCTACGCTTGTGCAGCAGGGAGCCGAGCCACTGCCCAGGCACAAACGCACGTGCACTGGGTCTTTTCCTGCATGCGCACTTGCGCAGAACAAGGCAGTAGCAGGTCGCCCAGCCCCGTGCCTGCAGACACTGGTGCATGTTCCCAGTCCCTGCTGCGAGGAACGCGAGCTCACGAGTCTGACGACACCAGTCACCACCTAATCCTGCTCCTGTTTCACCCCCCCAGTCACGTCACCTACCTGCCCCCCCGCCCTGTGAAGCTTCAGTGCCCTGCCAGCCGACTCTGAGCCCCATGCCGGCGGCGGCATGTGCACCAGCGCCAGGCGCAAAGGTAGGTGTGTGTCGCTGTGTCAGTATTGGGCCACCATCATGTCGTAGGGTCTATGACATGACTATGATTGCTTATGTTTCACTCAGTCTGAATATAAATCATTAGGAGTGGGAAGCAATGCGCGGGATGTGTTTTTTTTTACCTTTGGCGGCCAATAGATTTATCATTGTGCAAAGTTGCAAACTGTCTATAGGGCGGCGCTTTCAGTAGAGAACTGAAAATCGATAGGCCAGGCCGTGCACCCCCGAGGCTCTCCCTCCGTCGTGCACAGAGCAAACAGCTGGGAGGCTCCCCCCGGCTGATAGTGGCACAACCCATCCATCAGCACAGCATAAAGGAACACGCAGGGATTCAAAATCAATGCCACCACATACGCAGTAGTGTTCTTTTTCCAAATTCGGGAATATATAAGTAACGGTGAGTCAGCTATGCCGTATGTGTATAATTTTGACTATATGGGACTGCATTCTACACATAACCTGTCACATTGGTCAATACATCAAACGTTCTACTAGAATGCAGCCATAGGGGCATATTTGCTCTAGCATAAAACATGAAAGTTCACTGGTTAAACGTAATGTTAGCAATTCACGCCGCTGGCAGTGGTTTGCACGGTGCGGCTATTGGCCGCATCATTCAGTGTCCAGCAAGTGCTAGGATTACTGTGTTGTGTAAACAGTTACTAGAACGATTGCCAGTTTGCTTGCAACAGTGGTTGAGGCCTGAAGTGATTGCATGCGCGATTGAGGAAGGCAGTGAGCACTGTGTATGTGTGCCCTTGGATGCGGCACCCAGAGGAGCATGAGCATAGCAGTGTGAATTACCCACACTGACTAGCCTCGAACTACACAGCTGTTGCATGTGCCCTATGGTACAGCACCCAGAGGCACAGATACACCACAATCCCTCCTAACTGTACACCTGCCCTCGGTGCCCTGTAGTAAAGTGCCCTCAATCACACCAATACTGCACAATCCCCCGTAACTGTAACTTTCCCGCATGTTGCCTATTGTACATGCGACAGTAGAAGTGGCCCATACTCGCCCATAACTGGGCAACCCCTTTGTGTGCACTCGGGGACGAGAACAGCAGTGCGACATCGCCCTAACCCCACCCCATGCTCTAAACCAGCTGAGAAAGTTGGAATGGGAGCAGTTCAGTTTACTCACAGAAAAATTCGCAAAACAGCTTTTGAGTGCACAGGATCACCCATTTTGCCAAAGCTTGGGCTACTGTGTAAGCTGGCGCTAGAGTTGGAATGCTACCTGTTAGACCTTCCCATTTGAAGGAGGACATTTACTGAGGCCACATATTTCACCGGCTCTGCACAATCTGGACGTGGCCAGGATATGAACGTCATCTCCCTCCTATCTGTACTCTTATGCCAATTGTTTTGGCTTTATGTCTGGTGTTAAAGCACCAGCTAATACCCAAACAATACATTGCAATCATGGTGATTCAGCTACTGTTAGCCTGGGCTCTCCCACCTCTACACCATCCACTCAGGTAGCCAGCTGCTCAGGCATATGTTAATCCTATTTAGAGTACTGGTTGGCGTAAAAACGTCGAAACTAACATTTGTGCTTCTGGGGATACTTGCGTGAGAGCGTGGGCACCGGGTCGCTTAAAGGATAGTTCCGGGACTTTTTTTTTATTGTCCCTACGGGTCGGCCATGTGTTTGTAAGCATAAATCGGTAGATCGTAGGAAACTTTCCTATGGACCTTACCCGACTTTTCGCCCATTATCGCACTCGAAATCAGCCTCCATTTTGTGATAATCCTATCATTCCGCCGCATCGACCTGGCTCACCTGCCTTTGCGGCACTAAATCAAATCCCCCGCCCCTGAAACAGACTTTATCAAAACATTCATATTCCCCGCCTCTATCCGTGACGTGACTGAGCTGCGTAGGCAAACGCGCCCAGGCGTCTTCTACGCGACTCCACACAGACCCCGGAAATCAACACAGATCAGCTCACAATACAGCGCACCACAATTCGGAATATGAAACTGTACTTTGAAATCAAACCGCAAGATTGTAAATGTGGTAAAGTACATTTATTTGACATCAAATGTTTAGAGAATATTCAGCGATTTGCATTTTTATTTGCTCATGTTCCAAAAAGTTCGTATTGAGGAACGCGATGGTCCTTTGCTGTACACAGGGTCTTAGAGCATCTCACAATACAGCACCACAATTCGGAATGTGAAACCGTGGTTTAAAAGCAAACGGCAAGATTGTACATTTGGCAAAGTACGTTTATTGGACATCAAATGTTTAGAGAATATTCAGCGATTTGCATTTTTCTTTGCTCTCGATCCAAATTAGTTCGTCTTGAGGGAAGCGATGTTCGTGTGCAGTACACAGGGTGTTGGTTTACGATAAAAATAAGCTCTTCTGTCGCACTGATAATCGCATGGCTGTTCCAACAACGAGGCACTAGGCCACCACAACGGTAGGTATGTTGCATCTAACCGTTAGTACCGCGTAAGGGCATACTTGTACTTGGCGATCGTCCCATAAAATGGTCAGGGTGGTAACGTTGTTCACGCGGAGAAGCAACTGGCGGCTGTAGAAGCCGTCCGCCGGTGTCTGGTACTCGTGACACAGACAGTAGTGAATGATGTACCTAAAAACATAAAAAATGAAATTAGTCTCACCATCAGATCCTTATTAAAATTATTCATTTCATAGCGAGGACAGCGCTACTGGGTGTACACAAGTGTTTAAAGGCGTGGCGAGGCATGGAGGGGGGGGAGTGGAGTACAAGGTAAGTAGCATAAAATAATAAATAAATAGGGCCAGCTGGTGGCAAGTGCAAGGTAAGTGCAGAACAAGTGCTGGGAAGGGGGGGCTGTAGGATACTGAGACAGTCCCCCAGTGCAGGGGTTGACAGGGAGGCAGTGCAGGTGGAGAGTGGAAGGGCCCAGGACCGAGGTCGCAGACAGTGGACCAGTTGTAGCAGGGGAGAGGGAGAGAGAAAGCAGAAGCAAAGAGGAAGGTTTTGAGGTGCTTCAGTAAAAGCAGATGTTTCTCCTCCAGATAGTGCGCGGTAGAAAACACTATGCCACATAGAACGAACAAGTACAACTGAACCCGTCTTTAAAGCCACTGTATAGTAATGAAATTGCGGTATAAACTCATCAAAAGTTACTTACATTATATTTGCATTTTCCATTGTGTCTCTGTGTAGGGCAGACCCGAAACACCACTCCTTCTTTGCCGACGTTACTTCTTCTAATGAACGTGGCTCATCGTTTAGTTTCTGAAATTTTATTCATTATCTTTTCTTAGTCTTTCAGGATGGTCCCGGCCTGTCAAGGTCAAATCACAATAGAACCTTATATTGGGTCGTGGGCCGTTCCGCCACCCGAGCAAAACATCAAAGCAGCTGACCTTCACTTTGAGCGAGCACACATTTCTAGTTAGCTCCAGTTAGTGTAAGGGCATCTTGTCTGCGTGCCTTTTTTTTTATTGTCCCTATGGGTCGGCCATGTGTTTGTAATACGGAAACATTCTATAATTTTTGTAAAAATGATTTATATTACTGTTTGGTTTAATTGCAATGGGCCTGCAACATGAGGAGACTCGAGAGAACAGACAATCGAATTACAATCATTTAAACCGTGATGTGTATTTCTCAATGAGCTCTGCTTTAGGTGAACATGGAACAGAGGCAATGTTGGGTGGCAATGCAGTTGTCCCCTGCATAGGTTCGTTCACCACTCCATGTATGTGCCTATCGAGGACATCTACGATAAGTCTCTCAATAAACTCATATTGCATATCCTCAAACACTGGTTTGATCACCCATTGTTTACTTCTTTTAGTGAAGGCCTTATTGTAGCGAAGCGTCCCTAAAGTTCCGGTCGTCCTACTTTGTTGACGGCCAACATTATGGTTATGTGCCAAGACCGCTAGAAGAGTCCGATTTATCATGCCTTCCATGCCAAAATGCAATCTTTTGGGCCTGTACTTTAGGCACATATTGTGGAACACCTCCAAATCTCCTGTGTGGCAGAATTCCGTGAGTCCCCTCAAATCTCTTGTTATAGTTTTATCAAATACAATCTTTTCAATGGCCTTGTGAGTGGGTGATGAAGGAATCAACCACTTCTTCTTCCGTGCCTCCTCTGTGGACAAATGGCCATGTTCACATTTGTGGAAATGCTCATTTGTCGACCATCGATGTACGTTGCTACAGTGCAACATTACTGACCGCCATTTTTCCAGTAGAATTTCCAACGACCCTTCACATGTTTTTGAGCTCCACCAAAGATGGTTGCTGATTGACTTGGACCACTGTGAAATACCTTGCATATCTTTTTTTTTTCCTGCAGCCGACAATTTTTTATTGATTGATTTTGCAAGATGCCAAACGTCAAATTGGTGATTTATATTTTTGTACTGTTCTCTCATTGTCTTGGCAATTGAAACGTGTCTGTCCGTGGCTATCAGGTCGATCACCATTCCCTGCGATTGTAGTTCTTGCAATGATGCTACAAAGCCAACTTTCTCCATGGCCACTGAGGATGTACTTTGTGACACCTGCACGACCACCGAACTCACAATTTTCTTACTTTCCATGTCCTGAAAGTGGTAGGTGCAGTACTTGGCTGAAAATCCTGGACTGTCGCATTGTCCATCACCGGCTAGCCTGAAGCGTTTGCCCGCGAATGTACTTTCCATTGACATTTTTTCCATTCTCCAAGCTTCGCTGATGGCTGGAAATAGATAATCGGTTTGGTATTTGTAGAACTGACTTTTCGCAATGAAATGGATTCCCACAAACTGAAAGAAATACTGTAACTTTTTAAAACTTGAACCACTAAAAAGTGCGGCCGCTGCACAAAGTAGATTGCCTGCTGGCAGTTGCCCCAGCATGGGTTGTGCAGACCATGCGAACGGATGATATTGTGTACAGGTGGCATGTATTTTAAGGTTAGTGCCTCGAATTGCACGAGTCACATTAATCAATGGCTCCCCACATACTTCCCCACCAACCCAATGCCCACATTTCATCATCATAATAATATCCATCAAACAGCTATCGAATACAATGAATTTGGCCTCTTTCCTTATACTGTCACTCTGCATCCCAGCTGGTTCGGCCTGTAACGTTGAGGACATGTCACTCGCATGAAAGGTACAATCTCTGATATCGTCTTCCGCTATGCTGAGTGATATTGATGGTGTTTCATTGTCGTCCACTTCATTCTCTTCCATTGCAACATCTGTTCCTTGTCCGGAGATGGGAGAAAAAAACAATGTCTTCAACTTTCGCGTGCTCTTATTTTTTGCGGGTGTGGATTCTGTGAATTGATCTACGACTGCATCCAAACTACCAGGAGGACATTCACTATCAATGGCTGGTGGTGGTATAGCTCCGTTGTCAATCACTTCATATTCTTCCCATTGGCACGATGCATCTCCAGTCTCAAGTCCCTGCCAAAAGGTTTGACAAGCAACATCTCTCGTTCGCTTCACTGTCTGTGTAGATCTAGTTCTTACACCCACTCGCAACTAGAGGACAGATTAGAAAAGGGATGTTCAGTTTAAACACAATTTACAGTATTGAACTATTGACAGTGAAAGACAACATAATATAGTGAACAGGACACTAACTTTCTTTTGCTTTCTTTTCTTTGAAACTTTCTTTCCTCGAACTTCAACATCTGGACGCTGTTGCTCCGACTCGTGTGTGCATGTCTCCACTTCCTCTCGCGCTGCAACGACTATACTTTCATGATAAGCACATCCATCACTCACTGAGGCTCCATCGACTCGCTGAAACATAGAACTTTCATTAGTATGTATAATAATATTGAAAACACAAAATGTACTTGGGGACCAATACCCATACGTACATCTCAATAGCAAAACACGAATGAACGCATTGTGTAGAACATTCAAACGACAATAGTTCACGCATTGTTGATCTAGTTAGATTGAACTGTCAAGATCCATACCTCGGGCTCCGCATAGACTTCCATTGATGATATTATTGAAGATGACGCTTCAGCAACTCCCTGAAACACAGTAATTGCATTAGTATGGTTTTCTATTTTGTTTAAAAGAACATAAACTTTCTGCAGGCGTCAACGGCTCATCTAAATAGACCTGCACAAATGATCAGTTGTCTAAAATAAATAATGGATATCCAAATATGATTCGATTTGCTCCATCGTTGGAAGTGTCACCACCCAGAGATCTGCATCAACTACTAGGGGTGATGTTCTTGTTGAAGAAGCTCCGTCAGCTCCCTGAAACATAGTACTTGCGTTAATAAAGAAGGAAGTATAGCGGATGTAATCACGTCATTTGATCTCGCATGATTGATCTGTCAGTATCCATACCTCGAAATGCATAAGAACATCAAGGGACGCTGTAACTGCGGTGCACACTTCTGCAAGCTGTTGCGCCGACCCGTAACTGCATGCTCCCCCTTCCTCTTGGACTAATGCTCCATCGACTCCCTGAAACATAGGACTTTCATTAGTAATGAACACAATATTGAAAAAAGAAGACACATAGGAGGGCGACGACAGAAGGACATACCAATGGCTAAAAACGAAAGAAACATTGTGTGTAACAATCACGCTACAAGAATGCAAGATCTGATGATCTCCATCGATGGAACTGTCCGGAAACGTACCTCGAGCATCTGAGTGACATCTACGGTTGTCGTCAATGCGTTGGACTCCTCAGCATCTCCCTGAAAGACAGTACTTGCATTATTTTGGATAACAATAATTATAACTGAAAACAAAGACTAGAGGACGAGTACTGTGGTGTACCATTAGGTAAAATAATTACACGATCAATTAAAACTATTGATTTACATGCCTAAAACAAGTCAGTGTCAGAATAGCTAAGTAAGATTACCCGATAGGCGCTTGAAGTGGCTGATGACTGCAATAACGACACGGATGGAGAATCTTCAGCCTTCATATTGAGTGGATACATAAATGGGGAAATTATTGTTAGCTAATGCTACACACTACCGCAATGCCGAGAGATAAATACGTAAACTTGACTCACCAGTGGAGGGATGTGGACGAATAGAGTGGGAATAGCGGTTGAGAGCAATTTTCGCCTCGCTCGCGGTGTTTTCGTCCTTATTAGCAATGATGTGGAGTACATGTCTGGGCTAAAGTGCCTGCTGCAGATGCGGTATCGATCACCCCTCTTGTCCGCAAAGACTTCTAGGACTCTACTTTCTATCTCAGAGGCTGGATATCCGCAATATCGGACCCATTCTCTTATCTGATCTATTGTCTAAAACATGCATTATAGTACCTTCAGATTTGTTATGGGTCTTCGAAGGGCAACCGCCAATGGAACAGGCAGGCATTATGGAAAGTTCTGAAAAGTAAAGATCAACAATTCTCTATGAATACCAATGTGTTAAAACATTAAATGACACATAAAAGGTTCAATGCAAGGTCCGTTTTGGTTCTTGGAACTATACATGTTATTCACATGCGGATAAGTATTTCAATAACTTTCAAAAAATAGAAAAAGTAATTTGACTAAACTCAGAACATGTGACTAGTTCCTTGCATGTACTGTCGTGAACGAAAAGAAAACATGGATGCAATTTGATGACTACTAGCAAATAGATATAAATTAAAAAATTGGACGCAAAATGATTATGGTACATGGACTTACCTTGACGAACAAACAGTTAGATGCAGGGATCAGAGTAGTTTCTTGTCGTAGAACAGGGAGCAGTTCACAGGTTGCAAACTGACGAGTTTGCTCAAAGTGGTCACGGAAGTTCACAGAGACGAAGAGCAGATAACCAGCACCTTCACGGGTTGACTAGCAAAGCGCAAAGAAGTTCTCATTAGAAATATGAAGTGGGTTATAAAGAATTCGAAACAGGGGTGTGTTTGTGAATGAATGACGTGTATATGTCGTGGCATTATGCGGTCTGCAGGGGGCCGTCCAGCGTGAGCGGGGATGCTTGGCAGGAGACACGGGGTCTGGAGGTAGACATGGGAACAACAACCCATGCTCTATAGACCACTTTGAAGTGTACATGGTCTTTGGCACCTCTTGGCCTTTATCGCTCCCTGACAGCTCCACTTGCCAGCACAAGTACCCCGGTGCGAACTGCCTTTGATAGGGCGGGGGGTGGATCGGGGCGGTGGTCGTGCAGACAAGACACAGGAAGACTCGTGAATGGAGACACACTTATGTGGATTGCAGGGGGCCGTCCAGCGTGAGGGGGGATGCTTGGCAGGAGACACGGGGTCTGGAGGTAGACATGGGAACAACAACCCATGCTCTATAGACCACTTTGAAGTGTACATGGTCTTTGGCACCTCTTGGCCTTTATCGCTCCCTGACAGCTCCACTTGCCAGCACAAGTACCCCGGTGCGAACTGCCTTTGATAGGGCGGGGGGTGGATCGGGGCGGTGGTCGTGCAGACAAGACCCGTTTGCCGCAGGGCCTCACCAAGGAGAGGCCATCTAACTGAATGTAAGAGGATGGCTGCAGGATCTACTACATGGAATGCAGGGGGGTGAGTTTATAAATACCTCACCCTCCCAGGAGAATATACACTAGATTCATTTAAAAAATCAAAACAACCATTGTTAAAATATATGTTGGGCTTTATTTTAGATTTTAATTAAACATAAATAATAAACATTACACATTGTAAAGTTGAGGTTGCAGCACATCGAGGGAAAATCCGCGGTATTGTCCACTGTCACTGGGGAAATGTTGTCTAATGGCAAGTACCGCACAGGCAGGTATTACTCTCCGAACGCGGTGTCCGAGCCTCCCGTGAAGCCACCAAGTGAAGCAACGATAGGCCACCAGCCTGTACCACCTGTGAAAAAAAAAGATGCAAACTGTATTAAACTGACCAAACTTTCTTATCAATGTCGATTCAGGTAACACATGTCATTTTTCTTAGAAAAAAATTATATCTAGAAAATGCACTATATGGAACAAATTTACATGCGTTCGAATGATATGTAAATGTAATTTTATATGTGGGAGACGACCATGAAATAGTGGTGGCATCACTGACATCACAAACAGAGTATACTTACTCGTTACTCGGATTACGCGGACGAACAGTGCCGCGAAGTTCGTGCATAAGCACCATCATCATCCTCAACACGGTCCGTGAGAGGCAGGCTTCCCTGAACTCTGGCAGCTCGGTGATGCATTGCGGACTTTGCTCGCCTTCCTGCAGACTTTGCTCGCTTTCCGAAATGTAGGCCAAGCACCCGGAATTTTCACGGCAGCAGCAGTTCTCCTCCTCAGTTGGCATTAGCTCGCACCGATTGCACGTGCACCAGGTGGAGACGCCGTCCATGCGACATGGTCCAGGCTCTTCATCCGTTGACTGGTCCTCCCAACTGCCGTCCGAATCCCCATCGTTTTCGCGTGCTTGACTTTCCAGTAGTTCTTCCTCGGTGTACTCGGGCTCGTACATATACGGCATTATTGTGGCCATTGTGCGGTAAAGATAGTAAAATAATTTACAGAGATGGTACAGGTGTTCACACGGGCTACAAGCGGCGAAGGTAGCTGACCAGAGCACTGAAACGAGTCACAGAATACTCAAAGTAACACAGAGAGAGGAATGGAATCGAAAATCTGCTGCTGTGTGTTGTGAAACGGTCTGTTTATACTTATTGGGGAAAGAGGCGTCCTGCCATTTCCATGGCAACACGTCAATAGCTGAGGCGCAGCGATTGTTGACACGAGACGTGCTTGAAATGGGCAGTACGCGTCTGCTGATGTCAGGCTCAGGGGCGGGGGATTTGATTTAGTGCCGCAAAGGCAGGTGAGCCAGGTCGATGCGGCGGAATGATAGGATTATCACAAAATGGAGGCTGATTTCGAGTGCGATAATGGGCGAAAAGTCGGGTAAGGTCCATAGGAAAGTTTCCTACGATCTACCGATTTATGCTTACAAACACATGGCCGACCCGTAGGGACAATAAAAAAAAAGTCCCGGAACTATCCTTTAATGGAGTGTTCACGTCCCGTGGGTTCCACATTCCAAATTCTTTTTCTGCAATATGCAGAATCTTTTTAGCAGGTTTCTGTCCTGTCTGCTGCATGAGCAAGCTTCCCAACAAGATGTAAACAAGGGAGAGCCAGGGACTAAGAGCACCTGAATCACTGAGAAGGTAATTTTTTGGTACTACGGTTCTGGGCACGCACGGCCATGTGTACAAAACCCAGGGGATGAAATGTGGCAATAAGGCACGAGGCGGCGGGCCAATACCGCCCCAGGTAATGCCCCCGGGCGAGTTATAGGCCCGAGCGAACCGGGGTACTAATGGCATTTTTTTCTGTTCCGAAACACGTTTCGGAACAGAAAAAAAAAACGGCAAAAAATATGGCCGCTGCCATGGAAAGGGAAAACGTAGTCCGTTTTCCCGTTCCATGGCGGCCATCGGGGGATGGCCCCGCTCCGAGTCTCCACACGGCTGGAGGTTTCCATCGTCCCCGCAGGAGACCGCGGGATAGAAGGTAAGTGGGGTGGGGAGGCAGGAGGGAGGAAAGGCTTGGAGGGGGGGAATCTTACCCGAGTCCCCGGCGGGGGACGAAGGAAGCCTCCAGCCATAGGGAGGCTCAGAGCGGGGATTGCCCCGCTTCGAGCCTCCTCATTGGCTGAGGGGCTGCCACGCCCTTCGCCGGGAACAGAGTAGCCTGCACGCACGGCGTGGACATGAATACCATGTGGTATGGCTCGCAAATGAACCAATCACCACACAGTATTCCTGTTCAGCCGCGCATGCCGGGTACTAATGTCAGGTTGGAGTTTTGCTGCTTTGTTGGTAAAATAATCATCTTCTTCCCTGTCCCTCTGGAGATTCAGCCCTGTCCACAGCACTTGCGATTGGAAAATGGTGGCGATATGACCTCATACCCAGGAGTGTAGAATTTTTTAAAATGTTGCTCCCTTTGCTGTAGTATTAATCGTAATGCAGTGTCTTAAAACAAATCAAAGCAGCAGAACACCACAGCCTTCTATCCTTTCCTAGATTTGGTACATGACAACTGTAATCTGTGTGAGTTGGGCACGCTGGTCTGGTTCCTGTTGGTGTTTTCTAGATCCTGTTTGTGTTTCTGTAGTTTTATGATGCAACTGCCTTTTAGGTCGGGCTGAAGAGGACTGAAGCCATCCACTACAGGTAATGCAACCAAAACAAGCATTTACAGTTTTGGCTTTTGTTTAGTAATGGGGTGGCATTTTCAAGGCGCTGCCTTAATCATCTAGCTTGCCATAATATAACTGGCAAAAGGTGTTAGTACCAGGGCATATTATGGCAGTGCCTGGCAAATGCCTGTCTAATGCCTATACAAGAGCCAAAAGTATTGGTTTTAACCATAATTCAAAGTAAGTAACAAATGCAGTGAACCACATACTGCTTATTAATCTGTTGGCTAAAAGCATGCTTGATTAAGACATTTTTATTGCACAAGGAGCTAGATTATAGCACCGATTAAGCCATTGCCTTTGTGATGGCTCTCTGAAAGTACAGAGATTTCTCTAAGAGATCCCAGGGATATGCCCTTTGGGCAGGGAAGGGCAGTCAGTGGGTGATGTGATCAAGTCCCCTACCTAAACTTGGGGACCGATAGTGGGGTGGTCAAAGGAGCAGCACTGAGCTAGTGGATGCTGGGCCAAGAGGCAGTATACAAGGGGATACCAAGACCTCCTCAAATTGGTTCTAACACTAAGGGATGATGGAAGCACTCACACCCCTCCACCCCAAAGACACCCAAGACTACCAAGGGGGGAAGAAAGAGACAGAATTCTGTAAAGATATCTATTATGATAAGTCAGCACTTCTTAAATAGCCTTTCAGTTCCTTAGCGAGACTCAAACACCCAGCATAGGAAATAAAGCTTTCCCGTTTAAAGAAACAAAATGTCAACGTTTCAAGTTCATTGGTGAGTGGGGAAATACATTTCTTTCTTCAGCACTGATGCTGATGAGAACATTTCTGAGAATGTGTCATGCTTGTGGAGGGCGCACGAGACCTGTGGATACAACGTTGCGCTTAAACAATGGGAAATTTACTCATGTTGTCCGTACGAGGAAGAAAGTTGCACATCCCGTGCCAAAAGTGTTACAAGTACAACTAACAGCTGTACATGCTTACACAAGGATTTTCTGACTCTAGATTTGCATGCTGAGAGAGCAGAGGGACCCAGACTAAACCAGGCAATAGCAGCAGAAGTTCAAGAGGAAGGGAAGGACACCTCACAGATGCCGAGGACCTCTCTAGAGACCAAGGTGGCGGCAGCCGTTAATGTAACCTCAGACCAAACACCTTCCAACTCATATATCCCCTAGAACATGGCACAGTCCCAACGCAGCACAGGTGAAATCCATGTCTCTAAGTACCACCCAAGAAGAGGAGAGACCAGGCTACAAAGCCTTCTAACTGGGGCAATATGGGTTGCTCAGAAGATGCTGTTTGAAGGTGTTTGAAAGAGGTTGGTGAGTGAAAGGTCTTTTGAGTTGGAGGAGCGAGTTGATGTTGGAGGGAGAATATCGGTGATGCAGGATGGAGGCGTACTATCTGGAGGAGAGAGCTGGGGGGAGAGTGTTGAGAAGATGAGGGAAGGGGGTCATCTGGTGTGAAGGAGGACACGAGGTTGGAGGAGGATAGACTCATTACCACATAGCGAGGAGGATGGTGGAAAGATGGAGGTGGGAGATGAAGCCACTCAACCTAAGAAGGTGGAAGGAGGACTGTTGACCCCCTACTGTCACTAAAACAGGAAGGTTCTGGCAGACCAGGTCAGCCCAGGGCAGACGTCCGAGGCAGGAGGAGGTAGGAGACGTACAACCTCACCAAAGGTTAAGAGAGGTTATGACGGGGACAATCTGGAGGGGAATGTTGCAGGGAACAAGACCTTGGAGCAAGAAGGTGTTCAGGTGAGCACAGAGTCCTGACCCTGTTCCCCAAACTGTGGGGAGAAGGTCCATAGTGCAGGTTCGGATTGTCTCATCGGTCATTCGGCCCCTGGCCGATTTGAATCTGGCCTTGGGAATGGGGCGGGATGGTTTTATGAGCCACCGTGGGCCAGTTTTGTAGAGCTGTGCATATTTTAATATATCAAGGCAGGCAGCGGCTGTGCCACGTCCATGCTGCAGTGCATGATCATTTCATTGATCGATTTTTATTGTGCTAATGTGATCTTGTCTCCTGCGTCACCGGACCTCTCGGGACCTCTGCATGTTCATCAAAGCAAGTTAACACATAGTTCCTAAGTGTTAAGTTTGCTTTGATGAAATGCAGAAAAGCACGAGTGCCACTGCCCCCAGGCCCAGCCATCCGTGGTATGGAGCCGCCCAGGCCAGCGAGGAGGCTGCCCCGCTCGGGCTTTGGCCGATGACCGTGATCGCACTCTACTAGTGTGGGGCTGGGGAGCGTGGCCAGGATGTGTGAGCCTCAGCCAACTCACTCAGCCGAGCCAGCTGAGCTTGTGTGTGTTCCTTTGCAAGTTGCATTGCACTTGCAATTGAGTGATGTTATGCTAAATGTTGTCCTGCCTGGGGTGGAGCAGGGTGGGGCTGGCGCCTGCCTGTCGCATAGAGGGGCAGCCCAGGGCGTGTGGCTACATGTTGCTGTTGTAGTTGCTGCAGTCCGAGGCTGGCTACTTGGTACTTGCTAATGTAGCACTACACTAGCAGCGCAGGGCGGCCTGGCAGCCATTCATTGTGCATCCTGCTCCCACCGAACCGGCGCCACTGGGCCGTCATGCGCATTAGGTGTGTCGTATGTGTGCACTGCAGCCCGGTCACCGTATTCCAGGACATGCTGGCTGCCGGAATTTGGCTCGGAACTTAAGCATGGGACTGGAGTATGGGGGTAACAGATTTAAGGAACTATCGGTGGAAGGTAAGCCTCAAGCCACTGGTATTGTTGCTGATGAGGGGGAGCAGAGAGAGCAGCACCACTGCACACACCGGCATCAGTGCGAGTATGTCAGCAGCAGAAGGCCGCCCGGATACACTACAGACGCCAAGCAGTCAAACCCTATATTGGAGCATGTAACTTTACTTTAGGTAAGTATTTAAAAAGCCATGTTATTTTTATACAATGTATGTAGTATAAAAACGGACCAGGCCTCAACCCAAGAACTGATTACCAGCGAAGGAACCCCTCTGAGGAAGTCGGGCGATTTCCACACAGTGTGTTAATGCCAGATGTCTGACTTTCTATATATGACCTAGGGCCAGTCAGAACATTTCCCAATTTACCCAAAGGCCAGTGCACCTCTGCATTCAGCGCTCTTGACAGATGTGCGCAGCTGTCTATCCCAGGCGATCACCTCCTGCGACTTGGATGCACCTTGATCAGGGTCAGACTGGGATGAGAAATGGGCCCGGACACCTAAAAAAAAGTGGCCCACCCCTCGCCTCAAAAAAGTGGCCCTCAAACCATCATCCGTGAATCGCGTCAATTCACGACCTTACAGAAAATGGAGGGTTAATGGTATTTGTTACAGGTTATGCTTTGTGTAAACGTTTTAGAAAGTGGTACCATTACTTTTGCTCTTTTAAAAAAAAAAGAAAAATCATCATCATCACCACCACCACCACCACATAGCTAAAATCCAAGACTTATTATGCAGAACCATACTCAAGGCATGTTTACTAGTTGCCACCAGTAATGACAATAGAGATACGTGTCCAATCTAGCTAGGTGCTCTTTCTCCTGAGCCAGTTATAGATTAGACTCAGGCTGGACATTCAAGCACTGCCAGTTTCCCAAGTCACAGAGCTAGGCACACACACTCACGCTCTCACACTCACACCCTCTTAAGCTCTCTCACACGCTGTGGCTCTGGCAGGTGGTGAATGTGCCGATGTTCCAAACCTTTATCTGTAGCAGAGCCTTTCACATGCATGATGGAACAATTCCACTCAAAGAGCTTGCAAAGCACTGCAAATCTGTGATCGTTAAAGTGAGCAACCCAAGGAACCCATGTAAAGATTGGTTTACATCCATGATGTTGTTGCTTTAAGTAACTAATCAAATGTTTTGAACATCATGAATAACAACGAGCTGGAAGTTTGCGACAAATAATCTGCATGTCTATCTTTGTTTATTACACAGACAACTTCTAGTATTACATGTCTTAAATTACTGAAAGTACAGTGGGGGGGGTTTCAGGTCGGCATTATCTTGCATTCTGGGATTTATAGTTTGACATTCAGGATGTGAAAATGAAAGCCACAGTGATAATATTTTAGTTTAACATTTTGCTATAAGGATTTATATGTTGCCCTGTGGCTTTATTATGCAATTTGTGTTTTTTGTAAGTAAACTTTATAAACCTCATGGCAAACATGCCTCTTGTTAGTGGTGTTCCTCTTCTCATACCCATTCTCATTGACTTCAGCCTGTCTTGGCGCGTTTTTTGTTACATTCACTGCCAATCTATTAAGACAAATGATCTGTTTTCTTTCCGTCTTATTTGTCAAACTTTAACACACATTTATTTTTAAATTACATCACTCCCTTTTGCTCCTCTGACCCATCCGACTTGTTTTTATACGTTGCACTTTAAAATGTGTGTACCTTTTCAATGTTCATCTGGTTAGATTGACACTCGTTTCCTGCACCCATGCACTGGCTGCCCACCTCTCCCTCTCCTGCATTCATAATATTTGTATTCAGATGGAAACGGGTCTTACACATGCCCCTCTTGTCTCTTACTGCAATTCCATTCACAAGGCGTTGACTGCAGGTTATGATTTTCAGATAAAATAGAAATCAAGATTATTTCGTTATTGGTGGAATATCACCATTAGTCATTATATATGTGTAGGTCTTCAGTGTCTCCAGCACCGCACCCCCACCCCCATCAAAGCCCCTGCTGCCAAACCCGGCAGGAGGCAGCCTTCGCATAAGCATTCCTTCCTCCACAGCGCATCAGCGCATGCCCTTTGAGGAAGTGGGTGTTGAGACAGTCAGCCACTCTTTCAACTTAAACGTGTGTCACCTTCAGACCACTGCCCATCTCTGCTCCCAGAGCACTGCCCACCTTGTGCCTGCCCCAGAACACTGCCCATGTCTGCTCCGTGCCACTAACTGTCAACCTCTGCCATCTGTCCATTTCTTGCCCACACCAACCTTTCACTGCACCCCACTTCCTTCGCATGTCTGTGCTGTGCCCGTCCACCTCTGCCCTAGCCCTGAGAGCCCATGTCACGCCCACCGTCCTGGCACTGTCCATCTCTGTGCCATAGCACTGCATTTCTTTTTCTCACGCCTTTGTCAGTGTATGCAACACCACTGCCCTACAGCACTCCTGCAGGACACCTCATCTTTGCCCATCTGTGCCACGCGGCAGTGTTGAGCAACTGCAAGTGTGTATGTGGCCTACATCCCTATATATGCACGCTGCCCTTACTCTGTGGCCTAGCCCTGCCCTAGACCCCTCTTAATCACTACTTGCACTCCTACCTCGTATCCAATCGGACCTATACCCGTACCCTTCTCTGCCACCTCTGTCCATGCACCACTATCTAGACCTCACTGTGTCCCTCTGAAAGCATTGTTCAGCGCATTGCCCCAATGCCTATTCAGCACACGGTAAAGCCTCTCTGCCTGTACCCTTCACATTCCACTTTCTCTCCGCAGACACCCAATCACACACTGATGCCATGCCTGCGGCCAGCCCTCGGCCCCCTAGGCACACACACGGGCCTAGCCAGGATTGTCTAGCAAATGGGGCCTGATGCTAATGTAGTTGGGCCCACTGCACTGACAAAAATATCTGTAAATGCCCACAAAGCGCTGCTGAGTGGGCATTTACAGATTTTGGGTGGGCCTTGCCCCTCAGGCCCTACCCTGCCTACACCTTTGGGCACACACCTCACGCCTCTCCCCATCACACAGTTTAGCCACCATGGCAGAAGGGCTTGTCTCAGTACCCTGCAATCCTCGCTTTCCTGGGTGCAGGACACCCAGGTACCACTGCCCCCCCAGTTGTTCAAACAAGGCGGGTTTTGGTGCCATGGGGAGGGTGGTGTCTTTCCCAAGCAGGTAGCGAGCCCATCATGGGCAAAGCAAACATGAGTATTTTCTGATGTGGGAATACTGGCATACATAGGAGCACCAGAATGGAGGTGTTTGGGCACAATCAGTATGAAAATGTGTTTTACACTTGTTAGGTACTGGCATACAGTCGGCAAAGGCATTATGAAACTGTGTTTAAAAATGCTCCTGTGCATTGCTGATGACTTGGCCTCTAATGGACTTTTTTCGGGTCTAAGTCATAACTTTGCTTTTTGTAGGTCGCCCAACAAAAAGACCGTTTTTTTCCAGTCGATTTTAGGCAGCCTACAAAAAGCGAAAAAAGGCCATTCCCTTGCCCCCACCCCCACGACCCAAACCCATACCACCTACCCCCCGCCTGATTTTTCCATAATCAGGGATTTCACCCTCCAAACCCACCTCCCTCAGCCCCGCCACCTATCTCTCCTCCCAAGACTCTCCCAACCCAATGTTACACACACACACATCCCAAACCCAATGTTACACACACACACACACATACAACACACACACTTACCCGGTCTCCCTCAATGGTGCTTCTGGGTCCTGGCGTGGCTGTCGGCCCCTGCACAACTGCTCTGTTCGGCCACAGAACGGTCTTTCTAAATCTTTTTTTTTTCTCCTAAATTGACTTTTGTAAAACAGTCTCTTGACCTAATACGCTTTTTTCATGTCTTACCCTACTAAACCGATTGTAAACTGAGTGACTTTTTACCTAATGTAGCACAGAAAGTGTACTGTTCAAATTGACTGTTTCAACTCCTTATTTAAACGTTTTTCTTTGGGAGAGAACCGCTCTGAACCCACCTGGGTGGGTTCGCTCTCCCTCGCTACACTTGGTAGCTCATACAGTTTCTGTCGGGGGCAGAACAAGCCCAGTTTCCTCTTCGGGCTACCCTTAGGGTGAGCTCAAGGCCCCACTTGTTTGTTACAAAATCTTTGATACGCCTCTGGTGAGTTCTGGGTGAAAGAAGCATCTAATCAGTGGAGTAACTTTGTGGAAGATTTTGGGGGGTGGAGGGGGGACATGACATCCGAAGAAAAGGTGCCCCAGCCAAATGAATGGGGACAAAATGGTGTGCCATGAAAGTTGGGGGGGGGGCAAACACCCCTGTCCCCCCTAAAATTACGTCCATGCATCTAATGGGCAAAAGGAAGGCACAATATCTATTCAGCCTACTGGGCCCCACGTTGGGCTCAACAGCGAAATAGGTTTAATGACCCCACTCACTACCAGCTTTCAAAACTGCCTTCCAGCACCCCCCACCTCCTGAACCCCCCCCCCCAATGTTGTGGCTGCTCTGCCCCGATGGCTGTATATGGGTCTGTAAGGTATATGAGGCTGCTCTTGCGATAGGATGGCACTATGGAGCTATATCAGGCTGTACATGGCTGATTAGGACTAGACCGGGGCATGTCAGGCTGTCCCTTGCACATGGGATGTTGTGGCTGACAGGATACGCCCCCTTTAAGCAGTGGTCGAAGTGAGGGGGAGCGGTCAGGAGCGGTGCTCCTCTACTTTTTTTAATGACCTTTTACAGCTCCTATACTTTTATTTTAAAAAGAAACAGTTCCGGAATGGTTTCGTTTTAAAATAAAAGTGTAGGAAGAAGTTGAAACTTGCCCTTTCAGTGCACTGCACGCACTGAACGTTACCTTAAACAGTAGGTGCAAGTGTTTGGTGGTGTGTATTGTGTGTGGAAGGGGACGTGGTGATGGGTTTGTGGGGAGTGGGTGCAGGCCAGCCAGGTAACATAGTTCCACTACTTCTTTTCGTACACTTCGACCACTGCCTTTAAGGAAATAGAACTGTACTCGGTACGAGGGGACTGAAGGGTGGAGGGAGGAAGGGGCGCAGCCGCGCGGCCAAGGGGACAGTTGACATTTAAGCTGAGGGAAATAAAGTATGAGGACGTGAGAACCTGCCTGGCGTTGTCTTTGTGTGAATGAATATATTAAAATCATAACAATGGGACTGTACATACAGCCGTGCTTGTAAAGCTGCACTTGGCATTAAACAATGTTAGGTCTGTTGACTTTGTCAAAGCTACACACCCTCGTTGATTGAATATCTACAATGCAGACAGTGCAAGTAGCTAGGCGTCTTGACTGTTCACTGTGTGGCAGGCTTGTGCGTCATAGAAGTGTCCATCTAGTCACGTTCGCGAGGTAGTTGATGAAAGGCGGGTTCTGCGTGTCTATCATTTTTATGATTTAAAAAAAGCCCTTGATGAATATTTCAGCCGTCCTTTCTGCTTGATGATATCAAGCTGCGACCCCGCGTGGCCGGCACAGTGACGGCTATTAAAGTGCTGTGGGATCTAAGCGATAGTATTCCTCTGAAGCCTCCCTGGACGCTCCACCGTGGAGCCGCTTGCGTTTCGCGACTCGAGTGGCCCCGCAGAGCCAAGGCATGCATTAGTGGGATTAGACGCGTCATTGGATGCAACGGGGTGACAAGCAGGTGCACTATGAATAAAGAAGATCGGGGGTGGGTGGGCCAGGAAGCTGCGAGCGAGGAGGGGCCGTTTGTGGGACACAGGGCGAGTGCTGAAGATTCAGGCTACCCTGGGGTGGACTGACAGAACCGCAGTTTTT
Organism: Ambystoma mexicanum; assembly: GCF_040938575.1. NCBI lineage: Eukaryota > Metazoa > Chordata > Amphibia > Caudata > Ambystomatidae > Ambystoma > Ambystoma mexicanum. The sequence goes on along the minus strand of NC_090926.1, from coordinate 373,198,807 downwards.
TTTTAATTTGCTGTTTGGATGGACCAACAGGTTTACGGGGAATTGGGGCAGTTTGTTTTAGCTTGTCATTCTGCATATCAGGATTTTGAGGTGCATGCATTGTTATATCTGTGTGCGGGGTGGCACTGGAACGGTCACATAGGGGTGCTACTGGTTTGAGGTGCACTAATCTGGCTGCATGTGCTTCGCAGTAGTGCAATAGCTAAAGCCACAACATGTCAGCGTTGTGGTGCACTCGCAGAGCTGTGGGGCAGATGGACAGGACAAGGTTGCTGGCTCGGAATGGGCTCCACCGGCCGAGTTGCACGCATCCCTGCAATGGAAACGTGTCACTTCAGTAGGTGAGGCGTGTGGCCCATTAAATAGAACAGCTTTCGGGGCTACGAGCAGAACTTTATGTGGGTCTTAATCATGCACTTATAGGCAGGGTCGCTTGCCAAGATGAACCAGATTGCCAGTGGTGTTTACCGTCCCAGTACCGCTCTGTGTCAGCAGAAGCCAAACCAGATTCTAGTGGTCCACATGCCATTACAAAGGTCCTGGGGATTTGCTTTGCAGAATGATCGTTTCTTAAAGAACTCGATTATGTTAGTGCTGACACGTCTTCAAGGTCTTGGGAGCGGGTAGTTTTGTTGTGCTATGAGACTGCCTTCTGTTGTGGGTGGGATACAAGTGCAGCAAAGTTGGCCTGCTGTAGTACTCCACATAGCCTATATACTGGCTGCCCTTCTGGAAGAAATAGTGCGTTTGAGATTCAGCCAGTGCTTTAGGTGGGATGCGAAATCAGGGGATAGGGTGGGGGGGGGAGGGAGGAGGGGTGACATCCGACAAGGGGCCTGGCCCGAAGATTGCTGTCGTGGTCTAAAAGTGGCATGGTATAAAGGGTGGCATGCACCAATAGATAAGCCTTTTTTGGGAGTTGAGGGCAGTCAACCCACACATTTAGAAACAATATTTTCTTTGCGTACTGAATACATTGCAACAAAAACCATGTCCAATATCCACAAGCCATAACTACTGGCTTTGGCAACGCTACATTGCAGTCTGATAAGCCAACTGTATCGCTTCCAGGGACAGCCGAGTTTGGAAGCTAAGCCACAGTGCGATGACACTATTGGCCCCAACCAGTGAACTGGCCAAGCCAGGACTTAAGCCCCCTCTGCAATGTAGGTACTTCATCGGATACATCCCCGATCTAGGTAGTTGAACTGTTTTTTAATGCTTGGCTTCCCAGGGCTTAGGTATTTTTGTACATAGACGTGTCTTGAAAAGTGGACACATTGCATAATTAATTATCCTGCTAATATATAACTCGTTTCCCCTTCTTCCCCATCATTTCATGGCTCCCGCCGTCAATTCTTAAACTGTCTCTGTTTTCACTCCTTCCCTTTGTCTACCTCTCTGCCACATTACATGCCTCATTCACTTTACCTGTGGCAAAGGAGATGGCACTGAACGACACAGCAGGACACCCTGATCCCCAAAAAGCTAATCTTAGTAGTTTAACGTCTGGTTCAAAACATTTCCAGTTCATTAGGGCACTGTGACGGTTTTTGTGGCTGTCTTTTTATATGCCAGAGGGACTGCAGGGTCTTCAGTCAAAGAAGTGGGCGTATTTGCTATCATTCCTGTTTCTTAATTGTGACACCCTCACCCCCCACTCCCCCCCCAACCGCCTCCTCTTTAACTAGAGAGATGCAGTGATCATCGCACTTTCACCCCACTACCTACTCAACAGTTCACACTGCAAAGAGCAAAGTCATTTTTCTACCCTCGACATATGAGAGAAAGTAGCGTATTTTGCGTTAAACTGCAGTGTATATGCAAGGAATGGAAGGGGCGCATTCCTGAAACACGTGGAATAAGGACGCAGCTCCCACAGCCTGCTGCTAGTTGCACTGAGAGTAGTAAACCAATGAGTTGTAACGTATTCCATGTGCAAATATACCAATTGAACACATCTCATGTATTAATTTTGCAATATATCACGTGCAATGTGCTCTGTCTCATAAGATCATTCACAAAATGGTCGACAGACCGTTCCAAATTCTCTCAGAGCAAATCAATTACTTATGTGCGGGAAGGCAGACATGCAGTCTTCCCCTCCCTCTCCCTGTGCTTATATAATATATGTAGGAGGAAGGGAACAGGCGTTCCCAAAAGCTGGGAGCTCGTTTACTATTGGAAAGCTGTTTGAGTTTACACAAATAAGTAGCGATGATCCAGACCATTACCTGGCCTTGCTGTGAAGTCAGAAGCTCACGCATGCACAGACCCAAAACTACCATTAGACGCTGCACATATACATACCATTACCCAGCTGCCCTTGCTGAGCCAGTAGCGAAAGGGTGTAGTACCTCAGCCAATTAATAGATGTCCTCACAGAGCCAGTAGCATTGGATGCAGTACTGCCGATTGCTACCAGATGTCCATGTGGACTCAGAACCCACACTTCACTGCTGCTGGAGACCAAGAAAAAGAAAGCGCAACTCCTGCAAAGCAGAATCAGCCTCGTATGTTTGCTAGTGGGGGGCAGAGGGAGCCCGGCAGCGCCATGACTGATTTTGGAGACTGCCAGAGTTTTGTCCTGGCTAGCCGCGGCCCACTTAAAGCTTATGTTCCGTTCCAGGTCGTCCTTCTGTTCTGCATGTAAGTGAGATTGCCTTCTATTGAGTAAGGGTGCAATAGTTGCCAAGTGAGACTGTTTTGCCATGTGTGGCTGCAGCCTAGAAAGCTGGCTTGCCTCCCCACCACTGAGACAGCTTTTCTGTGAGTGAGCCACCACCGGCGTGGTGCGTTCTCCAGTGTAATCAATGTTGTACATGAAAAGGATTACACGCATATTTGTCGGTGACAGCTCAAGGCCTGCTTCCCCCTCCAGGGGTGCTCGTTAGGTTGCACTGCGTTTAAATACTGCATCTGCAATGCATTCCCCACACCTACAGCCTCGGCGCTGCATCCTTGGGATTCATTATATAGCTCTGAATTAAATCACTGCTGCCAGGTTCCCTGCTCACTGTTTGATTAAAATAACATACTGAGATTAATAGTGGCCTGTGCATTCCCTGATTAGAGCTAGCTCTCTCTCTCTCTCTCTCTCTCTCTCTCTCTCTCTCTCTCTCTCTCTCTCTTTCTCTCTTTCTCTCTCTCTCCCTTTCTCTCTCTCAGGCTAATTTCTCTCCATCTCCCTCGGACCACTTTCTCTCTCTTTCGGACCACTTTCTCTCTTCCTCTCAAACACCATTAAAACATTCAAATCCAGACTGCTGCTCTGGCTCCCAGCTGGCTAACCATTGCATGCATGACAATCCAGGGACGCACACAGAATTGTTGGCCACACTTTCTTCTCACTCACAGATGTTGCCAAAGTTCACAAGACCCAACCATCCTGCTGAGTCTTGTGTTGAAACTAGTGGTGGGAGAGCCAGCGGATTCAAAGGTAGAGCCAAGCCAGAGCCAAGCCTGCACTCGAGCTGAGCCCGCAAACAAAGGGCTGTGCAAATATTGAATGGTATTGTTTATGCATCAAAAAACTAATATCTTTAAGATGTGAGAGGCTGATGATCATGGATGGAGCCAGTTGGACATTTCTGGGGATCTTTGAGGGCATCTTTAAAAAAGTGTTCCAATTGATCACTCAGTATCTCTTGGCAGGGCCCACAAACATTTTCATCATATATTCTCATTTACTGATGGCCTGACATGTTAGATTTTATCCAAGTCCTGGACCTAGGTTTACATCATTAGAAGCAATATCCCAGCAAAGGCACTTCAAGGAGTGTTATCAGTTTTTGATACAAGGGCATCGGGAAAAGCGACATTAAAAGAAGTTGCCATGAATAAGCCAATAGAGAGACATTGATTTGATTAGGAGGTGTAACTTGAATTCAAGTCCTGTCTGCAATTCTATGCACTTCATGACACATATATTACCAGCTTTCGTTTTTTCAAATATTTGTTAAAGTTTGGGTTTCAAGAGCTATATATCTATTTGTTTAAGGCATTTCAGACCCTCATTTATGAAATAAACAAAATTTAAACACACCAATATATGGCCTCCCATCTCAGCAAACTAATCTTATAAATCAACATGACACATCACAACCTTTCTCGAGGCCTAAATGTCATTTATGAACACTTAAAGATGTTCAAGTCGATCTAATTTTGATGTAAATGTATTATTGAAAAGAAAATGTCTGGAGTACAGACCTGTAACATAGTTATATTCTTATGAAAAGTTTCAGGAACATTATATTTAAATTCCCTTGAGAAAGGAACGCCCATCATTCATCCTTCAGAATGGCTGCAGAGGGGAGAATAAAAACAGAGATCGCAGATTGAGGCAAGTCGATACCTCAAAAACAATGCTTGGCACATCTATAAAGAGACCAATTGTGCAAAAGTGCAACTGAGCACAGCTGAGTGGGTCTATTTAGTGAATTGCCTGTATTTCTAAAACATTAAGATAATCAGGTGATTTCTATATTAATTAGGTATTCAGAATATACTCCATATTGGCAGCGTTATATTGCAACAATGTCCCACATCTTTGTCCCCCGATTTAGAATCTTCAAACTAACAATAAGTTAAGTTTGTGTTACTCCTGTTTTCCAAAGTATTCAAATATAAATATTCGAAACATACTCAATATTGGAAAGTTATATTGCAACGTGTACCCCATTTCTGTGTCCCAATTTTAAATCTTCAAAGTAAATATCAAACATAGTTATTTTCAAAGGTCATTACCGACATGTGTTTCGCTTAGTAGTCACAACTATATATTGTGATCCCTAGTGAGCTTCTTCAAGGCTAACAATTAGGAAAGTACAAAATAAAATACACCGTCATTTACAACTGATCATCAAATCTTCTTAAATGAATGTTTCAGTTTCTAAAGTAAAACAATAAAAAAAAGACTAGTATTCAAGTTCAAATTGTTCCAATAGTATTCTAATGGAATCCTCCCTCTTGTGACACTCGTATTTCTTATCTTATTTACCAGAGTGTGTGGCATGTTTGTTTTGTGTTAGTTTGAAAATTCTAAATCAGGGGACAAAGATGTGAGATTTTGTTGCAATATAATCTTGAAAATACTGAGTAGGTTTTAAATAACTAAGAAATAATTAACTGATTGTCTTAAAGTGGGCCAAATTGGTCATACAAGCACTTATTTTTCTTTCTATTTTAAAAAAAAAAATCACAATGATGTTCTATTAGAGCTCCTTAATTTCTTAATGTCACTAGTAAGGGCTAAAATCATGAATTTTCCCTTGTTAAGAGTTCTAGGTGGGGACAGAAGTAGAGACAGCGGAGTACAAAACAATCAGACACAATCCTTCTCAATGGTGCAATTCCACAGGTTGCAAGTGTGTAATTTCCTAGCTACCCATAATTTTACTTAATCAATGCACAAGGGGCGACCCTTGCCACCACGAGTATGGGAGGCCACTTAAGTGACACTCCACTATTCCTAGTGGGGACCCATCATTCCATTTATAATGTTTTCCTCTTTTCTTCCTTTTAACAGTTGCCCCCCCCCAAATTCACTTTCTTCTACCACCCAAAAGTTCTTTCTCTTGTTCCCATTCCCCTTTATCATTTGTGTGGACACCATATATATTACAAACTGCTCCATGTCCTTGAGTCCAAGTACCAGGTAGCAGGGTAGTCACTGTATGGGGACAACTCTAGTAGCATGAGGGAACACAGTGATTGGGAGAGCACACAATTAGAGGGCTTTTCGAGGGCTTTTCTCATGTCCCAGCATGTGACATCTGGGCATTAGGCTGGGTCCACAGGCCCTCCTGGCAATAGGCCTTCTTTCTTTGCTCACAGGCTCAATTGTTTAGGTCATTCGCTGTGCAGTGTTTGTGCCTGAACTACCAAGAAAACCAGCTGAGTTTCTTGAAATGTATATACATTTTCTTCATCACATCCTATCATTACCTAAATGCTTGCAACTACCTCCTTTTTATTTATGTATTCCTTTCATCTGATGTACATCTCATATGCCTGCTACCCACCCCACTTCTATTCCAAATGTCATTCATCATGTGGGCGCTCTCCTAATTTCTCTGTCCCATTTATTTTTCTTCTTAACCCACATGAAGGAGACAAAACACGACAAAAACAACAATAACACAGTCCTTTCCCAGCCCTTGCCATACCTGCTCTTCTTCTCCTGGGTGCATCCTTGAGTTGAATCAAGCTGTCTGGTAGAAACCAAATGGAGACAAAAATGCATAATGTGCAGAACGGCACTCTGCTTTTAATTAGCTCTCTCTCTTCTCCTGCGCCTGGTGCCTTGGCCTTGCTGCTGTGTGACCCCTTCATGTGATGAGCTGGCAATTTCTGTGTTCTGGGCCAATATGATGGCGATTTCTTTTTTCCTGCAATGTCCAAGATGCTTTCTTTTTACCATTAACGCTGAACTTGTCTTTGGGATTGCTGTTTGTTGGCAGGCCTGCATGAGCTGTCTCTTTCTTGGCATTTTTCCTCTTGTCCATCTTCTTTGTGATGTGACGTTCCTGCAAACCATAGCTGCTACCTCCTAACATTTCCTGACACTGAAACAAGCGGTATGTGTACACAAGTTTGCCTACCATCTCTTGCACATGCATTTCTGCTTATTTTCAATATAAAGCTACACATCTCATATAAACATTACATTTTAAATCATAAAAAACATTTGATAATTTCATACAGGTTGATCTATTTACATTGTATACACTTGATAAAAAGGATTGGTTTCTTCTTGTTGAGGGCCACCTTCCAAGTGCCATGCTTCATCTGTGCCTCTTGTCCTGTAGAAAAAGATGCTTTTCACTGAAAACCTTTCTACATCGCCTCCATCTCTTTTTCCTCCCCTAGAGATCAACATGGGACCCCTCCACACTCCTTTCACCTCCCCCGGTACTTACCTGCTTTCTCGATCCACCTACCCATCCCTTCCACAATTACCTACCTCCTCAAGAGTTGCTCCTTCTCTTTACATTGCTACTCTACACCAACAATTCCACATGAAATAATGTTGTTCCGAAACCCATTGACTCATTCAAAACCCATTAATAATATACAAGATGTGGTACCTTAATACGCTTACTTGCTGGGCATTCCTATGTTGCACATTGTGTTTCCCACTGTAGCCCCTCCTTCCTGGCCTTTATCCTATGTCCAGTTGAACACCTGATTTCCTTTACTCAATCTGTTATTATGCTCTTGTTGCGGTAATATTGTCTGGCATAGTTGCCCCCTTTCCCTGTAAGCCAAAAAAGAGAACTAGACGGAAAACCCCCATGAAACACTGCTTTGGTCCCATTTAACTGTGCACTATTCCCTATGTTCCAATGCCTCCAACTTGGTTCCCTTTAATGTGTCACTATTGTGTCACTATTGTGTATCAGCCCGCAGCATGATTCATTTTGATGTTAAATCCTCCCCTTCTCTGGTTCTGTTTTGACTTAATATGTGAAACATATATTGAATACTCATTCACCTGGTATAGACACACCCCCATCTATCAAATGGGTCCACCTGCACCTTCATCAAGAGCTGTCTCCCTAACCCACTTTTACTCCCTTGTCATTATCCCGTCTGAAGTCACTCTGCCCCACCCTTCACCATCCCAACTCTTGTGCTCGCTCGTAGCTGTCTGTCAATTTTCCCTCCTCCGTGTGTGCCTTTCAGGTTTACTGCACGTTTATTTCATGTGGAATTATTACCCGTTCTAATGGCGTGCCCCCTTTTCTCTTCTAGCCCTACAAACTGACATAAATAATGTGCAAAGTGTCATGCTCTCCCAGAACAGGGTCTCCCCTCAATGTGCTACACCCCCTGTTCTATGTGGTACGAATACGCATTTTCTTGGTGCCTGAAGTGGCTGCATTTGTCTGTGATGTACGTTCAACTCTCGGCACATGTGCCTGCCACTGTATGTTCTTGGGCTTACTGTTCATGTGGTTATGCACTGCATTGCAGTGGGTGTGTGTCCCCCCCCCCCTAATGAGTCTTGCCACTCTTCTCTTCCCTTGTCTTTTGTTCTCTTTTTTTTCCTTGCATGCTTAAAAAATATGTCCTAATATTACGCCCACTTTCTCCCTCCCTCCTGTTTTCATCTTGTGCACAGCTAAACTATGTGCATTCTATATCCGAGGCTTCCTACTTCCCATAATTATGTCTGCCTGTGTCATCGCAGCCCTATCTTAACCCTTGACCAAGATTGAAAATGTAATTCAGGTGCATGTTAAGGCATAAAGGATGAAGGTGATAAATGATTGTGGCGAGTTGAGTGTGGGGGTGAACCATGACAATTAACAGCACAGGACAAACATAAGAGAAAGAAAAAGAAAGGGGGAGAAGGGAGGCAAGGGACAAGTTAGTTTTAAAGATCTTTGCGTCATAGTGACACTGGCGGCTGATAGCCGTCCGAACGTTGATATGGGGGGTGCCCCATAGCGACAACCGTGGTGCCAACCAGATACAACCATCCAACTAGGTCTACCGTAACATGTTTCCTGCCTACACCATCAGCCAGCACTGCATAAACACTGGTCGCTGGGTCATGCAATCACATGAGCGCAAGTGTCATGCTTATGTTACTCATCGCTCCAAACAGAAACCGATTACCAATCCATAATCCAAATCAGCATTCAATAGATACTGTACAATTAGCCTGGGGCACATGTGCACCAATCCCAAGCGACTGTTAACACAACCAATAGGCTTCTGCCACACCGGCGTATCCGCTCGCCTGAGACTATGTAAATGCACTTCCAAAATGGTGACTGACACTGCAAATCAGCGCGATTGACCGTCCCAACACATACAAGCTTTGACGTAAGGTAAGAAGTTTAGCCACCCTGTGAAACCTTGTTTCACCCATTGTAGCTCACCGCCAAACTCTGGCATTGCATCGAACAAGAGAAATGTATCGCCTTGATAATAATTTGTCTCCTGTTTAAACATGATACCATTGCATGGTACCCTGCATATAGAATTACTCTCACGTAGAGCCTTGGGGCCTAGCGTGCATCGGCCACTCACCTGGCACTTTCTAACCAGGCCACATGCTGCTCTTACATATCAGTTAATTTCAAACTGGCCACTGCCATCCACGTGAACACGAACAACCTTACCATCCTCACATCAGTAGGCTTCCCGGGTGATCTTTACATAGATCACGCAACAATATGCGCAACCTCTTACCTGGCTTCTAGCATTCGGTTGCACACCGTGTAGCCTCTTAAATGGGCTACCAGAATTCGGTTCCACACCCGTTATAACTGAACACTCCCGTTCTCTTAGGATGCATAGGACCTTTGCTTGACAAGGTTACTGGGGGACTCTGAATTACTATGCCTGTCACTCACTTTAGTCCTTGGTCTGGATGACTTTCCATTCATGACTCCGTCACTTCACCATCTACAATCCTTACCGCCCTGTTCTTCCGTCTTGGTCACCACAACGACCACCATACTATTATCCAGCACACTCGGTTCTCTAGTGGTAATCTTCCTGCTTTTTTCCACACAGGCTGCTCCAGTATCGCAGAACACCCGCCAGGGGAAGCAAACAATTTGCATGGTACTCTTTTATCTATAGCATCGCCTTATAGAGGTCCACCTATGCATGGGGGACCAAGGAACCTGCCTTCTGTGATATAAGCTAGCTTCTTATGCTAACCCCTATAGACAGGTAAACCATCATCCATAAACCAAGCTAAAATGCGTAGCCCACCGGAAATCCAATATTTACATACCTTTTATCATCCGTACCCTTAACTCAATCGTCTAAGCTGACTGCCCAAACTGATCTCCCCAAGACCAAGTATTCCCTAATCAAAAGCAGTTGTTTAACACTTCCTATGAACCTAAAACCTTAACACAAACATCAAGCAGAACCTTTCCATACCTTTCCCTGTTTGCCATATATCTGAGTCTATCCTTACACTCCATGATCTGCTGACAAAACAACTAACAAAAACATAGCTATACCCCCTGTTCCCTACCACCTGTATTTGTCAGATTCCTGGACCCATACTTAAACCAACTCTGCAGGACTGCTGAAGCTCCCGGACTCTCTGTCACTCCCACATCCTGCCACCCTCACCTTCTGATCTCTGGACGTGCCACAGAGAGCAGGCAGGAATGCAGGGGAGACGGCATTTGTCGCCAAAAGCATTACCAGCCATCCCTCTACCACCACTTTGAAGCAGAATTAAAAACCAGAGGCTGGCTCGATGGAAATCCCCCATGCCAAAGAAACAGAGGAGTACAGAAATGTGAAAAATTACTGCTTTTATTAATCCAAAACAGGGAAAAGGACATGGATTTCTGCAGCATCCAAATGCATCCTCACTCATCACAGGCTGGTAGTGAGGTTTTATGTTGCTGTGACATCACAACCAAAAGTTACATTCCTGGAGTCTAGACGAGATGGGATTGGGTGAACAGTATACATATCATTACATCCTATAGGGGACATATGATCTGATTGGCCTGGCATGAACGAGTAGCTCCGCCTAGCACCACCCTAGGAGGCCAGTGTGAACCTTGTCAATTACCAGCATGTGAGCAAAAATGACGGGTGGGGAGAATGGCCTCAGAGTACTGCCCGTTTCCCACTAATATTACCACTTCTCTAACTCCTCTGGCCCTGAGCAAGTACATCACAGTCTCCAATTCCAAGCTATTAAGTTTTCGCATCTTCTGTCTTCAGTTTGAAGGCCTCCCCATGTGTCTTAAGCCTTACCAATTAATTTCAATGCCGCTGTGGTTTCCATTTTATTTTTATGGCTGTTCATAATTGCTTTTAGGTGTCAGCAAGCAGATAATGCGTGTTCTTTTGTGCCTTGTAATGTATCTTCATGTGTGTTTAGCCATGGCTACCCTTCATAATTACTTTGGTGTCATCTGAGCACCACACACCGTGGGTAATGATAAGCAGCGCTCAGATACCTGAGGGTTTGTAGCGCTATATAAGTGCCAAATTATTATTATTATTATTATTATTATTATTAATTAACATTATTAATTAACATTATTATTATTATTATTATTATTATTATTATTATTATCTGGTTATTAATCTGTGGGGCTGCTTCAGTGGGCGGCATCTGTCATCTTGGGGGTATGAGGGCGGGGTCATACCAAGATGAGAAGGAAAAAGAGAGGAAGCAAAAGGAAGAAGGTATGAAGAGCAGGTAAAAAGTGAGAGAGAAAAGATGGGGGGAAAGAAGAAACGCGAGAAAATAGAAACAAGAGATTGAAAGAATGAAGATGGCAGAGAAGGCGAGTGGAAGAAGAGAAGAGGGAGATGAGAAGACGGGAAGAGCAAGATGAAAAGGAAATGAGAAGGAGTAGGGGACAAAGGGAGGAGGATATAGATCAAATTGTTAACAGTGTAATACCAGTTGAAGAACAAGAACGATGGGAAGAAGAGAGAAGGTCACAAAAGTCCTGCAGGGAGCTGCACGAGGTACCTAAAGTACCGACATGGGCTGATGAGCATGATGCAGAAGCTATAGGGAAAAGGATGAGGGAATGTTTTATAAACGGAGGAGGAAAAAATATAGCTATGAAACTAGAGGGAGTATTGAAGGATCTCCACCGAGAGAAACAAGAGGTTGATCTGATGACGTAATGATACACAAGAATAGAACGCTGTCCTTATGTAGACTAGATCTTGATGATGAGGAAAGGGATAACAGCATTATCAGGTGGGGTATAATGATGTCAGGCGAAGAAAGGGAAGAAGAGAGAGCGCGAGAAAAGGGTGTGGCTACGCGTGGCTCTTCAATAGACCCAGACGTAGGAAAAGGGTAAAGTGGTCAGATTTAGGAGAACCAGAAGCAAAAACACCACAACCTATATCATATTCTGAACGACCACGAGGATGGTCGCATAGTGTAGGGGAAACGTCCCCGCCTTATCTAAGATGATTAAGATCATTGCCAGGGCGAAGATGAGTGGGCGAAACTAGACCCACCTGGAAGACAAGAAGCGTAGGTGGATACGATTGTAGAACAGGGTTTACACAATTTCCGTTATTAGAAAAAAAGGGGAGGATGACCACAATATATACTGTCGCCGCAGATGGATAAAGATAATTTAAAATTCAAATTACCTAGTTTGACCACAGGAGCGGGGAAGTGGATTTATGAGTTAGAAAAAATGACAGCAGCAGTGGTTGATGTAAAAGGCCTACTAGCAGCTATCATAGGGGAGAGAGCTGACGACATTTGGAGCACAAAACATGACACATGATGGAGCGCCATTTAATAATTGTAGAGCAGACATATGGAGGCCGCTTAAAGTACAGTATCCTGACATGTCCGACATGGGGGTGATTAAGACAAGGAAAATGGGAGAGAACGAAGAGCATGCTGCTTATATTCAGGAACCTCAAGAACATTGGTGTCTTGAGACGAGGGAACCGTGGCATAAAACAGTAGCAGAATTTGTTCATATTTTATGTCAGGTACTGCCCGAGCCAGTGCCAAGGCAGATGAAAAAACAGGTAGGGCTGGAAGCGAAGCCATGGCCCGAAATACAGTTGACTATCGTACATCATTGTCGATTGTTACAAGAGAAGTATAAGAAAAAAGCTGAGAATTGGAAGCTTGAGGAAGCAAAGTTAGTTCAAAAAATGTTGTCTAAATTTGCTACAGAAAGAGCAGTACTGAAGAGCGGTGAAGGAGTGGTTACACAAGGGTTACAACCTAGACAGCCAATCAATGTCGGGTACCCAGTAGATCAGGGTGGATATAATTTCTGGCCACGTGCTAGAGGGAAGATGCCTAAAGGACGAGGAGGTGGATTTCAAAATGTCTTTAGTCGTGTGGGCATTAAGATTAAATCTTAGATACTGGGCCCGATACCATGGCCACGGAAAGAGTCTCAAATATTTCAGCAAAAGACCATATGTCTTACATTTATTCCATAATAGCGACTACAGGTGCCATCAAATTTATTTTTATCTGCAATTGTAGCAATCCAATCTTGCTGCCAAAGTTTTTTTTTAATCTTTTCAGGATTGGACAACAACAGATCTTGATTTACGTTTAGAGATTTCAATATTGCCTGGAAGAAGGTCACCCATTGTCCCAAGAAGGCCGATCCACCCTTAGCTATCTCTCCACTTACACTCCCAAAAGGAAGGGCAGGTGGGGACATCAAACATTTGCGGCAAAGAGCCAATGCCTTCCAAACTCTCCTTGCATGCATCAAGATCAAACCTAGCTCATATCTGATCACCAATATTGCAATCAAGTTTGGCAGCTGCAAAGACTCCCATAATTTGACCGGTGGTAAATAAGAAAGCCTCTGCTCCATAGATCAGAACAGGGACAACCTTTGATTCGTAGAAGGTCCTCACCAGTATTATGGAGAACTTCTTGAACCTTCTATTGATCAACATCCCGTGTGCTTTCAGCATTTTAGCTTCTTCTTCAAGGCCCTTCTTTGAGGACCATCATCCATTTTCGTATTGATATGGGTACCCAGATAAGTCATTGTCTGAACCCAAGTTTAGGGCATTCCTTCCAGGTACCATATTTAAACTCTGAGGCTTTTGTTTTTGTTCTCTGTCCAAATACCAACATTTTTATTTTCAAAGTGTTTATCTCTAGACCATTATTGATCATATATTCCCATAGTCCTTCCAAACGCCTTTGGAGGATTATTGGGGTTTGGTCTATGAAGACCAGATCATCCGCAAAACGAACTCTTGACAACCCTTCCTCACCCAACCTGGGCGGGAAAGCTTTCACTCTATCCAGCATTTTGCCCAGGTCAGATGTAAATAAGTTGAATAAGAGTCGGGGCCAGCGGACAACCCTGCTTGAGACCTCGTTTAGTATGAATGGGTTTTGTCAATACGCCTTTTGCACAAAGCCTAATTTGCACATTAGTGGCCGTATACAACGCTCTGATTGCTGAAATTAGATCCCCTGGGTATTTCCATGCCTCCAACTTGGTCCTTAGTAACTCTCTGTCAACACAATCAAAAGCCTTTTTGAGGTCTATAAAAGCCATGTAGATCTTCAGACCCTCTTTCACAGCCCTGCCTTTTAAGATGTTTAACAAGAAAAGGTTCAGGTCATTTCCCACCTCAACGATCACCTTCATCGGGCCCGGTTCAAGCATCACTACTTTAGGACCCCTTTCCTGCTCCTGCAAAGTCATTGAGGGTTGCTACCTCAGTACAATGCTTGTTGATCCAAACCCCACTTGGCCACTCACTTTCATTTTTTTACAGCAATCTTTGGCTTGATGAAGTTTTTGAAAGACATTTCTGTGTTAGACAGAAAGGATGTGAAACCTCTAAGTGTATGAGGGAAGACATGAAAATGCTTTTCTTTTCCTTTTTTACTTGAAGCTCTGGGGGAGGAAGGAACTTGATCACATATTAACGTGGGATTGATTGTGATTGATGTTTTTTTTCTGATAAAGGTTTGTAATAAACAGTATATCAATAAGTCTCACTAATTGGATTAAAGTTGAGAATAGTGAAATACCACAGTGAATGCATTGGTAAGAAAGAAACCACAATTTTTCCCGGAAGATTTAGAAAAAGTGCCAAGCATCCTGTGGACAGGCAGTCCACATGACGTGGGTCTATTGAGCGGAGCAGGAGCAGTTCAAATGAAGCTTAAGCCATGAGCAATTTACCATGAGCAACACATTATCCCATGTCCAGAGAAGCAGATGAAGGTATATTTGAAGCCATTTCCGCTTTAGGACAGCAGGGAATACTGGTGCCATCAGACTCCACATGTGACACTGCTGTGTACCCAGTGAAGAAATCTCCGGAGATTTATTCAGGATCTGCGCCCCCTAAACAATATTGTTGAAGCAGAATTTCCTCTGGATCCGAATCCACCTATGATATGTAACATCCCAGCTACAGCTAAGTATTTTACAGTAGTAGATTTTAAAAAACGTGTGCTTTTAAATACCCCTTCATGACTCCCCCCAAGATTTGACTTCCTTTTCATATAGAAATCGGTGGTGGAAACATACAAGGTTTACCACAGGGAAACTGTGAGTCCCCATCAATCTTTAATAGGGTCCTTCAGATGGACCTAGGTAACATGCAACTTGAGAGCACAATAATTTAGTACGAAGATGACATTTTAGAGTGTAGTGAGACAGAAGAAAAATGCAGTCCAATTAATGACAGTATTAGCAGGAAAAGGATACAAAGTGGACAAAGAGAAACTACCTTATTGCCAGGAAGAGGCCCTGTACATAAGACAGCTAACCTCCCAAGAAGGGAGAAAAGTGATACCTGAAAGAGCAGAAGCAATCATGAAAACTCTAAGACCTATGACAGTGAGAGAAATGCAGAAATTGTTAGGCGTATTCAATTATTGTAGGGCCTGGGTTTTATTTACAGTACATATATTAGACCACTTCTGAAAGGACTTCAAGAAGCAAACACAGGTAAAGATGAGATAAGATGGACAGATGAGATGACAGAAGGATGTGAAGAATTGAAAAGAGCGATTTGTACAGCCCCTGTGCTAGGAATTCCAGATTAGAACGAGGATTTGTATTTGTTCTTGCGTTCAAATGGAGTGGTAATGACAGCAGTCCTCACCCAGAAAACAAAATTTGGACATGGACATAAACCATTGGCTTATTACAGTGGGATTCTATACCCAGTAATGAAAGGGCATTACCCAAAAAACAGGCATTAGCTGCTGCTGCTGCATTTGCAATTGAAAAAGCTGCAAGTATTACAGTGTTGTTTTTAAATGATGTTATACGTCAAGTATTTCTTATTCGCCATTTTGGAGAAACCTTAAAGTACGTTGACTACACAAAGAGCGTCTGGTTATGAGGTGATCATTTCAAATCCAGCGATTAAAATTGTTAGATCTCGAGTAGTGAATCAAGCAACATTCATAGCAGAACCAGTAGAGAAGGAGGATTTATGTACATTATTGCGCAACGTATACTGAGTTTTATGACGATATTCCCCACGTTAAAGAAAACTCTAGGAGGGGGGAAATTCCATTAATTAATGGATCTTCAAAAATGTATCAAACAGGAGAAAGGCATACGGGATCGGCAGTAGTGAAGTTAAAACAGAATGGCGAATGGTTGGGTTTTGTGTTGAGTGCATAGCAGCATTTGTGAGATGAGAGCCTTGTGTGCCTGTGGTGCTTGGATGAATTGGCTAGCGCTGTGGATTGAGAGTGGTTTGTAGAGGTGTAGTATTCTGTTGTTTGATGTTTGTTGGGATGGTGTTCAAATGCCATGTGTAAGTGGCTTTGTTGGAATGGTCATTGTATGTTGGAACAGAATTTAACAATGTTAGTGCTGGGAGCAATCAGTGTGATACCTCAATGTGCAGGTTGGTGAGGGGCGCTGACAATGTTGAAGCAACTTATGACCAGTGCGAATATGGCATAGCAAGGCATGACCAGGCATGAGAGGCGCTAAAGTCTTGGACTGTCTGGCACTAAAGAGGGCCCTAAGCAAATCATAGCAAGTGAGACAATTGCAATTAGTAATTATAGTTCCCATAATTCCCATAGCCAAGCAGTGTCCACCATCTACTGTTGCACCCAAATTGGGAAAGCAATCAAGTTGGGGTGGGGACACAAATAGGAATCTTAAAACACAGAGGATTCATTTTATCTTTGTCATAAATATGGCACTGGAGCAACTGGCTACCCTACACCAAAATCTTTTTTTTAAGTGTTTTATTACACAACAGAAAACGAATGGTCCCCAGTTCTTCCCTATCTTTCATGGACTGGTGGGAAACAGTCAGTTGCAGTCTTTGGGGTTTTCAGTGCCCCACCCATCTTTCTTTGCAGTTGAAATCACTTTCTTGGCTTCTGTTTATTTTTTCAGGATGTTGTACTTGTTCATATTTTCCAGATATTGCAATCTCCAAATCTAGTACCAAGATCTATAACAAAGACTCGAAGGGGAGATTGTGATTAGTAAAAATGTCCCCCCTCGGACTTGTTGAAGTCCTGCCCATGAAGTAAGCAGTCTACCTGCAGTTGCAGAAATTACTTCATTCCTCCACCATTGTCAACGCATCCACTATGAGGCTGATTACACCTATATTTCTATCCCAGCATTTCCCCTCCATACCCTCAGCCCTGCACCTTGCCACAGCAGTGCCTTTAGTGTCCTTATCCCACACCACTCTATGTTCATTTATTTCATAATGATATTGGCATGGATCCTGGAAACAAAATACATTATTTCCATTGTTCCTGCACTTGATAAAGGGAAGAGCCGACACACGTCATGCACGTTTTGAAAGGAACCAAGCTTAAATGATGTTCTTTTTTTAATTATATGATTGCATTTGTTTTGAATTTCGATGCACTCTTAATTGTATCTGAACCCAAACAACGTGCACTTGATTGTAAGCCATTAAATATAGTGCTTACATTTATTTAAAATTACTAAATTGATTTGTATCAACTGAGTGTGCACTAGGTTGCAAAAAGTTAGTACCATTTCGCATTGTAATCATTGTCTCCCCACCAGAGGGGATTCGCTGATGCACCACATTCACAAACCAGTGTGAATTCACTTGTGCTCATTTCTCCTTACGTCTTTAAGAACTCTGCACCCTCGCCCTGCAGACCCTATTCTCGCCCGCTTACCTTCCCCCATAAGGGCAGTGTGCCCCCAGTGTGATGGCAACATGTTGGCAGGACTCGCGCAATAATAATGGTATGTCTCCAAATCCCAGGTTGTTCTCACCTTGGGGAATGCCTCTGCCACCGAGTTTAACCATCAAAAACCCAGCAACCAGACCCCCTTTAAGGTATGTATTTTTTCTCTGGTTTGGCTCCTGCCCGCCATAGCTGAGGTAGTTCTAGCAAAGCAGGAGCAAGCAATATGGCAGGGACGGAGTGAGAATGGAGAGGGCGGGGTGCAGGCCCTCTGCAGAAACTACCGCTCCCCCACACAGAACCCTGACTTCATCTGACAGAACCCAACTTCAGGTTATTGCTCGCTGCCTGCACGTCGCCCCAAATAACAGTGCTAAAGAATCATGCCCTCACACAGTTCAAATTTAGTTAAATGCAATTACGCTTTATTGGCATGTTGTACAGTTGGGCAAATAGTTTTCTAAGTTCAGATGACTTCAATTAGCCTTCTAAATCATGCGATCACTACCAAAGTTATGGCATTACAAACTGGAAGACATGCTGTATCCTTCCTCACAACCTCCCATGTTAATGAAGTTCAGTCCTCCTTTTGTGTCAGCAGCCACTGTCAAATTCCAGTCCTACCTTAATGTTAGTGGCATGGCCTGGTTTTTGATTTTGAAAATCTGGTCACCCTCCATATACAATCCCGGCTCCCATTCAAGCCCATTCTTTCCAAAATTTAGCAAAGCTCTGTACCTTGTATAAAACTCCAAAAGCAATTACTAAAACACAGCAAAGCTCTCCAGGCAGTTATAGCTCAGTTCCCATGTTCAGCACCGCCCTCCCTCGCATCCCGGGATGCTTTCTGGGGAGAAGGGGAGTTCCGCAAGGCTGTGGCACTAAAGCACGGATGGAGGGGGAGAGAGAGAATATGAGTCGAGGGAGCAGGACATGAACATATTCACTAGGACACAGCTGCACTTGAAATTCACTCATTCCAGATAAAATATGCAGATGGATTCCTAATGCAATGAAGACTTAACTTTTAATGTAACATTCTCGCACAAAGACAGGCCAATCTCACCGATATCTAATAAGCCTTACTGTTATTTGGAGACGAGACTTGTATATATAATCTGAGTAACATGTATTGAGTGTAATACATATTTCCCTCAAACAGGCGCTTAAGCACAGCACATCATTTGCTGTGTGACACTCTCTCTCAGGCCGCAGTCAGCCATGTAGCTTCTGCTGGGATCGTGACCCATACATGAGTTCCATCCAAAAAGTAGGTAGTTTAACCCCTTTACATTAAAAATAAATGGTATTGTTTTAATTGTAGGTACATGTAATGACATTTCTGGAAAAGGAGAGCCCAATCTAGGTGCATTTTGTGTTGTTTACGTCTGCAATAAGTAGGGTTGAAGTCCCATCTTATGAAATATTACACACCATAGGGACACGCGCTGTGATGTCATCAGTCACCTTCCAGGATACAGCTCCTGCTGCTTCTAATCTGTGAATTGTTTCTGACCTCAGATTCATCGGACCCTTTGCCCTCCCCCTATCCTCTCTAAAGATAGGTTGGTGCTATTTGGGGCCGTGCCCAGGATTGTCAATCCAATTGTTAAAATTGAGATGGCCAAAATTGCCCAAGTTGCCAATTAGTGACATTGCCAAGAAGGTCGATGGCTGGTCCCTTGTCCCTTCCTGGGCTCTACGTTTTTCCCTTTCTTCCCGATCCACTTAAGAGGATAGGACACATGTGTATTCACCTGTCCTCCACCTTAAACGCCCTTGCCCTTTTAATCCTATTGAACGTTTTTCTTTATATCTACCGCCTTAGTTGATTGTGTGAGATCACCTTCTGTAGGACAAGGACATGTCATATATAAGGTCTAGAAGAGGGCCTCTGTCATCAGACAGACAGCCACGATGGAGGAAGAGACAAACTTATGCCCAGGTAGCTGGGGCAAGATCAAGCAGAGTCACGGGGCAGTGCTCACCACAAGACTTTGTGGCGTATGGAGTAGAATGTTGAGAGTTAGGGACTTGCATTGCAATTTCTTTTCAGGCTGCTCCAACAGCCCGACACCCCCATACCTGGCTTATTGAAACACAGTTTTCTGAGGTGCCGATGCATGAAAGGGTTTTTAGAACAAATGGAATCCAAATGTCAGCCTAGAGGTTTGGAACGTTTGTGCGACTAAGGTCGTTGGAGCAGATGACGTTTCCTGCAGTAGTAATAGCTTTCACGGCAGATGTAGACTTTTCTACCTCATGTAGCCTGGCATTTTCTAGGGTCCGCCATTGGGAACACACACTCTCCCAGCTGCTATTACCTATCTAATCTCAAAAGGGCCATTTATAGAATGAGCTTTGACTTCAAGAGTTGCAGCCTTTCAGATGTCGTGCGTGCATTGAATGTAGGACAATGTAAACATGCAGTTGATATAGCCTTATACAGTGCGGGAGGGGTCATTATCGCAGGTTAATGACACGCCACCAAGTTTGATTCGGGCCATAAATTGGGGGGTCATTATCCCAAGCGATGATGACCCCTCCCGAAGTCTATAAGGCTAGTAGTACTTGGTGGCAGTAGCACTGCATGTATTCGAATGTTGGTGGTGAAGTAATAAAATGCTTTAAGTTTGAGTAATGGAAATTGACAACCTGAGTTAGTAAATTAAATGTATTTTTATTTTGTAGTACCAATTAGCCTATAACATGGTTGTCCTCATGAATTAAGAATTTTAAATACAACTAGGTTAAACTGAAAGAGCTTTAACACAGGTATGCATTAGTTGTCATGTGTAAGAAAGTGAACACATTTTCCAGTGTTTCAGCTTTCTCTTCCATGTGTCAAATGTGATGTTGCAGCAAAAAAAAACCTTCCCATAGTGGTAGTGCCTTGTTGAAATAACTGTGGACTGTAAATTGCATTGTTGTTGCCCTGTCTGCTTCTGAAGACAGAATTTTGAAAATGCAGTCAATACTTAAGCAATAAAACCCGAGCTGCGGGGGCATTACCAAGTCAGGTAATGCCCCAGGGCCCATAGTTATAGGCCCTTGCGAAGCAGGGGCCTTAACAAAGGCCTTAACGAATGCCAGACTGGGTTACTAATAGCATTTTTTCTATTCCGAAATGCTGCAGCGTTTTGGAACAGAGAAAAAATGAAATGAATACATGTCAGATAATGGCCGCCGTGAAGGGAAAACAGTCCATTTTCCCTTTACATGGCGGCCATCGGGAGTGCAAGCGCTAGAGACAGAAGTGTTCCCAGCAAGTTCTCACCCGAAAAGGAGAAATACGAAGGTAAGTGGGGTTGGGAGGGCAGGGAAGGGATTGTGTGAAGAGGAGGCAGAGGGGAAAAAAAAACTTACCTGAATCCCCGGCAGGGGACGATGGAGGCCTCCTCATTGGCTGAGGGGCTGCCACACCCCCCCACCGTGAACAAAGGAGTGGAATCCCATCTGAGGGATTCCCGACCGGGTAAAGCCCTGGCGAGGGCCAGTTAGAATGGTTGTTACATTCTGGTTGACACTCGCCGGGTACTAAAACGGCATACAGTCTGCCTGCACAAAGAAAAAGATTGCAGACAGTCTGTTTAGGACTACACTTTTAAGTGTTTAATATACCGTTGCAAGTTTAGAACATGCTTCCCTTTGTTTTCTGGTTCCAATTATCCTGTCTACTCCCACTGCTACTAGTTTCCTTCTCATTGGCAGTGATGTTGTAATCCCTTAAAATCTGTTGTCAGTACCTGCACTGCTGCTGCTGCGTAAGCCTCACAGGAAAAAATGATGTTTCCCTAGACTGGTCACAAGGACCTTTGCCGTCTGCCTGTTGTGTGTTTGGGGGGCTGGCTTGGGCCGGCCCATGGATGGTTGTCTGTGTCTGGACAGGACTCTACCCTTTCCTCCAATCAGTTGGTTCTTCCGTGAAATGCTGGGGGATTGCTGCATGGATGGTCTACTTTTGGTTTGGTACTTGGTTTGGCCATGGTGGCTGGGCCCTGGTTACTTTTCCCTTGCCCTGGTTCCTACAGTTGGCAGCTAGGTGTCATTCCTGGGCTGTTCTTGTTCCTCCTCCCAGTCTTCCTTGCTGGCTACACTGGCTGTCCCATGATTGTATTGTTTTAGGTCTCTTAGGGAGTGCCTCCCCACAGGGTCATCTTTGTCCGGGCAGCTGGAAAGTGGACCTCTCTGGCCTCAAGGAGTGGGGGGTGCTGCTGCTGTTCCACAGTTCACTAGTCTGGGGTCTTCCCGGGTCACCCCTGGCTGTTGTTCCCATTCTTTGTTTACACCAGCAGGCACCTGACAGAGATTCTGCAAATTCGAGATTCAGGTGTTACTAGACTGCCTACCCTATCCCCCTGACACAACCCCCTTCTCTTTCCCTGTCACCATGCTTCTCATCTCTTTCCCAGAGCCATAGCACCCCTTCAAGCCAAGGGATGGTGCATCCAGCTTCGTGGGTCACTTTTAGGAATCCAGACTCCACCTGTTATCTTTCCTGCTCCTTATTTCACAGTGAAGAACCCCCTGCAGGGTTCCAGAATTATCCTGAAACTGAAGTTAGTGAACAGCCACAAAAGCAGGTGGTGGGTGTGTGCTGTGTGAGAGGAGTTTGAGGTTGGCAGGAGATACTGAGGTAGCCTTCTTGGTGAAATGACCAGGGATTCTGGCTCTCGCCCCTTACACCTGACAAATGCTGTCCAGTGCCCCGACGGGCAAATGTCCCAGCTTGCCACTGAGCACAGCACCTTATCAAGTTATAGTGAGGTATGAGACAACACTCATCCTGCAAACATACATGCTAAGTAAGTTGACATTTTTGCCTGTTCTCTTCATACCTCAAGTGGAGTCTCCAGACTTCCCCTTCGCTCATGTGCCAATTCCCAGATACTTGTGGCACAAAAGGTAAAATGTATATATAGGAGAGAGCGGGAAAGAGCAAGACAAAGAGCATAGACTGAGAGTCTGACCATGGCAATATGAGAAAATGAATTGGACCTGCCTGCAAGAAGCCGGTGGTAGGAGCATGGGGAGAGCACCAGGTTGGAAGGCCTTTTTCATGTGTTTCTTTGACTTATAATGCCTCGTGATGATTTTCGTGCCTTGCTATTTCATTCTATGATCTAGTAAATGTGGTTTAAGGTTTGTCTGTCAATCGAGGTCTCTGACTGCTCCCTGCACCAACATGCTCAACTCTATGTTGCTACACGCAATATGCACAGCAAATATATCACCCGCACATGGCAATTGAACTCCCCACCAAATCATTAAACATCAGAAAACTGCATTCTACATCAAACTTGTATACCTCACCTCAGGCTAATGCATTCTGGCACCACAGGCACAAAAGGCTCCCCTCCGGACAAACGTCTGTTTTCTCTGGGAACACAACACTTAGAAACTGACCAGCACACAGAGCTCAGGGTACTTCCAGTCTGCATGCATCAACACAACAGCAACGCTATTTTGCATTTTTCCTCTCTCCCATCTAACCTCACTCATCCCCTCCGCCCCCTTCTCTTTCAGACTCCCTAGAATGCCCGAAGACCATGCATATGGCAACAGGGCATAGTACAGATCCCAATAACATACTTTGTTCCTGATAATCCAGATTCTTATCCGAAAGGGGTGAACATGTTTTTGCCTCTTGCAGGAAGATATTTTTCCACCTTGAGGAGGTCTTTTATCCGAGCAACAAAATGTAAGTCCTCTGTGATTTCACATCTGGGCCTAAGTCTCTTCTGAATGAATAGCCTCTGAAGTACTCGACACCTTTGATAACCTCAACTTTCCCGTACACACTTTGAAGGCTGTGCTCTTGACCTCATCATTGCGCGTAGTCTCGAGATCCGTCAGATCATCACAACTCTCATCTTAGTCCATTCCAACCACTACCTAATTTCACTTAGCTTCTCCTCCTTCACCGACCAAGTATGTCTGTTTGAATTTTATGTACATACATTTCATCTACATTCAGGCCCTGGCACCTATCTATGCCCGAAGTCTTTTCCCGACCGTGTCTTATACTGACGGTAACCACAAGGTGAGCACTGGCAAATTATTGAACCTCCAACTCATTGAGATCATGGGAACCTTGAAAACCAAATTATCAAAACCTCAATCTGATTACCAAATGGTTTTCAGAAGACATTCCAAAGGTCTGCTTCTGTTCTTGAGTGGGTCCTTGTTTCGCCCTCTGACAGCCTCAAAGCTATCAAAGGCACAGGCTAGTCTGGTACTCCAAGTGACCCTTGTCCTCCTCTGGTCACCATCTCTCCTGCACACGGTCTTCTCGCGGACTGTCTTCTTGCGAACTACATAGAAATCACCAATGTATTTAGGGTATTCATAAAGTGTGAACCTAGCTAGGAAAGAACAGATCACTGTGCATCAGTGGTAGATTATACATAAGGAAGATCATACATAAGGTAGATCATAGGTGAGGTGGGCTAGAAGTTGGACCAGAGCAGGTCACCCTGGCAGAGACACTCAGGTTCCCACTCTTATTTGAGCTATTCTTTGAACGGCAAGGTCTTCAGTTCCTTTCAGAAACGGGAAAAGTGATTGTGTGCAGATGTACTGTTGTATGGTGCTCCATAATGCTATCGAATGACACGAAAAAGCTGTTTTTGTTGTCCTTTCCTGCATTGTATTTATTCATTTCCTGTTTCGCTATTTTGCACCTTCTGTAATTGTGCTGGCCTCAGCAGAAATGGTTTTTGTTAGCTAAGGCAGTTCTTGCATTGCTATAGCCTTGCATGTGATAAGGCTCTTTTAAATATAATTGAAGATGCTAATGGCAGCCAATGCCGTTTGAACAGGGTGGGGGGAGATGTTCGAATTATCTTATGTGGCAGATTAGTCTGGCGCAGAGTGCAAGCTTTGAGTGGTGCTAGTGCTATGGTGGAGTTGCCCAAGAGTCGTGTGCTCCCCCACATCCATTTCTGACAGTATCATGGAATACTGTCAGACTTAAAGTCAGAGATTGGTAGGGAAGGTTTTATTTTGTAAAGTAATGTTATTTGTTACTCGTCCGTTGAAACCTTTATGGTGGTGTGATGTTTAAAGGAGAGGACAACATCAATGATGAAGCCTACTGATTTGGCATTTCAGTCTAATTTTGGTGGGATCCCTTCTGGGTTCATAATGGACAGAAATTATTGAATACGTGTGTGTCTGCGTTACTCGCAAAAAACATGAACTCTGTTTTGGTTGAATTGAGTTTTAGATATGGTCTTAACATTCAGGATTGAACTGGCACAAGACAACGCTTAAGTCAGGCGATAGCTTCGGTATCACGGAATTGTTATGAGAAGGGTGGTTCTCCTCTCTTTTGAAACCTGCCACCATTTCACTGCTACTAAAGAATCTATCTGTTCCGTTTGAGCGCCCAGAGATGTACCATCCCATCTCAAACTTTCCTAGCCTGGGAAAAGTCCTGAAATATCTAGCAAACAGTTCAAACTCTCAGACGCATGGAACTAAACGTCCTCTTCGACACCCACCATTCATGCTTCATGCCTGCTCACAGAACATAATCTGCACTCATAGAGATTAGGAGACATACACTTCCTGCCTACCTGCACTTAAAAATGTCCAATGTTGATTGTCCTGAATCTATGTATGTCCACTTATGTATTGTGTCTGGTGACTGTTCCATTTATTCCCCTCCACAACCTGTTTAGAAAGGGTCCGAGCGGCCTTCTAAGTCCTGTGCGGGCGCCCCGGCGACGGGGGCCCAACACCAGGCCAAGCGC
The DNA here is from genome assembly GCF_040938575.1 of Ambystoma mexicanum. Taxonomy (NCBI): domain Eukaryota; kingdom Metazoa; phylum Chordata; class Amphibia; order Caudata; family Ambystomatidae; genus Ambystoma; species Ambystoma mexicanum. The sequence goes on along the minus strand of NC_090926.1, from coordinate 373,173,400 downwards.
CACAAGTCCGCTGGCTCCGGGAGCGCCGAAAGGTCGGGCTCTTCGGTCGCCAGGCAGGGCGCACCTTCCCCGGCACCGTCAACCACGAGCCAACGCTCCGGTTCGGGGAAGAGAAAGTCCGAGACCCCGGGTAAGCTTCGGGAGAAGCCCCGTCTGATCTCGGAAGAGGGGGTGCGAGGCGTCGCCCTTCCCCCGAAGGAGAAGGCCCGGGACGCACCTAAGGTGGTGAAGGCCCCTACCCAGCAGGCGAAGGCCTCCATCGAGGCTATCGCGGCGACTCTGGCCAAGCCGGCAGAGACACCGCCAGCGGAGACTGCCTCCGGGACTAGAGTTTCCCTGCCCCCAAGGAGGGAATCCTCTTTTCAGCCTATCGTTGTGGCCGCCATGATGGAAGAAGCGAGGGGGGGCACGGTGCCCTCCTCGAGCTCGGAGTCAGCCTCGGAGGAGGAACTGACAGAGGCCGTGAGGAACCTCGAAGTCCAATTCGAGAAGGGTAGATCCTGTCAGGAAGATCCTCGGGAGAAAACAGAGGAAGGCGACGATGGTGAGGAAGAGCGGCCTTCCCTTCCGCCACAGCCGGACCCTAGGCCTCAGGATGGCTCGGTGGCCATTTTGTCTGCCATCCAGTCCTTATGCTCTGAGATAAGGACGAGATTCCCACGGCCCAGGCCGGAGGACCCGCAACCCGGCCCGTCGGGAAGTCCTCAGAACAAACGACGGAGGACCCAACCCTCTCCTCCGCTCGCCCCCATAGGGCCTACAGTTCCCTCCTCATCCTCCCACGAGTCGGGGGATGACGGTGCGTTGGGCTCGACGACGGGTTCTGAGGGCGACGGCAACGACGACGGAACGAGTCTCCCATCTCCCGTCGCACGGGCCTCGCCGCCCGACAAGATTGGCTCATTCCACGCCATGATCGCCAGGGCGTCCGAATTGTTCCAGCTCTGCCCGGAGGAGCAGAAAAAGGAAGGTTTCCTCTATCAGCACCGGGAGGCCAAGAGGAAGACGGTCATCGCGGTGCCCCTAATCGATGACATCTGGGAGGAGGGCCTGTCAGTTCTCAAAAACCCCTCCACGTCACCAGCCAAACAGGACCGGTACGAGAAGAAGTACCGGGTCCCTGAAACCGCTCCCCTGTGCCTCAGGGCCCGTGCCAACGCCAGACTCGGTCGTCTCGGCAGCGGCGAAGAAGAAAGCGGCGGGGTCAGGAGCCTCGACGTCGAATTCCCCACCGGACGGCGATGGAAAGAAGTTGGACGCCATAGGGCGGCGGGTCATTTCGTCGGCGGCGACGATGATCAAAGCGGCCAACGCCCTGGCAATCTATGTATGTCCACTTATGTATTGTGTCTGGTGACTGTTCCATTTATTCCCCTCCACAACCTGTTTAGAATGTTCCTCAAACTCACCCCATTGTAAGAAACGCACTGCTTCCTGTGAAACCTGATTTCTTATCTATAGTACGTTTTTTTGTGATCAAAAGAGCATTGTTCCTCCTGTATATAAATAAATAAATAAACCTGCTCAACTTCCTCCCTGATCTTACTTTATCGCCTGGCTGCATTCAACATGGTTGTCCATATTCTTTTATAGAGTGCCCCCTATCTTTGGTGTTCAACATATCTGTCCTGGTCATTGATTGGATCTGCACATTTTTCAGCAAAAGATCTCAACAGGTAAAACTCAGGCTGTTCCATTCTCCAACGCACCTACTCGAAAAATGTGTTCCCCAGGGTTTGTCCTTTTCCGCTTTATTCTTCAACACATTGTGACAAAGCGCAAGGCATCACTTCTCACAAGGGTGGGCCACTTCTATAAGGGTAGGGAAGGCCATTTGGTGACAATACAGTATATTCAGCTGCCACAGCCTTCTTAAACACGCCCCCTCTATCTTCAACACTTTACAGACTGCCTGTGTAGGGCTGAAGGATCTGTCAATTTAAATCAGAGCTGGACGAGGAAGAAGCTGACCTACCTGGGGAAATCCCTATTGCCAAATACTGAGACAAAGAAAATCTATGGGGATCCCTATGGGAATAACCAAGTTAATACTGTGACGAGGAGGAGGTGTAGAGAGGTGAAGAATACCTCTGAAGACGATGGTATACGGTCCAGTTGTTGAGAACTCCCTGTTGGTCATAGTGAATATAAAATAGAAGAAGGACTTACCCAAAGGAGAAACCATCCCTGGACATGTCCTCAATGGAGGAGCCATGAGAGTCGGTACGGAGAGGGAGAGAGAACAACAGTGCAGGACACTGAGATGGGACTAAGACGGTGCGGAATGCATCCAACTTGGAAGGCCCGCTCGAGAAGCAGACAAGAAAAGGCTCCTGGTGTCCTTGCAGACAGGCAAGTGTGGGAAGCTGAAGCAATGCATGCCGATCAGAGCTGGTGGCTGCGGAAGCGAAGCCCGGATAGCTTACCCACCGACCCCAAGCATCCACAGGGACCCAGAACCACTGTGAAACACAAAGCCAGGTACGTGGTTGGTTGGGAAAGCACAGAGGAATCTAGAAAAAGGCTGAAGAAGCCACAGAGAAGCAGGAAGCTTAGAATACATGGTCTGAAAACCTATGTTAATAAATGGAACTTTTTCTTATGAGGCGATATTGAGTAATAGTACTTGGCAGCTGAGTAAGCCAAGTCCATTAGAGCAGAAAGAGACATTCTCCAGCATGGGGTCTGCCATGGATTCACATGCTCATGAATATTCCCCGTCGTCAGGCTGGGAATCCTCGGTAAAGAAAAAATCAGTATCAGTTTCATTTCTGATCTGTCTTTCGTAGTAGTAACCAATCACTGATCTATGCATCATACTGACCACAGCCAATGACTGCCCTCTACCTAAGCCCTGCCTCTGGCAGCCATCTTCAGATTTTTACCGCACGTTCAAGTGTTGGGAGTCCTCGTGCTTCGCTCTCGAGCTTTTACTGCGTGTTTCGAGTTTTTTAGGTGAATTTTCACATTTTTTCTGTTAATCGAGCCTCAAGCTCCACCTTTTCTACTCCCGTTAACGGCTACCCGTTGCAGGATTTTCCTACGCCCCTCAAGGGTGAAGATTTCGTTGAATTAACTTCTTGGAGGATTCCAGAAGATTTGCGGCCTACTTCAAGATGGCCCAGGATGCGAGTTCGTCGCCCGGACCCAAGCTGTTTCGCAGCTGCCCTGGATGCGGGCTGCAGAATGTGTTTAAGGAAGACGAACATTCGCGATGCCTCTACTGTCTTCATGGGGACAAGACTCATGTAGAGAAGGACTGCCAGTTCTGCAAGAACTTGTCGGAGCGGACCATGAGGGACTGTCGATCCCGTCTCGCAAGCTGGTTGGAGAAGGGCTCGACGGGTGAGAAGAAGAAGAAAGGGTCCGAGCGGCCTTCTAAGTCCTGTGCGGGCGCCCCGGCGACGGGGGCCCAACACCAGGCCAAGCGCCGCAAGTCCGCTGGCTCCGGGAGCGCCGAAAGGTCGGGCTCTTCGGTCGCCAGGCAGGGCGCACCTTCCCCGGCACCGTCAACCACGAGCCAACGCTCCGGTTCGGGGAAGAGAAAGTCCGAGACCCCGGGTAAGCTTCGGGAGAAGCCCCGTCTGATCTCGGAAGAGGGGGTGCGAGGCGTCGCCCTTCCCCCGAAGGAGAAGGCCCGGGACGCACCTAAGGTGGTGAAGGCCCCTACCCAGCAGGCGAAGGCCTCCATCGAGGCTATCGCGGCGACTCTGGCCAAGCCGGCAGAGACACCGCCAGCGGAGACTGCCTCCGGGACTAGAGTTTCCCTGCCCCCAAGGAGGGAATCCTCTTTTCAGCCTATCGTTGTGGCCGCCATGATGGAAGAAGCGAGGGGGGGCACGGTGCCCTCCTCGAGCTCGGAGTCAGCCTCGGAGGAGGAACTGACAGAGGCCGTGAGGAACCTCGAAGTCCAATTCGAGAAGGGTAGATCCTGTCAGGAAGATCCTCGGGAGAAAACAGAGGAAGACGACGATGGTGAGGAAGAGCGGCCTTCCCTTCCGCCACAGCCGGACCCTAGACCTCAGGATGGCTCGGTGGCCATTTTGTCTGCCATCCAGTCCTTATGCTCTGAGATAAGGACGAGATTCCCACGGCCCAGGCCGGAGGACCCGCAACCCGGCCCGTCGGGAAGTCCTCAGAACAAACGACGGAGGACCCAACCCTCTCCTCCGCTCGCCCCCGTAGGGCCTACAGTTCCCTCCTCATCCTCCCACGAGTCGGGGGATGACGGTGCGTTGGGCTCGACGACGGGTTCTGAGGGCGACGACGACGGAACGAGTCTCCCATCTCCCGTCGCACGGGCCTCGCCGCCCGACAAGATTGGCTCATTCCACGCCATGATCGCCAGGGCGTCCGAATTGTTCCAGCTCTGCCTGGAGGAGCAGAAAAAGGAAGGTTTCCTCTATCAGCACCGGGAGGCCAAGAGGAAGACGGTCATCGCGGTGCCCCTAATCGATGACATCTGGGAGGCGGGCCTGTCAGTTCTCAAAAACCCCTCCACGTCACCAGCCAAACGGGACCAGTACGAGAAGAAGTACCGGGTCCCCGAAACCGCTCCCCTGTGCCTCAGGGCCCAGCCAACGCCAGACTCGGTCGTCTCGGCAGCGGCGAAGAAGAAAGCGGCGGGGTCAGGAGCCTCGACGTCGAATTCCCCACCGGACGGCGATGGAAAGAAGTTGGACGCCATGGGGCGGCGGGTCATTTCGTCGGCGGCGACGATGATCAAAGCGGCCAACGCCCTGGCAATCGTGGCCCGTTACGACAGGGAGCTCTGGTTTAAGCTGGCCCCCATATTGGACTTCCTGCCGGACGACAAGAGGCCTGAGGCCCTGGAAATAATGCAAGAGGGCGAGGTGGCGTCAGACCACGCCATAACGGTGGAAACCGATATTGCCGATACCGGGTTCTGCCAGCTAGGCAACGGTGTTTGCCTACGACGATGGGGTTGGCTCCGGGCGACCGACTTCCGTCAGGACGTCCAGACCAGGGTATTGGACATGCCGTTCGACGGCAGCAACTTGTTCGGGAAGGCGGTGGACGAATCCTTCCAAGCCATAAAAACGGACACGGAGACGGCCCGCGCCCTAGGAGCCCTTCAGCAACGACGGCCCTTTCGGAGCTCTGGAGGCAGACAGGGTGCCTCCAAGGGATCCAGTGGTGGCTTGTCGTCCTACCGCCAGGCGGCACTCTCCTCATCTCAGGAGGCCTACAGGGGTCGCGGCAAGCAGGGAGCGCCTCGCCGCTGTGTGCAAGGTGGCCAGGGCGGCAAGGCCACCACCTCCAAGCAGGACTGAACCAGCCGTGGTCTCGGGCCCCCACCGAAGCACCCCGGTAGGAGGCCGGCTGACGAATTTCGTCAGCGTGTGGAAGTCCATCTCCACCGACCGTTGGGTGCTGGATACCCTGGCAAGAGGACACTATTGAATTCCTGAAGAAGTGCCCTCACGTTCCACCTGTGCCCAGGAAGGAAAATCACGTCCCGCAACTGCTGTTGGAGTTACGGGCGCTGCTCAGGAAAGGCGCCATCGAACTTGTCCCGAAGAGGCTCCGGGGCTCCGGGGTGTACTCAAGGTACTTCCTCGTCAGGAAGAAGACAGACGGCTGGCGCCCCATCCTGGACCTTCGTCGTTTGAACAAATACATCAGATCACAGAAGTTCAGGATGGTCACCCTCCAGCACGTACTGGGACAGCTGGAGGAAGGCGACTTTCTATCGTCGTTGGACCTGGAGGATGCATACTTCCACGTTCACATCCTCAAAAGTCACCGAAAGTTCCTCAGGTTCGTCCAGGGACGCCACTACCAATTCAGAGCACTGCCGTTCAGATTGAAGTCGGCCCCCAGGGTCTTTACCAAGTGCCTAGCACCAGTGGCGGCGCGGCTGCGCCTGCAGGGGATTCACGTCTACCCCTACCTGGACGACTGGCTCATCCGCTCAAGGACGAGGGAACTCGCCGTCGAACACACTGCGAGGACCGTCCAGCTACTCACAGACCTGGGATTCGCCATTAACTACCCAAAGTCCCACCTGGTGCCGTCGCAGGTGGCCCTGTTTCTGGGAGCGAAGCTCGATACAGTGAGGCGTCTGGCGGCCCCGTCGGAAGAATGGACGAAGACCATTCTAGGCAAAGTGCAGCGCCTGCTAGCCACGGACGTGGCCAGGGTGAGGTCCATCAAGTCCCTCCTGGGGATGATGTCCTCTTGCATCTACCTGGTGCGCCTCTGCAGACTACGGATGCGCCCTATTCAAGAATTTCTCGACGCCCGTTGGATGCAGGCGACGGGCACCTTCGAAGACAGGGTCCCCCTCAACGAGGTGTTCCGGCGGGCGATTCAGTGGTGGGGCGTTCGAGCGCACCTCACGGCGGGCAAGGACTTTCAGATGCCGGCGTACCAGGAGACGGTGGAAGGTTGGTGCGCCCACACCGGAGATCTCTACGCAAGAGGCATCTGGCTCCCGGAGGAGAGGCTCCTGCACATCAACGTCCTGGAACTCCGAGCCGTGTTCTGGGCTCTCAAATCGTTCCTCCCATCGCTCAAGGGCAAGGTGGTGCGGATCTTCACGGACAACACCACGACAATGTTTTACATACGGAAGCAGGGAGGCACCAGATCCCCAGCCCTATCGAAAGAGGCACAGGATCTGTGGCACTGGGCGGTCGCCCAGGGGATGTTCCTGGTTCCCTTCCACCTGGCAGGAGAAAGAAACACCATTGCCGACTCGCTCAGCAGGGAGCTGCGCGCGTGTCACGAGTGGGAACTGCACCAGGATCAGGTGGATCAACTCTTCCGACGATGGGGCAAACCCCAAATCGAGCTGTTCGCAACAGCGACGAACTCGAAGTGCAAGAGGTTCGCCAGCAGGTTTCCCCAGCCGAGAAGCATGGGCGATGCGTTCTTTTTCCCCTGGGACGGCCTATACCTGTATGCGTTCCCTCCTTTGCCGTTGCTGCTTCGACTCATCAGCCAGCTCAAGAGGTCCCGGTGCAGGATGATCCTCGTCGCACCGGCGTGGCCGAGGCAGATCTGGTTCCCGGACCTTCTGGACTTGTCGACGTCCCCTCCCATCAAGCTGTCGGCAGACGCGGACCTTCTCTCCAGAGAAGGAGGCGCCATCTTCCACCACGACCCGGCGTCGCTGAACCTGCAGGCTTGGCTCCTGCAGCGCTAGAGTTTGGAGGCTACGATATACCGGCCGATTGCAGAGAGGTTCTTGCAAAGGCCAGGGCGTCCTCGACTCTCAAATGCTACGGTCATAAGTGGAAGACGTTCTCTATCTGGTGCCGAGCACAGAAGATCAACCCCCTACGGATTACGGCCCCTCAAGTGCTGCCGTACCTACTATCGCTGGCAAAGGCTGGGCTAGCCCATGCCTCCATTAAGATTCATCTGGCGGCCATCTCCAGATATACCAGAACCACAGGACGGACGTCCCTGTGGTCCCATCGACTGGTAAAAGAGTTTATGAAAGGACTGTTCCGGTCGTTCCCACCGGTGAAGGCCCCGGCGTGGGAACTTAACGTGGTGCTGACCAGGCTCATGGGGCCCCCATTCGAGCCGATGCACTCCGCACCGATGAAGTTTGTGTCGTGGAAGACTGCGTTCCTGGTGGCCATTACCTCCGCACGACGAGTGGGAGAGATCCAGGCCCTATCCTGCAAAGCACCGTACTTGACTTCCCATGCCTCGAGGGTGGTGCTTAGGACGCACCCCTCCTTTATGCCCAAGGTGCTGTCGGTCTTCCATCTTAACAAGCCCTTGGTGTTACCTGTTTTCTTCCCGTCTCCTTCGTCGCCGGCCGAGAGGACTTTGCACTCGCTGGATGTGGCTAGAGCGCTGAAGTTCTACGTGGACCGCACAAAGAGTTTCCGGAGGACATCACAGCTGTTCCAGAACTTTGGACCTGTGAATCAAGGGAAGGCTCTCTCGAAGTCTTCTATTTCCAGATGGCTCTCCGGCTGCATCATGCACTGTCACCGGTTGGCTAACCGACCTCTGCCAGGCCGTCCGAGATCCCATTCGACCAGAGCGATCGCTGCTACTACGGCGTTCTTATCTGGTGTGCCCCTGCTGGACATCTGCAGGGCTGCTACGTGGAGGTCGACGCACCCTTCACTAGATTCTACTGCGTCGATCGGGATTCCAGGGAGGAGTCCAGGGTCGGCCAAGCAGTGCTGCGCAACCTGTTCGCTTAAGGTGAGCCTGGTGAGGAGGTAAGAGATGCTTAATGTTGAGTTTTTTGTATTGCTTAATGTTGAGCCTTTTGCCACCCCCCATGGTTGTGCATGTGTGTACTGCTATCTATTCTTATATTCATGAGCATGTGAATCCATGCCAGACCCCATGCTGGAGAAGGAACAAGTTACTTACCTGTAACTGTTGTTCTCCAGCATGGGTCTGGCATGGAGTCACATGCGAACCCTCCCACCTACCCCTCTGCGGCTCTTCACTTGGTCATACTGCCACTTCACGTGCTACCAAATCTGAAGATGGCTGCCAGAGGCGGGGCTCAGGTGGAGGGCAGTCATTGGCTGTGGTCAGTATGACGCAGAGATCAGTGATTGGTTACTACTACGAAAGACAGATCAGAAACGAAACTGATACTGATTTTTTTCTTTACCGAGGATTCCCAGCCTGACGACGGGGAATATTCATGAGCATGTGAATCCATGCCAGACCCATGCTGGAGAACAACAGTTACAGGTAAGTAACTTGTTCCTTATTGCGAGTCTGGGACCTGCGCCATAGGAGAGCCACAGAGTAAGAGGGTCTTGGACCCTGAGAGAATCAAAGACGCTCCAGAAGGGCATATATGCTTGACAGGAAAGTAAAACAAACTATTGCGATTCCTCATTGCGAGTCTTGGACCATCACCCATATGAGAGTCAGAGAATAGTAAGAGGGTCTGGGATCCTGAAAGCAAAACAAATAAACAGGAAGAAACCATATGGTTGACAGGAGAGTACACCAAGCTAGCAAGTCTGGAACTCGCACCCATATGAAGGTCTAAAGTAAATGGAGGAGCATTCAAGAAAGTACAGGGTCTGGGACACAAAAGGAGGAAAAGAGAATCAACAGTAACTATCTGTTTCATGGGACATGTTTGGCCGGAGAATGAACCAGGCATAAACCCTCCCTGAACCAATAAGGGATGGTCACAGGAAAGCACAAAACCTTTGTTGTGCATCTAAATTAAAGGAAACTACATAAGAGGGAGACAAGCTCTTAGCTTGCCAAGTAGGATAAGAAGAAATCCTGAGGAAAGGAGCCAATCCCTAATCTTTTGAATTTTCCTTTGTGAAAACAAAACATTTATTTTGTTTTACAACTCGAGACATTGGGAACGTTCTGTTGACAAGAAATGTCTTCATCACCTTTCCGAATATAGCATCCTTGCACATTAGTTTTGAATTACTAGTTTTAGGGTCAGAAGAAGGGTTTTTGGACAACAACATTGACTCTTTATTTGAAACCTGACATTTTCATTAGTTTTCTTTGAGGCAGGGAAACCCCTCTTAGCTTTAGGCATAGAGAGGCCGTTGTTCCTACCCTTTTATTGGTTAATAAAAGTTTGTAACCAAGAATATGTCACCTTTGTGTCTGAGCCTTAATTCTGCACCCTTACAACATCCGCCCGACCGCTTTTTACCCTCAAAGGATCTTTTTGTGTTTATTTAAAATATATGCAGATGGTACTCAACTGGTGGTCCGCTATGCCTCCCAAATAATAGAACATGCAGAATCCATTGCATATCTCCCCAGATTCATCCCAAGCTGCATCAAAGTCATTCAGGCCTATTTGTACCACAATATCGTAGCCCTTAATGGTGACAAATCAGAAATACTCATTCAGCGGCCTCAGAACCCTTTGCTGTTTCAGTGGCCAGGGAAGATTGATTCTGCTCCAGTTCTGTTCACCCAGGAGCCTTGGCATCATTTCTGATAAGCTCCCACCAAATCAATGGTTTGACTAAGAACCACAACTGCCACCTAACACTAAAAATAAAGCTTTTCATTTACCAATTCACCATTGAGCTGCAACTTTTATCAGAGCTTTTATACTATCCAGGCTTATCTTATATATATATGTCTTAGGTATGTTTCTGTACTCAGTTGATGCAATTTATCAGTGTTAGGTTGCCCTCTGCCTTCCAAATGGCAAAGTGCACCTCTGTGTGCCCTTCCACTTCAACAACAGCTATAATTTTAACAAACAGAATGAGCATGGTTCTATGCGGTCACCTTCACCTTCCACTATCACAAACATTTTGGAATAATTTCAAGTAACTTATTGGGCACGGCGGTTCCAATGTCAATAAAAGTTTCCAGTCTCTAAAGAGAGAATTGCTGAAGGACAAATGCCTCCTCACAAGTTAAAAGCCTCAAAAGATGACGAACATCGCTATGGCACCCCCCTCCCCACCTGAAGTAAAAAAGACATCACAGCTGATAAATTACTTCATCCCTACCATCTCCTCTCTCAATAACAATTCTGACCCTAACGCCTTAGTAGAGGCCTTCAACAAAACCATTGACACTATTGCACCAGTCAAATTGCGCAAGAGTAAACAAAAGGCCCACCTCAACACTTGGTTCACTCCCCATCTTAAAGAATTACGACTCCAGAAAAGAAAACTCCAATCAATATCGCAACACACCCCGACGACCGAAAACAAAGTCACGCTAACAAACTTGGCTAATATGTACAAAAAAGAAATAATCTTCACCAAAAGGAATACGTTCAATGACAGAATCTCCAAGGCCAATTCCAACACTAAGGAGTTATTCACCATCCTCTGTGAAATGGAAACCCCTATTCCACCCATAGACAATGCCCCTAAAGACGAGCAATTGTGCACTAGAACCCAGAATGTTCTATCCAATAAAATAGCCACTCTACAGACCAAAATAGCTAACAAAAAAGCCTCCCTCCTTCCCACTGAATGCAACCTACCCTACCTACTGTGTTACCGAGCAATGACACACTATTCATATTCACTAATATCTCTATACTAGAAACTGAGAAAGTCATACTCTCTCTGAAGCCTTCAAATTGTCAAGGTGACAGCTGCCCAGCACAAATCATTAAGAATGCAGCCAAAGAATTAGCACCGTTTATCTCAAAACTAATTCATACTTCCTTCAAGACTAGCACGATCCCTAACAACCATAAATAATCTGGGGTTCTTCCACTACTGAAGAAACAAACATTAGACCCTTCCATCCCGACAAATTATAGACCAATCACTACGCTCCCCTTCCTTCTCAAAATTATTGACAGAGTAGCTTACCTCCAAATTCAGAACTATCTGGAAACTAACCACCTATTAGGCTCCCACCAGTCTGGATTCAGTCCACAACATTGTACTGAAATTGCATTAATTGACTCAAATACTCAAATCGACGAGTTCAGGGACAAAAGTAAAACAGCTATGCTACTCCTCCTCGACCTATCGGCAGCATTTGACCTAGTGGATCATGTAGTGTTATAAAAACACCTAGCGTCAGCCGCCCATTTCTCGAGTGATGCTATATCTTGGGTACAATCCTTCTTCGCCAACAGCAGAGAGCACATCTCTAACATCAGAAGAGACCAGCACTGGCTAAAATCAGTGATAGGATCTGCCTTAAAACTACATCCCTTACCTTTAAATGTCTGAACAACATGGCACCCCCTTTCTTGCTGACAGAATGATTAGAAAATCATCAACCCCCCCCCCCCCCCCCCACAAGATCATCCAACTCCCAGTGCCTAGAAGTCCCCAGATTTAAACTTTCTATACTGGCAGAGCCAGTTTCCCAGTGAAAGCGGCTCTTTCCTGGAACGTACTCCCCCCAGCCTTCAGAACTGAACAGCCCTACACCATATTTAGGCATAACATGTTAAATGGGCTTCGAGCTAATGACAACTAATACTTGCCTACTTGTTCTTCTTACTTGAGCCACGTGTGTTTCCTCAGACTTCTGTTGAAACATATGATTGTATCGAACACTGCACTTGTCTCCTATATATTACCTTGTTCTCATTATACTCCCTAATTTGTCTTTATTGTACCTTTACTGTGTTGTAACTAAGCTGAAAGTATACTTGTAACTTCTGTGCCCAGCTACCTTAGGGTTTGGTTCGCATTACCAAATAAACAAACAAATAAAACTGAAAGTCGGTGCTGTACTTATGCTACTACGTAATCTTATACCTTCACTGGGACTCTGCAATGGAACAAAGCTAACAATTACGCATCTACAAAGACCCATCATAAAAGCCTATGTAATCGGTGGAACGTAGATACTGTTATTATACCGCGCATACCACTAATTTCATCTGATACAAATATGGCTTTCAAATTCAAAAGAAGACAGTTTCCTATACGTTTAGACTTTTCGATGACCATTAATAAGTCACAGGGACTTATGCCCCCTTTCCTGGAGGGGATCGGTGGCAATTTCAATATTTCAGAAGGGAGACAGAAGTGACCATATGAAATACCGACCGATATTTACCTTTAAGAAATGCTAGAACGGCGTATCTTACGCCGGGAACAGCTAGTCTCGACTAATTCCTTTTAAACAAGCTTCCCTTCTTAGGCTCCAGTGTAAAGTCACACAACTCATATTAAACTTGAAACCACATGTTCATATCACCTCTTGTTGGAGGAACTTCACTGGCTCCTTGTATCATCATGCACAACATAAATATTAAAATCATTGTGTATCACCCTCAAAGTCTTCCACAGAATGTTTCCACCCTGTCTACAAAATCCTATCACTACATACTTCAAGAAACTTTCTTTCATCTGATAGCAGATATATGTAAGTTCCCACTTTCAAGGCACTTAGATGGGGGAGGTTGCCGGTTCAGTGTGCTTTTACCAAGGTTGTGGAATGCCGTCCCCATCCACCTTCAAGCCAAAAAGAAATTGATAACTTTGGAAAGGCGCCTAAAGACCTGTTTACAATTGCTTACTGAAATCCCACGTGTCATCCCCCTGCCTCCACCTGCCACATATGCTAATCAGGTGTGCTTCTTTTCTTGAGCTCTGAAACCATCTTTATTTGTATTAGTGTGCTACAAATGTCAATAATCAAATAATGCCAGGGCCCGCACTTCTGCCTAGAATAAACCACCTGCGAGCATGACCTTTTTTGGGAGAAAACACGGGTTCTGCACAATAATATCCGTCCCTCAGGGTTGAGAACAGTGAACCTCAGGAAGAGTGACACTGAGCAAAGGAGAGGCAAAGGAGAAGAAGAAGCAATATACAGGAGGTTGGAGGTGACCTCGAAGCAGGAACTCTTCGACCGAATGATGTGTATGGAGATGGGGTGGAGGTATGAGCATGTGGCACATAGTCCAGGAGGTTGGAGGGAGGGAGTGAGGTGCAAGAGAGGTGTCCTTGGGCGTAAGGACATATTGACTAGTCAAGGAGGTAGACAAGGATGAAGTGTTGGGGACTAGAACCGATACATTAAGACAGAAAGGTGGAGATGGCACCCTGGCGAAGTGGAGATGGCACCCTGGCCTAACCTGTAGAGAAGCTAATTTGGCCAGAATCTTCCCGGGCCAAGGGATTCATGACCCTCATAGATAGATCAGCTTTGAGGCTTATCCCGATGTCGCCCAGCCCTAATTTCTGCCGTTATACCAGTCTAACTTGTAAGGGCACGAGACCCAGTGAAGGGGTCTACCCAGAATTTGAAGACAAAAAGCAGAAGACCTGCAAAGACGGAACAAGGAGCCAAGAAAGAAGTGCAGAGACGGGCACATTTCAAAGACTGTGCGTGATTGAAAAGTGAGGTATGCCCCAGGAGCGGGTTCCTTATTAAGGATTACTAAACCCAGATAATTTGTTTTTTAAACCACAAGCTTGGTGCAAGCATCTGATTGGTTTCCTTCCTCACATGACCTTTGTGTCTGGTTTATGTGCTAGCATGTCCCTTCAGATACACTCGCCTACCTCCATCCATGCCAGGGTCAAGCCCCTCTCAGCCCCCACAATCCTGGTTAGTTCTTCTTCCTCCCCACCACTACGCCAAGGTACAACTTATTGTCCTCTCTTTTCAGTCCTTTTCTTTTGTTCTGTGCTGTTTATTAAAAAATAATATACACTCTCTCTTTCCCTGGACAGTGCTACCCTCTGCCTGGCACCCATGCCCTCATTAACCTGCACCCTCATTAACGTTCCTCTCTACCTAAACACACACATGAAATTTGTCATATTCTTCTAAAAGATAACTTGGATATTTTAGTCCTTACAGAAACTTGGATTTGTGAGTCCTCCGCTCCTGCTATTGCCACTGCTGTCCTTTCTTACTTTCAGCTACTATACCCTCGATAGACCCCTTTCAAACTCCATTTACAGAAGGCTTCTGCTCAGTGGCGGAGGCAGATTTTAGTGCCAGGGGGGCAGATAGCTGCCTTAGGGGCACCAAGATTCTAAACGATTCATGGGTGATTCCTCACACGGGTGGTGAATGTTTTCAGTGAAGGTTCATACATTTTTTCTCAACTGAGCTCCGGCAACGGAGCATAACAAGGGAGCCCTAAATAATGGAGGATTCTGGGCTGTCAAATCCCCCCTCCCACCGCACGAGGATGTTTATTAAAATAATATGATGAATTTATCCATTTTGCAGCTCAGTTTTTAAGTAAAATTCTATGAAAAGCCATATAATCAATAATTGTTTCTCTACGGTGATTATTTTGAGTGGAGGGGCCAAACTATTTCCTCTAATTATAGTGAGCGACAGAGAAACAAAATAATTAAGTGGGAAATATTTTTTTAAATAATGGATTCAGCAACACAATTTTTGATGAAAAAGACGTAAAAAGCCATAAAATGTAGTCTGTTAACATGAAAAAATCCAGGAAATGCCATATCACCAGCAGTACACCACATCAGCGCACTTTATATTATTTTCATGAGGCTGTTGCCCCAACCTATTTATGCCAGTAACGATCACTTTAAATCACATGCATGAAGCTGGTGCCATTTTTAACTGGAGGGGTGTGCATATTTCCCCAAAATATGCCCAAGCGACCAAGCGCAGCGAGGGAGCCTGAACCAACCAAAGGAGGGAAACATTTTTTAATACTGGTTGAAATGGAGCATTGTGTAGCCCAACATCTGTGAAAAACTGCTTAGAAAGCCACATAGTTTGCAATTGGTTTTGTAGGTAACGCAAAGCCACAAATACAATAAGTCCAAGTCCCCAACCGTGCACAGGAGCATTTCACAACGCATTTTCATGATGCCTTCGTTCACAATATATGTTGGTATAAAAACATGCTCACACTGGCTGTGCCCATACATTTCAAATCTGGTTGCAGCACTATATGTCAGAAATCCCATATAAGAACATACTCATGTTTGCTTTTCATATAATGCCTGTTACCATACTACAATATAACATGTCCACGTTGGCGGCTCTGTCAATAGATGGCAGTATTCCAACTTAAGAACATACTCCTGTTGGCTTTGCCTTTACAAATATCATGCCACAATAAAAAATATGTCCAAACTGGCTGCACAATGGGTCCAGTCTAGACACGTACTAACACTTGTCTTGTTTGCTTTATCCTTGATGACCAGTAAATAAATGCCATGCCATAGTAAGAAATGGCTAGACTGGCTGCTCCAAAATGCTGTGCTACCCAAGTAATAAAACATTATCCTTTCTTTTAGCAACCACCGGTTGATACAAGAAAGGATGATGATTTTTTTATTCAGCATCTATAATAGATTTCTAGTTAGTAATCTGTTGTTAACGCACCGCCTTCCACTCCCGGGCCCAGCACAAACACACATGCTCATACACATTCATATGACATGTTCACTCATTCACACGCACACCCGTACATCATACACTCACTCATTCACACACATAATAAATACAAAATAAAACCTTACCTGCACGCAGCGCCTATCCTCACTGACTCCTTCACTGCCTCCAGAAAACCTCCAGCTCCCGCACCACAAGAACAAGAACCCGGAAGCACGCTCCGTGGTACCTGCACATGTGCACAGGAGCTGGAGTGCTGATGATCCAGTGCCTCACTCCGTTTGTATGTTCAGGGAGGTGCAGGAGTCCTCTCTAGCAAATACAAAAGTGCACGCCCCCAGCCTTGCATGGCCCATTGGACATGCAAGGCTGGGGTACGAACTGTCAGAAGGGCAGCAAGCAACTGAAGGAACACTCCTTGGTTGGTGTGGCTCCTCCATGATGAGCGAGTGTTCTGCTGGGCCGGCACCACCTTGCCCATTATGGACAAGCCACCCCTGGCCACAACTTATCTATGTTAGTAATGGTCATTTTAAATTACATGCATGAAGCTGGTGCCCCTACCTATGTATGCTAGTAATGGTCATTTAAAATCCCATTCATGAAGGCTGAAGCGCTTCATGTGTATGATTTAAGGAGACCATTACGGGCATAGATAAGTTGGGGGCACCAGCTTCATGCGCATGGCTTGAAGTGATTATTACTGTCATAGATAGGACAACCGATCTATGCCAGTAATGGTCACTTTAAATCACATGCATTAAGCTGTTGTCACAACCCAACTATGCCAGTGGTAAACAAATGTTATGGTTGGTCACTGAAAATCCCTGGCATTGACCTCACACGCACACATGCACATTCAGACATACACACGCATACAATGCATTACATTCAAACACATACATAAATATACATACATACGTACATAAATAAATACACACAACACATCATTTACCTTCGGTCTTCTTTTGTTCTTCATAGGCACCATGCATGGCCAAGGAGCCAACTCTGCATATGCAGGCGGGTGCCCCGGCATTGCATGTGTTGAAACAACAACATGGTTGCCAGGTCAACCCTGTGAGTACATTTGGTCGGCTTGGCGCATTGGGCCCTCCCTTCTCATTCAAATAATCTGCAAGTAGACCTGTGCAACTGTCACCAATGCTTCAAACAGCAAGTTTGGAAAATGCAGTTTATAAAAATGCATTTCGCCTTTTCTGGCACGTTTGCTGGAAAAGTAATTGCAGCACAGGCTGAAAGTTGTCTTTGTCAATCATATACATATCATTGTACTAAAATTAAAATCCTGAGTCTGTGCAACATAGGTTGCCATCAATTGATCAATAGTCTGAAATACAACTGTAGCCAGATCTTTCAAGTCTTTACACCTCGGTCTTGCCACTAGCCGACGCCCCTGTGTGACCTTCTCCCACTTCATTGGCACTGGAGTGATAGCACCCAGCAACAGTGAAACAGAAATGTATCCAAAAAAGTTACAGTCCAACCTAGTGAGACACAAAATGCCTGAGTAACCAAAGCTGATAGGTATTCACTCCTCCCACCTGGGTTTCAAGTGTTAGCAATACTTATTTATTTGAGCTGGTGACCTTGCTACTCCAACCATGGTTTGTATTTTTATCATGGTTTGTATAGTTGGGCTGGTGGCTTTGCTACTTCCATCCAGGTCCTTTTACTCTCAGCACTTCAGGGATCTTGGGGTATAATCTCCCACCAGTCTGTGACTTCAGTTGGGCAGACATCTCTGACTAGCTTGCCCTCTCAAGCGGGCTTCTCTTAAATGTTGGCTTCGCTAGCTTAGCCAGTCTCCCTTCTCACTCCCTATCACTGGTTGGCCGTATTCTCTTGGTTTTCTGTCTTCTTGCCTTAGTGTTACAACTTGACCGGGCCAACACAAGTTCTTCATCATTGCTTCTCCATGTCTGACTTTCCTCACTCTTATATCACACTCTATCAGTAACGTCATCCTATCACACACATGGCCAGGAGCTTTCTGTCTCCTTTTGTGCAGGCAGTGATAGAGTGATTGACAAACGGAGGGTTTTGATTTGCAGACCCATTTCCCCATTTGCTTTGTGTTTTGCGATTGGTCCTGGTTAAATGGTTCCACCTCCTCCCCATAACTATGGCTCGTGTTAGTGGTCTCCTCCAAGTGTTGTGCATTCTTATCTAATTCGGTAAGATGTTGACCTTTATAGTTACAATTGTAGCCTTTCCTTTCGTGTCTGTTCACAACGTTCTTATTATGCCTCTTCAACTTCTTCATATCAGTTCAGTATTCAAAAGTACCATTAGTGGCCAGCGGGTGATTACCGAGCATACTGGGGTTACCCAATAGTGGTGAACCCACTGGTTGCTGCATGTGCATCCGCTTGCTTTGCTTCCACAGTGCCTTCTGCTTCATCCGCCACCACCTGCTTCATTTCGCTTCCTGCGGCATGCTCGGTTGGGAAGGAGCTTTCTTTGCTCCTTAAACACTCTGGTGCTCGCCTGCCACCGGAGCACAGCTTACCATAAGGAGAGCCTCTTTCCTGTGGGAAAGCTTTTCACAATAACGCTTCCTGCCATGCAACCTCTGCATTCAAGGCCATTCAAGTTGGAAACCCTCACAGGAACGTCATCCGCTCTGTAGATAGTGGCAGCTCCAGTGTCTCCGTTTCTCTTCTTCTTCTGTTGCCACTGCGGCGTGGAGTCTCTGCAACCACTCCACCTCCTACTTCTCATGGCCTGCACCTGAGGGGGTCTTATATATTCAAAGGTCCCGCTCAGTTGTGTGGGTCATTGGAGCCACTAGACTGCTTCTTGCAGTCTAGTGCCTCTGAGTCGCTCTTCCTCGTCCCAGCACGTATTCACTTCACTCTTATCATTAATTACACCTTCAAAAAGAGTTTTAAAAGGACACAATGGTTATTTCAAATTTAAAGGACACTTAGCTTCATCAAAAGTTAGGGTATTAATGTTCTGATGTCTCCATTTATCATTCTCCTGCTGATTACAACAGTTTTCACTATCATAAATGTAGGCAACTTTATAAAGGGAAGTCTTACTCTTGATATTCACATTTAATCGGATTCATAAACAGTCATAGTATTGATGTTCTGTTTCCTATGTTGATTATGATAGTTTTCACAACCAGCAAGAAAGATAGCTTTGGGAAGGGAAACTTCACTCTGACAAGTCATTACATATTCTGGTATCACAGAAATCTCTCCCCCTAAGGAAGACAAATACTGCGTCCCTCCCAATGGAATCCTCCTGTCCCTTTGGGGGCTTTCTCCTCCCAGGTGATCACCCGGCTTATACCAGCCCACATGGTCAGAATCAAGTAGCGGCTGCTTTCCCTGGCCACCTGAGTGGAGACTTTAGGTAGGTTCTTTGTGAGGACTTCCGAGGATTCATCACAGAACACTGATAGGCCTCCACAATGGGTGATGGGCTGTGTTTGCCGGTGCAAATGGGTACTGTTTTTACGGCCAGCGCTAATGGGTAATGTTTCCCTGCCAGTGGTAATGGGGGTTGTTCTTCCGTTGGTAGTAATGGATGCATTCTTCTGGGCATATGTCTTGCTTTTACTACTCTTGCTAATTGATACTTTTTCTGCTACTTTTAATTGCTGTGGTTTTTATCTGATGTTCTTCTTGTGCCTGTATTAAATAGTGTCCTTCTTACTGCTAATGCTAATTAGTGCCTCTTCTCTGCACAGGTTTACTGGCCATCCTCATCCCCCGCCTGGATATTGTGATCGCGCTGGTGGGCTCCGTGAGCAGTAGTGCTCTTGCTCTCATCTTCCCGCCGCTTATGGAAATCTGCACCTTCTACGTGGACGGCCTGAGCCGCTGGACTGTGGCCAAGGACATTGCCATCAGTGTAGTGGGCTTTGTGGGCTTTGTGATGGGCACCTACGTGTCCCTGTGGGAGTTTGCTACAACATCAGCCAATCCGAGCATCAACGCAACTAGCATATATCTCTATGCTGTGAATTGACCGTGAACCTTCTGGCCCCTACCTGCCGCAGCCACGCTCTCATCCGCAGGCACACCCAGAAAAAAGGCCTGGCTCTATGTTTACATGTCCCATTCCCAGTAGATGCTACCCTGGAATTCTCGCTCTTTCAAATGTGTTCCCCACGTCCACTCTATTAACGGTTAGTTGCTAAAACTGAAGTTGCATTATCTGTATCATCACAATGGAGGCCTTGAGGATGATAATTGTTTTGGGAGGAATTTTCCTTGATCACACACACATACATACCTGTATATTGTTTATTTATCTCCAAGAAATGATGATGACAAATTATAAAATTTCACAAAATAAATCAGAGTTGACATTAAATCCCATAGATAATGAAAGATACCTGTGAAGTTCTGCCACTCGCTTTCGATAGTATTTAGCGTTCGCTAGCTGCTTCAATGGGTATGGTCGGTGCTTCAATGGGTATGGTCGGTGAGGAGATTGTTCTTTTGATGATCTCCTTATCTGCAGGGACATCCCACTCCCCAGGGGTTCATCCAGCACAAAGTTTACAGGGTTTGGGGTCTCTGTTGACCCTTACCACTCTCCTCACAGGTGGTCCCATGGTGACCTGGAAAAAGTCTCCCATCGCTTCCCCTGCTTGTACTGTGACCTACATCTGAAGCTCGTACAGTCATGCAGTGGGTACTAGTTCTATGGGAACCTGGATTCGTGTCTTCTACTTTAGTGTGAGGGCAGTTGTCTGGTACCTTCAATTGGTGGGGGAAATGTGGACATATCAACACCAGTATACCTCTGATATCAGCGTGCTCTACACAGCTAGCATATCGTACCCTGTTGGCATGCTTGTTAGATCTGGAATTCCATGTGCATCTCGCATGTTGTGTGTTCTGGGCATGTCCTCTAAAGCTAGCATGCCCTGCAGAGCTGGCTCTTCCACCTTTCACCTTTCACGTCTGCATTGCTAAAGGAAGATCAGTGAAAGAGACAAAGGCTTTCACCACAGACAACTTGAGTCAGTTCCAGGAAGTTGGTCCGTCTGGGTCCCACCCAGCACCTCATCCTCCTGCTTCGATGGCATCTAGAGAGCAAGGCGAGTGGTGCAAGCTAACATGCATGAGCCGTGCCATGCACTACCATAAACGGTGGCATTTCTTTCATTAATGTGGTTTGGAAGTGTGGGTGTGTAAGGCATGAAAGACACTATTGTAAATATGCCTCCGCTTTGAGTAGGTAGGAGACAGTGATCTGTGTGTATTCATCACATTAATGGAGCACATGAAGGCTATAAACTGCGTGTCTCATGGCAGAGAGATGTGATCGCCCGGTCTCATAACCAGAGACCCAAATGCCACCGTGTGCCAAACAAACTGAATACTTGATGCCCACCAGTCGAGAAACATGTTCATTCTTTTGTAAACGCACGCATGAGGTTTTCATGAGCCCGTGAAAAGTGGAACCACCTCAGGCTCACCGCTCTGCTCTTAGAAACCTCCCTTTCTTGGCCATGCCGCCATTACGAGATGGATCGGCCAGTGATCGAAGTGAGCGGAAACGGTGTTCCACTACTTTTATTTTTTCTGTTTGCCATTCCTCTACTTATTAGCACCATATTCACCATTCTTTATGGAGGATGTGTCCGTTCATTTCCCTGTGCAAGTGTAAAGTTGTAATAAGAGCCTTAGTTACTAGTCACTTAGACCATTGCAATGCCCCAGCCGCAACACCACGTCACATGTTGCACTATGCTTCCACCTACTCTCTCCACTACTTTTTCTGGTACGCTTCTACCACTGGAACCGGCTCTGTGGTCTGATTGCCTGCTGCTGCTGTGTAGATCTGGGTGTAGCCTGCAAGGCACAGGCAGGCCCGAATCATGAGAGTACTGGTTCACCCGTCAGGGGTGGATACAATGCGTACCGTTTTTTCGGTAGCAACACCTGTTATTTAAGCAGAGTAGACAATTCCGTTTTTAGCTTACCACATATATTGGTAATACATGGTGAATGTTGATATTATCTGCTAATAGTCAATAAGTAGCACTGACACTACTATGGGGGAATAACCAAAATGTACGTCTCTTCTTTAAAAAAAAGCATGTTCAAGGAAAGAGACAATTTTGAGAACAATGGAGAACGGTAATGAACATAGAAACAATTGGAAGTAAGTTCACCCACAGTGTTAATTAGCAGCCGGTATGCAATGTTCAGTCCGGGCCCCATCCTGTGACTTTGCGCTGGGAAACGGTTCCCAGGGCTCCTACCCACCGGCTTAGGACTACAGGGGGCTGAAATAACTCTTGTGATGTGTGCTAATGTCATCGTGGCTATGAAGCAAATTCCCTCGAGAGGAGACATAGCTTTCCAGATGGTGGAAGGTGCGAACGAAGAAAGGAATTAGGACGTTTCTGGAATCTATTAGGCTGGGAAATGTCTAGCTGATGATGCGCCTGATTCCAAATTCCGGTACTTGCACAGGAGAATCATATTGTCCCCTGGGCCACTCATTTCATATTTTAAGCAGGTGGAGCAAATGTAATTTAATTTAGGTGCTCTGCTAAAGGTGTGTTGTGCGGAATGCAAAGCCGGTATAGATAAGATGTTCCTGCCTCACAATGTAGGCCAGGCAGATGTTTGTGGTGGTAAGAGTAATCCACCCGAGGCTCTACAGGAAGCCGGAGGTAGGGTCTCTCTGTGAAGTGCGCTGCAGATTGGACCTTGTGACTGCTTCAAGTTCATGGTGGTATTCAGAGGAGACTGATTTACAATGAGGGCATTAGAATTTGATACTAATAAATGTGACATTACAGCTGAATAACAATTGGGTAAAGTCCCAATAAGGCCAGGGCCTATGTTCCCTCTGTTTGTGATTTGTCCTGCTCGCAGGGAGACTTGCCCACAGGCAAGCAGACTGCCTACTTTAAGCCACCCTCTCCGGATATCAGTGACAGGCGTGCAGTCTTCCCTAGTGCAGATGTTTGAGGGGGCACTAGACTGCACCTATATCACCCTTGACAGTGCTTTGACTCTTCACATGTGCTGCTGACCCTAAAGGTCCAGGTGCCAAATCAAGGTTTTGCATTACCTACACTTTTGAATGTATGAACATTTTTATAGTACTCATCGTAATAATACTTCAACTTCAGCCCTTTTGATTTGCACATTAATAACTTGCACATGTTTTTAATGCAAGCCATGCATTTTTATCAGATTTTTGTTTTTTATAATTTTGCGTTTCAGACGCCCTTTTAGCATTATGAATAACTTGTGGGGAAGAGATGCTTTGTTTAATTTTACTTGTATGTTTCTTATTTATTTGCCTATAACGAACTCCTCGACGCAAAGTATATTCTAGCCATTTCTAGAGTCCACACATGAGCAGTATTTGGACTTCTTGGGTGGGTAAGGCACTTGGTTATTCTTCTCCCAAACCATGCACCTTGCATCCTGTCAGTGTGTCAACCTAGTGTTCAAAATACCAGCCTCCCATTGGCCTATGTTGCATATTGTATTGTATCTTGTTGATGTCTAGAATACACGCGTGCGCCTCTGTAACCTCTGTAAATGGTTATGGCAGCTGCGTATACTGGAAAAGACAGTGAATGTGCGGTTTATCCACCTATGGTACCTGTTTACAATGGAAACCAATGTCTCTACATGCAATGTCTGTAATCCTTTCTCAGTGACATAACAGTGGGCCAATAAAGAACTGATTTATTTTATGGTACACTTGTTCTTTGGTTTCCTGTGTATGTTAAGGGTTTTGGAAATATGGGCTTTGATTGGTCCGTGGCCTCTTCTGTCATCTGTGCTCAACCTAGTGGATCTTCCTGTGAATATCTATGCGGGTCTCAAGGTTCACTTGACTAGTAGGGTGGGGATTTGTCCTGAATACCATAAGCACACCTGAGCTACATGCTGAGATTGAATGCTAGAATTTGTGAAGTTTTTGGTGGGTGGTGGGTTTTTGCTCAGACACCTTCTCTTCACCTCCTCTGTCTTCCCCTCCATTTCTTCTCTGACTCATTTGCTCTTCAGCTCAGAATTCCAGGAGGGCAGAACAGAGAGGTAAAAGATTCAGGCCCTGCACAATGACTTCTCACCTTGTGTTCCAGCTTAATCCCTCCAATAAGGACATGACTAATTGGGCTAACGCTACATAAATAGCTTAACACCTTTCCATCTCCCTTGTTCCGCCAGTACCAATTAAAATGTAATGTAATATAATATATATTATAATGTTTATTTATAAAGCGCCTATACATAAGCAAGTGTTTCAAAGCGCTCAAGGAGGGTGGGAACACAGGGAAAGAAACCACAGTCGCGCAGAGCCCTTGAATTTCTGAGAAGTTAACGGTCTGCACAGGCAGATTAAGTGAATATGATAATACATTTAACAGTTTAGATACAGCAAATAGGCCTGATGACAATTCTGCGTTTTTTCCAAGTGCACATTAAGGGGTGAAGACAAGAGAGAACAGACAGAACGATCTTCAGGCAGAGCTGTAACAGATCGTGCAAGTGCAGGCAGGGCAAGGGATGGGCAGGGGTCCAAGTCCACCCAGTCGGCAGAGACTAGGGAAGTGTGGAGAGAGAAGCTCTCTAGGATTTATTACAAGTGCAGTGGAGGGCCCTGAGGCAAGTGCAGAAACATTGGCAGGGGAGCCTGGGACATGTGAGACTCTGAGGTGCACCAGACGGCCAGTCAGTAGGCTGTATGGAAAGGGGGGAGAGAAGGAAGAGCAGAAAGAGCTAGGTTAGCAGGCTATGGTAAGAGAGAGGGAAGAGGAGAAGAGGAAGGTCTTGAGAAGTTTCCGTAACTTAAGAATATCAGGCTCCAGATGGAGGGTCTCAGGGAGGCTGTTCCAGAGGGAGGCGCCTGCTGAGGAAAGGGATCTCCCTCCAAATCTCTGCTTGGAGAAGAGGCTCAACCGAAGAAGGTTTGAGGTAGATGAGCAGAGGGCTTGAGAGGGACTGTATTTAGGTAGGCAACGTTGAAGGTAAGTAGGTCCCAGGCCCCAGAAAGCCTTGTGGACAATGCATAGGGTCTTGCATTTGATCCTTGCAGCCACATGGATCCAGTGAAGGGATTTCTGCGCCAGAGAGATGCAGTCCCTGGGCTTGAGGCCAAGGATAAGTCTTGCGGTTCTGTTGTGGTGAGTTGCAGAGGGCGCAGGGCAGAAGCAGGGAGGTTGAGTAAGAGGCTGTTGCAGTAGTCCAGCCTAGAGTAACCAGGGCTCTGGAGACAGTGAGATACTAGGGAAAGTGAGAAAGGGTAGAGTGCCTCTGACGAGGTATAGTTGATAATTAG
Organism: Ambystoma mexicanum; assembly: GCF_040938575.1. Taxonomy (NCBI): domain Eukaryota; kingdom Metazoa; phylum Chordata; class Amphibia; order Caudata; family Ambystomatidae; genus Ambystoma; species Ambystoma mexicanum. The sequence continues at coordinate 373,148,320 of NC_090926.1, read as the reverse complement.
CCTTTTTTGAGATGTCAGAAATGTGAGAAGAGAAGGAGAGAGTGGAGTCGAAGATGACCCAAGGTTCTTGGCCTTACAGGTGGGGTGGGCGCTGGGCCAAAATAAGCCTAATTGACCTAAACAGGGCCTTCTTTAAGACTTGGATTCAGGTGATGTGATTGACCAGGAGTTTTAACCACATACCGTGTTAAGCCCACCGCAGAGTCACAGATGATCTTAACTGGAGAAGAGAATTTGGGCAAAGCAATAGATCTTTACACACTTGCCCCCATTGGTAAAGACCTAAGCCTGTGAATGATACTGGTGTGATCCTTTCAGGTCATATTACCAGTGTAGCTTAACTATTGAGTGGGCCTAAGATTGTTTATGCCCCTCGGCCACCCACATGCCTACCTGTCTGTTCCCCCTCAGCCGCTCACATGCTTCCCTTTGTGTGTGTGTTTATAGAGACACACACGGCCGCGCATGCGTGCGCGTGCACGCTAGGTATGCTTGCCTTTGCAGATGATGAGCTGGCATGGGATATATGAGTAGACAATTAGCCAGGGCGGCTCCCTGCACAGAGGAAATGTCTGTGGGAGAAGACGTGAGGTTGCACCAATATGTTCTTCCTGCTGCCCCCTGCGACAGGGGATCTAGTGCAAGTATACGTGGCTCAGCTATGATAATGCCCCACAGAGAGAAACATTTCACAGGTTTACACATGAGATCTTGTCCCTTGTAGACGGAAATCCAACCTGGCACCACTTGGTGTAGGACAGAGCCCTAACCCCATGAAGAGAAAAGTTCAGGGGGAGCCTGTGTTGGTGAACAATGGGGCCACCGCTGGAAGAGTCTAATCCAGCATGAACATTGGGCTGTTTGTATCATGCCTGGAGGCAGAGGCTGATCCACATTTAAGTGTGCAGACTGGTCTAAAATGATTGTACTCTCTCATTTTATGAAGTTCACTCTCTTCTCCATTAGTTGTTTGAAGAGAGTAGGAAACTGCACCGCTTTCCCCCCAGATTTCCCCCCTTACATGCTTCCTCACCTATGATACCATAAATAAAGACCAATATGACAAGTTACTTTCTAATGTCAGGACTTTGCACTGTCTCATTTCAGCACTCTGCTTATTGTTACTTTAAGTACCTAACCTGGGCTACGGTTCTGCTCCCTGCAATGCACGTGGGATTACCACCACTGCAGAGATGGAGCCATTTGGGTAAACTTGGGGATTGGGAGCTTTAGCTTCATCAGTCTCACAGATGTGGGGCCAGGCTGAGTGAAATGGTTCTGTGGAGTGGTGCTACCCGAGCAAAGGAAGAGTCCATAGGAATGAACATGGGGGTGCCCCATGGGCCTATACTTTCACCCCTAAAGAAACGTTGCTAGGGTAAGGGTGATAGTGTGCAGGGTTTAACAGAAATGAGTGAGGGCAGTCTGGAAGTGAGCCACGATGATATGTCTTTAGAGGAAGGGCCAGTGGGGATTCACTTGTGGGACAGAGCCACTCCACAAAAACAGGAGAGCTAGCGAGAGGTAACACACATGTCAGTGACTTTTTAAGAGTCTGTGTAATGCACATTGGGTGAGGTCTGAGCATTCCCTCCCCTGGCAGAGAATCCTTCTAGATCAATTGGGTCTCAGCATATTTCTCACACTATGAACCCTCTCTTGGGGGAAGCTTTGGAAGCATTGACGGTGTGGACCAACAAAACTCCCAATACACCACAAATGTGCTTAAACTTGTATGTTGAGGTTGACAGGGTTGGTGGAATTAATGCCTATTGGATCAAAGAGGAAACTACATTTCAGTGGAGGATCTTCACTGAAGGTGTCAGCTTGGAGGCCTTACCAGGGAAGTGTAAGAGGTTAATCTGGAAAGGATTTTATATCCAAGTTCTAGTACCTATTGTGCAAAGTTCCAGGAACTGTAAGAGGATTCAATTCAACACTACAGCTAAGTCAATGCCTAGTCTGGGATACTGAATGGAAACCCTTATTGATATATCTTTATGTCCACTTCATGCGTTCTGGATGACTACCCCTATATAACACCCCTCTCTTGGAATCCCCCTGGCCCCACTGAGCCAAGAAGTAGTTCTGTTTTGCAAGTAAGTTAAAAGGTTTATTTGATAATTTAAACAATCGATATATATATCACACTTTATAATAATTAATAATGGAATATCACACTTAATCTGAGCAGTAATCAATAATGGATAGTCTGGCACTAGCACACTTGTGGATAGGAACAGAAGAATAAGGTGGTAGAGAATGCTTTATATAAGCTCAGATGGATGTAATGTTGAATGAAAATGCAATACAGAAAATACTCAATATGATTTCAACAAAACAATGTAATCACTTTTCTCTGGCAATCCCCTCCCCCCGTTATGCAATGCAAGGAAATGGAAGGAAAGCACACAGTTCTCAGAAATGCAATCAAATGTAATTCAGTTCACCCCAGCAAGCTTAGACTACAGAAGTTGGAAACACAGGCCCAAAATGATTTTATATGTGCTGGCAATGAAGTGAAAAATATGCTAAAATGCTTTTAATTCCCTCTAGAAGTTCATGGTGAGTGGTATCAAGTTAATATTAGTTCAGGCTCACACTAGCAATGATTCAGGGATGGTTCTTAAGAGGCAAACAAATTTTTAGCAAGGAAACTGCTGTTTTCACACGTGGAGAAATTTGCAAATCGCGGTAAATTCGCGAGTGCGTTTTTCGCGATTGCGGCAAAAGTGTATGGAATAGGAATGCGGTCCTAGGTTCGTTGTAAAGCTAAGATTCTAAGCTTTCAGAGGAAAGTTACTGCAAGTTTCTACGACAAACGGTCACGGAGATATGAGCGATATGGTAAAGGTTGTTTTTCAGATTTGAAATTTTAAAGTTCAAAAAGACAAGTGACAGCTAGCAACTAGAAAATGACAGGTGACAGCTTTGCAAATGACAGGTGACAGTTAGGAGGCAGTTCTACTTAGATTAAAATAGCTTGAATTAGATTATTTTAACTAAGAGATTGGTTCTGCACAGTTCTGCTAGGTACTCACACTATATTCTTGAATTAAATGGGCCTCGCCACGGATCTGGTCAGGTTTTAGACTGGACTCTGGTCTGGTCTCTGCACTTCACAGTGATCTGGGTCAGCTCTCTGGTTCTGCTAACAGTGGTCTGGGTCAGCTCTCTGGTTCTGCTAACAGTGGTCTGGGTCAGCTCTGCTCTCTCTCTGGGTACAGCACTGCTTCTGGATCTTTCTGCACAGCTTTCTCTGGAGATTGATGGATTTGAAGTCTGGATCTCTGGATGTGGTATGGTCCGGCAGAGCGCGTTGCAGCAAATGGAATTGAATGTCCCTATCTGTCCTGACTGTCTGCTTTTATTTGTTTTGAAAATGGGTGGAGAGGCTAGCTTCCTAGACCCTACCCCTCTCCACTTGTCATTGGCCACTTCCTCCTCTTCCCCTTGATTGGGGGAATGAAATGAAGTGTCATCATGATGAGGTCTGTTTATGGTACAGAGAACCCACCCCTGTCAAATTACACACAATCTATATTTTGACCCAAAAGACATATTTGCACAGGTACACATTTGTTTAAAATTACATGCACCCATCACATATCACAGGAGGTATACCCTGTCCAAATCTGCTCTTCCTGGGAGCTTGCATTCAGAAATGGCAACATATTTCACTTTTCGGTCAAGTTACCAATATCAGATTCTTACTCAAATTTACCCAAATGTGTGCAAGGCATGCAGGCATTAATTGATGAAGTATCAGACTTTTCACATGCAGACATTTTAAGTAATACCCTCTTAACTGCTAGCTTGCCCCCAGATCATGCCACCGGTTCTAAAAACCTCTTAAAATGTGGGCAGAAAAATCACAAGAATTATGGTATCATTTAAATAATTATGACAAGTCCGTACTATGAGTTATTCATCTTTTTCTAAAACCATATTCTGGCTACAGGGGTGTGGTTTCCCCCCAGCACAAGGTTGAATTTCTGGTTTTTCCAGTTCTGCCAAGCCAGCTTGCTCTCACAGGCAGTGCTCCTCCCCTTTCCTTCCAGGAGGAAGCCACTTTTTACGGCCCCCATAATAAAACATTTGCCTGAGTCAGGACAGGGCTTTGTTCAATTTCCTGCAGAGCCCAGGTAATTCAATCAGGGAAGTGTCATATCCCTTTTGGTGGGAGCAGCAAAAGGGCAGCTAGGCCTGGGAACACAGCTGTTGTGCAAGTCTCATCTCCTGTCGGGGGTAGCTGGTGGGCAGAATTCAGTTCCTTAAGCCAGGCTTCAGATAAAATGTCACTTTTTGTTACCCAGTTTAAGTCAAGACAATGTTTTCATATGCAGCTAGAATACTGATTCTAAGTTTAAAACTATGACATTAAAACAATTGCAACCTATGTGACACTCAAAAGTAGGTCACTCATTTCTTTTAAACATTTAGATTTTTTTAGTGTCTTTCAGTCCAAATTTACTTCAACTGCTGAAATCCACAACTCAGCCAGTCTTGTTATAAACCTTCAAGTCACTTCAGAATATAACTTTAGATTGTATCCACCTCTCAGTAAGTCTTTCTTTGGCCTGCTTTGGGTTCGTTTATTCAGTTTTACACAAAAAAAGAAAAAAGTCTGGTGTTGTTTTAAAACGCCGGCTTTCTGATAGTGGTGAGTACTGGTAATGCACCCATTTTTGGGATTTAAGAAAATGAATTCCCCACAATTCTAGGTTGCTTTTGGCAATCAGCATTGCCATTCCCAATGGTTTCAGGCTACTGTGTGGGTAGTCCAATGGTGGTTTTAGGCAGTGCCCTTCTGTGCCCAAAACATGGGCAAAAATGAGTGGCAGCCTATTCTTCATGCATTTCCCCGTGCATTTTCTGGGAAGCTCTGGCCATCATGATGTTTTCCATGTCAGTACTGCACAGTTTTTGAGGTAGGGCTCGGATGTATGGGTAAAAACATCCCACAGAACACAGTCTAGTTCTCTGCTGACTAGTCCCAAAACACACCATAACATGAACAAATCTAGTGTCCTTAGGTAATGGACCCTCCTTTCCCCTGCACAACCTTTTAAATGGAAACAGTCAACTGTTAAATGGATAGGATGTAGATATACAGTATACCATATTTCAAGGATTATGTTAACTCCTTGAAATATGGTATACTGTATATCTAGAACCTACCCATTTAACAGTTGACTGTTTCCAGTTAAAAAGGTGTGCAGGGGATGGGAGTGTCCATTACCTAAGGACACTCGATTAGTTCTTGTTACTGTGACGGCTTTCTGTGCCAGAGACGTATTTTTTTCCCCTACACCCTAAACATTGATATCAATAATCCTTTAATCATTTAAGTAATTCCTGTATCTGGTGTGCAAATCACCACTCACCATAGACCCAAAGCACACAGTCTCAGGGTCTTCATAGCACCCAGCATGCTTTCTTAGCGCTTGCAAGTCCTTTCTTTGTTCATAGATGGTATTTGGTTCTCTATCCTGGGCTGCATAGTGTAGACACACTACACTTCTTTCTCCCCTTAGGGGGCTACCCAAAATGATTACCAACATTAATATCTCCCCCCACTTGCTTGGGTACTTTTCAGACTGAAACTATCCTCACTCACCAGCCTAGAGTTGCCTTCCTCGGTTCGGACCTATAATCAGTTTAAGCCTCCTTTCGGATCCTCTGTTGTATAGCCACTAGTATGCCTGCAATTGGCCTATTTCGTCTGTGGCTTCCTTACTCCAGCCAGGCATTGGGTTATATCCCCTAACAGGCTCTGTAGTCAACTCCTCTCTTGTTTGGCCTGACATTGGGTGGTTAGCTCTTAGTGGGCTCTTGGACAAGTGCTCCAAAGACTGAGGTACCCTGCTCAGCAAATGGTTCTCATCTCTTGTTCTCACTTTCTCTTCTGCACCAGCTCTCCACCTCCCCCTTCTGAGCTACCACCACAACTAACTGTAGTTCTCTCCTTTCATGATGTTCTCTGGGCCCTAATTGCTCTGAGATCTTGGATTGAAAGGGTGACCACGTTCCCCATTTTCTCAGAATCCTCTGCTTGCGGTGGCTCCCAGATCCGACCTCATGTCCAAGTGTTTCCTCTTGCTTCCCCTTGTTTTCAGGTATTGCAACTCACTGCCTTTATTGTGTTCAATTAGGCTCTCCTTATTATGCAACAAGGGCTTAATGTTAGCAGATGCCAGCTTGATGTCAAGCATTCCTGACACAGCACCTCTGCGGCTCTGGGAGTCTCCCATCTGCTTCCCTGATCTTGGTGGCTCCAAGAACTGTTCTCACTGGTTACTAAACCCAGAATTTTTCTGAATATCTTTATGTGAGTGAGTCCATGGGTGGCCAGTCTGCTCTGCGTTGGGGTGGAAGCAGGCTTGCAAACACTCTCTGCTTCCTTGCTCTATTTTCACCATTTAGAAACGTCCCCACAATTAGGCTTTTGCCGTCCTTACCAGTAGTACCTACAGTATGTATGAGGCTCTCACTCAGGTCTGGGTCTGAAGATATAATGTGTACTAAAGTTCCACTACAGGGGAGGCTGGGTAGGAACGGGGACTATGTGGTGTGCCCCATATGATCTATTGAGGGGTGTTTCTCCAAGTGAGTGGCTTCCACTAGACCACAAAGCCTCTGGATTACTTCATAAGTTACTTTGTCCCAGACTCTGAAGGACAGAAGGGGTACCGAAGCAGACTGAAGCTCTTATTCGAGTTCCAGCCAGGTTATCTTCCATAACTTTTCAGTGGCGTTATAAACCTAGTGTTCTCAGTTTCCTTTGCCTGCAGTTGGTTGTTAGGCAAAGCAAAGGCCTCTTGCTCTGATGTGAGCCTGGTTTATAAGTGGCTCGCATTCTATGATGTCTTGCCACCTCTGTCAGGAGAGGTTGTATTTTCCCTACAGAGTAGACTGCGTACACAGCCTTTTCTAATATGCACCTCCTGACCTGGATTTGCAGCCTGGTCCTCTGTGGGCCCGGTGATGCTTCTTGGACAAGGACCCAATTTTCATCACTAGGAAGAACGAAGACTCCCGTGTCAACATGCTGGATCCTGCTGAATCCATTGAAGGGGCATTCTCCTGATATGCCATTGGGCCTCATGGTTCAAGATTGCTGTTGATTCTCTGGCACAATAGCACACAGGTTTAAGGTGACCTGCCACAGCCACGTTTTAATGGATGCAGTCCTCCCACAAATTCCTCATCTTTTGTTGAAATAGCTCCATGTGCAAACCTTATCCCAACATCTTTAAACGGCTATGATTGGACACCAGAGCAACTCCATCCCCACTCTGTTAGACTATTATCATTGGCGTGGCTAGTACCAGAAGTAACGTCAAAGATGTGTTTTTTTCATTGTGTAATTTTGCTTTCGGTAGACTTGCTTTGCATAGTCTGCCATCTAGTAGTTGGTCTGAATATTTCACTTTATTTACTTGAGGTTTTGCACTAGATGCCTGCATGGGTGGAGCAGTATTATCATCTTTAAATGAAATGTATGTACTTCCCACACTCCTCCTGAAAGTCGATTCCATCTTCAGAGAGTTTTTCCCATTACCATTTCTGCCAGGGAATGGATTTGCAGAAGATAAAAACATCAAAATGAAACGGCTTTGGAACAGGTGTTGCACACCTGCCTCAAAGACTTTTTCCAGCTTAGGACCTGGCAGGTTGCATATAATGAGTGTAATACATTTAACAAATGTGGTTTCTCCTCTGTCTTTAGTGTTGTGGCCCCATGGATAAAACTACTGTTACATTGCCTCCACTTGCAACCACAGGTGCTTGTCGATGGACAAACATCTTGAGTGTGACTGGTGTCCTCCATGCGACCACAATGAGACTAAATGGGCCCAAGACACTCAAGACAATAGCCTTGTATTTGGTATTTGGTGCAAGGCAAGACCGAGAGGAGGTCCTGCTTGCCAAACTGACTTTTGACCTCGAATCTACCTACCAAGAGGCAATATACACTCCTACAAAAAGGATGGGTATTAAAGTTACACATTTGGTGCATCCCACAGATCCTGTACAATGTACTTCATATTTGACTCCTCAAAAGAATGCCTCCTCGAATCCTAAGAGTATAGCAAAAAGAAAAATGCCTCAGTAAAATCAAATGGGCTACACACACACCCAAGGAAGGTGATACAGTAAGCAGAGAAAAACAAGACCACAAAAGAGTTATCTTTGCAGCAAGAGCCAAAACAAAAACTGTGATTTAGGAACTGAACCTGCATCAGCACCATTGGCCCGCAAGCTATGACTTCATACTCTTGGAGGTAGTCAAAACGCACATTAGCCAGAGTATCAAAAACCTCAACACCAACACATTGGCATTACAAATACATGCAAGTGGCGGAGAAGCCTAATATGATAAACAAAGAGAAATAGGCCTGCCAGGTGAGGTTCAAGGATGGGAATCTGTGTTTTTTACCAACCCTTGATCCCTTTCAGAAGGCCTAAGGTAACCAGGTAAGGGTATTTGATAGGAGAATCCAGGTGGACCCACGCATGATCCGGACAACTTCAGCATGTACCAAGAAAGACTCAGCCGATGCAAAGAAAGAAGTGTTGGACACTTTTAATCCCAGGGACGGGGAATTACTGTTTTTCCTCCAACAAGGTGGACCTGATCTCGGATTGTTTGGGATGGAATGAGGACCACATTTGTAAGAAAAAACTGATTTATGAAACCCTAAATCCATCCCTGCGGCCCAGTCAAAACTTAATTCCCGCTGCCTCGATACATAACGTACATTTGTATAGGGTTGTGAGTCCTCTGCTGGTTCCTCCAGTGTAAGAATCAGGAGAACCCACAATTGGCTTTGTCATCTTTTGATTCGAATCTGTGTGATTTTTCTGCAGGTTATTAACCGGTGACGGAAATGTCTGCATGGGAAATGTACGCAATACAAAAATGTTCGTACATTTCCCATGCGGACATCCATTTTAACCCAACACACCCCCACCCACACCCCCTACTTACCTTTCCTTCCGACGCGCTGTGTCCCTGCAGCGCCAGTTCCCTTTCACTTCCGTGATCGGGAACCGGCGCGGCAGGGTCCTTTTTGTTTTTTTTGTTGTTATTTTTACTTTTGACCTGGTGAGCTGCGGGAGTGTCCCCTGCAACCCCCGCTCACTATACTGTATAGTTTAATGAGCGGGTTGTTGCGGGGGACACCCCTGACTTTTAAAAAAAGAAAACAAAAAAAATAATAATTTGGTCTGGTAAGCTGCGGGGGTGCCACCTACAACTTTACTATATAGTATAGTGAGCGGGGTGTTGCGGGAGACACCCCTGCAGCCTTTGTGTTTAATCTTTTTACTGACCACACCCAAAAAAATACCACAAAAAGTTCTAACTTTTGGTAGTTCACATTTTTTGTGGTATGCGTTTTAGGTCTTTTGGTGGGGTCGGTAATTTGGTTACGTCATTTTGACCTATTCTGTTTCATTCATCAGCCCATACACGGTCTTCAACATAAGAATTGTCAATTCAACACCATCGGCAGCAGCCAGGTATGATAGAAGCTAATGGGATGAAATGGCACAATGCTTTCAGAATAAGTCGGAGCATAGTCACTGCTCATTGTACAGGAAGGGCACACAGCCCCCAGTACAATGATCACGTCGTGTCTAGATGCATTTGGGACTGCAGCAATGAAGCCATTAATAGGGCTCAAATGACATCCATGGCTAAGAGTAATGAGATTCAACCCCCAAGTACAGGAGCAAGGCGTTAACTCGCCTTTTGGTAGACAGTACATGTTTGGGGAATAAGTGAAGAACATGTTAGACAAGACCAAATGAAAGGAAAATGAAATGGCTATGTCAGTGGGGGCATTAACATATACACTAGTCTTCTGAAGTGGGACTCCCTCCAACAGGAAGGGATATCGATAACCTCAGGCATGCCCAGTATCGCCAGTGTCCTTTCAGAGCCAGTCACCACCGTGGCAACAGTCCCCTAAAGGAGGTTACCTGTCACTCTTTCATAGATCAAAAGGAAGCGGAAGAAGCAGGGGACTAAAATTCAAGTTAAAACCTACTAGCCCGACATACAAAAGTCACTTGCCACCTAATTTCTATACAAACACATAGCAAACCATGTCTTACTCACAAAGAGTCAAATACCAAAGGTGAGTGCACATTTTGCACCCTGGGAAGAAGTAAAGGAGTTTCCAAAAGAGGAAATCCATCAGCAAATCTTTGACATCTTCTCCCACAGCACCCCAGTGAGAAGCAAGACAGCATCATTTTGCCATCATTGGGAGGCAGTGCCCGCAGTCCAATGGATGCTAGAAATGCTACACAATTAATACTGCATTGCATTTGCCTGGAAAATCATGGCACATTCCAAACACATCAAAAACGCGCCAATCCAACAAATCAACCTCAGCTTATAAAGGATGTCCTCCAAAGTGGAAGTCCCAAGAGGGTAAAGGAATCAAGCTATTTATTCCAAATACTTGGCCTATGACCCATTCTGAAGTTGGGTCCACTAAAGAAGTTTATCGAAACACAACCATTTTAGGTGACCACACTTTATGAAGTCACACCTCTGTTACAGGTGGGAGTTTACAAGATCTCCACCATCGAGGTCAAGGATGCTTATTTTCACATTTTAATGCATCCTCAAAAAATATCTGTGCTTTTATTTTGGTGCTATTATTATCAGTTCAAGGTCATTCAAGAGTGTTCACATGGGTGGTATTGGTGGTGGCAGCATGCCTACACAGAGGTGCAATACTTTTGTATCCATAACTAGCCAACAGACTGGTAAACTGGACCATTTTCAGTCACTGTAATTAACATACACTCTGACTTCTACACCTGTTAGGACTTATATAGAACATCAAAAAACCTCACCTGATCTCTAGCACATTCAAGAAATGTCTATAAGCTGTAATAGTTGCCAAACAGACACTGACCTTTCCTTCACAGGACAGGAGAAAAGCATTTTGAGACATGGTCCCCCTTTGACAGACATCACAGTCTGACAACTAGCACAGTAAAGAAAAGGTTGGGTATGATGGGACCCTGTATTCATTGGTAACACTTTCTAGACTACACATGAAGGAATAGCTGAGTATGTAAAGGTGGCAGGCAGAGGAGTACTGCCTGACACCAAAGGGTTATAGCACCCACAGTAATTCAGTCAGCAAAATGGTCAAATCCATAAAACCTAGCAAGAGGACACCCTTTTGAAGTCCCATTTCCTCAGGTGACCATAACAATAGCAGTATTTCCACTTAGAGTGGGGAGCCCAGAGCAGAGAAATACCGTAGCCCATGTAGGAAAAAAGGGAACCGTCATCAAGATGGAAACTAGAAGGTTTACATGTATGCTGAAAGTCTAGGTGGCTTGGCATGGACCGAAGTGCCACCAGCAAGTGATGCCAGAGCTTTGCCTCTTGGCTGGAAAAAGAGTGCCTCCCTCCCCACCTTTTTTTAAATCTGATTTTGGGGGTGGCCAGAAGGCACGCTGAAGCAGAGCACAGGGCTCTGGGAAGATGATACCTTAGGAGCTTATTATTCAGAAAAGCCGTAGCCGCATTCTAAAATGCTTTGAGTAATAAACTTTATATGTGGGTCTACCAGGAGCCAAAGTAAAGAACTAAGGGCAAGGGAAACATGATCCTTGCGCCCTAGATGAAGCAATACCCTCACAGCTGCATTCTGAACCCTTTTCAGCCTTTGAATTGATGGTTTAGGCAATCCTAGATAGACTGGATTGCAAAAGTCCTATCTGCTGGATATAAAAGCATTCAGCAGTTGGATCATATGAGGGAAAGCAACATAGTCCAGGAGTCTCTATTGAATGCAGATGGAAGAAGCAGGCACTATAGACTAAGGGAAATGTGAGTTTCAAGAGATGGCGACTAATCTAGCCACACCCCCAAGTATCTGACCTTCGAGACAGGGGTTGAGCAGGAACCAAGTGAAGGAGGCCACAACTGAGGGAACCAAGTCCTCTCTAATACGGTACTCACTTAGGCGAGATAAGAGAATGGAATGGTCAGCCATGTTGAAGGCCGCAGACCGGTCCAACTGAATCGTTACCCCCAGAAATCTGTGGTTGACCAGCCATCTTAGATCATCCATAACTGCCACCACTACTACTACTTTCTGTACTACAACCAGGTCTAAACCCAGCTTGAAATGTGTCAGCAGCTTCTGTGATTCTACGTAGATCTGCAGGTGTACTGTTGCTACCACTTTCAGTAATTTGCTCGATACAGAAGCAAAGAAATAGCATGATAGTTGCAGAACTGATTGGGATCTAATGTGTTTTTTTTTCTTTGCAAAGGAATAAATGCAACCCTCTTAAATTGAGCTGGAACCGAGCCCCTGTCAAAGGAGATGTTTATCAAAAGACACGGGTCAGGAGCAATCACAGTACGAGCATTGTTTAGGATCTTTACCGGACACTGGTCATGTCATGAGCTGGTCGATTGACTGGTCTCCATCATTTCAAGCAAGGAGGAGACAGAGACAGGGTTAAAAGATAAAAAAACGGTTTTGTTGGAACTGCTACCATCTGATAAGATCCCACAGCAGAGCTGGAACTAATCCCAGGATTGATCGCATTTAAATACTTTTGGAAGAATTGTGCCATCTTCTCACAAAATAATGAAAGAAGGAGTGACAAACTTCTTTAAGGCCGGCGGGTAACGAAGCTCAAACAACACCTTAAATGGTTAAATATGAGCACATGGGGTCTGGATAGAATACCCGCTACACCTCAATCACTTGGAGATTACAGCAGTGATGCTAGTGCTTCACGCTGTACAGATAGATATTTGGAAAACATGACCTCATAAGAAAGGACAACACAACATAAATGTACTATGTAAACAGAAAAGGAGGCACACACCACCCACAGTTCATCAAAGTATCAACAGGTATGGCACTATTGTCTGCTCCAAAATATCCCACTAGTGGCCCCTCTGCCTGGAATAGAACAATTAAATGCAAATCTACTAAGTCATCACTCACAGGATGCACACAGATGGGCGATAATACTGAACACAATGGGGTTCGTTTGCCAACAGTGTGACACTCGGGCATAGATCTGATCACACCAAAAGAAAACAAAAATGCCTCAACTTCACCTCCAGGCATCCAGGGTCACTGGGTAAGACTATTTACATTACTTGGTCAGGAATCATTGTGCACAAATAATTCAGTACAATGCAAGTCAAACTTATACTAACTACACTGACATGAGCAACTCAAGTACAGTAGTCACGCCTAATGCAACCGTCAATAACACTGAGTATCGAGATGTGGGTACAGCTAACACTTGTTTCTTGACAATAGGAGTCGCGCACCCTCGCCCATACAGTATGAACGTAGCAGTTTGGCTCCTGAGGTCATAGAAAAGGGACATTTTGAACACCCACATAAGTGTAGGCCATGCCTGAGGAAGTCAAGGAAATGGAACACTAGGTTCTGCTACATAACAAATAGAAACGATAGTTAGTGTAACAAATTCCCTATCTATCCCATGCATCACTCAGATGTATTTGCTGGATCAAGCACTGTTTTGTTACTTGCCCAAAGTTCATTTGTCTGCATTGGCAGCCCACCCAAGTCAACGTACATTGGCACATAGTGGAAAATGCTGCAGCAGGAGCTTTCATGAAGGGGCTCAAGAGGTTGTATCAACTAGTTTCAAAACGACCCCCACATTTGAGTACTGTCCTCTATAGACTCATGTGTCCTCTTCTTCAACCAGTGCCCAAATGTTCGCTTACATTTTAACATAAAAGTTCACTTTCATAATGGCTATCACTTTAGTAAATGACAGGTCCTATCGGAAGAACCTTTCCATAGTATTCATAAGGATAGCATGTTCTTCACAACACATCCACAGTTTTCATCAAAAGTAATATCAAAGTTCCAAGTTAACAGAAAATGGACTCGCCAGTCTTTTTCAAACAAAGTCACTATGATGTTCATAGGACACTAATGCACTTCGTTATAAGAGCACAAGACATTCAAAAGACCATACTATTTTGTGTGGTTTTGAGCTTGGCACAACTGGGAATAACCATCATATGACAGGAATATCCAAAGGGATTGTACAAAACATTCAAGAATGCTACAACCTGACAGGCAAGAACATACAGCAAGAACTACTGCACCCATCTACAGCCTATTCGACTAGAATTACTGGTTCTATCAGATCTTTCTTAGTTGATATACCATTAGCTAAAATATAAAAATCGGGAACTTGGAGTTGTGTACATACTTTCAATATTATATGTAGCTGCGACCCTACGGGGCCAGGCTCCTGTGGCTATATGCTTGTCCCCTGAAGGAACACCTAAAAATAAAGACACAGACATCAGGGTAATAAAGGTATTCATTAAAAGTGTAGTGTTTGTTTCATTTTTGTATGTGCCCTGTGTATGTGTGAACCATACATCCAGCCCATCATAGGGCGGGCTGGAATGTTAACAGAAAAGAAAGGAAAGGAACAATAGAATAGAACTCCCCTGCCCAAGAATGGGCTGGGCAAGGAAGAAAATAATCCAAAGAAGATTCTAAATAAAGGCAGTTGTAAAAGGATAGTTTGACAAGCAGAAACAGAGGTACCTGGGGGTGGGGGTGGGGGTGGGGTGGTGCCTCAATTGCCCCCCCCCGGGCCTAAATCCTTATAATGGCTCTGTGCGGCGCATGTATAGTCCCCCAGAGCAGGAGCAGGGGGCGGGGGGCTGAACTGCTTATGTCTGAGGCATCTCAGCCGCCAAGGGCCGTGGCAGAATTCAGCTGCCCTGGGGGCCAGACTAGACCGGCCCAGGAGTATCTTGGGCCCAGCCAGCGTGCCCGGCACTGCCTGGGCCAATGAAGAGCAGCACAGCCTGTGCCACATGTCGGGGTGGCCCGGATCAGGGTACCCAGCTGTGATGGCCCGCCTCATGGCCAGTGAGCCGGACACTTTATGGAAGTCCTCCAGGGCTCCGTATGCTAAATGCAGTCCAGGTGAAGTGCTGAGCACGGCAACGCCTGCTCCACCCCGCAGGTGGGAGTGGTGAAGGTTAACTTTATGTTAATTTTGTATATTGTCAATGTTCTTAATGTATACCATGTCACTGTGACCTAAGATTTGATGACCTTGATGTATATTATGTCACTGTAACCTAAGATATGCGCCCAGATGCCTTTGGGCCAGGCGCGCTATACAAATAAACAAAATACAAATACAAATAAGTCCCGGGTTGGCCTTGGCGGTCAAACCATGTGAAGAGGAGAAGGAGGAGGACATCACATGCTGCTTCAATGAGCGTCCCAGGTGAAAGAAAGTCCAGGGCCACCCATTGGAATAGCCCGGGTGAAGATTGCGGCCTGGCCCTTGCGTCTAATGATGCATTACTGATGGGGTGGGCCGAAAGAAGGCTGCAGTGGGTGGCAGTGATCACGGCAGCATCCACATAACAGCAGGGACGCCACCTGGTATCAAGAAGGCTGTGTGGGCCGCGTGGTGAGGGGGCGGCCCACAGGCTAGCGGGGCCCAACCAGAAAATAAGCACATTGCCACAGGTGAAGCGGTGAGCACACATGCGCCCCACCAAATCGCCCTGCAGGTTGGTACAGTTTAAAGAAAAATTAAATAAGCAAGAAAACATTTATACCTCAAGTACGTTTTTGTGAGTATGTATAATGTTACACACCAGTGTTTCTAATGCATTCTGTCCTCCCATGGATCCCTCATATTAGATATATTCCTGCGGTAGCAGCTTTGGAAATCTTTTCGCCACTTGGGGCACTGTGCGTCTTTGACGTTGAGTGCCCCTCGACACTTCTCAGCACGGGACTGGACATGACATCTATACAAATAGCTGACATCACCCCCCTGTGAACTCAGTTCTTTTTTCTGCAGGCTCCGCACTCAACGATCGAAACACCTCAAGAAAAACTGCATATTTCTGAAAAACGTTATACATTTGACAAAATGTCGACGTCAAAGCCTTCAGACTTTAAGCATTGTAAATATTGCAACGGTAAAATGTTACTCCCTGATCCTCACAGGCTAGGCTTGTGGTGTCTGTGCCAATCACGAGACGGCTGAATGCTGGTCATGCCTGTCCATGACACAGAAGTCCTTGAATGAACGGCTTTCTAAATTGAGTCTCAGTCTTCCCACGCCCTCGAAAGTACGTTCTTCAGATGAAGTGGAAATCGACGGAGCAACATTTGGAGAAAAGAAAGTTGAGAAAACACAAGAGATCTTACTGCCAAATTGATTGCAATCACTCATCTTCTTTGAATAAGAAGAGAAGAAGACTCTCATCTTTGGAATCCTCACCAGTAAAGGTAAGGTTCACATTTAAATCCGATTTTACAGAGAAATGGGACCAATTCAGACTTAAAATGATGAACATATTCGAGAAGGCAGCCCTCCTCTCTGGAGTCAAAGTCAAAAGGAGGGTCTGAGCCCAGCATGCAAAGTACAGCCAGCAGGGTATCAAGCAAGGGCTTGCCAAGCCGCTGAAAAGGCCCAAGCACGATGCTGGAGAAACCTCCAAAGGCCCCAACATTGTTGACGGGCGTGACCGTATCAACAATTATATGAGCCAACCCTGCCCCCTTTTCAAGAGGCCCATCAGCGTCGAAGCTCGACGAGCCATCAGTGCCTCACTAACCACCGAAGTACAGGAGAGATTTTATTTCCTCCTTCGAGAACATTCTCGACGATGAGGATGATGAGGTCCCCTTTGGACTAGAACCCATGAGGCTAGCAAATCCTTCTGATGAACATTTCCCGGAGGAAGCCATGTTGCAAGACCTGGCTGCAGATTTACAAAAGGGGAGTGAGTTAGACACTTCCCCTGAAAGTCTGCTTTACCAACGATATTCCTGTGCACATCCAAATGCAGCAGACAGGGCTGTCATTGGCAAGGTCTCAGAAGCCTTAGTGTGGGGACCCCCAACAAAGGTGGTCACAGAATAGATCCTGACCAATATTCTGGACAAGGGCACGGTAAGAGAACCTGTTGTACCTTTTTATTCAGCCTTAAAAGAGCTGTGCTTGGTGCCAGCAGTAAAAGTAGCGAAAAAGCACAGGTTTGCATCTTACAACCCTGAATTCCAAACAAAGCACTCTAGCCCTGAGAGTCTAGTGGTCCTGGCTTTCTAATATGGGCCAAAACGTCTGCCTACCCATCCTTGCACCCAGATATGGATAACAAAATAGTAGATGCCTGGGCTTCTGGAAGCATGGCCCCCAAGGACGTAAATTCCACCTGCACCTTGGCTATCTATACCCATACTTTATGGGCAGTCCAAGAACAAGCCGCAGACGACATCCCAGAGGGAGAAAAGAGGGACGGCTTCCTAAATATCATAGCATATGGCAAGGAAGCAATGTGCCAAGCTCTACAGTCTGGCTTGGATACCTCAGACTGTCTCAGGAGAAGGCACCATCTAGGTTTTTAGATGCTTCTCATGGCTGAGAAAATCTGGTTTTGCACCTCATGTTCGGGCCAAAATATTGGGAGTGCCCTGAGAGGGCCATAGCCCCTTTGGTTTAAAAGCTAAGGACAGTCTGCAGAAGCTGCACTCTTCTAAAGTAGCGGCAAAGTCCCAGAGTGCAGCAATTCAACAGCAGATGTCACACATGCTTTCTTCAACCCTGAAGAGGAAGAGGGAGTAAGGCAGGTCAGTCCTCTTCTGTTGCTTCCGTCCCATCAGGCTCAGTAGTGACAGAAAAAACCTTCCTAATCTCATCCCCCACACATCTCTGGTGGGATGGCATCTAACCCGCTATTACAAAGAATGGCAAATCATTACTTTGGATGTGCAGGTGAAAAAGATTGTCTCACACGGGTGCTGTCTGCCATTCATCTGACAGCCCCTGCATGTCCTCCAACTGCCCTGGTCCCAAGATCTCCTGATCCGCTACTCCAGCAAGAGATGTCTTCCCTGCTGGAGAAAGTTGCAATAGTGTGGGTGCCTTAGCAGAAAGTAATCTAGGGTTGGTACTCCCACTATTTCTTAATCGCAAGTTCCTCAGGAAGGACAAATTCAAGATGGTGAATAATTCACAGATCCTCTAGGCTCTAGAGCTTCAGGAGTGGCTGGTGCCATTGAATCTTCAGGATGCTTACTGCCATGTGCCGATTTATCCCAAGCACAGCAAGTACAGGAGGTTTGTGATTGGCATGGCACATGAGCAATTCATTGTACTGCCAGTCTGGCTCTCCTCCGCCCAATGGGTCTTCATCAAGCTGTTGTCTGTGGTGGCAGCCAGTCTGAGAAGGGAGGGAATTCATGTCTCCCCTTACTTGGATGAGTGGTGAATTAGGGCCTGCTCTGAAGAGCAGAGTGTTAGGAACTCACCGCTCCTGGAACACGCTCCCCTCCTTCCGGACTGCATATGGCAATCTCATTGAACTCGCCGATATTCGATATATGGATGATTCGGTCCCATTCCAGGATGGCCACTGAGTGGGGTCAAGTCAACCTATTCCAATATGGTCACTGAGGCCGTATGGCATTACCACGTTGCTCTGTGTCATTGTGAACAGACAAACCCATTAAAAGAGGGCGGTGCAAAGTTGAACGCGTCTTGCAAATGGATCCATGCCACCTTGATACCTCGACACTTGTATCTTCTAGGTAATTTTAGACTGTCCTTGTTCTATTTTCTGTGAACCCTCCACGTCTTTGCAAATATTGCAGCAAGAAGGGTAACCACGACCATATCCATACACCCACACCTTTCTTTTTACCCTACACCTCTCTGTGAGGATAACGGAGGAGATGCATTAGTTACTTCCTGTTGGTTCGAGCATGTGAAGGGATGCTGCAATGTATTTGTATGGGAATAAGGGATATTGTATAGTATGATGGTGTCTTGTTACTGACCAAAGTTCTTCTGTGTTTCCCCCTCTCCTGTAGCTCCTGACCTGTGTACCAGGAATATATCAAAGGAGGCGCACTACATAAGTCTGCTTCTGCATGGGGATGAGAGACCAAACCTTTTTTGGTATTACTCTGTCCTGGTGGTTTTTCTTCCTGTGGGAGCAGAGGGCAATTCTTCTGTGACTCCCAGGAGGTACCTGCATCGCGTCTGGATCTACAGGATCTTACACTGAGCCAGAATCACCTACACTGTGTCAGCAACTTCCCACACAAACTGGGCTTCTTTCTCAGCTTCACACAGTCCCAGATGATACTTTCATAAATGATCCAATTCACCAGAGTGGTCCTGAACACAGCCAAAGGGAAGGGTTTTCCTCCTGAGGACAGAGCTGCTACCAACATCCAGCAGATGGTATGCAAATTCCAGAATGACCAAACAATACCAGCCATGGACTTTTTAAGGTTGCTGGGTCTCATGGTATCCAGCATTTTGAGAACGCGATCCCTTTAATGATCTCTCAGAACTCAGTGGTCACAGTTCTTGGGCAACAGAACATCTGTTGGAGGTCCTGACCAGGGTCTCACAGGACGCTCTGTGTGGTTCCAGCAAGGAGACCTTGATGGCGGGAGAACCATTTTGGTAACCTTGGCACAAAGTGACAGTAGTGACAGATGCCTCACTGAAGGGCTGGGGCACACACCTGAACAAACTCACAGTGAGTGGGTGATCCCTATAGAAAATGAGGCTTCACATAAACCTATTGGAGTTGAGTGCATTTAAATTAATGCGGACAGTCCTGATCATTACAGACAACACAGTGGTCATGCACTATCTCAACGAAGGAGGGGATCTAGGGTCACTACCCCTGTGCAGAGCAGCAATGCAGCTCTAATTTTGGGTGTCACAAAGCACATTTCTTTGTCAGTGATTCCTCTGGCCGGGAAAGAGAACAGGATGGTGTACAACCTGAGAAGGCAGGGTTCGATATCCCACAAGTAGGAGCTATGCCAAGAAGTCCTTACAGAGATATTCACCCTCTGAGGAACCCCTGAAGTAGATCTGTCCACATCCAGTGCCACCAAGAAGTGCAAAAGCCATCCAATATTTAATGGCAAAGTTGGAGCTATTCTGCGCCAGGGAATTTCCTCTGAGAGGAGCACTGGGGGACACTTTCGTAGTGGGCTGGAATCATCCACTTCTATGTGTGTTCAAACCATTTCCCATCATTCCACATGTCATCAGGAGGTTGAGGAGATTTGGCACAACCATGAGCCTGATAGCCTCGGATTGGGCCAGAAGAACATGGTGCCCAGATCTTCTGGACTTGACCATCTTCCTTCCACTGCGCCTTCCGAAGAGAACAGGCCTGCTCTCGCAAGAAGGAGGACTTATCCTCCACCCCAAAGTCAGTACCCTTAATCTCCATGCCTGGCTACTGAGAGGATGAGGTACAGTGATTGGGATCTTCTGGAAGACGGCATGGAGGTGTTGCTCTCGACGGGAATGCCAGCAACAAAGGCTCTTTACCGCTGGCGATGGAAGACATTCTGCAGCTGGCGTAGAGCCAAAGAGTTGGATCATTTATCATGTGATATTGCTGCAGTACATTCCTTTCTGTTAAACCATGCTAATCAATCTCCATTTTAAGAGAACTCGAGAGCTAGGCTCCTATTTCACTGTGCCTCTGGTCATACAATTCCTGCAAGGGTTAGTGAACATTTCCCCCTCTCCACCCATAACACCCTTCTTGATGCCAGCGTGGGACTTGAACCTGGTGTGAACATTCTTGATTGGTACCCTTTGAGCCAATGCACTCTTGCCCGCTCAGGCTACTCTCATGGAAGACAGCTGGCTGCCATCTTGTCAGCGTGCAGGGTGTGGTGAATCTGACTGGATTCCCCCCCAAAGAACCTGGTCTTGGCCCTTCTCATGTGGCCAGAGTAAGGCAGGCTCTCTCTGATCCCGACCCTGGCAGTGGTGTACTGCGGGAGGATCACATGTGGGCTGGGGTAGAATCAGACCCGGATGACTGGGAGGTATCCCTTTTTAATTTCCCCTGTAATCCTAGCCTTTTTCTGGCCTTTTACCATTCTAGAGAAGGGGAATGGAATACAATATACTACAAGTCCCAGAATCACTCAAATCACTCCGTGACTGTGAAGAAGAAGAGGGCTGAAGAGACATCTGGGATTCCAGGTCAGGCAGGCAAGCCTAGGGCAATTAATCACAAGGGCCTCTACCTAACCTAATTAGCCCACCTGAGAAGCATAAAAGGCTGCAGCAGGAAGGAGCAGTAGAAAGAAGCTGGGGCAGGAGCTGGAAGGTCAGCAGTAGCAGAAGAAGCAGAGCACTTAACCAGCAGTTCACGAGGAAGTGTGACCACAACAGGGATGCCCAAGTAGAGAGGAGTCAGATTTCACCTGCATGCTCTGTGTTGGCCCTGTGCTCACAGACCCTGTATAGCTGTGGCAGCACTGGAAGGGACTAGAAGTCCCAGGCAGTCTTTCCAGGTGAGCCTCATTGCTGTGCATGCAGAGCTGAAGCTGCAGTTGTTCCCATGGCCCATGTGCAGAAGCAAGCCGAGGGAAACTGGAGAGTACGAGACTCTCCCTGGATGAGGCCGGGTCAGAGACACCCTTGAAGCAGAGGGTTGTGGATCCCAAGAGTGCCCGCAGAAGTAGCAGGAGAAGCACAAACCAAGTCGGGAAGCAGCAGCAGCCCTCAATCCTTGTAATTAGGAGTCGGAAAGAGAAGCTCCGTACTCCTTAACAGCAGAATTTCCTTGCCAATAACTGTAACCAGATTTAATTGTACTTGTGCTTTCATCTACGTGAAGAATAGTTAACCGCAGAAGTGGGAAGTCTTTTTGTTAAGGGGAAAGCAACATGCTCTTAAATAAGACGCTTGTGTGTAATGAAAGCCTTTCCTTCAGAGCCGTCACATGTCTCCAGTTACCACAGAGGAAGTTGCTGGTAGCCTAATTGAAATAAAACAGACTTTCCTGAAGTGTTGCAAGCAACGTTTTAGAAGCCTGCGTGTGAGACAATGTTTCCTGATACCTTGGAGGCTGTGTGCTGACCGAAAAAGGTGGGAACATGTCTGTCTTTGAAGTGGCAGTTCGAGAGAGAAACAAAATCGTGTGTACCTTATTTTGTTTCTAGTAGAAAATATATATCTTGCAACAAATTAAAGTCTGAAGCAGAAGTCGTAGAAAAGGTTGTAGATGAAGCCAGAACAAGTATTACCCAAGCCTATAGAGCACACTCTATAAAAGTGAATCTTTCTCTTTCAAGAACTATACACCAGTGTTCTAAAGTTTTCTTTTTTAAACTGTTACCCAAGATTCCTCTAAATTGAATGGGACAGTAACAACCAAAGCTGGAAGAGTGGCACAAAAACGTTGGGGTTAACTATTGAAGGAAAGGTGTATATGAAGCAGGGGAAGGGAGCTTGGGTACTTGTTAACAGAAGTTGCATTAAACTCTGCATGGCAATGACTATATGAAGCAAGAAGAAGTGGTCTATAAACTAACAGCAGATTTAATGGTAGCTGCAAGACAGGCAGAGAGGCTGCCCTTTCTGATGGTGTAGAAATAAGAGTGGCTTGCCAGCATCTAGAGGTCGAAGACGTCTTATGTAGCAGTTGTAGCAGCACAATTACTTTATTTCAGAAGTTGCAGTGCAGTAGCAAAACAGTGGCCTAATCTCAGACGTTGTAGCAGCAGTAGCAGGGCTGTGGTCATCCTTACTCTTTTCAAAAGTATAAAGCTGAAAGAAGTAGAAGCTGAATCCATCTGTGGAGCAAGGGTGTCTCCCCTGACAGTGCTGTAAAAAAGAAAGTTGCTGAGAAGAGTGCAAACCTTACAGCACCCTGGCAAACTGGGTAAATAAGACGCCACACAAGTTGAAAGCAGAGGAGTTGTTGCCAAAGTGGAAGTGGTACATTTGTCTTCAACTTTGTTGATCTTTCCTGAAAAGGAAGTCGTCCAGGAAATTCCTTTGGAACTATTATTTTCTACGTGGAACTGTGAAAGGAGAAGCTTTTCACAAAACAAAGAAGAGACTTTTGTCAGTGGATTTTATTTGTGTGTACTTTTGTTTCTTTGGAACTTTTCAAGACTTTGGCTAAGACTTTTTGCTTCTTGGAAGAAATTGACTTTGGGACATTCCCGGGAGAGCAGCATCTGCCCACGATCACTAGAAGTCATCCAAGACACTGGGTGTTTGGTAACCTTTTATTTATATAGTTTCATGTTGTTTTGAATGTTTATATTGTCTAGTGGAAGGGTTAGTATCGTGAATGCAGGGGGGTTTTCCCATAGATACTAGACTAGGTAGGGGAATCCCCTGGTAAAATAGGTTTAGTTAGGATTTATTTTATAATTTTGTGCACAATAAAATGTTTAACCCTGAGAAATCTAAACCCAGTTGTGAGTCTCACATTACTGACCCCTCACAAGGGTGAGCGAGCTACAAGGCCTGTCGTGCAAACCACCATTCACTGTCTTCACCAGAGAGCAGGTGACCCAAAGAAGTAAACAATTAATGTACCTGCTTTTTATACTCCTTCTCATCCTTCTAAGGACAGGAAGAGGCTGCACAGATTGAACCCTAAAAGGGCTCAAAGTTTATATATAGCAAGGACAAGGAGCTCCAGCACAGAGAATCTGCTATTTGTAGGATACACTACCCCTGAATGGGCAAGGTCGATTACTAAACAAACTATTTCCAGATGGATTTTACTAGCTATTTCATATTGCCACAGTAGTAGAGCAGGCAAATCAGTCCTAGGAGGAATCAGAGCACACTCCAATAGAGGAGCAGCAACTTCCTCAGTTCTCCTACTGTACACATTTGCCAAGCAGCGACGTGGCCTTCTCTCCACACGTTCACTAAACATTATTCCTTGGACACCTGGGGAGGCCTGGATGCCCAATTCGTCAGAGCAGTCTCGCTAAATGCACTGTCTGTGAAGAGACTGTAACCGGAGTTGCTCTCTTTCCCTCCTCTAGAAGGACAAGCACTGCTATGAAAGTCTATCTATGATGCAGAATCTGTGGGATGACACCTCTATTAGTAGAACAAATTACTTACCTGTTATAATGTTCTTTCTGATGAATGTTCCTCCCACAATTTCGTCATCATCCTCCCATCATACACCTCAATCAGTGAGTCGGTCTTGGGAAATGCATTATGAGGAGATTGCAATGGGAGTTGCTCTCTTTCCTTCCTCCGAAAGGGCAAGCACTGCTATGGGAGTTTATTTACGATAAGGAATTTGTGGGAGGACATCATCCATCAGATTACTTACCTGTGATAATGTTCTTTCTGATGGATGTTCCTCTCAGATTCCTCATCACCCTCCCATCCTACCCCTCAATCAGTGAGCTACTCAGCTTGTTGCAAGTCTCTCTTTCTCTGCCTTAGGCTCATGACAAGCCATGAATTACTGTTCGAAGACTACAACACACAATGGGGCTCATTGTAGGTTGGGCGGTGTGGGTAAAATGTGGCAGTATTACCATATACCTTCACATTAAAGCACTGTCCAACTGGCGGAAAGTTGGAGGGTTCACGTACAGCTATGAGCTGGAGGTTAATCTGACAGTTTTCTGCCAAATTTTACTGGAATTACCAGCGCAGTAATTCTGGCATAAATACCCCATTGAGTCCTATGGACTCAAAGAAAAATAGGGATTTACACAGCCACTGCCACTTTTAATCCAGTGGTAATATCGCCGGACCACGTGGCGGTAACTGTAATACAGTTTGGTGGCATCTGGGTGGATTTACCACCCAGATACCACCAAACTCGTAATGAGCCCCAATTCCCCAACGCAGCTGAGCAAGGGGGGAAAAAATAGCAAACTGAAGTCACGGGCGCAGTGACAATTGTTTGTATATCGCCGTTCTGTCTGTTCCCGAGTGTCAAGGGACTCTTGTTGCTGGAACCACATGGCACCCCTTGGTGGTGAGAAAATGTCTAAAGTTGTGCTGCTATCGCAGGAATATATCTAAGATGAGGAATCGGTTTGGTGGAACATCTATCGGAAAGAAAATTACCAGAGGTAAGTAATTTGTTCTTTCATATAGAAGTGCTTCTATAGATTAGTTACAATAAGCAAGTTTGAAATGTTTTCAAATTACATTTTCTAATTCATCATAACAAGAGTCTTTGTCAGCATTGTGGGGCAAACATGCACTTCACAATGCTGACACTATGTACAAAACTTCGGGCAAATACAGTAAAATACTCTGCGCTAGCCACTAGATGGTGGTCTAGCACTTTGTGACTCTGAATCAGATACAAGCTGCAAAAATACTATTGTGGTAAGTCAAGTTTTCTGCAAATGGAGCCACCCTTGGCCCCTTTCTCAATTTCCCCTTTACGTTGTGCCACTTATGCCACAGAGGGAATTAATCACTGTTTTCTTTTGGGGGTTTGGTGGTTTTTAAGTGGCAAGATTGTGCAATATAGCATCCCTGGGATGGTGTCATATTAAGCCTTGCAAGCAGTGTGAAAGGCTGATGTTTTCTATTCTATAACCAACTCAGTGTCTGTTGTTTGAACTTGGACAACGACACGGATCCCTCGTTGACATGCAAAACAATGCTTCCTAAGGGTTTGCGGAACATGCCAGAAAGGCCTTCATGGGACTTAGAGGCCCTGCTTATGGTAAGATGTGCTCCGGTGGCAGGCAAGCACCAGAGTGTTTAAGGAGCAAGGAAAGCTCCTTTCCCAATCGGAGCATGCCGCAGGAAGCGAAATGAAGCAGTTTGCGTGCAGGTGGTGGCGGACGAAGCAGAAGGCACTGTGGAAGCGAAGCAAGCGGATGCGTATGCAGCAACCAGGGGGTTCACCACTGTTGGGTAACCCCAGTATGCTCGGTAATCACCCGCTGGCCACTAATAGTACTTTTGAATACTGAACTGATATGAAGAAGTTGAAGAGGCATAATAAGAACGTTGTGAACAGGCACAAAAGGAAAGGCTATAATTTTAACTATAAAGGTCAACATTTTACTGAATTAGATAAGAATGCACAACACTTGGAGGAGACCACTAACACGAGCCATAGTTATGGGGAGGAGGTGGAACCATTTAACCAGGACCAATCGAAAAACACGAAGCAAATGGGGAAATGGGTCTGCAAATCAAAACCCTCCGTTTATCAATCACTCTATCACTGCCTGCACAAAAGGAGACAGAAAGCTCCTGGCCATGTGTGTGATAGGATGACGTTACTGATAGAGTGTGATATAAGAGTGAGGAAAGTCAGACATGGAGAAGCAATGATGAAGAACTTGTGTTGGCCCGGTCAAGTTGTAACACTAAGGCAAGAAGACAGAAAACCAAGAGAATACGGCCAACCAGTGATAGGGAGTGAGAGGGGAGACTGGCTAAGCTAGCGAAGCCAACATTTAAGAGAAGCCCGCTTGAGAGGGCAAGCTAGTCAGAGATGTCTGCTCAACTGAAGTCACAGACTGGTGGGAGATTATACCCCAAGATCCCTGAAGTGCTGAGAGTAAAAGGACCTGGATGGAAGTAGCAAAGCCACCAGCCCAACTATACAAACCATGATAAAAATACAAACCATGGTTGGAGTAGCAAGGTCACCAGCTCAAATAAATAAGTATTGCTAGCACTTGAAACCCAGGTGGGAGGAGTGAATACCTATCAGCTTTGGTTACTCAGGCATTTTGTGTCTCACTGGGTTGGACTGTAACTTTTTTGGATACATTTCTGTTTCACTGTTGCTGGGTGCTATCACTCCAGTGCCAATGAAGTGGGAGAAGGTCACACAGGGGCGTCGGCTAGTGGCAAGACCGAGGTGTAAAGACTTGAAAGATCTGGCTACAGTTGTATTTCAGACTATTGATCAATTGATGGCAACCTATGTTGCACAGACTCAGGATTTTAATTTTAGTACAATAATATGTATATGATTGACAAAGACCACTTTCAGCCTGTGCTGCAATTACTTTTCCAGCAAACGTGCCAGAAAAGGCGAAATGCATTTTTATAAACTGCATTTTCCAAACTTGCTGTTTGAAGCATTGGTGACAGTTGCACAGGTCTACTTGCAGATTGTTTGAATGAGAAGGGAGGGCCCAATGCGCCAAGCCGACCAAATGTACTCACAGGGTTGACCTGGCAACCATGTTGTTGTTTCAACACATGCAATGCCGGGGCACCCGCCTGCATATGCAGAGTTGGCTCCTTGGCCATGCATGGTGCCTATGAAGAACAAAAGAAGACCGAAGGTAAATGATGTGTTGTGTGTATTTATTTATGTACGTATGTATGTATATTTATGTATGTGTTTGAATGTAATGCATTGTATGCGTGTGTATGTCTGAATATGCATGTGTGCGTGTGAGGTCAATGCCAGGGATTTACAGTGACCAACCATAACATTTGTTTACCACTGGCATAGTTGGGTTGTGACAACAGCTTAATGCATGTGATTTAAAGTGACCATTACTGGCATAGATCGGTTGTCCTATCTATGACAGTAATAGTCACTTCAAGCCATGCGCATGAAGCTGGTGCCCCCAACCTATCTATGCCCGTAATGGTCTCCTTAAATCATACACATGAAGCGCTTCAGCCTTCATGAATGGGATTTTAAATGACCATTACTAGCATACATAGGTAGGGGCACCAGCTTCATGCATGTAATTTAAAATGACCATTACTAACATAGATAGGTTGTGGCCAGGGGTGGCTTGTCCATAATGGGCAAGGTAGTGCCGGCCCAGCAGAACACTCGCTCATCATGGAGGAGCCACACCAGCCAAGGAGTGTTCCTTCAGTTGCTTGCTGCCCTTATGACAGTTCGTACCCCAGCCTTGCATGTCCAATGGGCCATGCAAGGCTGGGGGCATGCACTTTTGTATTTGCTAGAGAGGACTCCTGCACCTCCCTGAACATACAAGCGGAGTGAGGCCCTGGATCATCAGCACTCCAGCTCCTGTGCACATGTGCAGGTACCACGGAGCGTGCTTCCGGGTTCTTGTTCTTGTGGTGCGGGAGCTGGAGGTTTTCTGGAGGCAGTGAAGGAGTCAGTGAGGATAGGCGCTGCGTGCAGGTAAGGTTTTATTTTGTATTTATTATGTGTGTGAATGAGTGAGTGTATGATGTACGGGTGTGCGTGTGAATGAGTGAACATGTCATATGAATGTGTATGAGCATGTGTGTTTGTGCTGGGCCCGGGAGTGGAAGGCGGTGCGTTAACAACAGATCACTAACTAGAAATCTATTATAGATGCTGAATAAAAAAATCATCATCCTTTCTTGTATCAACCGGTGGTTGCTAAAAGAAAGGATAATGTGTTATTACTTGGGTAGCACAGCATTTTGGAACAGCCAGTCTAGCCATTTCTTACTATGGCATGGCATTTATTTACTGGTCATCAAGGATAAAGCAAACAAGACAAGTGTTAGTACGTGTCTAGACTGGACTCCATTGTGCAGCCAGTTTGGACATCTTTTTTATTGTGGCATGATATTTGTAAAGGCAAAGCCAACAGGAGTATGTTCTTTAGTTGGAATACTGCCATCTATTGGCAGAGCCGCCAATGTGGACATGTTATCTTGTAGTATGGTAACTGGCATTATATGAAAAGCAAACATGAGTATGTTCTTATATAGGATTTCTGACATGTAGTGGTGCAACCAGACTTGAAATGTATGGGCACAGCCAGTGTGAGCATGTTTTTATACCAACATATATTGTGAACGAAGGCATCATGAAAATGCGTTGTGAAATGCTCCTGTGCACGTTGGTGACTTGGACTTATTGTATTTGTGGCTTGGTGTTACCTACAAAACCAATTGCACACTATGTGGCTTTCTAAGCAGTTTTTCACAGATGTTGGGCTACACAATGCTCCATTTCAACCAGTATTTAAAAATGCTTCCCTCCTTTGGTTGGTTCAGGCTCCCTCGCTGCGCTTGGTCGCTTGGGCATATTTTGGGGAAATATGCACACCCCTCCAGTTAAAAATGTTACCAGCCACCACTAGTTGTGGCACCAGCTTCATGCATGTGATTTAAAGTGATCGTTACTGGCATAGATAGGTTGTCCAATCTGCGCCAGTAATGGTCACTTTAAATCATTAACTCGAAGGGCTTCATGCATGTGATTTAATGTGAGTCTTACTGCAAAGATAGGTTGTGGAAGCAGCCTAAGGCATATGATTTAAAGCGGTCATTACTGGCATAAATAGGTCGGGGCAACATCCCCATGAAAATAATATAAAGTGCGCTGATGTTGTGTACTGCTGGTGATATGGCATTTCCTGGATTTTTTCATGTTAACAGACTACATTTTATGGCTTTTTACGTCTTTTTCATCAAAAATTGTGCTGCTGAATCCATTATTTAAAAAAACATTTCCCACTTCATTATTTTTTTTCTCGTTCGCTCACTATAATTAGAGGAAATATTTTGGCCCCTCAACTCAAAATAATCACCGTAGAGAAACAATTATTGATTATATGGCTTTTCATAGAATTTTCCTTAAAACTGTGCTGCAAAATGGATAAATTCATCATATTATTTTAATAAACATCCTCGGGCGGTGGGGGGTACGGCGACAGCCCCGAATCCTCCATTATTTAGGGCTCCCTTGTTATGCTCCGTTGCCAGAGCTAAATTGAGAAAAAATGCATGAACCTTCACTGAAAACATTCACCACTCGTGTGAGGAATCACCCGTGAATCGTTTAGAATCTTGGTGCCCCTAAGGCAGCTAACTGCCCCCTGGCACTAAAAGCTGCCTCCGCCACTGAGCAGAAGTCTTCTGTAAATGGAGTTTGAAAGGGGTCTATCGAGGGTATAGTAGCTGAAAGTAAGAAAGGACAGCAGTGGCAATAGCAGGAGCGGAGGACTCACAAATCCAAGTCTCTGTAAAGACTAAAACATCCAAGTTATCTTTTAGAAGAATATGACAAATTTCATGTGTGTGTTTAGGTAGAGAGGAACGTTAATGAGGCTGCAGGTTAATGAGGGCATGGGTGCCAGGCAGAGGGTAGCACTGTTCAGGGAAAGAGGAGAGAGAGTGTATATTATTTTTTAATAAACAGCACAGAACAAGAGAAAAGGACTCAAAAGAGAGGACAATAAGTTGTACCTTGGCGTAGAGGTGGGGAGGGGGAGGAAGAAGAACTAACCGGGATTGTGGGGGCTGAGAGGGGCTTGACCCTGGCATGGATGGGGGTAGGCGAGTGTATCTGAAGGGACATGCTAGCACATAAGCCAGACACAAAGGCCATGTGAGGAAGGAAACCAATCAGAAAGCACTTCTTTCTTGGCTCCTTGTTCCGTCTTTGCAGGTCTTCTGCTTTTTGTCTTCAAATTCTGGGTAGACCCCTTCACTGGGTCTCGTGCCCTTACAAGCTAGACTGGGATAACGGCAGAAATTAGGGTTGGGCGACATCGGGATAAGCTTCAAAGCTGATCTATCTATGAGGGTCATTAATCCCTTGGCCCGGGAAGATTCTGGCCAAATTAGCTTCTCTACAGGTTAGGCCAGGGTGCCATCTCCACCTCGCCAGGGTGCCATCTCCACCTTTCTGTCTTAATATCTCGGTTCTAGTCCCCAACACTTCATCCTTGTCTACCTCCTTGACTAGTCAATATGTCCTTATGCCCAAGGACACCTCTCTTGCACCTCACTCCCTCCCTCCAACCTCCTGGACTATGTGCCACATGCTCATACCTCCACCCCATCTCCATGCACATCATTCGGTCGAAGAGTTCCTGCTTCGAGGTCACCTCCAACCTCCTGTATATTGCTTCTTCTTCTCCTTTGCCTCTCCTTTGCTCAGTGTCACTCTTTCTGAGGTTCACTGTTCTCAACCCTGAGGGAAGGATATTATTGTGCAGAACCTGTGTTTTCTCCCAAAAAAGGTCATGCTCGCAGGTGGTTTATTCTAGGCAGAAGTGCGAGCACAGTGGGCAATGGGACCCTGCCATTATTTGATTATTGACATTTGTAGCACACTAATACAAATAAAGATGGTTTCAGAGCTCAAGAAAAGAAGCACACCTGATTAGCATATGTGGCAGGTGGAGGCAGGGGGATGACACGTCGGATTTCAGTAAGCAATTGTAAACAGGTCTTTAGGCGCCTTTCCAAAGTTATCAATTTCTTTTTGGCTTGAAGGTGGATGGGGACGGCATTCCACAACCTTGGTAAAAGCACACTGAACCGGCAACCTCCCCCATCTAAGCGCCTTGAAAGTGGGAACTTACATATATCTGCTATCAGATGAAAGAAAGTTTCTGGAAGTATTTAGTGATAGGATTTTGTAGACAGGGTGGAAACATTCTGTGGAAGACTTTGAGGGCGATACACAATAATTTTAATATTTATGTTGTGCATGATGATACAAGGAGCCAGTGAAGTTCCTCCAACAAGAGGTGATATGAACATGTGGTTTCAAGTTTAATATGAGTCGTGTGACTTTACACTGGAGCCTAAGAAGGGAAGCTTGTTGAAAAGGAATTAGTCGAGACTAGCTGTTCCCGGCGTAAGATACGCCGTTCTAGCATATCTTAAAGGTAAATATCAGTCGGTATTTCATATGGTCACTTCTTTCTCCCTTCTGAAATATTGAAATTGCCACCGATCCCCTCCAGGAAAGGGGGCATAAGTCCCTGTGACTTATTAATGGTCATCGAAAAGTCTAAACGTATAGGAAACTGTCTTCTTTTGAATTTGAAAGCCATATTTGTATCAGATGAAATTAGTGGTATGCGCGGTATGAGAAAAGTATCTACGTTCCACCGATTACACAGGCCGCTATGATGGGTCTTTGTAGATGCGAAATTGTTAACCTTGTTCCATTGCAGAGTCCCAGTGAAGGTATAAGATTGCGTAATAGCATAATTACAGCATCGACTTTCAGTTTTATTTGTTTGTTTGTTTATTTGGTAATGCGCACCAAACCCTTAGGTAGCTGGGCACAGAAGTTACAAGTATACTTTCAGCTTAGTTACAACACAGTAAAGGTACAATAAAGACAAATTAGGGAGTATAATAAGAACAAGGTAATATACAGGGGACAAGTGCAGTTTTCGATACAATCATATGTTTCAACAGAAGTCTGAGGAAACAAACGTGGCTCAAGTAAGAAGAACAAGTAGGCCAGTATTAGTTGTCATTAGCTCGAAGCCAATTTAACATGTTATGCCTAAATATGGTGTAAGGCTGTTCAGTTCTGACAGCTGGGGGGAAAGAGCCACTTTCACTGGGAAACTGGCTCTTCCAGATTTAGAAAGTTTAAATCTGGGGACTTCTAGGCACTGGGAGTTGGATGATCTTGTGGGACGGGTTGATGTTTTTTTAATCATTCTGTCAACAAGATAGGGGGGTGCCATGTTATTCAGACATTTAAAGGTAAGGGATGCAGTTTTGAGGCGGATCCTATCACTGATTTTTAGCCAGTGCTGGTCTCTTCTCATGTTAGAGATGTGCTCTCTGCTGGATATGTTCAAGGCTCCTCTAATGGCATTATTTTGTATTATTTGCATTTTTATCAAAGATGTATTTGTTGGCCCCTATGTATAGAGCTTTACAATAGTCTAATTTAGACATTATTAGAGCATTAGCGAGTGTGATACAGCTAGTTTTGGAGAGGAAGGGTCTGCAAGCCCAGTAAGTTTGCAAGTATAGGCCGTTGAGAATGCCATGGCACTAACTTGTCTTTTTAGTGATAATGTGGAGTTGAGGTGGAAACCTAGTGCTTTTACCTCAGTTACTGTTTTAATTATATTGCCATCAATATTAAATGAGGCATAGCTGGGGCTACATTTTTTTTTAGGTTGGCGTCCGAGCCCAGAATCAGGATCTCCTTTTTGTCGTCGTTCAGG
Organism: Ambystoma mexicanum; assembly: GCF_040938575.1. NCBI lineage: Eukaryota > Metazoa > Chordata > Amphibia > Caudata > Ambystomatidae > Ambystoma > Ambystoma mexicanum. The sequence goes on along the minus strand of NC_090926.1, from coordinate 373,115,558 downwards.
CAGAGGCCATGTGATGCCATCCATGCCTGAATGATGAGGTATATCTTGTTTACCAAAGCAGTGTCCACATCAAAATTGCCCGAAAGGGGTATCAGGATCTGGATATCGTCTGCATAATTTGTGTAGGTGATACCCAGTATGTCCAATTTGCCAAAGAGTGGCTTGGTAAAGATATTATACATTGTCAGTGAGACACATGATCCCTGTGGAACACCACAGGTGATATAGATTGGGTCTGCGGAGGCTGAAGGTGAGAATACTCTCATCGTACGGTTGGCCAGGAAGGATTGTACTCAAGATATAGCATCACTCGAGAAATGGGCGGCTGACGCTAGGTGTTTGTATAACTCGGCATGATCTACTAGGTCAAATGCTGCCGATAGGTCGAGGAGGAGTAGCAGAGCTGTTTTACTTTTGTCCCTCAACTCGTCGATTTGAGTCTTTAAGTCAATTAATGCAGTTTCAGTACAATGTTGTGGACTGAATCCAGATTGGCGGGAGCCTAATAGGTGGTTAGTTTCCAGATAGTTCTGAATTTGGAGGTAAGCTACTCTGTCAATAATTTTGAGAAGGAAGGGGAGCGTAGCGATTGGTCTATAATTTGTCGGGATAGAAGGGTCTAATGTTTGTTTCTTCAGTAGTGGAAGAACCCAAGATTATTTATGGTTGTTAGGGACCGTGCTAGTCTTGAAGGAAGTATTAATTAGTTTTGAGATAAATGGTGCTAATTCTTTGGCTGCATTCTTAATGATTTGTGCTGGGCGGCTGTCACCTTGACAATTTGAAGGCTTCAGAGAGAGTATGACTTTCTCAGTTTCTAGTATAGAGATATTAGTGAATATGAATAGTGTGTCATTGCTCGGTAACACAGTAGGTAGGGTAGGTTGCATTCAGTGGGAAGGAGGGAGGCTTTTTTGTTAGCTATTTTGGTCTGTAGAATGGCTATTTTATTGGATAGAGCATTCTGGATTCTAGTGCACAATTGCTTGTCTTTAGGGGCATTGTCTATGGGTGGAATAGGGGTTTCTATTTCACGGAGGATGGTGAATAACTCCTTAGTGTTGGAATTGGCCTTGGAGATTCTGTCATTGAACATATTCCTTTTGGTGAGGATTATTTCTTTTTTGGACTTATTATCCAAGTTTGTTAGCGTGACTTTGTTTTCGGTCGTCAGGGTGTGTTGCGATATGGATTGGAGTTTTCTTTTCTGGAGTCGTAATTCTTTAAGATGGGGAGTGAACCACATGTTGAGGTGGGCCTTTTGTTTACTCTTGCGCAATTTGACTGGTGCAATAGTGTCAAGGGCCCAGGTCATGGTTTTGTTGAAGACCTCTACTAAGGCGTTAGGGTCAAAATTGTTATTGAGAGAGGAGATGGTAAGTAGGAAGTAATTTTTCAGCTGTGATGTCTTTTTTACTTCTGGTGGGGATGGGGGTGCCATAGCGATGTTAGTCATCTTTTGAGGCTTTTAGCTTGTGAGGAGGCATTTGTCCTTCAGCAATTCTCTCTTTAGAGACTGGAAACGTTTAATGACTTTGAAACGGCTGTGCCCTGTAAGTAACTTGAAATTATTCCAAAATGTTTGTGATAGTGGAAGGTGAAGGTGACCGCATAAAACCGTGCTCATTCTGTTTGTTAAAATTATAGCTGTTGTTGAAGTGGAAGGGCACACAGAGGTGCACCTTGCCATTTGGACAGAAGAGGGCAACCTAACACTGATAAATTGCATCAACTGAGTTGAAAAATATACCTATAAGCCTGGATAGTATAAAAGCTCTGATGAGGGATGCAGCTCAATGGTGAATTGGTAAATGAAAAGCGCCATTTTTAGCAAGTGTTAGGTGGCAGTTGTGGTTCTTAGTCAAACCATTAATTTGGTGGGAGCTTATCAGAGATGATGCCAAAGCTCCTGGATGAACAGAACTGGAGCAGAATCAATCTTCCCTGGCCACTGAAACAGCAAAGGGTTCTGAGGCCGCTGAATGAGTATTTCTGATTTGTCACCATTGAGGGCTACGATATTGTGTTACAAACAGGCCTGAATGACTTTGATGCAGCTTGGGATGAATCTGGGGAGATATGCAATGGATTCTGCATGTTCTATTATTTGGGAGGCATAGAGGGCCACCAGTTGAGTACCATCTGCATATATTTTAAAATAAACACAAAAAGATCCTTTGAGGGTAAAAAGAGGTCAGATGGATGTCATAAGGGTGCAGAATTAGGGCTCGGACACAAAGGTGACATATTTTTGTTTGCAGACTTTTATTAACCAGTAAAAGGGTAGGAACAACGGCCTCTCTATGCCTGAAGCTAAGAGGGGTTTCCCTGCCTCAAAGAAAACTAATGAAAATGTCAGGTTTCAAATAAAGAGTCAATGTTGTTGTCCAAAAACCCTTCTTCTGACCCTAAAACTAGTAATTCAAAACTAATGTGCAAGGATGCTATATTCGGAAAGGTGATGAAGACATTTCTTGTCAACAGAACGTTCCCAATGTCTCGAGTTGTAAAACAAAATAAATGTTTTGTTTTCACAAAGGAAAATTCAAAAGATTAGGGATTGGCTCCTTTCCTCAGGATTTCTTCTTATCCTACTTGGCAAGCTAAGAGCTTGTCTCCCTCTTATGTAGTTTCCTTTAATTTAGATGCACAACAAAGGTTTTGTGCTTTCCTGTGACCATCCCTTATTGGTTCAGGGAGGGTTTATGCCTGGTTCATTCTCCGGCCAAACATGTCCCATGAAACAGATAGTTACTGTTGATTCTCTTTTCCTCCTTTTGTGTCCCAGACCCTGTACTTTCTTGAATGCTCCTCCATTTACTTTAGACCTTCATATGGGTGCGAGTTCCAGACTCGCCAGCTTGGTGTACTCTCCTGTCAAGCATATGGTTTCTTCCTGTTTATTTGTTTTGCTTTCAGGGTCCCACACCCTCTTACTATTCTCTGGCTCTCATATGGGTGAGGGTCCAAGACTCGCAATGAGGAATGGCAATAGTTTGTTTTACTTTCCTGCCAAGCATATATGCCCTTCTGGAGCGTCTTGGATTCTTTCAGGGTCCAAGACCCTCTTACTCTGTGGCTCTCCTATGGCGCAGGTCGCAGACTCGCAATAATGCCTCTTTCTGCTGTAATGGACTTGGCTTACTCACCTGCCAAGTCCTATTACTTAATATCGCCTCATAAGAAAAAGTTCCATTTATTAACATAGGTTTTCAGACCCTGTATTCTAAGGTTCCTGCTTCTCTGTGGCTTCTTCAGCCTTTTTCTAGATTCCTCTGTGCTTTCCCAACCAGCCACGTACCTGGCTTTGTGTTTGGCAGTGGTTCAGTGTCCTTGTGGATGCTTGGGGTCAGTGGGTAAGCTATCCGGGCTTCGCTTCCGCAGCCACCAGCTCTGATCGGCAGGCATTGCTTCAGCTTCCCACACTTGCCTGTCTGCAGGGACACCAGGAGCCTTTTCTTGTCTGCTTCTCGAGCGGGCCTTCCAAGTTGGATGCATTCTGCACCGTCTTTGTCCCGTCTCAGTGTCCTGCCCCATTGTGCTCTCTCCCTCTCCTTACCGACTCTCATGGCTCCTCCATTGAGGACATGTCCAGGGAAGGCTTCTCCTTTGGGTAAGTCCTTCTTCTATTTTAAATTCACTATGACCAACAGGGAGTTCTCAACAATGGACCGTATACCATGGTCTTGAGAGGTATTCTTCACCTCTCTACATCTCCTCCTCGTCACAGTATTAACTTGGTTATTCCCATAGGGATCCCCATAGATTTTCTTTGTCTCAGTATTTGGCAATAGCAATTTCCCCAGGTAGGTCAGCTTCTTCCTCGTCCAGCTCTGATTTAAATGGACAGATTCTTCAACCCTACACAGGCAGTCTGTAAAGTGTTGAAGATAGAGGGGGTGTGTTTAAGAAGGCTGTGGCAGCTGAATATACTGTGTTCTCACCAAATGATCTTCCCTACCCTTGTAGAAGTGGCCCACCCTTGTGAGAAGTGATGCCTTGCGCTTTGTCACAATGTGTTGAAGAATAAAGCGGAAAAGGACAAACCCTGGGGAACACATTATTCGAGGAGGTGCATTGGAGAATGGAACAGCCTGAGTTTTACCTGTTGAGATCTTTTGCTGAAAAATTTGAAGATCCAATCAATGACCAGGTCAGATATGTTGAACAACAAAGATAGGGGGCACTCTATAAAAGAGGATGGACAACCATGTCGAGTGCAGCCCGACGATAAAGTAAGATCAGGGTGGAAGTTGAGCAGGTTTATTTATTTATTTATTTATTTATATACAGGAGGAACAATGCTCTTTTGATCACAAAAAAACGTACTATAGATAAGAAATCAGGTTTCACAGGAAGAAGTGCGTTTCTTACAATGGGGTGAGTTTGAGGAACATTCGAAACAGGTTGTGGAGGGGAATAAATGGAACAGTCACCAGACACAATACATAAGTGGACATACATAGATTCAGGACAATCAACATTGGACATTTTTAAGTGCAGGTAGGCAGGAAGTGTATGTCTCCTAATCTCTATGAGTGCAGATTATGTTCTGTGAGCAGGCATGAAGCATGAATGGTGGGTGTCGAAGAGGACGTTTAGTTCCATGCGACTGAGAGTTTGAACTGTTTGCTAGATATTTCAGGACTTTTCCCAGGCTAGGAAAGTTTGAGATGGGATGGTACATCTCTGGGCGCTCAAACGGAACAGATAGATTCTTTAGTAGCAGTGAAATGGTGGCAGGTTTCAAAAGAGAGGAGAACCACCCTTCTCATAACAATTCGGTGATACCGAAGCTATCGCCTGACTTAAGCGTTGTCTTGTGCCAGTTCAATCCTGAATGTTAAGACCATATCTAAAACTCAATTCAACCAAAACAGAGTTCATGTTTTTTGCGAGTAATGCAGACACACACGTATTCAATAATTTCTGTCCATTATGAACCCAGAAGGGATCCCACCAAAATTAGACTGAAATGCCAAATCAGTAGGCTTCATCATTGATGTTGTCCTCTCCTTTAAACATCACACCACCATAAAGGTTTCAACGGACGAGTAACAAATAACATTACTTTACAAAATAAAACCTTCCCTACCAATCTCCGACTTTAAGTCTGACAGTATTCCATGATACTGTCAGAAATGGATGTGGGGGAGCACACGACTCTTGGGCAACTCCACAATAGCACTAGCACCACTCAAAGCTTGCACTCTGCGCCAGACTAATCTGCCACATAAGAAAATTCGAACATCTCCCCCCACTCTGTTCAAACGGCATTGGCTGCCATTAGCATCTTCAATTATATTTAAAAGAGCCTTATCACATGCAAGGCTATAGCAATGCAAGAACTGCCTTAGCTAACAAAAACCATTTCTGCTGAGGCCAGCACAATTACAGAAGGTGCAAAATAGCGAAACAGGAAATGAATAAATACAATGCAGGAAAGGACAACAAAAACAGCTTTTTCGTGTCATTCGATAGCATTATGGAGCACCATACAACAGTACATCTGCACACAATCACTTTTCCAGTTTCTGAAAGGAACTGAAGACCTTGCCGTTCAAAGAATAGCTCAAATAAGAGTGGGAACCTGAGTGTCTCTGCTAGGGTGACCTGCTCTGGTCCAACTTCTAGCCCACCTCACCTATGATCTACCTTATGTATGATCTTCCTTATGTATAATCTACCACTGATGCACAGTGATCTGTTCTTTCCTAGCTAGGTTCACACTTTATGAATACCCTAAATACATTGGTGATTTCTATGTAGTTCGCAAGAAGACAGTCCGCGAGAAGACTGTGTGCAGGAGAGATGGTGACCAGAGGAGGACAAGGGTCACTTGGAGCACCAGACTAGCCTGTGCCTTTGATAGCTTTGAGGCTGTCAGAGGGCGAAACAAGGACCCACTCAAGAACAGAAGCAGACCTTTGGAATGTCTTCTGAAAACCATTTGGTAATCAGATGGACTTGAGGTTTTGATAATTTGGTTTTCAAAGTTCCCATGATCTCAATGAGATGGAGGTTCAATAATTTGCCAGTGCTCACCTTGTGGTTACCGTCAGTATAAGACACGATCGGGAAAAGACTTCGGGCATAGATAGGTGCCAGGGCCTAAATGTAGATGAAATGTATGTACATAAAATTCAAACAGACATACTTGGTCGGTGAAGGAGGAGAAGCTAAGTGAAATTAGGTAGTGGTTGGAATGGACTAAAATGAGAGTTGTCATGATCTGACGGATCTCGAGAATACGTGCAATGATGAGGTCAAGAGCACAGCCTTCAAAGTGTGTACGGGAAAGTTGAGGTTATCAAAGGTGTCGAGTACTTCAGAGGCTATTCATTCAGAAGAGACTTAGGCCCAGATGTGAAATCACAGAGGACTTACATTTTGTTGCTCGGATAAAAGACCTCCTCAAGGTGGAAAAATATCTTCCTGCAAGAGGCAAAAACATGTTCACCCCTTTCGGGATAAGAATCTGGATTATCAGGAACAAAGTATGTTATTGGGATCTGTACTATGCCCTGTTGCCATATGCATGGTCTTCGGGCATTCTAGGGAGTCCGAAAGAGAAGGGGGCGGAGGGGAAGAGGGAGGTTAGATGGGAGAGAGGAAAAATGCAAAATAGCGTTGCTGTTGTGTTGATGCATGCAGACTGGAAGTACCCTGACCTCTGTGTGCTGGTCAGTTTCTAAGTGTTGTGTTCCCAGAGAAAACAGACGTTTGTCCGGAGGGGAGCCTTTTGTGCCTGTGGTGCCAGAATGCATTAGCCTGAGGTGAGGTATACAAGTTTGATGTAGAATGCAGTTTTCTGATGTTTAATGATTTGGTGGGGAGTTCAATTGCCATGTGCGGGTGATATATTTGCTGTGCATATTGCATGTAGCAACATAGAGTTGAGCGTGTTGGTGCAGGGAGCAGTCAGAGACCTCGATTGACAGACAAACCTTAAACCACATTTACTAGATCATAGAATGAAATAGCAAGGCACGAAAATCATCACGAGGCATTATAAGTCATAGAAACACATGAAAAAGGCCTTCCAACCTGGTGCTCTCCCCATGCTCCTACCACCGGCTTCTTGCAGGCAGGTCCAATTCATTTTCTCATATTGCCATGGTCAGACTCTCAGTCTATGCTCTTTCTCTTGCTCTTTCCCGCTCTCTCCTATATATACATTTTACCTTTTGTGCCACAAGGATCTGGGAATTGGCATATGAGCAAAGGGGAAGTCTGGAGACTCCACTGGAGGTATGAATAGAACAGGCAAAAATGTCAACTTACTTAGCATGTATGTTTGCAGGATGAGTGTTGTCTCATACCTCACTATAACTTGATGAGGTGCTGTGCTCAGTGGCAAGCTGGGACATTTGCCCGTCGGGGCACTGGACAGCATTTGTCAGGTGTAAGGGGCGAGAGCCAGAATCCCTGATCATTTCACCAAGAAGTCTACCTCAGTATCTCCTGCCAACCTCAAACTCCTCTCACACAGCGCACACCCACCACCTGCTTTTGTGGCTGTTCACTAACTTCAGTTTCAGGATAATTCTGGAACCCTGCAGGGGGTTCTTCACTGTGAAATAAGAGCAGGAAAGATAACAGGTGGAGTCTGGATTCCTAAAAGTGACCCACGAAGCTGGATGCACCATCCCTTGGCTTAAAGGGGTGCTATGGCTCTGGGAAAGTGATGAGAAGCATGGGGTCGGGCTGTTGGAGCAGCCTGAAAGGAAATTGCAATGCAAGTCCCTAACTCTCAACATTCTACTCCATACGCCACAAAGTCTTGTGGTGACCACTGCCCCGTGACTCTGCTTGATCTTGCCCCAGCCACCTGGGCATAAGTTTGTCTCTTCCTCCATCGTGGCTGTCTGTCTGATGACAGAGGCCCTCTTCTAGACCTTATATATGACATGTCCTTGTCCTACAGAAGGTGATCTCACACAATCAACTAAGGCGGTAGATATAAAGAAAAACGTTCAATAGGATTAAAAGGGCAAGGGCGTTTAAGGTGGAGGACAGGTGAACACACATGTGTCCTATCCTCTTAAGTGGATCGGGAAGAAAGGAAAACCGTAGAGCCCAGGAAGGGACAAGGGACCAGCCATCGACCTTCTTGGCAATCTCACTAATTGGCAACTTGGGCAATTTTGGCCATCTCAATTTTAACAATTGGATTGACAATCCTGGGCACGGCCCCAAATAGCACCAACCTATCTTTAGAGAGGATAGGGGGAGGGCAAAGGGTCCGATGAATCTGAGGTCAGAAACAATTCACAGATTAGAAGCAGCAGGAGGTGTATCCTGGAAGGTGACTGCTGACATCACAGCGCGTGTCCCTATGGTATGTAATATTTCATAAGATGGGTCTTCAACCCTACTTATTCTCAGACGTAAACAACACAAAATGCACCTAGATTGGGCTCTCTTTTTCCAGAAATGTCATTACATGTACCTACAATTAAAACAATACCATTTATTTTTAATGTAAAGGGGTTAAACTACTTTTTGGATGGAACTCATGTATGGGTCACGATCCCAGCAGAAGCTACATGGCTGACTGCGGCCTGAGAGAGAGTGTCACACAGCAAATGATGTGCTGTGCTTAAGCGCCTGTTTGAGGGAAATATGTATTACACTCAATACATGTCACTCAGATTATATATACAAGTCTCGTCTCCAAATAACAGTAAGGCTTATTAGATATCGGTGAGATTGGCCTGTCTTTGTGCGAGAATGTTACATTAAAAGTTAAGTCTTCATTGCATTAGGAATCCATCTGCATATTTTATCTGGAATGAGTGAATTTCAAGTGCAGCTGTGTCCTAGTGAATATGTTCATGTCCTGCTCCCTCGACTCATATTCTCTCTCTCCCCCTCCATCCGTGCTTTAGTGCCACAGCCTTGCGGAACTCCCCTTCTCCCCAGAAAGCATCCCGGGATGCGAGGGAGGGCAGTGCTGAACATGGGAACTGAGCTATAACTGCCTGGAGAGCTTTGCTGTGTTTTAGTAATTGCTTTTGGAGTTTTATACAAGGTACAGAGCTTTGCTAAATTTTGGAAAGAATGGGCTTGAATGGGAGCCGGGATTGTATATGGAGGGTGACCAGATTTTCAAAATCAAAAACCAGGCCATGCCACTAACATTAAGGTAGGACTGGAATTTGACAGTGGCTGCTGACACAAAAGGAGGACTGAACTTCATTAACATGGGAGGTTGTGAGGAAGGATACGGCATGTTTTCCAGTTTGTAATGTCATAACTTTATATGTTAACATGGGAGGTTGTGAGGAAGGATACGGAATGTTTTCCAGTTTGTAATGCCATAACTTTGGTAGTGATCGCATGATTTAAAAGGCTAATTGAAGTCATCTGAACTTAGAAAACTATTTGCCCAACTGTGCAACATGCCAATAAAGCGTAATTGCATTTAACTAAGTTTGAAATGTGTGAGGGCATGATTGTTTAGCACTGTTATTTGGGGCGACGTGCAGGCAGCGAGCAATAACCTGAAGTTGGGTTCTGTCAGGTGAAGTCAGGGTTCTGTGTGGGGGAGCGGTAGTTTCTGCAGAGGGCCTGCACCCCGCCCTCTACATTCTCACTCCCTCCCTACCATATTGCTTGCTCCTGCTTTGCTAGAGCTACCTCAGCTATGGCGGGCGGGGGCCAAACCAGAGAAAAAATACATACCTTAAAGGGGGTCTGGTTGCTGGGTTTTTGATGGTTAAACTCGGTGGCAGAGGCATTCCCCAAAGTGAGAACAACCTGGGATTTGGAGACATACCATTATTATTGCGCGAGTCCTGCCAACATGTTGCCATCACACTGGGGGCACACTGCCCTTGTGGGGGAAGGTAAGCGGGCGAGAATAGGGTCTGCAGGGCGAGGGTGCAGAGTTCTTAAAGACGTAAGGAGAAATGAGCACAAGTGAATTCACACTGGTTTGTGAATGTGGTGCATCAGCGAATCCCCTCTGGTGGGGATACAATGATTACAATGGGAAATGTTACTAACTTTTTGCAACCTAGTGCACACTCCGTTGATAGAAAACAATTTAGTAATTTTAAATAAATGTAAGCACTATATTTAATGGCCTACAATCAAGTGCACGCTGTTTGGGCTCAGATACAATTAAGAGTGCATCGAAATTCAAAACAAATGCAATCATATAATTAAAAAAAGAACATCATTTAAGTTTGGTTCCTTTCAAAACGTGCATGACGTGTGTCAAGTGCAGGAACCATGGAAATAATGTATTTTGTTTCCAGGATCCATGCCAATATCATTATGAAATAAATGAACATAGGGTGGTGTGGGATAAGGACACTAAAGGCACTGCTGTGGGAAGGTGCAGGGCTGAAGGTATGGAGGGGAAATGCTGGGATAGAAATATAGGTGTAATCAGCCTCATAGTGGATTTGTTGACAATGGTGGAGGAATGAAGTCATTTCTGCAACTGCAGGTAGACTGCTTACTTCATGGGCAGGACTTCAACGAGTCCGAGGGGGGACATTTTTTACTAATCACAATCTCCCCTTTGAGTCTTTGTTATAGATCTAGGTACTAGATTTGGAGATTGCACTATCTGGAAAATATGAATAAGTACAACATCCTGAAAAAATAAACAAAAGCCAAGAAAGTGATTTCAACTGCAAAGAAAGATGGGCGGGGCACTGAAAACCCCAAAGACTGCAACTGGCTGTTTCCCACCAGTCCATGAAAGATAGGGAAGAACTGGGGCCATTAGTTTTCTGTTGTGTAATAAAACATTTAAAAAAAAAGATTTTGGTGTAGGGTAGCCAGTTGCTCCAGTGCCATATTTATGACAAAGATAAAATGAATCCTCTGTGTTGTAAGATTCCTATTTGTGTTCCCACCCCAACTTGATTGCTTTCCCAATTTGGGGGCAACAGTAGATGGTGGACACTGCTTGGCTATGGGACTTATGGGAACTATAATTACTAATTGCAATTGTCTCACTTGCTATGATTTGCTTAGGGCCCTCTTTAGTGCCAGACAGTCCAAGACTTTAGCGCCTCTCATGCCTGGTCATGCCTTGCTATGCCATATTCGCATTGGCCATAAGTTGCTTCAACATTGTCAGCACCCCTCACCAACCTGCACATTGAGGTATCACACTGATTGCTCCCAGCACTAACAGTGTTAAATTCTGTTCCAACATACAATAACCATTCCAACAAAGCCACTTACACATGGCATTTGAACACCACCCCAACAAACATCAAACAACAGAATACTACACCTCTACAAACCACTTTCAATCCACAGCCCTAGCCAATTCATCCAAGCACCACAGGCACACAAGGCTCTCATCTCACAAATGCTGCTATGCACTCAACACAAAACCCAACCATTCGCCATTCTGTTTTAACTTCACTACTGCCGATCCCGTATGCCTTTTTCCTGTTGTTTGATACATTTTTGAAGATCCATTAATTAATGGAATTTCCCCCCTCCTAGAGTTTTCTTTAACTTGGGGAATATCGTCATAAAACTCAGTATAAGTTGCACAATCATGTACATAATCCTCCTTCTCTACTGGTTCTGCTATGAATGTTGCTTGATTCACGACTCTAGATCTAACAATTTTGATCGCTGGATTTGAAATGATCACCTCATAGCCAGACGCTCTTTGTGTAGTCAACGTACTTTAAGGTTTCTCCAAAATGGTGAATAAGGAATACTTGATGTATAACATCATTTAAAAACACCACTGTAATACTTGCAGCTTTTTCAATTGCAAATGCAGCAGCAGCTAATGCCTGTTTTTTGGGTAATGCCCTCTCATTACTGGGTCTAGAATCCCACTGTAATAACCCAATGGTTTATGTCCATGTCCAAATTTTGTTTTCTGTGTGAGGACTGCTGTCATTACCACTCCATTTGAACGCAAGAACAAATACAAATCCTCGTTCTAATCTGGAATTCCTAGCACAGGGGCTATACAAAACGCTCTTTTCAATTCTTCACATCCTTCTGTCATCTCATCTGTCCATCTTATCTCATCTTTACCTGTGTTTGCTTCTTGAAGTCCTTTCAGAAGTGGTCTAATATATGTACTGTAAATAAAACCCAGGCCCTACAATAATTGAATACGCCAAACAATTGCTGCATTTCTCTCACTGTCATAGGTCTTAGAGTTTTCATGATTGCTTCTGCTCTTTCAGGTATCACTTTTCTCCCTTCTTGGGATTTAGCTGTCCTATGTACAGGACCTCTTCCTGGCAATGACGTAGTTTCTCTTTGTCCACTTTGTATCCTTTTCCTGCTAATACTGTTATTAATTGGACTGAGTCTTCTCTGCATTTTTCTTCTGTCTCACTACACTCTAAAATGTCATCTACGTACTAAATTATTGTGCTCTCAAGTTGCATGTTACCTAGGTCCACCTGAAGGACCCTATTTAAGATTGATGGCGACTCACAGTGTCCCTGTGGTAAACCTTGTATGTTTCCACCACCGATTTCTATATGAAAAGGAAGTCAAATCTTGGGGGGAGTCATGAAGGGGCATTTAAAAGAACGCGTTTTTTAAAATCTACTACTGTAAAATACTTAGCTGTAGCTGGGATGTTACATATCATAGGTGGATTCGGATCCAGAGGAAATTCTGCTTCAACAATATTGTTTAGGGGGCGCAGATCCTGAATAAATCTCCGGAGATTTCTTCACTGGGTACACAGCAGTGTCACATGTGGAGTCTGATGGCACCAGTATTCCCTGCTGTCCTAAAGCGGAAATGGCTTCAAATATACCTTCATCTGCTTCTCTGGACATGGGATAATGTGTTGCTCATGGTAAATTGCTCATAGCTTAAGCTTAATTTGAACTGCTCCTGCTCCGCTCAATAGACCCACGTCATGTGGACTGCCTGTCCACAGGATGCTTGGCACTTTTTCTAAATCTTCCGGGAAAAATGGTGGTTTCTTTCTTACAAATGCCATTCACTGTGGTATTTCACTATTATCAACTTTAATCCAATTAGTGAGACTTATGAAAAATACTTATTTATTTTGTTTTATTTTATTGATATACTGTTTATTACAAACCTTTATCAGAAAAAACATCAATCACAACCAACCCTACTTTACTATGTGATCAAGTTCCTTCCTCCCGCAGAGCTTCAAGTAAAAAAAGAAAAGAAAAGCATTTTCATGTCTTCCCTCATACACTTACGAGTTTTGCATCCTTTCTGTCTAACACAGAAATGTCTTTCAAAAACTTCACCAAGCCAAAGATTGCCGTAAAAAAATGAAAGTGAGTGGCCTAGTGGAGTTTGGATCAACAAGCACTGTACCGAGGAAGCAACCCTCAATGACTTTGCAGGAGCAGGAAAGGGGTCCTAAAGTAGTGATGCTTGAACCGCACCCGATGAAAGTCATCGTTGAGGTGGGAACTGACCTGAACCTTTTATTGTTAAACATCTTAAAAGGCAGGCCTGTGAACGAGGGTCTGAAGATCTAAATGTCGTTTATAGACCTTAAAAAGGCTTTTGATTGTGTTGACATAGAGTTACTATGGACCAAGTTGGAGGCATGGAAATACCCAGGGGATCTAATTTCAGCAGAGCATTTTATACGGCCACTTATGTGCAAATTAGGCTTTGTGCACAAGGCGTATTGACAAGATCCATTTATACTAAACGAGGTCTCAAGCAAGGTTGCCCGCTTGCCCCGACTCTTATTCAACTTATTTACATCTGACCTGGGCAAAATGCTGGATAGAGTGAAGGCTTTCCCGCCCAGGTTGGGTGAGGAAGGGTTGTCAAGAGTTCTTTTCGTGGATGATCTTGTCTTCATAGACCAAACCCCAATAATCCTACAAAGGAGTTTGGAAGGACTATGGGAATATATGATCAATAATGGTCTAGAGATAAACACTTTGAAAACAAAAATGTTGGTATTTGGACAGAGAACAAAAACAAAAGCTTCAGAGTTTAAATGGTACCTGGAAGGAATGCCCTAAACTTGGGTTCTGACAATGACTTATCTGGGTACCCATATTAATACGAAAATGGATGATGGTCCTCAAAGAGGGGCCTTGAAGAAGAAGCTAAAACGCTGAAAGCGCAGGGGATGTTGATCAATAGAAGGTTTGAGAAGTTCTCCATAATACCGGTGAGGACCTTCTACGAATCAAAGGTTGTCCCTGTTCTGATCTATGGAGCAGAGGCTTTCTTATTTACCACTGGTCAAATTATGAGAGTCTTTGTGGCTGCCAAACTTGATTGCAACATTGGTGATCAGATATGAGCTGGGTTTGATCTTGATGTATGCAAGGACAGTTTGGAAGGCATTGGCTCTTTGCCGCAAATGTTTGCTGTCCCCACCTGCCCTTCCTTTTGGGAGTGTAATTGGAGAGATAGCTAAGGGTGGATCGGCCTTCTTGGGACAATGGGTGACCTTCTGCCAGACAACATTGAAATCTCTAAACGTATATCAAGATCTGTTGTTGTCCAATCCTGAAAAGATAAAAAAAAACTTTGACAGCAAGATTGGATTGCTACAGTTGCAGATAAAAATAAAATTGATGGCACCTGCAGTCGCTATTATAGAATATATGTAAGACATATGGTCTTTTGATGAAATATTTGAGACTCTTTCCGTGGCCATGGTATCGGGCCCAGTATCTAAGATTTAATCTTAATGCCCACATGACTAAAGACATTTTGAAATCACCTCCTCGTCCTTTAGGCATTTTCCCTCTAGCATGTTGCCAGAAATTATATCCACCCTGATCTACTGGGTACCCTACATTGATTGACTGTCTAGGTTGTAACTCTTGTGTAACCACTCCTTCACCGCTCGTCAGTACTGCTCCTTCTGTAGCAAATTTAGACAACATTTTAGACAACATTTTCTGAACTAACTTTGCTTCCTCAAGCACCCTATTCCCAGCTTTTTTCTTATACTTCTCTTGTAACAATCGACAATGATGTACGATAGTCAACTGTATTTCTGGCCATGGCTTCGCTTCCAGCCCTACCTGTTTTTTCATCTGCCTTGGCACTGGCTCAGGCAGTACCCGACATAAAATATGAAAAGATTCTGCTACTGTTTTATGCCACGGTTCCCTTGTCTCAAGACGCCAATGTTCTTGAGGTTCCTGAATATAAACAGCATGCTCTTCGTTCTCTCCCATTTTCCTTGTCTTAATCGCACCCATGTCGGACGTGTCAGGATACTGTACTCTAAGTGGCCTCCATATGCCTGCTCTACAATTATTAAATGGCGCTCCATCATGTGTCATGTTTTGTGCTCCAAATGTCGTCAGCTCTCTCCCCTACGATAGCTGCTAGTAGGCCTTTTACATCACCCACTGCTGCTGTCATTCTTTCTAACTCATAAATCCACTTCCCGCAACTGTGATCAAACTAGGTAATTTGAATTTTAAATTATCTTTATCCATCTGCGGCGACAGTATATATTGTGGTCATACTCCCCTTTTTTTCTAATAACGAAAATTGTGTAAACCCTGTTCTACAATCATATCCACCTACGCTTCTTGTCTTCCAGGTGGGTCTAGTTACGCCCACTCATCTTCACCCTGGCAATGATCTTAATCATTTTAGATAAGGCGGGGACATTTCCCCTACACTATGCGACCATCCTTGTGGTCGTTCAGAATATGATATAGGTTGTGGTGTTTTTGCTTCTGGTTCTCCTAAATCTGACCACTTTACCCTTTTCCTACGTCTGGGTCTATTGAAGAGCCACACGCGCCACACCCTTTTCTCGCACTCTCTCTTCTTCCCTTTCTTCGTCTGACATCATTATACCCCACCTGATATTGCTGTTATCCCTTTCCTCATCATCAAGATCTAGTCTACTTAGGGACAGCGTTCGATGCTTGTCCATCATTACGTCATCCAATCTACCTCTTGTTTCTCTCGGTGGAGATCCTTCAATACTCCCTCTAGTTTCATAGCCATACTTTTTCCTCCTCTGTCTATATAACATTCCCTGATCCTTTTCCCTATGGCTTCTGCATCCTGCTCATCAGCCCATGTCGGTACTCTAGGTACCTCGTGCAGCTCCCCGCAGGACTGTTGTGACCGTCTCTCTTCTTCCCATCGTTCTTGTTCTACAACTGGTATTACACTGTTAACAATGTGATCTATTTCCTCCTCCCTTTTTCCCCTACTCCTTCTCATTTCCTTCTCATCTTGCTCTTCCTGTCTTCTCATCTCCCTCTTCTCTTCTTCCACTCGCCTTCTCTGCCATCTTCATTCTTTCAATCTCTGTTTCTATTTTCTCACGTTTCTTCATTTCCCCCATCTTTTCTCTCTCACTTTTTACCTGCTCTTCATACCTTCTTCCTTTTGCTTCCTCTCTTTTTCCTTCTCATCTTGGTATGACCCCGTCATCATATCCCCAAGATGACAGATGCCGCCCACTGTAGCAGCCCCACAGATTAATAACCAAATAATAATAATAATAATAATAATAATAATAATAATAATAATTTGGCACTTATATAGCGCTACAAACCCTCAGGTATCTAAGCGATGCTTATCATTACCCAAGGTGTGTGGTGCTCAGATGACATCAAAGTAATCATGAAGAGACACCATGGCTGAACACACATGTAGATACATTAGCAAGGCACAAAAGAACACACATTAACTGCTTGCTGACACCTAAAAGCAATTATCATGAACATCCATAAAAATAAAATGGAAACCACAGCGGCATTGAAATTAATTGGTAAGGCTTAAGACACATGGGGAGGCCTTCAAACTGAAGACAGAAGATGCAAAAATGTAACAGCTTGGAGTTGGAGACTCTGATGTACTTGCTCAGGGCCAGAGGAGTTACTGAAGTGGTAATATTAGTGGGAAACAGGCAGTACTCTGAGGCCATTCTACCCACACATCATTTTTACTCACATGCTGGTAATTGACAAGGTTCACACTGGCCTCCTGGGGGTGGTGCTAGGCGGAGCTACCCGATCATGCCAGGCCAATCACATCATCTGTCCCCTATAGGATGTAATTATATGTATACTGTTCACCCAATGCCATCTCGCCTAGAGTCCAGGAATGTAACTTTTGGTTGTGATGTCACAGCAACATAAAACCTCACTACCAGCCTGTAATGAGTGAAAATGCATTTGGACGCTGCAGAAATCTATGTGCTTTTCCCTGTTTTGGATTAATAAAAGCAGTAATTTCTCACATTTCTGTACTCCTCTCTTTCTTGGGCATGGGGGATTTCCTTCGAGCCAGCCTCTGGTTTTTAATTCTGCTTCAAGTGGTAGCAGAGGGATGGCTGGTAATGTCTTTGGCGACAAATTCCGTCTCCCCTGCATTCCTGCCTGCTCTCTGTGGCACGTCCAGAGATCAGAAGGTGGGGGTGGCAGGCTGTGCGAGTGACAGAGAGTCCGAGAGCTTCAGCAGTCCTGCAGAGTTGGTTTAAGTATGGGTCTAGGAATCTGACAAATACAGGTGGTAGGGAACAGGGGCTATAGCTATGTTTTTGTTAGTTGTTTTGTCAGCAGATCATGGAGTGTAAGTATAGACTCAGCTATGTGGCAAACAGGGGAGTGTATGGAAAGGTTCTGCTTGATGTTTGTGTTAAGGTTTCGGGTTCATAGGAAGTGTTAAACTTCTGCTTTTGATTAGGGAATATTTGGTCTTTGGGAGATCAGTTTGGAGCTGTCAGCTTAGACGATTGAGTTAAGGGTACGGATGATAAAAGGTATGTAAATATTGGATTTCCGGTGGGCTACGCGTTTTAGCAAGTTTTATGGATGATGGTTTACCTGTGTATAGGGGTTAGCATAAGAAGCTATCTTATATCACAGAAGGCAAGTTCCTTGGTCCCCCACGCATAGGTGGACCTCTATAAGGCGATGCTATAGATAAAAGAGTACCATGTGAATTATTTGCTTTCCCTGGCGGGTGTTCTGCGATACTGGAGCAGCCTGCATGGAAAAAAGCAGGAAGATTGCCCCTAGAGAACTGAGTGTGCTGGCTAATAGTATGGTGGTCGTTGTGGTGGAGGATGTCAGACCGCGGTGCTAGGGTGCATATGGTATGGGAAGACCAAGACCGAAGAACAGGGCGGTAAGGAGTGTAGATGGTGAAGTGACCGAGTCATGAATGGAAAGTCATCCAGACCAAGGACTAAAGTGAGTGACAGGCATAGTAATTCAGAGTCCCCCAGTAACCTTGTCAAGCAAAGGGCATATGCATCCTAGGAGAACGGGGGTGTTCAGTTATAACGGGTGTGGAACCGAATTCTGGAAGCCCATTTAGGAGGCTACATGGTGTGGAACCGAATGCTAGAAGCCAGGTTAGAGGTTGCACCTATTGTTGCGTGATCTATGTAAAGATCACCCGGGAAGCCTACTGATGTGAGGATGTTAAGGTTGTTCGTGTTCACGTGGATGGCAGTGGCCAGTTTGAAATTAACTGATACGTAAGTGCAGCATGAGGCCTGGTTAGAAAGTGCCAGGTGAGTGGCCGATGCACCCTAGGCCCCAAGGCTCTATGGGAGAGTAATTCTATATGCAGGGTACCATGTAATGGTATCATGGTTAAACAGGAGACAAATTATTATGAAATCGATAAATGTCTCTTGTTCGATGCAATGCCAGAGTTTGGTGGTGAGCTACAATGGGTGAAACAAGGTTTCACAAGGTGGCTAAACTCCTTACCTTACGTAAAAGCTTGTACTTGTTGGGACGGTCAATTCATTTTGGAAGTGCATTTAAATAGTCTCAGGCGAGCGGATACGCCGGTGTGGCAGAAGCCTATTGGTTGTGGTAACAGTCGCTTGGGATTGGTGCACATGTGCCCCAGGCTAATTGTACAGTATCTATTGAATGCTGATTCGGATTATGGATTGGTAATCGGTTTCTGTTTGGAGCGATGAGTAACATAAGCATGACACTTGCGCTCATGTGATTGCATGACCCAGCGACCAGTGTTTATGCAGTGCTGGCTGATGGTGTAGGCAGGAAACATGTTACGGTAGACCTAGTTGGATGGTTGTATCTGGTTGGCACCACGGTTGTGGCTATGGGGCACCCCCCATATCAACGTTCGGACGGCTATCAGCCGCCAGTGTCGCTATGACGCAAAGATCTTTACAACTAACTTGTCCCTTGCCTCCCTTCTCCCCCTTTCTTTTTCTTTCTCTTATGTTTGCCTTGTGCTGTTAATTGTCATGGTTCACCCCCACACTCAACTCGCCACAATCATTTATCACCTTCATCCTTTATGCCTTAACATGCACCTGAATTACATTTTCAATCTTGTTCAAGGGTTAAGATAGGGCTGCGATGACACAGGCAGACATAATTATGGGAAGTAGGAAGCCTCGGATATAGAATGCACATAGTTTAGCTGTGCACAAGATGAAAACAGGAGGGAGGGAGAAAGTGTGCGTAATATTAGGACATATTTTTTAAGCATGCAAGGAAAAAAAAGTGGTGCTAGGCGGAGCTACCCGATCATGCCAGGCCAATCACATCATCTGTCCCCTATAGGATGTAATTATATGTATACTGTTCACCCAATGCCATCTCGCCTAGAGTCCAGGAATGTAACTTTTGGTTGTGATGTCACAGCAACATAAAACCTCACTACCAGCCTGTAATGAGTGAAAATGCATTTGGACGCTGCAGAAATCTATGTGCTTTTCCCTGTTTTGGATTAATAAAAGCAGTAATTTCTCACATTTCTGTACTCCTCTCTTTCTTGGGCATGGGGGATTTCCTTCGAGCCAGCCTCTGGTTTTTAATTCTGCTTCAAGTGGTAGCAGAGGGATGGCTGGTAATGTCTTTGGCGACAAATTCCGTCTCCCCTGCATTCCTGCCTGCTCTCTGTGGCACGTCCAGAGATCAGAAGGTGGGGGTGGCAGGCTGTGCGAGTGACAGAGAGTCCGAGAGCTTCAGCAGTCCTGCAGAGTTGGTTTAAGTATGGGTCTAGGAATCTGACAAATACAGGTGGTAGGGAACAGGGGCTATAGCTATGTTTTTGTTAGTTGTTTTGTCAGCAGATCATGGAGTGTAAGTATAGACTCAGCTATGTGGCAAACAGGGGAGTGTATGGAAAGGTTCTGCTTGATGTTTGTGTTAAGGTTTCGGGTTCATAGGAAGTGTTAAACTTCTGCTTTTGATTAGGGAATATTTGGTCTTTGGGAGATCAGTTTGGAGCTGTCAGCTTAGACGATTGAGTTAAGGGTACGGATGATAAAAGGTATGTAAATATTGGATTTCCGGTGGGCTACGCGTTTTAGCAAGTTTTATGGATGATGGTTTACCTGTGTATAGGGGTTAGCATAAGAAGCTATCTTATATCACAGAAGGCAAGTTCCTTGGTCCCCCACGCATAGGTGGACCTCTATAAGGCGATGCTATAGATAAAAGAGTACCATGTGAATTATTTGCTTTCCCTGGCGGGTGTTCTGCGATACTGGAGCAGCCTGCATGGAAAAAAGCAGGAAGATTACCCCTAGAGAACTGAGTGTGCTGGCTAATAGTATGGTGGTCGTTGTGGTGGAGGATGTCAGACCGCGGTGCTAGGGTGCATATGGTATGGGAAGACCAAGACCGAAGAACAGGGCGGTAAGGAGTGTAGATGGTGAAGTGACCGAGTCATGAATGGAAAGTCATCCAGACCAAGGACTAAAGTGAGTGACAGGCATAGTAATTCAGAGTCCCCCAGTAACCTTGTCAAGCAAAGGGCATATGCATCCTAGGAGAACGGGGGTGTTCAGTTATAACGGGTGTGGAACCGAATTCTGGAAGCCCATTTAGGAGGCTACATGGTGTGGAACCGAATGCTAGAAGCCAGGTTAGAGGTTGCACCTATTGTTGCGTGATCTATGTAAAGATCACCCGGGAAGCCTACTGATGTGAGGATGTTAAGGTTGTTCGTGTTCACGTGGATGGCAGTGGCCAGTTTGAAATTAACTGATACGTAAGTGCAGCATGAGGCCTGGTTAGAAAGTGCCAGGTGAGTGGCCGATGCACCCTAGGCCCCAAGGCTCTATGGGAGAGTAATTCTATATGCAGGGTACCATGTAATGGTATCATGGTTAAACAGGAGACAAATTATTATGAAATCGATAAATGTCTCTTGTTCGATGCAATGCCAGAGTTTGGTGGTGAGCTACAATGGGTGAAACAAGGTTTCACAAGGTGGCTAAACTCCTTACCTTACGTAAAAGCTTGTACTTGTTGGGACGGTCAATTCATTTTGGAAGTGCATTTAAATAGTCTCAGGCGAGCGGATACGCCGGTGTGGCAGAAGCCTATTGGTTGTGGTAACAGTCGCTTGGGATTGGTGCACATGTGCCCCAGGCTAATTGTACAGTATCTATTGAATGCTGATTCGGATTATGGATTGGTAATCGGTTTCTGTTTGGAGCGATGAGTAACATAAGCATGACACTTGCGCTCATGTGATTGCATGACCCAGCGACCAGTGTTTATGCAGTGCTGGCTGATGGTGTAGGCAGGAAACATGTTACGGTAGACCTAGTTGGATGGTTGTATCTGGTTGGCACCACGGTTGTGGCTATGGGGCACCCCCCATATCAACGATCGGACGGCTATCAGCCGCCAGTGTCGCTATGACGCAAAGATCTTTACAACTAACTTGTCCCTTGCCTCCCTTCTCCCCCTTTCTTTTTCTTTCTCTTATGTTTGCCTTGTGCTGTTAATTGTCATGGTTCACCCCCACACTCAACTCGCCACAATCATTTATCACCTTCATCCTTTATGCCTTAACATGCACCTGAATTACATTTTCAATCTTGTTCAAGGGTTAAGATAGGGCTGCGATGACACAGGCAGACATAATTATGGGAAGTAGGAAGCCTCGGATATAGAATGCACATAGTTTAGCTGTGCACAAGATGAAAACGGGAGGGAGGGAGAAAGTGGGCGTAATATTAGGACATATTTTTTAAGCATGCAAGGAAAAAAAAAGAACAAAAGACAAGGGAAGAGAAGAGTGGCAAGACTCATTAGGGGGGGGGGACACACACCCACTGCAATGCAGTGCATAACCACATGAACAGTAAGCCCAAAAACACACAGTGGCAGGCACATGTGCCGAGAGTAGAACTTACATCACAGACAAATGCAGCCACTTCAGGCACCAAGGAAATGCGTATTCACACACATAGAACAGGGGATGTAGCACATTGAGGGGGGACCCTGTTCTGGGAGAGCATGACACTTTGCACATTATTTATGTCAGTTTGTAGGGCTAGAAGAGAAAAGGGGGCACGCCATTAGAACGGGAAATAATTCCACATGAAATAAACGTGCAGTAAACCTGAAAGGCACACACGGAGGAGGGAAAATTGACAGACAGCTACGAGCGAGCACAAGAGTTGCGATGGTGAAGGGTGGGGCAGAGTGACTTCAGACGGGATAATGACAAGGGAGTAAAAGTGGGTTAGGGAGACAGCTCTTGATGAAGGTGCAGGTGGACCCATTTGATAGATGGGGGTGTGTCTATACCAGGTGAATGAGTATTCAATATAAGTTTCACATATTAAGTCAAAACAGAACCAGAGAAGGGGAGGATTTAACATCAAAATGAATCATGCTGCGGGCTGATACACAATAGTGACACAATAGTGACACATTAAAGGGAACCAAGTTGGAGGCATTGGAACATAGGGAATAGTGCACAGTTAAAAGGGACCAAAGCAGTGTTTCATGGGGGTTTTCCGTCTAGTTCTCTTTTTTGGCTTACAGGGAAAGGGGGCAACTATGCCAGACAATATTACCGCAACAAGAGCATAATAACAGATTGAGTAAAGGAAATCAGGTGTTCAACTGGACATAGGATAAAGGCCAGGAAGGAGGGGCTACAGTGGGAAACACAATGTGCAACATAGGAATGCCCAGCAAGTAGGCGTATTAAGGTGCCACATCTTGTATATTATTAATGGGTTTTGAATGAGTCAATGGGTTTCGGAACAACATTATTTCATGTGGAATTGTTGGTGTAGAGTAGCAATGTAAAGAGAAGGAGCAACTCTTGAGGAGGTAGATAATTGTGGAAGGGATGGGTAGGTGGATCGAGAAAGCAGGTAAGTACCGGGGGAGGTGAAAGGAGTGTGGGGGGGTCCCATGTTGATCTCTAGGGGAGGAAAAAGAGATGGAGGTAAGTAGCAGGTAGAAGGTGAAGGCGATGTAGAAAGGTTTTCAGTGAAAAGCATCTTTTTGTACAGGACAAGAGGCACAGATGAAGCATGGCACTTGGAAGGTGGCCCTCAACAAGAAGAAACCAATCCTTTTTATCAAGTGTATACAATGTAAATAGATCAACCTGTATGAAATTATCAAATGTCTTTTATGATTTGAAATGTAATGTTTATATGAGATGTGTAACTTTATATTGAAAAGAAGCAGAAATGCATGTGAAAGAGATGGTAGGCAAACTTGTGTACACATACCGCTTGTTTCAGTGTCAGGAAATGTTAGGAGGTAGCAGCTATGGTTTGCAGGAACGTCACATCACAAAGAAGATGGACAAGAGGAAAAATGCCAAGAAAGAGACAGCTCATGCAGGCCTGCCAACAAACAGCAATCCCAAAGACAAGTTCAGCGTTAATGGTAAAAAGAAAGCATCTTGGACATTGCATGAAGAAATTGCCAGCTCTTCACATGAAGGGGTCACGCAGCAGCAAGGCCAAGGCACCAGGCGCAGGAGAAGAGAGAGAGCTAATTAAAAGCGGAGCGCCGTTCTGCACATTACTTCATTATGCATTTTTGACCCCATTTGGTTTCTACCAGACAGCTTGATTCAACTCAAGGATGCACCCAGGAGAAGAAGAGCAGGTATGGCAAGGGCTGGGAAAGGACTATGTTATTGTTGTTTTTGTCGTGTTTTGTCTCCTTCATGTGGGTTAAGAAGAAAAAGAAATGGGACAGAGAAATTAGGAGAGCGCCCACATGATGAATGACATTTGGAATAGAAGTGGGGTGGGTAGCAGGCATATGAGATGTAAAGCAGATGAAAGGAATAAATAAATAAAAGGAGGTAATTGCAAGCATTTAGGTAATGATAGGATGTGATGAAGAAAATGTATATACATTTCAAGAAACTCAGCCGGTTTTCTTGGTAGTTCAGGCACAAGGACTGCACAGCGAATGACCTAAACAATTGAGCCCGTGAGCAAAGAAAGAAGGTTTATTGCCAGGAGGGCCTGTGGGACCCAGCCTAATGCCCAGATGTCACAAGCTGGGACATGAGAAAAGCCCTCTAATTGTGTGCTCTCCCAAACACTGTGTTCCCTCATGCTACTAGAGTTGTCCCCATGCAGTGACTGTCCTGCTACCTGGTACTTGGACTCAAGGACATGGAGCAGTTTGTAATATATATGGTGTCCAAGCAAATGATAAAGGGGAACGGGAACAAGACAAAGAACTTTTGGGTGGTAGAAGAAAGTGAATTTGGGGGTGGCAACTGTTAAAAGGAAGAAAAGAGGAAAACATTATAAATGGAATGATGGTTGCCACTAGGAGTAACGGAGCGTCCCTTAAGTGGCCTCCCGTGCTCGTGGTGGCAAGGGTCACCCCTTGTGCATCGATTAAGTAAAATTATGGATAGCTAGGAAATTACACACTTGCAACCTGTGGAATTGCACCATTGAGAAGGATTGTGTCTGATTGTTTTGTATTCCGCTGTCTCTACTTCTGTCCCCACCTACAACTCAAACAAGGGAAAGTTCATGATTTTAGCCCTTACTAGTGACATGAAGAAATTAAGGAGCTCTGATAGAACATCATTGTGATTTTATTTTTAAATAGAAAGAAAGATAAGTGCTTGTATGACCAATTTGGCCCACTTTAAGACAATCAGTTAATTATTTATTAGGTATTTAAAACCTACTCAGTATTTGCAAGATTATATTGCAACAATATCTCACATCTTTGTCCCCTGATTTAGAATTTTCAAACTAACACAAAATAAACATGCCACACACTCTGGTAAATAAGATAAGAAATACGAGTGTCACAAGAGGGAGGATTCCATTAGAATACTATTGGAACAATTTGAACTTGAATACTAGTCTTTTTTTATTGTTTTACTTTAGATACTGAAACATTCATTTAAGAAGATTTGATGATCAGTTGTAAATGACGGTGTATTTTATTTTGCACTTTCCTAATGGTTAGCCTTGAAGAAGCTCACTAGGGATCACAATATATAGTTTTGACTACTAAGAGAAACACGTGTCGGTAATGACCTTTGAAAATAACTATTTTTGATATTTACTTTGAAGATTTAAAATTGGGACACAGAAATGGGGTACACGTTGCAATATAACTTTCCAATATTGAGTATGTTTCGAATATTTATATTTGAATACTTTGGAAAACAGGAGTAACACAAACTTAACTTAATGTTAGTTTGAAGATTCTAAATCGGGGGACAAAGATGTGGGACATTGTTGCAATATAACGCTGCCAATATGGAGTATGTTTTGAATACCTAATAAATATAGAAATCACCTGATTATCTTAATGTTTTAGAAATACAGGCAGTTCACTAAATCGACTCACTCAGCTGTGCTCAGTTGCTCTTTTGCACAATTGGTCTCTTTATAGATGTGCCAAGCATTGTTTTTGAGGTATCGACTTGCCTCAATCTGCGATCTCTGTTTTTATTCTCCCCTCTGCAGCCATTCTGAAGGATGAATGATGGGCGTTCCTTTCTCAAGGGAATTTAAATATAATGTTCCTGAAACTTTTCATAAGAATAGTTACAGGTCTGTACTCCAGACATTTTCTTTTCAATAATACATTTACATCAAAATTAGATCGACTTGAACATCTTTAAGTGTTCATAAATGACATTTAGGCCTCGAGGAAGGTTGTGATGTGTCAAGTTGATTTATAAGATTAGTTTGCTGAGATGGGAGGCCATATATTGGTGTGTTTAAATGTTGTTTATTTCATAAATGAGGGTCTGAAATGACTTAAATAAATAAATATATAGCTCTTGAAACCCAAACTGTAACAAATATTTGAAAAAACGAAAGCTGGGAAGATATATGTCATGAAGTGCATAGAATTGCAGACAGGACTTGAATTCAAGTTTCACCTCCTAATCAAATGCAAACCATGTACTCTTCTTCGTATTGACTGTCAAAATTGTGAGTCTCTAGAAGTGAATTCTTTTGCAGCTTATGCTATTAAAAAAGTCTCACTCATGATTTACTATAGTGTTATACCATATAGAATAACAATGGTCATTATATTAGATTGTTGGTAGGCGATTGCAGGCCATTAGCCAGCGAGGGCCTTAAACACAGGTACAAAGGTTGATGTTTCTCTCCCAACTTTCGGCCTCAATGCTTGGTGTCTCCCTTACCCAACACCAGGTCAATGTTCAGTGCTAGGCTCTAGGCAACAATTTGAATGGTTTTCTTTCGTTTTAAACCTATTTAGTGATTCAGCCATATTATAGTAGCGTTCCAGACCTGGGGAGAGGGCTGTAACCGGTGTTATCGCCCATACCCTCGTTATGCACCTTGCAGCGTATTCAGGTGTGGGCTGATAACACCTGTTACAGCCCTCTCCCCAAGGTTGGAAGGCTTCACTTATGTATAGCACACAACAAAGTTATTTGTCTCTCTATTGGCTTATTCATGGCAACTTCTTTTAATGTCGCTTTTCCCGATGCCCTTGTATCAAAAACTGATAACACTCCTTGAAGTGCCTTTGCTGGGACATTGCTTCTAATGATGTCAACACAGAGGCAGTCATGTCTTTTGCCGTACAGCGAAACGTAAACCTAGGTCCAGGACTTGGATAAAATCTAACATGTCAGGCCATCACTAAATGAGAATACATAATGAAAATGTTAACCTGATGTTTGTGGGCCCTGCCAAGAGATACTGAGTGATCAATTGGAACACTTTTTTAAAGATGCCCTCAAAGATCCCCAGAAATGTCCAGCTGGCTCCATCCATGATCATCAGTCTCTCACATCTTAAAAGATATTAGTTTTTTGATGCATAAACAATACCATTCAATATTTGCACAGCCCTTTGTTTGCGGGCTCAGCTCGAGTGCAGGCTTGGCTCTGGCTTGGCTCTACCTTTGAATTCACTGGCTCTCCCACCACTAGGTTCAACACAAGACTCAGCAGGATGGTTGGGTCTTGTGAACTTTAGCAACATCTGTGAGTGAGAAGAAAGTGTGGCCAACAGTTCTGTGTGCGTCCCTGGATTGTCAGGCATGCAATGGTTAGCCAGCTGGGAGCCAGAGCAGCAGTCTGGATTTGAATGTTTTAATGGTGTTTGAGAGGAAGAGAGAAAAAAGGGAAAGGGAAAGGGGGAGAGAGGGAGGGAGAGAGAGAGAGAGAGAGAGAGATAGCTCTATTCAGGGAATCCTCAGGCCACTATTAATCTCAATATGTTATTTTAATCAAACAGTGAGCAGGGAACCTGGCAGCAGTGATTTAATTCAGAGCTACATAATGAATCCCAAGGATGCAGCGCCGAGGCTGTAGGTGTGGAGAATGCATTACAGATGCAGTATTTAAACGCAGTGCAACCTAACGAGCACCCCTGGAGGGGGAAGCAGGCCTTGAGCTGTCACCGACAAATATGCGTGTAATCCTTTTCATGTACAACATTGATTACACTGGAGAACGCACCACGCCGGTGGTGGCTCACTCACAGAAAAGCTGCCTCAGTGGTGGGGAGGCAAGCCAGCTTTCTAGGCTGCAGCCACACATGGCAAAACAGTCTCACTTGGCAACTATTGCACCCTTACTCAATAGAGGCAATCTCACTTACATGCAGAACAGAAGGACGACCTGGAACGGAACATAAGCTTTAAGTGGGCTGCGGCTAGCCAGGACAAAGCTCTGGCAGTCTCCAAAATCAGGTTCTGAGTCAGGGCGCTGCCGGGCTCCCTCTGCCCCCCACTAGCAAACATACGAGGCTGATTCTGCTTTGCAGGAGTTGCGCTTTCTTTTTCTTGGTCTCCAGCAGCAGTGAAGTGTGGGTTCTGAGTCCACATGGACATCTGGTAGCAATCGGCAGTACTGCATCCAATGCTACTGGCTCTGTGAGGACATCTATTAATTGGCTGAGGTACTACACCCTTTCGCTACTGGCTCAGCAAGGGCATCTGGGTAATGGTATGTATCTGTGCAGCGTCTAGTGGTAGTTTTGGGTCTGTGCATGCGTGAGCTTCTGACTTCACAGCAAGGCCAGGTAATGGTCTGGATCATCGCTACTTATTTGTGTAAACTCAACCGGCTTTCCCATAGTAAACGAGCTCCCAGCTTTTGGGAACGCCTGTTCCCTTCCTCCTACATATATTATAGAAGCACAGGGAGAGGGAGGGGAAGACTGCATGTCTGCCTTCCCTCACATAAGTAATTTATTTGCTCTGAGAGAATTTGGAACGGTCTTTCGACCATTTTGTGAATGATCTTATGAGACAGAGCACATTGCACGTGATATATTGCAAAATTAATACATGAGATGTGTTCAATTGGTATATTTGCACATAGAATACGGTACAACTCATTGGTTTACTACTCTCAGTGCAACTAGCAGCAGGCTGTGGGAGCTGCGTCCTTATTCCACGTGTTTCAGGAATGCGCCACTTCCATTCCTTGCATATACACTGCAGTTTAACGCAAAATACGCTAATTTCTCTCATATGTCGAGAGTAGAAAATGGCTTTGCTCTTTGCAGTGTGAACTGTTGAGTAGATAGTGGGGTGAAAGTGCGATGATCACTGCATCTCTCTAGTTAAAGAGGAGGCGGGTGAGGGAGGAGCAGGGGGGGTGAGGGTGTCACAATTAAGAAACAGGAATGATAGCAAATACGCCCACTTCTTTGACTGAAGACCCTGCAGCCCCTCTGGCATATAAAAAGACAGCCACAAAAACCGTCACAGTGCCCTAATGAACTGGAAATGTTTTGAACCAGACGTTAAACTACTAAGATTAGCTTTTTGGGGATCAGGGTGTCCTGCTGTGTCGTTCAGTGCCATCTCCTTTGCCACAGGTAAAGTGAATGAGGCATGTAATGTGGCAGAGAGGTAGACAAAGGGAAGGAGTGAAAACAGAGACAGTTTAAGAATTGACGGCGGGAGCCATGAAATGATAGGGAAGAAGGGGAAACGAGTTATATATTAGCAGGATAATTAATTATGCAATTTGTCCACTTTTCAAGACACCTCTATGTACAAAAATACCTAAGCCCTGGGAAGCCAAGCATTAAAAAACAGTTCAACTACCTAGATCGGGGATGTATCCGATGAAGTACCTACATTGCAGAGGGGGCTTAAGTCCTGGCTTGACCAGTTCACTGGTTGGGGCCAATAGTGTCATCGCACTGTGGCTTAGCTTCCAAACTCGGCTGTCCCTGGAAGCGATACAGTTGGCTTATCAGACTGCAATGTAGCGTTGCCAAAGCCAGTAGTTATGGCTTGTGGATATCGGACATGTTTTTTGTTGCAATGTATTCAGTATGCAAAAAAAATATTCTTTCTAAATGTGTGGGTTGACTGCCCTCAACTCCCAAAAAAGGGTTATCTATTGGTGCATGCCACCCTTTATACCATGCCACTTTTAGACCACGACAGCAATCTTCAGGCCAGGCCCCTTGTCGGATGTCACCTCTCCCCCCCTGACCCCCCCCCATCCCCTCATTCCCTGATTTCACATCCCACCTAAAGCACTGAAGGAATCTCAAACGCACTATTTCTTCCAGAAGGGCAGCCAGTATATAGGCTATGTGGAGTACTACAGCAGGCAATACTACCCGCTCCCAAGACCCTGAAGACGTGTCAGCACTAACATAATCCAGTTCTTTTAGAAACTATCATTCTGCAAAGCAAATCCCCAAGACCTTTCTAATGGCATAAGGACCACTAGAATCTGGCATGGCTTCTGCTGACACAGAGCAGGGACGTTGTTTCACCAAAATGCCAGGGGTAGCGGAAGTGACATCACACGACTCTTGACCCCCTGATGACATCACAGGAAGTGGTGTCATTTGACCCCACCCCGAAGTGATATCGCGGGAAGCGATGGAACACGACCTTTCTCCTGTTGACAAAACAGGAAGTGACATCACATAGCATTGTGCACTACGAAAAATATGGTTACGATATCACTGTAATGTGATGTACATTTCATGCAAGAATGGATCGCCATATTTAGCGTTAAGATCAGTGTGTGCAGGCCCATATTATCAAATTACTGTGAAAGCAAGCAGACGTCCATGACCAAATGATAATGATGTGTTATTATATAGCACATACGCTTAAGCGCTTTATATAGAAAAAATATACACCTGATATCATCCAACCTGTGTTGGTACTCATTTATCGACCTCAGAAGGATGAAAGGCTGAGTTGAGGTGTTTAAGAACAGACTTAATCAGTGACTCACCCCCGAAGCGTGCCTGAAATAAACCCTTAATGAGTCTAGCAATTATTGTATAGAATTCCAGAAAGACACATTATTTGGCATTCTTATTCTTTCCTATTTAGGGTCAGTGCTGAAGGTGTTAGATTTGTGGCACTCCTGTTCTCATTTTTCTTTTTTTTTTTAAAGGGCCTGAACAAGAAAGCCAGCCACTCCAGGAGCTTGCATTACAAAAAACATGTTTTTTTTTTTTTGCAGAGGTCGCAAGGGAGACCTCAGTGGTCGCAGTTGCGACCCCTAGCGACCCCTAAATGACGTCTCTGGACTGAACTAATACATCAGGGGAAGCAAGCCACAGCAACCCCACCAGCGACGTGATTTTTTTCTTCCTACCTTGCCAGGGCTTTAATGTGGGGCTGTGTAGAAACAGAGTTAGTTGGGAAGAAGCTGAGGAAAGCCTCTTGCGCTAAAAGTAAGTCTTCATCCTTCCAAAATATAAAGCATCCTCCAGCTCAGGGAAGCTGTGCCAGCGGACCCTCATTAAGACTGTAAATATAGGTTTCACATAGTAAATAAATATATACAGACATTGATAAGGGTGCTTTGATGCCCATACTTGGACACAGTTCTCCTCCAGCATTGGTCTTGGGGCCCGATTTACCGATTTGGGGACCATGGGCCAACCTCTGCATAGTCAGCACTGCAACTGACTATGCAGAGGTTGGCCCATGGTCACCTCCTCATAGGTTGACGCTGACACCAGTGAACCCTTGCTGCAGTTTAAAGCATCTTCCGATGCTGCATACAGCCCTAGGGCCATAGAACATAGTGCATCAAAACTCCCAAATGTAACAAGACATCAAGCATCTGCCCATTATGAGCAAATGTTTGATAGTTGCAATGTGCCCCCTTTAAGGGACTGCGTTATGCATACAGTCACATGGTGTTGGCCTGAATAAAGGTGAGTCCCGGCGGCGCATGCACCAGTTTGAGCAGGGGACCCATTGTGAAGCATGTTGTGTGTCTGCCTCCTTATTGAATGCTCTAGGCCTCATCTGGACGAGGCCCACCACAATACTGAATCAGACTTCCAATGTCCTGGAGGTGAGGACCTGGAGGCCCGAACTACAGATGCCAATGCAAAAGAGTTTCAATATTTGGAGAATCCACAACCCAACCTTTTAGAAAAGTGTTCTGTAGGAAGTGGTCTGGATACTTCTCCAGATTTGGGTTTTCCTAGTTACTACACTGCTACATGTGATGCCCTCAGGGCCTTTAATGATGCCACTAACATATCCACTGATATGTTGACCCTTACAACTTTCTGTTCAGAAAAGAACTCCCACTTATTGATAGACCTCTTAGAGTCTGTGAAATGTGAGACACTGTTCATGTACAGTGGGGCATTGAAAGAGCAGGTATTATCTCTGTGGGTGCACCCTTCTGTGCATGAGAGGAAAATCAAGAATCCTACATCATCACCTAGGGATCTGCTCTGTTTGTTGGCACAGGAAGAGCAATGCTCTTTTGATTGCAAAAGAGTGTACAATAGATAAGATAACAGATTTGACGGGAAGCAAAGAGCTTCTTACAATGGGATGAGTATGATTGACATTCTGACCAGGTTGTGTTGGGGAGTAAATGGAACAATCACTGGGAACAATACATGGGTGGATTTACATAGATTAAGGTGAATCTCCATTCGCCATTTTTATGTGCAGGTGGCGGTACGACCAGCTATGTGAGTGATGTGACCACGATGGATGAAGTGTTAGAGCGGAGGTAGAGAAAGTGAGGGACAGAGGCAGGTTAGAGGTGAGGGACAAATGAGGCAGATGAGAGGTAGGTTAAGAGGATAACACAGAGGCGAGGAGGTAGGCCTCAATTTATCTTTGAACAACTCAATGTGGACTGTCCTTTGGATGTCCAGCGGAAGAGAATTCAAGGCAAGGGGAGCAAGAAGAGAGAAGGAGCCGAAGTGGGAGGAAGCACAGGAAGGGCAAGGTGTCACCAGGGTAGTCAAGGAAGCCGAGCAGAGATTACGAGAAGTCTTGCACAGTTGGATAGAGGTAGATAGACAGGGTGGTGCCTTTGTGACCAAGTATGAGAAATGTTTATCTGACTCTGTTTTGCATCATGGGTAAGTTAATGATCTTATCGAGAGTACGGAAAGCATAGTTGAGGAGACCAAAACAGATGCTGGCACAATATTCTTCTTTATAGATAACAAGAGTCATGTTTGACAGTGTTGTAAGGAAGGAGGTGCCTGGTTTTCAAAATATTTAGAAGATTGAGGTGAGCCACTGTTTCCGTTTTGGAGATGAAAATAGAGATGGTGTGACAAGTCATGGATGATGTTGAGGTTTGTAGCTGAAGAGGAGTAGGTTAGAGTGTCAGGTTGGTACTTAAGAGAGTGCAAATCCATCCAATATTTACTGGCAGCGAGACAGTTGAACATCTTGATAGAGAGATCAGATGAGAGTTCATGAAAAGAGAAGATGATTTGGGTGTCATCCATGAAGAGTTGGTATGCAAGTACAAAGGAGGGAATTGATGCCCCAAGAGCACAGATGTAGAGTATAAACAGGAGAAGACCAAAGACAGAGTCTTGCGGAACACCAACAGTTAGAGGAGTGAGTTGAGAGGTGTTGTTGTTCGAGGAGACAGGGAATTGGCAAGATGCTAGGTAGGATTCAGTCCAGACAAGGGCTCAATCGGAAATCCCAAGAAGAAAGAGAGAATAAAGGAGCTCAGAGTGATCGACAGTGTCAAAGGCAGTAGACAGGTCAAGGAGAAGTAGGATAGAGGATAGATTGGAGTGCATATCGGAGGCGATGAAGTTAGACACAATCACGAGACCCGTTTCTGTGGAGTAATGGGTGCGGAAACCTGGTTATAGGAGGTGTTGACGGTTGTGGATGTTAACAAAATTGGTAAGACAATTGAACACAACCATTTCCAGAACTTTAGAGTAGTACGGAAAGAGAGACCCAGGTGAATGTTTGCCGGCAGTTTCGGGTCCGCCCCTTGCTTTTTTAGGAAACAAGCAAACATGGCCATTTTGAAATTCGAGGGAAAGCAAGCAGAGTCGAAGGACTAGTTGAAGAGTTCAGCAAGGTGAGAGGCCACTGAAGGGGCAATGGGCATGACTAACTGAGGAGTACGAGGGTCTGATGTGGCACAAGAGGGGTTAGCTTCATCAGTAGAGATAGGACTTCTTTAGCATTAGTGTGACTAACGTGAGAGATAGAGGCAGAGGATGATTTGAAAGTAGGCAGAGTTGAGAATATAGGAAGATGGCGTGTAAGGAAAGTCAGGAGAGAGTCTCTAATTTTGGAATTTTTTTCTTGCAGAAAAGTATACAGCTAGACCTTTAGCTCTGAGAGTAGAGTTGATAGTCATAGTTTAGGAGGGGTGAGAAGGGAGTGTCGGGTGCCCTGTAGCAAGGATGGTTGGAGTGACAGTCGATGAGGATGAGGTAGAATTCCCTTTTCACTCTATCAAGAGATGACTTGAGAGAGTTCAGGGCAGAGAGGTAGAGTTGCATGTCCTCATTCAAGTGAGCATGCCTCCATTTGAGCAGCAGCCAATGCATGTTTGTACAGAGACAGCGCATGAATGGGGTGACTCATGGTTGAGGGCGCTGAGACTTAGGGGTGACAGTTAGAAATGGGAAGTAAGAGGAGAATGCATTGTATAGTAGGGATTGGAAGCTGGAGAAGGCAGTGATAGTCGAAGAGGCATCAGGTGTGAAAGGGGAGAGTGAAAACTAGGTCAGAGAGAAAGTGAGGAATGGCAGAAGGTTTACATTTCCTTTTAGTAATAGGTGAGGCAAGTGGGGAGGAGGGGTGAAAGGTTGGAAAGGAGATGGTGATGGAAACAGTGGAGTGACAGATGGGGATGGTGTGACAGTAGTATTAGTGGCTGAGAGAGAGGTGGAGATCAATAAGCAAGCCAAAGAGTTAGCCACTGTGTGGGTTGTTAGGTTATGGATAGAGTCGAGAGGGTGTTCACTAAGAAAAGACTGCAGTTCAGATTTCTGCGAATTGCTTGGACGTGGACCCCTTGCTCACTGTGCTTCGAGAGACACAGCTTCACCTCACTGATGGGGTTGCTGTTGATACTCTTGTTCAGAGGAGAATTGCCTAGCATTTCAGTGATGGACTGCCCTTGTCGGGGGGACAAAGACTAATATGCAAATAGTATTTCTCCTCTGTGAAAAGTACAGTGAGCTAAAAAGTGGTTGTAGACTCTCCCGAGTGGGAACCTTCCCATAAAACAGGTTATGTGGCCGTGTTCGATCTCGGAAGAGGGGCTGCCAGACCTTTTTGTATACTGTGTAATGAGCCTGTTTGAAAGTGGCAGATTTCAACCGGCCCTTTATTCTGCAAACCAATGCTTCCCATATTGGTTTAGGAGCAGTGTTATCTCAGCTACATTATGGCATAGAACATCCAATCCTCTATAAAAGTCGAAAGCTATTTGCTTGGGAAAAGAACTATGCCATTCTAGAGTTGGAAGCCCTTGTCATCAAATGGGCAATGTGAGAAACCTCAATGTGTGATGTGTCTCCCTAGTTAGTCCCCGGGGGGTCTGTCATCCAGGTGGCCAGGAAACGGCCATCGCTGTTGGATCCAGTTCCTGAGAGTGGATCAGTGAAGGCGGATCCCCTGGATGGGGGGAGTCCTTGGGGAGTAGGAGTGGGACACCGACAGGTGAGATGCGGTATCCCCCTTCTTTCAACACCTTCTCCCCATCCTATCATGTATTCCAAAATACTGCCCCCCTTTTCCAACACAAACACTTTTGCACAACACGAAAGACAACAGACTAACACCAGAGCCGTTTACCTGACATGTCCCAATACAAGGATCAGGCAAAGTCAGGCAATTGACTAGAATCACACACACCTGATGGCTCTTTCCCTTCCCCACAGGGATAAAAGGTGGAGCATGAGAGCACAGGACGAACAAGGCAGACCGTGCAACGTGAGGACTAACTCAGCACAGTAGTTCAAGAGGAGGCGAAAGATGGCAAATACTGAGAGGGTGACAAGGAAAGAAGTGACCTTGCCCTTTCAGGTCCATGGCTTGTGAAACCACTCCAAATGGAAATGTAAGACCGCAAACAAAGGCCAGCATGTGTTGCAGCAGATGTCTACGGTACCCAAGACCCTCCTCCGCTGATAACCAAGCCGGGGAGAGACACTTGTCTTGGTGGTACCAACCTTAACTCAAAGGAGAAGAAAGCCAGGTGAGTCGAGGGGAGAGTCGATAAGAAACTGAACTGTGTTGAACAAAAAGTAGCAAGAGTGGATTTGAACCTTGAAAGGAACTATTGAGAAAAGAGGGTGAAATCCTGCAACAGAGATGACCGGCACCACTTGGGTGCTCACGCAGGAACCTCTGGGAGATTACCCGATGATAGGCAAGTACTGTAACCAGAAGGCCTTGGGAAGAGGCGAAGAGAGGTCAA
The DNA here is from genome assembly GCF_040938575.1 of Ambystoma mexicanum. Taxonomy (NCBI): domain Eukaryota; kingdom Metazoa; phylum Chordata; class Amphibia; order Caudata; family Ambystomatidae; genus Ambystoma; species Ambystoma mexicanum. The sequence goes on along the minus strand of NC_090926.1, from coordinate 373,079,690 downwards.
AGTGGTCACAAAGGGGTCTTGTAAAATCCTCTGTACCATCAAAAGCCTTTGACCGACCGATGATTGTGAAACAAAGGGAAATGAAAGCCTAGAAGAACTGTTTAAAAAGACGTTAAGACCAGTGAAAGTAAGAAGCATTGGGAGACCAGGCAAAGTGAATGGTCCCCCTTGTCAAGTGGGTCCGAGCCCTGTCGAGGGAGATGCAAGGGAGAAAAGTCCTCACCCAAAGTCCATTTGCAAAGGAACTTTTTGTTTGTTTTGTTGTTGAATACATCAAGACAAGAGACTTTTTATTGAAAAGAGACTAATCCATCGAAGAACCTGATAGCTGGAATGGAACTGTCAGCTTGTGCTGAGAAAGCTTGAGCATGTGCTGTGCTCCAAGGTCCCACTTTGTCCCGTGCTGACAACGTGGGGAAGGGAGACCCTTTGCAATCACATCCTGACTTATTATTTGTGATGTGAGCACTTCTTTCTTTATTGAACCCTTATCCCACACTCTTTTTGTAATTAGTTTTAAGGAATTGGCAATACATTTTTCTTAGTATGGGCCCTTTTAATTTGACACAACACCACAAGGACTGGCTTATTTTTTATTGGATGGTCGACGCTTGCCCAATCTAAGATTAAGGTTTAGATTCTGTGTTTTTCCACCCTACGTTTACAGTTTAATAAACACCCTTGAACTGTGATCACTTGTGGCTGTCTTTACTGTTGCCAACATAAGTTACTTACATATGGTGTCAAAAGTGGGATGTGACTCAATTGATACTAATTGGGGAACCCTACAATCTCAAAAGCTTAGTCAGAGAGCCTCTAGCCCATCCATCGCCACTAAGGAATCAATAGGGTTTGATATCTGTAGCAGTAGGGAAGCTATTATCCCCCGTGGGAAAAGAGCAATGATTCCTACATACTTGGTCTGTATACCCCTCTTGGGTGTTACATTCGACTGGCCCCAAAATCTGGCTTGGCGTGGAAGTTCGGGATAGACGTGTTAGCAGGCGTTATTAATCCCGACTTTCGGGGAGATGTGAAGGTTCTCTTACAAAACCATGGTAAGGTCCCTTTTGAGGTACGTCAGGGGAATCAAATTGCCCAGGGAATTTTGGAAAGAGCTCTACTTCCTCAGTTTAAAGAAAGTGTACCAGATAAAACTTAAAGAGGTAACCTAGGCTTTGGGGAAGCTGATAACTTGATTAACATCGAAGAAAGGAAGGGAGACGAACCCACCATCTATCCCAACCAAGCCGTCGCCCAGCAAAATGATCCAGCTCTCGCTGAAACATTTTTACAAGCAGTTCCAGAAGAAGAAGGCATAGAGAAGGGAAGTTCCTTTTTCTTTCCAAAAATAAAAAAAATGCTTTATAGAAGAGAGACCTCCCCAGAAGGCATGGTAAAAACACAATTAGTGATACCCAAAAGCCACCGAAAGGTTGTATTGGAAATCGTGCATTCCCATTTTACCGGAGGACATTTAGGACAATCTTAAACACAGGCATATATTAGTGGGACGTTTTACTGGCCAGGTATCCACGCAGATGTAAAAGCTTTCATCCAGATGTGAAAAATATGTGAAAAGACCAGCACGCATATCCCACCACCTGCCCCTCTGAACCCATTGCCGATCATAGAAATCCCCTTTTCAAGAATTGGTATGGACTTAATTGGACCGCTTGAAACATCCAGATTAGGTAATAAATATGTCCTGGTCATCGTGGATTATGCAACCCGATATCCTGAGGCATTCCCAATGTGAAATAACACTGCCTAGCAGATCCCTAAACATCTTCTACAGTATTTATCCAGGGTTGGGTTTCCAAGTAGATACTAATGGACCAGGGTTCGAATGTTATGAGTAAGCTGATAGCCGAAGTCAAAGAGCTACTCCACATTACCACCTTGCGAACATCTGTGTACCATCCTCAGACCAATGGCATGGTAGAAAGATTGAATAAACCCTCAAACGAATTCTATGAAAACTGGTAAACAAGGGCGGGAAAGACTTGTACCGAATTATCCCGTGGGCACTATTTGCAGTGAGGAAAACCCCCAAGCTTCCACAGGTTTCTCTTCCTTTGAGTTGCGCTATGGAAGAGAGGCGAGAGATGTCCTGGACATGCTCTGGGAAATCTGGGAAGATCGCAAGGAGGCCCCTATTCACATCTCGCGAACCGCCACCTGAATGCGAGAACATATGAAATTGGTCAGAGACTTAGTTTCTACTCATATGGAAAAAGCCCAGAGGCAGCAAAAGACCACTTATAACAGGAAAGTGGATTTAAGATTATTCTCCACAGGACAGAAAGTACTAGTCCTCTTACCATCGTCAGAGAACAACGTGTCTCCAAATGTCACAGACCCTATGAGATAGTAGAAAAATTGGCAACATGTACTTACAGAGTAACCCAACCAGATAGAAAAGAGAAAATCCAATTATATCATGTAAAGCTCTTAAAAGAGTGGAAAGAGAACCCGTCAGCCACCCATGCCAAAATAATAGCCTGTCTGGTTCTTGAAGATATAGATAACTTTGATTTAATTCCTTCCGAGTTATCCATCCAACACAAACATGATCTAAAAGATGTACTCATTTCATTCCCCAATGTATTCTCAGAAAACCAGGAAGAGTAAAAGGTGCATAGCACTATATTAGAACACGTAAAGGTAAAGTGGTATACTTAAAACCATAGCAACTTCCCTAAGTATATATACAGATAGTGATCGAGGAAGTCAACAAAATGTTGAAAGCTAACATCATTGAGCCCTCCTCAAGTCCATGGTCATCTCCTATCTTGTTGGTCAATAAACCTGACCGTTCCTGGAGTTTCTGTATGGATTTCCATCAAGTTAATTCCATATCAGATTTCAATGCCTATCCTATGCCACACATCAATGATCTAATTGATAAACTCGGAGCAGCCACTTTCTATGGACCCTAGACTGAACTAAGGTGTGCTGGCAAGTTCTTGTATATGGACCAAATGAGGAAAAGACAGCGGTTTCCATGCTGCTAGGATTATTCCAATTTAAAGTCTTTCCTTTCAGTCTACACGGTGCACCAGCCACCTTCCAATGCCTCATGGATGAAATCCTACAACCCTATTCTGATTTCTGTGAAGCTTACATTGACGATATTGTCATTTATGGTAAAACTTGGGAGGACCATCTCTTCCATCTTTGTACTAACATGAAAGTTCTCAGAAACGCTGGCCTAACTGCTAATCCAGCTAAGTGCAGATTGGCCCAATCAGCCATAAAATATGTTGGCTTCTTCATAGGCAATGGGAATGTATAACCTCAACATAAGAAGGTAAAAAGTGTCTTAGATACACCAACTCCCAAGACCAAAAGAGATCTTAGAGATTTTCTTGGGTTAGAATATTACCAAAGATTTATCCCTAACTTTTCGGACAAAACAGCCCGGCTGACAGATAAACTTAAGCATGCCAAACCCCAGAACTTCATTGGAATGACGAAGATAAGATATGTTAGAACACCCTGAAGCAGACGCTGTGTCATAACCCAGTCTTAAAGGTAGTTGACTTCTCTAAGGAGTTTGTTTTAAAGACAGATGCCTCCCTCACATAGTTAGGAGCCTTCCTGTCAGTGGAGTAATTTTGCTGAAAATGTTGGGGGGGCATGACATCTGAAGAAAAGGTGCCCCACCCAAATGAATGGGGACAAAATGGTGTGCCATGAAAGTTGGCGGGGACAAACACCCCTGTCCCCCCTAAAATTACACCCATGCTTCCTGTCACAGGTTTGCAATGGATTGGAACCTCCCATACTATTCACCAGCCACAAGCTGTTCCAACGTGAAAATAAAATACTCTGTGTTGGAACTGGAGGCACCGGCCATCAAGTGGGCCATTATCCATCTCAGGTACTACCTATTCGGACAAAAGTTCACACTTGTCACAGACCACTCACCCCTAGTTTGAATTAGCCAATGCAAAGACTCCAAGCCTCGGGTCATGCGATGGTCTCTAGACCTACAACCCTATTGTTTCACTGTGGAACACCGAAAAGGAAAAGACCAGGGAAATGTACATTTTCTTTCCTGGTTGCCCTGTGAAACACATGTGGCTACATTGCATGGAGGAAGAGTATGGGAGAAACCTGAAGGTGTCTCCCTAGCTAGTCCCCGGGGATCTGTCATCTAGGTGGGCAGGACACGACCATTGCTATTCGATCCAGTTCCTGGGAGTGGACCAGTGAGATCACCTGGACGAGGGGTCCTTGAGGAGTAGGAGTGGGATACCGCTGGGTGAGACGCGGTATCCCCTTTCTTTCAACACCTTTTCCCCATCATACCATGTAGCATATTCCAAAAAACCGCCAGCCCCTTTTCCGACACAAACACATTTGCACAACACAAAAGACAACGGACTACACCAGAGCTGTTTACCTGACATGTCCCAATACAAGGATCAGGAAAAGTCAGGCATTTTACCAGAATCACATACACCTGATAGCCCTTTTGCTTCCCCACAGGGATAAAAGGTGGCGCACAAGAGCACTGGATGAGCAAGGTAGACTGCATGATGTGAGGGCTAACTCAGCACGGCAGTTGAAGAGGAGGCGAAAGATGGCAAATACTGAGAGGGTGACAAGGAAAGAAGTGAAACCTCAGCAAACAGAAACATAAGACCGCAAACAAAGGCCAGCATGTGTTGCAGCAGATGTCTACAGTACACGAGACCCGCCTCCGCTGATCACCAAGCCGGGGAGGGACGCTTGTCTCAGTGGTACCAACCTTGACTTGAAGGAGAAGAGTGCATTTGAACTTTGAAAGGAACTATTGAGAAAAGATGGGGAAAACCCGCAACAGAGGTGACCGGCACCACGTGGGTCTCACGCAGGAAACTCTGGCCGGTTACCCAATGATAAGAGACTACCGTAACCAGAGGGCCTTGGGAAGAGGCGAAGAGAGGTCAAAGTGGTCATACAGGGGTCATGTAAAATCCTCTGTACCATCGTAAGTCTTTGACCGACGGTTGATTGTGAAATAATGGGAATTGAATCCTGCATGGTGAAAACTAGTACATGAACTGTCAGTAGAAGTTGGCGAGAGTGTACCCGGCAGAGGGAGGCTAGCGAGACAGGGCAAAGTCTAAAGTCCCATAGTGAACTGTTTGTGTAAAAATTAGTGAGGGTGTACCGGGTAGAGGGAAGCCGGCAATCAGGGGCACAGCCTGAAGAAGTGTTTAAAAAGACATTAAGACCCGTGAAAGTAAGAAGCATTGGAAGACCAGCAGAAGTGAATGGTCCCCCTTTTCAATTGGGTCCAAGCCCGGTCGAGGGAGATCCAAGGGTGAAAAGTCCTCACCCAAAGTCCATTTGTAAAGGAACCTTTTGTTTTTTGTTGAATACATCAGGCCCTCGAAGGCAAGAGACTTTTTATTGAAGAGACTTATCCATCGAAGAACCTGATAGCTGGAAAGGAACTGTCAGCTGGTGCTGAGAAAGCTCGAGCGTGTGCTGTGCTCCAAGGACTCCCCTTGTCCCGTGCTGAAAAGGTGGGGAAGGGATACCCTTGCCAATCACATCCTGACTTATTATTTGTGACACTTCTTTCTTTATTAAACGCTCATCCCACACTCTTTTTGTAATTAGTTGTAGGGAATTGCCAGAAGGTTTTTCTTAGTATGGGACCTCTTATTTGGACACAATGCCACAAGGAATGCCTTATTTTTCATTTGATGGTCGACGCTTGGTCCCATCTTAGATTTAGGTTCAGAGTAGAAGTTTTACCACCCTACATTTACATTTTAATAAAACACCCTTGAACTGTGATCACTCATGTCTGTCTTTACTGTTGCCACCATGAGTTCGTTACAGCAATAACATACTTAAAATACTATTTAACAGGACGCAAGTTCACAATGATCATGCTCTTCTTAAATGGTTTCGTTTGAGGAAAGATACCAATGCTAGGATCATGAGCTGGTTTTTATATCTACAGCCTTATTGCTTCTCAGTGGAACATCAGAAAGGAAAGGAACAAGGTAATGTTGATTTCCTTTCCCGATTTCCTTTACAGGCTGAGAGAACCAGCAATATTAGGGCAAGGGCATGTGGTGAATTAGTGATGATTCCTCTCAAATACCTGGCCTGGGACCCATTTTATGTGGCCAGGGAAGGGCAGATGCTGACTGATCCCGACCCTGGGGGTGGTGTTCTGTGGGAGTATCACATTGGGTGGAAACAGGCCAGGACGACTGGGAAACCCTCATATTTAACTTTCCCCACAACCCCACACTTTTAATGGATTTTTGCCAAACAGAAGAAGTCAGAAAATCGAACTTTGTCAACTGGGACTAAAAGTCCCATAATCCCATAAGTACCAGGTTCGAGGAAGATGGCTGAAAAGTCATGTAGTAGTAGCAGTCAGGCAATTAACCCTGGTAGCCCACACTTGAGGAAAGCTGAGAGGCTTAAAAGGCCCCCTTAGTTGCAGGCAATTAGAAGGCGCTGTAACTGTGGCTGGAGTGTATGCAGTAGTAGCATAAGCAGAAGAAAGAAGTACAATGTTGGCTGCCTTTCCCCATATGAGCCTAATTGCAGAGATTGCGAAGCAGGAAGTATGTCGGAGAAAGTGGCAAGAATCTGCAGTGAAGCTGTGGGTCTCATGAACGAGAGGGGCTCCTTACTTTAGCGGCTGAGCCGGAGACGCCTTCAGCAAGGAAGGGTGTGTGCCCCAAGTGAAGCCAGAAGCTGTAAAAGTTGTGAGGCATGCAGAAAAAGGAACCCCGAAGCCAATGAGTTGAACCAGGCATTTGGTTTCCTTGTGTGAGCACTGCAGGCAAGAGTATCCAGCTAAATAATCACTTGCATTTGAGTAGAGGTGATGCAAAGTTGATCGTTGAGCCTCTAACAAAGGAAAACTTGAATTGTAGCATTCGCGTGTGACCGAATATTCTCTGTTTCACTTGCATGAAGAGCAAACGCTGTGAAAATCATTTCTTGAACTTATAACCTTGCAAAGCACATGAATAATAATAATTATTATTGTATTTATTGAGCGCGGAACTAGCTTCGAGAAGTAACGCAGCGCTTTAAAGAGGTATACACTAATGCAGATACATAACGGAGTGCTTTACAGAGGTGTACAATATTACAGATGCATTACAGAGTGCCTTTGCGTGGTAACAGCAGAACAGATATACAACTGGGGTATGATATAGAGGGGGACAGATGAGAGGTACAGCTGTACCGGGTGGCGGGGAGAAGGGCGAGCGGTGTCCAGCGAGTCAGGTGGTGCAAGGGGCGACATGATGGCCTCAGTGTTGAGGAGGAGAGACTCCTTTAAGTGGTTGCATGTGCCTAATTACGATTCCGGGGGAAGAGTGACCTCTGAATCTTTATTAACGCAGTCAATAAGTGCTTAAAAAGAGAGGAACAGTGTTAAAAAACTGTTATTTATCAGTTAAAGAGAGCAAGCATTGTCCAAGCCAAGCAATAACAAGGTATTTTCCCCAATTGAGACTGAAGCCGGTCTTTCCCAAAACCAAAGAACAGTCTGAACAGTACTGTGAGCCAAACTGAATCTCAGCATTGCCTAAGATACAAGTGTGCAAGCATTAGCTGAAGCCAAGAGAGTGGCAACAAAGCTTCTGGATAATTATTCTGGATAACAATAAGCAGAGGGAGAAAGTCAAGGTTGGTGAATGGAAACCTGCTACTTATAAACATTCTTTGAAGGTGATACAGCCTATATTGCCAGAAAGAGTAGGAAGAGAGAAGTGTGTCCTAAAGTCAATTCTAGGTTGTTGTTGGTTGCAGACAGACAAGAGAGGCACAGAGGATGCTCCTCTGAAAAGGAAGGTTCAGAGGAAAAGTGTCTTGTCTACTTGAAGGTGTTGAAGTACCAGAAAGTGAATCTTGTCATAACCAAAACCTGTTTAAAGTGTCGCAAAGTACTGAAGCTGTAGTGGTGTATTTGGTTGTCAGTAAATGTGAGACTGCAGTAGCACAAACAAAGGTAGAATAGTATGAGGCAAAGGAGGAGACCCTCATGGTGAACTCTTGTAGAAGTTGAAGTTGTTGAGGTAGAAGTTCTATGAAGTCATCCTGATAAAGATACCTACTGTGACTCTTAATCTTGGAAAGAGAAGACATACTAAGTGTTAATCTAGAACTGTGTTTCATTAACATTTACAGAAGCTGTATTTCCATTGAATTGTGGCATTTCTTCTTGGACAACTGGAAGTTGTGGCCAATCATTGTGGATGGATATAACATTGAGGCTATCTTTATGTAGTGGAAAGTCTTTATTTCACCAAGAAGAAAAGCTTTCCTGTTGTTGGAACCTTGTTTAACAGAACTTTACATCAACATTGAAGGAGCTAAGAACTGAACTAAGACTCTATCACCGAATACGGATTTGCTTGTTTTCTTTTTCTTTTGTTGAACACTGAACTGAATTTCCTTGAAACCTGGGGAAGGGGAATTCATCCATGTTACCAAAAGAGACTGTGAATATCATTGTTGATGTTAGTCTGAATTTTCATGTCTTTCTTTATGTATTTGATGTTTAAGTGTGAGGGCCAGACATCCTGTGTTAGAGTGCTTCCCTTTAGTTTTGATAGGCAGGGAAATCCTCGTCAGAGTTGGTATAGTGAGGCGTTTGATAACATTTATAATTTAATAAAAGGGTGTGTGTTGAAAAATCATTCAAAAGTTGTCTGTCTCACAATTCTGACCCCTCACAATATCCAAGGATATGTCTCCACCATGTGCCAAGATGTGTCGACATCCTGGTAAAAAGCCAGATTCCAAGAATGCACGGTGGGTCGTTCTCTGTCCTGTGGTTCTTCCACAGGCATCTCAATGAGGAGCATAGTACTGTTGAATAGCTGGATCCAAATATCCTCTTAGTCACTTACAAAGACATTTTGATAAGGCTGTGTATAAAGTCTCGAGCAGAGGATCATCTTGGCACAGGGTGGAGACAAATCAGTGGATATCCACATGCATGTGGAGAAGGGTTTAGAAACTGAATCGACATGGGTTTCTGCAGCCCACGCCAGTCATATATAAAGAGATTATGGAGGATCGAACATGAGATTTGAAACCTGTCGGTCCTCGCATTGTACTTCAAATGACAAGTACACACACAGACAGATGGAAAGCAGTGACATTACTCTGCCTTCTTGCTTTATTAAAACTTCCACACATCAAATCACCTTAACAAAGCATATTGGTTGGAAGACAGCTCTCCCATGATTGTGTAGGGGAAGGAGAATATTTGTTTCATCATCTTGGGTTGAAATGGCCTCCTCCATAGTGAACATTTCTGTTTCAACATTTCAATTTAGCGCCCATCTGTCGGTAAGTGGATGGCCGGCTCATCTCTTGAGTTATGTTTGCAGTGGGAATCATTTTGGAGGATGGTTTTACGGATCTGCTAATATATCTGGGAAAGGTAGAGCATGGGGGAGTATTCCCAGAATGCAATGCACTGCTTTCCTATTTAAAGGGCCTTGGCTAGCCTGATAGATAAAGGATAAGATTGACAGGCGTAGGTTACCCGATGTTTCCTTTTTGTGATGTATACGCTGGGGGGGGCAGATTAGGTCATGGCATTGGAGCTTCACTGGGAAATGAAGCTCAAGGCTTCTACAATTTCCTCCCATAAGCCCTTATGGTAGGGTATAGGAGAAATAGGGGCCCTCAATGAGGATTGAGTGAGAGAAGATGCTATGAGGATATGGGAGGCCAAGAGAGCATACACGTAGAGCAATGGGGTCAAACCCCGTTCTCTTTACATGAGCCTTATGATCTGTTTCTGCAATAGCCACTCCAAGACCAATGAAATAAATCAGCAAATTATGCATAGTTTTCCTGTATGGATGGCCCTTTACCATAAGGTGCATGTGTCTGTCATAGTCAATGCACAGCGATGGGACATTTCTGAAGGGTCCTGGGAGACAGGGCTTCAAATGCCCAATAAAAGAATGTGAATCACTGTGGTGCTTCAACCAATGCCATGTCTGTGTTTGGAATCACCTGTCACATCACAAAGCATTTTTAATCAAGTTTTGCTAGCAGTCACTTTTTGGGGAGAACCCAGAGGTCTTCATGGGGAGGAACAGATTGTAATTGGCCAGATTTCTCAGATGTGTATTGTCTTGCAGATTAGCTAAATACCGGTAATCCCTATAAAATACCACCTGTGTTTCTTCCTGGATAAGTGGAATAATGTGCACTAATCGTGTCACCACGTTTCTCCCTCTTCCCCGCAAGCCTTTATGACGCCATTAGTGCTTTTCTTTGTGCAGTGGTGTGAATGTACTGTATGCTTACATGATTCTTTCTGTTTTTTTAACACCCGTTGCACAAATAGCAAAATCTTGCAGAAAACATGCCTTAGAGATGACATTTTGTGGACCACATCTTGGTAGCATACACAGTGGTAACAACACCATCCAGAAAATTAATGACCATGAAATATGTTTTATCCAAGTAACAATGCGTGTAGGCATTCAGAAACCAGCACAGATACAGACTTTAATGCCAACTACCCGAATCTTGGTTTGAATTCCTTTAATCACCTTCTTTAGTCACCTGTTGCAAACACACACCTGTCAGTCTTTCTTCACTTCTAAGGAGGATTTTCTGGAAGAGGTGTGCTGAGCGGAGATGGCAAGCCTTTTCTTGTATGTTTTATCTTGGCTTTGAGTCCTAATGATGCTCAACCAGCTGTCATCCTTAGGATGACGGGACCTGTCCCACAAGGAAGGGCTCTTGTTGGAGGTTTTATGAAAGTAGTTGAGTTAAGAAATGTGTTGTGATAGGGATGATCCCAAAAGGAGACTCATGAAAGGTTTCTTTAAAGAAGACTGTTTGCGGAAGGAGTCATCTGTCGGAATTCTTGTGACAGGATCGTCTTCTCGTAGAGGTTTTGTGTCAGACTCCTCTTGTGACAAAATCGTATTCTGGATGAATTCTTGTGTCAAACTCCTGTTTGGACAGATTCATGTAAAGGGGGCTCTTATGTGAAGGGTTAATGAAAGAAAGTTCCTATGAAACTCGTCTTTTGAAAGATAGTTGTGTGTGTGTGTGTGTGTGGTGCAGGACTGTGTTTGCGTAGAGGGTCTTGTGAAAGAGCCCTTCTCAAGATGGTTCTTGGGGACGGAACCTTTAAAAGGGTTATTTTCAAAGGTGTCTGCGGTAGTCAGGACGGTTGCTGGGGGGTGAAGGGCACTTTGAAGTTGGCTATTTTGGAACTGGCTACAGGTTGGTCTTTAAAAAAAGGGTTTCTGAAGAGAACAACTGTGGAAGCGCTCTTCTGAAGTGATGTTTTTTATATTGGTCAGAAAAACCCAGAGGCCCCGTCACACTGACCACAGAACTCTTCTTCTCTACTGTCTGGGTGACCTCATATTAAATGTACACAAAAGAGAAAAAGAACATATCTGATTGGTGATGTCTGTCCCACCCTCAAAATAAACAACCAAAATGCACATTCAAAACCACAGAAAGGTTATTTTATTATAAAAAAATGTTTTCACAAAACTAAAATGATGAATCGAGCACATAAAATGGGAATCACCCATCTGTTGATAGTGATCCAGAGGACAGAGTCTTTGTTCCAGGGTTTTTGCGGTGAGGTGTTTTGAAGGTACAAAGAACACTCACGTGTACGTGGTCTTCTTAAAATTCGGCTCCTTTGGAGAAGGCCTTCAAAGGAAGGGTTCTTCTAAAGTGTATTTTTGTGTAAAGCAGCCTTGTGAAGAGGATTTTATCCAGTGAATCGATCCTTCCATACTTGCAACCTATAGAACCCACATCAACGATGTATATCTTTAAAGATTAACACATTAAAGTTCTGTGGATGAGTCTCACAGTGGTATCATTGATTTGGGTTTCCAAAAGACTTCCTGATACTGCACAGATAGAGAATACAGTGAAGGTGTGTGTGAAATGTTATCTGTAGCTCATCCTAGTACCTCTGTTATACATCTGTAATACATTCTAATGGAATTTCTATACAGCTTACTAATGTGTCAGTTTGGAAGACATGGAAAGTGAGATATGAAAGTTTGATGCTGCAGAATCTATGTAACCTTGAGGACTGGTAGCTCTGCTGTCTGAAGCTTGACACTGCATGTTCTATGTTAGTTGAGAGTGCTCTCTTTCTGGTGACTGTGAGAGAAATGCACATTGAATGATAGATCTGTGATATAATACCTGAGCTTGTAGGAACTGTTTATCTTGCGGGATGCACAGTTGTCAAATATCCAACTGTCTAATCCCTACATTTGTAACATATGTAATCTGACCAATATGTCTGCTGTCTCATACCCTGGTGTCAATATGTTTGTTCTTTGTCCAAAGTGTGAAGTTATGTCTTTAATATACTGGCAGACATTCTCCTCAGATTTACCTTGAGAATTTAACGGTAGTTGGAGCAGCACATTGCTCTACGTGTGGCTTTTGATGTTGTTTTAGATTGTGTGGGATTTTGTCTTGTACTATGTATTTTGTTGAAGAGCTATTTCCTGTCTTTTGTGATGCTGGGATTGGTGTGTGTGTGTCTATGTGTGGGTGTCCTGTTGGTTCGTCTATTGTATTCTGTTGTGTTAGTGCTGATGGAAGAGTGGCATGTTTAGTTCTGTATTGCTATTGGCCTAGTGCTGGTTTCAGATGGGATTGTGTTTGGTGTGCTCAGTTAAGCTGGTTGTGTTGTCGAGTAAGTGGACTGCCCTCTCCATGCTCTTTCATGCTGTCTTGATTGCATATCAAGAGGTACTGGTGGCTCCTTCATGTTATTCTTTGTTAAAGGCGCTGAAGAGGCATTTGTTACCCTCTGTATGACCTTTTACACAGGGTTATTTGTTTGCAGGTGTGATGTCTCTTGTGTCTGCTGTCTTCCATTGTGATTGTTTTGGGAGGCAAAGTGCAGGTATTGTACGATATTACAGAGGGCAAAAAGTCTGAAGCCCAAAAGTCTGACCTCTATTTGTTCGAATATATATATATATATGGGGGGTAAAGTTAATAAAAAATGTATAGGGGTAAGGTGGGGGGCTTTGGGGGGTCTCCCCCCACATATATATATGTGAACAAATGGGAAATAAAAAAACGGACTTTTGGGACTCAGACTTTTGGATTCAGTCATTCCAAAGTGCAACCAGCTTTGTGTCATGAACTGTGTTAATTGCACAAGAGTGTGGTATATGTGCATTTAGCATGCTAAATTGCATTAGCTATTTTGGGGAGTGGCGCAGTGCTATCTTTAAGCTGTTTGAGACTGCGTTGGTATTATGGGCGCATGGTGTTGGTGAGGCCGGTGTGTACTGTTGTATTTGTTCGCATTTACGATTGGCATGCTGCCATATGTATGGCGTTTGGTTGGATTAAGGTGTGGCCTGGTTTGCAGTTGTCTCGAGGGGCAAGCGTTTCCGAGTACTTTTACAAGGTCAGGGCTGAGTTCATCTCCATTCCTCCAGACTACCTTCCAGCCAATCACAGATTCTCACTAAACACACCCCTAGCTTCAGAAACACCTAATACCAAGCAAAGAGTCTGAGCACAAAACTGTAGTTACATTTTTGTTTCCCTCTAGAATTTCAAAATTAACTCTTAAATGTAGTTGTCTGGAAATGGTCTGATTTGTTTGACATCATTATCTGTTCTTTGATAGGTCTGGATTCATTGTGTTGCCATTTTCTATGTTTGGCCTGCTTTTCTTTCCTATGTTTGTCTAGTGTGGTGCGGTTATCACTCGATATCACTGCCTCCCCCTGGTAGGGTATTATTTGCTGTCATTGTCTGGGCATTGGTCCTTTTTTTCCAGGTGTCAACGTGTGATATCACATATTTCATTGGATATAATTTCCTGGAATTGGCCTGATTTTGTTTGATGTCATTGTTGGGGTATGATCTGTGTTGATGTAACCATCTGTGGTTGGTCTAATTTTGTTGGATGCCACTGCCAGGGATTTGTTTGTTTTGTTTGATATCATAGTCTGGAATTGGTCTGTTTTTATGTAACACTCTCAGAATGGTCTACTTTTGTTTGATGGCATTGTCTGGAGTTGATTGGGATTTGTTTTGAGTCATTGGGCCTCATTACGAGTGTGTCGGCCCGGAAACAAGGGTGTCCTGGCTACCTGGATAACAGATCCCTGGGGAGTAGTGGGTGAGACAACTTCTGGTTTCTCACAGTAGGCAGAGAAGTCAAGGAAGCACCGGCACGTTAATAACGGTGCCAGTGCTTCCGTCTCCCTACTCTCATGGAGTCCTACGGGACTCCACAGGAATTGGGAGTTACCGAATCTGCCGCCTGACTTCACGCTCCACCGGGACTTATGATGCCGGTGGCAGATTCAGTGTTTTGGGGTCAGCGGCAACCTGCTGGTGGCACCGGCAAATTATAGCCGACCTCGTAATGAGGCCCATTGTCTTGGATTGGTCTATTTTGTTTTGGTATCGCTGTGTCAGACATATTTGCTCTTTATGGTGATGTAATCTAGTATTGTCCAGATTGTGGCAAGTCACCACTGAACATTCATTGTTTATGCTGAATTCTGTAGTCCCCAAATTAAAGTGGATACTTTGGCCAAGTTTCAGTGGGATTTCTAAGCAACAGACTCAGGTTGATTATATGATTATTTGTGGTCTGACAACCTGTTTTAAGTCATGTGTTGCCGCTTTCTTGGTTGATTGACTTGAGGTTGTCAGGTATCCCTGCCAAACAGAAGTTCACATATGAGGAAGATCACCATGGAATGGTTTATCCAATGGTTAGGCATACTGGCCAACCTTTCCTGTTGCCAGACTCGACTGCTACAATAAAAAGAGACATTTGTGACAGAAGAAATACCCACTCTGCAAATCCTTGAGCATGCAGCTGTTACTCCAGAGTAGAATTGAGCTAAATGTGTACCCAGTCTTTGAGTGCTTAATTAAAATGTATATTTTTCCATTTCAGCCTCCACCCACTTTACCAAAATTGAAAGAGAGCCTGCATTATCCTCCCATACTCTTTTCTGAAGTTGTGGTTTAGCACACCATAGATAACTGCATTCAGGCAGCTATTGAAGTAGGCCATAAAGTAACTAGCAGTGAAGAGCCACCCTGGGATGGACTTGCTGAGGCCTGGATCTACTGCCACTGCCAACCCAATGAAGTTCAACGGAGCCCAGCAAACAGCGAAAAGCACAAAGACCACGAACATGGTCAAGAAGTTCCGCAGATCATGGGGCTTGATCCTGGGCCGGGCATCAGGTTTGACCCTGCGTCGCACTTGAATGACCAGCACCCAGATCCTGAGGTAGCAATAGGTAACAATAAAGATAGGCAAGAAGAAGTGGACCACCACTACAGCAATGGTGTAGAGGGAGCTGGCAGATTGAGCAAAGGTGCAGGAGTACACCCGGCGATCATACTGCAGTGAATCCATAAAGAAGTTAGGCACTACGGCTATGAAGGTGAGCACCCACACCAGTGCCACATAGAAGATTGTGTTAGCACTGGAGAAGACCTTGTTGTACTTGAGATTGTGGCAGATGTAGCAGTAGCGGTTTATTGCAATTCCAGTGATGTTGAAAATGGAACTGATGACACTTAGCCCCATCAGGAAGCCGCTGATCTGGCAGTGGAGGTTTCCCATAACCCAGTCGTCATGGAAAATGGCCATCAGGACCAATGGGTAGGTATAGAAGGCCACCAAGAGGTCAGCGATGGCGAGGCTCACCACAAAGGCATTACCTGTAGGAGAAGCAAAGCAAAGTACACTGTGAATGCAAGATAACTTTGAATAGCACTCTGGTGAAAATTGGAAGAGCAGGTACAGTCCAAAGATGTCTTTAATCAGCCTCATTAACCAAACCTTGAACATCATATGACAGTATGAGTATATGAGTAGATTTGAGCTTTCTATATGAAAAAGTGCCATTTGGTTTACCTTCAACTAGGGCAGTTTTATACATTTCTTGTATGCTGACATGAAACATATATATCCAGAGGTTTTGAGCAGGCCACCTCCGGCTCCTCCTCCACTTCCCCCCCTGTGTGAGTGCTAAACCCTTCATCAGATCTACCTCCTCTATTCCTCCTGAGCCACCCCCAAACATCTCGCCCACCTCAGGCAACACCTGCTTGGGTCTAAAGAGCCCATAACCACAAGAGGAACACCACTTCCCTCAGAGGCTGCAACTGACAGCAAATGTACTCATCACACGAGAGGTTAACCATCTGCATCTCCTCCAAATCACCGGCATGGCAAGGGCTCCTGCAGCCCCCTTGGTTTGTGGTGGTAACACCCAGGCAGGTACCGCCCAAACTTGTAGGGGCCAAACCATGGCAGCCGTTTTGCTGCATTTTTTGTGGCATTTTTAAGGAGGGGGCTAGTCTATGTTTCTTTTTAATTTTGGGGGCTGAGGAAAGGGTGGGGGCATGGAAGGAGGTGTGGGAGGGGCTTTCCCCCCATATACAATGCTGGGAAAAATGCAGGGAAACAGCTGAGATGGGTTGGCCACCTACGTGTTGTACCATAGCCCCGGGTAAAGGGGCTCCTGATGCTGGCCATTCACTTTGCGGGGTCTGCAGGGTGCCCTACTATACCAGTAAACCTATGACATCTGCATCCTTACTCTTGCAGTGTTGTTGTTTGTTTACACATGTTTTAGCCCTCTTTCTAAGGGATCTTGGGACTGCTTTCATAAACATGAGGAACCAGGCCCGAATTCTCTTAGAAAAAGACTTGAATCATGTATAAGCCCACAGCAATGGTGAGAGGGTCGCCATGTAGACACCCAGACAGAGAGAAGCCCACTGCAGCCATAGCGTGTTCACTTTAAGGTAAGTAAAACAAAACAAGTGTTTACATGCATGAGTTTGAATGAATTGCAATGTGTGTGCATGATTTGACTGACTTTGTATGTGTATGCTCGTGTGTGATTGTGTGTGTGTATGTATCTATGGCTGTGCAAGAGTGATGTTTGAATGTGTTTGCGGCACAAGGGTGGGGGCTACTTTATGAAAGTTGTTTATAGGAACAATGACAGCTTATTGTTTTTTTTAATCAATCAATATTACTTTATTTCGGCGTTAAAAACCATAACAGCATGAATAAAATACATTTTCATGGAACATGATACAGAATAAAATTGATAGGAACACAGTTAAAAATGGTTAATAAAATGCAACTCAGTTGTAAAAACTCAACATACCCATAAGATACCCACGAAAAATCACCGAGCGAGCCCTCAAATTCAAACCTGTGCACTAGCCATTTTGCATATTGTACCACCTCAGCCAAGCTCTATGTGTATATTTAGTAACTGTGAAAACTACATAAGCACGCCCAGAGTCCAGGCAGTACGCCAAGGCCTTTTCGGTCTGACGAAGGCCCGCTTCTTTCAACAATGTGATCAGTTATTTTCTCCTAAGATCGTTGTACCCCCTGCAAATAAACAAGAAGTGTACTAATGACTCATCCTGGTCCTTAAACATTGGACAAACCGACTTGACTGCCCCCAGCCAGGTCTTTGTGAGGGACCCCAATTTTAGGGCATGCGTTTGAAATTCTATGTACAGGCAGCGTGCAAAGCGAGGGCTCAGGGCATCCAGGTATGGCTCAAAGCCAAAAGCTGGCTTGGACCTAAGGTATCTAATTCCAGTTCAGAGCTTTCGGCATGCTGCCACCATGGAGCACCTAGAGTACTCTGCACCCACTTGTTTGATTCTCCCCTTAGCCTGGCTGCTCATGGCTTCTGGTTCAACCCAGAATTTGCTTAGGTTTAGCTTTGTCAGCCATGGTTATCATGTGTTTCACAACCTCTCTATACAACCCAAACCTGGGGAGGACCAAAGCAAAGTCTTGCCCAGAACCATACTGGCTTTAAAAATGTGGTTTCGGAAACTCCCAGGGCTTCAACATTAGCGCAACCCCATATCTCTGCCCTGTACAGTGCCGACGCAAGAGCCTATGATCGGTATAACCGAATGGCTGGACTAATGGCCCCACTAGCATGAGTATAGTGGAAACGTAGGGGTTGCTGTAGCTTTTGCTACCTGGTTGGTCCATAATCCATTATCTGAGAACCTGATTGCAAGATAATCGTAGGTGGAAATGTTCTCCAGGGCGGCACCATCGACATACATTACAAGGTTAACCTTTCTGGCCAATCTATGTCGGAACACCATAGTATTTGTTTTTTCCTTATTTAGTGATAGTCTAAATTCCTTGCACTTATTTAGGAATACTCCCAGAGTGAGTTTGAGCCCCATCATTTCAGGATCTGTACCAGGCAAAAATACTGGTCAACCATGCTAATCTGTTCTTGGAACCCGGTTTGAAATTTACTTATTAACCCTGCAAACACAGCCCACCCCTGTAGGCGTTCCAACAGAACCTTTCCAAAATGTTTACCAGCTCCATCCAGGAGTGATATTGGACGGTAGGTTTCTGTCTCCCCCTTTTTGAAGATTGGAATGATTCCTGCCAGGCGCCAAGACATAGGGATCATCCCTGTTTTGATGAGGTCTATGGGAATCTTATCGGGCCTGGTGCTTTTCCACCCTGGAGGGCCCTTGTGGCTTGTTTCACCTCAATCACTGTTATCATGATCAGAGCCAAAACTCCAGAATTAGTTCTCTTGCCTTCCTCCTGGTTAATCATAGAATTCGGATTGAGATCCGAATACAGTTCTCCGAAATGCTTGTGGCAGAATTGTGGCAATATACTACACGATGATGGTTTAATAGCTATATTATTATTGTTTTTGTCATTTTAAGTGTGCAGAAGTACGAGTCAGACACAGTGTTGGCATGCTTGTTGGCAAAGACTTTTATTATAAAAGCAAAGGAAACAACCTATCTTGCCCTAATTCTATGAGGGGTTGCCCTACCTCAACAGAATACTAAGGACTCTGTCAGGATGTCTTGTTGTCTTGTAATGTATAAAGTCCACCATCCTGTGTCCAAACCTATTTCCATCCCTTAAAATAAATTAACTTAGGAAAAACTGGGCATCTTCTTGATCCAGAACGGGGCTTCTCTCGTCCTGGATGTAGACCTTTAACATTCAGTTCGTAGAGTGAAAAAACGATTCAGTGACCCTCTAAACACAGTTCCCAAGTATCAAGGGGGGGTCTCTTCCCCTTGTTCTTGTCTTCAATTCCCAAACATAGTGATAAGTCTGGTTCACTATCCTGCTAGACTTAATTGTAGACCTTTTCTTTAATCCCAAAACCTATTTTCCTTGTAAAAGGAGAGGGGTCTCTTCCCATTGTTCTTCTTCCAACCGCGCCAAGTTTGGTACACTATCCTGCCAGTCTTGACTGAAAAACTCAGAAAATGTCTCTTTCTTTGGTAATGGGTGCATGACCCCTTGTTTTTGCTTCTTACGCTTCTCTTTCTCTTTCAAATGGGTCCCAGATCCCTCTGCGCTGTCTCTGACTTGCTTTGGCCCTCAGCCCCTGGATTATGTGTGTCTTTGCTCTTGTATGGGTCCCTGACCCATGTGCTTTGCTTTTGTTGGCCTTGCCCAACTTCATATGGGTCCTAGGCCCTGGTGTGTTGCTTTCGCTTGTTCTCTAACCCAGCTTCACTCAGTGTCCAACTGAACAGGGCTTGTGTACTCCCCTGCCAGGTACTGCTGCACATAGGATATTTTACACAGTTTGTTTCAATCTTTCTCTTCTTGCTATTCTCAGGGTACTGGACCCTCTTAGCTTGGCTTTGCTACTGTATTTCTTTCGGGTCCTTGACCCTTGTACTTTGGCTTTATCTCTGTGGTTCACTTGGGTCCCAGACCCCTTTGTATTGGCTTTCCCGGACACTTGGTTTAATCTCCTGCCAAGTCTCTACAGATGCAGCATATGTCTGTGTCCTTATATTTCTGTTGGGGTTATTGACCTGTGTTTTATCAGTCTCTTTGAATAAGTCCCAGACCCCTTTGTATTGGTCTTCTCGGACACTTGGTTTAATCTCCTGCCAAGTGTCTACTGATGCGGCGTATATCTGTGTCGTTATATTTCTTGACCCGTGTTTTAACAGCCTCTTTAGTTTGTTTCAGATCTGCGAGCCTCCGCAGGCTCCCGGGTTAGGTCCCCAGCACCTCTCATGGACCCAGGCAGCTACCGTACCCTCTTTCGGGATTCTTGCTGCGTGGCTTCCTGCTCGAGCTTCTCCAACTCTCTGGGCGAGCTTCCAATCCTTCTCTCTCTGCTCCCGCTGTGGTCCACTTCCCTGCTAGAGTGATTCATGCTTTGTGGCTTCACTCTAGCAGACGCCCGAAGTCTTCCACATACTTGGTTTCTCTTCGGTTTCCTGTGGGCTGCCGGTTTTTGGCAGCACCCTCAGAGACATTGGCTTCTCTCCACCATCATCCCGGTCTGCAGCTTCTTCCTCCATCTGCGGCATTCAAATGTCACTCTTGGTTCCTCAGGTGCAGGCTTGACCAATGGCATAGTCCTTCTTTTCATTTGTACTTTGGGAAACCAATATGCAGTCTCCAGCAACTAGACTGTGTGTTAGTCTCCATAGGTATTCCTCATTGCTCCATACTTCCTCCTTGTCACAGTACTGAACTGATGATCATCACAGAGTTCAGTGGCAATCTTCTTCGTCTTAGTTTTCTCCTGAGACTTGGTGTGGGGGACCACAGGGTACTGAGTGGGGTGAAAGGAAGGAAGGGAGTGAAATGAAGGATGGGTATACCATGTTCTCCCAAGTGATGGTCACTGGTCCCATGGAGAGCTTCCCTCCCCATGAGATGCATCCGCTGAGTACCACACCCAGGGGGACTATCGAGTAGCGGCAACACCTCCCTTGCTTCATGGTAGGGGCTTCCCCCATGGAAGCACTAACAATACCCTGGGATTTGTCACATCATCAACATGCAATATTGGGAATTCTGCTATAAACTGTTGATGCAGATTCATGAAAGTGGCTTACAATGACCATACTAGCATACATTCTAGCTGTAGCAAAATAAAAGTGATTTACAGTGACCTCACTGGCATGGATTGTGGCTGCACCTTCATCAAAGTGATGTATAGTGAGCAAGCTGTCATAGATTGAGGCTGCACCCCCATGAAAGTGATTTTCAGAGACCATACTGGCACAAATTGTGGCCGCAGCTTATTGTAAATGATTAACACTGGCAACACTAGCATATAACATGGTTGCAGCTGAATGAAAGTGACTTCCTCTGTCAATGCTGGCATATGAGCAATACAAGATGGCCTCCTGGTTAGTAGATGGCTACTGCTCGCTCCAAGTTTAAGTTACGATAATCAGTTTATATCTTGTGTGAGATCATAAATCCAAACTATGGCCCTCATTGCAGTTTTGCGAGTATCCCGCCAGAATTACCGGTGGGATACTGGCAAAATTGCCTCACCGTTTCCGCCACCCGATATCCTAGTATTACCGAGATATTACGGGCAGCAGAGTCACTGGTAAGTTCCCATTCCATGGAGTCCAACGGGACTCCATGGGATGGGATTGCCAGAATGATTCCAGCATTTATTCGCCAATAGGGGCATGAACTCCTGGCAGGTCAGGCCTGCCAGTAGTTCACTGTCCCCACCAGCAAACTTGTGTTTTCCCAGTCCGGAACAAATGCTGGTGCTGGAATTACCAGTATTTTTCAGACATTATTTCTGGACCATGGAATTCCTAATGAGTCCTTATATCTTTTTCTGCAATACCGGGACTACATTTGTCTACATTTTCAGGTTTTTTTGTGTACCTAAAGAGGGTAACTACACTCTTTTATTTTTTGCTTCATTCTTTCATTCCTACCCGTTCTACCTGCTCCAGTGCATTCCTTTTGTAATCTCTGCCTCTACCCCGGCTGGCAATGATACCCAGTGAAATACCTCAGTTTGACAAAACACACTCTTATAATAACTTCACACTTCTGCGAGCTAAACCATGTGGGCCGTGAATATACTTAACTTTACTGCATTACATTCCTATTGCTTTGCAGGGGACTGGCTATTGCAATTTTCTGGCTCCATCGCATCTGGTATATCATATAATGTTGTGCTGTGAATCTGTATTTATTTGTGGGACGCAGCTACAGGGAAATCCACAACATGTAGGATTTTAGGTGGGATGGTGACCTGCGCCCTATACAGCGTGATTTTATCTGCTATGGTTTTATCAGATATTCATGGGTATTTCCTCTCCCGCCACACTGTGAGGATAGATCTGGAGGTCGCTGCGTATATGGCTATACCACTCATGGAACCTTCAGTCCCTTTGCCTGGTATGCAAAGGGTGAGCTGCTGCTTTCTTTCTCTCCGCCCCCTCCAGGGCCACAACAACCTGGAAACAGCTGCAGGTGTGTTATTCATTCGATGCAAAATTAACATAAATAACTATTTTTCACCCATCCTAGCAGACATACCAGCACTGCATTTGACAGAGGGGGAAAAAGGGACCACAGGGAGAGAAAGTATTGATATGTTCCCACTAAGATCCTAATTAACTCTACCATTCAAAAGCACAACACTCACTGAAACTCTGACCTCCATACCTGGGCATTCAGATTCCAGAATGCCATTCACATAACAGCTTAGGATGCTGGGCCGCAATATCATGTGTGTCTGTGCATTCATATGTGGCAAGCACGCGCAAGGGCTGTACTCAGGGAATTAAGTTTCCTCTATGTGGCTATTTGATTACAGACAGACAGCTGCTGCACCGTCCCATTTCTAATAGTTTTACAGTATGTTTGCTGGTCACTATAGTTCCTTCTGGTCCCCCTTCATCAAAGGATTATGGTAAGAACAATTGCATTACATGCAAGCTGAGCCAATCACTAACTGCCTCCCCCTGAGGCTGCCATAGTATGGTTCGGTGGTGGGGGAGTTCCTTTGCCACATGTTCTGCTTCTGCGCTCCAATGTTCATTCCTCACACAGTCAACTCAGGCCCTTTACATTACAACTCTTGACAGTGGGCTCAGCATTGCCACATCATCTTGAGGAACTTTCAATATGAACATCTAGTTTGAAGCCCACACCAACTTTCATGAGCACATCTCAAGGCCATCATGCATCCATAACATGACTTACAATAATGCCAACAACACGGTGTGCAAAGAAACTGCTTCCATGAATTGGAATACTTAATAATGTCAATTCTCATTCCTTCTCTTGATTGCATTTTCTTTGCTATACAGTGCTCACTATGCATACATCCTAGAAATCGCTATCACTCACCCCATGTCATATTTCCTTTCTTGTGACGTAAGCCTGCCTGCCTTCTCTCCAACTTCTCCAGCTTCCCTCCATCCCACTTACATTTTTTCCGTTTCATTTCTCATTCTTCAGATCATGGTCTGGTTGCACCCTGGGTGAGGTGTCACAATGTACTTACATATGGATAAGGTTTCGGTGCTTTAAGAGCACTACAGTGGTGTTGTGCTCACAGTAAAAGAATACTAACATAACATAGGTTGTTGGCACAGGCATCATGAAAACGTTGTATAATGCTCCTGTGTACATGCCATCTACTGGATCTTTGCATGTGTTACCACAGCGAACCAAGTGCAACCTGTATGGCTTTTAATCCCATATTTCTCCAAACTTGTGCCATAGTGTTATGTAGTCACTGACAAGAATGTCAGTGGAAAGCATGCCTACGGAATGGATACACGTAGGGAGATTCCAGTGATGGTTGAGATGGAATGTCTATTCAGTGTTCTCCCGGCGGTGTTGTGCTCCGCGGGTCCCTCATTAAAGCTTATACTTTGAGTATATTCGTGTGCAGCAATTTACTACAATTGGCGACGAGGGTACCTTACATCAGTAGAGGCCCCCGGAGCTACCTCAACAGCTGCATCCAGTGAAGGAGGTTGCACCGCCACAAGCCACAGAGCGGTGCCGTGATTGCGGAGGAATATTGGGCTGCCTGCTGACGTTCCTACGAGCAGCGCCAGCCAAAAGGACTTGGTTGCGGGCATTGTGAGCCACTACGAGGTAGGAGGATAATACAAATCCGACGTAAACGCTCTATGAAAGTGAGAGCATTTTATGAAACGCTGGCCAACGGCGGTCGCTAGCGATTCGAGAAAGAGACCCTAGAACGTAAGGCTACGTGTGGCCATTTTGTGAAGTTTGCATCTGAGCTGCCATGGTAACCACAGTACGGAGATCGTACGGATTATAATACATGTACTATGGCGCCGTAAAACAGACTGAGGACACGAAATCCATAACGGACTGTAAATCAACAGATAGTAAAGCCACTGCCCATAAAAGTAAAAGTGCCAAGACCATATGTGAGTGATTTGAGGTGATTCGATATATTGCAGGCAAATCAATTTCAAAGGACATCCAAACCTACAAACTTTAATACCAACACACCATCCAAAGGCAACCATATAATAAAACCCAAGCAAAATGGAGCCTGAACACAGACCACAAAGTCTGTAAGTGAATGCACCATCAACATCAAAAACAAAAGAAAACATAAACAAAAGACAGCAATATTCAAAGTAATATTCTAACATCATGCAGCATGTCACAGCTCCAATGCAATTTCTTCCATGTCCTGGGAATCCCATGTGCCCTTGGGAACAATGGATTGATGGTTTCCAGGTATATTTGAGGGCTATTTGTGGGAATAAGTTTAATGATGATCTTAAAGAGGCCACATTATTGAACTGCGTTGGGGCGGAAGCTCTAAGAATTTTCAGGGCACTTCCTGAATTGGATGATTCAGAAGGTTGTTCTGGCGATGGCAACCGCAAGTTTGAAAGTGCGCTAGGGAAACTTGCCAGACACATTGGCAACAAGACTAATGTTATATTGGGAAGATACACATTTTTGTCTAGAAGACAACTGAAAGGCGAATCAATTGACACCTACATAGCGTCTCTCAGGGGACTTATGTCAACATGCAGTTTTACTGGCATCGAGGATGAATATTTAAGAGATCAACTTGTGTTAAATGTAGCTGATCCATGCATACAACAGAGACTGTGTCAACCAAAAAACCCATCATTGGAGTAAGCTGAAGAGATAGCCAGAAGCATGGAACTGGGTGATCGCTTCATGAGAGAAAGGTTCGACAAGGTTGAAGATAGGGAGGTCAAGATGATTCAAGATAAACCCAAAGAGGAATTGGAGGAGTCCTTAGTGGCAATGGTGAGGAGAATGTCAACTAACAGTTCGAGAGCCAGTTCTAGAAGAAACAGAGATAAAGGATACGGAAATCAAAATCAAGGCCGTTGCCAAAAATGCGGCTGGTACAAACATAATGACAGTGATAAAGAATGCCTTGCAGCAGCTGTTGAATGTTACAGATGTGGCCATGTGGGACATTTTGCCAAGGTCTATAGGAATGTACGTGGCAGGATGGGCAGATTTAGCAGACAACCCTCCAACAGGATGCCCAGAGGCGCTGTAAGAGTCATCAAGGAAAGTCAAGGACAAGATGACATGTTGACTGTCAACCAAGGAAATGCACAGGTACAAATACTTACGGTCTCATCGTTGCCACAGTCTAAGGGACCATGGGTAGAAATGCAAATTAATGGTATATCCTTGCCCATCATGGTGGACACTGGATCCCCGTACACCATGGTAGATGTCAAGACCTTCACTGGAGAATTGTCTGGCAAAATGCAAGACATGCAGTGTACTGGGGTGAGGGCAACAGGATATGGGAAGACCACCATAGATATCACTGGATGCACATGGGTCAATCTAAAGTTCTGTGATAGAGAGACATACTGTGAACTTTACATAGCAGGAAATGGCTCATCTGTAGTGGGTTGGGAGGAACAAGCCAGTCTCCAAGTCAGGATTCACCCAGGAGAAGAAATCCCCATACTGAGCGTACTAAAGGACAACAGCGATATTAAGGCTGCGCTAGAAAAACTGTTTCCCAGAGTATTTAGTGAAAGGATTGGACTTTTAGAGGGTTTTCAGCATAGGATTGGTCTAAAAAAAGGTGCAGTACCCATAGTGCACAGAGTTCGAGGAGTTCCAATTGGCAGGAAATAAGCATTGAGAAAAGAACATACGTGTCTGTGTGAACAAAACATAATAGAGCCCATAGAAAGCTCAGAATGGCTTGCTGTAACGCTCACCTGATTCCCGCAGAGGCGCCGGTCTTGACTGGGCGAATACCGTATCTTCAAAGGTGATGTGTAACACACGGTTGGCTCTTTGGGCTGGACCTCTGTGCACTGTATGTCTGACTCGAAGAGTAAGATGTCTGCAGATAGAAAATATGGGATTAATGAACTGGGGTTATTGGGTGTCTCTCTCTTCATCCCCTTCTCTTCTCCTGTAGAACCCCAAAGGTTAACGCTCTCACCTTAGGTAAGTGAACGCCGAGCTCTCCATCTGCCTCGGGGCAGGGTGCCGTAACCAGTTTCTTCACTGGATAAGGGTGCAGGCCTCTTGACCTCAGAGGACTGCTGTCCGTCGTTTACTGCACAAACGGTAAGTTCCGAGTATTTCAAATGTCTTTAAAAGTCTTTTGTAATGATGTCTCTTGTTTTGCAGGGTTCCGGCGATGGCGGATGACGGGCTGAAGTGAGTTGAGGATGGAACCCGTGTGAGGAATAGAAGCGCCTGGAAGCACGTAAGTAAGCGCTTGTTGCCTGCTTCACGATGCGCACTAACTGTCCTTTTATCTTGCAGGTACAAGCTCGGAGCTGCTGAAGGGTGCCGGAATACCCACTGGGTTCGGCGTGGGAAGGAGTACTGGCACGTGAGTAATAAAGTTACCCAATGTCTTTAAACGCACCTTCTTTTGTCTTTCAGATGCGGGATGCAGCGCCGAAGGCCTCCGGAGCGTGCAAAGAGTTGGTAAGCTTTTGTCTTTCAGATGCCGGAATGCAGTGCGAAGACCTCCGGAGCACGTGAAGAGTAGGTAAGCCTTTGTCTTTCAGATGCCGGAATGCAGCGCGAGGCGTTGGTGACAGCCGATGGACCAGGTAAGAGAAGCGCTGTCACTGAAGACCGTAATGCTAACCTGTTCTTTCTTGTCTTTATAGGTGTTGCTGAAGACTGGATTCAGGATGGTAAGCCTTTTTCCCTTAGGCCCAGGATCAGAGGCAGAAGACACGATGAGCGTTCTGCTGCAGAGGATGCAGAATAACGCAAAGCAAGATTCATCCATCGGGTGTGGTTTAAATAGCCTCCTGTAGTGCTTAGGTGTCTCCTTCCACAGCCTCGCCTAGGTAAGAAAAGAGTTCCTGCTTTCCAGAAGAGTTCCATTGTTCTGAACCTAGGGAGTGGCTCCTGCCCCACCCAACAGGAAAAGTAGTCCCAAACAGAAGAGGATTAGAGGCTCAACTGGCAGGTAAGTAAGCAGCATGGTCTGCTGCAGGTAAGTCCACCCAAGCATTATGAGCCCGGCGCTTCCAGCGCTGGGACTGGGCATATTTATGAGCCTGGTGCCACTGGCGCCAGGACAGGGTCCAAAAGGTCCCAATTGGGACTGGTTGGCACTCGGAACCTGGGTTATGGGTCTGCTTCCAAGGGAGTTGGGTAAGTCCTGACCTTTTGGAAGCAGAGATCATGACAGCACCCCCCCTCAAGGCCCCTCCCAAACCGGGCTTCTCCGGGGGTTTGGGTTTGTCAGGAAATGTTCGATGGAATCTTTTGATTAGACGAGGAGTGTGGACATATTCTGCAGGTTCCCAGGATCTTTCTTGGGGGCCGTAGCCTTTCCAGTCAATTAGGTAAAATAGTTTAGATTTGGAGATCTTGGAGTACAGGATGCTTTTGACTTCAAACTCGAGTTCTCCATCAACTAGGATAGGTTTTGGAGCTTTAGTTAGTCGGGTTTGAGGTTGCACGGGTTTTAATAGAGAGACATGGAAGACCGGATGTATCTTCATGTGAGGGGGCAAGTCCAACTTGACCGCTACTGGATTTACTATGGTAGTGATGGAATAGGGACCAAGGTATCTTGGGTTGAATGTGCGTGGTCCTTTTAGAGGTAGATATTTGGTGGATAACCAGACTTGATCTCCTACTTGATATTGGGGGGCTTCCTTCCGATGTTGATCTGCTCCTTTCTTGTATTGTTCCTTAGCCCTTTGAAGGTGAGAAACGGCTTCCTTAAAGGCTTGGGTGATTGTAGAATGCAGGTAGTCTACTGCTGGTGTTCCAAGATCTTGGAGTGGATCCAACTCCGAGGTTCGAGGGTGACTGCCATATAGAAGAAAAAACGGGGTTTTCCCAGTTCCCGAGTGGACAGAGTTATTGTAGGCATATTCGGCTATCCAAAGGATATCTTTCCAAGTGTTTTCAGTTTGTTGCAGCATGCAGCGTAAATACTGTTCCAGAGTTTTATTGGTCCTCTCGGTTTGTCCGTCGGTTTGAGGGTGGTGACTGGTCGATAGTCTCACATCAATTTGAGCCGACCGACAGCAACTTCGCCAAAAATGAGAAATGAATTGACTACCTCGATCCGAAATTAGAACTGAAGGAAAACCGTGCAGTCGGACGATGTTTTCGAGAAATTCTCGGGCCAGAGTTGTTGCTGTTGGCAAGCCTTTGAGTGGAGTGAAATGCGCCATCTTGGAGAATAAGTCCACGATTACTAGGATCGTATTGTATCCGGAGCATGGAGGTAGATCGGTGATGAAGTCCATAGAAAGCGTTTGCCAAGGGCGAGGTGGGATGTCAATAGGGCATAAGAGCCCGGCTGGTTTTTCCTTTTGACTCTTGTTTTGGGCGCATACTCCACAGGACATTATAAAGTCACTGATATCTTTTTTCCAAGACAGCCACCAGAAGTAGCGCTTGATCTTTTCTGAGGTTTTGGCCATACCGGGATGTCCTTCCATTAAGGAATCGTGATAACAAGAGATTACCTTTTTCTGTAAATCTGTGCTGGGCAGGTATAATCGTTCTTGGAAATACAATAAGTTGTCCTTCACTGCAAAGTCCTTTCCCTGCAGATGCCAATTCTGTATGTCTGCTGGAGTTACAAGTTGCTTGGCTTTATCCTTAACTTCCTCTATGGATTGTGTGGCGATTACACCCAGAATTCTTTGTTCGGGAATGATAGATACAGGTTTAGGGTTGATCAAGTGTTCTTCCACTCCCATCCGGGAAAAGGCATCAGCTTTACGGTTTTTTGTACCAGGTCGATAGGTAATTATGAAGTCAAACTCGGCAAAGAATAGTGCCCAACGGAGTTGTCTAGAGGATTGGGCTTTTGCGGTTTTCAAATATTGCAGGTTTCGGTGATCCGTAATCACAGTAACGGTGTGTCGGGCCCCCAGAAGATAATGCCGCCAAGCCTTAAAGGCAGACTTGATAGCCAGAAGTTCCTTATCAGTAATAGTGTAATTGATTTCAGGAGGCGAGAATTTGCGGGACCAAAATGCCACGGGATGCAACTGTTTGGTTACTGGGTCCTTTTGTGATAGAACTGCCCCCATGGCAAGGCTCGAAGCATCAGTTTCAACGATGTAGGGGAGTTCGGGGCGAGGATGTTTTAAAATTGGTGCAGAGATAAATTTAGTCTTCAAATTCTGGAAAGCTTGCTCCGCCTCGGTAGACCATTCAAAACGTTTGTTTTTCTTTAACAAGGCGGTGATGGGCTGCACTATTCGAGAGAATTCGGGGATAAACCTGCGGTAAAAGTTAGCGAAGCCTAGCATGCTTTGAACACCTTTTACGGAGGATGGTGATGGCCATTTGAGAATTGCATCGACCTTCTTTGAATCCATACGCACTCCGCTAGGTGATAATATGAATCCCAAGAACTCAACTTCAGTCACGTTGAAAACACATTTTTCCAACTTGGCGAAAAGTTTGTGTTGACACAATCTCTCGAGGACCATTTTCACGTGTTTCCGATGTTCAGATTCCGATGAAGAATAAACGAGGATGCCATCAATGTAAACAACAACACACACATCTATGAGCTCTCTGAGGGCATCGTTCATAAAATATTGAAAGGCGGCCGGGGCATTGCAAAGTCCGAAGGGCATGACCTGATATTCAAATAGCCCATACTTGGTGCGGAAGGCCGTCTTCCATTCATCGCCCTCTTTTACTCGTACCAAGTGGTAGGCTCCTCTAAGATCCAGCTTTGTATATATGCATGCTTTTCTGACTTGGTCCAGGAGTTCAGGGATCAAAGGTAACGGATATCTATTCTTAACGGTGATCTGGTTCAGGGCACGATAATCTATACAAGTTCTAAGGTCCCCTTCTTTTTTTGGAACGAAGAACAAAGCTGAAGAAGCAGGGGACTTGGAAGGACGAATAAACCCATTCGCTAGGTATTGATCCAGGTATTGTCGGAGGTGAAGGTTCTCAGGCTCGGTGAGGGCATAAATTCTACTACAAGGAGGAGTAGATCCGGGTATCAGGTCTATCTGGCAGTCATAAGACCTATGAGGAGGTAGAGAGTTAGCCTGATCCTTCCGGAAAACATCTTGGAATTCTAGGTATTCGGGAGGTAACTGGAGAGTCTCCGAAGAAATTGCTGCCAGTGCAACACCAGGTGGAGGGTGACAAGTAGAGACACATTCTGGAAACTGAACCGTTCTTGCTCGCCAATCGATCTGAGGATTGTGTTTCTCTAACCAAGGTATTCCTAGAATAATCTGGAACTGAGGGGCCTTGATCACATCGAACACGATCTTCTCATGGTGTCCATCTTGACTTACTAGCGTCACTTCTTGAGTGGTATGCGTTACTGGTCCGGAGGCTATCTCCGTACCATCCACCGTAGTAATGACGTCCTTTACAGCCTTGGGACAAAGAGTTAGATTCATCCTCAAAACCATTTCATGATCCACATAATTGCCGATGGCACCGCTGTCGACGTAAGCTTCAATCGCATGTAATCGATCCGGATGATCAGGGTTAATGAGGACCATAGGTATCACGAAATGCGAGGTCACGGAACTGGTTTTAACGCTCGGCAAGAGGACCTCTATACTTGTCGGGCGAGGTCGTTTCCTTGCTCAGAGTTTGTGACCTTGGTAACTGCAGCTCCTACTGCCTTCTTGGCTGGTTTCACCGGACAGTCTCGAAGAAAGTGCCCTGAGTTTCCGCAATAGAGGCATAATTGCAACTGTTTTCTCCTTTCCCGCTCCTTTTGTGTTAGTGGTCCTTTCAGGCCCCCTATTTGCATGGGTTCCCCGGAGTCTACTCCTTTGGAAGGAGTTGGTGGTTTGGAAAATACTCGAGCATCAAACTTGGAACGATCGGCCTTCCTGTTCTGCAGTCTGTAATCTATTTGAACGACTACGTCTATATAGTCCGAACAGTCTTGCGGGGGATTCACTACTTGGGCTAACACATCTTTGAGCTCTCCACATAGACCTCTATAAAACAGCGTAATCCTTTTGTCCTCAGGCCATTGAGTTTCCACTATCAGTCTGTTGAAAGACGCAATATAAGCCAAAAGGTCTTGATTACCCTGTCGCAACGAAAGAAGCTCATTGTCCAAGGCCTGCCCCTGTGAATGTCTTGCGAACAGTTTTTCCATACTGAGCTGAAAAGCTTGAAAATCATGGAGAACCGGATCATCTTGATTAACTAGAGGGATCGACCAGTCTGCCGCATTGCCACTAAGGTACGAAAGCACGAAAGCTACTTTAGCTTGATCAGTTGGAAAGGCTGCTGGCCGGCATAAGAAATGCAACCGGCACTGATTAATAAATACTGCAAACCTCTTTGGGTCACCAGAAAATCGCTCGGGCGGAGCCAGAGGTACATTCCCAGGTAGGTTGATTTTCACTGGATTCATAGAGGATGTTGAAGGAAGTTTTGCCCCCTGATGCGGGTAATGGGGTCTGTCCGGCTTGTGACTGTAGCAATTGTCTAGCGAGATCGTCTGTTCGCTCCTTGGAAATAATCAGTTCCCTTCTTAGAGCGTTCGTTTCCTGACGGGCTGCATGCACTTCTGCTCTTAGTTCCCCAAGTAACTGGGCTAGCTGGTCGGTATTCGAGGTTTCCATAGCGCCTGGGTGGGAGTTTTGCGGTTGGCTTTGCGTTCTGTAACGCTCACCTGATTCCCGCAGAGGCTCCGGTCTTGACTGGGCGAATACCGTATCTTCAAAGGTGATGTGTAACACACGGTTGGCTCTTTGGGCTGGACCTCTGTGCACTGTATGTCTGACGCGAAGAGTAAGATGTCTGCAGATAGAAAATATGGGATTAATGAACTGGGGTTATTGGGTGTCTCTCTCTTCTTCCCCTTCTCTTCTCCTGTAGAACCCCAAAGGTTAACGCTCTCACCTTAGGTAAGTGAACGCCGAGCTCTCCATCTGCCTCGGGGCAGGGTGCCGTAACCAGTTTCTTCACTAGATAAGGGTGCAGGCCTCTTGACCTCAGAGGACTGCTTCAAATGTCTTTAAAAGTCTTTTGTAATGATGTCTCTTGTTTTGCAGGGTTCCGGCGATGGCGGATGATGGGCTGAAGTGAGTTGAGGATGGAACCCGTGTGAGGAATAGAAGCGCCTGGAAGCACGTAAGTAAGCGCTTGTTGCCTGCTTCACGATGCGCACTAACTGTCCTTTTATCTTGCAGGTACAAGTTCGGAGCTGCTGAAGGGTGCCGGAATACCCACTGGGTTCGGCGTGGGAAGGAGTACTGGCACGTGAGTAATGAAGTTACCCAATGTCTTTAAACGCACCTTCTTTTGTCTTTCATATGCGGGATGCAGTGCCGAAGGCCTCCGGAGCGTGCAAAGAGTTGGTAAGCTTTTGTCTTTCAGATGCCGGAATGCAGTGCGAAGACCTCCGGAGCACGTGAAGAGTAGGTAAGCCTTTGTCTTTCAGATGCCGGAATGCAGCGCGAGGCGTTGGTGACAGCCGATGGACCAGGTAAGAGAAGCGCTGTCACTGAAGACCGTAATGCTAACCTGTTCTTTCTTGTCTTTATAGGTGTTGCTGAAGACTGGATTCAGGATGGTAAGCCTTTTTCCCTTAGGCCCAGGATCAGATGCAGAAGACAAGATGAGCGTTCTGCTGCAGAGGATGCAGAATAACGTAAAGCAAGATTCATCCATCGGGTGTGGTTTAAATAGCCTCCTGTAGTGCTTAGGTGTCTCCTTCCACAGCCTCGCCTAGGTAAGAAAAGAGTTCCTGCTTTCCAGAAGAGTTCCATTGTTCTGAACCTAGGGAGTGGCTCCTGCCCCACCCAACAGGAAAAGTAGTCCCAAACAGAAGAGGATTAGAGGCTCAACTGGCAGGTAAGTAAGCAGCATGGTCTGCTGCAGGTAAGTCCACCCAAGCATTATGAGCCCGGCGCTTCCAGCGCTGGGACTGGGCATATTTATGAGCCTGGTGCCACTGGCGCCAGGACAGGGTCCAAAAGGTCCCAATTGGGACTGGTTGGCACTCGGAACCTGGGTTATGGGTCTGCTTCCAAGGGAGTTGGGTAAGTCCTGACCTTTTGGAAGCAGAGATCATGACACTTGCTCCAATATTACTGGTGAAAAAACCTGATAACACGATAAGGATGTGTGTAGATTTGAGGGACCTCAATAAAAACATTTGGATAGACAGGCATCCACTCCCGAATATAAGTGAATTATTGACAACTATGAAACCAGCAAAGTTTTTCAGTACCTTAGATATATCCTCGGCCTACCATCAAATTGCCTTGGAAGAAAGTTCAAAGAGTCGTACATCATTTGTCACTCCTTTGGGCGCATTAATGTTTAAAAGAATGCCTTTTGGGCTTGCTTCAGCTGCTGCAGTGTTTCAAAGTTTGATGTCACATCTGTTTGGGGGCCTTGAAGGCGTACACTGCTTCCAAGATGACATTCTGATTTCTGCCAGCACTGAAGAAGAGCATGATGCGAAACTGAGGGGGGTTTTGCAAGTGATCCAAAAAAGTGGCCTGACCCTAAAACTGGAAAAATGCAAGATCAAATGTGACAAGGTGTAATATTTGGGTCACTCAATAGACGCTAAGGGCATTAGTCCTAAGGAAGAGTTAATGAACACCATATTGGGTATTGCTGAACCGGAGAACAAAGATCAACTAAGAACTTTCCTAGGTATGATGGAATATTATTCTAAGTTTGTAGATGACTATGCCAACAGAACCAAGAATATGAGAGATCTAATGAAAAAAACTGTAAAATACGTATGTCAGATGAGTGTAGAGATGAATTTGAAAGAATAAAATCTGCCATCAACCAAGCATTGGGAATGTTTGACTGCAAAGCTAAAACGACTATTTCAGTGGACGCTCGTAAAGTTGGCTTGGGAGCGGTGCTAGAACAACTTCAAAACAAAAATATGGTGATAATTGCATTCGCATCAAGAGTGTAGAGAGGAGTGGAATTAAGCCACTCCACCATAGAAAGGGAAGCCCTAGAAGTGAAGTGGATCCTAGAACATTTTAGAAACCTGATTGGGGCTTACCTGTTCTTCTTTAAATAGACCACAAACCACTGGTGCATGTTCTCCAATCTAAAGCACCCCACCTGATATCGCTGAAGATTAGGCGGTAGATCCTGGTCATTATGCAGTATATTCTTCATGTGTGCTATTCACCAGGTTCGCAAAATCAAGTAGCTGATTGTTTTTCCAGGTTATCAACCAATCTTGGAACTGAGACTGAGTCCATGGATAGAGATATCATTGCCACTATAAACCCGGCCATTGCTAAAGACGAATGGAAAAATATGACTGATACTGATCCAGAACAGCTGGAAATTAGAAAAACCATGGCCAGTGACTGGAAAGAATGTGGACAAGGCCTTGCATATTTTGTGCAAATCAAAGAAGAACTATCTATGGATCAGGAACACATTTATAGAGGTGATCGCATAATTCCACCCGTGCAAGTTAGAGGAAAATTACTTACCCTAGCTCACGAGGGACACCTAGGAAGGAGTTTGACAAATAATAGAATAAGAAGTAGCTATTGGTGGCCAAATATGTGGAGAGAGGCAGAGGAAATTGTCAAGAATTGCACGACTTGTGCTGCAAGCGACAAATCTAAAATATTAAGGAAAACACCACTGCAACCAGTAGAGCCTCCTAAAAATGTGTGGTCCAAGTTGGCAATAGATGTCATGGGACCATTTGGGAATATTGATACAGTTGGAATATACATCATAGTACTTGTAGACTATACCTCTAAATGGGTGGAGTGGGGAGTATCTGAAGAAAGCGTCACCACTGAGCAAATCACACATTTTTTAACAGAAGTTTTCAACTGAGAAGGGGACCCCAACGAGTTAGTGTCCGACAATGGGTCCCAATTCACATCGTTAGAATTCCAAGGATTCCTCAGAGATAAAGCAATTGAACATATAACAACCTCGTTGTACAATCCGATTGCTAATGGACTCGTAGAGAGAATGAATACATTTGCAAAGAGTGTGATTTAATTAGCCATGTCCAACAACCTTCCATGGAGAGAGACACTCAAAGAAGCCCTGTGTGCCTATAGGTCAACTCCGCATTCCACCACCAATGTTGAACCCTTCACTATGATGCGTGGCAGAGTGGCATCCAATCGACTAAGACCTGCCTGGATTTTCATGGACACAGGAGAGGCAACATTGGATGTTGACCAGATATTATGAAGTGTAAAGAAGAAACAGGAGAAATGCAAGAACTATTATGGCTGCAAAAATGGGGTGAAAGAAAAGATAATTAAAGAAGGAGAGTGGGTGTGCATTAGAGAACCCAAGAAAACACTGAAAGGTGAATCCAGGTTTAGATCGCCACAGAGAGTAAAGAGCTGTCATGGCAAATCGGTCGTGTTGGGGGATGGGAGAAGATGGTCTTGTGATGATCTTGTGAGAATAGAGAAAGATTTCAATAGACCAAGCACGAGTAAGGACAAAGACATTAATCTAGGAACATCGGGTCAAGTGTACAAAGACACTTTCAGGAAATCAAGTATCAGCATAGACAATGATCCAGGGGTACCTGACCACACGAACAAGGAGTCTACGAATAATCCATGTAATGCAAGGAATGATGTTCCAAATGGAGGACTATCTAAGAGAAACCGGAGAATTATTCAGAACTTCAATAATGACTATCTTTACTACTAGCATTTAAACCCCTGCCACATTTATCCTTTTCTTTTCATATAGTCCTCAAAGGAATGTTTATTTTATCTATTTATATAAGGTTTAGAGATATGTTCATTTCACCTCTCTTCCTCCTCCCTTCTCCTCTCCCTTTCCCACCCTTCCCTTACCCATCCTTCTATTGTTCGTTTTATATAAAGAAGGGAGATGTTATGTAGTCACTGACAAGAATGTCAGTGGAATGCATGCCTACGGAATGCATACATGTAGGGAGATTCCAGTGATGGTTGAGATGGAATGTCTGTTCAGTGTTCTCCCGGCGGTGTTGTGCTCCGGGGGCCCCTCATTAAAGCTTATACTTTGAGTATATTCGTGTGCAGCAATTTACTACACATAGAATGCACCATTTCAATCGATTTATTTTATCAAAGGTAATTTATTGATTTTAGGTTACCAGCCTCTTAACATAACATTACACTTCTCAATGTCAATATCAAGTACACAGTTACAGTTGCATGAGAAGAAGAATCCAGTCAAATCATGGAAACCAAAACTTCCTCTTCCAGGCAGTTGTTTGTCTCAAAGACAGTCCCTCCGCCCACTAAGCCCCAATGGCCGCCTGACGTTTAATCCCTACCTGGCTCTACTGTTTCAAATAAATTCATCGCTCTAAGTCGTTTCAATAGATTTTCCAAATGATCTTCAAGTCAGAACCCTGAAATCTCTATTTGACTAAGTGCTCAAAGGGGCTTGAGATATTTTGTGGTAGATGTTAATGCCCTGTGAGGCTAGGGAGGTGAGCCCGCTCTGCAATACCCTTCCTAGGGCTATTGGCAAGCAGCACCTCACTGGGGGAGACTCCCCATTTGGGGACAAGTGCTCCCGTTCATGGGAAGAACTCCTTAGGGGACACACCAATGGTACACTTTTAAACCCATTCAGTAACAAGAAACATGAATAACATACAAAGATGTGTTTTTGTGACCAGGAAATAGAAGTTATCCCTTTAAGAGAAAGAATGCCTCATACTGAGACAAATGGAAACCTATTTGGAGGAATACAGATTCATCAGACAGAAAGAAAGGACTATAACTTTACACTGGGGAAGGCCCGTGACAGTACAATAAAGGAAACAGGTGGAGACTGGGAAGGAGAGGTGAGAGCCAGTGAGATTTGAGTTTGCTTGCAGGCGTGTGCTGAGGACACGCAGCACCCTTATCCAAAGTGGAACCTGGAAGAAGACTGGCATGCAGCGCCAGTCTGAGAGAGAATGGAGAGAGACTGAGAAAGACTTGAGGCATCCTTACAAGAAGCAAACATAAGTGGTGGCGAGACCAAGAAGGAACAGAGGTGAACCCATAGGTCCGTAAACAACACTGAGACCACTGACGAGCCAGCACAGAAAATACTGGCAGATGCAAAGCTGGAGAAACCATGCCTGCAAACACAGAGACTATAGGAGGCCAACCTGACAGGGAAACAGGAACGTCCCAACCAAGTAAGTGCCCTGGTGACACTATCCCGATACACCACAGGTAACGGGCAAGGCGGGAGACCCACGAGTGGGACTGAGAGAGAATGATGGAATGCTTCGACTCGTCCCAGTTCTAACTTGTTGAGATTTAATGAAAATAAAGAGAATCATAACTGGAATGCTCAAACTCATCCCAATCCAAAGTTGTTGATATTTTTTATTTTGTATTACTTGGCTTTATTGCAAGGCAATTTTTACAAGAGCATAAAATATTCAATATATTTATCCTTTTCAGCACTCTTCATGCATAGTGCTAAATAATAGTTAATGATCAAATCCTCAACACTTTCCACGAGTTAACGAGCCCGAAGATGTTATACTCATGCTCCATAGAGTCCAGTTTATTTATATGCCCGTGTTGTTTCTTGCGTTTCCAAGAGGCCGATCCACACCGATGTACTGGAAGAAGCGAACCACTGCAATCACCCATCCAGACTTATCTCAACTCATTAACATAGAAAACCATTCCTCCTCATCATAAAGGTGTAAGTTCATCCTGAATCCCTGTACAACATAGGAGGAGGTGTTTAGTTGTTTCAACTAGGTCTGGATGATTGCAGAACCTACATTTGTTGGAGCTCTATGAGTTTCTTATAGCTATTATTTCATTTGTAAGTATCAAGGTTAGACAGATCCTCAGGAAGCCATTTCATACTCCTTTGTCAGGAAATGCCCCCAAGTAAAACTTCACTTGGTTGACTTTCCCAAAATCAGACGGGAGGAGTCAGCTTAGATTTTGCTGCTTCTTCGAAAGTTTGGATCCATTCGTGCTCCAGTAATCTCCTCTTGACTTTAGTCAGGTTGGTCAATAGTTTGTCTTCTGAGCTGCATATGGTTTCTAGGAGGAGCTTGTTCTTTGCCATCAAATCCTTAAGCATTCTGGTAGTACCACCATCGATTTCTTTTTTTATTGTCTCGAAGATCAGGAGGGGCGAAGGAAGTATGACCTTTCTATATAACATTAGGCCATTCCGTGCTACTGTTGCACTCAGTGACATGAGTCTCAATTCTCACTGAATTAGTTCTGCCGGTGTCGATTGTGGCAGGGCCAGGACCTTGCGCCAGAAGCAGCCTTCTAGTTTTTGCCAAAGACTTTCTGGAATATTAGGCATAGCTTATGCACCCTAAATTAAGCCTGTTACCACCTTGATCTTGTAAAAATTAAATACGGGCAGGAGCGAGAAACAGCCATATTTTCTGTCAATGGCTTTCGTTTGGGCAATTGCTGTTTTTATCTTTGCAAGTAAACTATCCTGCATTGGAATTTATGACTGGCTGTTGTTCAAAATAAAGCCCAAATATCTGAAGCTCTTCACATTTTCCAGGGAAACTCCCTCGATATTGCATTTGAGATGTTCCGTCTTTTTTGTTGTCTTTTCAAAAGACATTTTCGTTTTCACTTTGTTCAGTTCCAAATGGTTTTCCTTTATTTAAGATAGCAGGTTGTTTAGTTGCCTCTGTAGCCCTATGGCCGTCTGATCTATTAGGATGATATCATCCGCATAGAGGAGTCTTGATAGGTTCAAATTGCCCTGAGTAGGGGGCAAGGCTCTTATCCTCTGCTCATAATCCTTGAAATCAGCTATATAGCTGTTATACAGAGCTGGTGCTAAGGGACAGCCCTGCTTGAAACCTCATGCAGTTCTAATTGGGTTTGATAGAAGCCCAGAGCTATTCAGTCTTACTTGCATTGTAGTGTCAGAGTAAAGGGCCTGTATCAGTTCAAGGATAGACCCCGGGCATTTCAGGTTGTTTAGCTTGCTTCAAAGGATGTCTCGGTTGACCTGGTCAAAAGCCTTGACCAGGTCAACGAATGCCATGAATGCACAAGGTTTACCCTCCAACACCCTGGCCTTCATGGTACTCAAGAGCATGATATTTGCACTAGTCCCCATGCCCTTAACAAAGCTGTTGATATTGGATGAAGATAGACTCATAACTGGAATGCTCATACTCGTCCCAGTCCAAAGTTGTTAAGATGGACTGACGATAAAGAGAATCATAACTGGAACACTCCTACCCGTCCCATGTATACGTTAAGAATATTAAAGGAAGAAGAGAATAATCTTTGGAATGCTCATACTCTTCCCAGTTTGAGGATATTGACATTATGTGAATGCAAATGCCCTGAGACGTTACAAAATAGGACATTTTGGGAGAGAGGGAAAACTGAAGAGCCAGTTGAGAACAAGGTTAAGAATGAAAGCCCAAACAGAGTCAAAGGCTGTGATATAAAGATTGAAAACCTAGGAAGTCAAGAGTGAAGTGTTAAGTGTCGGAGAGCATTGCTCCCTCAGGCAAAATAGAGAAACATACAAAAATAAAAAGGAAGAAGAAAGTCACAAGGATCAGAAGAGTAAACAAAAGCAAGAGGGGTTTATAGGTTTGAAGAACTCTGTATCAAAACTGTGAGACTTAACAAGAGTAGTTTTTCAGAACTACTTAACAATAACTTATTGATTTGAGTTGGGAAGAACCTGAGTCTGCAGGAGAAAGGAGTCATTCTCCTGATTTTTGTTGTTATGGTAGTGGTAGCGTCAGAGCAGTTTACTGATTCTGAGTTGGACTTTCACTGATAACAACAAGCACTGTAGCTAGTTTTGCTAGGGAGGGTTGCCTTATAGCATAGCGAAAGCTAGGCATTCTTCTTCTTTATTTAATAAATTAATCAGGGAAATGGCTAACGAGAGTCTGTGTCTTTCTTCTGACCTGCCACATCTTCTACTAAAAATATTCACCTGCTGCCACTGACCTTGAATTATTCACAATGCTGCACCCCCTATGGAATCAGAAGCTGCCTTCCGACATTGTCAGCGGATAATAATGTTACTAGCCTCGCACAATGGCGCTGGTATGTTTGGGCATCAGGGGCCATATGCCACCTCGCTTGTTTCTATGTTAGGTGAAAGATGTAAAGTCTGGAGAGAAAAAAGACTTACATATTTTACCTAGTGCAGCGCGCAGCTTGCGGCTGCGGCAGCATGATCATCATGCACATTCTGCGTGCGTGATGTCCCATTCTGGCCTGCCACTTAACTATAACGTCCCTTTAACATAGTTTTTTCACAGAATTTCAACACTTTCTATAACTGAATATTTTTCATGATGTTTCAAGATTCGATTTAAGTCATTAATAATTCCACTTTTAACATATATGAAAGAATTATAATGCTACTTTAACAAACATCTTTTATGCAATGTCTGCATATGTGTGTTACTTTGAGCAGCGCATGTTGGGGATGCAAGTCATGGTTGACTTGCCTAAGGCATGAGGCTCAACCATGAACCCGACCCCAGCAAACTACCTTCAATATCCACTGTACCTAGCCTACAGCCAGGTCAAGTGTCCACTATATTTTCATAATGGCATTATGGCTATTGTACATGGTTTGCGGGCATGGCCAGTGATCGCGATCTTTGGGATAGCCATATCGCAAGCCCCGCCAACCAATCTACAGTAGAAACTGGCAAGGGTTAGGGTTATAATGCACCTTTAACAAAGCTTTTTCTGTGAATTTCATTGCTTTTTTATAACTGAAGTTTCAGCACTGTATGTAAGTTATTCAACATTCCTCTTTAAAATATATGAAATAACTATAATGTTCCTTTAGGATATATTTTTCAGCACATATTGACGTGTATTACTGTGAGGAATTTGACCATCCGCACGGGAAGTGTGCGCCCTCCTGGCCTTTTTTTTGAAGTTTTGTAATGAAAATGAATGATGGGAGATCAACCTCAGAAAATGCGTGGGGCTAAAATGCGCACATTTTCTTCTGCTCACCGCATAACACACACATAGTCATATGTACTCCGAGGGGACACATTCTACAGACACAGTCCTCCCTGTCACATTTAGCTGGAATGTGACAGCTACGGGTACATCAAAGCATCTCGGGAAGGGGGAAGGCAGCACCATGGCCAGCCACATTAAAATATTAAAGGCTCCATGGTTCTGCCCTCTCTATTCTCTAAATTCAGCTGGTGGCAGTGCATACTGATGAGAGTTAATTGAGGCAAGCCTGTGGAAGGGGCTTGTTCACAGAACTGACAACAGGGGACAGGACACTAACACCTCTGTGATATGCAATGTGTCAACTTGAAGCTTGCTCCCACCCCGCTGTATGAAGCGCAATGAATGGCATGTCTAGGACAACTGTTTACTGCCGGGAAACCCCTTTCAGAGGGAAGAAGTTTGTAATTTGATGGAGACAGAAGTCTGTTCTCGCCACAAACTTCAAGGGAGACCTGCGCTTTGATCAAGAGTCACAAAGAGCTCAATTAATCAGAGAGACACTTCGATCCACCACAGACAGGAAGATGGGTGGGATTTAGTAGTACATGTTGTCACCCTTTACCTTTCCTGTTGCAAAGCACTCTGGTTATGACCTCAGCGCATAACAGAAGATTGTTGGTGGGGATCCAGGATTAGTTCAATAAGTTAGGCATAGCCTGCACCAATCGCTGGGGTCAATTTGGCTTTAAAACAGGGTTGAGCCCCTCTTTTGGCAGATCATCTGACGACTTCAAAAGGAGTAAGAAGGACTCATTTGGACCCTGGCTGAAGGTACAGTCTGCCTTACATCTGCCGCCAGTGAAGAAAGGCCAGTATTTCCAAAAGGGAAGTAAGATCCCTCCCCTAAACATCTCACAGGGAACAGACGGAGAAACATGACTCAGAGGACCCGTCCAGCAGCTTCTGAACCGGTACCCAGCCAGCACACAATGTGCCCTGCTAGCTTCTGCCAGTAAGCTTCCTAGGTGGGAAGTGCCTGAGAGTCTCTGAACAAAGGACAAGGCCGTTGCCTGCAAACAGTCTCCTCAGCTTTGGGTGGTCTGCCTTAAAGGATTACATAAGTCCTACGAAGAAGCTAAGAGGAGTGCCACAACAAGCATCAACCAGCGTCCATCTTTTAAGGACATTTTCGAGGCAGTTGAGCCCTCGAACCGCGACCGGCTGCACCACTGATTGTTGTCATGCTGCAGTCACTAAAGCCGTCCGAAACGCCTCAACTAGCATCCCAGGTCCGCCAACCAGCACAGAGACAACGATTCTTGCCCTAGAGCTGCCGTGTAGGCGAACCTGCAGCCGTCTGTCCAGCCTTGCTTGCCGAACTGCCTCCCCGCCTGATACCCGCAGCTGTCTCCCGTCTTGAACTTTGTCACAGGAGCTGCAAAGCGGTCCTGGAACCGACTTGATGCTGTCGAGCATCAAGATCATCTTGTGCACCAGGTACATTGTGGTTCTTTCCCCCTGGTCCTTCTCCGAAGGCCCCTAGTGAAATTTACGACCCCTTGTTCCCTTGGTTCTCAAAACCAAATACCCTTGAAAAGTTAAGACTGGTTGCTTTACCGACTACCCTCCTGTCAGTATCCAGAGTGCAGCCCTTTCCTTCGTGAAACTGTCTATTCTCTGTGTTCCTTTATAGGGTGCGTTGTATTTTGTTGTGCGCTAGAACTGTATTTTGTAGTAATAATAAAGTAGATATTTTTATACAACCTTGACTGGACAGTCCCTTTTATCATTGGGTAATAATTGTATTTTTGCTGCATTGTAACTAACCAACGATCCCCGATGTTTCAGAGAAAAGCCTTCTGTTCCGTCAATGTTACCATAAATTGGACAAGGAAGTTTATAATATATTTGTGTTCCAATCTGTTCAGATCTCTGCTGGTGTACTAGAGGTGTGGGGCTGATATTCATCTGTGGACCACTGGTGTC
The DNA here is from genome assembly GCF_040938575.1 of Ambystoma mexicanum. Lineage (NCBI taxonomy): Eukaryota > Metazoa > Chordata > Amphibia > Caudata > Ambystomatidae > Ambystoma > Ambystoma mexicanum. The sequence continues at coordinate 373,036,463 of NC_090926.1, read as the reverse complement.
CCGGAAGTTGATTTGTTACAGTTACTTTGAGCAGCACATGCTGTCTCTGCAAGTTATGTCTGAAATGACTGGGGCATGAGGTCTGCCATGCCACAGGCCTTACCAAGCCACCCACAACAGCCACTATACCTGTTCCAACCTGGTGCAGTGACCACTGGCCACAGCTTGTTACCATGTCCAGTGGCCACAAACCCTGAGGCATAAAAATTATAAATGTTGCCTGCCACTCAAAGCAACCAACAGTAGAGAAAGGACCTGGATTGCATCCTGGCCCATTGGCCACTTTACCCCAATTGTGAGACTTTGGGCCACAGTCCACGACTGGTGGCCATGGCTACTGGCCGCACTCTCTGGGCCATGAGATTCAGCAATGCTGCCTTCCTCATAAATCAACCCACAGTAAACATTGGCTATGGCCTATAGACTGTCCCAGTGGCCACTATACCCCAATAATGGGAGCATGGCTTGCACCCATGGCCAGTGGCCGCAGTCCCTGTGCATGGGTCTCAGCCATTTTCCAGTTCCCGCTAAGCATCTCAGAGTAGACCTTGGGCATTACTGCAGGCCAGGCCCAGTTCCAACTTTAACTCCACAACCGGTACTTGGCACAGTGGCTGGATTGTCCAGGGGATGGCATGTACCAAAGTTATATCTCTATGTTTTGTACCTACAGTTTTACATTTTTGAAAAAATAAAGCACTGGATGGATCAGAATCAAAGTTGCAAAATCACATTTTCGGGACAAGGTGCCTCTACTTGTGCAAGTTTGGTGCAAATCCATATGACAGTTTGGACTGTAGCTGCAAGCATTGTTTTTCCTGATTCAAGTCTATCTGGATTATGGACCTTTTGGGACCCTCAACAACCTTGCCATGTTTGACAAAACCACAGCAACCTTTCCAAATAAATTCTGAGTTGGGTCTATATATCTTGTTTGCTAGGTTTTGTGAAGATTCATCGAATAGTGATATAGTTATACGCTGCCCAAAAAGGCTCATCCCGTTGGTAAGCTAATTTACCCATAATTCCATGTCCTAGAACATTTGTCAAGTCTGTGAACATCACAGCAATGTCTCTGAACATCTGAGATGTGTGTGCACTTCTGAGATGAAAAAACACACAATGTCTGCCCTTTTCTAGATATATTCAATCCCACCCTCATCCCCTTCAGCTCCCCAGAGGTTGTTTCATTCATAAGACAAGTGTAATGTTGTGATTTTTAATATTTTTTACCACAATGTTCGCAGACTACGGGTGCATTTTGCGAATCGAACATGGCAGCTGTTTAAGAAGTTTGACGCACCTCACGTTTTTAAATTAACCAATCAGCACCTTTACCCGATGTCTGCAAATGTCATGCGGCTCTCTGATTCCTCCCGAGGCGACCTCAGACACCAAATCAGAGATATCACCATTTTTTTGTACCTAATTTTTGGGCATTTTTAAAAAATCTGCTTGACTGATTTGCACCAAATTTGCAAAAACATGCTTTTGCGACCAGGCCGCTGCTCATCATGCAGGTTTGGTGCAAATCAGTTCAGCGGTGCGGGCTCCGGCTGTAGCCGCAAGCCAAATTTTCGACCATTCAAGTCGGTCCAGATTTGGGGTGGTTTGGGTCCCCCCACAACGTTGCGCTCTCCCTTGACAAAACCACATGAAACTTTGCAGAAAAATACTGTCGGTTCTATAAGTTTTTGAAACCAACGCCTACTCCCGTTCCCCTGCTGCCATATTTCTCTGTGGAATACGGAAAAAATCTACCAGAGCAAGGAAGTAGCAAGTGAAAGCATACCCTACATGAGGAGGAAATGCGGGTTCAGTCATTGCAGGGCGATACACTAGAAGTGATTCTCAGTCATTGCAGGAGAGGGGCAATGTCAGATCCTGCAGGAGTGGCGAGGGAGTGGAATGCATATACCGTGCATTTTTACAGAAACAACTTCTTTCATGTGCAATAAAACCAGAGTCGAATTTCCACCTTGTTAAGCTCAGTGCATTCCAGGAACAAGTAGTCTTGAGGCCCGGTGGCCTGAAGCCCAGGAGGGCCAGCTCCGCGTGCATTCCAGGAACATCAGCCATCCCTGGTGGCGGGAACGCGCGTGCGCACTGAAGAAACGCCCCCCCCCCCCCCCCCCCCGCTTTCCTGCTCCTCGAAAGAGGTAACGATCGGCACCTGTTGCTAAGAGTAGCTAACAGGCAAGCCCATTAAACCGGCTGCATTATTAAAGGGCTGTGGCACAGGGGAATGCTACTGGAGGTCGCGTGCGCCTGCTCTCTGCGTTGCCGCTCCAGTTCATCCATGGCTAATGTTTGTGCCTGGGGGGCGTGTGGAAGCTCGTGAAGCGATGGGGCTGCGCTTGCTCGAAGAGTCTGAAGCTGCCCCGTGAAACAGTCAGTGGCCAGACATACTATGAACATTAGCTTTACACGGCTATATGTATCTCTTTCTCTCTCTCTCTCTCTGTCTCTTCCCTTTCTCTCTCTATCATCTCTGTCTCTCTCTATGTGTGGAAGTCGCAGTGTCAGGCGTGCGTTTACTAGTTTACTAGAGCCAGTGCAGCCGTTGCTGATAACAGCGTGACCAGAGGAAAACACAGATATCGTGAAGGCGGGTGCTGCTTTTTTAATAGCTAAAAGTAAAATGAGATGATCTTTGACAGATGCAGCCAGTTGGAACCGGCCTGATTTTTGGGAACAGGCTTTGTCACAGCGTGCATCCTGCAGGAATGTCTCCATCACCCTAACCACCCATTGTCGCTATGAGACAATCTGAGAAAGATGAGGGTCGGTTGTGTGGATGACACTCGGATTCTGAGAGACTGTGTAAGGGAATATAGGGTCAAACTGCGGGGTCTATAATTGTTTTTGTTATTTTCAATTTTTGTCAATTATGAGTGTTTGTGCACACTATAACAAATGTGCTGGTTCAGCAGCACTACCGCCAAATCACTGGCCAGCACGCACTATTGAACATTGCTTTTTTGTGCACACGGAAGAACCAGATCATTAGTTTTAATCTGAGCACAGCCCTTTCCAAGAGGGAAGAGACAGTGGTGGGTATTCTCCAAAAAAGAAGCTATTTAAAAGAATATAACATTTAATTGCAATAACATTGTAAACTGTCTCTTTCAAACTTTGACCATGTTCATTTCTAATAGTCTCTTTCAGTATATATTGTAGCCATAATAACATAATAACACTTGTCTTACTTTGCAAAACATATAATCAAAATATAGACTAGCCATATGCATGAGTTTCTGATAGAAGATTATCATTTCAAGATGGAGAGTCTGGTACACTACTAGGTACTCTTTAGAAATATCCCTATCAAATAGCACCATTAAGGGGCCATGACTACTTTGCATAAAATCGGAGAGCATTTGAAGAATATTAGAATGACTACATATCTTTATATTTTACAATATATCAGTGCTAAAATGGTTGCACGCTTGAATCACTAAGCACATAATTCATACTGGGCTCGGTGATCATTGCATTTTTTCCAACACTCACCCGTTTGCAACTATAAAGCATATACAATCATTCGGACAGCCTGAGTATTTGGATGTGCAGGTAAAATGGTTGTAAAAAACAAGGGTGGTCCCGGGAGTCCCTCTGCCGTACATTAGTCCCAGTTATGAGAGACTTACCCAGAGTCTTTAGCTCATTATCTTTGACAGAGGGGAAATGTCTAAAACATATCAGTCTTTGTCTTGCCCTACGGCAGTCCAGCACCGAAATGCTAAGCAATTCTCCTCTGAACAAGAGCACCAACAGCAGCCCCAGACACGTGTTTCGGTCTGGTTGGACCTCATCAGTAGGGTGGAGCTTTGCCTCCCTAAGAATCATGAGCAAGGGGTCCATGTCTGGATTGCCCTAGTAATTTAGGGTGAGACCCAAAGTTATTTAAATATGCAAAAAACAAGGGGGGGGGGGTCCTGGGAGTCCCTCTGCTGGACATTAGTCCTGGTTAGGAGAGACTTACCCAGAGTCTTTAGCTCACTATCTTTCCCAGAGGAGAAATATCTAAAACATATCAGTCTTTGTCCTGCCCAGGGGCAGTCCAGCACTGGAATGCTAGGCAATTCTCCTCTGAACAAGAGTACCAACAGCAACCCCAGACACGTGTTTCAGTCTGGTTGGACCTCATCAGTAGGGTGGAGCTTTGCCTCCCTAAGAATCATGAGCAAGGGGTCCATGGCTGGATTCCCCTAGTAACTTAGGGTGAGACCCAAAGTTACTTAAATATGCAAAAAACAAGGGGGGTCCTGGGAGTCCCTCTGCCAGACGTAAGTCCCGGTTATGAGAGACTTACCCGGAGTCTTTAGCTCACTATCTTTCACAGAGTAGAAATATCTAAAACATATCAGTCTTTGTGCTGCCCTAGGGCAGTGTAGCACTGAAATGCTAACCAAATCTCCTCTGAACAAGAGTACCAACAACCCCAGACACCTGTTTCAGTCTGGTTGGGCCTCACCAATAGGGTGGAGTGGTGCATCTCTAAGAAAAGTGAGCAAGGACTGCACATCTGGATTGCCCTAGTAATTTAGGGTGAGACCCAAAGTTAAATATACAAAAAACAAGGGGTGGGGGGTCCTGGGAGTACCTCTGCTGGATATTAGTAAAATGGTTGTGACATTACTCTTTTAGTGTCTGGGGGATGACAGAGCGGCATTTGATCCAGAATTTTACAAGAGGAGAGTCTCAGAGTTGACTGTCGTGACCGTCTGCTCTTTTCTGATTTTACCTGACACACAAATCCACCCAGCCACCATGATCTGCATTTTCCTTGCTCTCTCTGCACTGTTGCTCACGTCTGCCTCCTAGGGCTTTGTGTAGGTCTAGCAAAGGGGGGCTTTTCCCTGGTAGCAAGGACATGATGTTATGCTACGCTTCAAATGACCGTTTCTTGTTTTTTTCCTGTGGAATCACTAGAAATGTGTATGCATGGTCTTAAGAGATAAAGTAGCAAAACGAACAAAGACAACAGCAGTTATGCTTGACCTACACAGCAATAAATAACAGGTGTATAGGCTGCCTACCTAATCCATGGCAGAGCGGCTGGGTAGCGGGTTTGGGGCAGGAGAAACATGGTGGAAGAGGATGCCCACAATGCCAAAGATGACCATCAAATGCCAGTGATTTCCATCAACTGCACAGGCACGTTTACTAATTGCCATGAAATGCACACCTACTTGACCCAGGGCCAAGTATTACCATAGAACGTCCAGAAACTTCCCCCATTACCAAGGATGGATATCAAACGCCTGACATATAGCAAAGAATTGGCATGAACTGCCCAGGTACTTGTGTCACTATAGAATATTGGCATTCAATGCCCAGGTACTTGGTCATGGTCAGGGATTACCATCAAACAGAAAAAGGTTTGTCCCATTGCCGAATCTGAAAGGAGGGGGAAGGGGGTTGTGTGAAATGTAAATCGCCCTTGAAAATGCGGTCACCCAGAGAACTGCATATGCCCTGGTCTTGTTGGGGGCCCACTGAGTCGTCAGGGTCCCCCTACACTGCAAGGACTGCATAGGTGTCCATTATTCCCCTGCTGCCAAAGTTTGGCAACAGTTTCCTAGATCTTATCCCATTTCCAATGATTGCCATCAACTGCCCGGCTACTGTCCTCGCTACCATGGACTGCTTACAGCTTCCCAGGCGCATGGCCGTACACCAGGGGCCCAGGTACACCTTACTGCCATCACTTCCTTTTGCCCCATCCAGGCCCATAACCTGGCTCCTCTTCTCTCTAAAGTCTGTGCACGGGAGATGAGCGAAGTGATGATGCGCTCTTCTCTTGCGTGCAAACCGCCAACACACTCTTCTCCCATGCACTGCTAGATGAGCTGGACGCAGGAGAGGAATGCGGCACATCTGTGCTCTCCCAACTCTGCCTGACCCTCCTTTCCCACTGCCCGTGGCAGCATGAGTGTGTGGGGGAGTTGGGCTGTAGTAGAGTTCTTATTTCTCCCACTTTCCATGTCTTCAGAGGATGTGGACAGGGGTAGAAAACGCCCTGCAGACATCGCGTCCTTGCTATGGGAGGCGCCAAGGCGGTTCCTGTAACTGCTGTTTGCCGTGACCGAATAGAAAGAGAAGGCAGACCGCAAGCCTGTCCAACTGTAATGCAAAACCTGCGGGGACATGAATGTGGCAGCTGCTGACCCGCAAGCACAACAACCATGTGTGCACCATCCAATGGCTGCCACCAAAAGCCCAACCTTTTTCCTATGAGAACATGGGGAAATAAAATAGGTTACCAAACAAAAGAGGCCCAGGGTGCAGAGGCCTACTGGGAAATCTCCAGAGTTCCCTATAGGCCAGTCCACCCCTGGCTTCCACGGATGGCGCCTCCCTTTGGGTGGTGCTGATATCCCCATTAAAAGGAGCCTCAGACAGTAACTGAGGGGTAAAGATGTATGTTTGGAATGGTTTGTTTATATGAATGTTTAAGGCATAGCAAAATAGACATTCATTAACAGCCTATGAATATTGTGACTATCTTTGAAATCCATTGCTGTCACCTGAAGTACAAAACGCTGTTGGTTGCAATTGGTTGCTTGCCTACTATCTCACACACTTCAGCACGAATGTTCTTTGCAAACAACCACTTATCTCATGTTTTTTTTTTTAGAAAGCACTCCGTCTGTCACTCACATGATCCTATGGTGCTGTGGAAGGTCTCAAGAGATAGCTGATGAACCTGACTCTGGTGGAATGCCATAGTTTAAGTCTGTGGGGTCGGTGTGTGGGATATTTTTACCCATGCATCCAAGCCCTACAATAAAACTGTGCAGTACTGGCATGGAAAACATCATGATGGCCAGAACTCCCCAGAGAGGCACAGGGAAAACATGAAGAATAGGCTGCCACTCATCTTTGCCTATGTTGTGAGCAAATGTTAGGTATGTTAAAGTATAAAATGTATATGTCTGCCACACCATTAGTAGTGATGGAAAAATGTCTACGAATAGGTATTGTCGCTTTTCCTTTGTCATCCTAGGAGAAAGAAAACCTGGAGACTGACCAAGGAGGACGACCGGGGACCGGGAGCAGAGACCCAAGGGGCCCGTGGTACCGCCCAATATTGCCATCAGGACCGGCTAGGAGAACCATCGATCTAACCGGATGGGGGAAACGATGCTGAACTGTGCCATCTACCGGAAGAAGATGAGGAGAACATCCCAGATCTTGCGAGTTCCATCTGAGAAAGGACAGAATGGCCATCGCAAGAGGGGGGGCTTGTGGGATGTTTTTACCCATGCATCCAAGCCCTACAATAAAACTGTGCAGTACTGGCATGGAAAACCTCATGATGGCCAGAACTCCCCAGAGAGGCACAGGGAAAACATGAAGAATAGGCTGCCACCCATTTTTGCCTATGTTGTGAGCACAGGAGGGCACTGCCTAAAACCACCACTGGGCTACACACACAGTAGCCTGAAACCATTGGGAATGGCAATGCTGATTGCCAAAAAAGCAACTCAGAACTGTGGGGAATTAATTTTCTTAATCTCAAAAATGGTTGCATTACCAGTACTCACCACTATCAGAAAGCCGGCGTTTTAAAACCACCAGACTTTTGTGTAAAACTGCGCAAATGAAACAAAACCAGACCAAGGAAAGACTTGCTAAGAGGTGGAAGAATGTAAAACCATATTCTGAAATGACTTGAAGGAAGTAATTATTTAATGTATAGGTACAAATTGTCAGTTTGAGTTGAATGTAGAAAACTGGGAACAAAAAGTGACATTTAGCTGAAACCTGGCTTAGTGAAACTGGATTCTGCCTGACAACTACCCCCAACAGGAGAACTGCTACTTCAGAAGCTAATCATCCTTCTGTGACAATTGGGACTTCAAAAGACTGTGGGTTAATTAGAAATCTAATCACCTGCTGTTCCCAGAGACAATGTGATTTGATTAACAGGCCAAAAGGCTGGGAAACCTTCTCACCTCAGAAAGCCCAGGATATCACATGGTCATGCTGACCAAATGCAAAGTGGCCCCCTGGTCTGTTGACCTCAGCTTGCTGGAGCCCACACAAAAGATTTTTTCCCTTGAATAGGATATGGTGATTTTGACTGTTTCCTGTCAACAAAGATCTGCCAGCCAGGAGAGACATGTGATCACTGTCATCCCCAAAATTTGGGGGCGGACTCAAACACTGCAATACTTTGAATTGAAAGCAAATATATATTTTACAGAAACGCTGATAACTCTTGGTAACCAGATGACAGAAATGTGAAATTTGGGGATCCTTAAAATAAAAAACTTTGCCCACAATTCAAGCCCAAACTCCAATTTGTGTGATGTTCTGGGGCAAAACCCCGCTATTTATTGATACTACAGACTCTGTGTTTAAGCTAGAGACATGGGAATTTACTGGAGTATGTATGGACAGGCCGTGTATATGTGTATACTTTTTAATGAAAAACCAATGTTGCATAAGCCACTAAAATGGAAAATAATTTGCCATTTCTTTACCCAATCTCCTAGAAACGCCAGAGTAGGAACAGTGCCTACCTCATGTGATATATGATGGGTGTAGGTGATGTAAAAACAACTGTGTATTTGGGAAAATATGTATTTGGATCAAATATAGATTTGTGTGTAAAGATGACAGGGGAGGGCCCTCTGGCCATAAAATCTACCTCATCACTCTGACTCACAACTCAGTTCCCCCAATCATGGTAGAGGGGAGAATTGGGCCAATGACAAGTAGAGAGGGGCAGGCTTAGCTAGGCCCCAGCACACACCCATTTTCAAAACACATAAAAAGAGACTGCTGGGACAGGTAGAGACATTCAATTCCATTTGCTGCGGAGCATGCTGACCGACGACTTCACATAACGAGATCCAACACTTAGACTTCCAAGCTAAACAGAGACTACAGAACTTTGAACCAAGAAGGCCCACTGCAAGCAAAAGTATTTGTCAGCAGGCCTCAAAATCATTTGCAAACTATTCCACAGCCGGGCGAGCTGTCTGTATTCTTTTGCCAAGAACTCTTGCCAGTACCCAGAAAGCAGTGTTACATCCAGAATCCACTTGATCCGGACCGGAAAGCAGAGCAGTATCCAGAACCAGAGGCCGCTGAATCCAGAGAGGCTAGACCCGCAGAGCAGAGCTGACCCAGATCGCTGTGAGCAGAACCGGTGCCTGATTGACCCGCCGAGCAGACAGAACCGCAGCCGGACGTGTTGACCAGATCCGTGACGAGGCCTAGTTCAAATTTATATTGTGAGTACCTAGTAGAACTGTGCAGAACCAATCTCTTAGTTAAAATAATCTAATCCAAACTATTTTAACCTAACTAGAACTGCCTCCTAGAAATCGTGTCATCTGTCATTTTTAAAGCTGCACAACTGTCACCTGTCAATTCTACAGCTGCAAGCTGTCACCTGTCATTTTGAGTTTACTTTAAATCCGAAAAACTACCTTTATTTAATCGTCCGTATCTCTGGAACCGTTTGGGCTAGGAACGAAATTTAACTTTCATCTGAAAGCTTAGAATCTAAGCTTTCCAACAAGCTTAGAACCGACTTATACTTTTACCGGAATCACGATTCACGCACTTGCAAAATTTACCGCGATTTGCGATTTTGGCTCAATTTCTCCACTTGTCAAAATGGCAGCTCCATTCTTTCTTTTGTTAAAATCCGTTGCAACTCGGTAATAACTCATAGAGCATTGCTAAAGTGAGCCTGAACTAATACCAACACGCATCTCCCACTCACCCTGAATCTCTAGAGGGAATTAAAATCAGTTGGCACATTTTCCCATCCATTGCCATCACATTTAAAAAGCATTTTGGGCGTGTGTTTCAAACTCCTACTTGTTTCCTCTAAGCTTGCTGGGGGGGAAATGAATTTCGTATTGTATTTGATTGCATTCCTGAGAACTGTGTGCTCCTCTTTCCATCTCCTTCCATTTCTTACATTGCATAGGGGAGGGGGTGAATTGCCAGAGAAAAGTGATTATCTTATCTTTTGCTAAAATCATATCAAGTATTTCTGTACTGCATTTTATTCCTCATTGCTTTTCCCTTGAAATCATAAAAGTATTTTTGCTACTTTATCCATCCTATACTAACTCCTCATTGATTGTAAAGAAGTGTGCTAGTGCCAGATTACCCATTGTTGATCAACATCACATGTCCAAGTGTACTATCAGATATTAATTTATTATAAAGTGTGATATATATATATTGTTTAAATTCTCCAATAAACCTTTTAATTTGCAAAACAAACCTACTTCTTGGCTCAGTGGGGTCAGGGGGATTCTAAGAGGGGGGGTGTTATACAAGGGTGGTCATCCAGAGTACTGAACTAGACATAAAAATACATTAATAAGGGTTTTCCTCAGCATCCCAGACTAGGCATTGACTTGGCTGTAGTGTTGATTGAATATCGCTTACAAAATTGGGGGCTCGGAGCCGGGATATTCTGGGTTAGATTTACCATTTGTGCAGATTAATACAGTGTGCCAACTGACCAGATACACATATCCGGTTAGATCACCACGCTGTTTTACACTGTGAAACCACCCCTCAAAGGAACGCTCTAAGGAAACGGTCTGTTTTGCAAAATAAAATACAAACTTCTGTAAGTCAAGAAGGAACTCAAATTCCAGAATGACGACCTTGGTAGATATGAAAATAGCCAGAGAGCACTTCTTACATAAGCTATTTGTAAGAGGTGAGTGGACTCATCAGGACCAAACGGTCTGGCTGCAGGCAATCGCGCAACAGGTCACTGAAACAGGGTCAGATCCATGGAGAGATCAGGGTCCATTACATGCGGCCCTGAGTGAATTATACATGGCTCCTAAAGTCAAAGATGAACACGACAAGATGGTTAGGATAGCGGAATATTTGTATCTATATATGGGAGCCATGCAGGACAAATGTGCGGAAGGCCAAGATCTGGCAAGTAGGCAACAGCTGACGTTAGAAAAGGCCCAATCTGACCTGGTCTCTTCTGAGCAGAGGCTGCAGAGGAGCCAGGAGTCAGAAAATGATAGTAGGCAGTATATCATTAAAATAAAAGAGGACATGGATAGACTGCAACAGGAGAAGGCTGACCTGGATACCAGATTTCTGGCCTTGCAGAAGGAGTACCAAGAAGGCTTGGACTCCCTTCTGCAGAGCCAGAAAAAGCTGGAGCAACAACTGGACTTCAACAGGGCATGCACAGAGCAGGTAGCCACCCTGCAAATTCGATTAGACAGAGAGAAAGAGGAAAGCAATAAATTGATTCTGAAAGACCTGGATACCCAGGCAGAGTTTGATCAGGAGCGCCAGAAAGCTGGTGCCTTCCAAAGGCAAAGAGACGACCTGGCGGCACAGATGCAGGCTCTTAGTCAGGAAAGGGATACCTTAGGCCAGGAAGTCTGCCACTTAAAAAGGAAAATGGAAGAAAATCACCTGGCCCTCCAGGGACTGGGTGACCTCCAAAAAGAACACCAGAACTTGTTAGAGCACACCAGGAGGGTGGAGGATGCTCTGGTAAGAAAGGAGCAGGCCAATAGGGACACAGCTCAGGAGTTAACCCTCCTGCAGCAGAGACTGGCCCAGTACTCCAGGACCAATCAGGAGGCACAGAGAGAAAATGAGGCTCTCTGTCAGCACAATTATAGGCTCCAGCAACAGGTAGCGATGCAGGAGAGACTGATAGTCTAGTAAGGCCTTAACTGAGGAACTGAAAGCGCAGGCTCTTGCATTGCAACAGGAAGCAGGGGCGGATAGAGATGAGGTTCGCCGGGAAAGAGAAACTCCTGAGCATGACCTCAGGAGCCCTAGTACCAGAGGCCTTCATCTCTCCCAGACCCTGGACTCTGCCACCCCCATGTCCCCTCGCGCACATGAGCCCAGGGCCACGGGGATGGCAGATTACTATCCAGCTAGAAGTATGGGGCTCATAGGCCAGTACTTCCCAGGAATGGATGGGCGGGTATCCGGGTATGGGCACCCAAGCACAGTGCAATTTAGTGGGGAACCCCAGGAGAGTAGGCCCATTAAGGGCATCCTGAAAACCTCTGCCCAGTTAGGTCAGGGGGGATACGCAGCAAATCCTGGTAACAAGGAGGGATCTGAAGACTCCTCTGAGTGTCACAGGACACAGGAGACCAGGTCCCCACATTCTGCCAGCCATTCCCAGGCTCGCAGAATCCCGGAAAACCTGGAAGATCAGACGGGCACCTCTGGGAGCAGCGCTTCTGAGTCAGAGGATGAATGGACCAGGGTTACCCGAACCAAAAAGGCCAATAAGGCAAAAAGGGCCTTGCTTAAGGACCCATTGAAACAAATAAAGGCAATAAGGAGTGTCATCACGCCTTATCATAAGAACGCCAAGTATTCTATTTGGTAACACTTGGAGCTCTATGAGCAAATGATGGAGACTTTCCATTTGAAGGACATCCAAAGCTGTATTCAATATGTAAAGTGGACCTTCTCACCAGAATACTCCAGTTTCTTTGCGGGGCTGGAGGATCAAAACCATTCAAGGTGGTCCACATACAGGGCGGCCATCTTGAAACATTTTTCTGTGCACAGAAATCCTCAAGAGGCTCGCAAGGCAGCCTACAATTTGCAATGTGGGGAGGATCAGGCCCCACAAGAGTTTGTGCAAGAATTAAAGCGTGCATTTGCGCAGAAGGGTGGGCACGGATAGCAGAGAATTTATCAATACGTTTTTCCATGCCTTACCCAAATACATAATGACCCAGCTCGTGAGAGATTTTCATGAGAAAAGATCTTTAGACTGGGTCATTGAACAGGCTACCCGGAGCTATGAGGTGCAGAAGCCCATCGAAAATAAAAATAACGCGCCGAAAACCCCCAAAACCAACAGAACCCCTGCTGCTGCCAAGGTGGCAGAGGTAAAGGTTGCCCCCGTTTTAGATTTGGAGATGGGGGGGCCTAAAAACCTGCCTGCACCAAATAATTCACAGCCCAGAAGGCCCTCGGGCCAGTCACAGACAGGGAGTCGAGGAGGTAGTCCCACAAATGGGGTCCCCTGCTCCCCTGACTATGTAAGTCCCCGCTACAAGGGAAACCAACCAATCCTGGGTTATGTGTGGACACCTCCAGCCCAAGGGGGGGATCCAGCCAAGCACCTGACCCGGGGAACTTCCCTCCTAACTTCCTCCAGAAGGGCAGAAATTCTCCAAATCCTGGGCAGAACTTTTTCCCCAGGTATCCGCCCAATTTCCAGCCCCAAAATCATCCATCCTTCTTTCCCCAATTCCCTGAGCCCAGACAACCTAATCCGGGAGAGGGGAGGCCAAGGGTGGAGGGGTACCAAAATCTTCCCAACCAGGGGTACTACCAGAGAAGGGATAGCTACTCTTCCCGGGATCAGCCCAGGGGAGAAAATAGAGCCCCGTATCAGCCTGAGCGGTTTTCACAACTTGAGCGCCAGGTCCAAAATATGGCACGAGATCTGGGTCACATACTAAGGGCTCAACAGAACCCTCAGATGAGCATGCCACCGCAGAATGCCCCAAACTCTGGACCGGGTGCTCCAGACAATGACGGGGGCAGCACCCCGATAACCCACCGGTTCCCAGGGAGGAGGCACAAGAGGAAGGGGGGTGTAAAGCCTTGGAGGAAGCCTCCTTCCCAACTTGTAAACATCCCCTGGAAAACCAGGAACCGGAAACAAAATCTCCTACCCCTGAAAGTCTGCCACCCAAGGAGTAGAGAGGAGGTAGGAGAACCAAAGGACCCAAACAGACCCACTTTGTGGAGGAGGTGCAGGTCTTCCAATTTGAGGGAGAGGGATCCTCAGAAGATCCTGGGAAAAGGATCTTCTCCTTCAGAGATGGGGGAACTCCTCCCAAGGAAAAATGGGTCCCAAGGGATTCCAATCCAGACTGGGGAGATGTGGAGACTGAGCTACCGCTGCCCATCATCTCATCCCAGAACCGACAATACCAAAATCCCCTGGTTGAAACCCATCCTGGTGACTGCCTCCAAAAAGGGGAGGGCGGCCCAGAACCGGAACCAGGGGAACCCACAATGGCTCTGATCGCCAGTTGCCAACTTTTTCTTTCAGATTCCCAAGGCTCTCCACAGAATTCTGCCCAAATCTCTTCGCTAGCAATGTCCAAAACCAGATAGTTAGCCCACCAGTTGTCCAAAAATGTGCATTATCTGTGCCCCCTTGAGGAGAAGGAGGGAAGATGCTATGCCCCGGTACAAGTACAGGGGCAGGGTACAATTTTTGCACTGGTGGACACTGGATCCCAAGCTACCCTTCTGTCCAAAAGGGCCTTTGAGGAACTAAATGCAGGAAGGGGGGAGAATTACCGAATTCCTCTCACCTCTCTTCCTGGACAACTGCAGATCTTTGACGGGAAGGAAATTCCCGTTGAGGGGACTGCAGACTTGGACATTAAAATTGGGCGACACAAGGTGAAACACCCGGTCATAGTAGTGACTCCAGAGGGCACCCCTAGGGAATGACCTCCTGAGAAGGTTGTCACCCCTAATAGATTGCGTAAACAAGGTCCTCTGGACCCAGACTAGTCGACCAATAAAATTAAAACAGAGTGTCAACCATGTTAGTTTAAATGGCACCTGCCACAATGTTGAACAAAAATCTGACCAAGTAAAATTTCACTTCCAGAACAACCAAATTCCAGATTGACAGTAATAGCAGTAGGACAACAGACTGGTGATGGGGGGTCCTCTCTATTTCTGAAAATCAACCTTCCTTCCAGTTTAAGGTGGTATTTCACACTGGAAGGAAAAACTCTGAATTTCTTCACCAATCCACAATCAGACACTCCCACTCCTATAGTCCAGAAAGATGTGAAATCAGCTCAGAGCCTGGCTGATATTCAGCAAATTGGAGATCAGTTGTTCAACCCTGTTCAGTTAAATTATGGGAAGGACTCTGTTCTCGCTTGAGTGTGTGTGAACAACGGTAAGAGCTTCATCAGCGAAGCCATGTGCCGCCAACTCCCAAAAGATCCAGCCATTCCCACATTCAAACTGATAGACAAATGGGAAATGGACCTGGAAGCACCTAATTCCAAACATCTCCTGCCAAGCAGGTGTATGCTCAAAATCTCCATTGGCAACAAGAGCATAGTCCATAATTGTTGGGTCGTGCGAGACGTCACTGCCGCCTTTTACTTAGGCAGTGACATTCTCAATCGCTTTGCCATTAGTTTGGACCTAACAAACTTCAAAGCTTGGTCCCAATTAGCGGATAATCCCATGGGCTTTGATGATTCAGAAAAAGCATTTAGTTCAGCTCAATTGCTACCTTATGCAGTTGAAATTCAGATTAAAGAGGAAGTCACCATCCCAGAAAGGACCCGACAATTCTCTCTGGGAGTGAAAGCTAAAAGAGGACAAAAATTGAAAAACCCTGATGCTTTTATTCATCTAAATTCTTCTCTCTAACAGCAAGGGTTAGGGGTAAACCCAACACCATTAGTCAACATAGAACATGACACCATTCCAATAGAGGTGGATAACAGCGACTTAAAGAGTATTACTCTAGCCGCAGGCACCATTATTGGAATGGCGATTGATGACCGACATTTCTCCATTGATTTAGGAAATGAACTGTTAGGACCAATCCCCAAGGACTGTTTTGACAGTGACAGTGATGACAATACAACACCAGACAGGATTTTCACCCGGCATGGGGGGAACTTCCTGGTGTACACTTCTTGCCCTTATGGTAAGGAAGATGTGACTTGTGACTTCAGGAGGGATGAGGTGATTTTCCAGGTCCACGAGGGCTGCCTTTCCCACCTGAATCCTCCAGTCCAAATCAGCACTCTGACCAGGGACTTCTCCACCCAGCTGGAGGAGGCCGCTGAGATAGCCAAACCAGAAGTCTTTCCCGGCTTCAGGCAGATGGTGGAAGAGAGGGTCAACCTAGCTGACGCCTGCGTGACTCTGGAACAGAAGCAAAAGTTGAAACAAGTTTTCTTGGATTTCCAAGATCTCTTTGCGGTAGGCTCATATGACTGTGGTCGCACCGACATCCACACCACAACAATTCCCACAGACCCTGGAATGACTCCAGTGTTTGTGAAGCAATATCGCTTGCCTCTCGCATCCATGGAGTCCCTTACTGAAATAATTAAGAACCTTGAGTCCCGGGGAATAATCCGTCCAGTCCACAGCACTTTCAATAATCCGGTGCTGGGAATATTGAAGCCAAATGGCCAGTGGAGACTCTGCGCCGACCTTAGGGAGCTCAACAAACGGGTCCATACTTCCCGATGGCCTCTGCCCTACATTGACCAAGGGCTGGCCCAGATTGAGGGGTCACAGGTATTCTCAGCAATAGACCTGACCAATGGATACTGGACCGTGCCTGTCAGTAGGGAGGACCAATACAAACTGGCTTTTACCTTTGGGGGCCAGCAGTACACATGGACCCGGACTCCCTTCGGATACCTCAACTCCGGCAATGAATTCAACATTTTCCTACATAAGGCCATGCCCGACCTGGGTGCGAGGGGTAACCTGGCTTATGTAGATGATGTCCTCATCAAAAGTTCATCTGTGGAGGAACACATAGCGGATATCCGTTATGTTCTGACATAGTTGAGGGCCGCCGGAGCAAAACTTTCCTTTCAGAAAGCACAGTGGTATAGAACCTGTGTTAATTTCTTGGGGCATGAGATTACTCCTCAGGGTCTCTGTCCCCAAGAAAAGAAAGTGGAAGCACTCCAGAAACTGAAGGACCCCACAACTCTGCGGGAACTAAGGAGCCTCCTTGGACTGACTAATTACAGCAGAAAGTTCATTGAAGGCTACGCAGAGATCACTAGACCCCTGATTCATCTCTTGAAGGGGGGGTCAAGTGGGAATGGGGTCCAGAACAATCCGAGGCAGTAAGACAACTCAAAAGAAGCCTCTCACAAGCGCCTTGCCTAGCTTACCCTGTCAGAAACAAGGAGTTCTTCCTGGAGACGGGGTTCTTTAATACGTGCTTGACGGCAGTATTATACCAAAAGCATGACAAGGTCAATAAAGTAATCTCCTATGCGAGCAAAACTTTATCCTCTGTGGAGGAAAAATTCAACGATTGTGAGAAGGCACTCCTGGCAATGGTGTGGGCATTGAAGAATTACCGCCCGTTTATCCAGGGGGAACACATCATAGTGGAGACTCCACACCAGCCTCTGCAATATCTCCAAAGTGACAGAAACCGGGCCGGAAATGTGAGTAATTCGCGAATTACTTCCTGGATTCTGTCAATGCAAGGCTTTCCTGTGGAGGTCAGATATGGCCAAAACAAGAAGAGTCCCCTCGTGCAAGGTCTGGCTGACTTGCATGATTGTGCCAGAGAAAACTGACTCGAGGACGAAAGTCTAAAAATCAAGGACAACATGGAGGCATACCTTAATTCCCCACACAAAGTCTTTGAAGAAGACAAGTGTGAGGGAATGCCCACTGTCTATGTGGATGGATGCTCTTACCATGTTGACAACGACGGGGAGAAAGAACTGGTGGCTGGCGTAGGGAATGCATGAGTGAAGGAGTTTCCAGAACCCTCCGCTGGATACAAAATTGGTCTCCGAAGTAGTCAGGTGGCAGAATTGATGGCTGTGCATTAGGCCATCCTCACTGCTGTCCAACATCAACTCCACGAACTGGTCATAATCACAGTTTCGGATTATGTACGGAACAGGTTCGTGGAGCACCTGGTTAATTGGAAAACCAGAGGCATGTTATGTGCTAATAACAAACCCTTGAAACATGGGAAGTTAATCCAAAACATTGATGATCTGGTCACATCGAATGGGATGACCATCTACTGGGAAAAGATCAAGGGTCATTCCAAAGTAGAGGGACCAGACAAAACTGGAAATGACTTAGCTGATCAGCTGGCCAAAACCGGGGCCATCCAAGGGGATCTAATAGAAATAGAGTTCCTGTTGGGGGAAATCCAGGTCACTGCGATCACTAGGTCCCAGACAAATGCTCACAATGATCTTTCAACTGCCCAATGGAGCAAGGAGACCCCTGATGCTGATTTGATTACAGCTCAGAAGGGGGATCCAATTATTGGTAAGTTTTACCAACACCTTGAGGACCCTGAGAACTTTCCCCTGACGGATACCGATTACATTGGGAAAGAGGACCTAAGAGTGTTGATGAAATGTCCAAAAATGTTCCGAATCCAAGACGGTTTGTTGGTAAGGAAATCCCAAGATGGCCATGATCAGTGGGTGGTTCCTACCTCATTCCGAAGCCTGATGTTAAGTCACGCCCATGATGCGGCCACTGGCGGTCATAGGGGGTTTCACACAACACTGGAAATCTTAAGAGAGGTTGCATACTGGCCACACATGGGGCAGGACCTCGACCAATACTTGAAGGGGTGTCTTGTGTGTGCACAATTTCAGCCATCATCCCTCACACACCGTGCGCCTCTCCAAAAGAGGGGGATGACACTGCCATGGTCAGATTTGCAAATCGACTTTGTAGGCCCTGTGATTCGCTCGTCTAGAGGAAACAAGTACATGTTGACCGTTACATGCTTGTTTACCAAGTGGGTGGAATGTCTCCCAGCACCAAACTGCAAGGCAGAAACAGCAGCTGCCCTGATGATTAACCACATCTTTTCCCGTTTTGGTCTACCTCAAAGGATTGAGTCAGACAGAGGTAGCCACTGCACCAGTGAAGTAATGACAAAGATGTGGGAGATACTGGGGGTCAAAAGAAAGCTACATATTGCTTACAGGCCAGCTTCTTCTGGAGCAGTGGAGAGATATCACCGAACCATTGTGAGCATCTTAAAAAAGTTTGTGGCAGATTCTGGGCCAAGTTGGGATATCCGATTACCTCTGGTCCTAATGGCCATCAGATCTACCCCTTCATCTGCAACCAAAATGTCACCATTTGAGTTGATGACTGGACGCAAGATGGTGCTTCCCCAGCATTTGCTCTATAGATCCCAAGAGCAAACGTTGATAAATGCCTTCACAACTCATGAGTATGTGGAGAATTTAAGGAAACACCTTCAGCATGCTTTTGCCTATGCTCAGCGGAATCTAGAAAGATCAGCCGAGAGCATGAAGACCCACTATGATTTAAAAACTACCCGAAAGGAATATAAGGTGGGTGATCGGGTCTATCTATACAATTTCCAAAGGAACCAGGCAAACAGCAAAAATTCTTGCCTACTTGGAAGGGACCGTTTGAAATTATAGACAAGATCTCCCCTGTTGCCTATAAGATCTGCATCCCCAAAGGCAGTCTGGCGGAAGGGGAAGACAAGTGGGTCCATATTAACCAGCTAAAGTGTTGCCATCCCAGGCACACTTTGCAGCAACTGGAGGAGTCCTCTGCAATACCAGAGGGGACCGCTCCAGATTAATTCAGTTCCAACCCTAAAATATCCCACATATAGTCTCTAAAATATTATACTCTTGTAAGCCACTGTCTTTGAATGATAACTTGTATCTCAAAAGTAAAATGTTAGGTATGTTAAAGTATAAAATGTATATGTCTGCCACACCATTAGTAGTGATGGAAAAATGTCTATGAATAGGTATTGCCGCTTTTCCTTTGTCGTCCTAGGAGAAAGAAAACCTGGAGAGTGACCAAGGAGGACGACCGGGGACCGGGAGCAGAGACCCAAGGGGCCCGGGGTACCGCCCAATATTCCCATCAGGACCGGCGAGGAGAACCGATCGATCTAACCGGATGGGGGAAAAGATGTTGAACTGTGCCATCTACCGGAAGAAGATGAGGAGAACATCCCAGATCTTGCGAGTTCTATCTGAGAAAGGACAGAATGGCCATTGCAAGAGGGGGGGCTTGTGGGATGTTTTTACCCATGCATCCAAGCCCTACAATAAAACTGTGCAGTACTGGCATGGAAAACCTCATGATGGCCAGAACTCCCCAGAGAGGCACAGGGAAAACATGAAGAATAGGCTGCCACCCATTTTTGCCTATGTTGTGAGCACAGGAGGGCACTGCCTAAAACCACCACTGGGCTACACACACAGTAGCCTGAAACCATTGGGAATGGCAATGCTGATTGCCAAAAAAGCAATTCAGAACTGTGGGGAATTAATTTTCTTAATCTCAAAAATGGTTGCATTACCAGTACTCACCACTATCAGAAAGCCGGCGTTTTAAAACCACCAGACTTTTGTGTAAAACTGCGCAAATGAAACAAAACCAGACCGAGGAAAGACTTGCTAAGAGGTGGAAGAATGTAAAACCATATTCTGAAATGACTTGAAGGAAGTAATTATTTAATGTATAGGTACAAATTGTCAGTTTGAGTTGAATGTAGAAAACTGGGAACAAAAATTGACATTTAGCTGAAATCTGGCTTAGTGAAACTGGATTCTGCCTGACAACTGCCCCCGACAGGAGAACTGCTACTTCAGAAGCTAATCAGCCTTCTGTGACAATTGGGACTTCAAAAGACTGTGGGTTAATTAGAAATCTAACCACCTGCTGTTCCCAGAGACAATCTGATTTGATTAACAGGCCAAAAGGCTGGGAAACCTTCTCACCTCAGAAAGCCCAGGATATCACATGGTCATGCTAACCAAATGCAAAGTGGCCCCCTGGTCTGTTGACCTCAGCTTGCTGGAGCCCACACAAAAGACCTTTTCCCTTGAATAGGATATGGTGATTTTGACTGTTTCCTGTCAACAAAGATCTGCCAGCCAGGAGAGACATGTGATCACTGTCATCCCCAAACTTTGGGGGCGGACTCAAACACTGCAGTACTTTGAATTGAAAGCAAATATATATTTTAAAGAAACGCTGATAACTCTTGGTAACCAGATGACAGAAATGTGAAATTTGGGGATCCTTAAAATGAAAACTTTGCCCACAATTCAAGCCCAAACTCCAATTTGTGTGATGTTCTGGGGCAAAACCCTGCTATTTATTGATACTACAGTCTCTGTGTTTAAGCTAGAGAAATGGGAATTTACTGGAGTATGTATGGACAGGCCGTGTATATGTGTATAATTATTAATGAAAAACCAATGTTGCATAACCCACTAAAATCGAAAATAAGTTGCCATTTCTTTACCCAAGCTCCTAGAAACGCCAGAGTCGGAACAGTGCCTACCTCATGTGATATATGATGTGTGTAGGTGATGTAAAAACAACTGTGTATTTGGGAAAATATGTATTTGGATCAAATATAGATTTGTGTGTAAAGATGACAGGGGAGGGCCCTCTGGCCATAAAATCTACCTCATCACTCTGACTCACAACTCAGTTCCCCCAATCATGGGAGAGGGGAGAATTGGGCCAATGACAAGTAGAGTGGCAGGCTTAGCTAGGCCCCGGCACACACCCATTTTCAAAACACATAAAAAGAGACTGCTGGGACAGGTAGAGACATTCAATTCCATTTGCTGCGGAGCATGCTGACCGACGACTTCACATAACGAGATCCAACACTTAGACTTCCAAGCTAAACAGAGACTACAGAACTTTGAACCAAGAAGGCCCACTGCAAGCAAAAGTATTTGTCAGCAGGCCTCAAAATCATTTGCAAACTATTCCACAGCCGGGCGAGCTGTCTGAATTCTTTTGCCAAGAACTCTTGCCAGTACCCAGAAAGCAGTGTTACATCCAGAATCCACTTGATCCGGACCGGAAAGCAGAGCAGTATCCAGAACCAGAGGCCGCTGAATCCAGAGAGGCTAGACCAGCAGAGCAGAGCTGACCCAAATCGCTGTGAGCAGAACCGGTGCCTGATTGACCCGCCGAGCAGACAGAACCGCAGCCGGACGTGTTGACCAGATCTGTGACGAGGCCTAGTTCAAATTTATATTGCGAGTACCTAGCAGAACGGTGCAGAACCAATCTCTTAGGTTAAAATAATTTATTTTAACTAAGTAGAACTGCCTCCTAGAAATCGTGTCATCTGTCATTTTTAAAGCTGCACAACTGTCACCTGTCAATTTTACAGCTGCAAGCTGTCACCTGTCATTTTGAGTTTACTTTAAATCTGAAAAACTACCTTTATTTAATCGTCCGTATCTCTGGAACCGTTTGGGCTAGGAACGAATCTAATCTTTCCAACAAGCCTAGAACTGACTTCCTACTCCTTATACTTTTACCGCAATCACCGCAATCACGATTCACGCACTTGCGAAATTTACCACGATTTGCGATTTTGGCTCAATTTCTCCACTTGTCAAAATAGCAGCTCCATTCTTTCTTTTGTTAAAATCTGTTGCAACTTGGTAACAACTCATAGAGCATTGCTAAAGTGAGCCTGAACTACTACCAACACGCATCTCCCACTCACCCTGAATCTCTAGAGGGAATTAAAATCAGTTGGCACATTTTCCCATCCATTGCCATCACATTTAAAAAGCATTTTGGGCCTGTGTTTCAAACTCCTACCTGTTTCCTCTAAGCTTGCTGGGGGGGAACTGAATTTCGTATTGTATTTGATTGCATTCCTGAGAACTGTGTGCTCCTCTTTCCATCTCCTTCCATTTCTTACATTGCATAGGGGAAGGGGGTCAATTGCCAGAGAAAAAGTGATTATCTTATCTTTTGCTAAAATCATATCAAGTATTTCTGTACTGCATTTTATTCCTCATTGCTTTTCCCTTGAAATCATAAAAGTATTTTTGCTACTTTATCCATCCTATACTAACTCCTCATTGATTGTAAAGAAGTGTGCTAGTGCCAGATTACCCATTGTTGATCAACATCATATGTCTAAGTGTACTATCAGATATTAATTTATTATAAAGTGTGACATATATATATTGTTTAAATTCTCCAATTACCCTTTTAATTTGCAAAACAAACCTACTTCTTGGCTCAGTGGTGTCAGGGGGATTCTAAGAGGGGGGTGTGTTATACAAGAGTGGTCATCCAGAGTACTGAACTAGACATAAAAATACATTAATAAGGGTTTTCCTAAGCATCCCAGACTAGACATTGACTTGGCTGTAGTGTTGATTGAATATCGCTTACTGGTGACATGAATAGTCCCGGCAGGGTGGCTGGGTTCATCTGTGTTCTCCCCCCGGTCCGGGTTCATCTGTTGAGGTGATGCATGAGAATCTGAGTCCTAATTGGTTCTATCTGGAGGGATCACTGGCGCACTGTCCTCTGGGTGGCATTGCATGGGCTGCAACTGTGGGATGGGTCAAGTGTGCAATTGTGACAATGGTTGAAGCCAATGGACTTCCCCGACAGGCCTGCCTATCCGTGTTGGGTGTCTGTGCAATTTCTGACCATTGCCCTGCTGTCTTTGCTGATGCAGTCTCCCACAGAGGTTATGTCATGTGGGTTTCAGTAGAGCGCACCTATCACCGGGTGGTATGTTGATGCTGGGAGGGTGATGTTGGTGCTGAGAGGGTCTGCAAGACATCGTGATTGTATATATGAGCTTAAGTCTGACAAAACAGGTGCGTCTTTAGCTGTTTCCGAAACTTTAACAGACTAATTACAGTTCTAAGTGCTGGTGGCAGCAGGGCCACCTTAAGCACTTTTTGGGGCCCTGGGCACAGACATCTTTGGTTCCCCCCTCCACCAAACCAAACGAATTTAGGGATCAAGAATAATGGTCGCACCCCCCACCCCCACCCGTTGCGCTCACAACCTATAGGTTGATATGCTGTCTCGCAGCATAATCAGCACGTTTACTCCCTTTAAGTCCCCTTACCTTCTTCATTCTTGATATAATCAGAATGATAAACAAGTAGCATTTGAAGACCAACATTAGCAGTCTACGAATAGGTTACTGCTCTAGTGCATACAAGATAATTGTTATCAATAACATCCAGGAAGGTGTGCAGCCTGTAGTATTAATGCAGGACCAAATGTAAAAGGTACATGTCACCCATAATAGACAGAGAACTCACATTAGCTGCCTCACAGAATGCAAAAGTGATCATGCATGGACAGAGGAGACCAATTGGAAGGAAGGAGAACGCTACACATACTGTAGCATGCATAGTGGAGGCAGATTAGAAGCTACCAGAAAAGTGCCTTTATCCATACAGATTGAGATTAGAAGTGGGATATGGTTTTCAAATAGTGTTGCCATTAGATATCAAAGGAACAAATGCCTGTGGTGTGCGATATAAATATGCTCACTATTAAAGTGGAAGCAACCCTATAGCCAGTGAAACCATGAATAAGTATTTTATGAAGATCATACCATGAGAAGGAAATCACTCTAAAGGGCTGACAATTTTGAAAGGTTTAGGGACTGCCAATATAAGATTAAATGAGATGCCCAGGATCACACATTGGTTAAGGGCTGAAGGGGTGAAGCTGGGATTTGTGCCAATATTGCTATGTCTGCATTTGAACACTTTCCTTTCCAGTTCTTACCATTAACTAAAACAATCTCATTTTATAAAAATGGACTCGGAATGTACACAAATCACATTACCAAACATGACCATTTTTAACAAAATATTATAGAAGGGTTCTATGCAAAATGGGAATGGTTCTAGCTTCATTCTCTCCATCATCAAGGGAAGTATATAAGTACCAGTATACCAATCGCTGTGATTTAACAAATGTAATCTGGGTTTGTCTTTTCTATTTTAAAGCTTTAAATACCTTTAAAAAATGGCTTGTGACATTTTCATTTATAAACGTGCATAAAAACCTTTGACTTTTACCAAAAAGCTAACCATTTTTTTGTGTCAAAAAAGCAGACCTTGAAATATGCTTGCGTAAGGCCTACAACATCCGGTCCGCTCTCTTCTGTCTACCACCCCTTCTACTCAAATGGTCTACATAAGAAGAAAGATCAAGTAATGGGCTAAACGATGCCAGAAGCACCTTAAGAAGGCAAACCTCACAGAAGACAGCAAAGTAATGTAAGATATATGAGATGATTGGAGCAGGATCACTGTATCATCTGCTGGCAAAGCCAGGATACAAGCATGAACGCTTTCGTTCCATAGTCTTGAATTTGGATACTTATTCACCTCTTGGACTAACAGTTGATGCCATGATTGGAGGCGATTGCCTAGGTTTTACAACACCTCATCTGAACAAACCAGTTTCTAGACCTTTACCATACGGATGACATGTACGTTTTTATAGTATTCCCTATCTGGTAGAGGTACATTGCTGATACCAGAAGATGTTATTCTGCAAAACCAAGTACATATGCATCCAGTTTTATACACTTCAGACATAGGAAAGGCTCAGCCAGCCTTGCTGGAATATGATATTCTAATTTTGCATATGAGCACATATCTCTGCAATGGGTGCTTCACACACTGAGCTAACTTCTGAACCATTGTCGTACTCAATTTATCAATATGCATTTCGCTGTTGCCTATTGCACATGATCAACATAATTCCCACAGGAAGGAAAGAATGCTACAGAGTTGTGCCGTAAGGAACACACAAACTATGTATACCGCAGTGAACACAGAAAGCAATACATGATGAATTGATCAAGCCAGAATGTACTTGTCAAAACAGAAAGGCAATGGGTTTAAGGACTCAGCAGCACCCCATATAATATCCTGATGTGTGCTATTTAAGACTGGTTAACAATGTAATCTTACTTCTTCAGATCAGGCAGCCTTCTGGGGCCCCCCTCCAAGGTGGGGGCCCTGGGCAAGTGCCGCTCTTGCCCTCCCATAAAGACGTCTCTCGGTGGCAGTGTGTTGCACATACTTGTTGCTAGTACCGAGAAGGTGTGCCCACCACTATTTTTCCTTTCGTACATCAGAACGGTTATTGAGTTCAATTGAGTACTTCTGCGGCCATCTTGGGCGGTGCGAATTTCACGATTGGTCATAAAAAGGAGAGCTTCCCGGTCAGTGTACGGTTTTAATGGCCATACACAGGCATTTAAAAGCTATCCGTTTTCTCACCGGGAGCCAGTGTAATGATTTCAGGGCAGGGGTGATGTGATAACATTTCTTTATATTCAAAAGTATTCTGGCCGCTGCACTCTGCACTCTTTAGTGGTGATGAAGCAGAGACTCAGACATACCCAGACAGGAGCAGTTGCTAAAATCTAGTCTGGACCGGATCAAAGAATTCACAATGTTAACATGTTGGGAAAGAGAGTAAAGGGGGTCCAGGTCTTATTTTCTTAACAGGAAAAAGCACGATTTAGTCACAGTGTGTATTCGTCCTTTTAATGTAAGGGAGCTGTCAAGGACTACTCACAGGTTCTCACAGGTTCTTTACCTCTTGTTTTGGTTCGGGACATAGTCCAAATTCCTCAGGCCAGAAGTCAAAGGCTACAGGACTGGAGTAAAGGCGATGCCGGTTTTATCTGTGTTTGTTTTAAGATAGTTCCTGTCCATCCAGTCCTTGTTTGCGACAAGACATTTGTAGTTGGCCATTTAAACCTTGGTCAATGTCAATTAGAATGTGGGTGTCATCCGCATAATTATTTAGCAACAGACCGTGTTGGCGTATAATGTTCATTAATGGGTGTACATATAGGTTAAGCATAATGGGTGACAAAGCTGATCCCCTTTGTACCCCACATGTTACTGGTACAGGATGGGAGCGAAAAGGACCCATTTGAACTCGTTGGCCCCAGTTGGTTAGAAAGGAGCAGAGCCAATCTAGGGCTGCACCTCTAAAGCCATAGTTGCCTAAGCGAGTGAGTAGGATTTTATCGTCCACCCTATCAAATGCTGCGGACAGGTCTAGCGGGAGCAGTATGCCTGGCCTGGCTGATCCTTGTGCCTTTTCTCTCTAAAATGGTCTAGGATAGTGGTGGGGATGTATTCTGTACCCCTCATTGGTATAAAACCATAATGGTTCCTATCCAGTAGTCCTATATTCTCCGTGAAAGCCTGCATTTGGGACACTACCACTCTCTCTGGTCGTTTAGCCAGGAAAGGAAGTTGTGATATAGGGTGGACATTTACCGGCTCGTTGGTGTCCAGAGTTTTTTTAAGCAGTGGTTTTAAAATAGATTTGAAAGATTCCTGAGGATAAGGATAGATTAATATTTTTCAGGATGTCTTTCTGAAAAAGAGGATAGATATCTTTGGCCAGTTTGGGAGGAACTACGTCAAGTGGGGATCCTGAGCATTTGGCGGAAGAGAAGAGTTAATGAAGTTCACTCTCGTCTAAAAGTGGGAACGTTTCTAATATAGCTATTCCGGCAGTATCTGTATTTGATAGGACTGGCCCCTGCATATTTTCACTGTGAGCGGGTCTGTCCAGTAGGTTCTTAATATTTTCAATCTTTTGAGTATAATGGGCGCCAATACGATCCACTAGGGGTTTGGGATAGAGCAAGTTTAGGGCGGGTTGAGCCACCAGATAGCTCATTTACCACTGCAAAAGGTTTCTGAGCGCTATTAGCTGCTGAGTCCATTTTTTTACCCTAAAAGCATTTTTTTGGGTTAAGATCTCTTTTTTTATAGCAGCGTTGGAGTTGTTTTAGTTCCCTGAGAGCCACTGCATCATATGCTAGGCACCGGCGCCTTTTCTTATTCCTTACATGCTGGTCTGTCTTGTTATGTAGAGCTGGTAAACTGTGCAGCCATGGCAAGGGGCCCCACTGGGGGAGGGCCACGCATCAGAACACCCTCCCGTTTGCGTAGCTCTCTGTGAATTGTAGATTTGTGTTCCTGCCCGCGGGCCATCTGGTCTAGCAGCCGGGATGCACGGCTCCACCTGGCGGCAGAACCAGTAATGGTTTGTATATGGCAGTGCCCTCTTATAATGTTGCAAATGGGAGAAAAAAGGATGCTATGGACGTTTTGCCAGGAATATGCCATGGTTATGATCAATGCAACCCTGTCTATCCATCACGTTTTGATTCCATTCAAAAGGAGGGCTCCGCCCAGCCGATCCCTATAGACCAGGCTAGCACTGGACGCGCCCAGCCATTGACTAAGAACCTTCACGTAAAACCCAAGAACACTAACTCGCTCGTTGCAGCACCCCCCAGGATGACTCTGAAGCAGATGGCACCTTGAGGTTGGCATCTGGTCCTTCACAGAGCGGGATCCTGAGGTTTTGTCTAGCCTTCATGTTTCAGATGGCCTAGTTAATTTTTATGTTCACTGTTTGTTAATTACGTATATCGTTTTTTTTTTTGGGGAGGTATTTTTTGTGCCGGTTCTACAATAAAGCAACTAGCATTTGACTTTCGAGTAGCACCTAACTACCTACTAAATCAGGACAGCCAGCACTTAACTCCCAAAGGTTTCATCTCCCTAATTCATTTATATATATGACTCATCGTTTTCCATCACTTCACAGGTAGGGTGTTTATCATACTTAAAATAAGTAAAGATACCAATGTCCACTATGGGTTGAGAAGGATGGCAGGCGTTTATCAATGCCACAGACATGTCATTTATAAACATGTGTGTTTGTTCATATGTTCCCAAAATGCTCTTTGATTTTAAGCAAAACACCAAGCAGCTTCCATTGGTGCTATTTGTCCTCTTCCCTTTCTCCAGGGTGCTGTCCTGGGTGACTTCAGGGCCAGCTGAAGATGTCAGGGATACGTTAACAACGTGAGGTCAGCCGTGGCTGGTAAAAGCCTATTTAAAGTTGCGCAGACTTTAGTTTAAGAAGTCTTGCGCCTCCCTAGGCAATATGTGTATACTATTAGCCCTTTATTGCAAGTGGTTAGTAGCGATAGATTATCATGTGACAGACAAAATCAGTGGGACTGAAACCCTGAATGAGCACTTAAGAGCCATTAAGCATGCTGGATCTAGATCATTTATTTACAGAGCGAAGGTGGTTTACTCACTGCTTTACCTGCTTATAACCCAAGTCAGGAAGAGATTTATTTACAGACAGCAGTTTATTCAGAAACTGAACCAGATGGAGACTTATTTATATATGCAGATTGGATGTAAGCAAGGCCACCTGAGACCATGCTGGACGACCCAAAGTTCGTGTTTGCAAAGCCTAATGATGTATTTTTGGGGGGGGGGGGGGGTGGCCCTTGTCTAAGTTGACTGTGGGATGGGTCAAGTGTGCAAGCCCAGCACAATCTGGCCATGCCACTTTTGCAGAGCCCCCCTCGATTTCGTATCCCACTTAAAACACTGTCAAGAACTATCGATCTTGCCAGAAGGCCTGATGTTCTCAGACAATTATTTAATTCTGGACATATTAGTGACTACAAAGGCAGTACACCTGGTGCCCGCTGGTCATCACAAAATTGTTAAATTGAAGGGTGGGAACAGAGGGAAATTGCGGCTTCCGGGTATCGATGCTTTGAGGGAATCCGAAAAAGCCAAATGCCTACAGTACCGTACCAACTGACCGGGCCAGGAGATAGCTATGCCAGATCATGTACCCTCTCCTAATTCAGCAAGACCCTTGAGGTCCATTACAACCAGTAATCAACACCTACTGGTTGTAATGGATGAATTATTCATGATGCCCAGATCTGAATTAGTGACCTCACAGCAGCAGAAACAGTACTTACGAGAATATGCTGGAGCGGATAGACCATGGCCCTTCATTCCAAAGAAGAGAGCAGAAAACAGACACAGGCAATGGGCCTCGCCCATCAAGGCATTAGTACCAGATGGCCACAAGCTAACTTTGGCGCTGCGCTTCATGAGGTCAAAACAGAAAGACACTGCCGATGGCGGTGAAACAGGCCCATGGCCCAGAACTGGATGTTCACCCATTTCTAAGGGAATACCGGTGGATCCCCTCATTCCTCCACTGTATGGTGACCAGCCACCCAGCGTTTCGGCTGAGGAGTGGATGGACCCCTCCCTGCCCACCCTAGCAGACTCCTGCCACTCTTCACAAAAAACACATGGAAAAGAAGCAAAGGAATTTCTACCAGTATCAGAGTTGACGAGGTGCTTCAAGGTCAAAAATACAAGATAGAGAACTATTGCGGGCATGAGATTGCAACCCAAGAGGGAAATGTAACAATGCCTGTTGAATAATGGTAAGAAGGGAAATCTGGTTCAGAAGATTGCAAGGCGAAGGAGCATCAGAGGGTGGTCAGCAAAGCACCTTTGAGAAATGGGAATGATGAGGACATAAGCAATAGAGGTTTGCCACATTCAACCTTTATAATTCTGTCAGGCTTTACATGAGCTAGCGAGCGTTGCAGCAGTGCAAGTTGTGTTCCTTAACCTTCATATGGAGGACTTAGTGACTGAGTGGCGAGCGACAAAAGTACTCTGCATCCCAAGCACAATCCCATCCTCGTCCCCCACTGAGGATAAGTAACTACCACATGGACACTGTGCAGGATTCACTGGCTCCGGTCAAACACTATAGTTTATCTTGGACTTACATTCTGTTTTGGGAGAGATTATATATTTGTTATATCATGTTATGTGAATATACTTTCATACCACACAAAAGCACCACCATGCCAGTTTGAGGGTCTAGGCTTGTCCGTGGGGTACTGCACTGTGCCCCAGCCAGGGACCTCTAGACCATAGTCTGCTGGTGGAAAGAAAATGAGCAAGTGGAAGATGAGAGGGTGGGAAAGCAGGAAATACATGCTAAAAACACAAAGAGGGAGGAGATACAACAGGGGAAGAAGTTAGTTATAGCATAGGTACATCCCAGCACTGTTAGGTGGACCATAGTTCTGCAAAAGGCAGGAGGCATTTGTGTGAAGGAAATCTAACTCCTTTTAAGAAGGGTCACGTTAGTTATGGGTCAGACAGGTACCCGGTCCACTATGATCAACAATACAATAGGGCATTCCCTGCACCTGGTGGCACCCTGGAGTTTGAAATACATTCTTAGTTGCTGAACTGATGTCACACCTTCTCCCTCTTGGGCCTCGTTGGGGGCATCTCATCTCCCTCCGTCTCCTCTTACTCTCTGTTTCTGGCACCTGATGCACGTGCAAAGGTGCTGCGTGCACAATCATTTCTTCTCAATGCACCAGTTTCCTTTAGAAAGATGCTCCTGTTTTTGAAGAGGGTGAGATCTGCCGCCCCTGAATGACCAGAGTGGCTGGCATAGGGATCCATGTACTATGCCCATTAGGTATATTCCTCGCTGGTCCTTTTGCCAGACACATACCATATTTGGGTACTGCAGTAGATCCAGACATGTTCATTTATTTCACTCCTTCCATGCAATAAATTCATATGGGCTTCTCAGTACTGAGGCCTTCTTCTGCACCTACTAAACGCCAAAGAGGTTCTCAATGCTTTGGTTTTCCCACATGCCTTATACATGTTTGTGAAGTTCTCATTGTTTTGGCTTTCTCCGATGCCTGATAT
Source organism: Ambystoma mexicanum (assembly GCF_040938575.1). NCBI lineage: Eukaryota > Metazoa > Chordata > Amphibia > Caudata > Ambystomatidae > Ambystoma > Ambystoma mexicanum. Next base: position 373,005,276 of record NC_090926.1, on the reverse strand, counting down.
ATGCATGTGGGGTTCCCTGTGTATTGGCCTTCTACACCTTCTAAATGCACGTGGGGTTCTCTTCTCAGTACAATGTCCATTCTCCTCTGCCTACAAAATGCCCATGGGGTGGTCAGTGAGTTGGCCTTCTCCTACGCCTAGTATGTGCACGTGGGGTTATCAGTGCTTTGGTCTTCTATAGAATGCATCTGGGTTGAACTGCCTCACCACCCACAATTCATTCCCTCACACATCCATACATGATGTGCCCTCAAGAAACCCCCAAAATGTCCACACTTATTCCCTAATTCTACCTAGGCCCTATTGTCGATGTAATGCTAATGTAAAAACACTACCTTGAGAACCCCATTCCTATAAAACCTGAGCCGCTCCTGCTTCTTCAAATGCCAAACATCAGATTTCCCGAGTTTCTACTCACAGGTCTTTACATAGATGGAAGATTAAACCTCTTATCTCGGATCTCAGTAAAACTCTGTAAAGTTTAACCCGCACGAACCCACTAGAAATCCTAAGGGGTCATGTTTGCTCTAACTGCCCATGCCCACATAACACTAACCAATACATGAATGAGGCACTGCAGCCCTGCAGACTGAGGCCTCATTTTGACCAAGTGTTAATGCTCCATTTCTCTGTTTTTTTCTTTAAACTACATTGGGCCTCATTTCAACCTTGCCGGTCCAGACACAAAGGTGCCATTAAGATTATCGGCACTGTTGTTTCTGGACCGGCAAAGTACAAGTCTGGCGGGCAGGTACCCCCCAGCCCGGCAGGTCACCCACCCACAGACTTTCATGGAAGCACCGGCACCGTTATTACCGGTACTTGTGTTTCCGTGGTCCCCATTCACATGAAGTCCTATGGGACTCTATGGGAATGGGGAACAACATTGTACCGGCGCCTGACTTCCCGGCCGGTTGTAATACTCCAGTGTTACCATCAAGCCAGGTGCCGGTAACTGTTTACGGGTCTGACGACAACCTGCCGGTTTCACCGACACGGTTACCGCCGGACTCGTAATGACCATTGTTGTGATAATGATACATTTTGAATACTTGTAAAAATGCTTTTAAAACTGGTGCAACATGAAAGAAATTCTTTAAGCATCAGAGCCGGCCTTAGTGGTGGGCCGCCTGGGCAACCGCCCAGGGCACCCTGCCATTAGCCTCCCACCATGCCAGCTCTGGGGAGTTTTTCAAGATTTCCTCCGAGCTGGTGTGGTGGGAGAAGGCGTGGCAGGCGCCCTTTTGAAATTAAATGTGCTCCCCTCTCAGGATGTGGCGCATTTAATAACAATAAGGTGCTAATCAGCGCCCATTGAAAGATTTGGCATCCCCACGGCCCCAATTACCAGGGACGCACGTGAGGGGAGGGGAGGCAGCCCATTTTCGTTTTGCTGCCCAGGGCTCTGCGGCCGCTAAGGCCTGGCCCTGTGTAGCATAAAACTTATATTTCATACAGGTCCCATCACAGACATTGCTGGAGTCTTGTTGTATAGGCGCCATATACATATTCAATCAATAAATAAATACATAGATAGTAAGGCTCTTGTGGGGGACCTACCAGGGTCGCACACTTGAGGCGCTTGGGATTCAAACTGCTCTGCAGGCTGACTACAGGTGCAAGGAGAGGCGACTCCACGCAACATTAAGTGAACATCTTAGCTCATTAAGCTAGACATGTCAGCTCATTAAGCTAGACATGTCAGCTCATTAAGCTTCAAACGGAGCAAAACAGTTCACAAGTCAATCCAGCAGTGACCTCTGGTGGATGATCTTATGATTATAATCAAATACATCTTTTCCTCCTGTTTGCACTCATACATGAGACAGCTCAATTACTTAAGCCATTGCACAATATCTGGGCACTGACTGCCTCGCTACAGCATTTTTCTGTATTCTTATTGTTTAAGTAGGACAGGAGCTGCCGCTTTTGCCTTCGTTCTGGCTCAGCCGTGTCATGTTGGCCACTGCCAGCAGGGCACAGGGACATATGCACTTTATTACTTTTTCCTTAACTATATTGTCATCAGTAGCACTAATAAATGCAGTGCACTGGATGACAGCTTGCTTAAGGAAAACACTTCACGCTTAGTACATGGAGCTGTACTATAAATGAACGAACCTTGCGCAAATAGATTGCAGTGTTTGCTTACATTACATGCAGGACAAATCAACCCATTTTGTACATTCAGCTACTGGAAAAGTATGCACTTATCCTTGAGTCATGGGTTTGAATCCTGCTAGGGGAAGCTCACTTTTTAAAAAAAATCTGAAACCAATAAAAGGACTGCTGTTTTTTTTTTACAGTGAGGTGAAGCCACTGGCATAGCGGAGGCCCCCGAAGCTCGCACGGCTTTGGCGGGGGAGGGGAGAGGGGAAAGCTGCACCATGATCTGGGGTGGACTGCTATCCACAATAATAGAACCTAGTTTGGGGATCTGGAACTCAAATCTTCCCTCGTATTGTATCACAGTTTGATTTGAGTCAATTCTATTCAGATATTACTTCTTATTTTGAGGATTAAATCCACACCGTTGAATTCCTGATTTGTTTTATCCTTCAAGATTTCACACATTGTATGTTGTTTCCCAAATAAACATTAATATTTATTTCGTTTTTTGGAATGCAACCCTTTAAAAATAGAGGTATTGATCTAATGTCTCTCATCTGAAAATAGGATTATATAAATCGAGAGGCAGAACTCATGAGTTTATTTCACAAGTAGTATTTGTTAAAAAGTGTTATTTGGAGTGTTGGACCAAAGATAGTCGAAGACTACTCCTATTTTTTGTGTGGTTCGGAGATATATTCCTTCGTGTAAGCTCCGTTCCTAGGGTTTTCAAATACACAATCCCTTTTGATGTTGGGATTACAGTGTGGCCTGAAACGGGGATATCTCTGATCCATAATTTTGCCAATCAGGTCACATAAAAGCCGACCGGTTTCAGTGGTATTGGGATTATTAGGACCACTTTCTTCAGGGCTAAGGACCAACACCAGTTAGTGTGTGGTCTAATTTCTTCCGCTGGTAATAATAAATCTCTTGTATTCCAATAGGAGGTTGCCCCATCACTGATGAGACAACTCCCATACGTCAAGGTCCTTGATCTGAACTAGTATAGTGATTTACAGTGTCACAGATCCAAAAAGATCGCACATTCCTTGCTCACCTGTTATGAACAGTTGGCTGAAACCTCCAACTGTGGAAGACGAATCACCAGGAGTAGATATGTCCTGCTTCCTCACAAAATTTTCCTATGAATTGTTTCAAAATCTCGGTGTGTTCCAAAAAAGTCCTCAGTTTGTCCTACTTGCAACGAAACCACTCGTTTCTACTGGTTTCCTGGGGTGGACTATGCCATTCAGCTTCAGAAAGAAAACATTCCTTTCTGAAGCAGAATGTGACTTCAAAAAAACTTTCTTTCTTTCTGAAGTCCAGAGCATTTCTTTTTGAAGTTGAAACTCTGACTTCGAAAAGAAATCCTCTTGTTCCGGTACGGTATCAAGTCGCTCTGAGTACACCTCCACTGCACAGGTAAAGAGCCGGAAAGCTCTTCCTGCTTCGTAGCTCCTGCCTCTGCATGACGGAGCATGCGAGCTGCAGACCTGGAGACCCACGGACAAGACGTTTCTGGCAGCAGGTAAGAAAACTAATAATATGTTTCGATTGTGTGTGCATGCTTGGGTGTTCATGATGTATGTTTGTAGGTATGTTTGTAAGTATGCGTGTGTACATGTGGATATGTTATGTATTATGCAGTGCGTGCGAATGGAAGTGAGTGTATGATGTATGGATAGCTGAGCCTGGGTGCCTGTGTGAATGAGCAAATGTATACCGTGTTTGGGTTCTCGTGTGATGGTGTGAGTAAATGAGCGAGTGTTATTTGTATGTGAGTGCACACGTGTTTATGCTGGGCCGCCGGGTAGCTGATTTTGGTGGAGTGGGAGGGAAGGGTTGCGCAACAACTGCATTTTTCTACTGGCCATCTGTAAATGCCATTGTTTCACAACCTCCCCAACCTCCAGCGGCCAGAAAATGGCTCCCCATGTGAGACACTTGGGGGGGAGGGGCAGAAACGGCAGGGATGGTGTTTTTAACTGGGCATATGTGATAGATGCCCAGTAAAAAATACCAGGCCTGTCCTCTGGGCCCCCCAGTGTCTCGCATGCAGAGATAATCACGTAGATTGTGTGTATGTGAGGTGCTGCGTGGCCCATGGGCAGGAATGGCATTTTGTACTGGGTATAGGTGTCAATGCCCAGTGAGAAACGCCATGGCTGTCCCCTGGGCCCCTCAGCGCCTCGCGCACACATGATCACATTCATAATTCCCCACTATTATTCAACATCTACCTATCTCTACTTATCAACATCATCAAAAGTCACGGCCTCACCTGCTACAACTACGCCGACGACACACAAATAATCTTCAAAATACAAGACACTCCAGAAATAAGCTCAACACTAGAAAACTGCCTTTGTGATGTATTCAACTGGATGAACCCTAACTACCTCAAAATGAACCCAGGCAAAACAGAAATAATGATCGTCACAAAAAGGCAGGAGAAAACCACCTCATTCCTTGGCCAAGGGAACTCGGGACAACCCCAGCACCTTCTCTGACTGTAAACAACCTGGGGGTCATGATGGACGATAATCTCACCCTAGAGCCATAAGTAAACTCTCTACTCAAGAAATGCTTCTTTCTCCTTCGAGCGGCAAAAAGGATCCTACCATTCCTATTATTCGGCAACAAAACAAGCACCATCATCGATCTTGTCATGTTTAGAGTAGACTACGCCAACAGCCTGTACTTGGGTATGCCTGTACGACTTCTAAAAAAACTGCAATGCATACATAATGCGGCAGCCAGACTGCTTCTCAAACTACCCCGAAGAGAACACATCACACCTGCGCTAAAAACACTACATTGGCTACCAATAAAACAACAAATAAAATTCAAAACAATGTGCATCACGCACAGAGCAGTACACAAACATGAGCTAAGTTCCTGAGAGACAAATTACACCTACATCAACCAACAAGAACACTCAAGCAACAACATCCGCCTGGAACTGAATCCCTACAATAAAAGAAAATTCGGAGGATCTTCTTTCTCTCACCAAGCACCGAAAACTTGGAACGACCTACCAAAGAACATACGCAACACAGGAAATGACCTACTATTCAGCAAACTACTCAAAACCTGGCTCTTCACCTCATAACTAGAAGACTACCTACAGGGACACACACACAACCAAAACAACGATGAATGAAGAAACAGTTCCCAACTCACACCAAGCAATCGAATGGGAAAAGATTCTAAGGAAGTCACTCTATGAAATACCAAATGACTAGCCATGATAGGACACTGAAGCCCAAAGACATAGCAAACTAAGACAGAAGTACTAGGACGAATCATCAATAGCACCCTGACCCTAAACCTATCCTAAACTCTAACAGACCCTTGTCAAGATAAGATAGCAAGAGAATAGGGAACACCCATCCCTCAGCCCTGAATCCAGAGGGGGAGGAATAGACATACCAATTACACTATACAAGGCTCATTATGATACAGCTGGGAGCGCGCCATGCCGTCACTCACAAGCAACAACCAAACAATAGATTTAAAAGAAGACACCCCATGACATAACAAACAACCAACTAAGAGATTGCCATGATAGGAGGACACAAAGATGGAATACATAGGCTGACCAAGACGGAAACAATAGGACGACTCATCAATAGCACCCTGCCACTGAACCACACCAAGCTCCAACAGATCAATGACACAATAGATAGCAAGGGAATAGAGAGCACCCAACCTCAGCTTCCACTAGAGGGAGAGACATTAGACATACCCAATCTCAGCATACAATAATCACACAATACAGTCAGGCGGCCAATAAGGTTTCAGCAACAACCTACCCACAGGAATACAACTCAAATGGAATAAGAAGTACTAGAACCAGGATACAGAACCCACAAACCAAACTTTCAAATCTCTGCATACCCAACCCACCCAAAGCTCACACAACCATCTCTCACCCAGCAACCCGCACACACTTTACCACACTACATCATCAACAACAAACAAACAGCACATACAATGCACCTACAGCACACAAGGTCTCGCCCGGTCCGATACTCGCACCAAAGCTTAGCGCACAGTGTATACCGAACTGAAGCCGCCAACACCACATCACTTCTCCCACTCCCCTACTCCCCCACCAACCAACTAACCTACCCACCCTCCTTCTTCTTTACAGATCCGCCAGAGCGCCTGGGGACCAATTGGATTGGTGACGGTGCGCTATATAGGTACCTTTAACATAACATAACATAATTAATTTGATTATGTGTGCATTAAAGGTGCAGGCGGCCCTATGGAAGAGGCATGACTTTTTTGTACTGGGCATCTTTGATAAAGCAAGCGTGATAAATGTTATTATGTTGCTAGACTAACAATTTGATCCAGCAGTGAATCCATTTCTTCCTGTGGCATTGGGCTTCTTTGGGCTTCTTTGACAAAGCAAGAATGATAAGTGTTATTACATAGCTACACTGGCATTTTTGGCGCAGCCCGTCTAGCAATTTCTTACTGTGGCATGACATTGTATACTGAGCATCTTCGATAAAGCAGGCATGGTAAGAGTTATTAGCTGGCTATACAAGCATTTTGCTGCAGCCAGTTTACACATGTTTTCTTACTGTGGCATGGCCTTTTTAATGGCAAGTCCAACAGGAGTATGGTCTTAGGTGAGGATACTGCCATATATTGGCAGGGGGCTCCTGGATATGTTTTCTTATAGTATCATTAAAGGCATTATGTGCAAAGCAACATTAGTATGTTCTTCTATGGGAATACTTTCATATATTATTATAGCCACCATAAACATGTTTGGGCACAGCCACCTTGAAGATGTTTTTATACTGATATATATTGTGGGCAAAGGCATCATGAAAATGGCTTCGGAAATGCTCCTGTGCACTGTTGGTGAATTGCATCTATTGGGCATTTAATTTGGATTTACCCCAAAAGAAAATTGCAAACTGTCTCACTTTTTACTCAGTATTTCAGAGACAGTGTGCTGTATAGTGCACCCTGTTTACCCAAAATTAAAAAAAAAAATTCTCTGGGTATTGGGGGATCCCCCCAAACCCATATGGTTGGTTTGGGCTCCCTCACTATTCCCAGTTGGTCTGGCATATTTGTGGGAAATGTTTAGGCCCTCCAATTCAAAAATTCAATATCCACCATTGGGTAAGTGGCTGGTGAGTGAATGGGTATCAATGTAGGCTTACACGGCTGTAGCCCAGGCAAGATGCATTGGCGTCTGCAAGTCTTCTTAAATGTGTTACTGGTATTTTTTGGCAAATCCAACTTGATGAATGTTATTACATGGAGGAGGTTTTTGGGGTGCGGGGCTTATAGTTCAGTGGGGCAGGCAGACTGGACATTTTCTTTCTGTAGCATGGCATTTTTTTTAGTCACATAAAGGGCAAGGCCAATATGATGTGTGTTCTTACATGGGGACATGGGGGGCGGGGGGATTGTGCAGTCAGCAAGTTAATGTTTTCTTATTGTGGCATTGCATGTTTTACTGGTGTTAAAGGCAAAGTCAACACAATGAGTGTTCTTTCCTGGTGGGTCGTAGGTGGGGGCATTTCAGAAGCCAAACAAGAAAATGTGGCATTGCATGTTCTACTGGCCTTGAGCTGTTGGGGTGAGCATTTGTGCAGCAGCAATAACCCGTTTTCTTCCTGTAGCGGGAGATAGTGGCATGAATGACAAAGCCAACAAGCTAATGTTCGTACATGGGGTTATTGGCATATGCAATGGCAGAGCCAGCATGAATGTTTTCTTATGGTATCATTACTTGCGTAATATTCCTGCCCATGCACATTTGGGTGTCTGGACTCAGGAGCCAGGCACAGCCCCCTTGTTTCTACCCTAGGTGAAATATTTAAGGGTTGATTAAAACACATACTTACATCTTTCATCTAGTGTGGTGCACAACTTGCTCCTGCACAGAGTGATTATCGTGTGCATTGTTAATGCGTGGTGGTTTAGACCGGCATGGAGTATGGTGTGCACCATGCTTTGTTGCCAAGTTTAACGGAGGGTGAGGCCCTCAGTATTGCACGCAGGGGCCCCCACATTTTGTGTTATGCCACTGTGTAATGCAACAAGACGGTGCTAGCAATGGGTAAAAAAATCATCCTCGGCACCAGCTGCCACACATACATACCAAACTACTCGGGTATACTGCAGCACACTGCACTAATATGCTATATCACACTTCCCAGGTGTGCTGCATTGCTCTGCTCATACGCGCTGAAGCACACTGTACATTATACAAACTGCCTCATATACTGCTTTGCGTTGTGCATATGTATATTTATGCCACATCACAATGCAGAGACATGCAATACTGCTTCCCATATACTTCAGTACACTACATGGGTGTACATTAGTACTTCAGTCACAACACAGCCAGTGCACTGACGCACAAAATACTTCAGACAAATTATATCACTCCAGAAAAATGTACAATACTTCTACAAATGTATTGCAACACACTAAGCAGAGATACAATACGAGGCATACTTCAACACACGCCACATTGATACAACACTACCCGATATATCATAAAGCACACTGCACAGATGCTACTTCAGTTACACTGCTTTAACTGCACATATAATACAACTTCACAACTGCGGGCATTCTGCATGACACTTCACAAGCGTAGTACACTGAATCAGGTAGAATGCATCACACCACACGTTTCCTTAATACTACTCAAGATTACTGGTTTGCGTTGCGCACACAGGCACGTTCACACTCACACACAAAAACACACACTGCTGCTTCGTACATACCACAACACAGTGCATAGACTTGTAATATTGCTTTAGCTATACCGCAGCACAATGCAGAGCTACTGCTTCTGGGACACTGCATCATACTGCACGGATATACAGCTCCACTTTAAGCTTATCACGATGCATATGAATACACCACTACTACCGATGCACTGCTGCACACTGCCCTTAGATACCTAATCCTTTATGCTTCTGCGCATCTTCATAGTTTGTCCCCTAAGATTGCAAAGCACCAGCCGTCAAGGCCCCTGTTCACTGCACTTCTTGAACCACACTGAATGCCCCCCAAAGAAAGGTGTGCTTCATGACATATCGTTTTTTTGTTTATTTGTTTGGTAATGCGCACCAAGCCCTTAGGTAGACGGGCGCAACAGAAACAAGAAATCTTAAAACCGTACCTTTCGACCTAGCACTTAGTCATACATGTGGCATAGCAGTGACCTCATTAGGAGTTTGGCTGTATTTTGGCGGTAACTCCGCCAAGATGGAATTAGCGTTACTGCTGTGTTGAACAGCGGAGTTACCACTGAATTACAACCTGGCGGGTGCACGCACACCCCAGTGGTGGTAACTTTAATTTCCGCCTGGCGGAGTTACTGACGAAAACTGGCCCAACTATGGAATTTCCGTTGATATTCAGCGGAATTACCATTACCGTTGGGTCAGTCCTCTGAATTTCTGTCATCTGAATTACCGTCAACAGAAATTCCCTCGTCGGAAGTACTCTGCGGCCTATTAAGGTAGTACTGAGGTGGCCATTTTGGAAATCACAATCCATCAAAAATCGGCAAAACGGAATCATGGAATCATGTCAGGGGGAAAAGGGGAATAAAGGGTGCCGGATCTGAGGATGCAGAAACCTACTGAGCAAGAGCTCACCGTATTGGCTGAGCAGGTGGTGGCTCACTCGGATGAGTTGTAAGGAGATCAGCATCGGCAGATACCCCAGAAGCGCAGAAACGCAATATGGCAGACATCTGGGACAAGGTGGTAGCCGTAGGAAATGTCCAATGCAGTGAGATGGACATGAAAAAGCATTGCAACAACCTCAACGCCACGGTATGAAGCCTGCTTGCAATTCAACGCAGGGAGAGAGCTGCCACTGGAGGCAGCACTGTAGAACCACTCCTGTTCACACCCTGGGAGGGGATGGTTGCCAGCATCATCCACATAGTCGGCATTGAGGGTGTGGGCACTGCAGAGTTTGGAGCCAGCGGACAGGCAGAATCTGGTGAGTACATGTGTGAAATGTGCATCCATGCATGGACAGCCCTGCATGCATGCCGCAAAAAATATAAATCCATCAAAGTGGCATGAGCCCCAGCCAGAATACACAATCCAGGCGAGGTCCAAGTCCACAGTGATTCCAGTCAGCAAAGCAATGACCCTCATACAAGGAAGCCAGGCAGGAAGTGCAGGGGATGACAACCAACTATCACCATTGCCATGCAAGCCCAAAGGTGCAATGCACACCCACAGTGCACAGCAAAACCCCATTGGCACATGGTGACCACCCATGCACATGCAACACATACAACATGCAACCATTTGACAATAGCATGTGTAAGAATGTTAGAAACACGGCCCATCAGCAGCAATGCGCCAAGGAGACACTCATTGCACACTCCATGCACGTCATCACGTCCACCTGAATCACACACAACTCAATTCAATGCAATCACCTTACTTCTGTAACACAATCAGAGCTTCAACAGTCCTGATGCACATCTGGACAGGACACCTTGTTGGTCAACCCATAACACGGTTGCACATCCATAGTAAGCACTGCACCCCACACCTGTCACCTGGTTGCCCCTACCCAATCCATGGTCCCAACACAGTGGCAGACACATGATGCATGCCCCCCGCACCCGGAGGAACAATGCACAGTGATGCAATTGTACAAGTGAAAATAAATGTATCGTCATGCACCTCAGCAACAATGTGTTAATGGACATATGAATTATACCCCAACAGGCACTCAAGACACCCAGGAACAGACTGATGTTGTGGGACCCTCCAGGACACCAGCATCAACCAGCGCCAGGAAGCACATAATGCCAACCAGTTCTGTGAGTGGGGTAGTGCCACCCAGAAAAAAGCACCTTGTGAGTACGCAATCTACAGACCTAATGAGCATTGGGAATGACATAGCCATCGTGCATCGACAGGGCACCATCACAAAACAGCACCACGGGCCACATGGCAACACACAACCACAGCTGGGGCGTCTGTGGCCCCTCATGTGAGACACAGTGTTGATGACAGGACACAATCCCAACAGGCCACAGCTGGCATGGCAGACGTGCTGTCAGACTCTGCATCCCCCGTTTCAAGTCCACCACATTCCCCTGCCTGCCAGTTCTCCCCAGAATCCTCTCCTATGCGTAGCCTCTCCCCGTTGCACACCCCGCCTTCCCACCGGGAATAATGCTGTGCACTCCACTACCGTCATGAGTCCTCCTCCGATGGTCATGCTGAGGCAGGTCCCCATTCACCCCGTCACTGCAGCAGGCCAACCATGGCAGCGGCCATTCACCCCAGCCATTGCCTGGCCTCACAATGCAGGCCATCTGGGACCGTCTCGACAGGATGGAGCAGAGGCATGCTGAGATGCACTCCATGGCCCTGGAACAATTGTGTCATTCTCAGGCCATGCAGGGCTGTATCCGGGGGGCATCCAGGCAGTTGTCCAAATCCATCAACAAGCTGTGCAGGAGCACAGAGCACAGCAACGCAAGCCAGTGTCTGATGAGCCAGACGATGCGCAAACTGGCTAAACAGTTGTCATCCTCCCATGAGGCTATGGCCAGGGCAATCCACCTCACTATGGACCATGTCCGTGGAGCCATAGAGGGGAGTTCACAATCCACTACCCCTACTGAGGTTTCATTAGTGAGCACCCCACCCAGGCGCTGGTGCACGGTATCATGCAGAACATGCCGCAATGGCGGCTGACAAGGGGGACAAGAGGTTGTGCTAGTGGGTTGATGTCCAATGGCTAGGTTGTGGAGTGGGAGGTCGCATTGGGGATAAGGGTCTGGGATGGGAGGTGGAGTTGGGGATCAGGATGTGGGGTGAGAGGTGGAGTTGGGGATCAGGGTGTGGGTTGGTGGTGGAGTTGGGGATCGGGGTATGTCAGGTTCTGAATAAATCACTGTTTGAAGTTAGTGTTCGTGTAAGGTGTTTATTCTATGGTTGAGTAAGTTGTGTATTCAGTGACTCATCGTTGCCCTCAGTGTTGCATAAATACATAGTCGAGGGCAATTGTCCCTGAGGTCATTGCATACCATTAGTCCTTCCATCACATCCCAACGTATGCCATGTGCTGACCTGTTTACACCTTCAGCCGAGCTAGGGTGTGATTTGGCCTCATCTGGTGATATTCAAATGTGCCTTCAACTGTGCAAGTATTGCATCATTGCAGTGATGAATACTATCTTGCCTACTTCATCTGGTTTGTACATGAGGGCACCACCTGCGGCTCATAGGAACCTGAATCTGGCTTTCAGAAATCAAATGTGCACTCAATGCATGGCCTTGTCCTCCTCTGCACATCACTGTAAGCTTCCTACTGTGGTTTTCCAGGGTTTCTCACAGGCGTCCTCAGCCATGGTGACTGCGGGTGGCCAGCTTCTCATGTAAGATATGAATCGACTGTGTGAAGTTGATGTGACTCTTCAATACAATTGCAGTCAGTCACATTGCAGGATTCAGCAGTAATCAAGGATTTGACAGGGTCATGTCATCTGCAAAGCACTTTTCAGTTATGGTGTTGCATTTTTACTATGGTTGTGGCGGGTGGGTTGATTGCATGTGCTGCCTTGCATGACAGGATACCCTGTGCCATCACATGAGTACTGTCTGTGTACCGGGGTGGGTCAGTCAGTGTACTAGGTCTGTTCTGTGCATTTCTGTCGTTGCATCATGGGACCTTTAGTTGTTACACTTTGCTGAACATTGTGTACCCCATGTGTGTGACGGTGGCCCTGTGCATCAGGTGTGCCTATTTCTTACCCATGAGCCAGGCGAGCTGTCCTCCTTGTCTCCGCATGAAAGCTGGCAGGGTGCTTTTCCTCAGTATCATGGCTGGCATCATGTGTGGCCCCAAGGTATCCTGTACTGCAGTGGGTGATTGTGAGGTCAGTGTCACATGGCATTTGCACATTAATTGATTGCTACTGTTTCCTGTTCCTATATGCCTGCTCAGTTGCCTGGGAGGGAGAGGAGGGTTACCAATGCCACATGTGTGCAATCCAATGCCGCAATGGTATTGGTGAAATGGGCAATGTTGTTGAAACGTGACTTTGCTTCATGCACCTGTGCCTACGTGATGTGCATGCCTCATTAGCGCATCCATGCCTTGCTCCAGCATCTTAGCAAATGCGGGTTGTGACATCACATGCAGTGTACCCATGGTTTGCTGGGATTCACCCATTGTACAGATATGTAGGACCGACACCAACTTCTGCAGGGGCGGGGTGGCAGTTCTCATTCCAATGGCACCCTGCAGATCGGCCTGGATCAGGGTGAGCAGGTCTGTGATGGTCGGGCGGTCCAAACAGTAGAGGGTCACTGATTGGCTAACCGTCGGTATATCCATGGGGGCGGGCGGACACTTGGTATGGGTGCCCCCCACGCCATGCGTCTCCTGTGCCTTTGTGGTGCCTGTCTCTTTCCCTGCTGGGGTCTTGCATGCTGCAGTAGCTGTAAGTGGAGGAGAGGGTAGTGGTGCCCATAATGAACGTCTGCTTGAGGCTGCATGTTGGCTGGATGTGTGTTGGGGAGAGTGTGGCCCTAATATACTCCTCCCGAGGTGATAAGGTGCATCTGCACCTTTATTTTCAATGACCTGTCTGCATTTACCTCCTTGGTGAAGGTATATCCTCTGTGTTCTTGCCTGTAATTCCTCCAATTGTTGGAGGAAATTTAGGCCATTCCCAACTTGTAATTCGGCGGAAATAGGTTGATATTTTTTTTTGGGAGGTAATTCTGCCGACAGCCTTGGCTCTGGGGCTAATTCCACCAATTATTGGAGGATTTACCATTGGAGCTAATTCCGCGTGAGGAATATCCACCGGTGGAATTAACGCCAATTTTTTGTGACTCAGAATTTGGCGTAGTGGTAAAGTTGGCGGTAACGGAAATACCTCCAATTTTACTGCTTACTGACAAACTCGTAATGAGGCCCAGTGTGCCTCTATACAACAGGACGCTGCACAGACACACACAAATACTTAAGAGATACTGCTAAACCTCTTAAAAATTACTTTGGATACAGCACTTTCTACTTCTTGGAGGAGAAGAAATACTCCAGATATACTTCATCGAAGTGCACATGTATACAGAATTACTGACACGCTGCATTTTACAAAATGACTTCAGATATACTTCATCATACTGCATACATATTCAACACTGATTCACAAATAAAAGCATCACTCTTCGGATATACAACACTACTTGTGTAAATGAGCACTTTACAAATCTCGCATAGCAGAACATGCTTCTTTCTGGTGGTTTCTGAGCTTGGTGGGACAATACAGCAGGCTTCATTCAACAGCATGTTGCATGCCCTGAAAAAGTGTGCAGACAGTGGCAGTGAGCAAAGCGAGCATACCGTAAGGGCCACGCAGGAAATGGCTGGGCAGTGGTGGGAGCAGCTTTTGATGCCAGGGTTGGCGGACAGCACCCAAAAGGTGGTGAACGTTTTCAGTGGAGGGACCTAAATATTTCCTCAAATTAGGAAAAACATCCAAGCATCGGGCGGGAACCCAAAATAATGAAGGGAAGTTTGGGGTGAATCCCTGATGCAAGATATTGTGGGAAAATAACTTGCTGAAATGATTCTTTTTGCAACACAACTATTTTATAGGAGAATTAGGTAAAAAGCCATAAAATCTACGGTTGGTTCTCCAGGGAAACATGAAAAATATCCAGTAAATTTCATGATTTACTGGCAGTAACATCTGTCTTATGAATATTTTCAGCAGAGGGGCCTAAATATTCCCTCAAATTAGCATGAGTGAATAAGTGTGGCTAGGGAGCCCAAAATAAGTAAGAGGGTTTGGAAAAATATTTTTACAAATAACTTGCAGAAATGATGCATTTTGTAGCACATTTCTTAAGAAAAATGAGGACAAAAGCCCTACAGTTTACAGTTGGTTCTCTAGGGTAACACATGGCAGAATCCAGTAAATGCCATGTCACCAACAAGACACTGCACAGGAGCTCTTTATACCATGTTCAGAAGGCTGCAGCCACAACATATCTATGCAGTGCAGGAAATTATCACTGTAAATCCCTTGCATGAGGCTCTGACCGTAATCTGTTTGCCAGAAATGGCCACTGCAAATCACATGCATGAAGCTGCTGACACAACCTACCTATGTCGGTATTGACAAATGGTCATTGCAAATGCCTTGCATAAAGCTCCTGCCACAATCTCTGTTTGCCACTAATGGCCACTGTAAATCAAATGGATGAACCTGCTGACACAACCCACCTGTGGCAACATCTTCTTTATTATTAGCGTATTTATTGAGCACAGACCTAGCTTCAGGAAGCAACGGAGTGCTTTATAATCACAGGCGAAAGAACACAGGAAAGCTGAGAAAAAAGGAGCAGGGAGCTAACAGGGGAGGGTGGGCAGCTGGCAGCATGGGGGGAAGACAGTGGGGAGCAGATCACTGAGTCTCAGGTAGGGTGGGCAGTGTACGGTGTGTGGATCTAGGTGTTAAGGAGGAGCCATTACTTGAAGAGGAAGGTCTGGAGCTCTTTCCGGAACTGTAGAAGTGATGGGGCAAGTCTGATGTTGATGGGGATGAGGTTCCAAAGTCTTGGAGCATAGACAGAGAAGGCCTTTCTTCTGTTTTTTTCCGACCTGCATTGTTGTAATTCAAGTCTGCACATTTCCTTACTTCTGGTGGATCGCAGGCCTCTGGAGATGCAGAGTTTCTCAGTGAGGTAGCTTGGGAACTTCATGATGCTAGCCTTGTAAATGGTGCAATAGGATTTGAGGATGATACGGGCTTGCAGTGGGAGCCAGTGCCGTTCGATGAGGGTCGGGCGGTGGTCGAATTTGCAGAGTCCTTTAATAAGTCTCGCTTCAGCATGCAGGACAGATTTCACTGCAATGGATTTACAGTGACCAACCATACAAAAACATGCACACAGACTCATGCCCAGACAGACGCGCACGCACGCACACACTCTCACACTCACTGCATTGCATTCAAATACACATGCAAGTATACATGCACATAACACAACCTCAAAATGCACACTTTCCTTGGGTCTTCTTCTCTTCTGTCATCTCTTCAGGCAGCAGAGAAAGAGGCACACATCAAGCGCATGAAAGGTGGAGTGGGGGGCAGAGGCATGATCGGGTACAGTGGCAGCATGGAATGGATGAACCTAGGCATGCAGTGCTAGCGTAACCCGGAAGGACTTGAACACCCAGGACATGTCAGCGCCATGCCATTGAGCAATGTGGTTGCCAAATAACCTTGTATAAGTGGCGCACTGTGCTGCACGCCTCAGCATGCATGGATTTTTATTTTTTTTAAATATCAGGGCTGGTTCTCAGTCAGTGCCAGTCCTGAGGGAGGCATGGGGGTGCACCAGGGATGTGCCAGACGGGGCGACTGACTCATCTGTCCCCCATGGCTCTACCACTAATGCTAGGACCCAACAACCAGGAAACTAGGCAGCCGCATCACTCCTGGCCGCGCTCATTGGAAAGTGGCCCTAACAATAATCAGGTTCTCAACTGAGTTCCCTCCTCAACCAGCAGCCCTCCCAGTGACAATCTCAATTTAGGATTCCAGTGGCATTCTGAAGATTGCCCGCCAATCCCTCCTTAAGACAGTGCTAGGATCGTGGAGAAACTACAGAAAGCACTGAATACCAAATTCACTGCAGTGCTACAGTTATCTCAGAGCCTTAAAAGGAGCAGGGGTGTGCACCCCAAAAGTGTCCATCAGGGTCTAAACTGGATAACAGGGGGGGGGGCTTTTACAAGGAACACTCCAGGGCTGAGGAGGTATCAAGTGTGCACAGATATGCCAATTCTACTGCATCACACTGTATGGTCCTATAGCATTGCTTCAGCTACACTGTCTCACACTGGATGGACATAACGTGTTATTTCAGCAATGTTTTGCATCATCAGTCTACAAAGGCGCACCTTACTAGTTCAGACACCTTACATGTTTATACTGCATACCACAATCATAGTTTTGCGCTCCCAAACCACACAGATATAGCAACCCTGCTTTAGATGTAGAAACTCGGCATAGATATACAGTATTACTTCACTAACACTGCCTGGAAACTATGCTTCAGTGAAACCACTTCACAATGGACTGATATACAGAACACCTTCAATTCTATGTCAATTCAACTTCCCTTTATTTCTACCTTTCAGCATTTTAAAATATTTTGGACTTTGAAACACACGACAACAAGAAAGATATCTTCCTCCCTGTCAGTCCTTGCATCCCTGTAGTCTATTCAGGGGCGTTGCTAGGGGGGGCTAAAGGAGCTATAGCCCCAGATCTTTTGGTTGTAGCCCCGGATAGAATCTCAGGAGCTACAGCCAAAAGACTAGCTAGCCCCCAGTCCCAACAGTTCTGACATCAGCTTAGCCCCGGGTCTTTTCCAGACCTAGCAACTCCCCTGAGTCTATTCCTACCCCTGGACCCAACACATCACACCCTGTCAAGGGTTCCTCCTCTTCCTTTTCTGCTCTTCGAGAAGATAAGAAACCATTCTGAGCATGGCTTCAAGAGATTGTTCGGCACTATCTATATACATAGCTCTCAACCTTCTTTGACATCAAGGCGGGTGAAAAAACCCGATTTGTTTGGGGGGTGGGGTGAGAGTCCATTGAAGTGGATTAATTTCGTATTAGATTTATAAACTAAAACATACTGTCTCCCATGAGGCTAAATAAACACAACATAGAAAGTTGAAGCTTATCAGTGTTGGCTCGGTAGACTTGTGTGGCTTTCTTCTGTGCCCACAGCCTGCTGTGCTGCCTCATATAGTAAGACTGAGCCCGTGTAAGGTATGCAACATAGTCTGTGGCTCCAAGGCGGGTGAAACAGATGAGCTGGCGGGTGTCTGGATGCTTTTTGCGGGTGACACCCACCAAAATCTATATATGGTGTCAATGTGATGTACAGTTTTTATTCTGTTGTATGAGCATTATAAGCGTGCGGCAGTGGCAATGTTCGTGAGACCCAGGGCCATGTATTAGTTCCGCTTCAGCGAGCAGTGATTGCAAATTCACCACATTTAGAGGAGGATGCGAGCAGGTTCCGCGCTCACATCGGAGCATCTCCCGGGGCCTGCTTGCCTCCTCTAGAGATTAAAATCTCCCAGATCTTCTGACGCTCCGGTTTCCTTTAGCGGAGCCGGGAAGTGTTTGCCTTTGTGATGTCTGCGCGACACAGGGAACGTGCTGAGCGCTTGTCTGTGACGTGGAGCTGCCGTGACTTCGCACACGTATGCGTCTCCCAGCACTCACACTCATTTCAGAGCGCATTGCAGCAGCTCGCAGAGCTGAGCATTCAGGATTGGGTCATTGAGACATCTAATCTCGTTCACTACATATAAAAAACCAATATATCTCTATAAAGTAAAAGCAGAGTAGCTTGACTAACAACGAAAAAGTATTGGAGCCAGTATAAACCCTTCACAGTGAGGGTGGCGTGTCACGGAGGCCTGCAAGCTCAGGCATTGGCACCAGCAGCACTAGCCATCTCCCACTCAGGCAAGTGAAGCTAGTAAGATACTCTGCAGGAGGTCTTATTGCTGTTTTTGAGTTATTATTCCTGCATGCCTTTCTCTGTGTGGTAATGTCTCTGTTTCTTCTCCCTTAGATGTGCGGAGCGTCCGCGAGGCGAACTGGCTAAGTTGATGATGCCCAACGAGCGCTAAAATGCGGTAAGTAAGCGCTTTATGCTGCGCTGCAATGTCTTCATTCGCTGACCTGTTTTTTCCTTCTTATTTGTAGGTCACGGTGTGCTCTCAGCATGTGTGGATTCTCGAAGCGATGACGGCTGGAAGGCGACCAGCCAGGTAAGCCTTGCGAATAGTTTGTACCTTGCAATGTCTCTAATGCCTCCTTTAATGTTGTCTTTACTCTTCTTTCAGGTCCTTCGGTGCGGGAGGTGCGCTGATCCAACTGAGCTGTTCAGGAGCTGAGAGCGAAAGAAGATGGAGAATGCAGGTAAGATGCTGCTGCTAATGATGTTCTTTTGTCTTTCTGCAGGTTCTGGTTTTTCCAGGCTTGAAAGCAAGCTGGACACGGTGAGCGTCACGTTGCAGACTGCAAAGTAACGCGAAGCGTGTGGTCTTGTCTGGGTTTGGTTGAAATAGCCCCAACAAAGTAGTCCAGGTAAAGTAGTCCCTAGGCCACCACACCCAAAACACTATACTGCATAGCTTGGTTCCCAGAACCAAGCTATGTGGATGCCTCCATGTTGGCTGGTAGCCTAAAGAAGTAGTTCCTGAACACATGTCTCTCACGATGTATGAGCCTGGTGCCAAAGGTGCCAGGACTGGCCGCAAGAGGGCCTGGGAAGTGGATGCCAGGTCTTATTTGAGATCCGAGTCCTGATTTCACATGGCCAATAGACTTGCTAGTGGGGATCTGGGATGAGGGTTGTGACAACTGGGGAGTAATCCGAACCAGAAGAGGAAGGCTTCTTCTTCAAATGATAGGGGCGTTCCAAGGCCCCATAGGTAGCTGGTGCTTTTTGTAAGCTCAAGGTAGCCTTCCTTAAAAATTCAGCAGTGCCATGCCTCCTACCCCCTTCCCAGGGGACGATACTACAAGAGATTTGGGTGGGACACTGGACACCGATGCCTCGACAAGTGATCAGAGGCCCATCACAGAGATGGAAGCAGTGCCCAACCAGAGCAAGAAGAAAGCCAGGAAACAGAAACATATCAAATTGGCGGACACCGATGTGTCCGATATGTTTGACCCAATACTATTAGGGATCCCAGATCCACTGACTGGCAGCTATTACCGAGATTGGCTTTATATATGGTACAGAGATTAAGGAAGCCGTTGGCGAAGAAATCGAGACTGTGCATGTGGTCAGAATGCCCATGGCCGGAGTTGGCTGGAAATGTAGCGGATGTACCAGAACTCTATCCCAACATGACTACCTTCATGACAAATTCCTCAAACAGACCTCCGTAGAGGGATGGCGAGGTCCTGGAAAAGCTGTGAGGAGAAGATACTTGATTTAACAGGGCCAGTCAAAGATCATGGACCTGGCCAAGGCGGTCAGGGATACCGGACAGCCGGTAGACACAGACATCCTGGCTAACTGGGCGCAAAGGCTAGTGTGTGTACTTGGAAACGCAAATTGTGCTTTATCCTCTGAAAGGTGCAAGGGCCTTCTACTCAAGATAGATGCTAAACTATGGGACCTGGCGTCCTATGAGGCTGGAGAAGCAACACTAAGGACTCCTTTTTGGGAAGGATTTCTTGTAAGAAATGCGAAAATTTGTAAGAACATATTCTGTGTTGGAGAAGGCCCAATCATCTATTAAATTGATATTTCTGATTAGAGTTTTTGCCGGGATCAGCAGTTTCACAGGTCGTCTGGCTGGTCGCCAACCCTGCAACAGAAGAACCTCAAGGTCCGAGGGCACAATATTGGGAGTCAAGGCAGCAAGACTCCTTCTTTACAGCTTGCGGAAGAAATACTAGAGGGCGCAGAGGAAGGATTTACAACAGATCCCAAAGTGCGCAATCAGGTAAGGATGGGACTCAGAACCTACCCTCAAGTGGGCGGTGTGGGGGCATCTTGAAGCAAGACACAGACACAAGATTCAAAGTTCCAAACAATCACTTTTTTATTAACGTAAATGTCAGGGTGGAAAAACGCCCATCTTCCCCTAAACTATGGTGGTACTTCCCTACCAAACCAAAACTAAGGAAAGTTTAAGTCCACAAGTTCAACTTCGGAATCTGTCTGTGTCCAAAACCTATACTTGCCCTCACAGCTAATTTTATACAATGTGCAGGCATGTCAGCAACAAACAAAACAGTGTTCAGCATAAAGTTCAGAGCTTGTTCCAGATTGCAGCTCCCTTCCCCAAGCATAAAGCAATTCTAACAGAAGTCTTGGGCTTGCCATGGGTTCCAAATCAATGTAGGATTGACCAATACTCGGGGATCCGTTCTCAAAGTTCCAGAACACAATTCAAAACACAAAATATCCTGAGGCTCTGTCCTCAAGACAATAAGGAGTTCCAACCTCAGGGTTTCCATCCGCAAGATATAATATCAGTGAGGTTTTAGTATGATGGTGTTTCCCAATGTTCTTAATGTTCTGTGCCACACTTGCACCCTCTGCATATCACTGGTCTTTACACCACACAATGTTTTAGTTAAAAATGGCAGTTTAGTAAATTCACTTTTAAAGTTCATTTCACAGAGTTCCATTCACTGTGGGTTTAAATACATATTGGATTTACTTGCCTCGTTAAAGTTGTATTCACTTCAGAGTTCATTAAACATTGGTTTCTTTGAAGTAACACTTAATTGTCCTATAAAAATAATATATGTGAACATTGTTTCAATGTAAATTTCATTAACTTTAAGAACTGGCACACAATGTGTTTAGTTATGTGGCAAAGCTTCATTTCTTTAATCTTCATTAAGTAATGTTTTTCTTTCAGTGCTGTATTCAAAATTGTGCAGATATATTGTTTTAAAATTCGTTTTTTTTTCGTTCGGCATTCACTAATGCGTAAAGGTTTGCATGTAAGTAACTGTGTTGTTATATTCAATCAGGTTTGTTGTAATATATCATTGTAGTTTTCTTTTAAATATACCTAGCATGCTGAGACTTTCAAAAACGTGCTTTCACCTGCACGTTACAGCTCCGTAACAACGCATTCCCTCTTATTCCAGAGCTAACACATATTTTGCTGGTTTGCAAGGATTGGAATCGGAGACCTTCAGAAACGAGTCTCACCATTCACGCGACCAACCTGATACAAAGTATCCTTGCCCGTAGGATGAAACACTCACATACCGGGTTTTTGATTGCTTAGAAAATCACTAGTTGCTTCGATGCGAATTTTTGCAGGGCAGATCTTCCAGCCTTCTGGTCTTTGCTTCAGGGTTCCACATCCTGCCCCTCCAGCACTCCTGCGTCGGCTTCTGGCCCCAGGGGAACAAGCACCTTGAGCAATAGTAAAAGAGGCACCTTCCAGCACGGCTCCCCTTTCACACCTCTCTTGGTTCCACAGAGTAACAGCTCAGGGCTGCTCTCCTCTGAACCAAAAGCGTGCTGGGCACTAACAGCTCCTAGCTGTTCTTCTTGGCCTCTCTGCTGCTGCTGCGATTTCACTGCCACTGCTCCGGTCACCACTTCCTCTCTCATTCTCATTTGGTGGGGCTTTTTATACACCTAACAGGCTGCAAGTGCGAGTTTACAATTAGCCCTGCCCGACTGTCATTAAGGAGATACGCCTGACCTCTACTGCTCTCAGCAGGCCTCCTCCTCGTCCCAGTATCTTGTGGTGAAAGCAACTAGTCTTCATTACTCCCAGTTGCCTCTTCCTCGTCTCAGTACCTAAGTGGTGAAAGCAACTAGTCTTCATTACTCCCAGTTGCCTCTTCCCTATCTCAGTACTTTTTGTAGTTATGTATGAGGAGATCAGGGGGGGGGCTGATTTATAATACCCCATTAAGATGGGGGAATGGTTTGGTTGGTCATTAGTAGGAAAAAGGGGATACCATGTCCCTCCCGAGGGCATCCCAGTCCCCACAGACCCTCCGGCCAGGTGATCCTCACTTGTTTGTCCACCCCAGGGTCGGGATCCAAAAGCAGTGGCCTTTCCATGGCCACCTGCACAGTGGATCCATGGGGAACAGGCGTGAGAACACTCTCAGGTTTCTCACAGATGGAGGACCACAGCACATATTCACAAGTGGCTCGAGCTGTCCAGCGATGCTTGGGTATTACAAACAGTGACAGGATTCCAGTTAAAATTTTTGGACATGCCCATACAAACACAAGTACCCGCCCGCATACATATATCCCGGGAGAAGTTGAAGCTACTAGACAGCGAGTTGCAGCAGCTTTGCGAGAAGGGAGCCATAGGGCACAGCACATTAGCACACCCGCCCTTCATTAGCAATATGTTTTTAGTACACATAAAGGACAAGGTCAGACTTGGCATAAACTTGAAAGAGCTCTATGGGTGAATAGTGTACAGGCATTTCAAGATGGATGGCATTCACCTCCTCAGAGACATCCTCAGGAAGGACGATTGGCTTACCCGCATACATCTGAAAGACGCGTACCTAACGATCCCAGTAGTACAGGACCACAGAGCATGGCTCAGCTTCAGATGGGGGGGGGGAATTTGTCAATTCAAAGCTCTATCATTCAGACTTTCCTCAGTGCTGTCGATATTTATCAAACTGATGAGACAAGTTATGGCAGTGATAAGAGAGGGATCAGGACCATAGAATATCTAGATGACTTTCTGACACTGACAAGCAGCAGGGGCGAGCTGGTGAAGCAGACTCAATGGGTGAAGAGTCTCCTGGTATCTCTGTGGTTCCTAGTCAACCGTACAGAAGAAAGACCTAGAACCCAGGAAAAGGATGGACTTTCTAGGTTTCATAGTAGACACCAAATCAGCGACACTGGAACACCCAGCGAGAAAAGTGCATGATATAAAAAGGGAGATGTCTCAGAAAGAGAGTTATATCGCTCAGGGCATTAGCAGGGATTGTAGGATTGTTAGCCACGTCCATTCAGGCCATATTTCTGGGGCCTTTACACTATCGGGCCTTGCAGGGATTGAAGATCAAACATTTTCAACAGGGGCTGAGGTATCATCAAGTGATTTCTTTAGACTTGGAATGGAGGACGGAGCTTGAATGGTAGCTCCATAATATGGAGGCATGAAACGGGCGAGCCATTTTTGGTGATGCTCTGGAGTTGGGCCTCAAGTCGGACGGCACCAATATGGGTTGGGGAGCCAGGTGCAGGGCTGTAGAGACGGGAGGAAAGTGGGCCCTGGAAGAGCTAGTTCTTCATATCAATTGTCTCGAACTTCTAGCTGGGTCGTTCGCCATCAAACCTTTTACAAAAGACAGAGTAGACTGTTGCATACTGCTAAAAATGGACACCATGTCAGTAGTCCCCTACATAAACCTCCTGGGGGGCACAAGGTCCAGGATTCTAGTGGAGCTGGCAAGCGACTTCTGGCATCACTGCCTTGAGTATAGGATATTGGTGATGGCAGAATACTTGCCAGGTGCATTGAACAGCATAGCGGACTGGAACTCCCAACATCTCACGGATGCCAGCGACTGGAAGCTGGACAAGGAGATCTTCCAGAAACTAGTAGACATCTGGGGACAGTTAGACATAGATCTGTTTGCCTCTAGGGTAAACGCGCAGACACCCAGATTTTTCAGCTGGAGGTTAGATCCAGACACGCTGGGTAGAGATGCACTTCTACCCAGCTGGCAGTGTTTCCTCCAGTACGTGTTCCCTCCATTCATTATGTTGAACAGGGCGTTGGTGAAGATTCGCAGAGAGCAAGCAGAAGTAGTAGTAGTGGCTCCCTCCTGGAAGTCGCAAGCGTGGTTTCCAGGTCTTAGGGAACTTTCCAGGGATTTCCTGCAAGCCCTGCCACAAGGGCAAGAACTGCTCTCGGTCCCACCGGGTCAGTATTATCCTCTGAGAGTGACAGGGGAACTCCCGTTGCTGGCCTGTGGGGTGTTGGGAAACAATGGAGCTTGCCAGCCATTTTGGGCCATGCTGCCCATCTTATCGAAGAACCATGGGTGCCATGCACCCCCAGGAGCTATAACATTCTGTGGAGCAAGTGGAAGGTCTCTGTAGACGACAGGGTGTTCACCCTGTTCTAAGGATAGTGTTTTTAAGGCTTTTTACTTTAAGCCGGTAGTGTCAGTGGTAGAGACAGTGATTTGCAGCCTTGAATAAGCATAATGCTCACCTCCAGTCTTGACATAGAATAAAGATTACCCGTGCTTATACCGCTGGGAGTCTTGATTCTATTAAAGACACAGAGACAAGCATTATTCCCACCCAGCGTATGTGCGATTGTTTAGTTTTGTGACAAATATCGCATATGCCCACCCATGATCGCGTTCTCTTGCTGCAGGAGAGCATCAGAAGAACGGCTGAGGGTTGCAGTTCTGAGGAGTCGTAGGAGTTTAGTCAACAGATCTCCCAGTGTTTTTTCAGTGTTCAGATGTTGGGGTTGGTCTCCAGTTGCCTAGAGGAGACTGTACAGTTGAATGTGGTTCAGAGCATCAAGGAAGAGGAGGAGCCCTGGACAGGATGCAATGTGTTGGGACCAGGGCAGGAATGGACTACAGGGGTGCAAGGACTTTAAAAAAAGGAGATTTTTTTGTTGTGTGTTTCAAAGTTCAAAAGATTTCAAACTGCTGAATAGTAGAAATAAAGGAAAGTTGAAGCATAAACCTCACCTCTGTGTCTTTAATAGAATCAATAATGCCTGTGCTATAAGCATGGATAATCTACATTATACTCGGTAGGATAGCTCAGGGGGCAACGCGCTCGTCTTGGAAGCAAGACGATGCGGAGCAATACAGGTTTGATTCCCGGGTACGCGCCTGGAAACTTCTGGGTATTAAGCAAGTTATACAAAAACAATTATATATTATTATAATACTTGGTATCAGGGCACTGACGTACAATAATACTTCAGTTACACAAATAAACATGACTTCTTTGGTTGCGCTGTGGCACAATGGCAGATATACAGCACTGCTTCAGTTACACTGAGCCACAGTGCTCAGATATAAAGCCACCCCGATTGTCCATATACTTCACCTATGCTACTGTGCACTGCAGAGGTAGGCAGCACTTCAGAAATGCTATCACACTAGACAGGAAAACATTACTACTGCACATGACGCCCACTCCGGGCAGTGCTTGACCATTGGCTTGGGGGTTGGGAGAAGAGCAGGCTGTTGCCCCTCCCTCTAACAGACATGTTGACAAATCTATCGCAAAGTAGACCCGGGCAGAGACATCACGAGATGCCCCACCATCGATCGCACTAGATCCTGCGTCTTTTCACACACTCCTTTTCTTTTAAGCAGTGCTTTTGTGATACGGGGGCTACAGCTGACACCTCAATCAGGGATGAATCAAGTGTGGGCAGGGCTGGACTGGGATCCAAAAAGAGACCCTGGGAATCAAGTGGCCCCATATTACACATTGCCAGCAAGCCCAACCCTTTTCCTATGAGAACATTTGAAAATAAAATTGGTTAGCACACAATAGAGGCTCACGGTGCAGAGGCCTACCGGGAAATCGCCCCTGAGTGTGGGTGTGATCAGTTCTAGCTTAACTCAAGTGTGAATGCTTGATAGTTTACTTTTAAATCTCCCCCTACATTTTCTGTGCAACTCATGTTGAAGCCTTGCTGTCAGCATTGCAGACCACAAATCATGCAATTTTATCAACATCTATAATACTGTCTCTAATACCCAGCACATGCATTTCAGAATAGTTTATACGCGTTTGAATGCCTCTGGTTGGCATTTCGATGTGTGCCTCATTCAAGATAAGCTGCCAGCCTGTGTCCAGCTGTGGCAACAAGCAGGTGACTTTATCGTGCATGGTCTTCTGGGCTGTGCCTTTATATTTTGAAAGTAGAACAACAGCTGGGGCAGTTTAGCACGATCTCAAATTCCCCCTTACCAGAGGCGAATAATCAGCTAGTCCTGACTTTTAGGCTGACTTGGTCTTGCATTCTCTTACTTGCAGCCATGCATTTATAAAGAGGAGAATGTAGAAGTACTGCAAAATAATACACATGATATGTGCCAAAAGAAGTTGGGAGTGAAGAATGCAACCTGCAAGCTTTGCTGCGAGGCATGTCATTACTGCTCCTTCAAACTGCAGACATTACGCGAGCAACGCAGGCAGTGCATCGTAGGCGTGTCATAACATTACGCGAGCAACGCAGGCAGTGCATCGTAGGCGTGTCATTTCTGCTCCTTCAAACTGGTGACATTACGCGAGCAACGCGGGCAGTGCATCGTAGGCGTGTCATTACTGCTCCTTCAAACTGGCGACATTACGCGAGCAACGCGGGCAGTGCATCGTAGGCGTGTCATTACTGCTCCTTCAAACTGGCGACATTGCGCGAGCAACGCGGGCAGTGCATCGTAGGCGTGTCATTACTGCTCCTTCAAACTGGCGACATCACGCGAGCAACGCAGGCAGTGCATCGTAGGCGTGTCATTACTGCTCCTTCAAACTGGCGACATCACGCCTGGCATGTAATTTCTGCTCCTTCAAACTGGTGACATTACGCGAGCAACGCGGGCAGTGCATCGTCGGCGTGTCATTACTGCTCCTTCAAAATGGCGACATCATGCGAGCAACGCAGGCAGTGCGTCGTGGGCTCTGCAATCGCTATAACCAAGAGTTATTGTGCGCTACTTCACGTGCATGCTACTGCTGCACGATGAAAGTGGGTGCATTTCATGTCACCAGGGGTGTTGCTAGGTCTGGAAAAGACCCGGGGCTATGCTGATGTCAGAAATGTTGGGACTGGGGGCTAGCTAGTCTTTCGGCTGTAGCTCCTGAGATTCTATCCGGGGCTACAACCAAAAGATCAGGGGCTACAGCTCCCTTAGCCCCCCCCCCCCCTAGCGACGCCCCTGCATGTCACCAAGGCCAGATTATCGAAGATTTGCACTGGTGCAAAAAGGAGGAGCAAATGAATTTAGCACCAATGTTGCTGCTTTGATAATAGAGAATGGAGCCAACAGGGTTAGCCCCAATCAGTATTATCTAAAAATGTTTTCACTGGGGGACGTTGGAGCAGGCTCTTTGATTTGCTATGTTTGCTGCATAACATGAAAATAAATGTAGGGGACACCTTTTGTTGAATGCATTGCACCAAATATAGTGAAGAAAACTGCCGGATTAATTTTTGACCAAGTGCAAAGGTGTTTACACAAAATGGACTGTGACAAAGTCGGTTTTCTCCATCTTGCATTATCAAAGAATGTGCTCCCTTTTTCACACCAGTGCAAATCTTTGATAACCTGGCCCAGAGGTCCTCAGACATGTAGCTCTCTGGAGATTTGCAGAGACTGGTTTGCAACCTGCAACTATATGTTTGAATTGCGGCAGAGGTTCCTCGGCCTTCCAGCCCTGAGCAGTTTATAAAATGAGCGAGTCTGAGTTTATCTAAAGTGCTGTGAAGCAGCAACATGGCGCTAGCGAGCAGTACACAAAAAAAGTACTTATTAGCATTATATGTAGGTGTCCCAGGCTACGATGGATGTTCATTGGCATGTAAAGCTGAACCTGGGCTCTTGGGGTATATGGTGACTTGACATTTGAAGGTGCCCCCAGTGAATGTGCTGGTACATGGGAATGTGTGACATCGGTAAAAAATAAAATAATAATAATAACTCTTTAATAACGTGAAGGCAATGTTTGTGGACCCCCCTAAGGGGCATTGGTGGTCACACGGATCACCCTTAAAATGTGTCATCTAAGCTCCCGCAAAAAATGGTGGCAGGCTCTAACTCTAATCACACTGTATGCAGGGTCGGACTGGGGCATACAATTGTCTCAGGCACCAATGAAAAAGTGGCCCACTGTTGCAACTGGAAATTCATTCCTTTTGTGACAGACTGTTTGAATAGTGCTCAAGGGGGAGTTTTTTGATAAAATGTGATGCAAACTGTGCAATTTAAAGAATATTTATTCAGCAACACTGGGCAAAACTACCAGCCCACGTAGTGAATTAACTCATCCAACTGGCCCACATTGACTAAAAAAGTGGCTCACTTTGATTAAAAAAACTGCCCCACACTAGCATTTTGCGTTTTTGGTTCGGGCATTGGCCTATTACCCTATAGGCCACTCCGAGCCTTACTGCATGTACACTACTACCTGGACATACTGCATTATCATACATGTGTCCTGTAGCCAATAGTATAACTACGCAGACATGAACGATTGCGATTTTGACAAGTTTCGTAGTGAATATGTTGGTGGTGTGCAGGTAATGCGCCTATTGGGGCCCATGAAAGGACAGGATGGGTTGGAAATACCAGTCACGGTGACCCGGGACTCCTTCCACACACACTCCTATATATACTGAGCACTTACGTGCTTTCCTCACACACTTCACTATAGTGCCCTTACGTGCTTTCCTCACACACTTGCATGCAGTGCCCTTAGCCCTTATGCATTCCTGTGCTGCGCCCTCACCTGCTTCCTAACACTTGCCTGTGCTGCTCCCTTACCTGATTTACCTGCTCTCTTCACACAGGCCTATGGTGAGCCCTTACCTGCTTTCCTCACACACTTCTATGATGTCCCATTACCTTACCTGCTTTGCTCACAAACTTTTATCAGGGGCCCTTACCTGATATCTTCACACACTTTTATGAGGAGCCCTTGCCTATTGTCCTCACACTTTTATGAGGAGTCATTGCCTGATATCCTCACACACTCCTATGCTGAGCCCTTACCTATTTTCTCACGCACTCTCATGTTGCGCCCTTACCTGCTTTCCTCAGTCTCTTGTTCCTGAAGATGGACACGATGACCAACAGGTTCCCCAGGATGTCCACCACGATGGTAACAATGAGGACAGCCGCCAGGGTGCTGACCAGCCATGGTGGGTCATGGCCAGTGTTTTCCTCGTAGCTGGCCGAGGCATTCTCCCGGCTGGAGACGACCTGGTCCATGCCCGTGTCATCTATTTGGAGAGGCAGCCTTGTAGAGGCGGCAGATTGAAGGCCCGGATCACGAATGGTGACCCAGGTTTCATGGAAGCAGCTGAAAAGTTTGAAGTGCCAGAAGATGACCACATCACATGACCCTCGGGCCGACGCTCCAATCAGAAACACTCTACTTTGAAAAGAAGGTGGAACCACGCCATGTGTTCTGCAGCACCCGAAGACCCAGAAGAGCGAAACAAGAAGAGATGCAGCCTGGAGGCTAAGTCGAGTGGGGATCCAATGGCTACATTCAGAAGTGCCCTAGGGGTGAAGTGGCGCAGTTGCACCTGCTAAGCTGCACTTCGAGTACGTGGAAAGTGGCCTAGTGGCTAATGTGAGAGATGATCTGGTAGTTGAGAAGTGGGCACGTTTTGAAGTGGTCTGTTTGTTGCAATGAGAAGTGGTGCGTTGATTAAGTTGGCAAGTACTCTATGTTCTTTTTACGGCGTGTCCACTTGAGCACATTTCTGTGATCTTGGACTTATCCCAAAAGTCCCAGTTCCCATTCCTCTTTCTCTGGTAAAAATGCAGAGCACTTAGAAATCGATCCAACCCCAGATGTAAGTGAGGTATAGAAAACAACTGGTCATGTAAACTATCCCCAGAACCCACCAACAGCCTCCTGAAAATCTGCCTGGCCAACAAATTCTGCAACTATGCCTCCTGGGGTTGTCCAGTACTTCGTTCTTCTCTCGGCCAATGGGTGCCTGGAGAGTTTCTATCCAGTAGCCGGTCTTGCAGATGTGCTCCGTCCCCCTCTCACGCTCTCGCTCTCCCTCGCGTTCCGCGAAGCCTCGGCAGTGCCCACATCTGAGCTCATCTTGGCCATCGTGCGCGCATCGGCTCCGCGAGGCGCCGCGGGCTCGGCTTCCTATTGGAGGAGAGGGGTGTACCTGTGAGATCAGTCTGTAAAGAGGGCGGGGCGCGGCTTCAGATCCGAGGGGTCAACTCGTACTCTTTCATCGTTATTAGTCTGATATTTCGAGAATTGAATCTGGCAGTTATGCGCGGCAAGGCCCGGGAGATTGGAGGGGGGTCGGCGGAGTGGGGGAGGATGAGAGCTCTGCGCGTGTCTGATGTGTGTTGGGGGATGGGGGGTGGCAGGGGCCCGTGTCTAATCGTTCCATCTGCCGCGTCCCGATACGCCATCCTTTTCAAAAATGTAAATGCACGGATTTGCAAAGCGCGTTTGGTAAACTCATAACATTAATAATAAGGTCGCATTTAAATAGCCCTGAGTGGTATAGGCTTCCATGTTCGAGTGGCTGAACTAACAGGCCTCGTCGCTCCCATCCTTCCAGGAAGCAGCCCCACACTGGAAATAGCACAGCTGCCTCCGCGAGTGAACACACTTGTAAGGAGAATGTATTCGTCGAACCACTGGAAAGCAAGTGGCCGGGATTTCTAGAGCATACCAACAGAGCCATGCCAATTCTGCTCGCGGGGTCTTTGGAACAGTCACGACTGAAGGACCCTCTGTCCAAGGATGCCATTTATGGTAAATCTCCCAGTCGGCTCTTCTCCCCGAATGTTGAAGGGAGGGGCTGTCTTCTAGTGGCCGCTTGCTGTACAACTTTGAGACATCAATTCTTATCCATACTTAACTGAAATGGTTGATATTTCACTAATCACTTTATTCCCTATTCAATTTATCGGTAGGCAGTGACGTCGTCAGGAATCAGATTTAGGGGGGAGGGGTTCAGAGGGGGCCAAAGGAAAAAGTAGGGGGGCCACAGACAAAAGTAGGGGGGCCGCCTAGGAAAGGGAATGTGTGACGTCACAAGCACTCAGCAGAGAAGCTTTTGTGCACACCAACTACCAAACCTCACTGCACCTCCCCTCCCATCAGAATGTAGGCACACATGACCCACCATTCACAGTTTTGTGCGCTACATTCTGATTGGAGGGGCTGGTCTTGACGGCAAAGGGAACTTAACAGCTGGTCATTGTTGATTGCGGCCCTGTGTGTTGCTGTGCGGGCAAACACAGCATTGGCGACAGTACAGAGTGAGTAGCCCAGCTGACGTAGGAAGGTGCAAGGTGGGGCCCAGGATTTCAGAGGAGGGGCCCAGGCCCCTCGGTCCCCCCCTAGCAACGCCACTGTTGGTAGGGCCAATGACAGCAACAGGGCCTTTCGAGTCTTTCTGATAAAATGGGTCCTAAACCTCAGCCCACATCCCGCCCCCTCCCGAGCAGGTGTCCTTGTGCTGGCAGTGTTGTAACACAGCAACATCTTCTTTAAATCAAGGCATTAAATGTGCGCTTTGCAGCGTGCATGTTACAGGCTGCTGTTACCCCCATGCCGCCATCTTGGCCTCTCAGTATGGAGCAACGTTCTTAACACCTTGTTGCCTTTTTACTCCAGTTTCATCTGATAAATTGCTCGTTGTCCACAAGGTGCTGAATCGCTTTCCGGTGGACATTAAGGGGTCATTTTACAGTGAGCAGACCAGAAAATGAAAGCGTAAAAGTGCTTAAAGCCAGGCAATGGCACTGACCACGCATGCATTTTGCCCCTGAAGAAGAAAGACCACATGCACAAACTGATTATACATATATGGGTGGGTGAAACATGTAATGTCCGACATTACTAAAATACATATGAGTAAATCGTTTTTTTTATTCTGGCAACTCATTTTGGAGGACTGGTGCCCCATTTATCTTATTGTAATTGGATACATTTTTGAACAAAACATGACTATGTTTTCCTTACTTTCTTAATATAGTCATGAGATAATGAAGTTACCCTTTTATGTAATTGTGTTTCTTTTTTAGTTTTAATTGTGATCTTCATGTTTGAATAAATGTGGCAGCCTTTGTATTGCTTTGTGTTGTCATACCATCATTGGGCCTCATTACGACCTCGGCGGTAGCCATGCCGCTATTGGCGGGATGGCTGCCGCCGAAATCGCGTCTGGGTCCGGGTCCACAGAATGAGGAATTACCGGGCCATTCCGAGTTCGGAAGGCCCTGTAATTCCTCCCTCCCAGGACCCGGTCCTTCCCCATTCCCATTTCAGCCCCCATAGGGCTGAATGGGAATGGGAGAGGGAGCAAACAACAGGCCATTACGAGTTGGCCCGTTGTTTGCTGCCTCTTCCCCCCGCGGGACCCGGTAAGTACGCCTGGTTTGACCAGGCGTTACTTCCTGGGTCCCGAGAGGGGACCTGGTAATGAGGCGGTACGGGGTAAATGGCACCGGCACCTTTTACGGCGCCGTTACCCCCATACCGCCAGGGTCGTAATGAGGCCCTTGTGTTTGTATTACTGATACTGGAGTCAAGTAGGGCTGCCCGTTGGCCGCGCTGATTTTTAAACTATACGTCTTTGATCTTCCCCTATTTCTATGGAGCACACAATCTTTTCCTCCGCGTATTAACGGAAATCAAATCAGTTGGATGACATATGCAGACGATTTGGTTCTCGTAGATTCAACACAGATCGGCTTGCAGAGACTTTTGACTAAGCTTCATGAATATCTGCTATTGAATGACCTCACCATCAACGTCACCAAATCCAAAGTCCTGACTCTCGGAATGAAATTTGGCAAAAAAGGCACGAATCTTAAATGACACATAGCCCACGAAGTGCTTGGAAAGGTACAATGCATTTGTTACCTAGGCATATTATTCAACAGTTCCATCCGTGAATTGGACTGGACCCAGGACTTGAAAACTCGCATGAGAACATTAGCATTGCAAGGAGCAAAGCTGCATAGAATGTATGGCAAATTTACTTTAAAGCCAGTCTTAATGTTTTACACACAAAAAGTCGTTGCATCGATTACTTTTGGTGCTGAGGCTGGTTTCAATGTAAGTTATGATTTTTGGGACTACTTGCAGGGCCAGTTCTGGCTGAAAATCTTGAAACTTACTAGTAATGTATCAGTAGTGGCAATCCGCTTTGAACATGGCTTAGAATCCCTTTTGTTTGCCGTGATTTGGAAATCTGTAGCAGCATTTAGGAAAATGCACTTGACTCCACCCGCACTTCTGTACCAGATCTTAGCTCCAAATCCCAAGAACTCTCCTCCAGGGCTACTGTTGGTATGGATGAACAAAGTTGAAAAATTATTGTTCGACGCCAATATTAGATTAGACACTGTCTTGTCTTACCCAGGCACCGTAAAAATAAAATTAAAATATTTAGACTGGATCCGGACAATTGAGAAAAGATCACCTTTGGAATCCTCCATCAGTTCTGGTGTTGTTCCATTAGGCATTAACCAACGACCAAAATACTTAGACAAATTTCCATCTCGGCATCACCGGAACCAGTTTCTGAGGCTTTGGCTAAACTTATATCCAACCAAGGAGATGCTCTTTTTAAAACTTGACACTGCAACTGAAGATAACAGATGTCCTTTCTGCCAATCTGCAGTTGAATCTTGGAGACACCTGATTATTGAATGCCTAGGTCTCACCAATCAAAGAACTGACTTGCTGTATAACTTTGCTCCTCAGAATGGGAATATTGTTGCATGGTGGTTTTAGCTGTTGGCAGGTCAAAATGTGAAGTTGACCTGCGCTGTAATTGATTATATGGATTTGATTTTGAAGGCTGGCTGAGTGTCACTCATGTAGGTAAGCCACCTGTTGCTTGGTCCTCAATAGTCGGCTTTAGTAAGGAGCAAATGTTGTAATAACAAGTAGATAAAGAGGTGATGAATTGAAGACTGTAAACAAAAAAGTTTGAATTAAAACTAAAAGTTTAATTAAAAAAACACATACTGGTAATTCATGTCTGTTCTCTGTTCGATTATAAACATTAAGCATTTTTTACATTTTTGCGCAACACAATGTTGACTTTTTTTGTGTGCTGTCTGGATTAATTCCTATCCATACAGGTGACATATGCTTAGTGGGAACAGCCTCTGTTCATATATCATTTATCACCGACTGGTTCCAAATATAAGGCCACCCTTGTGAGGCATAACTACAGTGTCTCCTGCAAGAGGGGGCATAGATCATGCTCCCATTCCCACTTGAGTTGGGAGCAGGGCACAGGAGCAGGGATACCTACTCCAGGACCCCCTTGCATAGAAGAAGCCCCAGGAGGATGGAGGAGGCTTCCCACACGGCTGTACTTCCCCCTGCAGAGCCTGCTTTAACAATGAATACATCAGCAGAAGAGCTCAGGGCCATGATTACAGAGATGGTAAACACAGCTATTGACGCAAGACTGCTTGTAGTTAAACCTCCACCTGCCCCACTGCACACACTTTTGTGAGAGATTGGGGATAAGAGTCGATATGCCCAGGTCCCTTAGTCTGGCCTGTCTGTATTACAGAGTATCCAGACTTGTTTTACTAGAGACTAGAAGGAGCCTGAAAAGGCATCCTCATTTCCCCTGCAACTGAAGGTGACAGCGTGCTACACCAGTTCCTCCTCCCACCACGACAGCCATCCTCATGCGACCATCGGATTGAAGGTAAGCCCTTGGGGCTCTCTTAATCGACTGCAATCCCATATGACTTGCTACAAGGAAAGAAGAAAGAAATTAGAAAATTAATTTGAGCAAAATGCATTTTTGATGTTTTTGCTGCAGAATGCGGAACTTGGACTAAATGCCTGATTCAATCCTCAAAACATAAATCAAGCAAATTGCTCGCACACACATGCACTAATTGCTGGCTTTGGATGCTTTTCATCAGGCATTTAGCACTTTTTTACTGCATCACCCTGAGGGTCAGTGCTTTCTTCAAGATGGCCTTCTGGTTTGTGTGAAATTGGGCCTTGCATCCCTAGCATGCCTGGCCCCCCTTTCTTTGGCTGCCTGAATTCCTCTTTAACTAACTGGGAGCACCGGCAGGCGGAAGCCATCCCCCATCAAAGGCCCACATCTAAGGCCCTGTCTGTTCCTGTCTGGTCCTGGTTGGGAATTCTGGGCCCCACTACTTGTTCTTAGCCAATCAGTATGTACCTGAATGCTTGGTACCTCATCCAGGCTCTCTTGGGCTATGTGATCGCTCCCTCAGCTATCACGCAGGTGTGGACTATTGCTATGCTATCTGCATCATCTTCTGTACTTTGTGCCTCTCATGCCATTCTCTATAAACTATCTTCAGAAGGCACAGTTTCTCTTCTTTTCTTTTCTCATTTTGTTCCAAACACCAAGCCATAACACCTACTTCCTTCCAGGACTTTCACATCCACTGCCTACACCCTGTACTGTTGTGCTGCTTATCTGTTGTCCCAAAAAATATTTTTTTTATCTGTGCGCACATCCTGATTGTTTTACTGCTGCTTAAAATCAAATGTAGCTGTGTGCACTTCCTGATTGTTTTGCTGTTGCTTAAAATCGAATTTAGCTGTGTTCACATCCTATTTTCCTCTTTCCTTTGTCTAGTCTGTTATCTGTTCCCTTATCCTCGTCATCTCCCATTGTTTCTTCCCTATCCTGTCTGTTCGCCCTGTGTGTTTGCTCCCTCCTTGTTAACCTCCCCCCACGTACCTCAACTGCTCTGCTTGGTTAAGTGTACCACACTTTGAGCCTCTCACTATGGCACTTTCTATCTTCCCCATCTACTCTAACTGCTTCTCCATCTTCTATCCTTCAACTCGCTCTAAATCTGACAGGAATAAATTCAAGAAGGACATACTGGCCTCCAACCCAGGCCTTCCTATCGCTGACGCCTACGTCAGTGCTTCCGCCAGAGAGACTCTCAGCAACATCCCCTTTTTTGTTCCTTCTCCCGACCTATGGACTCTGCATATGGCCACTCTGCTCCCTCCTTACTCTTCCTCACACGAAAATGGTGGCACCCACTGGGAGGCACTTCTTGCCTCCTTTTCCACCTCCAGGACCATCATAAATGTCTATTGAAATGGTACCATCCTGGTAAAAGGGCCTCAACCCAACCTCTTACTTTTTGATAGGTTCCTTCCTCACCTTATCAACTTTGCTATTTCCTCCTCGCAACCCCCTTGTCACCTGTTTCGATGGCCGCCCAGGCTCCCTTGCCAACTATGGCCACCTTGGCTACCTTGCCTCCTACCAACTTCACCACTTCCTGCACAACTCCCCCCTTGCCGCTTTCAACTGTAGAGGCTCCCTTGCCTACTCGCACTACACTGACAACCTCGTCATTCTCTCCCCTCCCACCCTGGTGCCCTGGCCACCCATTGCCACCGCCTCTGGAGCTCCCTTGACTCCTGTGGCCCCTCCCCCACTGGCTCCCTTGCCATCTCCCACTATCCTGGCTTCCTTGCATGAACCCTCCTCACTTACACCCTTGTCATCTTTGCCTTCTCTGCCTTCTCCTACCTTTATCTCTCAGGCACTGTTGCTGCTTACGGGGGGGGGGGCTCTGTCCCCTGCACTCCCCCGTAAGTCTTTCAAAAGTGGTAACCTGCTCCATGTTGCCACACTAAACTCTTGCTCTGCTGTCAAGCACTCCTCTGACATCTTCCACCTCCTTGAACTCCTGGACCTTGATGTTCTTGCTCTTACTGAGACATGGTTTAAGGACAGCTCTGTCACGAGTTTTGACACACTTCTCCCTGAAGTCTACAAGATCCTCTCCGTGCCCTGGCCCAACATGCCA
The DNA here is from genome assembly GCF_040938575.1 of Ambystoma mexicanum. Classification (NCBI taxonomy): domain Eukaryota; kingdom Metazoa; phylum Chordata; class Amphibia; order Caudata; family Ambystomatidae; genus Ambystoma; species Ambystoma mexicanum. The sequence continues at coordinate 372,968,034 of NC_090926.1, read as the reverse complement.
GGAGGTGGAGTAGCCTTGATCTTTCCTGAGTGGATCCCTGTGTCCAGTATTCCCACTCAGGTTCACTCCTTCTTTGAATACCTGGTCTCCAGGCTCTCTCTCTCGCCTGTCTCCTCTCTTACTCTGGCCACCTTCTATTGGCCACCGGCCCAGACCACCCTCTTCCTCTCGGAATGGGCTGACCTGGCCTCTACTCTACTTTCCTCCTCTTCCCAACTCCTCCTGCTGGGGGATCTTAGCATCCAGACTCTCCAGACTCTTCAGAACCTTTCCGCAACCTGTGCGACACCCTTTCTCTTTCCATTCTACTCTCTGGTCCAACACCCACTGCTGGCCATACCTTGAATGCTCGCATCTCCACAGACATCCCACTCTCCATTCCTCTAGCTACTTCTCTCTCATGGACTGATCATTCTCTTCTCTCTTCTCATGTGAAGCTCTCTTCTTCTTTAGAAATGCTCTGCCTCCACTTACTCTCCTCCTTCTACTCCTGCGGCTGACTCCCACCCTGATACAGCCCTCTCTAACTTTCACCATTCCAGCTCCAACATGCTTGACATTCTTGCCCCTGTCATGAGGGTCCAACTGAAGGCTGCCAAAAAGTGCAACTCTTGGTACAACATCTCTTGGGCCCCCCGACCTTGCCCTCCCCTCCCCTCTTCTCTCCTCCCTCTTCCCTGTCACACCTGACAAGGTCTCTAGACAAGTCCGGTCTATGAAAGCCTCTTCCAAACAGGTGAACCCCTGCCCTTCCAAAACCATCAAGGACAATATTGACACACTCACTAATGCCATGGCCGACCTCTGCAACCTCTCTTTTGCCACTAGAGTTTTTTCCTCTCCTCTCAAGCACTTTCGTGTGCACCCTCTGCTCAAACAACCCTCAGCCGACCTGTCTTTTCTGGCAAACTATCGCTCAATCTCCATCATCCCTTTCCTGGTAAAACTCCTGGAGAAGCTGGCTATCACTCAATTTACCCTCCACACTGAAACTGGTGGTGTCTCCATGACCACCAGTTTGCCTTTAGAGCATCCAAAGTCACGGAAACTACTCTTCTGAACATCTGTGAAGACCTGCTTGCAAATCTTCACTCCAACTCTCCCTCTGTCCTCATTCTTTTTTACCTCTCTTCTTCTTGCGATGCAGTAAACCACAACATCCTGATCTCCCATCTCCGTTATACCCTGGGCATCACAGATTTGCCCCTGGTGTGGCTCGCCTCTTTTCTCTCTGACTGGCCCTCCAGGTGAAACTTGGGTCCTTTCTCTCCTCTATCACTCTCTCTACTTGTAGTGTCCCCCAGGGATCTAGTCTATCTTCCTGGTTCTTCAATATTTACATGGCCCCCTTGGCCCACATGATCTCAACCTTTACCTCTAACTTTTAGTGTTATGCAGATGATACGCAGCTCTCTTTCAGGCTTCCCTCAGCCTCCTCCTCCTCCTCCTCGCTCATCCCTGACTGTCTATCCGCAATTCAGTCTTGGTGTGCTGCTAACAATCTCTGTGTGAATGCCAGTAAGACAGAGATCATCCTCATCAGGACCCTTGCTCCCACTTTCCCACTTCTACTCTGGCTGGCCTCCCTTGGCCCTGCACCCTCACCTACCAATGAGGCAAGAAAGCTAGAGGTCATCTTTGACTTCACTCTCTCCTTCTCTTCTCATCTCAGACAGCTCCAAAAACGTCCCGCTACCAACTGCACTTCCTCAGAGGCATTCTACCTTTTCTCACTTTCCCCCAGAGGCTCACCACCTCAAGAGCCTTGGTTCTCTTTAGGCTGGACTATTGCAACAGCCTCTTTCTCAATCTTCCTACTTCTACTCTCCATCCTCCAGAACAGAACCACGGGACCCAAGCCCAGGGACTGCATCTCTCATGCGCTGAAATTCCCCCACTAGCTCCCAGTGGCTGCAAGGATCAGGTTCAAGACCCTCTGCATAATTCACAAGAATTTCTGGGGCTGGGGTAGCCGCTTTCACAAACAGAGATTTGGGGGTAGATCTTTATCCTCTGCAGGTGCCTCTCTCTGGAACAGACTTGCTGCCTTTCCCGTCTTGAGCCAGAGCACGTTAAGTTCCAGAAACTCCTCAAGACCTTCCTCTTCTCTTCCTCCTTCTCTCTCCCTCTCCCCTGCTAACCTCTGTTCTCTTTTTCTTCACCCTCCTTACTCCTTCTCCTCCCTAACTCTGTTCAGGTTTTGCTGATTGGTTACCTGGTTCACCTCCAGAGTCTTACAGGTCCCAGGCTCCCTGTCAGTCTCTTTCATTTGCCTCCAGGCCACTGCACTTTGTTCAGCATTACTGCACTTTCAGCCAACGCTCCATGAGCAGGGCATCCTCTCTGCACTTAACCCATGGCCCTGCCGGTCTGGATGCGTTTGTCCCACCTCCTACTCCCCTTCCTCGCACCTCTGTCTGTATGCATGCAAGACCTAAATGTACTAGGACTAGTAAGTTCATCTGTCCAGTTCCCCCCACCTCCTTTTTTGTCCACCTCCCTAGCTTAGTCACAACTGTAACACTTATGCACTTACACTAGGATAAATGCGGTCAGGCCCAGAATGCTGTTTTTTCTATTAAATCTTTCGGAAACTTTGAAGCACTCCACCTGAGCATAAGCGCTGTATAAATAAACAATTACAATTACAATCTTTCCAAGGGGTGTTCCAAACTCTAGCCCCTTTTAGCGGCTCAACTAAGAATTCCCAGATGTTCTCAAGGTCAACCCCATGGGTCAACAATGAATACAAGGAGTTTTCCCTCCCCATCAAAAGCACCACACCAATATACCTGCTTATATGAACCATTTCATACCATGCAGATCCCTTCCCCCTTTAGCAATAGGTAAGCCAAAAACCAGGCCGGTGTGTAGTAAGAATATATATTAATTCATATGTAAAATGTATATTTGCTCAAAATCACACGACATGCCACCTTCTCTGTTGCACCAAAACAAAGCTTCAATACAATTAAGTAGAACACAATTCGCTTTTGTGGGATAACTAAAAATCACAGGACCTATAGCACAATCACATATACAGTTTTCAGTTCAGGTCAAATAAACACTTCAACTACTTTGGTCACTCCCAAAAATCCCACAATGTCAAGAATTATGCAGCACCTTGAAACACAACAAGCCCGCACAGGCCAAGGGCACTGTGTTGTGCACTGCAGGTCCACAGGTTGCGTTGCCCGATCAACGTTCACTACGTCTCCGGCATGCACCCTACGCTTCAGCGCATGATGCCTTCCTGCCTTTAAAACCGGCCTACCAAACCCTCTGTGGCAAAGCATTGCAGGCCAAGGGTGCAGTATTGTGTACTGCAGGTTACGCTGCCCAATCGACGTCCGCTACGCCAGGCACCCTGCGCCTCAGCGCTTGACACCTTCCTGCCCTTAAAACCGACCCACTGAACCCTCTGCAGCAAAGCCCTTGCAGGCCAAGGGCGCGGTGGTGTGCGCCGCAGGTCCGCAAGTTACGCTGCCCGATTGACGTCTGCTATGACTATGCCATGCAGCCTATGCCTTGATGCTTGACACCTTCCTGCCTTTAAAACTGGCCTACTGAACCCTCTGGAGCAAAGCCTGCACAGGCCAAGGGCATGGTGTTGTGCACCGCAGGTCTGCAGGCTATGCTGCCTGATCGACATCCGCTATGACTACACCACGCACCCTACGCCTTGAAGCTTAACGCCTTCCTCCCTTTAAAACCAGCCTACCGAAACCTCTGTGGCAATGCCTGTGCAGGCCAAGGGCATGGTGGTGTGCGTCGGAGGTTACGCTGCACGATCGACATCCACTATGACTACGCCGCGCACCCTACGTCTCAACGCTTGATGCCTTCCTGTCTTTAAAACTGGCCTACCAAACCCTCTGTGGCAAAGCCTGCAAAGACCAAGGGCATGGTGGTGTGCACCGCAGGTCCGCAGGTTACGCTGCCCGATCGACGCCCACATTGACTACGCCACGCAGACTACGCCACGCAGACTACGCCTCAACGCTTGACACCTTCCTGCCTTTAAAACTGGCCTACTGAACCCTCTGGAGCAAAGCCTGCACAGGCCAAGGGCATGGTGTTGTGCACCGCAGGTCTGCAGGCTATGCTGCCTGATCGACATCCGCTATGACTACACCACGCACCCTACGCCTTGAAGCTTAACGCCTTCCTCCCTTTAAAACCAGCCTACCGAAACCTCTGTGGCAATGCCTGTGCAGGCCAAGGGCATGGTGGTGTGCGTCGGAGGTTACGCTGCACGATCGACATCCACTATGACTACGCCGCGCACCCTACGTCTCAACGCTTGATGCCTTCCTGTCTTTAAAACTGGCCTACCGAACCCTCTGTGGCAAAGCCTGCAAAGACCAAGGGCATGGTGGTGTGCGCCGCAGGTCCGCAAGTTACGCTGCCCGATTGACGTCTGCTATGACTATGCCATGCAGCCTATGCCTTGATGCTTGACACCTTCCTGCCTTTAAAACTGGCCTACTGAACCCTCTGGAGCAAAGCCTGCACAGGCCAAGGGCATGGTGTTGTGCACCGCAGGTCTGCAGGCTATGCTGCCTGATCGACATCCGCTATGACTACACCACGCACCCTACGCCTTGAAGCTTATTGCCTTCCTCCCTTTAAAACCAGCCTACCGAAACCTCTGTGGCAATGCCTGTGCAGGCCAAGGGCATGGTGGTGTGCGTCGGAGGTTACGCTGCACGATCGACATCCACTATGACTACGCCGCGCACCCTACGTCTCAACGCTTGATGCCTTCCTGTCTTTAAAACTGGCCTACCGAACCCTCTGTGGCAAAGCCTGCAAAGACCAAGGGCATGGTTGTGTGCACCGCAGGTCCGCAGGTTACGCTGCCCGATCGACGCCCACATTGACTACGCCACGCAGACTACGCCTCAACGCTTGACACCTTCCTGCCTTTAAAACTGGCCTACTGAACCCTCTGGAGCAAAGCCTGCACAGGCCAAGGGCATGGTGTTGTGCACCGCAGGTCTGCAGGCTATGCTGCCTGATCGACATCCGCTATGACTACACCACGCACCCTACGCCTTGAAGCTTAACGCCTTCCTCCCTTTAAAACCAGCCTACCGAAACCTCTGTGGCAATGCCTGTGCAGGCCAAGGGCATGGTGGTGTGCGTCGGAGGTTACGCTGCACGATCGACATCCACTATGACTACGCCGCGCACCCTACGTCTCAACGCTTGATGCCTTCCTGTCTTTAAAACTGGCCTACCGAACCCTCTGTGGCAAAGCCTGCAAAGACCAAGGGCATGGTGGTGTGCGCCGCAGGTCCGCAAGTTACGCTGCCCGATTGACGTCTGCTATGACTATGCCATGCAGCCTATGCCTTGATGCTTGACACCTTCCTGCCTTTAAAACTGGCCTACTGAACCCTCTGGAGCAAAGCCTGCACAGGCCAAGGGCATGGTGTTGTGCACCGCAGGTCTGCAGGCTATGCTGCCTGATCGACATCCGCTATGACTACACCACGCACCGTACGCCTTGAAGCTTAACGCCTTCCTCCCTTTAAAACCAGCCTACCGAAACCTCTGTGGCAATGCCTGTGCAGGCCAAGGGCATGGTGGTGTGCGTCGGAGGTTACGCTGCACGATCGACATCCACTATGACTACGCCGCGCACCCTACGTCTCAACGCTTGATGCCTTCCTGTCTTTAAAACTGGCCTACCGAACCCTCTGTGGCAAAGCCTGCAAAGACCAAGGGCATGGTGGTGTGCACCGCAGGTCCGCAGGTTATGCTGCCCGATCGACGCCCACATTGACTATGCCACGCAGACTACGCCTCAACGCTTGACACCTTCCTGCCTTTAAAACCGGCCTACCGAACCTAATCCTCACGATTACAAAAGCATCTCTGTAGCCTGCCACAATGCTCATCCTATGCACCCTAACCACTGCAGACCCATGGCCAGCCCTTACGCTCGCACCTGCCTACTATCCACCCAAAGCCCAAGGTAAGCCCCTGCATGCTGGCTCACTACTCTTCATCCATCTACACTGCGGTTTTCTCATCCATCCACCTAAGGCAGCATTGCACAATGCCCGCCTATGTGCACGACTCCCCAGTCAGCCACCTATGCCAGCTTCGCGCAATGTGCACGACTCCCTACTGGCCCCCAGCCACCTATGCCAGCATTGCGCAAGGCCCACCTATGCGCATGACTCCCCACTAGCTCCCAGTCACCTACGCCAGCATCGTGCACTGCCTGCCTATGCGTGCACCTCTCCACTGGCCCCCAGCCACCTATGCCAGCATTGCACAATGCCCGCCTATGTGCACAACTCCCCTCTGGCCCCCAGCCACCTACGCCAGCATCGCGCAATGCCTGCCTATGCACACGACTCCCCACTGGCCCCCAGCCACCTACGCCAGCATCCCACAACGCCCGCCTATGCACATGACCTCCCACTGTCCCCCAACACCTCTCCACATCACCCACCCAACCCCCAAACCACTGCCCCATCTCCTGTGCTCTCATCAACACACGCTCTGCCATAGCACACGCCATTGACATCCACGACCATATTATCTCCCACAACCCCGACCTCTTGGCCATCACCGAAATCTGGCCCCTTGATGGTGCAGGCCTATCCCTTTCCATCTCTATCCCCCTGACTTTGCCATCCTTCACAATGATTGTGTCTCCAAAAAAGGCAGTGGAGTCGCACTTATCTTCAAAGACACTCTCCACATCCGCGATACCGCCACACCACCCATCAGGAGCGGCCAACCCCTATCCGTCAAGCTCTCCTTGTCTGCCATCAGCACCATCAACATCCATTTGATCTACCACTCACCAGGCCCCATCTTATCCTTCGAGGATGACCACTCCTACCTCCTCCCGCACAGCCTTACCATACCAAGTCCCTCAACCTAGGCAACTTCAACCTTGGTTACGGGGACCCATCTGACAAAGAGGCCATATCCCTCTCCTCCACTATGGACTCGGTCAACTTCTTTCAAACAATCCTCAAACCCATACACCACCGCGATCACACCCTGGACTGGTTGCTCGACCAAAACTGCTATCCCCTCATCTCAAACACCCCATGTGCCTGGTCAGAACACCATCTCATCCTCTTCTCCATCCCCACCAGTCAACCTGCCCCCCGCACAACTGCTCCAGCCCCCACCCACTTTCTCCTGCTGCACCCGCAACCGACATTGAAAAACCTGTCACCCTGTACAACACCATCCTCACCATGGCTGTAGACACCCTTGCACCCATAAAGAAATACTCCCCCAAGTGGGTACAACCCTGAACTCCACACCCTCGGCTCCAAAAAGCGGGCCTGCAAATGTACCTGGCTCACATGCCCTTCCATTGAGAACAAGACCAGGCTTGCCTCCAATACTAAAGCCTGTAAGAATGTCATCCACCTCGCCAAAGCACTCGCCTACTCCTTCAGAATTGCTAACGTGAAATCTGGCTGTTGTGAACTCTTCTGAATGGTCCAAGAGCCGGAGTGGCCTGCCCCTCCGCTGTCCCCAAAGATGTTGCCTGGTGCAATAGCGTGCAGCAAGTACCCTCAGACAAAATCTCCCTCCTTCAAACCAAAACCCAGCACAAACTTGCCTCCCTCAATGCCCCCACCTAAGCCCCTTCTCCCCCTCATCTATACTCCTGAGCAGGAACCCCTTTTTCAAATGCAGCCACGTCATCACCCAAGAGGTTGCATCATTCCTCAACAGCCTCTAGCCCTCCATATGCAAAGCAGACATCTTCGCAGCTCCCCTCATCAAAGAATACTCCAAGCCCCTGGTCCCTCTCATCGCTGCCATCATCAATGCATCATTGACTCCTGTTCCATCCCATCCTCCATCAAAGAATCCTGCACGACCCCCCTCCTGAATGAAACCTCCATGGTCCCTCCCATCCCCGCCAACTACAGGCCCATCACTTCCGTTCCCTTTCTCTTGAAAATAATAGCCGGCGCCACCTATATCCGCATCCAAGATCACCTAGAAAAACACCACCTCCTCAGCCCCCACCAATACAGCTTCTGCCCTGGCCACGGCAATGAGTCCACCCTCCGGGACGCTAAAAAACAACTAGATGTTGCCTTTGACTCTGGCAACCTCTTGCTCCTCATGCTACTAGACCTATCTGCGGCCTTTGACTTGGATGACCATGCCATACTCTAAAACCACCTCTCCACAGCTGCTCTATTCTCCCCCAAAGCCTGCCAATGGATCTCATCTTTTTTGTCCGACTGCACCTCACATGTCTTTGCCGGCAACCACTCCTCCACCCCCACCGCCATCACCTGTGGGGTCCTCCGAGGCTCATGCATCTCTTCTACCCTCTACAACATCTTTACCAAACTCCTCTTTGACCTCCTCAACTCCTGCCAAATCAACCATACCAACTACGCTGACGACACCCAAATCACCATCCCCCTCTCCAGCATTCATCACCAAGACACAGCCAAAATTAACTGCATCTGTGACTCTGGATGGCATCCCATGGGCATTGTCTGAATGATGATAAAACTGAGCTCCTTCTTGTCGGCAACCCAGCCCACCTAACCAACCTAGAACCCGAATACTCCCAATTCACCATTGACAACAACACTGTTCCAGCCTCCCCAGTAGTCAAAACCTTGGGCGTCCACTTGGACTCCACTCTATCACTCACCAAGCATGTGAACTCCATCACCTCCTCATCAGCATATACCGCCAAACTCATCAACGGCTGCCATCCGTACCACTACACCGACAATTGCATCAACATCGCACGAGCCACCATCTGCTACAAGTTGGATTGCTGCAACTCTCTCCTCGCTGGCACCTCGAAAGGTAACCTGCATAGACTACAAACTATACAAAACAATGCCCTCCGCGCTGCCCTGGGCCTAAAAAAATCAGAACACATCTCTCAAGCCAGGAGAGATGCCCGCTGGCTGCCAGTGAAGGACTGTATCTCCTTCAAAGTTCTTACCATGACCCACCGCTCCATCAATAACACTGCTCCCCTATACCTCTCAGAGCATATCACCAAACCAACTTCTTCCAAACCCACCAGAACTGCCTATGCCAACCTCCTGCACACACCCAAGTTCAGAAGAACCAGAGTAGGAGGATCCAGCTTCCCCACCCAAGCCAGTGCACTTTGGAACTCCCTCTCACCCCAGCTCATAATGGAGAATTCTCAGACTATCTTCAGAAAAAACTCAAAACTTTTCTGTTTAACTGAACTGATCTGATGTGGAGCCTCATGTGCATACCTGCCTTTTAAGTATCTGTAACCATGTCTCTATGCTCACAGCGTCTTGCTGCCTTTGGGTTTTCGTGCACTCTACAAATGTAATAACTAAAATAAATAAATCATACGCTTGGTAATATACTTTTCAGGGGTTTTAATTTCACTAACATGCAACACTTTTCTGTTGGTAAAAGAAATTTGACATAGGCAGTGGTCTTTATTTTTATCTCCCTGCACACTTTGCACTGCTAATAGTGTTCTAGCACAACCAACTTTTAATGACAAAACACTTTTTATATAGATTAAACCTTTTTTATTTCACCACTATGCAATGAAGAATCTCTCTTCTATCATGAGTCACCTTCTCATTCTCTATAGAGGGTATGTTTTTAAATCATGGACTTCACTCCATTTAATTTGGAAAGGCATTTTTCTGCCCCTGCACAAACCCTGATACTCAGTTTACTATTGAAAGCCATCTGCTTTAAGGCAGGGTCTGAGGAATGGGGAGCAGTAGGAAATGTTGTGTTTTATGCACCCCTCCCACTTAAGGGATTTTTGTGGTTGGCAAAAAGAAAATAGCAGTACCCTATTGCTTTAACAGACTATATTTCTATCCATACTGGAAGCAATGTTGTTGATTTTGAACTTCAACAAAATCACCCTGTATCATTTGGCTATAGGGGAATTAATCAAATTATAATTTTCAAGAAAATGCCTGGGATCTACTTCCGTACCCCACCCACTAAATAAGAAATAAGGGGACGGTATTAACTCAAACAGATCCCCAAAATACTTAGTTCTGTTGGATAGGTCAACATACATTCAACAGCTCTGGAGTTTGTGCTCAGGAAAGCACATCAAGCCTCATAGGTCATCCCACGGTAAGCACAGGGAACTGGTCAGACTCCAACAACAGTCATGGATAGCCTCCAGCATCCATGCCTCTATTTGCCTCTCCTTGTATGGGTCACAGTCTCTGTCTCTTTCCCTGGTTTCCTCCACCTCCCAAGCAATGTTGGTTCTACAGCAATTTTTCCAGGAATTCCCACTCAGATGATTTCCAACAGCTTTCCCCTTTCCCCATCATGCGTCCCCTTTAAAAAAAAATCTAAACCACACCCACAAAATTGTCTCAATAATTAAGGTGCCAGGGCATTGGTTAGTGATTTGGTTTAGACATTTACTGACCTCCCCTTCAACAAGGTCTAACCTCTTATCTTTGGATTGGTTCCTGCAGTTACTGAACTTCATTTATGGGCAGTATAAACCCACCCATTTGAAATTGCATTTTTGATCAACTTTAGTTATGAACTTAAAAACTACAACATGACACCTTTTTCCCATTTGCCAATACCCATCATAAAATCCATATTTCTGAATTGGTGTGATCATACCAGACTTAATGAAATGTGTGTGGTATCGGCATGATGTTGCATGTGTGAATGGCAGATTTTTTCAATTTCTTCAAAATTTAAAGTGATTATCATCACAAAACAATATACAGGTATCTAATTTAATAAGCTACCATCTTCCCAACACTCGCCTCTGTGACTTTTCCTGGGACACTAGAATCACATTTTAGCTTTTAGCTCTGGGTTCCAGCATCAAATTACTATTAGAGTTGTATCATTGGATATGTCTTTTCATAAGATTTTCGGGGATACTTGGATCATTTTTGTGCAAAACACGGTCCCAGATATAATGAACAATATATGATCCTCCATATAAACCTATGGTAATCGCTAGTGACATGCATGATTTTAACTTCTATTAACATCACATTTCATTTTGTAAAGAAACTTAACATGTATCCTCGGCCATCTGTTCCTTTGTTGACCCAGGCTGCTATAAATCCATTAACATTCTTGCAAAGTCAAAGGTCTGAAGATGGGCTCTAATCTTCCTGAACAGAGGGGTATAACTCTCTTGGCATCATGTGGCAATCTCCTGTAACATGTCACTTGTCAATGTGCTCAGGGAGCCCACAAATAGATTATTTTTTTCTTCCAGTGTTCAACCCATTAAGGGCTGCTTCTTTGATTACACAGTGTCACTACTTCGCCCAAATCACTCTCTTCCCAGGCACTGCTGCAGCTTCAAAGAGATTCACAGATATTCTGATAAGGGTAGGGAGAGGTGTGCGTGCCTGGACTTTGAATTTTATGGGAAAGCCTTTTAGGGGCTAATCACATGTTTGCGGTGCTCTGATGAACAGAAATAGTTGTTTTTAAATCTGTTACAATTTCTTGATATATGAAAAACCTGGTTTCAGGTAATTGCATTATGTCATCGCCGGTTTTAATCTGCACTCTGCCATCAATGTCCATCTTTAGATTATACCTTATATTAAAATGGCACAGGCACTGTAGTTTCACTGGTAAACAGTTCCTTTCAATCTCAGGTGCATTTGTCTTCATTTTATCATAATGTAGTGAAAGGTAGGGCTTTGCTTTTGGTTCTTTGTCATTCAAATACAGGGTCCATTTCTTGTTTGCACTCCTTGTTTCCCTGTAAACAGCATTTTGATGTGTGACAGTTGATAATGAAATGCTGCCCATTTTGTTCGACAGTCACATCATGCCTTGCGTCTTTCTGCACATTTTGGGCCTAAAATGGGCAGGTCAGTTCATCTGTATTGGGACTATATTTTCCCCACACCTTCCTTCACTGGGCCTACCTCTGTGGCCACCGAAGACGCTGCACCATCAGACCCTGTGTATAGGTTGTTTGAAAGAAGCACTGAAAAGGCCTCATTAAACTGCAAACCTTGAACTCAGGGCAGGGACATACTTTGGGTATGTTACTGGGTCTCTGCTTAAGGATTTCCATGCACTGATTCTTGCTGTGGGGGAAGGTTGGGACTGTGAATTGGTTTATTGTAAACCTTTATTATAAACTTTTACACAAAACACTAAGGGCCTCATTACACGGACGGTGGTAAGGGTTAACGGTCACCGTTAATGGCAACGGTGACCGTTAACCCTTACCGCCGTACTACGGGGTCCCTTAGCGGGTTGGAGTTTTAACGCCTGCTTTTTGCAGGCGTTAAATACCAACCCGCTAAGGGACCTCGGAGCTAATTACGGCACCGCAAAATTGCGGTGCCGTAATTAGCGCCTTCCCCAGTCCCATAGAGCCCTATGGGGCAGAAATGGGAATGGGGAAGGGCAATGGCGGAAAGGGGATTTACCGCCCCTCCAACCTTGGAATGGGGCGGTAAATCCCCTTTCCGCCAAGGCGGTGCCGGTATTTTACCGGCATGGTCCAGGGTGCTAATAGCACCCTGGACCACCGCCTTCCGTGTAATGAGGCCCTAAGAAAACAAAACACAATACATAATTTGCACAATATCTTTGAGTCAATACCCCAAAACAAAATGAAAATGTACATATTCCTTTTATCATATTAATACAAAACGTTTTACAAGGCTAAAAAGGAGTATTTTAATAAGCTTAGGTAATGTGACATAGTTTCCAATTTTTCCATCACTTTAAAGCAATTAGTGAAATTCTATGCAGAAATGTAATAACAGCAAATAATAATGCTTTTTCATAGACCGACAACAAGCGGTACCAGAATTCGTCTTCTGTAAGCCAGTTTGCATCATGATGAAATCTAAAAATTAAGTATTTCTTAAATGAGATAAGTCAGTACATCTTATTAAAAGGCGATATAAAGTTTCCGGTTCTTCTTGATGGCAATAATAACATGATCCAGTAGGGCCATTATCCTTATTTCTAATACTAAGGATTTCACCCATAAATAACACATTCAGTCTGAAAGGTATACATTGGCTTCTTCAGTAAGTGTTAAGGAAGAACTGGTGGTAGCGTGGGAGACAACCTACATGTTTTGCACCTACTGTACAATTGCTATATAGATTGTAGTTACTGGTTATATTAATAGTTTCACACCAGCCATTTAGTAGAAGCTTCTTTTTTTAAAATTGCTTTTATTGGTATTTTGATTAATACCAAACATTACAAAAACGCCCTGCCAACCCGCAACTACCCCCATTTCCCTTTCCCATAGTGCATGGTACAATAAACAAAGTCTATCGGGTCACGCAAAACCCAAAATATGGAGTTTCTGAGGACAAAATGGAACATTATAGTCACTTTGAAGAAAGTTCTGCACTATGTCTCAGTCCTCTGTAAATTTGGATTGTTCCCCCTGTATGGAGTAGGTTATCCATTCAAGAGCCAGAAAGTCCCAGACCTTGGAGAGCCATTCATTAACGTGTGGTAGAATTTCAATTTCCATTTTTGAGCAATCACGAGCAAAGCCACTAGCTGTATTATGACCTAGTCCTTACAAATTTGTTTGGGACTCAGTCGCAAGTCTGCTTCAATGACCAGCAGGAGGCACGATCTAAGAGAGGGCGTGAGGGGTAAAGGGAATGTTGTCAAATAATATTTCTTAACTGCTATGTCTCAAACTTCCTCAACCTGGCTCATAATAAAACTCTTGTGCATGTTGGGGGGCCGATCCTGTTTAGGTAACCACAATGTATCTCCCGGCCTTGGACCACCTAATGCCCTCTCCATCCGAACCCACCGTTTCCCAGTGTCTTCCGCACACCAATCTTTCAAGACCCAAATTTGAGCTGCGTGGTAATATGTGAGAACATTCGGGAAACCCAAGACATCTTTGGTTGTAGGGGTTATTAACGTACCCAAGGTTACCCATGAAGCCTTGTTGTTCCATATAAAAATGGAGATTGCCCTATATCGTTTTTGGAAAAAGGTGGTGGGGACCTGAATTGGTAACGTCTGGACCATATAAAGAGTTTTGGGCAGCATGACTATTTTTATTGAGTTAAATCTACTGAGCCAAGAAACCGATAGCGGACCCCATTTCAACAGTTGACCTTTAATTTCTTTACATGGGGGTAGTTAGCCTCAAATAACTTTGCTATTGTAGGGGTTATGGTGACTCCGAGCAATCTAATCCCATCCTGCGCCCATCCAAATTGTGTTTGCGATTGTAAAAGCTACAGGTCTACAGTGGAAAGGGATAAGTTTAAAATCTCTGATTTGTTTCTATTTATGTTTAAACCAGCGACCTTAACAAATTTTTCCAATTCTTGTACCCCTGCCCGGAATGTGTTCATGGGCTCAGAGGCCAGGAGCAACATGTCATCTGCGTACGCCATTATTTTGTGTGGGACCCCACCAAAGTCTATCCCATGGATGGCGTCTGTTTGTCTGATCTTGGCAAGGAATGGTTCTAGATGTAGTGCATATAGAAGCAGCGATAAAGGACATCCTTGTTTGTTCCCACATTGAAGAGTGATGAGGAGAGATAAATTACCATTAACAAGTAGTCTAGCGTTAGGTTGTATATAGTTAACTTTTATTTTATCCAAACTCCATCGTTGCCAAGGTCAGAAAAAGGAACAACGATTTGACCCGATCAAAAGATTTATCAGCGTCTAGAGATAAAAGGACCGCTGGGATGTTCTTCTTTTTGACTTTCTCCAAGATATAACATGTTCTTCTTATGTTGTCATGTGTCTGATGCTGCTTAATGAAGACTGTTTGGTCTGAGTGTATTAAGAAAGGCAGCCGGTCCTCCATCCAACTGGCTAAAACCTTAGTGTACATTTTTGCATCCAAAAGTATTAAAGCTATATGGCGGTATGACCCACAGCTACTCAGATCTTTACCGGTTTTGGAAATAGTATGATTTTAGCTTCTTCCATAGTAGGGCGGATGCAACCTGAATGTATGAAAGAATTATACAGATGAGTCAATCAAGGGATTAGTACTTTACGATAGGTCTTATAAAATTCAGCTAGATAACCATCGGGTCAGGTGATTTATTCAGTGGAAGAGAGCGTATGACCCTGAGAATTTCTTCTTGGGTGATATCTAATTTCAGCTGATCCCTATCTGCCGGCTCTAACTGGGGAAGAGTGACTGCCTTGAGGTAAGGTACTTGAGACTCTAGGTTGGGAGACTTTGTCTGTTATAAACTCGAGTAAAATGCATGAAATTGTGAAATGATGTGGGGCATTTCTGTAATCATCGCTCCTGAGGGAAGCCTAATCGCTTGTATGATTTGAGACGCTGCTCTTTGGTGGAGTTGTCTGGCTAATGATTGGTCGGCCTTGTTGGTTTTTACATTATATTTTTGTTTAAGATATAGCACAGATATTTCTGCCTTTTTTGTTAGAAATATGTTTAATCTGCCTGACACAGTTCTAAGGGCTTTTTGCATGGATGGCTCCACCCTTGTTTCTATATTTGTCATTGCTCATCTCACGTCCTCCTCTAAATATTTTTCAAGTGCCAATTTTTGTTTATATCTAATGGCCTCTTCCGCTATCAGGACCTCACGTAGGGTTGCCTTGAAGGCATCCCATGTCACATTTGCAGGAGTCTCCCCACTTGGGTTAAGGTCGTAGAACTCCCCTATCTTCTCTTTGATTTCTTCTCTGATGACTTTGTCGCCTAGTAATTCAGACGGGAATCTCTAAGCCCACAGCCTCTGGTTTCCCCGTGGTATATTCAGGTTTACGGAGATTGGTGCATGATCTGAGAGCGAGATTTTATGAGATGTGATTTGGGTGATAGTGCCTAAAAGTGAGATTGAAGGCCAGACATAATCTATACGCGAAAACGAGCAGTGAACATGTGAGTAGAACCTATATCCTTTCTCAGCTCCCTTGAGAGCCGGCCAAAAGTCTACTAAAGACACATTTGCACATTTTTAGTTTAATGTAGTGGAGGGGGCGGGCTGGGCATAACATGTAACTGAGCTACGATCCCAAACTGTGTTCCAAGCTATATTAAGATCTCTGAAAAGTATTGTTTACCCCTCCCTAAAAGTGTCCAGGTGTGTGAGAGTAATTTTTAAGAAGCCTTCATGGCCAGTATTAGGAGCATATATTGAAGTCACTGTTAATGTCAATGAGCCCAGCGTCAGAATCCATCTAGCTTTCTATGCTTTACTGGTGTATTGAGGCCCCTAATATTGATCGTTAGGCACTTGAATTAAAATGATAAAAAGGGAACTCCATTGAGGCCAGTGAATGTTTAGACCCGCTCTTACTTGAATATGTAATAAGGAACCAAACACTATGGTTTCTCCTTCCACCGCTCCCCCGAACCCCCAGTTTAACTTCCCCCCCTAATCACAACCTGCCCCAAATCCTCCTGTTAAAAGTCCCCTGGTGTGAGCCACAGTACCTAATGTATCCTGAAGTAAGAACTCTCACCTGTGAGTCATCATTCTCCCCAGGGAGAAGTGCGGGGTATCCCAAAACTGCATACACTGCCGAACGACGGGAACTGACCCGAGATCAAGCAGATCGGCTATTCAGCAACCTACCTGAATGGACACTGATCAAACACCCAAGGCTCAGACGCCCTTAATAAGGACCACCTGTCACTTGCTTTCCGCCTTGATAAAGACTTAAGTCGAAACACATGTTGGCTTTTTTTCTCACATACACCTAGCACACCTGCTAGGCTGACTGGATACTTACCAACAAATAAACCTGACATGTGAACACGAACCGAGAGTTGCTAAGGTTTGCATGTCCACCCGTTTCCTTAAAACCCCATCTGTTACATGAACAGATAAGTTCCAAGATGTTGTGCTCCATCTCTGCTAACGTTGGATCACCTTTTCACCGTCTGTTATTTTCATACTTTCTACTCAACCATGTCTCAATATGGGTGCCTTTGAATTTGGACCTCTGAGGCGGGTTTCCCAGTCATATTTCTGCGTGCCCCTGTTTCTTCTCCACTGTCGGTCCGATGATGACCATTCCCAGGGTTTAGGTTGCCGCAGCGACCTTCCAGTGGGCCCATAGGTGTATCCTCTTCGATTTGGAGTAGAGCAATTCCAGATTCTCGGGAGGTAATTGTATGTTGTTTTCCTTCCAAAATGAAAAAGCCAATCTAAATGGAAACATCAATTTATATTTAACCCCACGTGACTGTAAGGTTTTTACCACCACCAGCTGCATTTCACAATGTGTTTGGAGGGTTGTCTTCAAGAGATCCTGATATAGTTGAATATACGTGTCATTGTATGTTGTTGGTGTCGAGATCCTTGCTTCTCTGAGAATGTATTCCTTTTGTGAATATAGTGCACACACTACTTGCACGTCTCGGGGGCGAGTTCGAGGTTCTGTTATTTTTGGAACTCTCCTGTGAACCCGATTAAGCAGGATATTGAGGGCCTCTTCCCCAGTAATTATATCCGCAAAGATATGCATTACAGTTTCTTTTAAATCAGAGTCTGTCATTGTTCCAGGAAGGTTTTCAATGAGAATGTTAGATCGTCTGGATCTATTTTCCAGGTGTTCGCAATGGATTTCAAGATTATGTCCAGTCCTTGAGAGATCTTCCAAAGCCAGATCCGATTGCCGGCATTCCTGTATAAGATCCTGGATTGCTCGCTCCTTGGCATAAACCCTCTCTCGCAGGGAAGATATTTCCTTGCTAAAATCGGATAGTGAGTGCCTGATTTCGGAAGGTAAAAGAGGTAAATTGAAGGTGAAAACAGGCCAAGAAGTTTTCCTGGAAGACTTGACATTTTTTTGCAAAGTCCTCTTTAGAAGCAGCCAAGTCCGGATCTTTGTTACGTGGCAACAATGGAGGGATGATCGCAGGTGTGCTTCTAGTTGAGGGTGTCGCCTGGTCTCTTGCCCACAGTCTTTGCAATGGATTTGACTGTGTTTAGTAGGCCTGCCCAGCCGGTGTATGCGTCTATCTACCTCTCAACATATGTAAAGTTCTTTATCCGGCGTGGGATTCGTTAACCATGGCGGTATTTACTGAGGAGAGTATGTCATCACAAAGGCCTGGAATAAACAATGTGTGCACTACTCACATTGAGTCCTGCTTACCCGGATGAGTTTGGTATGCACCTCATATTAAATTGTGAAGTCCCCACCAAGCATATCCTTACCATATAGGACCAGCGATACTACCCACTAGCACGTTATTTTCCCCTTCTTCAATACTTCCTCGCCCAAATCTTTTCCAAGTCCAGACTGTTTAAAGTCCCCAAATAGGCAATCCTCATCTGCTTTAGCTAAGGGGTCTTTGCAAGTGTGTAGCCAAAATGGAGGGAGAAGATTGCACATGTTCAGATCAAAGCCACTGCCAATAGCTTGCATGTGATGGCGGGAAGCAGCCAAAGTCTGCCGACCGCCTGGAGTGTTTAAGTTTAGCCAAGGTGCGCGAATCTGGAAGCCACCTGGGGGCCTTTCTATGGGATGCTTGGTGGTGGTGAGAGCCGGCCATCTGCTGGGGGTCACAGGGATTGGTGACAAGCTGAAACTCCTGCGGGACACGGTGCAGGCCCGCCCCCTCCCCCCGCAGGGATATTGTTGGAGCTCTCCTCCGGGTCGCACCCCGCTGGACGCTGCAGGCAGTCAAAGTAAAGCTAGGGCGTGGATCGGAAGGCCCCATGTCTGTGCTCCTGCCACGTATCAGGTGGAGTCTTCCCCAGCGCAGATGTCAGAACGAAGTATGCTGACGTTACGCCCTCACTATACCGATCGAAGCTGCCACACCTCTGGAAAGCCGCTGCGTGTCCCCATCCAGATAAGAGTACCTTTACAGCTTCAAAGGCAGTGTACCACTGATCCAAGATGCCCTGGGGTCCTGTCCACTCTGGATTCTAGGCTTGTGCTACCTTTAAGCAGATATGAGCATATTTTAAATCAAAATGTAGACAGAGCACTTGCATGCACGTCTTCATTGTGTGGCGGCCACCTTGGAACCAGAAGCTTCTTTCTGACAATAGTTTCATTAGTCACTAAAAGTGAAGATATCGTATATATAGCAAATAGTATAATTTCACACAAAAATGTAAAATGAGGTAATATTCCTGTATTGCTATCTACAATTTCTTTATGTAAAACCTCAAATAAAGTGTCTTCAGGTGATGCTAGAAGATGTATATTGAGCTGTAACACTTTCAATTTGCGCCAGCAGTGTGGATAGGTCAGGCCTAACTCATATTTGATGGTTGCTGTTGAGACACAAATTGGGAACCTTAGTGTCTGTTACCATATAAATCCTTCTATTTTAGACAAAGCGTCATCAGTCATCAAATGGCAGACTTATTTTTTAAAAACTTAAATTTTATTCGGCAGAGTTATACAGCGCACACATTCAGGAATTCATTACAGCATACATTCACAGACATAACGTCCCATAAAAGTAGCAGGTGATACGTTCCAACATAATGTCATAGCACATTGATCGTGTTCAGGTCACAATTTTAGGTTGGCTCTCAGTTAGTTGGGGTGCTGGCGATCCTGGTTCGCTTTCAGTTTACCTAATAAGATAACTACGAAATTCTGTACATACGTTTCTCGGGTAGGAATGCGTCGCAAGATAGTTTATATATTCCTCCTCGCAAGTCTGGGTCCAGGTAAGTGCACTCAACCACATTTGAAAGGTCGGAGGGGAGGATCGCTTCCAACATTGGAGAATACATTTTATGGCCACCATGCAACTTATATTAAAAAAAGTCGAAATTTTCTTAACATTGGTATTGCTCCACAGCCCAAACAGCACACCGATCGGGTTCGGACCCACCACGGTGTCCACTATGTCAGAAAGCGCCTGCAATATCTCACCCCAGAAGAGAATTTCCTGTATGACCAAAACATGTGTGTGGGATCTGCTGCCTCAGACAGGCACCTAGGGCTGGTATGTAACAAGTTTTGATTGAACTTATTTAGTTTATGCGGGGTGTACTACAGTCTGTTCAGCAGCTTGTATTGTATGCAGCGGTACCGGAAATTAAGGGAAACCATACGTGTGAGAGCGCAAAGCTTCTTCCAAATGTTATCTGAGATCTCAAGGTCTAGCTCATTTCCCCATTCGTTTCGCGCTTTTGGGGGTTGATCAGGGGCTTTTGCAAGTAGCATCCTGTATAGTGAGGAGACTACACCACGAGTGCTGCTGGAATTCGCAATGTAGTGTATTTCAGGTGTAGCAGGGGGTTTGTCAGGGTAGCACGACCACATGGCACGTACCGAGGCGTACCGAGGCACGGAGTCTAAAGTATTGCAACATTTCCATTGTCGACCCCGAGAGTCCAGGACGCCAGGTCTGCGGAGTAATGAATTTAGCCTCAGGGAACAGGTCGCTAAGTACTTGATATCCCAGTGTCTTCCAGTGTTGGGATAGTAGCCTATCATGAGTAGGCCCGAGCCAAGGGTATCCCCAGATAGGAAGCCATTTGTAATAGGGGCGTAGTCCTTACTTTGGATGCAGTAGCCACTCCCATGCCAATAGTGTAGCATAAGTGGGGTCCAATGCCGAGTCATCTGTGTATGTACGATGTAGAATTAATGACTTGGGATTCTTTCCGGCCGTCGCTAGTTTTTCAAGTTTAACTTGGGGCGGAGTGTCTAGTTCTGAGTACCAATATGTGGCGTATTGAGCCTGTGACACAATCCAATACATTTTCAAATTTGGGGCAGTGAAGCCTCCCTTTTCATAAGATATGTATTTATTTATTTGTTTATTTGTACTGCGCCGAAAGCCTGCAGGCATCGGGGCGCGATAATGAGACAAATACAAACACATAGATGATACAATGATGAACAAGACACTTGGTGGTACCTGTACAGAGAAAAGTTGTCAACCTAACCAGATAACTCAACCTCAGGTAGTGTCATGTGCGCCCATTTTTTATGAACCGGCCCGGCGTTCCACAGGAATTGCGCACACGCCTTGTGTAGTCCGTCAAAGTAGTGTTTTCCTCGTCAGACCCGCAAGTTCGCAGAGGAGTGTAGGGTCTGGGATCATTTTCACCAATGACAGTTTCCCAGCGAGCGTGAGCAGAAGGGAACGCCATCTCATTATTTTAGCTTGAATGTGTCGTTCTGCAGCAGTATAGTTATCAGTTAGCAAGGTCGATTTAGATTGGGACACCTGGAACAAAGGTACCAAATTCCCTTCGGAGTGGGTATTCGGATGTGGGTTGTTGAGTTGTTTTGGTGAGCAGGAATATCTCAGATTTGGCATAGTTGGTCGTGAATCCGGAAAAGGTGCCTATCCGGATCACATCTCTTAGTATGGGGTCAAGATTTATGGATGGGTCCATGACTTATAACAATACGTCATCGGCATATAATGAAATTATCTCGGGGCATCATTTAGGCGAATTCCCTTACGAGCGTGTCGTGCCCTCATATAGTCTGCCATCGGTTCGATGACCAGTGCAAAGAGGATGGGGAGAACGGGCAATCCTGTCGGGTGCCCCTGGTTAGTGCAAAGGGTGCGGAGGTTTGAAAGTTGACCAGTACCCTCGCTGTGGGGCATGTGTACAGAAGTTTGATATATTTAATAATAATCGGTCCCACTCTCATGTTCTCTAGGACTTCCCACATGTATTGCCATGAGACCATGTCTAATGTCTTTTGGGCATCAAGCGTGACTGCCACGGCCTCCGCATTTTGGTCTACCCTAAACATTACATCAAAAAGTCTTCTAATATTGAGAGCCGTCGAAGGTCCCGGGACGAAACCCCCTTGGTCTGCATGCACCAGGTGGGACATAATTGGCAGAAATCTATTTGCTATTGTTTTGGCAAAGATTTTAGTGTCTATGTTCATGAGCGACAGGGGCCTGTAGGAGCCGCATTCGGCTTTGGGTTTATCAGGTTTTAGAAGGACGGTTATGGTTGCTTCGCGGAGAGAGGGAGGAAGAATAGACAAGCTTAGTGATTCATTCCAGACCTCCAATAGTTTGAGAGCAAGGAGCGCAATATGTTATTGGTAGAACTCTGAAGTGAGTCCGTCTGGCCCAGGGGCCTTAGCCTTCGGAAGCTCAGTTATGGCCTTAACTATTTCATCCAGTGTGATCGGGGTATCCAGTTGGTTCCTAGTTGCGTGGGCGAAGGAGGTCATAGGGATGTGGTCTAATAGCTCACATATGTCATTTATGATGTGTACCTGGTGTGATGTGTGTAGATCAGTGTAGAGTTTTGCGAAGACCACAAGTATTTGCTGGTCTGTCCATTGTAAGGTGCTCTGTGTGTCCTTGATACACTCAATCTGGGATTGACCACCCTCCGCCCAGACCAACCTGGCAAGTGTTCTCCCTGGTCTCTCCCCTTCCCCATATTTCCTCGCTGCCAGTGGGTGAGAGAAGTAATGTATTTCTCGCAGAGCATGTGACTCGAAGACCTCCAGTTCCTCCCTTATCTCCGCCAGTTTGGCCGGGGCGGCGGCAGTTGCGCACCCCAGTTCAATAACCTTCAGTTTGGCTTCAGAATGCCTGAGATCATTCCTGATCGCCTTTAGTGCCCCCGCCTCCCTTGAGATGGACATATCCCTAATGTATAGCTTAAAGGCCTCCCAGCATACCCCAGCTGTCGTGTCCTGTTGTTTATTGCATTCAAAGAAAGTTTCAATATCAGAGCGGATCTCGGCTTTGAATACTATATCCATTAGGGCTTCAGACTTAAAGCGCCAGGCCGTACGGGCAGGTGTAGACGATCCCAGCACTAGGGATTGTGTCACCGGGGCATGGTCTGAAAGTGTGCGAGTGAGTATCTCTGCTTAATGAACTTTGCCCAGTCGGTACCCTGAGGATAAAATCAGGTCAATTCAGGACGAACTATCATGCACCGATGAATAGTGCATGTATCCCCGCTCATGGGCATTGAATGTCCTCCATACCTCTCGCAGACCTAGTGATGTCATGTGTATTTCTAATCTCTGTGCCGCCCGAGACAAGGACGTAGGTGCAGCTCCTGTCCTATCCAGGTCGGTGTCCATTATCAGATTCATATCCCCTCCCAATATGATCTGCACACCAACATATTCCATGAGAATAGAGACCACTGTGTCAAAGAACTCAGCGGTATCAACGTTGGGCCCATATGTGTTCACACACAGGTATTCCCCGTTCGCTATAACACAGTGTAATATAATGTATCTGCCCTCGGGGTCCATTTAGCTCTTTTTTAGTGTAAATTGAACCGACTCGTGGATTATGTCAACACTCCCCTTGATTGGGTCGAGAAGGAGGTGTAAAATCTATGTGACCCCCAGGAGGGCGCTAGGCCAGTCGCTAAGCGTTTCGTGGCATGGGTTTCTTGCAGCAGGAGTATCTTTACACCATGCCTCTGAGCATATGCAAAGATCCTACGAGCCTTTGTAAAATTACCAATCCCGCGTACATTCCATGATATTAATTTCGTTGCCATAATGACCCTTCATGGTACCTCCCAGACAACCCACCTCTGTACATGGGTTGTTGCACCTGTTGCGTCCACCTGTTGCCCTCAAGGTATGTGCATTGCCGCATAACTTCTGCCATTTTCAACATTACATTCCCCAATTATCCCACCCCCCCACTGCCCTTACCCAACCAGCTGTGTAGTTCCCCTCCCCTACGGTCCTGTATCCAGTGTACCTCCCCCAACTTGGCCCACTTGTATCGGGGATCCAACAGGGACGCATCCACGACAGAACCTCCAAGAGAACCATTGCAGCCGCAGAGGGGAACGCTGCTGCCACACAACCAACAACTTTAGATCTGTGGTGAAACACCACTTATTGCGACTTTATGGTGGACGGTTGACCTTTACTTATGCCACTATCAGTTCATGACCAGCAGGATAAAAGGGCAAGTAGGTATGGCTTGGTCGCTCAGTCGTTGTCCATCAAATCCTCAGCAGGGTTGTTCAGTGGGATATGTGCCTCAATGAATTTCACCGCCTCATCTGGGACGGTGAAGAAGTAGAGCTTGTCTCTAAAAGTAAACTTGAGGCATGCTAGGAACAGTATGGCATACTGGATATTTTGTTCCCTAAGCATTTTCTTTTCTCCAAGAAATTGGCGTCTCGCTTGCTGAACACCCGTGGAGAAGTCAGGGAAAATTCTGATAATCTGTGAGCCCAGCCTCAGTTCCTTCATCTCCCGTGCGAGGTGGAGTACATGGTCCCTGTCTCGGTAGCTTAATATCTTTGCGATTATAGGTTTGGGGAAGTCCCTTGGTTTAGGGCGGGGGCCAATGTGCGCTGCGCTCATTCAACGGGGAAGAAGGGGGGCAGGTCAGCGTTGCCCAGCAGGTCTTTAAGCAGATTTTCAATTGCTAGCTCTATCTTTCCCTTGAGCGCGCCCTCAGGCACACCAACTATACGAATGTTGTTCCTACGGGATCGTGATTCCAAATCGTCACATTTTGCCTTGACAGCGTTCTGAAGTGTTTGTTTTCCATCTGCATTTGTCCCAATTCTGGCTTCATTCTCTGTGATCCTGGTGCCTGCGTGATCCAGCTGTGATTTCAGTGACGCAACATTTGCGTTGATGTTGTCCAGTTTTTCATGGAAGGACACAACATTTTTGGCCATGGACTCCATCATACTGGCGAGGTCGGGGACTGGTGTAGCTGCAGGCGTCGTTGTGTCGTCTTGGCATGATGAGGGCTGTGACCGGTCGGGCCTGGGCACCGCCTTAGCGAATGTATCCATGGCGCCGGTCTTGTTGGCACTCCGGGATCTGTTGGGCATTCTTTGCTAGAGCAGTCGTCCCCCCAATCCAGCCGTTCAGAGTTCTGGCCAGTCGACTTCCACACCTGTGTTGGCTGTACACCACAGTGGGCCCAAGAGAAAGTAGTGAGTGAGGCAGTATAAGGAGTTAAGGGCTGAAGTGTGAAGCACCGTATGGTGCATTCCAAGGGTCACTCGTGCGTGGTCTAGGCCCCCAGGTGTTCCTCCTGTAAGGCTAGATCTGCTGGGCCCTGCGAGGGACCTTCATCGCATGTCGGGGTGTATTCAGGAGATTGGCCCGAGGAGTAATCGAGAGCGACGGGCACAGGAAGCCCCGACAAGCCAGTCATCGTCTGCTCAGCAGAAGCACGTCTCCTTTGTCTAGTCCTCTGTGGTCAGAGTTGGCAAGGTCATTTGAGTGTTGGGCCAACCCACTAATGTCCCATCTACTATTCATTGGGCCGGAAAATAATTTCTCAGATGTTGGTCCACAGCACCTCAGATCCAGTGCAGCCTGGGGGCCGGCAGAGTCTCTGACGCCATCAGTCCGGTGGCAGTCTCTTATCGCATCTCAGGGTAGACGGGGTTCCAGTGGCCAAGAGAGGGAGAGGGCTGAATGCCCAAGGATGAATGCAGTGTGACGCAGGACCATTCTGCCAGCCCGCAACGGCCATGCAACAGGGCGCGCCAGTTGATTATTCCACTCCCTTATCACTTACTTGGCGTCAGTGCGGGCGGCAGTAGTTACTGGGTTGACAGTGTCACAGCTTGTGCAGCACAGGCCCTGAAGTTAGGTGGTAGCCGAATATAGGCCCCATTCAATGACTTACCGCACACACAGCAGTAATCGAGGGTTGCCTTCAGTGTCGCTAAATCAGTCACCAACGTATGATGTTCCTCCTGGCTCGTCGGTGTAGTGACCAGGCTAATAAGGGTGGGCTCTTAGCTGTCCAGCAGATGACCGCTGCGGCTCCAGTAGTACCTGCTGTGGGGCCCCAGTGGCAGCTGCCTTGTCTCTGTGCCCGTGTCAAGGAGCGGGGGGCCTCAGTGACCCGCTGAGCAGAGGCGGAGGTGGAACCCAGGGTGACCCCACACCACAGGCCTTGATCAGTAGCTGCAGCCTGCGCCCACACCCAGCCGATTCCCGCGCGACACTGCTCTAGTGGCCGTCCCTCAGGTCTCTGGCGAGCACAACCCCTCTTATGTGCTCTGTGTTGTGGTTTAAGAGGACTTCGGGAGAGGGCCGTGTTGCTCGACGCCGTGTGTGCTGCCGGTGTAGGAGGGGGGAAACAAGCCGCCAGCACCAGCCAAAGGAGGCGGCAGCCTGCCGCCCCTCAGGCCCAAATCGGGGGACCTCACGT
The DNA here is from genome assembly GCF_040938575.1 of Ambystoma mexicanum. NCBI lineage: Eukaryota > Metazoa > Chordata > Amphibia > Caudata > Ambystomatidae > Ambystoma > Ambystoma mexicanum. Next base: position 372,941,952 of record NC_090926.1, on the reverse strand, counting down.
AGTATTCCACCATCCGCGGGCGGGCCAACAGGGCAGAAGATAGTATCATGGGGGTTCTGTGGATTTTCGGCCAGTCCCCAGCAGGTCCTGGGGATGGGCTCCCAGTGCAGCCCACTCCAGAATTCTCCGTAATCTCAGTGAGGCTGCCCCATATCACCGCCGACTGCAGGTGAACACCAGCCCGGTCCCGCACCACGCCACTGGCACAGTGTTGTCCAGTCTCGGCACCAGGCTGTCCAATCCTCACCAGATTTAGACCAGAGGTGCCCCCCACATTTAGCACCAAGGGAGTGTATTTACAGCTTTGGCAGATCAGTAGAACCGCTACGTATTTCAAGTTGTTGTCGGCTCGGTGCAGAGCTGTTAAGCTATGCAGCCATTACTCAGGCTGCTCAACAGCGAAGCAGACTTCTGATCCATACGTAAGTGAAGGGATGAATTTTGCTTTATAGAACAATATAAGTGGTGCTATTGAAAATGTACCATGTTTATGGTTTGTTCATTTCATCTGGGATATAAATTGGATTGCTTTTTCATGCAGTGTATTTATAATAAATATTTGATCAGGGGATGCGCAATAATGGAATCCTAAGTATTTAATCTCATTTACCACTTCCAATTGAGTATTATCAATTTTCCAAGTATGGCCTAATTTGTTTGTGTTGTTTTTACAAAATGTTATGACTTGGGTCTTCTTGACATTCATCACTGAGTCATTTGCTTTTGGATATTGATAAAGGGCGTTGATCATGTGTTGTTATCTAGTAAGACTACATCATCCGCATAAGCGAGCCAACTGATGTTCCAATTACATAGGCGCAGAGGAACGAAAGATACCTGTTGTAAATAGTCATTTGGATCTGAAATGTACAGGTTAAAAAGGCATGGGGGAGTATGCAACCTTTTCTTTTCGTAAACCATTGTAAGCAAGGATCTGTTGGGTTAATAAACCTTGTAAGTTTATCCTAACTGATATTTGTAGTAGTGTGTTAATGAATTAAAATAGTTGGGAGTCCATCTAGGATCTTCCAAATCTTTGACCTTTGCCAAAGAAGTTATCTATTCAAAGTCTCGAAAGCCGGAGATAGATCAATAACAGCTGTAAAGGAAGGGGGGGGCGTCTTTTCACCAGGCATTTTGTTGTAAGGTGGCAATTATGAAACCATATAGTGAAATACCAATGCCTTTTCTGAAACCATTTTGAAATATAGATAGTTGCTTTGTTTTAGCCACCCATTTCTACAGATGTGATAATATCAGTGACGAGATGATTTTGCTGTCCGCATCCAGAAGCGCAATGGGACAGTAATTAATGGGGTTTTCTTTGTCCCCCTTTTTATATATCAGGATAATGAGAAAGGCTTTCCATGTGAGTAGGGTATTTTCATTTATTAATGATTTTCTTGAACAGAATGAATAGGATTGAAGACCATAAATCGGGTGACTTCTTAATTACAGAATTTCATAGCCTATTTGGGCCTGGTGCTCTAGAATTTGAAGATTTACATATAGATTACGTTATATCCTGAATGGTGATGTTATGTTCCCACTCTGTACCGTTATCCACAGACTCACTGTGAGGAATTCGACCGTCCGCATGGTGGGTGAGCGCCCGCCTGTTTTTTTGCTGACATTTTAAATGAAATTGAATGATGGTGGAGCAACCTCTAGAAAATGTGTGGGGCTAATCTGCACACATTTTCCTATGCTCACCGCACGACATACTCAAAGACCTGTGTACTATAGGTGGACACAGCCTACAGGCGTGGTTCCCTGTCATATTCAGTTGGGATATGACAGCCAGGAGTTATGTCTCTCACGGCAGCATTAATTTACTAATCCGAGTTTAATTCAGGCCTGTCTGCAGAGGTTAACAAAGAAGACAGGAAACCCCAACACCCTTTCATATGCACTGTGTCAACCTGATGCCAGCTCCCACCCTCAGTATTGATTGACAGTGAAATGTCATGTCTGGGACTGCAGGTTTACAGTAGTCATCCCCGCAGGGAGACCCCATTCAGAAGGTATGAGTATGTGGATTGACAGAGCCAAAAAGTCTGGTCTCGCCGCAGCTTCAGTGGAGACCTGCCGCTTTAATCAGGAACCACAGAGAGGTCCATTAGCCAGAGGGACCCTTTGATCCACAACAGACAGGAAGATGGGTGGGACTTAGTATTACAGGTTTTCACCCCTTTAGCTTGTCTGTTGCAAAGCACTCTAGTTATGACTTCACGCATACAGGAGATTGCTGGTGGGGACCCAGGATTAGTTCATTGAGGTAGGGTTAACCTACACCAATCCCTGTGGTCCATTTGGATTTAAAAGAGGGCTCAGACCTTCTTTTTACAGATCATCTGAAGACTTTGTAAGGAGTAATAAGAAGAACTCAGCAATGGACCCTGGCTGAAGGTACAGTCTGCCTTATATCTTCCACCAGTGAAGGAAGGCCAGGACCTCTAAAAGGGAATCAAGATCCCTCCTCTAAACATCTCCCATGGAACAGAGGGAGATACTGAATTCAGAGGAACCTCCAGCAGATCCAGAAACAGTTCCCAGTCAGCACACAGCATGCACTGCTAGGCTCTACAGCAAGCTTCCTAGGTGGGAAGTGCCAGAGAGCCTCTGAACCAAACCATGGACAATGCAGCTTCTTGAAACACTCTCCCCAGCATTGGGCCGTCCGCCTTAAAGTATGACACAAGCCCAGAGAAGAAGCTAGGAGTGCATCGGCAAGCATCTACCGGCGTCTGCCTTAAAGAACATTTTCAAGCCAGTTGAGTGCTTTGAGATGCAACCGACTGCACCGCTGACTTTTGTTACACCACAGTCGCTAAAGCAATCCGAGACACATCGACCAGTGCTTCAGAACTGCTGACCAGCACTGAGATGATGATTCCTGACCTGCAGCTGTCCGTCCAGCTTTGTTTGCCGAACTGCCTGCCGCCTGATACCTGCAGCTGTCTCCCATCTTGAACTCTGTCGCAGAAGCTGAAACCGACTGACCCCCGTTGAGCACCAAGAACTCCTTCAGCACAAGGTACGTGTGGTTCTGTCCACCGGTTCCTTCTCCGAAGGCCCCTACTGACATTTTACAACCCATTGCTCCCTTTGTGTTGAAACCAAGTATCCTTGAGCTATTGTGATTATTTACTATACAAACTACCGTCCTGTCAGTATCCAGAGTGCAGCCCGTTTACTTCTTTTAAACTTTCTGTCCTCTGTATTCCTATACAGGGTGATTTGTGTTTCATATTGTGCTAGAACTGTCTGTTGTGATAATAATAAAGTAGATATTTGTATACAACCTTGACTGGACAGTCCCTTTTATCATTGGGTAATAATTGTATTATGTCTGTGTTGCAACTAACCAACGATCCACAACCTTTCAGAGATAAGCCTGCTGTTCTGTCCATGTTACCAAAATTGACAAGGAGGTTTATAATTTCTCGTGTTTCCAATCCGTCTGGATCCCTTCTGTGTACTAGCGGTGTGGGGCTGATTGATGGTTTAGAAACCGATGTTTATCCTTGGACTGCTGGTGCCCTGGAAGTTGATTCATCACATTGGTGGCAGTGGTGGGATTGAGTTGGAGCCTTGCGCACAGCTTAGTCAACCAATGATAAAAGTACTGTTGCAGGCAACATTTAGACACTGCTAGGTAGTGTTAAATAATCATAGATCTTGACATAGAGACTATGAAAGGCATGAGCAAGGATGTCCTGTGCGTCTTATGTCAAGAGAGGGGACTTCCCCACAGCAGTAAGGTTAATAAACCTGAGTTGCTGCCCAGCCTCCAAGCTTGGGGAGAAGACCCCAGGGGACGGGTTAGACCCTGCGTACCCAAATGAAGAAGTCCTTCCGGGAAGGGTAGTTATGTTATGTTATTTTGCATTTATATAGCGCCTTATATACCATTGGTATGGTCTGAAGGTCCTGAAAGATTTTGAGGAACACAGCATGAGCAGTGTTACTTGCTAACCGTCCCGCCGGGGTGCAAGCATGGTTTCTCAACACTCTAGAGTGTTAGGAAGGTCAGGGGCCAGTGCGGCATCCTGCAGGGCCCAGACCTCAGCACAGTCTCTAAGTGGGCTAGTAATTGTCCAGTTGTTAACGATTTAGTGGCTAGAAAGCTCCTGTTGGAGGAGAGGAGACTAGTGCTGGAGGAACAAAAACAGCATGACAAGGTCGCAATGGAGTGGGACACGGTTGCAATGGAGTGGGACAAGGTTGCAGTGGATTGCGACATGGCCGCTATAGAGCTGCATAGGCTGGCAGCACTCGACGAGAAGAAGGGGGCCAACAGATCCACCTCTAGCAAAAGCAGTTGTAGTGGCTCAAACAAGGGTGCCCGGGTTAAACCCTGGGGCCACATCCCCAAAGACTTAGTGTAGGCTTATGATGTGGGAAAGGATATTTTTGGCTGGTTTGAAGCACTCAAGCTTGCTTTTCAGCTACAGGAGGTGGACGAGGTACTGTGGGGTGCAGCCCTGATTAGTCGCTTACCGACACCAGGGACTGATGCAATTCTTCAGTTAGCTCTTGAGGAAAGGCTTGTTTATGGGAACATGAAGGCGGCCCTCCTCAGGATCTGTAAAACCCCTGAACAGTATCTCAAGAGCTTCATAGAGCTTGGAAAGAAAAGTGGGAAGACATTTGAAGTGTTCACACACTTGTCATTGAAATATTTGAGCGGGTGGGTGCCTGGTAACAAAGTTGACACATTTAAAGGGATGTACAATTTGATTGCGTCTGAGCATGCATTAAAGAATTGTGATGTTGACCTACACCAGCATCTTGTGGATAACACCATCACAGACCCTAGGGAGCTTGCAAAGGCTGTCCACAGGTTTGTGAGTACTCGAGTCTAGAAATAGGCTCAGGCGAGCATACCCAAACTAGAAGAGAAATCTTCGGACAAAAAAGGTTAACAAGGATGGGAAGGACAAAGGTTCAACCCAATCCACATTGAAGTCAGTCCCCAAAGGAATGAAGGGAAATCCCAAAACTTTAGTTCAGCCGTACACCCCAAAAAGAAGAACGCAGGCACCCCACACATTGGGACACCTGCATTCTCACCACCCAAAGGCTATTTTGTGTGTGAGGAGCTGGGCCATAGGAAAGGAGATCATGCTTGCAAGGGCTTACCCAAGTAAGCCATGGTGAACGTTGGACTCGTGGAGGAGGCCATCATTAGTGTGGGTCTCCTAGAGGAGGCTATCCCGCTCGGCCAAGGAGTGGCAAAATGTGGATTGGCTACACTTCATAGGAATGGTACTGGGTCTCCACAAGTGAACCCAGTTCCCAATAATACTCAACTCCATTTGGAACATGTGTATATCAATGGTCACAAAACTCCTGCGGTCCGAGACACCGTGGCTAGCCTCACTGCTTTCACCTGGCAGTGGGGAGAGCCAGACCAGTATATTGATGGGCCTGATTGTAGCGTCAGTGGGTTTGACGGAAAGAGTAAGTGCCCCTTGGCGATAGTAGAGTTCAGCTGGCACGGTGAAACGACCTAGTGCTGTGTAGCAGTGAAAGACTCCAGCCCTGTCCTATGTATGTTGGGTAATGATCTTCCTGATCACAAGATAGTTGCAGCAGTTACCTGATTGACGGCTAAAGAGATCGTCAGATTCAAAACTCTCATAGCTTTAGGGCTTGGAGTGCTTCCACAGAGCTTGTTGGAGGGACCTGCATGGCCGATAGCCTCTGGTCTAGTTCCACAGACTGCTGAGTTGCCTACTGCTGCGGGAGAAGGGCCAGGAGCCACTGAGGACCCTACATTGGTAGCAGGGGACTCAGTGACTTCAGAGTTGCATGACACAGTGTAGGAACCTGAGGTGGAAGACCAGGTGAGGGCAGATCTGAAGTGTCTCCTCAGTGGGATTAGCTGGGGGACCGGATCAGACTGACTTCTTTAAAGCCCAGAAAGAGAGTCCCGCTATGGCGGGTCTGCGGAATCAGGCAGAGGAGCAGGCAAACGACGAGGCCTCTGGACTGTTCAAAGTGTACTAGGCAGACGGACCCCTGTTCAGTGAGCAAAAAGACTCTGAGGGTGAGGGCACCAAAGGGTTGGTCATTCCCCAATGCCACAGAAAGATCCTTTTGTATTTGGCTCACCTAATTCTTATAGTGGGTCCCTTGGGAGGGACTAAGACATTGGACTGGTTGTCTGTGCACTTGTACCAGCCACTGTTTAGCATAAAAATACAGGAAATTGTCCTATCCTGCCTGGCTTGCCAAGCTTCTGGCATGTCAGGTTGTGTCACAAAGTCCCCCTTAATTCCAGTACCCATGGTTGGGCAGCCTTTAGAGAGAAAAGGCATGGTCATTGTGGGTCCTTTGGATCCAAAAACTAGCTCAGGGAACAGATACATCTTGGTGGTGGTAGACCACGCCTCAAGGTACCCTGTGGCTGTCCCCCTGAGAAGCATCAAAGTCCCTGTGGTTGCAAAGGCTCAGATTGGGGTATTCTCCCGTGTTGGATTCCCCAAGGAAGTTATTTCTGATAGGGGATCAAACTTCATATCTGCATATATGAAGGCTATGTGGGAAGAGTGTGGAGTCACCTAACGGTTCTCTACATCCTTCCATCTACAAACAAATGGGCTTGTTGAGGGGTTTAACAAGACCCTGAAAGGCATGATATGTGGCTTGGAAGAGCACCTGAGGAGAAAATGAGATATTCTCCTGCCATGCCTTCTGTTCACCTACATGGAGGTTTAGTTCTGTACCACAGAACAGAGTAGGGGTTATCCCCTTGGAGCTTCTGTTTGGACACCCTGTACAAGGTGAAAGAGGGATGGGAGAGCAAACCCCTCATCCCCTATACCAGAATTGGTGGACTATGTACTTGGCCTTCAGTCTAGTACATGGAACAGTCAACAGGAAACCAAAATGCCAGTCAGGAGCTGATGAAGCACTGGCATAACCAGAAGGCCACATAGACAGTCTATTCTCCAGGCCAGTGGGTGTGGATTATGGAGCCTGTCAAACCCAGTGCCCTTCAGAACAGGTGGACTGGGCCATACTGTGTGCTTGAAAAAGGTGGTGAGGGGAATCATTGACGTGAAAGGACCTAAACAGATGGGCAGGGTCTTTCACGTCAACTGGCTAAAACCCCATTATAGCCAGGATTATTTGGTCATGGCATTAGTGGCTGACGGAGAGACTGAGGTGGAGACGGATCCCGTGCCAGACTTCCTGCACACTGAAGTCACAGATGGGTCAGTTGAAGGTGTCAACCTTGAACGGACCTGTCAGAACAGCAACTGACAGACTGTCGCTGTTTACTGGGGCAGTCTGCCGGTCTGTTTTCGCTGACACCAGGTCATGCAGATTGGTGCACCCATGATTTGGACACTGGAGACACTAAGCCGGTGAAGGGTAGGATTCACCGGATGATTGATAAGGTCCACCATCAAGGAGGAAGTTTCCAAGATGTTGTCCCTAGGAGTGATAGAGCCATCCCACAGCCCCTGGGCTAGTCTAGTGGTACTAGCCCCTAAAAAGGAGACTGAAGTTTGCTTTTGTGTGGACTACAAGGGGCTCAATTTTGTCGAGAAGACAGATGCTCACCCCATTCCTCGGGCAGGTGAGCACATTGACAAGCTTGGCCCTGCCAAGTACATGAGTACCTTTGACCTCACAACAGGGTACTGAAAGGTCGGCTTGACAGATGGAGCGAGGGAGAAGCCAGCATTATCAACCCCAGAAGGACATTATCAGTTCAGTGTGATGCCCTTTGGACTGAAGAATACCTCTGCCACTTTTCGGTGGATGGTTATCCAGGTTTTGTCTAGGCTGGAAAAATGTTGTGTTGTCTATTTAGACGACATTACTGTGTTCAGCCACACCTGGGAGAATCACTTTCCCACATGAAACAAGTACTTCAGGTGCTGCAGAATGCAGCTCTGACTGTCAAGGCCACAAAGTGCCAGAAAGCACAGAGAACAGTGACTTACCTAGGCCACCTGGTCGTGAAGGTAAGAAACAACCTCTTGAAGCAAAGGTACAGGCCGTGAAAGATTGGGACATCCTCACCACACAGATGCAGGTGAGAGCCTTTCTAGGACTCACGGGGTACTACCGGTCATTCATCAAGGGGTATGGGACCATTGTCATGCCCCTGAATGATGTAATGTACAAGAAAATGCTGAAGAAAGTAAATTGAAACCCCACCTGTCATCCCTCCTTTCAGGATTTAAAGAATGGATTGTGCAGGGCCCCAGTTCTGAAAATGCCAGACTATGGCCAGGTGTTCATTATCCAGACGCCTGTGATGTTGGGATTGGAGCAGTGTTAGCGCATCTGAACTCTCAAGGGGTAGAGCAACTTGTCACCTACATTAGCAGGCGTTTGACAAAAAGGGAAAGGAAATGGGCTGTTGTTGAAAGAGGCTTACGTGGTCATGTGGGCCATAAAGAAGCTGAAACCCTACATAGTTCGGTCGCACTTTACGATCCAGACAGACCACAGAACTCTTCAATGGTTAATAGCCATGCAAGGGGAGAACCCTACGCTTTTGCGTTGGGCCATATCCCTACAGGGATTAGATATGGACATCCAGCACAAGCCAGGTCCCAGCATGGGAATGCAGATGGCCTCAGCTGATACTTTCACCTTGATGACGAACCAGATCCTCAGTAGGGTGGTGGTTTACATGTTGATTCTGGGGGACATGTGAGGAATTCAACCTTCCACCTGGTGGGTCTGCGCTCACCTGGGTTTTATTTGAAATTTTAAATGAAATTGAATGATGGTAGGTCAACCTCTGTAAAATGTGTGGGGCTAATCCGCACACATTTTCGTATGCTGACTGCACTACATACTCATAGACCTGTGTACTATGGGTGGATACAGCCTACAGGCGTAGTCCCCGTTGTCATATTTAGTTGGGATATGACAGCCAGGAGTGCAACATGTCATCTCAGAAGGGAGATGGCCAAACCTTTCCCCTGCCATGGCCAGCCTAATTAACTAACAAAGGCTCCACGGATCCACCCAGTCATTTTGTTGAGCCCTGTAGCTCACGTCCGCATTCACATGCTAATCAGAGTTTAATTCAAACAGGCCCACATGGGGCCTGGCTGAAGAGGCTAACAAAGGAGACAGAAAACCCCACCCCCCTTTCATATGCACTGTGTCAACCTGATGCCAGCTCCCGCCCTCAGTATCGATTGACAGTGAAATGTAATCTCTGGGTCTACGTGTTTACAGTAGTCACCCCCACAGGGAGACCCCATTCAGAAGGTATAAGTATGTGGATTGACAGAGCCAGAAAATCTGGTCTTGCCGCAGCTTCAAGGGAGACCTGCCGCTTTAATCAGGAACCACAGAGAGTTCCATTAACAAGAGGGACCCTTTAATCCACAACTGACAGGAAGATGGGTGGGACTTAGCATTTCATGTTTTCACCCCTTTTGTTCTTCTGTTGTAAAGCACTCTGGTTATGACTCACACATACAGGACATTGTTGGTGGGGACCCAGGATTGGTTCATTAAGGTAGGCTTAGCCTTCACCAATCCCTGTGGTCCATTTGGCTTTAAAAGAGGGCTGAGCCCCTCGTTTGGCAGATCATCTGAAGATTTTGCAAGGAGCAACATGAAGAACTCAGCATTGGACCCTGGCTGAAGGTACAGTCTGCCTTAAAAGCATGATCCCTCCCTTAAACATCTCCCAGAGAACAGAGGGAGATGCCAAATCCAGAGGACCCTCCAGTAGCTCCAGAACCAGTCCCCAGCCAGCACACATCATACCCTGCTAGTCTCCGCAGCAAGCTTCCTTGGTGGGAAGTGTCAGAGAGTCTCTGAACAAACCAAGGACAAGGCAGCTGAATGCAACACTCTCCCCAGCATTGGGACGTCCTCCTCAAAGAACAATACGAGCCCAGTGAAGAAACTAGGAGGAGTGCATTGACAAGCATCTACCAATGTCTGCCTTAAAAGACATTTTCGAGCCAGCCCAGCCCCTTGTTCTGGAACTGACTGCACTGCTGACTGTTGTTACGCAGCTAACGCCATCTGAGACTCCTCGACCATTGCTTCAGAACACGGACCAGCACTGAGACAACGATTCCTGACCCTGAGCTGCCATGTAGACCAGCCTGTAGCTGTCCGTCCAGCTTTGCTCACCGAACTGCCTTCCCCACGATACCCACAATTTTCTCCCATCTTGAACTCTGTCGCAGAAGTTACAAAGGGCCTTGCAACTGACCTGACCCTGTCAAGCACCAAGAACTCCTTCAGCACAGGGTGCATTGTGGTTTTGTCCCTCTGGCCCTTCTCTGAAGGCCCCCAGTGACTTTTTATGACCCATTGCTCCCTTTCTGTTGAAACCAAGTATCCTCGAACTATTGCAATTATTAACAATACCTACTACCACGTTGTCAGTATTCAGAGTGCATCCCTTTTCTTTCTTTGAAACTCTGTTGTCTGCATTCCTTTACAGGGTGGGTTGTATTTCGTAGTGTGCAAGAACTGTCTGTTGTGATAATAAAAAAGTAAATATTTGTATACAACCTTGACTAGACTGTCCTTTTTATCATTGGGTAATAATTGTATTTTTGCAGTGTTGCAACTAACCAACGAAGCCTGCCGTTCCATCCACGTTACCAAAATTGGAAAAGGAGGTTTAATTTGCTTGTGCTTCCAATCTGATCGGATCCCTTTTGGTGTCCTAGAGGTGTCGGTCTGATTTGTGGTTTAGAAACTGATATTCATCCCTGGAACACTGTGCCTCGGAAGTTGATTTGTCACACTCCGTTAGTCCTAAGAATGCTTATACAGTTCATGAAATGAGTACTCCACTTCCCTTCTGTAATTGGGTTAATTTGGGAAATAGTTTGGTTTGGCCAAGATTATTTTTTTAATAAAAGATTGGGCCTCTTTACGAATTTGTCAGTCTGGAACTACGGTACCGGTATGCTTGCCGGTACCGTAGTTCCAAGGCCGGCAAACGACGAGTTCTGTGGGCAGGTGCCTTCCCGCCTTCCAGGTCTGACCGGCACCCGCCCACAGACACTGACATTAGCACTGGGCCCATGCTCCATGGGGCCGGTGCTAACATCATCTCCCTTCCCATTGAGCCCAATCGGAAGCAAGTTTGCACCTAGTTCAGTACAAAATATTGAACCTATGGGGCTCAAATGGGAATGGGGATGAAATAATGACGGGGATGAAATAATGACGGCGCCCGCGAATTGCCCATTCGCAGGCGCCGGAAAAAATTGCAAGCTTGGCGGCAGCCTGCTGGTTTTACCAGCAAGGCTACCGCTAAACTTGTAATGAGGCCCATTGTATTGGTATTTTGTAGCAAAGGAAAACAAAAACACAAATGTAAAAAACTCTACAGTACAGTCCCATGACAAATCCATATCCTTTATCCCTTCTTTCCCTGGTCCCATCAAATCACCTATGTCTCCCCTTCTTGACTTGTGCAAGGACATGTCATTTCAGTCTATTGCTCAGGCCTCGCCTCCTCCTGTCTTCTTGGCTCATTCGGCTTCCAACCGTCAACCCCACATTTATTTTGTGTTTCAACCCTGATCCCAATAAACCCTTTTCCTCCAAGTCGCAACAATAGACCATCCACTCTCTCGACCTCTGTATACTTGGCACATTAGGACTGCCCCAGCCCACCACCATGCCCCTTTTGCCAGTCATCAGAGCCTTCCTAAGAAGGTTCTTTTCCCTAGAATTAAAGCCTGTATCACCCCAAACGTGAAGGAGGGCCAGTTTGGGGCAGTCAGTTACTGGGGACTCAATGATTCTGCAAATTGTATCCCTAATCGACCGCCAGAACCCCTGTATAGCATTGTATTCCCATATTGTGTGAAAAAAGTGGCTGACTGCAGTTTCACATCACAAACAAAGCGGATCCGCCATCCTTCCCATGTTGTGTATGTTCCCTCGGGTGTAGTCACGTTATACTTGCTTCTCTAGGTGAGCCAAGGGCTTCTATCCATTCCTCTTCTTCCAGTGCACCTATATGTGCCTCCCACTTACCCTTTAAGTTTGTCAGGGGTTTTGAGGTGAGATTGGTTATTATCTGGTATAGCCCCATTTTTGCTTTTCCCGTAATTTGTCCTTCCAAGAGATTGGCTTCAATGGTTCATCGTTCAGGGACGTCTCAACTATCTCCGTGCTCCTGCGAGAGGGCATGGTGCAATCATATATAAGTGTATCAGTCTCTGGCTGTCAAGGCATATGTGACTGCTAAGTGATGGAAGGAGGACAGTTAGCCCTGTATAATGACATGCTGTAGCTTCCTGATCCCAGGTGCCTGCCATCCAGTCTGAAGACCTAGTTTACTGACTTCTGGAAGGTCTGCATTAACCCAAAGTGGTGCATCCAATGATACCATAGCACCCCATTGCCGTCAGTGTATCCCTACGCACTTCTAATGTACGATACCCCGGTTGAGGCACTTTGTGTCTGTGAGGGTGGTTATAAATCACTTGCAATAGGGGGGTAACTACCATGCTCTCCCGCTCCAGCATGATATGCTCCAGTCCCCTATCACCAAACATCCACTCAGAGGTTAGTCGGTTGCTTCTTTACCATGATCTTTAACTTCAATTCCCCATTTTTCTGATGTAGTAAATGGCAATGATTTATGAGCCAATTCTCATATTTCTGATGCATTAAAGTGATTTGTCCCTGTTTTTCTCCTAGGGGAATTGATAAGCAATAAAGCCTCAATATAGTTCTCTGATTTCAATTGGGAAGTCTTTGCATAATATTATCAATGAAGTTAGGAAAATTGTGTGACGCAATTGCCTCCAACTTAGATTGTAGATTTGTTGAGTGAAAACAGCAGGCTAATGCACTATTAAAAATACGGGTATTGGTATAATACCATTTAATTCAGTTTCCCAGAGTAGAAACAGTCAGAAATGTTAGATTATCATTTACATTATTAAGTTAATAGTCAATTCAGCATGCAACATGTCATGGCCATTTAAGTCGGAATCATAAATACAACATTTGGAGCATGTTGAGAACAGACCCATAGACACGAATATATCATCGATTTGAGAGGCATAATTTCCATTATGCCACATAATTTTACTGTGAATATCTCTCTGAAAGTTTCCATTTAACGTTTTAAGTCCCCGGTTCTATAATGCATTGAGTCACTTTGATCCATTAGCATTTTTATAAGATTGTCGGTCCGAAGTATCATCACTATTGAGTGCACATACTGAATTCAGTCTCCGACCATGATAATCTCCCAATTAGTAATATCTTCAGTCATGGGTTGGAAAATTGCTCACCTTCTTTCAATAAATTCAGTTAAAATGTTGTGTGAGGAGTTACAGTAAAGATTTACCAACTGAATATTTTTGGCTAGAGAGCCATATTGAATATACACTTTGACTACTAAGATGGCAAATTGGTCGTTAGAGATCATTTGTGTGGTTTGACATATTGCTCTCAATGGCTATTATAAGGCCTCCAGAAGGACAACCACCATTAGGATGCACGGCTAATTGTTGACGAACATCATAGCTATGGAACATAAGGGGTCTTAGTTGGCAGACTTCCCGAAGAAATAATATAGAGCATTTGTTTAGCACCAGAAACAATTCTTCATTCTATAATAGATTTTCATGACTCCTCGAATTCCATGATAATATGGTTCCATTTCTGTCCGTATGGGAAATATGGGTTCTAGCGGCCCGTCCCCTATCTGAAAAACCATATTTAGTTGAAAGAGGCAATGCTAAACCGGATCAATTATCAGCATGAGTTCTAGTTATTGGTTTGACATTGGCTATTTCTACTATGCGATTAGAGCTCAAACCATCCAAACATTTCACAGTTAAATAACCTGCTACAGCATTTTGTCTATTTTTTTTGTTTGCAAGTATATTGATTCCATTGAGCAGTTTGGTTGATCGATAGTATGAAGACAGATCATAACCTATTTGTTGGGAAGCCTCGGACTGATCCTACAACATTTTGAAGATAATATTTGAAGGAACTGTTATGCAAACAATATCAGCTCTCTTGCTATCCATAAGGTTGACCAGTTTTATGTCTTTTGATGTAATGAGTCATATGCAGGGTACTTCTCCCATAGGTTTTAGAATATTGGCACTGTAGAGGAAGATTTCATGTTCATTCTGTAGACCAAACTCAAGGTGAAGTTCCTTAGTTTCCACATGCTCTGTGTTATGATTATAATTCTGTGCATTAAGAACATTAAACTTTATTCCCTTCACAAGTAGGTTAGGTGGTGTATCTAGTGATGGAGTAATAGTTTGAGTTTGCACTGATTGGCTTTCAAAAAAGGTTTTAGCTGACTCTCGACTTCTACCCGGTTGTGTCGCGGTAGTGTGCAAACCAATCTCCTTATTTTGCAGGTGACTCAGACTGTGCCAAAGCTGATGGCTAATCTCTTGTTGCTCAGCACCAGGCTCATTCATTAATGTTTTGCCAGAAATATTTCCTCATATTTGTATTAATGTTTCTTTTCTTTGTTGAGCAATTGATTCATTTCTTAGAACTTGATTTTTATGCTGCTGTTTCATTCAAATGAAGTTACCAGAGAAATGTTTTTGAGTTTTTGCTATTTAAACATTTCTTTTTCTGGGTTTCTTTCTAATTTTTAAGTGCTTGGTGAATATTGGAGTCACCACATCTCCCCGACAGCCATCTCCTCCCATGTGAGCCTCCCTCAAAATACCACCCCCAGGGTCAGGATCAGGCAGCAGCTGCTGTCCCCTGGCCACATGGGAGGAGATCTTAGGCTGGGGATTACTGGTGACTCCACAGGATTCATTGCATAACCTTCCCCTAAAGATCCTGTCTCCCGTTATAGGGTTATTCATTTGATGAGAACCAATAGCCTCCACCATATAAGGAAGAGGTTTCTGAGTTTGAGTTTCCCAATCCCAAACAGGGTATGTCAATGGAAATCCCTACCTTTCCCATGAATTAACTGGAGGATATGGAATGGGTGTTTTCTGATACTCATTTTGGGTCTTGCTAGCTATTCCTGTGAGAACATAGGATGTTTTAAGTGCTATCTGTGTAATTTGGGAGATCCGTTGGTAAAAATGGGACACTTCACTTCCTAAAACCAGCTGAGTTGAGAAATTGGGTATTGCAGCCACTAATATTGTATTTCTTTTCCTAGCATTATAACATGGATTTGAGATTGTGGATGTCCTTCTGTATGACCATGAATACATTCTAGAGTCTTCCGTCCCGCAGGTTTCCACCCTTGAGGAAGTAAATCTGCTTTTATAGCACATCCTTTACTCCCTGTATCTAAATGGGCCCAAATGACTTTTCCCTGTAATACAGCTGGGTTTTGACACCAACTTTTAGCCCCCAGTACATAGCATGACACTAGATTTCTTTACAGATGTTACTACTTTAGAATGAAAAGATATAGTGCTATCACCGGAGAATCGGCATTCAGTTCTTGTTTTTCTTCCAGCACTTTAAATATCTTTGGATCATTGAATGGACAATGATGTGTAAAATGTTGAAAACTCCCACAGATACAGCACCCTATATCTTATGAATGGAAATTTCCAAAAGATTTTGCATTGCACCAAAAGGGATCTGATTCCCCAGGATATGAGGTTTCCGTTTTTTTGTTTTCAGGTTTTGCAGATCTTTGAGAAGCCTCTTCCAGGCAAGTTGTCATATTAAGAGGTTTGGTTTCTTCTCCCAGAGTGTGTCCTTTAACTATTTGACAATCAGTTTTTTTATCATAGAGTACGGGAAAC
Organism: Ambystoma mexicanum; assembly: GCF_040938575.1. Classification (NCBI taxonomy): domain Eukaryota; kingdom Metazoa; phylum Chordata; class Amphibia; order Caudata; family Ambystomatidae; genus Ambystoma; species Ambystoma mexicanum. Next base: position 372,926,206 of record NC_090926.1, on the reverse strand, counting down.
AATTTCTGGGATGTTATTTTTCAATTAGTTCTTAGGTTTGTGTTTAGTAGATGGTTCCCAAGAAATCTCATATTCCAAGTTCCCCACTATTTTACCCCTGTTGATTTTAATAGGCACTGGAGAAAGATTTTAAAAAATGAACCTTAATTCTTCTCCATAAGGAAGAAGGGGTGACATTTTCACTTTCCCTTCTGTATAAGGGGTACCATAGAGGGACACATTGGCTGGGAAATCTACTTTCAACTGCCAAGAAACTATAATGTTATCTTTTCCATGTATTAACCAATCTTGAGGACAGAAAAGATGGTAGATATTGCCCTCTACAATTTTCCTAATAGGTAGACTGGCCGATTGGGCAACAATTGAAAGACCGCCCCTATATTAGAGCGGAAAGAACATTTCTCCCCATGATCCTCTCTTAAAAATCCCATTCCTCTAGTAGAGAAAAGAACTGGGTTTGATTTTTCTCCATTTACAGATGTTAAGGAAAGAGAATCTGTTTCAATCTCTTGGGGATAAAACCCATTAGTAGGAGGAGTGTTACTATTCCACTATTCACCAGTTGTAACCCATGTGGGGCTTGTATCTATTATACTCATGTGGGATCCCCATTTTGTGTCAACTGAATTTGATTGCACTCTGACACCATATATCGACTGAGACATCAAAGTCATGCTGGTGGCAGAGCTATCTCTAAGAATAAGCTATGCCTGCGTTTACGCATGACAATAATTAGGATTATGGCCACCACAAATCAATTGATATTGCATGTGGCAGCTCTTGGGAGTCAGCTCGGCTGAGGAAGGGAATGTGTATTAGAATCAGACGGGCCAATACTCCCACCTGGCAGGACAGAAACCCAGAGGACCCAGACTCTCTTTGATTCTCTTTGTGAGGGCTGGTAACTCCCTCCCCAAGAGACCACTGCACAGCCGGCAGCGGCCCTGGGCCCAGGTATTAAAGGAGCACACCCATTCAGGAGGACTTACCTCGCACCAGAGTGCTGCATGTCTAAAGGTCTTTTGTTGTCAGTAGGGGGCATCAGGGGGTGTGAGAATAGGATAGGCAGTAGTGCCCTGGACAATGGAATACATCTTCCACCATCTTGTTTCTCGCTGCCTCTCTTTCCCTTTCCTGTCTCCTCCGTTACCCCTGGAGCAAAGCACTTTGGGTGCAAGATCAAGAGTGCAAAGTCCAGCCCCGCCAGAAGCAGGGATTGATTCCCTAAAGCAGGCTAGCTTTCGACCAATCACCTGAGGACTTATGCCCTTAAAAGAAGAAGTCTTACACCCCTTCCACAGAATACCTTCAGTTCCTTGAGGATCCTTCAAGGCCAAAGAGACGTTCTGGGAACTCTCACCTGGACTTCCCTTGGGACAGTCTCACTGCCCAAAGCACTCCACCACAGTTGAAGAAGGAGCTGTCGAAGACAGAAGGAATATCTGTGCCCTAACCACTCTCAGGGACTATTGGGAGTGACCAATGTTGTGGACCAGGACCCGACCAACCAATCTGCAATGGATCATCTGTGCCAGAAGAGGAGTATCATGTCCTCGAGCCCTTTGCAAAAGCCTCACAGCACTAGACCAGCTACCTGAAGCTCCCTGTTCATCTACACCGAACCGGTTGCCCCGTGTTACCTCCATAGGGAGCGAGAGGGAAGGCACTGGTTCTGGTATCTGGATTCCTCTGACCAGCGGAATGATTGCACTGCATCTCCATCAGCCCAACATGGAACCGTGTCCTAGTAGAGCGCATCAACTGCCAGGCCTGATAGGTCTGCTCAATGCCAGAAACCAAATTGAATCTCTGGAGGGTCACTTGCCGATCCTGCCCAGAGGTTACCACACAGTTTGGCCCAGCTAGCCTAAGAACTGCTGTGTCATTGCTTGCACCTCGATGTCCCCTTGATCACCACTTCACGACAGTCGCCTGCCAACTCAGACCGCTGGAGTGCAACTCGCCGACCTCTGCCAGTGGCTAAAGCCTGACTCTGCCAGGCCAACATTGAAGTATTCTTGGGACCGCCCTGACCTGCAACACTTTTAAACATGACGGTTTGGCCACACCATGCACCTACCTTCACCCATGCGTGATGCACACTTGTTGCCAGGTTCTCTGAGATCCTCTGTGCCTGACTGAGCCTGATCAGCTCACATCAAGGTTCGACCCAGGACTGATGCATTATCCTACCAAGAACCGAATTCAGCTACTGTGACACTGAACTTCCCCCCTCGCTCCTCCACCTATCCAGTCCACTTGGGCCCTAAGGACTGGTTAGGTCACGATTGTCCCTGTCTTCACCAAGATATCCTTTTTGATAGTACCTTGTGTACCACCCACGAGAACTAAGCTCGAAGTGCTACTTTCTCCAGTCTTTCGTATCTTCACTGTCTTTCCTCTGAGGTGGGTTTTTGTACAGTAATCTCTTTTCCTTCTGCTTGCAGATGGTGTGTTTTATTAAAGTGTTTATATTTTTATAGAACCTTGATTGGACATTCCCTTTATTTTGGACTGTGATACTGTGTTGAGTGGGTCACTACTGAATCAACTTCACACCCCTCTTAGGAGTATAGCCTGACTTCAGCCCGTGTTACTGCGAATGGTGAAGGAGGTATATCTCTTAACTGTCCCTGTTCTACCTTTATGATTGCGTTGTCTTTTGGTTTGTAAAAGTGAGGGCTGAGTGAGCCAGTTTGTCCCTGGTCAACCTTGTACTCATGCAAGGCATAATCCAATTCGTCACACTGGCAAATTGGTAATTTATTGATTTTGGATGATGAAACACCATGTTGTCCATACAAAGTACAAAGGTTCAAACTTGTGAAATAGATACCAAACAAATCTTTACTTTCTCAGCTTTATTTCGGTGTGAGAACCATAAAAGCAACAACATACATAAAATATCTATCAGTGCAAATAAGCAGTTAACACATCCATGGTTATCGGACATTGTGTACAGTAATTAAACAGAAAAACAATTCCCAAAATCTAGTAACTCTGATATATAAAATATCAAGCAATCCCTGTATGCAATAGCCAGGATTTTTGCTAAAACCATAAAATACAACAAATAACAAGTTAATTCATGAATTAAAAAAATTGTCCACCAGGACAGCTAAAATATAGTCACAAAGATCCTAGACATTGTGCTAATAGCAGCAAACATAACATTTTTAAGGCTTATTATATGAGTTGCCGGCTACAACCCGCCACAGTCCTCCTTCTAAGCCACGCTCTGTGAATGTACTTGGCAATATAATATAACATATCAGGGTCTTCACATCCTCTACAAAATGCCAAAACCTCTGACACCTTCCTGAAACCTTGTAATCTGCAGAGTGGAAATCAATACATTGCCCTAAATTCTGGGGCAAAACAACATAAAGTAATGGACAGATTCGTTCTGAGCGCCACAGCACTGACAAACAGAGGGGCTTACAGTTTTCCAGTTTTTCGTGATGGAGGCTATGCGCAAAGTTCCTGCTCTCAGATCAAACAATAATGAACGCACCAAGCAGGGATTTATGACGTCCAAATAGTATTCAAGGCCAAAGGTCACCTTCACCTGCAGGTAAAGCTGGCTACTAGAAAGCCTTGCACGTGATGACACCAGAACCTGTCTATAATGTTCTCTACAGGCAGCTTTATTCACTTCCTTACATTGAAGGCTAATACATGCCGGTCGTTCCCAATATTGTACGAGGCCCATATTATGTACATGCTTTTAACGTGCTTAAGCCAGGGAGTTATATGGTTGCCTTCTAAAGCTAAAATGTTAGTTAATAACTCCTGGAACATAATCAGCCCAGTTGCTGAGCATATGCGGGACCATAGAAATAATGGTTTGAAAGCCATTAAATGCTCTATTGCATTCTAGGTGTAATGTGGTGTTCGGGGCACTACTCAGTTGCGAAATTATTGACTTTAAAAATGTGTTTTCTACAACCCCCAAACGTGTAGACTTTTCAAATCCCAAATCTCTGCGCCATATAATGCTGCACATAAGGCTTTCCACCAGTGCAATTCCAGAACCTTTGCCATACATAAAATAAAACCTCTTAATGCCCCCACTATATTTGATCGAAGTCGTGGTGGCTTTGGAGACTTGATCTCGCCAGGTAGCGTTCTCTGAGAAGCACAGGCCCAGGTAATTATATGTTGCGACCCGCTCTTGCACAACCCCTTCTATTTCTACACGCACTTTTGTTTGTCTAACCATTCTGCCTCTGAAGACTGGTACCTTCTTTTTACTTTTATTTATTTCCAGGCCAAGACTGTCACAAGTCTTCGCAAATATTGACACAGTTTGCCTTTGCAGATGGGCGATGTTGATAGCAAAACTACGTCATCAGCGAAGAAAAGGCCTGGAAAATTAAAAGTGCCAACCCTTGGTGGGTCAATATCACTAATTTCCAGCACGTCAATTAACCTGTTTAAATAAATAGAAAAGAGGAGGGGAGCGAGCACACAGCCCTTCGTAACTCACCACTCTTCCCTATTTGACGGAAGCATTGTTATTACTGTACAAAGACTGAACAATTGACAATGAACCAGGAGGAACATTATAGCCTTGTAGGACCAACCATAGTTTGTCACGGGGGACAGTCAAAAGCAGTTTTTAAGTTGAAATAAAGTATTTATAGCTTATAATTATTTATGCATGTGTATTATTTTACAAGAAGGTCTAGTCTTAGACACTGTTCTATAGTGCCCATCCACTTTTCAAAACCCGCCTGCAGTGGGTCAACTATGCCAGACAAGTCTTACCATTGTTGGAGGTGTCCCAAGATTACCTTAACATATAGTTTCCCAGAAATTTTTCGGTTGTTCTTTGCATGCCTTTTTTAAAATTGCCACAATGACAGCCTCCTGCCAAGTACTAGGCACTAAATGTGTTGAAGAAGCGGCATTACAGACTCTTGTCATCACCGGGGCCCAGTATTTCTACCGCATTTTCTAAAAGATCTACCGTACACTGTCTGACCCAGGCGCCTTTCTGCCCCCCACGGCTGCAATGCTGACTACAACATCTGATCTTTTTATAAGTGATACCCCTTCCTGTACGCCCGGGTTTAGTACTCCACTTAGAGACTCAGGGATTTTATACTAATTGGAAAAATTGACCCTCCAGGCCTTCAGAGGTATACTACAATGTGAGGCATGGTGTTCTTCTAAGGACATACCCCCCACCAGCCTAACAAAAACACGTGTGTCATTTGCAGTGCGCGTCTCTAACAATGCTTCCCACCGTGCCTTGTAAAATAACTTATTGGACACAACCATTGCTTTATATTTTGCCCTTAGAGTTCGCAACTTATGTGCATGAACAACTGGTCTCTTTTTCAAACAGTCCAAAATATCCCTCTTACTGGATCGACATTCAGCATCACACCATCCCTGGGCCAACTGTACAGATCTTTTCAATTTGGCACCTGGTCTGGTAAAAACTGGGTACAGTGCTATGCCCAATTCATTCTAATGAGTTAATACATCCTGTGGTCCCCTTCATAGGTCACAAATAACCTCAATATGTCCAGTGTTCTTGAATATATATCTGGCAGGCAATCCTTAGTCACCACCTCCTCCCACTTAACCCTTCTCGAGAGCCCAATATTGCCAGAATCTGAAACAGCCCCCCCGAGTAATTATTAGACGCCATTACAAAACTACATGTGAAGGGTCTACGGTCACTATCATTTCGATAAAGGTACTTCAAATGACTTGATCATCCTCCAATCTTTGACATCTTTCATTACATAGCCTATTCAACTCCTGCCATTATGGTTGAGAAAAGTGGGCTTGAGTGGTTGGACTGCAGCACAGCGTCCATCACAGGCCCTAGGGTTGACAGTGTCCAGAGGGAAGGCCACTTCCGATGCAAGAGGGTGTGTTTCTCCTGGGAAGTCTGCCACTAATGGTGGGCTCCCCCATGCTTTGTCTTGTTCCTGCCACATATCCTCTGTAAGTCCTAAGGGCTCAAATTGAAGAATTAAATCACCCACTACTAAAGTTACAAATCTCTGTAGCGTGCATTCAACACACTGAGCTATGTTACCATCATTGTTGCACACGTTACGGTATAACTTGTCATCGTTCATTGTATTTCCACGAGCTATCAAAAATTGGGGTTACCCAGAATTGATTTTCTTAAGAGTGCATTATAGAAAAGTACTCCCTTACACTCCAGCTATAGTAATATTGACTGTTTATATAATGCAAACTAAAGGTTAAATTGTCTCTCAGCTCAACCCGGAACGTCACTATCAATTGCGCTCCTGCCACACACCGATAAGTGAATTAAGTTATAATACAATGTTTAGTATGTGTGAGGAGTTTGGAGAGTACCATTCCAAATTCTGTGTAGGAGTATAAGAGAATTGATTATGCCAAAAGGTATTATAAACACCCCAAAAGTAACTTTTGAATGCTCACAGGTAGACCCTTTAGAAATTCAGTAACACACAAATATTTCTGGGACCCTTGTAGGGGGAGAGAGCTATCCTAAAATTCCCTTTTAACCAGTGATCGAAGTGTATGAAAAGAACTTTGATATATGAAAAGGCCCGTGGGCACCTCCAAACCTATATTCATTTTTATGATAACACGATTAAAAAGCGCGGACTCAGCGCTTCGTGTCCAACTAAATGCGAAAATAGCTCAGCATCAGATTCTGCTGCACGCCTTCTAGTACTTTTTCATTGATTTCACGTGTGCCAACAAAGCGTAGTTCGCAGTAGCCATTCCAAGATGGCTGATACATCATCGTAGGCTCTAGCCTTCCTGCTGGGTCCACACCAGCAGTTTCCGCCTGCTCATTGGCTGCCTGCACCTTTTCTCGACCAACCACCGACCGGCAGGCGTAAGCCGGCCTCCATCAAAAAGGCGGACATCAACAAGGCGCTCGCCCTGTCCCTGCCTGTCCATTGCCGACTACTGCCCTTTGCCAGAAGTCCTGCGCATGTCGTTTGTAAAAAGGTATTGTAATTATAACCCACTGCCTTACAAACTTCGTTTTCGCCAACCTACCACCTCTCTGTCTAGGCTGCAATACTCCTCTAAGTTTAGCGGCAGGCCTAAACCTCCAGGAACTCTCCCAGGTCCGATAAGCTTCTGCCTATACAGGGGGTGCCGTTCTCTCTGTATGCTATATTACCTTGCCTACTTCATGCATTTTAGCTACGTACTTCTAGCGACCAGCTTCCTGTGTAGCCGCTTTCGTCCGTGCGAGTATGTGCTCATCCATGCCTCATACGCCACAACTTTGACTTACCGCCCGGTTGCACATTTGTACCTGCTAATCAATTGTTGCCTTACCGCCCGTATGCACATTTGTACCTGCTAATCAATTTTTGCCTTACTGCCCGTATGCACATTTGTAACTGCTAATCAATTTTTGCCTTACTGCCCGTATGCACATTTGTACCTGCTAATCAATTTTTGTGAGCCTCTGCACTGGTCTCCTTGCCCCTCGCGGCCGGTCGCCATCTCTTCCATCTACATTCTGCGCATGCCACCAAAATTGTGTTCCCTAACTTACTATGTCACTTGAATTGATGTATCCGGTGGCACCATGCCTTTACAATTAGGTACCCTGCCTCTAGTGGCGTGGCACTAATCTAGCATTACCATCTAGCATTAGTCATACTTGCACCTCACTAGTGCATAAATCTAGATCTACTCTACATGCTGTATCCCACGCCCTCCACAGTGTCTCCTATCCACCTAGTTAACCTCCAGCCCTAGCCGGGTTTACCACCTTAGCACTGAACATAAAGCCCACCCACCTTTTCTGACAAATTAATATTGGCTCCAGATGCAGCACCTCCCAGGCATACTCGTCCCACACCCCCTGCACGCATGCACGCACTTACCCCATACTAATTACCCAGGGTCCCAACACAGCCCATTGCCACCTTATTCCACTTTGACACATCACACAATATGCCTCACACTGCCGACACGTACCATCCCCAACTTCTCGTGCATACCTGCGCACCTAAGCTTGTACACTAGCCTTCAACACACCACACCACACATTTACTGATCACTATGCTAATCTTAACCAGGGCATTGCTCGGCTTTAACGTCCTGCCCTCACCCTCATTTAGTAATACAACACTACCCGACCAACTGCTTGCTGCTACCATGACGAACCCTAACCCCTACCTCAACTCGCCAGCCCTTTGGCTACGCCATTTCACCACCAAACCCACCCCCAATCAACCCTGTACCACTTGTGTTAGAAACTCAAGGCTCGGTTCACGCCTACGCCTCCCTCCTCAGCACCAACCTACTGTAACCATTAACACAGTTACCCACACTAGCTACCACATTACGCGTAACGTAGGCCTACTGAAGTCTACCTCAAGTCCTCTATCCTCGCCGTCTCAGGCTCATATTTCTACCAACTGTCTCACACAGTTGCACCACACTATGCTATCTGTTGATATCCAATCTAGCCTACCCTGTGCATTAACGATCAGGAACCTAAGATTAGCCTCCAGATTTTCCCACTGGTCCTATCACACAAACAGCCATGCAACAGACAAAACCCTCAACTCCAGTACTAAGAAACCACAGCCACACCTGACTCCCATAATGCTTACCCAGCCTCTCAACATGACCACTGCGCCTAAACTCAAAGGTGCGCTCATCAACGCACGCTCTGTCCTAGCACATGCCCTTGACATTGCTGATCTCATTGTCACAGAAAACCTGGACTTACTCGCAGTCACGGAAACCTGGTTGCATACGGCTTCCGGTCCTACCCTGACACTGACCATTCCAGACAACTACTCCTTAATCAGGTGTGACAGGGATACTAACCAAACTAAAGGCGGCGGCCTAGCCGTCATATTCAAGAGCTCGCTCAACATTAGAACTGCTAATTGCCTTCAACTTCCCTCAACAGAATCATTATCTTTCAAACTGCCTTTATCGCCTAATCATACAGCCACAGTCCATCTCCTCTATGGACCTCCTGGCCCAACCTCGTCCTTTGTAGAAGACATCTCATCCATTCTAGCATCTAGTTCAAAGCCTAGCTCCCGAATTATCCTTTTGGGTGACCTTAACCTGGTTATCTGGACAAGAACGACGTTAAAGCCACAGATTTAGCCAATGTCCTGACGGACTTCGGCCTCACTCAACATATCAATGAGCCCACCCATATTTAGGGTCGTACTCTTGACTGGGTCTCCGACCTGAATTGTGATCTCAGCGATATATCTGTAACCCCTTGCGCTTGGTCTGACCACCATATAATCTCATTCTCCATTAACTCCAGCCCACCTGAAGACAAACAGAGCCTCGCCCCTCCTACTGAAACTTCTACCCCTAATCCTCCCTTTACTGAACTCGGCATTTGAGACTTGCTCTGACCCCACCGCGTTAGTAGACACCTATAACCGCATCATGCTAAAAGCACTCAATACTATCGCCCCAATCAAATTGCGCAAACAGAAACCGCGGCCCCACCTGAACTCATGGTTCACGCAGTAATTACGCAACTTGCGTAAAGAAAAAAGAAAAGCGGATGCTCTTTGGAAAAGCGCGCCATCACTAGTAAACAAAAACAACCTCATGTCAGCCTCACTTACCTACAAAGAAGCTATCTTTAATGCAAAATAGGAAGTGTATAACAAAAGAATCACGCAAGCCCAGTCCAACACCAAGGAACTATTTATGATACTCAAGGAACTTGAGTCTCCTATTGCTCCTCTTGACTCGTGCACACCAGACACTGTATGGTGCGCAAATATTCAAAAAGCCTTACTGGACAAAATAGCCATGCTCCAAGCCAAAATTAACACTAAAAAAAGCTACCTCTCAGACGCTGCCAGAGTCTCCTCGAGCCATATAATCCATTCTCCCAAACACGACCACAAACCTTTCAGTTTCTCTCCCCTTACTATTAAGGAAGTAGAAAACATCATATCCAAGCTCAAGCCATCCAACTGCCAAGGTGATGTTTGCCCTGCAGCCATCATAAAGGAGGCGGCACCGGAACTCATCCCATTTATTACCACGTTCATAAATGCTTCCTTCGAATCAGGCATTGTGCCTGACAACCTCAAGGGTGCATGGGTTCTACCTCTAATTAAAAAACCCAATCTTGACCCTAGCAACCCCTCCAATTACAGGCCCATCACGACGGTGCCTTACTTGCTCAAAATCCTTGATCGCGCCACCTACCTCCAAATCCAGGAGTATCTCGAATTCAACAATCTACTAGGGCTAGGACAATCTGGCTTCCATCCCAGACATGGTACAGAGACAGTGTTATTAGATTTAAAAACCCAAATCGAGGACCTGAAAGACAAGGGCAAACTAGCGCTCTTGCTCCTCCTTGATCTTTCAGCAGTCTTTGATTTGGTCGACCATCAAATCCTCTGTCACCACCTCAAAACTGCTGCCCTCTTCTCTGACGCAGCAACATCCTGGATTAGCTCATTCCTTGCCAACAGATCCATGAGGGTTTTCTCCCCCCTAGCTGCAGCTGATCCAGCCCACGTCCCGTGCGGAGTCCCTCAAGGATCCTGTGTATCTCCCGCTCTATGCAACGTGTTCACGAAACCACTGTTTGATAACCTTGACCATCTGGGTGTCTCTTACACTAACTATGCGGATGACACCCAGATACTCATCCCTATCACTGGTGACTACCCAACCGATTCCAAATCTCTTAATACAATCTACACCATCATCCAGGCCTGGATGGCAAATCATGGGCTCTGCCTCAATGATGATAAAACCGAGTTAATCATCCTTGGCTCACAAATCAAACTTAATAAACTTGACCCCAATTATAAGTCCTTCTCTATCGGCGGGAATGATATTAAAGTCGCCAATGTCACTAAAACTTTAGGAATATACTTAGACTCAACCCTGTCCCTCAATCGGCAAACTAATGCAGTTGTCTCTGCTTTATCTTACACTTGCAAACTGATTACAGCCTGCCAGCCATTCTTGACGACGGCCAACTGCCTGATACTCGCTAGAACCCTCATCCTGTCGAAAATCGACTACTGCAACGCCTTATACTTAGGGACCAGCCAAAGAAACCTTGAAAAACTCCAGATTGTGCAAAACAACGCCATAAGGGCAGCACTCAACATACCTAGACGGAATCACATTTCCAATACCAGACGTAACCTTCAGTGGCTACCTATCTCTCACCGCATATCACTCAAAGCTCTTGTTCTCACACATGAGGCACAGAATAATCTAGCTCCTGCCTACCTAGTATCACGCTTCACGCAACATACTGCCACTAGACCACTGAAATCAGCCCATGCATACACCCTGGATATTCCTAGTTTCAAGCTTCGCTCTGCTGGAGGGTCGAGTTTCCCTGTCCTGGCCGCCAAGCTTTTGTCCAATGCCCCTAGGAACATTCCGCATTGCCATGCATTTAAAGCGAAAACTAAACTTTGGTTGCTTGAACAGGATGCTCTAGCCGCCACCCTGACATCTGGCAGTTGCTAGTACTATTTTGCACTGCTGATTGCCCTCTCTTGATTCACGACACGTCCTTATGTTATATGTGCTTAATACTCCACTGTCGCGCCTCCCTATCGACCGTGATGTAAATATAAACTGTCACTTGTATCTGTATATTGCTGTATGTAAATTTAACCTGTAACTGTTTATGACCTCATGCCTTTTACTGTAACTGCAAACCTTGACTCTATGTAACTATAACCTGTAACTGTATATTGCTTTATATCTGTTGCAACTTGTAATTGTCACAAACATGCGCCGTAAGCCTTCGCTAAGGTGCGCAATACAAATAAATAAATACAAAATACAAATACAAGTAGAGGAACTAGGTTCCCTGCTGGCTTGTCATGCTTCCCACAAACCCCATTGCACGCCCCCTCCCACGCGCCATACAAGTCACTAAACAAATGTGCCTGCTGTTTAAGGGAACGTGCAGTGCACTGAAGTGCAAGTTTCAACTTTTTATTTTAAAACTAAACCATTTCGGAACAATTTCTTTTTAAAATAAAAGTATATGAACAGTAAAACTTAAATTAAAAAAGTAAGGGAGCACCACTCCCAACCGCTCCCGCCCACTTCGACCACTGCTTTTAACCACACTTCATTTCTCCATCCTTACCTTTTTGCCCTGCATAATGACGCCAGTGCAGATTGCTGTTCAGAAATAGAAAAATGCTTCTTCTCACTCTGGAGGGCACCCTCGTTCAAAAAAGAAAAAAGTAGTAAAGCTTGATATTTAGAAATAGAAAATGAATGTGCGATTTCTAGCACCAGCAACCTGACTGTGCTACAAATTCTAGTACAAGGGCATTTTATTCTTTTCCCAGTACGAGGGAGCCTGTTCTCGCTTCAGTTAGATAAAGTCTTTTTTCTACTTCTACTCTGAGCAGACTACTCCAGCTTGCAATAAAAAAAAGGACTGCAGGTGATGTCCTGCGGGGACAGTATCCTGCCCTCCTCTGCTGTGCCGGTATCTGCTTTGAAGCCTTGAACATGTTTAGCCAGAACCACCTGCAATTTGAGAGTTTTAAATTTCTCTTGAACTGGTTCACGCATGAATTATTCTGACAGAGATACATGCTGTAAATGTAGAATGATATAATCTGAAGGCACATGCTACGAGGATATATATTCAGTTTAAAATCATGCACAGATATGCCGTTTCCTGATTCGTCGCGCTATCCTTTTTAGTTTGGCGCACTTCATTCTTGTGGGAAATCTCACAATCACACCGCCCCAATATTACACAGTAATCTGTACACCACTTGCCCGTCTCCAAAAGGTGCACGTGCAGAAACTCCTCTGTGGTGTAAACTGCAAGGACGGCCTTGCTGAACATAGCCGGCGGGCATTGACTCTTCGGTGCGGCCACCGTACCTATCCCTGGCTTTCTGACCAGCTTCCGGCTATTTTGGAGGAGAAAAGGAGGGTTATAGCAGTGTGCTAATAGCGAGCTGGTTGTTGGGGGAAGGTGGTGTCGTCATCGGAAGAGTGAATGCCCATTCCCAACTTTTTGACCCCAGCTTTCTGTAGTGAAATAATGGCCTGAAAGCTTCTATGTAACAGGCTTAACTCTTTATTGTGGAGCTGGTATCAGCAATGCAGGGTATACAAACATGTATGGCATTAAGTCCTTGGGCAAAAGGCCCTCAACTGTTCTGGGTGGTGCAGTGCTCTAAAGTCTCTTGAAAGTGTTTATTTCCTCGCAGGAGAGGATCGCCAGGAGCTCGCCCTGCTCCGTGTCTGCTGCTCTTTTTCTATTGGCTTTGCGCTCTCTTCACCCGGCTCTTCCGGGTTCCGCGTGAGATCTCGCGAGACTATGCATCACGCAATATCTCAATTCACCTCCCCTTGATAACACAGCAAAGCTTATTGCATAACATAGTCATTATACTTCACCGGTCTTCTGTGATCTCTTCTCGGCCGATCTTCTTTCCTGCCACTAGTGTCCAGTATCTGGCTTGCTTCCTGTGAGGCTTCCGATGCATCTCTTTCTGTTCCCTCCTCCAGGGTCTCTCTCGCACTGGCTTCTGGTTCTTGTTCTCAGGCAATCTCTCTGTCGGGGCCTTTGCAAGGGTTGGGTTCCTCTTGTGACCTTTCTGCTTCACAATGCTTCTCAAACATGGCTACTCGCTCCATTTTCCATGTACGGCCAACCTCGGTGCAGACGTGGTTTGTCCCTCTATGGATAACTCTTATTGGTTGACTGAACTTCAAACCTGTCATTTGGCCTTTGCTTGGTAGTCATAGTTTGATCCAGTCTCCCTCCTTGATCTCATGACCTTGTGTTGGTCTTCTTTGATTGCTCCATCTTTTCATGCGTGCTTTGCTATTTTCCAGTCTCCACACAACTTCAGTCACATCCACGTTGTCATCCTCTCTTACTCTGGTCAACCATGGTGGTACCAGTGTAGACACTGCTCTCCTCCCTCTCAAAATGCAAAATGGCGAAATTTGGGTGATCCCGTTGGGAGTTAACCAGTGAGCCACAATGGCCTCCTTGACCATTTTAAGGGGATCCATACCTGAAGCGTTTGCTAGTTGGATGGCTCCTTTAATGAACCTATTGGCTCTCTCCACGAGTCCATTGGCTTGGGGATAGTACAGTGCAGCTTTTCTCTGATTAATGTTGTTTATGTGCAGGAATGACTCCATATCCCTCGACACTAGCTGTACTCCATTGTCTGTGACTAGCTCTTTGGGGAAATCTTCCCTCTGAAATATGGATGTGAGGACTTCTATGGCCGTGGCAGTCGTGATGTTGGGGACAAATTCTTCTTCTACCCACTTCGACATGTAGTCCGCCAGTACTATGCCGTACCGATGCTTGGGTGTCATTGCCTACAGCGGTCTGATAAAATCTAACCCCAATTTGGACCACACTGCTTCAGGGATCTCTGTGGGAATCATCTGAGCTTGCCTGGTCCTCAAGCGTTTATCACTGTAGAGACACTCATGGCATCTCTCTATCATTGCACAAATTTCTTGATCCATCGCGGGCCACCAATATGCTTCCCTCCCTCTTTGCCACGTCATGGGGTTCCCTAGATGCCCTGAGTGGGCTCTGCACAGAATGACTTTTCTCATCCCCACTGGTGGTATCGCTTGATCGCTTTTCATGATCAGTCCGCCCGCCTCTGAAACTTCTTCTGCCACTTTCCAATACGGCCTCATGCCTTCAGGTACAGACTTTTCATCTGGCCATCTATTCCTAACCCACTCTCTGAGTCTCACCATCGTGGGGCTTTACTATTTTCTTCATTCCAATGCCCCTCGTTTAGTTCTAGGAAATCTGGGCCCCTGAGGTCTTGAATTGACGCTATGATACATTCATTCTGCAGGAAGGTGGCAGCTTTGTCTTTGTCCTTCGGTAGCCTTGACATGCAGTCCGCTTGAGCATTTCTCCATCCTGCAATGTGCTTAATTTCAAAAGTGTATTCTTGCAGTTTGGCTGCAATGCGTGCCAACCGGGGTGTCGACGATTATGTCCCTCCTGGACTGAGCATATTAATGAGGGGCTTATGGTCGGTGACCAGTTTAAATTTGGTGCCCCACACATAATTCTGAAATGTTCAACACCCATGCACAGGCAAGCATCTCTTTCTCCACTGTGGAGTAGTTCTTCTCGACTGTGGACAGGGCTTTAGAGGCGAACACCACAACATGTTCTGCGTCCCCTTTCTTCTGGTTGAGTACGGCACCTAACCCGCACACACTGGCATCAGTAGTGATGACTGTACTCCATTCAGGATTGAACGGCTGTAAGCACGGTGCTTTCCACCATGTGCCGTTTTATATTCTCAACAGCCTCTTTCTGGGCTTCTAGCCATGTGAACTCTGTGCTTTTTTTTAGTAGGTCTCGCAGTGGCATTGTGGTTTCTGAAAACCTGGGGATTAATTTGGCATAATATTCTGCAAGTCCTATCACTTTTTCCTTGCTAGTTGGCTCCGGGGCCTTGATTATGGCTCGTACCAGGTTTTGTTTGGGGCTTGTGCCCTGGGATGAAATCTTGTAACCCAAGTATTCAACGTTGCGTGCCTTTAAGACACACTTTTCATAATTTACCTTGACTCCAGCATCCTGTAGCTTGTTGAGGACTTTCTTTAAAGTGTGTATATTGTGTATATTCATCTGCGGCGTTGACCAGAATATCGTCCTGGAAGTAGGACACATTTCCTATGTCTCGTAGTAACAAGTCCATCATTGGCTGAAATGCTGAAGCCGCAGACGACAGGCCAAAGAGCATCTTGGTGAACTGGTACGTGCCGAATGGGGTGATGAATGCAATTAGTAGCACAGAGTCTTTGTGCAATTGAATTTGATGATACGCATCCCTCATATCTAATTTGGAGAACACTCTGTCTTCTTTCATCATGAGGATGAGCTCATTTATGCTTGGAATGGGTAGCTATCTGAGATGACTTCCATGTTGAGGCTGCGAAGATCAAGCACACCCTTAAGTCTTGTGAGTTCTGTTTCTTGATGAGAACCACGGGGCTCAACCACTCCAAGGCTTCAACCTCTTCAATGGTGCCCTCCTTCCCAATTTTAGCAAGCTGGTTTCTGAGTATCTCTCTGGCTGTCACTGGCACAGACCTTACTTTGTGTTTTACGGGGCCTGCATTTGCCTTGAGCAGTATCTTATGTACAAAGTTCTTAATTTTTTCTGGCCCTTCCGAGAACAGCTTGGGAAAATCTTCTTTGACAACCGGCGCTCCTCTTGTACTGACTGTCAACACTTGATCTTCGGTGCTGGGATCAAGTTTGATTTTGAGTTTGGCGTGATTGTCCCAACCTAGGACTGCTGGGCCTTCTTGGCTGAAATATATTCTTGTGGTAGTTTCTCTCCCCTTGAACTCCACTTTCCCTTTGATGTATCCTAGTAGGTCAATGGATGCACCTCAGACCACTGTGGGCTTGTGATGGGTGCTGAGGACTTCAACCGTTTTGGTGCCCATCATCTCTTTGTATGTGCGAAGGGGCAGTATGGTTAAGTCTGAACCTGAGTCTGCCATGACTCTCGTCTCCATACCATTTACTCTGATGGCACAGTGGCGCTTTTCTCTCCTGGCTCGTGGGCTGTTCACCATCAACACAGTGGGCCTCCCTTCGTCTTCGGATGAGGATTCTCTCTCTGCGTTGTACTCCGCATTGACATTGGTAATCTTTTCATTACGCCACCTCCATACTAGCGAAAAATGTCCTATTTTCTTGCACACAGAGCATTCTTTGTCTCTTGCGGGGCCTTCTCTGTCATTTGCCAAGTGCTTTGTGCTGGTGCATCTGTGGCACTTCAATGGTTCTTTCCTTCTCCACTTCCCTTCTCTTGCATCAAGGACTGGTTTCTCCTTCTTGGACCTAAAGGTGATAGCCTGGACTTCTGCTGGGCCAGGCCCGCTGACATATTCTTTCTGTCGTCCTGCAGTCTCCTCAACCGCTCTTGCAATCTCGACGGCTTTTTCCAGCTGTAGTTCCTTCTCTAAAATAATCTTGTCCTGCACTTTCCTGCTGTTGGTGTCTACCGTTAGCATGTCGCAGATCAATCCTTCTGTGTTATTTCCGAAATTGCACAGTGCTGCTAATTCACGTAGCTTAGTCACATAGTCATCCACAGGTTCGGATGCCTCTTGTTTGCGACTGTAGAACCGTATCCTGTGCAAAACGGTATTTTCCTTGCTGGCAAATCGTTTTATTATTCTCCTGACCGCATCCTTATACATGCCGTTGTTATCATCAGCCACTACTTCGGGCGTAAGGCTTGCAAACACCCTCTGGCCTTCCACGCCTAGCGCATTCAATAACATGGCTCTGTGCCTTGCCACCATGTACCCCGCACCTCCCAGTGCTTCCAGGTAAGTAGTAAATAGGGATTGCCATTATGGCCATGGAATGGTAGGCCTACCTGGAGTTTGTAGAAAAGGCGGGAGTGGAGTTGCTCCTTGCATGGCACCGCATGGGTTCAAGTCCTGATCCTCGTCGCCAAATATGTAGTGAAATAATGGCCGGGAAGCTTCTATGTAACAGGCTTAACTCTTTATTGTGGAGCTGATACCAGCAATGCAGGTCTTGCAAACATGTATGGCATTAAGTCCTTGGGCAAAAGGCCCTCAACTGTGCTGGGTGGTGAAGTGCTATAAAGTCTCTGGAAAGTGTTTATTTCCTCTCAGGAGAGGAGCGCCGGGAGCTCGACCTGCTCTGTGTCCTCTGCTCTTTTTCTACTGGCTTTGCGCTCTCTTCACCCGGCTCTTCTGGCAGGGACATCATTTAGGGGTAAACAGGGGTCGCAACTTCGACCCCTGAGGTCTCTGTTGCTACCCCTGAGTTCTCCCTTGCAACCCCTATAAAAAAAGTGTTTTTTTTCTTTAATGCAAGGTCCTGGGTTGTGGCGAGCACCATGTGGCTCTTTGTTTCTGGAGTGGCTGGCTTTCTTGTTCAGGCCTCATAAAAATAAAAAACACAATACAAAACAGGGGTTCCACAAGTCTAACACTTTCAGCAGTGACGCTAAATAAGAAAGGATGGGAATACCAATTAATGTGTCTTTCTAGAATTCTATATAATAATTGCTAGACTCAAGAAAGATTTATTTCAGGCACACTTCAGGGTGTGAGTCACTGATTTAGTCTTTTCTTAAGCACCTCAACTAAGCCTTTCATTCTTGTGAGGTCGATAAATTAGTATCAACACAGGTTGGATGATATTGTATGTATATTTTTTCTATATAAAGTGCTTAAGTGTAAGTGCTTTATAATAACACATCATTATCATTTGGCTCTGGACGTCTGCTTGCATTCACAGTAATTTAGTGATATGGGCCTATACACACTGATCTTAAGGATACATATGGCGATCCATTCTTGTATGAAATGTATATCACATTATAGTGATATCATAACCATATTTTTCATAGTGTGCTTAGCAACAATGTTATGTGATGCCACTTCCTGTCTTGTCAAGGGGTGAAAGGTTGTGTTCCATTGCTTCCCGTGATATCACTTCGGGGTGGGGTCAAATGACATCCGGATGTCATCAGAGGTCAAGAGTCGTGTGATGTCACTTCCGCAACCCCTGGTATTTTGGTGAAATGACGTCCCTGTCTTCTGGGTTCTGTGCGAGATCTCGCCAAACTACGCGTCACGCGATATCTCAACACTTTCCCTCGGCCAAACACACAGTGGGGGCATGAGGCTGTGATAACACTCCCTCAAACTATACAGCTTCTCTGGATAGTATTGTGTGGCATATAGGTAGTGTTATTTTATACTATTAGTAATAATAATAATAATAATAATACCACATGATCAAGTAGTACTTATGATAGATTTCACCCATGTAAGCATCATAATAATACGTGTTATTGTATCTCAACCTATGATCATTTTTCTGTTTTTATGAAACCTGCTAGTTTCTTTGATTTGAATGATTTCTGAAAAACCATTACAAATTGCGCCCCAAGATTAAGGAATGGTGCACACACAGAAGGAATTTTCATGAGGTGTATTGATCTATGGGAGGGGGTGGGCAGAGGGGAGGTCCGGGAGGCCCTGAGGAGCTCATTGAGTACACCAGCTATGCAAGTCAATCATTTTAAGGAAAACAAGCTTACGCTTCCGCCTGCTGAGAAGCAAATGGGATCACAGCGGAGCTTAACCTTCCTGGCAGGGAGAGCACGAGTACATATAAAGCACCGTACGGAAGGCGGGTGATTGATTCAGAGCCCGAGGCCTCAGCATGTATGTAGCGCAGGACATGACATCAAGGATAGGATAGGAGTGTGACTGTCCATAATGGGCACTTCACAAAACACAGAGACGGAAATCATGTGCATTCAGGATGATGCAAGCCTGTGGCGGACTTCGTTAAATAGGCAGAAGCGTTTTTTGCCACCTTACCCAACATGAAGTGGCATTTTTCTGACCGCCCCCCGCCGGACTTGAAACACTTCACAATGTAAAGAGACCTGTGCCGAGCCCCTGCCTTTCTTTCCGGTAACTCATCGGTGCTGCTCTTCAACTCGCGAACAAACTCTCCTTTCTCCCCTCTAGTCAGTGCTGGCACAGGCCTGACTATCTCTCTGCTGCATTTGCCACCCCTGCATAACTATACGCAAACGGCAGCTTCCTCCCACACACAAACAATGCTGGGAACAATACATTGATAACAAAGAAAACGAACACACGGCATTCCCTGCACCCAACTCCCATTTCCCCTTAAGGCGCCGTAACATACAGCCATGTCTCTTCCTTGCCCGTGCCCATGTATAACCAACCTTCTCTTCGCTACATGTATATTGCGCATCACTTGCTCTACGTTGCATAGTAGTATTATTATTATTATTAGGGTTATTATTATTTGTTATGCACAACCTTTTCTCTACCAATAGCTGCCTTACACTAGCGAGAGCCCTCATACAGTCTAAGTTAGACTGCTGCAACAGCCTCTACCTAGGTGCCAACCAAGCTATAACTAGTAAACTCCAAGTCATTCAAAACAATGCGCTACGAGCAGCACTAAACATTCCTAGGCGTGAGCATATCTCTGACACCAGAATCACATGCAAATGGCTTACCATCCAACAAACAATTGACCTAAAAACTCTCTGCCTCACATACAAAGCCCTCAATCACCTAGCCCCCCCCTACCTTACGAACAAATTCACCTGGAAGCAATCCATCAGAACCACTAGATCATCCAACACCCTCTGTCTCATGGTGCCCGATTTATCTCCAAAAGAGCCGGAGGATCTAGCTTCACTGTCCTGGCCTCCCAATACTGGAACGCCCTGCCACTAAACTTTAAGTCGGCCAATTCCTTCCAGTCCTTTAGGAAACTTGCCATTGGGTGGCTATTGGCACAAAGTCAATCAGTACGTTAGACACAATTTACTTTCTGTATATACTGTACATGTATCATTTATGTCTGTTTTCATTGCCTTTGACTGTACTCTCTGTATATAACCCTTGCTAAAATTATTAATGTTAATTACCATGCATTGTGCTTTGTAACCTGTACCAGCACCCATTTACTCCCGGGTCCGGAGCGCTTTATAAATAAATAAACAAATAAACAAACAACCAAAAAGGCCCAGAGGCATACGGGCACCGGTCCAGTCCCTAACACTACTCTCAAGAGAACTGTGGCCCTGACCTCATATAAAGAGGTGGGACTTGAGTTTATTTTTAAACTCCTTGATCGTACTCCAGTTTCTAACGGCCGGTGGTAAGGCATTCCATTTCATGGGGGCACTTGACCAAAAAGCACCCCTTCTGACTAATTCCAGGGAGGTTTTATGAATTTGTAAGCTCCTAGCTCTGCTAGAACGAAGTGTGCTGCTGCCTGTTTGATTTCTAATCTGTTTATGATGTAAGGGGGAGGGGTGGCATCACCTGCAAGTGCTTTCTATGTGATAGTTAGCAACCTAAACTCAACTCTTTCCTCAATAGGTAGCCAATGTATCTCCCTTCTTACTTCAGACACATCTGCACATTTGTGTAGGACCATAATGGCTTTTATTGCACTATTCTGCACCACTTGAAGTTTTTTTCATTCTGCCTTATTCACTCCAATAAGGGGTGATCCGCAGTAATCAATTTTAGCGGATACAATGGCTCTGGCAATAGTTTCACAGCCACTGATGTATGTCTGCAGAGCAGCACGTTTGACACCCCGTGTAGCTGCGTGCTAGACCTATCACTTTCTCACAGGTACTGCAAAATGCTTTGCAAATTGAATGGATATACAAGAAATGATATCATAAAAGAAGGGTAAGATGGTAAAATTTCTCTACTTGCACCCCTCTCTCTCCCCCATCAATTAGTCGTTTTGTTTAAACACCGCGAGTTATTAGCGAGAAGTATGCTGTTTTGAAATTAGAGATTGGCACTGCGTCAGATTTGTAGTCACCCGGGGACTGGATCCGGTTGCCTTAACAAGGGAGTTCCTCCCTGTGCCCCACGTTGTGGGTTTCTTCACATGTGTGAAGGTGTGACGATATCTCGGCGGATTGGGACGCCTGTTGAAGAGTTTTGGTTTTTCAATGAAGAAAATTTAGCTTATCGGTCATTTACAGACATGCTTTGAAGGTTCACCATATTAAGGCTGTTTGCCTGAAACTACCCATTCAACACGGTGTTGAGAAGAATAGTGGATGTTTTAAAGTTTCCCCTGAAGAATGTTTGCCCGAAAGGGGCTTTGAAGAACAGAAACATGTTGGGATTATATGTTGTTTTATTGACACATTTAGGTTTTTTCTGTGTATTATGATATGTGATTTCGTTTGTGTCTTGGGTACGTGTTTAATTTGAACCTTAGTTTTTTAGATTTTGCAGGTTTTAGTGGTAGTATTTACACTGTGTTAGGTGAGGGTAGTATTTTATGTTTTGATTTAAATATTTTGAATAAAACAAGAACATTTTTTTTTGAAAATGTAATGTTGCACGCAGTCTATGTTGTCAAGACTTGTAGCGCCTGGGTAATCTTTCAGAGGTTTCTAATTGATGGGGGAGAGAGAGAGGGGTGCAAGTAGAGAAAGTTTACCATCTTATCCTTCTTTTATGATATATATCAATATTCCTATTGGTGGAGTAAGATGTGGTATGTGTAGATAGGAATTTTTGTACCTATTTGAATACATATACAAGAAATTAAACATTATTTATTGGTCTCACCAAATGTACATATCTGTTCGCGCCTTAAAACACTTATGTATAGGCTCATATCATATCTCTTTTACACTAAATACAAGGCAGACAGATGGGCCTCATCACGAGTTGGGCGGTAACGCCGGCACTATAAGCGCTGGCGCTAATAGCCCTGCCGTCAAACCCCCCAGTGCTAATAGCGCCGGATCACAGGTTTGGCGGAACGGGTATTGCCCATTCCCCATTGAGCCCATTCGGGAATTCCCCATTCCCCATTGGGCTCAATGGGGAAATTCCACGCTCTTACCACCGCAGATTTCCCGGGGGACCCTTAAATGCGGCGGTAATAGCGCTACCACCACATTTAAGGGTTACCGCCAAACTCGTGATGAGGCCCATATTCTTTTACCTGAGTTCGCTTGTATTCCACCTGCTCTCGCCTATAAATGCAGGTACTGTTTCAGCTGTAGGATTACCTCAGAAGCATTGAAGTCACTGGAGTGCAA
Source organism: Ambystoma mexicanum (assembly GCF_040938575.1). Taxonomy (NCBI): domain Eukaryota; kingdom Metazoa; phylum Chordata; class Amphibia; order Caudata; family Ambystomatidae; genus Ambystoma; species Ambystoma mexicanum. The sequence goes on along the minus strand of NC_090926.1, from coordinate 372,903,554 downwards.
GTCAAGACTGTGACAGGACCACTACGACTGATTGCAACTTACTGCCCTCCGAAAGCAAAGCTGGACCTTGGAGACCTGGATGCTTTGCTGGATTCCACTGTTCCGACAATCATCGTAGGAGACTTCAACGCCCAACATCGGTGCTGGAACTCCAGGGCCAACCAGAGGGGATGGATACTGTTGGCGCATTCCAGGAAGAACGACTGTGTGGTAGCAGGCCCGACTGAGCCCATGCACTACCCAGGTGCAGCAAGTCACAACCCAGATGTGCTGAAAATCGTGCTACTGAAGAACCTGCACACTCTGTGGAGCTGGAAACACTGGCGGAGTTGACCTCTTACCACAATCCAGTAGCAAGCGCTGTGGGAAAGGAGATGGAACCCTACCAGCAGGCCGAGAAGTACAACTTCAGAAGAGCTGACAGGAGCCGCTACAAGGAAGAGCTGAACTGCAAGGTCACACCAAACCCGCTGAGCACCATGGAAGAAATTGACAGGCTTGGGAAGACTTCACGTTAGCAGTCCAGCAGGCAATCAAGACCAGCGTTCCGAAGCAGAAGACAAACCGATGTTCTATCTACGACCTACTGAGAGGCATACTGTTAAGATGAATTTCTGAACTCTGTCCTGGAGGGGCAGAGGTTCAGAAGGCCAGCCTAGTTTCTTGGAACAGGGTAACCTCTGGACAAGCCAGACCAATCAGGGTAGCGATGGCGGCGGTCAAGACTAGGTCTCAAGAGGGGTGAGGGTGACTGAAAGCCTGCAATGAGCACACAAAGCAAGGACGTTTACAAATTACTCCAGACAGGTGTTATATTAAAAATATAGACACATTTATTACAAGGCCTTTGTAACATCGACCATAGTAAAGAATCACGGTAAAACTCCAGTAAACCAACACATCACAATCAATACAATATATATACAAGACCGAGGGGTCTAAAGAGTTAGAAGCACGAAATATGCAGACCACCTAGATGGGGAGGAAAACAGGCAGTGCAAGTAATCGTTAGACCCAGTTCGACATCAGAGGCCACCTAACTAGAAGGAAGTCCGAGCCTTACGAAGAGTGGAGCCTTGTGCTCAAAAGTACCTGCACACACGGGTAACAACGGGCAAAGGAGAGTCTCTTCAGGGAAATCAGGCAGTTCAGAAAGGTGGACAAAAAGATGGTGAACAAATCCCTGTGACTCAGGCAAGGCCTCCACTTGGGGGCAGAAGCAGGGTGTGAGTGCGGGAAAGGGTTTGCTGTTTACAACAGCGATAGAAAGCCACAGGTTCCTGCGGGAGGGCGACCGGTTAGGGGATTGACTACTCACCGGTCCCCGATGCAGGCAGACACAGGCTTCTCCGGTTCAGTTTCGGTACTGGCAGGTTCAGATGCGATCAGAGGGACGTCTCGACGCCGTGTAGATTCCGCGAAAGCAGGAGTCAGGGTCGAGGGTGTCCCAGATGCAGCGAATACGCACAGGTTTGTTACCACAGCAGGGCAACTCGGCAACCACGTGTATTCCGGTCCCAAAGCACACATCTCACTTCAGACCTGGGAACGCCAAGTGTACGAATCGTGTGAGAGTGCCGAGGACACGGGATTAGCAGTAAGACAGATGGCGGTCACAGAGCAAGATTCCTGTGTAGGCTGGTCAGTCCACTGGATGGCCCAGGGACGCTTCCGAAGGCTTACGTACAGGATTTGGTGAAGATGCAGAGAATAGTTGTTCATACTATTCTAAAGGGTCGAAGCGCCTTTGCAGACCTTCTCGTACGATCAGAGGCCGAGTGGTCTCGCAGGACGACAGCAGTGCAGGGTTCCAAGCCTTCAGCGGGTTACCAGCGATTCCTCGACTCAGCTTCTTAGTTGCAGGATACTTGGCTCCTTATCCTTTGTTCGTGAGAACTCAGGAGATCAACATGGTAGTGGTGTTTTCAGCCTCCTCTTATCCAAAGTTCCCTTCACGCCAAAACGGAGAGGGCCCAATGGGAGATCTGCTCACAAACATTCACACCATACGTGGACCTATCATGGACCATGGTGGTCCCAGGCATTCAGGACACTTAGACTCTCTGGCACCCAGGATGTGTATTGGGAACAGACATCCCAGCCCGCATCCTGGAGTCACACACAAGGCATGCAGAAGCCCGCGAAAGCGTTGTGTTTCGCGGGAAAGTGCATGACCAAATAAGGACTGCCCCGGGTCGGCTCGACCTGGGTGAAGGTGAAGGGGCAAGACGGTCAGCGGACAGGACAAAGAACCTCGTGGCATGGCCATTTTGGAGCCAGGCCACTCATTTGTGCCAAACACGGTAAATGCGGATAACATGTCGAAAAAGGGTTCAAAACACAAGATAAATGATAGCTGCCACCAGTCCCGTTCGTGACACACTTACACATTTCATAATAAGTCCAGCTAGAGTTTCTAGGGCCTTTGGAATAACTAGAGACCCAAGAGCGCGGTAATGTAAGTTACGGTGCACTCTTGTTTCATGTTGCTCAAAAGCTGCAACATGTGGAAAGGACTAAGGGAAACAAAGTCTCCCAGTACTGACAGTTTTAAGGGCATGTCAGTTTCCCCAGAAGAATTGAGCGAAAGCCCAGAGGAGTGCAGCGGAAGGCTGCGCTTCTCTGGCAAAGTCTAGATCAGGGTGTAAAACAACAGCAAAAAGTTTGGGGGATGCCAAATGGAAGGAAAATTACCTACAATTATGAAATCTTTCCTAACACATACAACAGTCAAATCGCTGACAAGAAACGGGCCCGACGCCAGTGGCAGAAGTTCTGCATGTCTGATCTCCTGCAGAAGTACAACATGCTCACAAGACTCCTGTGTGGAGAGAAGTGGGAGGCAGCAACAGCCAAGCTGAAGGAGGCAGACAGCTCAGTATAGAGAATGACTTGTCGCCTGACTGGGAAGAAAGACCCAAGCCCACTAATCCCTGTGTGGGACGCTGGGCCTCCATGGCATCTGCAATGCGGCTGAGGACCTGCCTCACAGCAGCCAACTCATCGCAGATGCGAGTCATACTCACCTCTATCGCAACTTTAAGGGCCGCAGTGTGTTGGCGGCACTCCTGCCTTGCCAGGGCACCTTCGGTCACATGCTGTCCGACCAGTGCTGTGAGATCCTCCTGGCAGTGTTCTATGAGTGCCATTCTCAGCTCTCTGTCCCTGACACCAGTGGAGGTTGATGCAGCATGCGGCAAGGGTCCCACATCATGTGTGCTCTCTGTGGGGCCCAAGTTCCCTGGCCATGGCTCCCCTCCAGACTGCTCATGGCTGCTGGCATTGGCTGTGCTGTGTGGGGTGAGGTGGGGTGACAGCTGCACCCTAGGTGTGTCATGTGGTCTGGATGTTTGGCTGTGTACCTCATCGTCTGGAGCAGTGGCAGCTGATTCACCAAACTGTTGGCAGTGGACCGTGACCCATCTGCCACTGGCTCCTATGCGGTGGTAGCAGCTGGTGTGGGCACTTTATCAGTGTCAGTGGCCCTTTGCCGCCCCGATGCCGGTGCATCCTGTGATGCTTTGGCCTTCTGTGGCAGTCCAGGTTTGGCTGTGCCTCTTGATATCGAAGGCCTGTTGCCTCCTACTGTGCCCCTGGCCTTCTTACTGTGTGTCGTGGCTTGCGCTGCACAGTCCTGGCCCTCACTGTCAGATTGTGAGCCTGTGGGGGACAGGGAGAGGGACAGCATCAGTGATGGTTCTACATGCATCATACATATATTGGTATTGATGCAGTTCTACACATTTGAGGGGATTTGGTTTTGGAGTTGTGACATACAGTTTGCTTGCCATATGGGTAGGTCATGCAGGCATACGTCTGGGTCACACATGTATGAGGTGGTGTATGCTGTGTGACGTGCCTTCCAGTTGTGTAATGTGTGCAGTGTGACACATGATGCTTACATGCTTGTGGGGTGTGTGCCAGGTATGGGTTTGAGGTGCTGGATGCATGTGGATGTGACGGTGCTGGGGACAGCCTGTAGGCAGGGTTGTGTACATGTTTGTGTGATGGCCCATGCATTGGCTCATTTCACTGTCACATTTTTGGGACATCATCATGCTTTGCATTACAGTGGTTTGCGTGGACACTCACCTACATCTGCCGATGACGGCGCTCCCCGCTACTTTTCTCCCACTCCCTCAATTGACTCCATCCCAATTGTCCTGGCACATCTTTCCTCCCAGCGAGTCGTCTTGACTGGTGAGCTTGCTCCGCCACCTGTTTCTATGCCCTGGCTCCTGTTAGCTGCCAGAATGTTTCTGACGTGTAGGTGCAGGTCGTCCAAGCGCTTAAGCACATCTTTCACAGTGCGCGGGGTGGTACCGACCGCACTGACTTTACGTGCCACCTCCTCCCAGATCTCCTTCTTCCTAATAATGGCAGGTCGACTCATATTTGCCGCAAACACGACATCCCCATTTTCTGCAAGGGTGTCCGCGAGCATGTTTAGCTCATCCTCTGAAAAATGCACCTTGCGCAGGCGCGCAGCACCTTTCTTCAGGGCCTTGCCCATGGTGATGTGGTGGTATGTGAAGTTGGGGCTGCTGTGGTGATGATGCAGGTCCTGTGTATGGAGGATTGAAATGGATTGTGTTTTTCAAGATGGCCGCCGTGTTCTTTCCCATTCCTGTGCGATGACGCTACTTCCGGTTCTGCTTATTTACAGGCACCGCTAATAGCGGTGCCCGCTAATGCTGTATCCATTGATACCGGTAGTGCTGTCAGCGCTTTCCATGATGACGCTAAGGTCCATTTTCTGGACTTTAGCAGCATGCCGGTAATGTCGTTACCAGCATGGCGCAAAGCTCGTGCCCGCGAACTCGTTAAAGCCCTCTATTAGCGTGCTCTTTACTACACAGTATTTTCTCCATGCCGGTAAGGACAGTTACTTACCTCCAAACTCGTAATGAGGCCCTATGTGTTTCTCTGGGATGGGGAAATACTCAAAGTCCACACTTGAGTTTTGGGATTTTGGAACAGTCAGGGTTCTGGTCACAAAAGATTCTGGTCACCGGATAGCGGACTCTCCTGGCAAAATATAGCTGGGCAAAGGTCTGGTCACCGGATAACAAGGACAGCTGGATGGCAGGGTGGCAACGGGCATGCAGTTAGTGGACAAAAAGCCAGGCTGGTCTCAGGATGCTTCCCAAAAGAATACCACAGCTTTTCCCTTTGGTTAATGGGATTTTCTTAGTGGGATTCTCTTAATTTAGGCCTTGCTGGGGATAGGATCAGCAATGCGTTGGCCTTGCAGTGGAATCAGCTATGCTTTGGCTTTGCAGTGGGATCTGGAATCAGGCAGGATGAATGCAGAAGATCAGGAATGCAGGTGCAGGAAATTCAGGAAAAAGTCTCTAGAGTTCTGTCAACCACCCTCTTTATAAAGCATGGTGACATCATAGAATTATACGGTAGGGCAGGCTTAGCTAAGCACACCTCTAAACAACTGGATTGGTCAGGGGTGATAGTTACCGCCTTACGATCTGCTGGTTGGGCTTCATGAGCCTGATGTCAGATTTATGATGTGAGTTTTACAATGTCCAGAACCTCCCACAGTTACTTTTGCTAAAATCCAGTTTTGATGTAAATGGCACATTTGTACAGTGGTAGCGTTTTAACAAATTACATAAGCAGGTTACATATTTTATGCGGCACATGCCAGTCCAACTGTGCAGTCTCTAAGACATTGTTTCGCTCTTCTAATAATTTATGTTCATTTTTAGTGTGAAATATTCGGCCTAATATTCTATAGTTTTACACGTGTGTGGATTATCATCAGGTATGTCAGCATTGAAATTTGCAGTGACATCAGGTATACTTTCCTTTCGAATACCCAATTCTCTGCCATTTCTGTTCCCAATATGGCAGTGAAAGCTACAATGTCTTAAATTAAAACCCACAAAATTACATTAAAGCTGTTCACTTTTTACATTCGTGCAAAGTCCAGTTGCAAAGATAAAAGTCTGAAAAGTTTCTTAAAAAAATAGCTTTTTAAACCAAATGGTCAGCATTATCCTCCAACTATGGTCATGTCTTTTCAGGCTATCCCCCTAAACCCAGGGTTGTCCTGCAGTTATTCTTTGAAGCATCTTGTAGAAGTCACAGGGAGGTATGATTTCCTTTTTCACATCTTCGTGTCCCAGAATTTCTATTATAAGAGGCCTCTGCCCAGACGAAATTCTGATAGTATGTGAACTTTCTTTGGCTTGGTCAGTCAAAGTTTTCCAACCTAGTGATTATCCGCCAAGTGTCCTGGAAGTTCATAGTGTTTCCTTTTGGGGGAAGCCTTAGCTTAGCCAGCAGGAAAACCTGTTCTGGAGCTTTCTTCTTTTATTTTCTTTCATTTTGACCTGAATGAAAACAAGCCTGTTGAATAACATTTCCCATATATGTTTCACTGCTATAACCCCCTTTATATTGCTAGCAAGGGCAGGGCCTTATCCAACAAACACTTTTAAAACAGATACTTTTCTATATTTGCAAAAGTACATTTAAACACGGTTTTAGACCTGCTGGCATTTTTCTTTCAAAAAGGTTCCATCTGAATTTCCCTCATTGTTCTGTATCCATAGTTAGTTTCTTGTAGGCAGCAATCTGTTTGAAACACAGATGCACTGAAATTTACATGGGCCTAGAGGGCTGGAGTTTCTTTGAATGATTGATCTTTGACACTTGAGATCATACCAATGGTACATAAGGCGCTATATAAATGCAAAATAACATGCAATAACATAACATAACTTTGTAATTCAAAAAGTCAAGCATTTCTCGTGCAGCTGAAAATTAGGTTTCTTTTATTTCCCCAGAACTGAACAACAGCACAATGTGAATGTGGAGGTGCATGGCAACGTCTCATTAATAAAAGTATTGTGATGAGTAACAGAGGAAAAAGTGCATCAAACCGGCATAATTTTTAAATGTAAATATTTCCCTTTTTCCATGGGAACTTTGGACTTGCAGCAAAGCAGCTCTGCTTTTTCACTCCCCTTCCTTTGTACATGTAAGAACACACTGGCAAGCTTTCTCAGTGTGCCCCCTTGTTCCATCCTGCCCAATATGTGCTTGGCAAGATGGTGCAGCCATCTTTTTGTAGCTGAAAACGCAGTTTTGCCGTGAGGCAGTGGTGCTCCCAGGAGCCAGCGCAGCCATTTTGCTGTTTCTGCTGAAGTGCAGCTTGGTTATGGAAGGGAGTACAGCTGAGTGGGTAAATGTATCCCACAAATTCTCCCCCCAAACCTCATCTGAGATTCCTTCTCGAGGGAGAGTAGGACAAAGTGGGATTCATCAGTAGAGCAAAACGGGCTTCATCAGGTGGGCAAAACGGGGTTCATAAGGTAGAGTCCTTCCATCATCAGGGAACGGTACTCCACGATCCTCTCGTTGTAGTGTGGAGCGACACCCGTAGCTTCCCCTTATGCTTTTCTTTGTGGTGTGGAGTGACACCCCAGCTTTTCCTTTGTTCTTTCCTTTCCCAATCTCCGGGGAGGTCCTCCTTAGTGATGAATGGCCGGAACCAGTATGAATCTATTAAATAAAACCGAACCGCTTACTACATTTTCCCACTGACTGCCCTCCAGCGGGTGGACAGCAGTGGGACACACATACATTTAATAATGACATGACAGTACTTCAGTAATAAAGGTAATTGCTCAGTCCCCCGACACAGATAACAATTGATTTGGCTAGAATTCTGGGGAATCCCTTTTCCTAACAATGCAGAAACATACTCCCTGTTAAAGAATTATAACTCTAAACCTATCTGTTCCCTTCTGGTTCATCTTTGTCTGGTTCTCATTCTCCAGATGTCTCCTCTATTTGCTGCAAAGTGTGCCTAGGATGACAACTTTTTTAACTGATTAATATGAACCCATTTCTCTTCTGTCAGTTCTCCTTTGGGGAAGCGGATTCCGTAGGCGACAGGTCAAATTTTATCTACAATTTCAAAAAGTTTGTGCCAGCTAGGGAGAAATTTCCGTTCCTTGGTCTAGTTCCTTTGGACATTGTACAAGTAGACCCTGTCTCCTACTTGGTATACTTTTTTGGTGGTTTTTGGGTCATATTGAGTCTTCATCCCCTCTGCAGATTTTTCCAGATTCCGCTCAGCGTATCCAAAAGCATGTTGAAGGTGTTTTCTTAGATTCTCAACATACTCATGGGTTGTGGAGGTGTTTATCAGTGTCTGCTCTTGTGTTCTGTTGAGCAGATGCTGAGGTAGCACCATCCTTCGCCCAGTCATCAGCTCAAATGGAGACATCTTGGTTGCAGAAGAAGGTGTAGATCTGATGGCCATCAGGACAAGCGGTAATCGGATGTCCCAACTTGGCCCAGAATCTGCCACAAACCTTTTTAGAATGCTCACAATTGTTTTATTGTACCTCTCAACTCCCCCCACTAGAGGTCACTAGAGGTCAGTGGTATGCAATGTGAAGTTTCCTTTTTATCCCAAGTATCTCCCACATCTTTGCCATCACTTCGCTGGTGAAGTGACTAGCTCGGTCTGATTCAACCCATTCGGGTAGGCCAAAATGCGAGCAATTTGGGGCCGGGAGACATTCCACCCATTTGGTAACTGTTGGTTACTGTTAACATGTACTTGTTCCCCTTAAAGGAGCGAATCATGGGCCTGATTAAATCTACTTGTAAATCTGACGAAGGCAGTGTCATCCCCCTCTTCTGGAGAGGAGCTCGGTGTGTGAGTGAAGTTGGCTGAAATTGTGCACACACAAGACACCCCTTAAAGTATTGGTCGAGGTCCTGCCCCATGTGTGGCCAGTATGCAACCTCTCGCAAGATTTCTAAAGTAGTGTGAAACCCCTGATGACCGACTGTGGCCGTGTCATGGGCATGACTTAGCATCAGGCTTCGGAATGAGGTAGGGACCCCCCACTGGTCACAGCCAGATATACATCTCCTTACCAACAAATCGTCTTGGATTCTGAACCTTTTTGGACATTTCATGAACACCCTGAGGTCCTCTTTCCCAATGTAGTTGGTATCCGTCAGGGGAAAGTTCTCAGGGTCCTCAATGTGTTGATAACATTTTCCAATAATCGGATCCCCTTTTTGCGCCTCAATTGAATCAGCATCTGGGGTCTCCTTACTCCACTGGGCAGTTGAGAGTTCATTGTGAGCATTTGTCTGGGACCTAGTGATAGCAGTGACCTGGATTTCCCCCAACAGGGACTCGATCTCGAGGAGATCCCCCTGGATGGCTCTGGTTTTGGCCAGCTGATCAGCTAGGTAATTTCCAGTTTTGTCTGGCCCCTCTGTTCTGGAATGACCCTTGATCTTCTTCCAATAGATGGCCATCCCACTAAAGGTGTCCAGATCATCAATATTTTGGATTAGCTTGCCATGTTTGAGAGGTTTGTTATTAGCACATAGCATGCCTCTGGTTTTCCAATTAACCAGGTGCTCCACGAACCGTTCCGGACATAGGGCCTCATTACACGGTAGGCGGTAAGGGTTTACCGGTACCAGTATTTTACCGGTACCGGTAAATCCTTACCGCCTTACTACATGGTCCCTTTGCGGGTTGGGGGTTTTAATGCCTGCTTTTTGCAGGCGTTAAAAACCAACCCGCAAAGGGACCCAGGGAGCTAATTACGCAATTGCGGTGCCGTAATTAGCGCCTTCCCCATTCCCATTATGCCCTATGGGGCAAAAATGGGAATGGGGAAGGGCAATGGTGGAAGGGAGAATTACCGCCCCGCCAACCTTGGAATGGGGCGGTAATTCCCCTTTCCACCAAGGTGGTGCCGGTATTTTACCGGCATGAACCATGGCGCTAATAGCTAATAGCGCCATGGTTCTCTGCCTACCGTGTAATGAGGCCCATAATCTGAATCAGTGATTATGACTAGTTCGTGGAGCTGGTGTTGGATGGCAGTGAGGGTGGCCTGATGAACTGCCATCACCACCTGACTACTGCGGGGACCGATTTTATACCCGGCGGAGTGTTCCGGGGAATCATTCACCCAGGCCTTCCCAACGCCGGCCACCAGTTCCTTTTCCCCCATTGTTGTCAACATGGTTGGAGCACCTGCCCACATAAACTGTGGGCATTCCCTCGCACTTGTCTTCTTCATAGACTTTGTGCGGGGAATTCAGGTACGCTTCGCTGTTGTCCTGGATTTTGAGACTTTCATCCTTGAGACAGTTTTCTCTGGCAGAATCATGTTAATGTTAATGTTAATGTTAATATTAAAGGACATTTGTACCGCGCACTATCATCACCGGAGTGGTCCCCTGGCGCTCTGGCAGCTCTGAAAAAGGAAGGGAAGGGGGGTTAGTGGGAGGAAGCTGTAAAAGTGCAAGAGAGCAGTGATGTGCTGTTGGCGGCTTCAGCCCAGTGGGTCCGTTGGCTGGGCCTGGGGTATTTGCGGCCAGTAGTCATCGTGTGCTGTTGTGCAAGTCTTTGTGTTTTTTTGTTTTGTTGTTACCATGTAGTCAAGTTTGTGCGGTTTGTTGTGCTGTAGGTTTGTGGATGTGTTTGGTTAGAGTTTGAGAGGTGTATGCAGAGGGGGTAATTGTTAGTGCAATTGGTTAGTTGGCATCTCTATCCTGGATTGAGGCGCTGGGTTTGTGTAATCTACCCAGATGGGGTTTGGGAGCACCCCTGTACCTCTGTCCTGCTCTGGGCCTGTCCGGCCTTCAAGGTCCCTTTCACATCTGGCCCCTCCTTCACCAGCCTCCATCGCAGCCTTACCTGTCTTCCTTTCCCACCCATACAGCCCGTGCACCTGCCAAGGTCCCTTTCACATCTGGCCCCTTCTTCACCAGCCTCCATCGCCACCCTACCTGTCTTCCTTTCCCACTCATACGGCCAGTGCACCTGCCAATGTCCACACCTCAGCTAGTGTGGTGATTGCCAATATCCTGACAATTCCACACCACTGTGGTACCTGGTGGCAACTAAGGGGCGAGTGCAGGTGTTGGGTGGGGTGAGAGGCCAGCTCATCCAGGGATGGCTTTCGAAAAGTTAGGACAACAGCTCAGAGCTGGGAGGATCTCATGAGCTGGCAGACACAAGAGCATTGAAAAGGGAAAAGCATTAGAAGTGCGCTAATGGAAGGAGTCAGTGCAGTTACGAGCGCTCCGAGAACTTTAACAAGCAGCACATCTCATCCAGCACGCCTAGCTCCACCAACACAGTCCTCAGGCCAATGTGATTCTTGCAGTATAAACATCTCACCACAGTCCATGTCCAGTGAATGGACAGACATGCAGCAGATGCTAGAAGCACATCTCAAGGTCTGATTCAATGACCACACACACAACAAGGAATTCCAGATGTGAAGCCCAGAGCAGCGCAAGCAAAGGCTGCCAAAGCTGATGGTATCAAGGCTGAATGTAGATGACGAAGAAGTATCTTTCAATTGTGCTGTGTAGGAGACAGAGCCACGCAGGTGATGCAGCATCAAAAACATACCAGTCACCTGAGCATCCGTCAATGTAATGGCTGACATTCGCCCTGCATCAAACTAATACCCACACGAGTATGCATATTCGCTTTCGAATGATTGATACCCATACCTTTGAAGGGTGCAATCACAGCAGACGCTTATCCTCGACAGAAAAAGATGAAGACTTAAGTCTATTGGAGCAAGGCAAGCAAAGACACAGTCATACAATACCATCAAATTAAGGTTACTACTGGGCTATCATTTCTCCATCAATTGCCTGCTAGGGTTTGCCGTGTTGGGTCTCTTTAATTGAGTAACATGGACTGAAGTAAAACTTAGGAAAAAGCATAGGTGGAGTATGGGATCATCTGGTAACCCTAAACACAGTAGAAGCACTGGAGGAGTGCATTTTGATTTGGGTGTCTACATGGAGGATGTATCCAGTATTATTACACACAAAAAACAGGCTTATCCAGCCAATGAGATGCTCACAGGAAACAGCCAAACTGTCTCCAAATTGGTAACACTATTCAATCTGTGGCACCGAGAGATTGTGGAGTCCTTTATTATCGATGAAGGGAGATGAACTGGTACTGAATAAAAAAATGAAGAAAAAAAATACAAAATCGCAAAAGTCAATGACCCAAACCCTACGGTGTGGCACCAATTGTGGTTGCATCTAAGCCAAAGAAGCCCGATTTGGTGAGAATCCGTGCTGCTGACTGTATGTGTGGAGGTCACAATTCACCTATTTCAAAACTCCTATGGACTATGTTCTTTTCTCAATGGGATTTCTGAAATGGATGCAAGTCAGCCAGACCTTGCGCAAGGGCACTCTTCTCATTTTGCCATATCTGACCTCCACAGGAAAGCCTTACATTGGCAGAATCCAGGAAGTAATTTTGGGATTACTCACATTTCTGGCCCGGATCTGCCACTTTGGAGGTATTGCAAAGGCTGGTGTGGACTCTCCACTATGATTTGTTTCCTCTGGATAAACGGGCAGTAATTCTTCAATGCCCACAACGTTGCCAGGAGTGCCTTCTCACAATCGTTACATGTTTCCTCCATAGAGGATAAAGTCTTGCTTGCATAGGAGATGACTTTATTGGCCTTGTCATGCTTTTCATATAATACTGCTGTCAAGCATGTATTCGGGAACCCCTTTCTCCAAGAAGAACTCCTTGTTTTTGACAGGGTAAGCTAGACAAGGCGCTTGTGAGAGACTTCTTTTGAGTTGATTTACTGCCTCGGCTTGTTCTGGACCTCACACCCACTTGACTCTCCCTTCAACAGATGGATCAGGGGTCTTGTGATCTCTGCGTAATCCTCAATTAACTTCCTACTGTAATTAGTCAGTCCAAGGCGGCTTCTTAGAACACGCAGGATTGTGGGGTGTTTTAGTTTTCGGAGTGCTTCCACTTTCTTCTCCTGGGGAAAGAGACCCTCGGGTGTTATCTCATGCCCCAAGAAGTTGACATGGGTTCTGCACCATTGCGCCTTTTGAAAGGACAGTTTTGCTCCGGCAACCCTCAACTGTGTCAGAACATAACGGATTTCTGCTATGTATTTCCTCCACAGTTGAGCTTTTTATAAGTACATCGTCCACCTAGGCCAGGTAACCCCTTTCATCCAAGTTGGGTATGGACTTATGTAGGAAGATGTTGAATTTGTTGCCTGAGTTTATATATCCAAAGGGAGGCCGCGTCCACATGTACTGCTGCCCCCCGAAGGTAAAGGTCAGCTTGTATTGGTCCTCCCTGCTGACGGGCACAGTCCAGTTCCCATTGGTCAGGTCAATGGCAGCGTATACCTTTGACCCCTGGATCTGGGCCAGCCCTTGGTCAATGTAGGGAAGAGGCCATCGGGATATATGGACCTGTTTGTTTAGCTCCCTAAGGTCTGCACAGAGTCTCCATTGGCCATTTGGTTTTAAAATCCCCAGCACTGGATTCTTAAAGGTGCTGTGGACTGGACAAATTATCCCACGGGACTCAAGGTTTTGGATGATTTCCGTCAGGTACAACATGGATGCGAGAGGCAAGCGATATTGCTTCACAAACACAGGAGTCATTCCAGGGTCTGTGGGAATTGTTGTATGGATTTTGGTGCGACCTCAGTCACCGCAGAGAGATTGTGAAAATCTAAGAACACCTGTTTCAACTTCTGCTTTTGCTCCGGAGTCTCCCAGGCATCAGCTAGGTTGACCCGCTCTTCAACCATTTGCCTGAAGTCTGGAAAGACTTCCGGTTTTGCTATCTCAGCGGCCTCCTCCAGCTGAGTGGAGAGGTCTCTGGTTAGAGTATTGACCTGGACAGAGGGTTTCAGGTAGGAGAGGCCATCATTGTGGACCTGGAATATCACCTCATCCTGCCTGATGTAACAGATCACCTCTTCCTCCCCGCAAGGGGAGGAAGAGTACACCAGGAAATTCCCCCCTTGCCGGGTGAAGATCCGGTCTGGTGGTAAGTCATTGTCACTGTCATTTTCCAAACAGTCATTGGTGATGGGTCCTATCAGTTCATTTCCTAGATCCATGGAAAAATGTTGGTCATCAACCTCCATTCCAATAATGGTGCATGCGCCCAGAGTAATACTCCTAGGGTCGCTGTTATCCATCAATATTGGAATGGTGTTGTGTTCTACATTGAGTAATGGTGTTGGGTTTAACCCCAACCCCTGCTGTTGGAGATGGGCATTGAGGTGTACATATGCGTCAGGATTTTGCAGTTTCTGTCCTCTTTTTATTTTTAATTCAAGTGGGAATAGTCGTGTTCGTCCTGGGATGGTGACCTCCTCTCCAATTTGAACTTCAACTGCATATGGCAGCAATTGGCTGACCGAAATGCTTTTTCTGAATCATCAAAGTCAATGGAATTTCCCCCTAGTCAGGACCAGGCTTTGTAATTTAACAGGTCCAAATTAATGGCAAACCGATTGAGAATATCACTGCCTAAATAGAATGCAGCAGGGACATCTTGCATGACCCAACAATTATGTTCTATGCTTTTGTTACCTATAGAAATTGTGAGCATACACCTGCTAGGCAGGAGATTTTGGAATTGGGAGTTTCCAGGCATATTTCCCACATATTGATCAATTTAAATGTGGGACTGGCTGGATCTTTTGGGAGCTGCCTGAACGTGGCTTCGCTGATGAAGCTCTTACCGTTGTTGACGCACACACGGGCAAGAACAGACTCAGCTATCAGCTAAACTTTGAGCTGGTTTCTCATCACTTTTGACTACAGGATTGGGGTTTTCAGATTGTGAATCAGTATAACATTTCAAAGTATTTTCTTCCAGTGTGGAGTGCCAGTTAAAACTGTGAGGAAGGTTGATTTTCAGGAATGGAGAGGAGTTCCCATGACCAGTTTATTGTCCTATAGCAATTACTGTCACGTCAGGTATTTGATTATTCTGGAGGTGAAACTCAATATGATCAGGTTTTTGTTCATCCATGTGGCTTGTGCCATTTAAACTAACAGGGTTGACGTTTTAATTAGGGGAGACAACCTGTGCAGGAAGTCATTCCCCAGTAGACAGGGTGTAACCTCCGGAGTCACGACTATGACAGGGTGTTTCACCTTGTGTCACCCAATTATTATTTCCAAATTCGCTCTCCCCTCGACAGGAATTTCATTCCTGTCAAAGTTTTGGACTTGTCCAGGAAGAGGGGTGAGAGGGATCTGGTATCTCTCCCCCTTCCTGAATTTAGCTGATCAAAGGCCCATTTTGACAGAAGAGTGGCTTGGGATCCAGTGTCCACCAGTGCTGAAAATATACATTGCCCTTGCTCTTGGACCGAGGCATAAAATCTACCCTCCTTCTCCTTACGTGGGCAAAGATAATGTGCATTTTGGGCAAGCTGGGTGGTCATTTTCTTTACACGGTGGTATTTTGGACAATTTTCTGTGTCAGAGTCTGGGGATCTGCAATAAAAATGTGATATCCTGAAACAGTGGAGCTTTTGGAATCCCCTGTTTCTCTTAGCTCTGCGCTGTCCCTGCTTACCTGGTGGCAGTCACTACAACCAATTTGTGGGGAGGATCCCTCCAATACTATTTTCTTCTCCAGATGACAATTCTGGGGTTCAGGGATGGGTGACTCTGCATCAGTTCCCACACCCACCCAGTCTTAATTTAGATCTCTCGGGATCCATTTTTCTTTTGGAGGAATTCCCCGTCCCTGAAGGAGAAGATTGTTTTACCAGAATCCTCTAAGGATTCTTCCCCTTCAATTTGGAGGACACTGACTTCCTCCCCAAAATGGGCCTTTTTGAGGTATTTATGTCTTCTACCCACTCTCTGTTCCCTGGGTTGCAGATTTTCAGGGGCAGGAGATTTTTGTTCCGGTTCCGGGGTGTCCAGGGGCTTTTCATGGGTGAGGAAGGAAGCTTCCTCTAGGGCTTTACACCCCTCTTCCCCTCGCGCCTCCTCCTCTGGAACAGGTGAATTGTCTGGGTTCTCTCTCCGTCATTGTTCTGGGTGCCAGACCCTTGGTTTGTGAGGTTCTGAGCTGCCATGTTAATCCGAGGGTTCTGTTGAGCCTTTAACATGTGACCCAGATCCTGGGTAAGGTTCTGGACCTGGCGCTCCAGTTGGGACACCCGTTCTGGCTGGTAAGGGGGTCTCTGCTCATACCTCGGGTAGCTAGCCCTTCTCCCGTAGTACCCTGGAGATGGTGGATTTTGGTGACCCTCCACCCTTGCCCTCCCCTCTCCTGGATTGGGTTGTCTGGGCTCCTGAACCCGGGGAAAGAAAGGAGGGTTGCCCTGCAGTGTGGGTTTTGAGGGTACTGGGGAAGAAACTTAACCCGGGATTTGGGGAATTACTGCCCTCCTGAGGGAAGTTAGGAGGTAAGTTTCCTGGGGGAGTACTTATCTGGCGGGACCCCCCCTTGGGTTGGAGGAGTCCATACATAGGCCGGTTGCCCTTGTACCTGGGACCTATATACTCAGGAGAATTAGGGGCCCCATTAGTGGGATTACCTCCCTGATTGCCACCTGTTTGTGATTGGCTTGAATGCCTTCTTGGCCTTTGGTTTTGCTAGTCTGGGATTGGTGCATTTTTAGGCTCTCCCATTTCTAGGTCTAAAATGGGGGCAACCTTCACCTCCACTACCTTAGCAGTAGCAGGGGTATTGGCTGATTTGGGGTATTTGGTCTGATTTTTATTTTCTGCAATTCGTAAATGCGGGTCGCCTTCTCTATTACCCAGTCCAGAGATCTTTTATCGTGGAAATCCCTCACCAGCTGGGTCATAATATACTTTGGGAGCGCATGAAAGAAAGTAGTTATAAACTCCCTGCTATCCGTATCCTCCTAGTGGTTTATGCAAAGGTGCACTTTAGCTCCGGCACAAATTCTCGTGGGGCCTGATCTTCCCCGCACTGCAAATTGTAGGCCGCTTTGCAAGCCTCTTGGGGATTTCTGTGGGTGGAAAAGTGTTTCAAAATGGCCGCCCTGTACATGGACCATCTTGAATGGTTCTGGTCCTCCAGCCCAGCAAAGTAGCTGGAGTACTCTGGAGAGAATGTCCACTTAGCATACTCTATGGAGTTCTGGTTGTCTTTAAGATGAAAAGTGTCCATCATGTGCTCATAGAGTTCCAAATGTTCCCAGATAGAATATTTTGCATTTTTGTGTTATAAGGTTATGAAATTCTAATGGCCTTAATCTGCCTAATGGGATCTTTGCCATAACTCTCTCTAGTGTATTTGCCTTCTTTGGCTTAGTCACGCGAGTCCACTCGCCCTCAGACTCAGAGGTGGTACAGTTGGAGGACGCCTACTAATCGTTTAAGCGCTCCCTGATTCTTTGAGCTTGGGAGGGGCTCGCAGAATGGTGGGGCCTAGTTTCTCCTCCCCTGTAGCACACAGGAGAGTAGTCTTCTGACTCCTCCCTGCTCCCAGAGTTGGCGGAGGATCCCCCCCCACTGCCCTGATTGGGTGGTGGTCTTCGAAATGCTCTTTTTGGGCCTCATTCCATTCGGTTTTTCTACAAATTGAACCAACTGCTCCCTTGGAATGTAATATTTCTGTAGATCTAATTCCCTGACTTTCCCCTCATAGAGACTTCCTTGTCAGAGACATCAGTTTTAATGTTTTGGTATCTATACTCGGACGCCCGTCCCTCAATTTCTGGGGTGCACTGACCTGTCAGATCCATCATACTTATCCTATTTAATTCCACCGGCCTCATGGTTTCTGATCCATGTGAACCAGTAGACCGGAAATCAGCAGTGTTCAATGTATTAGATGGGTTTGAGTCCCTTAGCACAGATGTCATCATACTATGATCAGGGGTTGCCCTGTCCCTCTCCACCTGTTTGGGGTCCCTCCAGTTTGTATTAGATCAAGAATGCTCTTTCTCCAACCTGGCTAGTTTTTCCTTCTCAGCTCCTATCTCTTGATAATATGCAAAGATCTGTGCCTTTTGCTCGGCTATCAGAGTTTTACTGGCCTCTCTGACCTGCTCTTGAGCTGCCACTTGTTTGTGGAGTCCATCATTCTCTTCACAGAGGGCCTCATTATCTCTTTGTGCTGCCTGTATAGTTTGGGCATCCTGAGCCAATTTTTGTTGTAGGAGGTGAACGTCCCTTTTCTGCACATTTAGAGCCTCTATGGCCTGCTCTAACTCGAGTTCCATTTGTCCCCTATGTCCCATTAATTAGTCATATTCTTCTTTTAGGCCAGTCAGTCCCTGAAGGTCTGACTCCCTTTTCTCCAGGTTGGTTTTTAAATTACCCATTTCCTGGTGGAGGGCCTCTTTCTCCTGATACAGAGTGCCACTTTGTTCCTCAAGGACATCCCTTTGTTGTGTTATGGCGCCTAATTTCTGACGCTCTTCATCAAATTCTGATCGAGAGTGGATGTCTCTCATAATTAATATTTAATTTTCCTCTTCTACCCTTTTGACCCGATCTTGCAGCATGGTTATTTGTCCTGAGCAGGCCCTGTTATATGTTAATTGTTGAGTCAGCTTCCGTTGACTCTCAACCTTTTCCTGACACTCTATCTTAATGCATCTAATTGGGCCTCTTGGTCTACTTTAGTCTGTTGTTGGAGGACCAAGTCCTCTTTTAATTTTTTTATATAATCTCCAGATTCTGCCCTAGAATCTTGGCTCTTTTGCAATTTTTGTTCTGCTAATTTCAGTTCAGGCTGGATTTGAGTTTGGATTGATTTTGCACAAGAGTTGTATTTTCCTCATGCTTTTCCTGCATCACTCCCATATGAAGAGACATATAGGCCGCAATTCTGCCAATTTTAATCTGCTCCTCTTTAATTTTCAGAGTCATGTATAACTCGCTCAAAGCTTGGTATAATAGGCCACCGTCCTGCCATGTATCCATGTCTATGGCGGTGACCTGTTGCGTTATTTCTTCTGCCAGACTTTTTCACCTTGTTCTGGCCATTCCCCCCTGACAAATAGTTTGTGCAGAAGTTGCTCCCTAGCTATGTTGATCTCTACTGTGGCCATTTTGGAAAGTGTCCTTCTTTATTAATTTATTTATGGAAGGGTGATCTGAATTCTATTGCTTTTTGTATATTTTTAGGGTTGATTTAACTTTAATTTTATACACAGGCCTGGTACTTAGAATTTTTGTTTTGCGGATGCGCTTCTACAGTGTAACCCAGTATTCCAACTACACAAAGTATCACTACCTTGCAGGTTGGTCTGCTGTGTTAGGCTGTCAAGAGTGAATAAACAAACTCAATCCCAGAAGAGCCCCCAATTTGTTAAGGATTTCAATCGGGCGTCACACACTGCACCAGGACACTTGCTCTTATCCTGGGATGTGGTGCTCAATAGGAATGCTTTTTCTTTAATTTCAAATTGAGCTGATACCCGACTTGTCTCACATCCCCTTTTACAAATACCCTCGGTCACAATGGACCATAAACCAGGCCGGTTGGTGAAAATACAATATTGATTTATTTTAAAAATTCACAAAAATCACACAAATTTTAATATTGGCCAGCAATCACAAATGGGGTAATAATGACAATGGAAATGGAAGCAATGCACTTGGTTAACCTTCCACTAGAACATATACCAAACCACAAATGAATAGGAGCACTTTTTGAATTAGGATAGATGCACCCAAGTTAAGTTTTCCCCCTGCAATGTTCCCTCATCCCACAAATAATGGAATTCTCAGGGGACAGAAAGAAGCAGCAGGTAGTCAGGTATAAGAGGCAGCAAACAGAATCAAAATCCGACCTTCCCTCACAAAGTAAGAGATTTTAAACCCTTTGCAAAGGCCTAAAATGACACTCGGATTTTGAAAAATGATTAATTATATGTGTGTTAAATAATGATATGCATGTGTTTTATCACAGTATTAGGGATGTTATCTCACTATCAACTATCAGGCAACGGATCACAAAAGCATACAGTTCACAAAACAGATTGAAATTGAAACCCAGTGCAGCCGGATTCACACATGGAAAAGTTGCATTTTTTCTGGTTTGCAGTTTTAAATGCAAAAACGTTTTTTTCAAAAAACGGGTGAAAAACACTGAATTGGAATGCGGTT
The DNA here is from genome assembly GCF_040938575.1 of Ambystoma mexicanum. Classification (NCBI taxonomy): domain Eukaryota; kingdom Metazoa; phylum Chordata; class Amphibia; order Caudata; family Ambystomatidae; genus Ambystoma; species Ambystoma mexicanum. The sequence continues at coordinate 372,883,607 of NC_090926.1, read as the reverse complement.
TTTGGGCTGGGGGCTACATGTATATCACAGGGACACTATAAAGGTGAAAGGAGGTCTCTAGCTACAGAACTGGATTAGATTTGCAAGATAGAAGAAGGTTTGCTTTTGGTAAAATAAAGCCGTGGAAGAGAGAAAATCAGCTTAGAAACAGGACAGGTTTCACTTAAACTAGATTATTAAGACTATATTGTTAAAGAGGGACACAGTAAGATCCAAGGTTAATTCATGACGTCAACCTTGTCACCCCAGTGTTCAACTTAATGTGGAAATTAGTTTGATTACTCAAAATATGACTAAGGGCTTATGAACTACAAAAGAGAGAATTAATAGAGAGAGGGCGCTAGTCAAGGACAGGCTGCACAGAGAATTCTAACAGTTTTAACAAGTTACCAGGGTACAGGTAGGATTGCTTAGAGAGTGGAATAAAGACAAAAGTGTCAAGAGGGGGTGTCATGACCCTTACCCCCGACCCCCACTGGCAAGTCCACTTGCCAAGTAGGATCAGGGCTTGGGGCTCCATCAAGGCCTTGCAGGCCTGGAATCCACTCCCAAGACTCTCTGGGGGGCCAGTCCTGGCGCCTGTGGCGCCAGGCTCTTACACTTTGAAGAACATGTGTAAGGGGGACTACTTTTTTCATTTGGGCCTGCAGCCAACACGGAGGCACCCACATAGCTTGGTTCCTGGGAACTAAGCTATGCGGTATAGTGTTTTGGGTGTGGTGGCCTAGGGACTACTTTACCCGGACTACTTTGTTGAGGCTATTTAAACCACACCCGAACCAGAAAGCACGCTTCACGGTACTTTGCAGACTGCAACGTGACGCTCACCGTGTCCTGTGATACTCACGAGTCCCGGAGAAGAAGAACCTGCAGAAGAGACAAAAGGGACATCGTTAGCAGCCTCTTACCTGAAATCTCCATCCTGTTATCTGCTCTCAGCTCCAGTGAACAGCTTCTTCTGGACTCTGCATACCTTCCGGACCGAAAGACCTGGAAGAGGGAAGGAGAAGACAATATTAGAGAAGGCATATTCTGACAGTGCTAAACCACAAACAGCACAAGAAGCTTACCTGGCTGGTCGCATCCCGGCCGGCACCGCTCCGGAGTTCCGCACATGCTGGAGAAGCACTGCGTCCTGTTATGAAGGAAGAAAACAGGTTAGCAAAGGCAAGACAAGGCAGCGCTGCGCATAGCGCTTACTTACAGCTTAGTAGCGCTCATCACGCGCCATCATTTACCAGCGAGGCCCAACTCAACCAGTTCGCCACGCTGAAGCTCCGCACACCTAGGGGAGGAAAAGACATTATTAAACAAGAAAGGCATGCACGAATAACAACGCTATACAGAACTGCTACAATAAGACTTACCTGAGGCCCACGCGCCAGTGAAGTAACTTGGCCACACACGCCCACAGAAGACAACGTGCCTCTGCCAAGAAGGCAGGATGGAGAGCCCGCCTAATCCCACAACAAGGTGAGGAGAGGGCCCAGAGGGGCTGAAGTCACACGGGGTGGTGGGAGGATATTTACCTCAGTTGGCAGGCCAGTCTTGAACCCAGCCCTCCTGTATTTTCAGGCTGAACATCCTCCATACACAACACCAGGGAAAACTGGGGAGAAGATACCTGCAACCAACCCAGGCTGACTGGCGTCCCCGTGGATACCAGGTGAGCGCAAAATGGGGAGACTATGTGTTTCTCTGGAATGGGGAAATACTCACAGTCTACGCTTGAGTTTTGGGATTTTGGAACAGTCAGGTTTCTGGTCACAAAAGATTCTGGTCAGCGGATAGCAGACTCTCCTGGCAAAAGACAGCTGGGCAAAGGTCTGGTCACCAGATAACAAAGACAGCTGGATGGCAGGGTTGCAGCGGGCATGCAGTTAGTGGGCAAAAAGCCAGGCTGGTCTCAGGATGCTTCCCAAAAGAATACCACAGCTTTTCCCTTTTGTTAATGGGATTTATTTAGTGGGATTCTCTTGATTGCGGCCTTGCTGGGGATAGAATCAGCAATGCTTTGGCCTTGCAGTGGAATCAGCTATGCTTTGGCTTTGCAGTGGGATCTGGAATCAGGCAGGATGAATGTAGAAGATCTGAAACGCAGGTGCAAGAAAATTCAGGAAAGAGTCTCTAGAGTTCTGTCAACCACCCTTTTTATAAAGCATGGTAACATCATAGAATTATACGGTAGGGCAGGCTTAGCTAAGCACACCTCTAAACAACTGGATTAATCAGGGTTGATAGTTACTGCCTTCTTATCCGCTAGTTGGGTTTCAAGAGCATGATGTCAGATTTATGATGTGAGTTTTACAATGTCCAGAACCTCCCACAGTTACCTTTGCTAAAATCCAGTTTTGACATAAATGGCACATTTGTACAGTGGTAGCGTTTTAACAAATTACATAAGCAGGTTACATATTTTATGCAGCACATACCAGTCCAACTCTGCAATCTGTAAGACATTGTTTCGCCCTTCTAATACTTTTTGTTCATTTTTAGTGTGAAATATTCGGCCTAAAATTCTATAATTTTACACATGTGTGTGGATTATCGTTAAGCATGTCAGCATTGAAATTTGCAGTGGCATCAAGAATACTTTCCTTAGAATACCCAATTCTCTGCCATTTCTGTTCCCAATAGGGCAGTGAAAGCTACAATGTCTTAAATTAAAACCCACAAAATTACATCAAAGCTGTTAACCTTTTACATTCCAGCAAAGTCTGGTTGCAAAGATAAAAGTCTGAAAAGTTTCTTAATAAAATAGCTGTTTAAACCAAATGGTCAGCATTATCCTCCAAATATGGTTATGCCTTTCCAGGCTACCCCTCTAAGCCCAGGGCTGTCCTGGAGTTATTCTTTGAAGCTTCTTGTAGAAGTTACGGGGAGGTGTGATTTCCATTTTCACATCTTTCTGTCCCGGAATTTCTATTGTAAGAGGCCTCTGCCCAGACAAAAGTCTGATGAGTATGTGAACTTTCATTGTCTTGGTCAGTCAAAGTTTTCCAACCTAGTAATTACCAGCCAAGTGTCCTGGAAGTTTATGGTGTTTCTTTTTGGGAGAAGCCTTAGCTTAGCCAGCAGGGAAAACCTGTTCTGGAGCTTGCAAAATCCAGCAAATGCAGTTTAATTCCTTTATTTTCTTTCAGTTTGTCCTAAATCAAAACAAGCATGTTGAATAAAACATCCCATATTTGTTTCACAGCACCAACCCCCTTTACATTGCTAGACAAGGGCTGGGCCTTATCCAACATACACTTTTAAAACAGATATTTTCCTTTATTTGCAAAAGTACATTTAAACACGGTGTGAGGCCTGCAGCATTTTCCTTTCATAAAGGTTCCATCTGAATTTACCACATTGTTCTGTATCCATAGTTAGTTTCTTGTAGGCAGCAATGTGTTTGAAACACAGAAGCACTGAAATTGGCATGGGCCTAGAGAGCTGGAGTTTCTTTGAATGATTGATCTTTGACACTTTGTAACTCTAGAAGTCAAGCATTTCCTGTGCAGCTGAAAATGAAGTTTCTTTTATTTTCCCAGAACTGAACAACAGCCTGTCATTCAGGAATACTGCTCTTCTCTGCTTAGAGCACAATGTGAATGTGGAGGGGCATAGCAAGGTCTCATTAATAAAAGTATTGTGATGAGTAATAGAGGAAAAAGTGCATCAAAGCGGCATCATTTTTAAATGTAAATATTTTCCTTTTTCCATGGGAACTTTGGGCTTGCAGCAAAGCAGCGCTGCTTTTTCACTCCCCTTCCTTTATACATGTAAGAACACACTGGCAAGCTTTCTCAGTGTGCCCCTTGTTCCATCCTGCCCAATATGTGCTTGGCAAGATGGTGCAGCCATCTTTTTGTAGCTGAAAACTCAGTTTTGCTGTTAGGCAGTGGTGCTCCCAGGAGCCAGTGCAGCCATTCTGCTGCTTCAGCTGAAGTGCTGCTTGGTTATGGAAGGGAGTACAGCTGAGGGGGTAAATGTATCCCACAGGATGCTTCATTCATCCCGAACAAGGCATGTAGGTTCTCAAATGGAGTGGAGGAAGAAGTTGAGCAGAATCTTGCAGAAGACCGAACTGGAATGGGAGCAGAAGATATCAAGGAGTGCACACGCTTTCAGGTAGCAGGACTTGCAGAAAAGCGGCAGAATGGCAAGGCACCAGGGAGTGATGGAATAACCAACCTGGCAATCAAGAACCTCCCGCCAGCATCAATGGAACACCTCACAGAGTTCTTCAATGCATGCATGAGGCTCCAGCACTTCCAGAGATCCTGGAAGGAAGCAAGGGTCATCATTTTCCCAAAGGCAGGCAATCCACTGAGGGATCCTGTGAACTAACGCCCCATAAGCCTGCTCTCTGGATTATCGAAGGTACTGGAGAAGGTCCTCCACATCCGACTCAGCAGCTTTGCCTCTGAAAGAAATATAGTAGCAAAGGAACAGTTTGCATTTCAAAAGGAGCATGCAATGACCTATCGGCTGCTGAGAGTGATGGACACCATCAGCCACGGATTCAACATCAAGAAGTCAACAGTGATCGTCTTCACGGATGTCGCCAAAGCATTCGCCCGAGTCTGGTGCATGGGACTGCTGCACAAGATGATTGGCCTGGGACTTCTGAACTACCTGGTGAAGACGATTGCAAGCTACCTGATTTCCTCATCACATCTCATCCGAGCAGGCGTGCCAAAGGGATCGAACCTCGGACCCTTCCTGTTCAACATCTCCACCAACAACATCTCGAAAGATCTCCACAAGACCGACCTGGCACTGTCTGCGTCCCTTGTTGCAGCCATTTCCCAGCCATTCAGCGAAAAAAGAAAGGCCGAAGAACGGACAAGCTTCATTGGATACCATCTCGACGTGGTACAGCGACTGGGGGATAGAACTCAAAACCAGCAAGACAACTGCAACGCTGTTCACCAAAAAGAAGATCAAGGAGCACCCGCACATCAGTCTCAACGGAGAGACCATCAAGTGGGAGAGCAGCAGCCGCTACCTCGGTGTGACCCTGGACAGCAAACTCAACTGGGGAAGCCATTTCGAGAATACTCATCAGAAGGCAACAAGAAAGATGGCAGCACTGCACCCACACTTGAAGACCAAGTCCATGCCCCTCCAGACAAAAACCAAAGACAAGGAGATCATCAGACCTACCCTGACGTATGCCACCCCAGCATGGATGACCTGCCATGAGCGACACCAGAAGAGTCTTCAGATAGTCCAGAACAAGGGCCTGCAGATATTGTTTGGAGCTCCAATCTTCACAAGGCTAGCTGACCTTCACAGAGAACTGGACATCGAGATGTTGGACGAAAATCTAGCGAAGCTGAGTAAGAACATCTGCCAAGTACTGGATCAGAACCCGAACCCTCTGATCAGAAGACTCACTGCCACCACTGCAAACCCCTTCGACCCCTACCCACGGCCAATCATGGTGAAGACCATGTGAAACCAGCCCTACTGGGACAAGTCCACACAAACCAAAAAGAATCCTAACCCACGACTACATACTCAACCCATGAAGATGGAGTAATGAAGCCTTGGTATCCAAAAACCACCACTGATGGCTAGAATCTATCAGTAAGAAGAAGACAGAAAGCTGTAGGATTAGTGCCTGGATAAGAGAATCACGTGGCCTTAAAAGCTAGCAGACACAAATATTGAGCTTGCATAGCGAAGGCGGCATCTCTGCAAGCTATTCTGCTTTTTTATATACCTTTTTCTAAAAAACAACCTACACTATAGAATCTGTTGTACAAGAAGATGAGAGAGAGAGAGAGCCACTACAGTAACAACCAGTCATCTGTCCAAGGCATTGGCACATTTTAAATCCACCAGCACCTTTCATTAACAATATGTGATGGCTCCTCCCTGTCTTGAAGTGCCAGAATTGTACTAATCAACTCCAGTTTTAAAGCAGTTGTAAACAAGTAAATGGACACCAAGTTGTGCTTGACTAGGTTTATTTGGCACCCTCGGTCCCTGAGCCAGCTTTCCTCTCTGCTAGGAGGTGGACAACTGCCAAAGAATTCAAGTCGTAACATTCTGACCTACTGTAGTATGCCATCCCATGGATCTGCAATGTTGTGCCATTCCAAGGTCAGGGGAATACATGTTTATAAAAAAGACAGGTATAACAGGGTTCTCCCTCTTTCAGGCATCTTGCACACCTGCCCACCCTGGTGAAAAGCCGAGTGGGAGTCAACAAGCGTGAGTCAACATGCAGAGTCAACTTTGTTTCTTGCGTAATAGGAACTGGATCGTCAAAAGATCCAACCGTCTCTTCAATTTAACCAAGCACCTGGTTCCAGAATTTCTAAGTTACTTGACAGACGTTCTGTGCCCCATCCTATAAACTCTCTCCACAAGGCCCTGGGTCATTATGAGCCACATTCTATACACACTCTCCACAAGGCCCTGGGCCATTATGAGCCCAATTCTATGCACACTCTCCACAAGGTCCTGGGCCAGTACATGCCACATTCTACACATTCTCCACAAGGTCCTGGGCCAGTACATGCCACATTCTACACACTCTCCATAAGGTCCTGGGCCAGTACATGCTACACTCTATACACACTCTCCACAAGGTCCTAGGCCAGTACATGCCACATTCTACACACTTTCCACAAAGTCCTGGGCCAGTATGTGCCACATTCTATACACACTCTCCAGAAGGTCCTGGGCCAGTACATGCCACATTCTACACACTTTCCACAAGGTCCTGGGCCAGTACGTGCTACATTCAATACACTGACCTTATAGACCTTAATTTAGGTAGTGTGTCATGCAGGTGTATGGGAAATAGAATAACTCTGTACTCCAATAATCAACTTAGGACTATGGCAAAGTACATTTACTGTTTTAATATCAATTATCTAAAACAGGGAGTTGCAACAACCATCAACGGACGTCGCACAACATTCTCTCTCAAAGCATTTAATAAAAAACAATACTTTAATAGTAAAAACTCATCATATGTGACGTCATTACTACGTGGCAAATAAGAAAAACCTACGGGGGATTGTGGATGGCTCAAGGCGAATATCTAAGTAGACTTTCTATAAGGGGTTGGGTTGTGTCTCTACAGTCAAGTGTATAACTCATGCCCACCCCTAGTGTAAGTCATCTTCATTAGTTATTAGAAACACTGTACTCCATTGGCTCTCAAACTATAAGGCCCTTTGTTATATGGCCTTCTACAATTGGTTGGCACGCTCATGCCCTTCTTGAACATTGGATTCACTTAGCAGCATGTGAGCTCAGACCCAGGTGCCAGGAGGTGGATTTAACTGGGAGTACGGCACATGCTTATCAAAAGTTCTGGACTGCATGCCCACTCTATTCCCATCCTTAGCTCACATGACAGGAGACCACCATTCTGCCCATTTTATAACATTTAATTGTCTTGAATTAATAAAGTTGGCACTCATGGTGTTCTTTCCTTGCACCTTAACGAGGGATAATTCAGCTTCTCGCATTCACTGTTCTTTGAGGATAGATAACCAATTCTTGGCTGCCTTCAGTCTTGACACCAGGCCAGACAGCCATTCTCGTTTCTTCAATGCTCCCAGCTAATTCTTCGTACTAAAATTGTGACACTGATTTCTAGCTTCTATATAATGGTGGCTTCACCTGCAGTCTATTCACTACGTATAGCCAGCTTCTACGATCACTTAGTCTACTTGCGTTGCTGCATCTGTACATTTATCAAACGTGTTGCATTTTCTACAGTGCTTTTCACAAGTGCAATCTTCGTTTATCACATGAAGGTTTACTCGATTCTTTACTTCGTCATCTGTTTCTATGAGGTCCATACAGTCTCTTTGTCAGCCAGTCTTCTCAGTGCGTCACGCTTCTTTCTTGTGACGTCACCAACTTCTCTTTCTCTCTTTTTCTTATTCCTTTGGGGATCTCCTCCAAGATATTGTCATCTCTTCAGGGATACATCTGATAAGGTTTTCTTAGTGGATACCTTTTCTCGAATATTTGATGCAGAGTAGTCACAACTGCTGGTGTCAAACATGGAAGTATTTCAGGATTCCAGCGTGCATGTAGTAGGGGGACGGGGCCTCCTGCAGAGGCAATTGGCTGCTGCTCTACATTCCTCCCTCTGGTTGATTTATCAACCACATCTTCATTAATTTCCACATCTTGATTTCTTCTCTTGAAAAAGTGCTTCTTGGGGGTGCTAATCTTCATTACTCCCTTCAGGGATCCTGCTGATTTTACATGTTCATCAACTCTCCAGGTCAGGTAATTGCACTGTCCATTTGGATTACAATAGATCCATCGTCCCACGTACTTCTTGTGATTTTTCGGATATAGGAACTTCGTTCCCTCAGGTGCTATGATGCTGGCCTCTATGTTTTTTCTGATATTTTCATCTGTCAACTCCTTGAGTCTAAACCGTGATTCGACATTGATCATGATCTTCATTACTACTGCCTTCTTTGCTGTCTTCTTGCACTGTGAAGTGGCGGGCCCCCCTTGTGAAACCCTGTGCCCCCCCTTGTGCTCCCCACCTAAAACGAGCAGTGACCATGTTCTCCCCCTACATTTGTCTGTGCCCCCCTACTTTTGTCTTTGGCTCCCTCTGTTCCCCTCCTAAATTTGATTCCTGGCGACGCCACTGGCACTCTGTAATTACTATCCTGATCACACAGAATCCAAACATCACCATCACCAATATTGCTCCAAGAAACTTAAAGATGTTTGCCATCCACTGTGGGACCCATCAGAAAATGGACGCAAACCATCCATCATCTGTGATGTCTTCTGTTTCGTCTTCCATCTTGTTGTGCAGGTTTGTCAGCAACGTTATGGCCTATGTCAAGGTCCCATTCTCGTCATAGTGAGAAGGTATGATGTGCAACATGATGGCCCGATTTTGGAGCAAACTCCTCCTTGCATCACTGTGATCATGTTGAGGACATATCTATTCTATAGTGTCATTAGTAGTATGGCTCTCAGTTCTATCCTGATATCATTGAATCCATTTATGGTGGTGTTGATTGTCTGGAGATGTTCCCATATTGTAATCTGCAACCATTTGGCATGGGCCATTGTCTGGATCCCAGGCATGAAGATAGTCATGAATGCTGAAGGAGTCTTGCTGAACAACCTGTGTTTATAATAGAGTCATATGCGTCTATTGATTTGACTGAGAAGTGATTCCCTCTTTTCGTTCGGTTGAGAAATTCAAGCGATCTTCTCCTTCTTAAATGAGCATCTACTTTTGTAAATTCTCCAATGTACAGGTCACTCTGAGGCATCACTAATGCTGGAACATGGATGAGCACCAAGGAACACGTCCCTCCCCAATCCTTAGGCAGCTTCATGTAGGCTCTGGACCCCCAAGCCCAATAATGATCCATCAGGATGGCTGTCGCTGCTCCCATTCTGGAGATATCAACTGTAGTTTTGCATCCTTTGTTATTTCCCACATGAATTCTTCCTTCTCTCCGGAAGCACAATGTCGCATTCGCCAATGGGATCACAATCATAGGACCTGATTCATCTTCGACCCATGTCAGTAGTTTGGCATATTTAGCCCATAATTTCAAACATCCATTGTTCACTCTCTGTACTTCTTGTACATATTCTGCCTTCAGTAAGTGAGCTGTACAGGACATTAGACCTTCTTCGCATCCCTTCTTGGATTTCACTGGACCATAGACTAAAACTTGAGTTTGTTCCCAACATCCAGGCCATCCAGCTACTTCCTTTTTATGTTGGCAGTTCAGTCTCTTCATTTCTGCAACAATTACCTTTTGCTGTCCTGTCACCGGATATGTAAGCATCTTTCTCTTCCATGCAGGTTCCTTTTCCATCTGTGTGGTCTTGATGTAATCATCCTGGAATGGAAACAATCTTTTCGATCTCCACTGCAGAGTAGCCCAATTTCCCTGGAATTGTCCTCTGGTCATACATGCTGCAAGATGAACAAGGCATTTGGCATAGTTTTCTGGGATTTCTCTTTGTCACGATATCCAGATCCAAGGTGCAGGAGCGACGTTATACCAACCACCCCCACTATGGTCGCGGAGCCCGCAAGTCAAAGCTTACACGGGTTTCTTTGACCAGAGCAGGGAAGGGGGGTTAGGGTCTCGATGTTTGGATAGGTGGGGGGAAGTTAGGTAAACCGAATTGAGGGTAAGGTAGAGGTTATGGACAGGACAGGGGAAATATAGGGTAGATTGATTGCTGCGCACTTTTGTTCAGGTGTCCTCAGCACTTAGTAGCTATTCTTTTACATGAGCACCAATTAGCACATAAGCACACCCTTGCACTATCTAACCCTATGTCAATCAGACCAGTACGCAGTTTTTTAAACAATACAAATGGCATGCAGACTTAGCTCTGGTCTTTAGAGTCTTGTCCATGAAGAGCGGTCGGGTCCTTGTGCACGTCCGTGAAAACTTCTCCCCAGAGGTTCAAGCTAAAAGAAATGACAAGCATTAATGTGTGTCCTCCAAATTCGTAGCATTCACACCATGCCACACCTACACACACATACACACAGTGTTGCCTTCTCAAGGCACAGATTGTACAAAGTAATGCACCAAGAACAGGTGATGTGCAGCAGAGTGTACAACTAGTGGCAAGCGGTCTTCCCGCAGACCCCTGCAAACGTAATTGTAGATTTCCCTGAATTTCCACGAGTGGTCATCCTGCAGACCCTCGTAACCGCGTGTGCGTTCAAGACCTGGGTGAAAACATCCCAACAAATATACGGACCCCTGCACGGGTTAATTTTCCCAGAACATACTGCCCGCGCACTACGGCGCCAAAGTTATGCCCACTTACCTTTTCACAATGGTGCAGGGGCTCTGGATGGGCAAATGTTGGCCCCCTGCACTTCCCCCGCGGTTCCTCTTAAATTTTAGCATAAATAGGCACTTATCTTGTGAAGGCGAGGGGCCGGGCTGCTGCTCGGGTCAGGCTGGGCCCCTCGCGAGTGATTTTCCTGGAGCTCCGGGCCACACGTCCTCTCGCCGTGGAGTCTCAAGCGCAAGCCCCGTGCCTGGGGCTCTGCGCATGCGCGTTTGGGCTGCCACACCCTTCCTGGTCCCTAATTGGCCCGAATCGGCCCAAAGCATGCTGGGAACTGTAGTCATTCGGCACCGGTTGCTGGGCAATGTAGTCTTTAGTGCCTTTTTCCTGCACCCAGGACAAAGCAGCCTTTTATATGGTTGCAACTTCCCACGCAGAGCCTGTTCTGCCACAATAGTTCCCACAACACCCCTGCGAGTAGCCTGTCTATGTCTCAGCCTACCTGTATCCCTGACAGCACTCCCCCTCCCACAGAAGGCAGCTTTTCCAGGTTTGTTAGGGTATTTCTTGTGAAAAGCGCGCAGCAATCTGGGGGCGTGAATATGCTGTGAGGTTTCTCAAGTACGTTCTTCAGGGTCGTACCCTACCCAGTCTATGAGATAAAACACCTGGCCATTTTTGTTCTGTTTGGAGTTCAATATTGCTTGGACTTCGTATTCAGGCTCTCCGTGAACTAACACGGGAGGCGGTTTCTTAGTGGCTATTCCATGTGGGGCACGTTTCAGAAGGGAAGTATGGAAAGTGGGGTGAATCTTCATTTGGGAAGGTAGAGTCAATTGGACAGCAACGGGATTAATAATTTTGGCTATTGGAAATGGGCCCAAATAACGGGGTTGCAGCTTTCTTGGCCCATCCAAACGTAGATTGCGAGTGGATAACCACACCTTGTCCCCTACACATTAAAGGTGGGCTAACTCGGCGACACTTATCAGCATAGCGTTTGTATGTGTCTTTAGCTCTTGTGAGATTGCCTTGCACCTCGTTCCATACTTGCTCTATGCCAATTTGTTGTCCAGCCAACGTAGGAAGTTCTGGTTTGGAAGATGGGATAGCCATAGGGAGAATTCGTGGGTGCCGCCCATAAAGACAATAAAAAGGAGTCTTCTTGGTGGAGGCATGTGTGGCATTGTTATATGCCAACTCTGCCAACCAAGCATGTTGGACCCAAGTTGCCTCTCTGTTTGTAGCAAAACAGCGTAAGTATTGCTCAAGGCATTGATTGACACATTCCGTTTGGCCGTCAGTTTCGGGATGATACCCGGATGACAAGCGGACTTCCATCCCCAAAATCTTGCAGAACTTGCGCCAAAAACAGGAAGTGAACTGTGGGCCTCTATCTGTAACCACACCGCAAGATAGGCCATGAAGACGAACCACATTTTGCAGAATTAATTCTGCAATTGTGCCAGCAGATGGGACTCCCTTACAAGGGACGAAGTGAGCCATCTTCGAAAAGGTATCCACTATCACTAATACAGAGGTATACCCCTGTACCTCGGGAAGTTCCACAATAAGGTCCATGGTGATGGTATGCCATGGTATCGTGGGAGTTGGTAAGGGCTACAGGAGCCCCGCTGGTTTTTGGTGACTGGTTTTATTTCGCGCACAAACCTCACATTTTGAGACATAATGTATAATGTCTTGTCGCCACGTAGGCCACCAAAAATGTCTTGCTACCAGCTCCTGGGTTTTTGATTTTCCCGGGTGTCCAGCCAATGATGAATCAGGGCACCATGATATGGCCTTTTCCTGTAATTGCTTAGTAGGCAGGTATAAGGCTGATCCATGGTAGGGGAGACCCTCAATGAGTGCATTCCGAGGATCTTGCTTGCACCACTGTTGTATTTCTTGCATGGTAAAACCTTTCAGAATAGTCTCAAAGAAATCTGAAGTGGCACCAATAACACGGGTCGAAGGAATGATCGGTTGGGGTACAATCCCATTTTCCCGCCCTGTTGACTCTGGGTACCATGACAAAATGTCAGCCTTTCGGTTGTTTGCTCCAGGCCTATACGTAATTGTAAAATCGAACTCAGCGAAGTATTGAGCCCATCGCAATTGGCGCGGGCTCAAGGTTTTGGTGGTCTTAATGAACTGGAGGTTACGGTGGTCCGTTATCAGCGTGATGGTATGACGTGCCCCCATCAGATAATGTCGCCATTCACCTAGAGCCGCTTTTATTGCCAACAACTCTCGATCGGCGATGATGTAATTCTGCTTGGCGGGGAGGAGTTTCCTAGAATAATAGGCCAACGGATGTAATAGGCCTGTTTGGGGGGTCTCGTTGGGACAGGATGGCGCCCAGAGCATAGCTTGACGCGTCTGTCTCTACTACAAACGGTCTGGACAAATCTGGATGTTTCAGTACTGGGGCATCGGTAAAGGCTTTTTTGAGCTGCTGAAACCCCTGCTCAGCCAAGGTGTCCCACTCAAATGGGCAACCTTTACAAAGAAGCTTCATGATTGGGGTAACCAATGTTGAAAAGTTTTTAACGAAGCGTCTATAAAAATTTGCAAACCCCAGAAAGGATTGTATTTCTTTAACATTAGTCGGGGGAGCCCAATCCAAGATTGCCTGTACCTTTTTACTATCCATTTGCACACCAGTTGGGGTCAAGTAGTAGCCTAAAAATTCCACGGTGGTACAATGGAACTCACACTTCTCCAGTTTTGCATAAAAATGGTGTTCTCGCAACTTCTGCAAAACTGCACGTACATGTTGGACATGTTCCTGGAGATTATGTGAATATATAAGGATGTTGTCGATATATACAACGGCACACAGTGTTGGAAGGCTGCGGGGGCGTTACAAAGACCGAATGGCATAACCTGGTATTCATACAATCCGAACTTAGTTCGGAAGGCGGTTTTCTACTCGTCTCCCTCACGCACCCATACTAGATGGTATGCGCCTCGAAGATCCAACTTGGTATAGATAGCCGCATCCCTGACTTGATAAAGAAGGACTGGGATAAGAGGAAGCGGATAACGGTTCTTGATAGTTATCCGGTTCACTCCGCGGTAGTCTATACAAGTCCGGAGTTCCCCGGACTTCTTCGTTACAAAGAACAAAGGCGATGACACTGATGAATTAAAGTGTCGGATAAAACCACTTTTTAAGTTTGTGGTGGTGTATTCCTGGAGGTGATTATTTTCAGCCTCCGTTAGGGCGTAAATTCGACTGCAAGGTAGGGTTGCCCCTGGCTCCAGATCTATTCAGCAATCGAAGGGACGATATGGGGGTAAAGATTCTGCAGCTTGCTTGTTAAAAACATCCACAAAGTCTACATACTCTTGGGGTAGGTCTTTGGGACCCACTTCTAGTTGGTCATTAGTGGTACTAACAATATGCGAAGAAGGTGAAACTTCTGGACAACAGTGTTCTTGACATTGTGGCGAATCCAGTTCGATCAACCCTGCGGTCCAATGTATACAGGGGTTATGCTTCTTCAGCCAAGGTAATCCCAGAATTAACCCAAATTGCGGGGCAGCAATGACATCGAAGGCAATATCCTCTCTATGCCAGATTCCGCAATGTAGGGTCACCAGACAAGTACTAAGTGTTATAGGCCCCAAGCATAGGGGAGTGCCGTCCACGGCACGTACTGGTTCAGGCTTATATTTTTGCTGTACGGGAATACCTAAGGTAACCACATACTGAGCATCTATAAAGTTCCCTGTTGCTCCTGAGTCCACTAACATAGTAACCTGTTTTTTATGTGTTAGAAATTCTAAACAACCATTCAAGGTGACGTGCATGGCATAGTTGGAGTGGCCAGCCATTGGGGCCCTGCTATCAAATAGGCTTGACCGGGTGACCCCCACTACCGTCGAGCCGAAGCGTTTCCCTGAGTTTTAGGTTTGTTTGGGCACTGGCGGACAAAATGCCCGGCCTTGCCACACTACATACAAACGCCATCTTTCCTCCTTTGTTCCCTCTCTTCGTTGGTTAGGGGACCTCGGGTGGAACCTATTTGCATTGGCTCGTCTTCCTCAGATTTGTCCGCCACCCCCCGGGATCCCTTAAAATGATCCAAACGAGGCACAGGTCGTGAGTCTACCTTTCTTCTATCGCCCCGCCTTTCTGCCATGCGATGGTCTAGCCGTAGGGCTAGATCGATCATGTCTGAGCACTCCCTTGGCTGTGGGTCTACTTGGGCAATGAGGTCCTTTATGTCATCTCTCAAGCCCTGATAAAATAAGGACATTCTCTTGTCACGAGGCCAGTCGGCTTCAGCTACCAGCCGATTGAAATGTGTGACATAGGTCACCAACTCCTTATTCCCCTGTTTGAGGCTCAACAGTTCTCGGTCTTTGCAAAGGATGGCCGCTCGCCGGTTAAATATTTTCTCGAACTCCCTCAGGAACTCATCCCAATCATGAAGGATAGCATCATCCTTCTGGACTAAAGGGTTTGCCCATGCAGCCGCGTCCCCCGTAAGATACGATATTACGAAGACAGTTCGTGACTGAACTGACCTAAAGGCTGCAGTCTTGGTTAAGAAATGGAGATGGCTCTGGGTGATGAAGGTAGAAAACTTCTGGGGGTCCCCTGCGTATCGCTCTGGTGGCGCTAAGGGGACAATGGCCTCAGGACTTATATGCACCTGTACCGGAGTGGATGGCTGTCCAGGTAATGGTGCTGTTTGGGCTGCTAGACTATGCACTTGTGCGGACAGAGTGGCATAGTCCTGCCTGGACGCCGCCAACTCCCCTTGTAGATCCTGTAGGGCTTTGGCTATTTCTTCCATAACTTCAATGGGGGTTGGCAACGCCGCTCGGGCACCTGAATAATTCATGGGCTTGCGCTTCTGTCACAATATCCAGATCCAAGGTGCAGGAGCGACGTTATACCAACCACCCCCACTATGGTCGCGGAGCCCGCAAGTCAAAGCTTACATGGGTTTCTTTGACCAGAGCAGGGAAGGAGGGTTAGGGTCTCGATGGTTGGATAGGTGGGGGGAAGTTAGGTAAACCGGATTGAGGGTAAGGTAGAGGTTATGGACAGGACTGGGGAAATATGGGGTAGATTGATTGCTGCACACTTTTGTTCAGGTGTCCTCAGCACTTCGTAGCTATTCTTTTACATGAGCACCAATTAGCACATAAGCACACCCTTGCACTATCTAACCCTATGTCAATCAGACCAGTACGCAGTTTTTTAAACAATACAAATGGCATGCAGGCTTAGCTCTGGTCTTTAGAGTCTTGTCCATGAAGAGTGGTCGAGTCCTTGTGCACGTCCATGAAAAGTTCTCCCCAGAGGTTCAAGCTAAAAGAAATTACAAGCGTTAATATGTATCCTCCAAATTCGTACAATTCACACCATGCCACACCTACACACACATACACACAGTGTTGCCTTCTCACGGCACAGATTGTACAAAGTAATGCACCAAGAAAAGGTGATGTACGCAGAGTGTACAACTAGTGGCAAGCGGTCTTCCCGCAGACCCCTGCAAACGTAATTGTAGATTTCCCTGAATTTCCACGAGCGGTCTTCCTGCAGACCCTCGTAACCGCGTGTGCGTTCAAGACCTGGGTGAAAACATCCCAACAAAAATATGGATCCCTGCACGGGTTAATTTTCCCAGAACATACTGCCCGCGCACTACGGCGCCAAAGTTATGCCCACTTATCTTTACACAATGGTGCAGGGGCTCTGGATGGGCAAATGTTGGCCCCCTGCACTTCCCCCGCGGTTCCTCTTAAATTTTAGCATAAATAGGCACTTATCTTGTGAAGGCGAGGGGCCGGGCTGCTGCTCGGGTGGGGCTGGGCCCCTCGCAAGTGATTTTCCTGGAGCTCTGGTCCACATGTCCTCTCGCCGTGGAGTCTCAAGCGCAAGCCCCGTGCCTGGGTCTCTGCGCATGCGCGTTGGGGCTGCCGTGCCTTTCCTGGTCCCTGATTGGCCCGAATTGGCCCAAAGCATGCTGGGAACTGTAGTCATTCGGCGCTGGTTGCTGGGCAATGTAGTCTTTAGTGCCTTATTCCTGCACACAGGACAAAGCAGCCTTTTATATGGTTGCAACTTCCCACGCAGAGCCTGTTCTGCCACAATAGTTCCCACAACACCCCTGTGATTAGCCTGTCTATGTCTCAGCCTACCTGTATCCCTGACACTCCTGAAATAAAAGTTCAAGCTGCATCCATGGCAGAGGGTATAAAAGAGCAGACATAACACTCCTTAGATGGTCTCTTTCCCACCTTTCTCATGTGCTGATACCACATGTTATTACCCAGATGTCCTGTATTATCTAGATAGGTATTTATCCCTTCTTTATCTTCCTATGTATTTCTCTTTTGTCTTACTACTGCAAGGTCAGTACTTGCATAATAATCATGAAGCCAATCAAAAGGAGTCTTTTCCTTGGGGAGACTCAAAGGAGCCTCTGTATTGGTGAAAGTAGTGCCTTTGCCTCAACAGGAGCATCAATATAATACAGAATGCTAAACAGAAGAAACAGAAAGACACAAATTATAGTTGCACATACGTATAACATGAACCAACGTATTAGCCCCCACCATTTGTGGCATTCTGGAATTGGTTGGTCTTGTTCATTGCCTAAAATCATACTTCTTTCAACATTCCTCATTTCTACTGTGATCATTTAAGGAAAAAGAAACACTTTTTCTCCTGTAATTGCAGTGTCTCCTGGTGTTTCAGTATATGCTCAATGATTAAAATTAACAACCTCCTAATTACGGGGACATTTTTAGGATCCTGTAAAAAAGTGCAAACATCAAGGTCTCTTCTGAGAGGAACAGGATAAACCTGATGGATAAACACAAAAACAGCAGGTATAATTCTGTGTATATCCCCATCGGTCAGCACAAGGGAATTTGAATACTTAGAACAAATATGCAACATGAAATACGTCTGGATACTCTACCCTTTTCCATTTTCTTTAAAAGAAATGTATTTAGTGCAGTGAAGACTTACATACTCGAAGCACATGCATATACAAATTTGTTACATTCCAGTTTGGGCACAATGATATTCAATCAAACAAGCAATTGGTGAGACTATATAAAAAATATTAGACATCGCAACACATGATACAGTTATTGATCAGGCCTAACCCTCCTTAAGTACTCCCAGAATGGTTTCCATATGTCCTTAGGTCTGCAGCTTGGTGACACCAATGAAATGTAAACATCTTCCCTCTCATTAGCAAAAGTCAATTCTCTAAGCCCTATAGTGATATCAGGAGCATCTTTCGATTTCCAGTAGTACAGTATACATTCTTTGGTGATCAGACACCCCAAAAGGTGACTCATCTTAACAGGTACCTTTCTGATATCTCCAAACAAGTATTTGGGGGGCGAGAGTGCGGGGGGGGGATATTTGTAATCTTATACAAGCTGTTCGCAACTGATAGCCAGAACTGGGCAATCCTTGGGCAGCTCCAATACATGTGCATAGAGTCCGCAACCTCTGCCCCACATTTGCCACATTCTCTACTGGATGTGGGTGCAAACCTAGCCAAGCGTGCAGGTGTGTAATGTAACTGTAACTACTAAATTGTATCAGCCTGTACCTAGCTTTTAGGGACACTTCCCTAGTAAGACGGCACCACCGAAGCCATGTTTTGTCATCAACCACACCTTTTATATCCATTTCCCACTTCCCTCTAGCGCCATGGGAGAATGTTTGAGCGACCTGGCCACATCCTTCTGGGGTCCCTGCCAGACACCATCAACTCCAGTGGATCATAGTTGTTGGGTTCCATGGGCAACGAGGGCCATAGCCTCCGGACTGCCACTCTCATTCTGAAGTACTGTAATGACTTTATTGGGTTATCACCGGGTTTTTCTGAAAATTCTGCATGGGTGACAAAAGTCCTGTCTGGGAAAAGGTCATGCAACGTCCCGGTACCCCCTGGCTCTGACGCTCTCTGAACGTCTTTGTTGTATGTCGGGGGGAGGCCGGGGAAGGTCCACAATGGTAGCGCTCCACAGTACGGAGCCATCACTTTGAGTTTTTTTAAACAATCTAGTCCACGTGTTCACAGTTGTGTGGACTGAATCAAACATGCAAGTATCAGCATGTTGGTTAGTTAGGATGATGGATTTCAGGCTCGAAGGGGAGGCACTATATCTCTCCAAATCCGTATGAATCAGACATTCCTGGGTGGGAATACCAGTAGATGGCAAACTGCGTCTGCGAGACAATATAATATAACTCAAAGTCAGGAGCTTTAAGGCCGCCTTGTTCAAACGGTCTGATCAGTCCCTCCCATTTCACACACGGGAATCCAGATCCCCACACAAGACCAATTTCCAAGGACCGTACCTTATCAAAGAGTGCTCGTCCAGGCCAGACAGGAATGTTGGTAAAATAGTACAGTAATTTAGGGACCACAATCATCTTGAGTATAGAGAGTCTGCCATATAATAAGATGGGGAATCTGGCCCAAAGACCGAGTTTATCCGCCAGTGTTAATAAATATACCTCATGGTTGTCTGCCAACAAAGAATGATGTGTACGAGAAACCACAATGCTCAAATATTTTAACTTATGTGGGACCCACTTGAATCCCATCAGATCAGTAGGAGCGCAAGTGGCATCGGTCAGCGGGAACAGTTCCGATTTGGATTCGTTGATACAATACACTGACTGTGTAGAGAATTTACAGATCTCCAACAGCACAGCCAGATTACGTGCCAGATTACGGAAGTACAGCAGCTTAGCATCGGCATAAAGAGATATTATGTGTGGCAGGCCTGCTATATGTAAACCTCTATGTGTATGTATGAGTCGCATTATGCATGTGAGGGGCACAATTGTCAGCGCAAAAAGTAAAGGGGACAGAGAGCAGCGCTGTTGCATACCATGACCCATCACAAAGATCGGTGAGAGTGTGCCTCCAGTGCAGACTCTGGCAGCCGGGTAAGCATATAACAGACGAAAGTGCAAGTTTCAGCGTCTTCCTACACTGTTATTTTAAAACGAAACCGTTCCGGAACGGTTTCTTTTTAAAATAAAAGTATAGGAGCTGTAAAACTTAATTTAAAAAAGTAGAGGAGCACCGCTCCCAACCGCTCCCGCTCACTTCGACCACTGGATCTTACTAGGCCCAGTGACATTGAGAACATGCAAGTGCATGGGAAAGGGATAGGGGAAAAGTGCATGGAAGGGGGGAGAAGTGGAAAAAGCGGAGCAGAGGAGAAACAGATGCATAATAATAAATAAATAAATAAATAATAAAGGTAATAAATGGTGGTAGTGCAGCCAGCAAGTGGCAAGTGCTGTGTTTAAGGCAGCAGACGGTATGTCTGATAAGTGCAAAAGAAAAGAAATGGGGTGGGGGACTGTATGGGTACAGATACAGACCCCAGTACAAGGGGTGGCCCGGAGACAGTGCACAGGAGGGTGGCAGGGTGAGCAGGCACCTGGGCCCGGAGTACAGAGGGTGGCCAGGTGCATGGTGCCGAGAGAGAAACAGATCAGCAGGGGAGTGGGGGGGACGAAGGCAGAAGCAAAGAGGAAGGTCTTGAGGTGCTTCCGGAACCGGAGATGGTTCTTCTCAAGTTTCAGAGTGGCAGGGAGGCTGCTCCAAAGGGAGGCCCCAGCTGAAGACAGATATCTACCCCTAGCTCGTTTCTTTGAAAAATGACTGACCCTGAGGGAGTTAGAGGTAGAGGAGTGAAGAGCTCGAGAGGGGAGGTATGGAGGTAACAGGAGAATGATCCGAGATTGTACAGGGGTGAATATTACAATCCTGTACTTGCAAATTAAACGTGGCCGGAACCAACCATAGTCAATCCTGGACTGAGCATTGTGTACTGACGAGTAAAAGGTGTATTCGCGCACAGCTGGGTTGCAATTTTGTCATGCGTCAATCAGGCCAAGTTGTTGCATAATATGCAGTATTCTGCGGCCCGAATTGGTCAAATCTCGCTGGGTAGCCCTAAAGCAGTCGAGCGCACGGTCCAGGATTGAGTTGAAATCGCCGCCCCAGATAATGCGTGAGCGGGCTCCCACAAGCAGAATGCCCAGCACGTGGCCTAGGTTGGGACCGTATGTGTCGACCAGTATTGTTTCTATTTGAGCGAAAGCACCCCACAATATCACGTACTTCCCCTGTGGATCTACGCAGCACTTGACTTCCTGAAAGGGAAACAAATGGTGTATCGATGTCATCACCCCTCTAGCTTGGGAAGAGTTGTTGGTATAACAGCGTCATGATCCCCAGCTTTTGGCAAACTTTTCATTAAGCACCCCTTGGGCATGTGTCTCTTGGAGCATCACCACTTTGGGGGCCTGATGGTTAATATATACAGCCACCTTGCGCGACTTGATAGGATGATTTAGGTCCCAGACGGTCCAGGCCATGAGGGAGATCTTATTGTCTATAGTTTCATACTTTTATTAAGTGAGGGCGCAAACCTATATGAAGAGAAACATAGAATGATACTGCACTGTGCAATCGAGGGACAGTCTGCACCAGTTTTAATAAAGGACATAATATTATAACAAAACATTCAAACTCTTGTTTCCGTTGAACAACTTGGACATCGCTAACCCCAAACTCGATGCACTACCTTCTCACCACCCACATCATCATCATCCCCAACTTGACGATGGACCCCATAAGAGTACAAAGAACTAGTTGGAATTTCCCCAGGGGGCACTGTGAGCAGGGGAAGCTAGCTCTTTGGAGGACGCAGTGCCTGTAGCCGTCCCCAGAAACACAGAGATTACATATCCAATTTCAAAACTATAGGAAAAGAACTCTGCATCGCTGATGTTGATCAATCACTGTCCATTATATCAGGATCATTGTTGCGTGAGCGGGGGCTGCGGCCACCCTCACCATCTCGCCTCGGAAGTGGTATGGATATGGAGGCTTCTATGTAGGCCGTAGCATCATCTGGTCTCTCAAAGAATTTTATGCGTCCACCATGCTGGATACGCAATTTTGCCGGGTACAGTAGTGCATAGGGGATATTATTGCGCCTAGAGCGTGATTCCAAGTCCTCACACTTATTTCGGATCTTGTTGACCTGTTGTAGCTATGCTATATCATGATCATGCCTTTTGACCTTGTCATCCCTGTCACCGGTCCTCGATTCCGCCTCCGTAATGTGTGCGCTCTCCTTCTCCAATTTAGATTTCAGGGATCCAATGGTGGACACGATATCGTCCAGTTTCATATTGACCGCCATGAAACCATTTGGTATAGCCAACAGCAAATGGTCATCTCTAGTCGCACCTGAAGCAGAGGATTGATCATCACAGGCCACCGATTCAGAGACTCCTGAGGATTTGGTGGGGGTATTAGTATAGGAGTCCATTGGGCCTTTTTTTGTCACCAGACTCTTTCGTCATATTGCCTTTCTGCAAAGCCGGGGCATCACGCGCTGTATGAGCAGCGGTGACATGGGGCTCCATAGGGTGGTGTAAAGCGGTCTGTGCCCAGATGGTTGACACTGCAGTTATCTGCCAGTAGAAGGTCAACCTATCAGCCACCCCAGCACTGTGGCCACTGGAGCATGGTCAGGGGAGCCCACAGGATATCCCACACGTGGACAGTGCAGCGAACACTTTAGAGACTTTGATGCAGGACTAAATCGCCTTCGCAGGATGATTCACCAGGCCCAGATCAGTATTATATGGAGCAGGGTGTCACCAGAAGATGCCACAGGCAGAAATGTCCCATCTGATACAATTTCATAAATATACAGCCATACACTGGGGGCCATGTGCACCAGTCAACCCTCGGGGCACAGCATTGGCCCTCGCAGATGCCCACGCCGGATACAGTGGTGTAACCCCAACAGAACGCCCCAGTGACAATGTTGGTGGAATTCACCGGTGAGCTAGAACTGCTCCAGCAGCATCAACAGCACCGCTGGTATGAGCACACGCTGGTTCCCCCTTCCCAGAAGCACATCGGGAGAGAGGCAGGGGCCCAATAACAATAACAGCCAACAAGGGGTGGCCACACAGCTACCCCAGAATTGCCTAAACGTTGTGTTGTCCCCAACCCAGCAGGCTCACTTGTGGTGATGGACAATGCACGTGGGCACGATGGACCACGGGTGCACAAACATGGTGCAATGTCAATTCGGCAGGCAGCTGTGGGGGCCTTTTATTTTTGTATGATCATGCCTCAAGGCAACAAGACCAGGCCAGCAGGGTTGCATAGGGGGATAGCGGCACACCACACTCACTGTCACTCTCCAAATCAGCTGGCAGCCAAGTCGCCGGCAATGTAAAGAAAAAGGGGGCTGGGGTAGATGTCGGGATGGTTTGCACCCCACCCAAATCAACAGCCGAGAGGTTGGGGGCTCTCCAGCAGCACTATAGCAACAGTCTGTGCACAAATGTAGTATGAAGGATGCTGTGTCTAGATCTTCATCGGTGCCGAGAGTTCCCACTACTCGCCTCTGCAGCAGGACATAGGGAATTAAATGTAGGTAGTTGTAAGCTGCAGGGTGGTTGGCTCCAACAATGGACCCGCGCTGCCAATGGTGTGGGTCCATCCAAACTTATCCTGAAGTCGGTGTCTGCAGTGCCGTGATGAAGTAATGACCCTGTGTGTGCTCTAGTCAGCGGGGCAGACCCGGATTAGTGTGCCCTCTGCAGGAGCATGCCCGCACAGCAAGTAGCAACTGGATGGTCTTCCAGAAGGATTGATGCAGCATGGGTCCCGGTGGAGCGAGGAGCACCGGCACCCCCAAGGGAATCTCACAACACCAAGTGTCTCGACCAGGCGTCCAGCAGGTGCAGTAGAAGAGGTTTCTGCAGTTTTTGCAGGATCAGTACCAAGGTCAAGGCCACATTAGGGTGATGAGGTTGCAGTGCCTGCAGCCCCAGAGATGCTCAGAGGCACCCACCTGATGCCGGTTGGAGCACGCCAACCAGGCCACTATCAGGGCAGATTGATAACAGGATCCCTGGGCAGGTCACAGCCACAATCGGTGTCTCCAGCACAGGCCAGCCGGCAGCGCCGATAAAGAGACACATAAATCAGGCAGACTGCCCACACAGGGTCACCCTCCAGGCCACTCCTCTCATCCAGCCAGTGCAGCCTCTGAATGCTCGCCGCACCATCAGTTGGCAGCAGTTCGGCGTCTGATTTGGGCTGCAGGTGCTGAGTCCCCTCCGATTCATGCGGCAACCTTTAGTGTGTAAGGCAAATGGATATTAACATGATTTATTCGGATTGAGGATTCAGTGGTGCTGTTGCTCACAGACTAGCCAGCCATCTTTATGGCTTCTCGACAGCGCCGCCCACCCTTTTCCAGTTTTTAATGAGGAACTGTTGTTTAAACATAACTTTGATATGTCAACAAATCTCTAAAGTTCATTTTCAAATTCCTTTGACTTCTCAGCAAGGGTTTGCACTCCTGCTATAATATTTATAAGGAGTGTCCAATTGAGTCACAGTCCAAATGAAAAATCTGCATTTATCAGCCAGTTGCTTTATCATCCTTATTCTCTGAAATCGATTGAGTCTGCACACGCTGACATTCTTCTTCTTGTCTTGCTTCTGTATCAGCAACAGTGATGGGAGGTACGGTCTCGCCGGTGCACAATTTCACGTCGTTCAAATCAAGCAAAGCTCATCTGCCTTGGACTTTCACAGCTTAGGGAGTTATATTTTCAATGGTAAAGGGGCCACTGAATCGTGGCTCGTGCGTCTTTCGGGTGAAATATTTAATGAGTATTGTGTCACCAACAAATAACTTAGGTGTCGATAATAGTTCAGCAGATCCGGTTGCTGAATGGTCTTCATCTGTGTTCTGAGACCGGCCCACCTGACACTTGAGTTGATCTGAAATGTGAGAGTTGCTAGAGGTCATAAATGTCAAATAATTATGCAGCTCATCACCAAACAGTTTCGCTGTACTCTGTGCATCACTTCTACTCCTCAATGAGAGTGCAAGAGGGGTTTTCATTTGCCTCCCTGTTACAAGTTCATGGGAGGGTAAGGCTGATTCCTTAGGGCGGATAAAGCTAAGGGCAGGCAATATCGCCACCCCTTCTTCAAAATTAGCTTGATTTTGGCAATCCTTTCTTTAAGTAGGCTATTGAGTCTGTCACATATCCAGTTTGCTTGCGGGTGATAAATACAAGAAAACTTATGCTTAATACTCAATAATAGTCCTATCTGTTCGAACACTTCATTAGCAAAATGTGGCCCATTATTGGATCTCAGCACTTCACACACACCCCATCTTGGAAAGACTTTATGTACCAAAAACGTTGCTGCCCAAGTGCTGTCTGGCGTCAGGGTGTGTACATGGACCTGGCCCAGTCCACCTAGAGAAGGGCCACACCACCACTATCAGATACCTGTATCCATAACACACCTGCAGCATGTCAACATAATCGATATGTAAATGCTGAAAAGGACCATTTGGTCGAGGTATTACTCCTCTAATCGTTCTCAGTGTATACCCAGCAGTAAACATTTGACACATGATGCAATTCACTACAAAGAATGCCACATGTTCTAACAGATTTGGAACAAACCAGTCTTCCGCAATCGTTGCAGCAAGACTTTAACTAGTTGCATGCGCGGGGTAGTGCAGCTGGTCAAGCGCTAACTTTAACAATGCTACTGGCATTACCGGTTTTCCAGTGCTACCCTGTCTCCATAATGCTTCTGTGGGGGATAAAGAACACCTCCTTTGTTTCATCGTTGCTGCTCTTCCTGTGGTGCACTGCCTTGGATCTCCATTAATTGGGTTTTTGGCAAATGATTAAACTCTTCTTTCATTAACATAATCGTAACTGCTATCTATCTGACATATCAAAACTTGAGATATCTCATGAATATGCAACCCTTTTGGCTTCTGCATCTGTGGCTTCGTTCCCACAAGAAATAAAATCTGTTTGCTTAGTGTGAGCGGCGTATTTAATGACTGCTATGGCTAGTGCGAGTTGTAGTGCCTTAATAAGCCTGTCCAATAAGGATGCGTGATGCATCTGGAGTGCCGTCTCCTCAGAGGTAGCCCCTCCTTTTCCAACGTGCTAGCCCTGCATGTACGGTCGATGTTACATAGGCGTAGTCACTGTACACCATCACTTCCTGCCCTTCGTGTTTCTCGATCGCGACAATGAGCGCTACCAATTCTGCCGCTTGTGCTGAAAATTGAGACGATAGTCTAGCACTTGCTACAATTTCAAACTCGCCATTTGCTTTATACCTCACTTCAGCTGTGCCAGAATGCCTTTCTCAACTAGTCTGATCAATTTTCGAAGAACCATCAATTAAGAGAATTTCCCCTTCTGGCAAAGCATTTCTTTCACGCAAGGTATATCATCATAGAACTCAGCTAATCTATAAATGTTGCATCCTTACTTCACAGGCTGAAGCTCTCTGAGATGTCAATGTACCCTTGGGTTTCTCTAAAACGGCAAACAGAGCATGCTCCATGAAAAGATTCATACAGCAGCCCATAACAACACTTGTAGACTTCTCAATTGTGAACGCGGTGGCTGCCAATGACTGTTTGCAAGGAAAGTGTCCTTTCATAACTGGATATAGAATCCCACTGGCATACGCTAGAGGCTTGTACCCCATTGTAGTCCTCTGTGTAAGCACTGCTGTCATGACTGTCCCATTTGTGTACAAAAATAAATACAATTCCTCAGCATAATTGGGAATTCCTGAAACAGGAGCTGTACAAATTGCTTTCTTTAATTCCTCAAATCCTTCCTCCATCTCCTCAGTTCATTCTATTTTAAACTCATTCAACTGTGCTTTCTTGAAAGCTTGTAAAAGTGGCCTTGTGTGTGAACTGTAGTCAAACACCCAGGCTCTAACATAATTGCATAGTCCCAAAAATGGTTGCATCTGTTTTACTGTATGCGGTTTTGCAATTTCATAATTGCCTCAGCTCTTTCAGATGTCACATTTTTTCCCTCATGTGAAATCAACTGTCCTATGAATAACACCTCTTCTTGACAATATTGTAGCTTCTCCTTGTCTACCTTGTATCATTTGTCTGCTAAAATAGTCATCAATGGAATCGAGTCCTGCCTGCACCCATCTTCTGTAGTGCTACAAATTAAAATGTAATCTAAGTATTGTATCACTGTACTTTTCAAATCTACATTGCCTAGGTCCATCTGGAGGACCCTGTTAAAGATTGATGGTGACTCACAGTACCCTTGAGGTAACTTAGTATGTTTCAGATGAGTCTGGCAAAACGTAAATGAAATCAAGTCTTATGAGTTCTTGTCCAACGGGATTGAAATAAACGCATTTTTCAAATCGATCACCATGAAATATCATGCTTCCACTGGGATACTGCATAGTATCGTCGCCGGGTTAGGAACTACAGGAAACTATGCCTCTAGAATCTGGTTTATCGGTCTGATATCTCCACGACCCTACCTTTGATTTCTTGATAGGATACACCGCAGTATTGTATGATGATTCTGATGGCACCAAAATATCTTGTTTCATCAGTGCTGAAATGGTCTGAAATTTACCCTCATCAGCCTCTCAGACATGGGGTACTGTCTTGCTCGAGGTAAAATTACTCCTGGCTTCAACTTTATTTTAACTTCCCCTATTCCCTTTGACAATCCTACGTCATAAGGGCCTGTAGTCCATATGACGCTGGGCACTTTCTCCAAGTCCTCTTCCCTATTCAAAAAATGCTGGACGCTGTTTGTATTATTGCCATTCATTGTGGGATTTCCATTTTCTCTATTCTAATCCAGTATGTAATGCTCATAAAGAACACTAATTCATCGTCTGTTGGGTCTTCTCTAAATATATCATCAGTGATATCAGTTAATCTGTTCGCTTCCTCAAGGGCTATCACTGTTCTCCATGGTCTGCCCTCATCATCCGTTCCTTCAAGCATCAGCATTTTCCTTTGTACTATAGCTGCTTCTAGCTCTAGAAGGATAGTCTGTCCCCCCTCTTCGTCCATGGGTATATGTGGTCTGAAAAATAATTTTTCAGGTATCCTCACAGTCTTCCCCACTAACCCTGGTAGCCATGTTAGTAAAATGCATATTCTATAAAGAAAAACCTCTGGCTCTACTGGAATGCCTCGCAGAGCCATTTGCCCTGTGAACGCCAGTATGAATTCGCCCACATTTAAGTAGTGTATTCCGAGAATGAATGAAATCGTCATGTTAAGTTTTGTCTTCAAGTCTCTTCTCAAAATGTTAACTGGTGTCTGTCATGAATACAATAATGGAACAGACATGTCACATTGCCCTATAGAGACTGGCAATTTGTCAGTAAAAGGAACTCGACTCATAGCTCCAGAGAACCCGTGAGCATTCCTGGCAACCCTTAATTCCTCTTGGGGGTCTGGTGTCACTGATAGTACTGAACACATCAAATCGCCCTGTGAGCTGCCCTATTGTGAGTACATCCATACCCCCGTACCTGTGAAAGGATTCCCAACTACCACAGCGGCACCTCCTATTCTAGGTGACAGTCATTGTCCCGTGTTTGCATACTGCTGTGTCTACATGGGGGCGTGTTGTGACTGCCATTTTTGTGAACTCATTTGCACTTGCTCTGGTTTCTGTGTCTGTTGCATTTGCGACGCTTGTGTCTGATGCACTGTCTAATCTTGGGCAAACCCTTCCCTAGTTTGTGTGCTATATGGTGGAGGATAAGCTGTCCCCTCGCTTGAGAATTGGCCATTTTGTACATTCCCTTGGCTTCCAGATGCGTGTGCAATGTGTCCTTACATCCCAGAAGTACAACATATAGGGGGAGGCTGCCTGACTAGTCCTCCTTGGTTGAATCCTTCTTGTGCACTCTGATTCTCATTCTGCGCATATTGAAACCCACCTTGATTGTTTTGGAATCCACCCCTTCCTCTATATCCCGTAACTCTTCCTCGTGGCATGAACCCATTCCCTCCTTGGTCCATCTGGCACTGATTATTCGCCTGTGATGCACCCACTGATTGCTGCATTAACAGTCCTTCTCTGCTTGTCAATACCACCCCTTCCATGGCAATTTTCAACAGCTTCTTTTGAACTAATTTGGCTTCCTCTATTTTCCTAGACTCATATTTCTTCTTGTTTTTCTCCTGCAACAACCGACAATGATGCCGACAGTGATGTACTATCATCAACTGTATTTCAGCCCATGGCTTTTTTCCCCACGGTTCCCGCGTTTCAAGTTGCCAACGCTCTTGAATATCCTGAATGTAAGCAAGACTGTCCTCATCTTCCTTCATCTTACATGTCATAATTTCACCCATATATGATGTTTTGTAATAGTGCACTCCTGAAAGCCCTCCAAACATCTTCTCTACAATTATTAAATGGCGCTCCATTTTGCGCTGTGGTTTGTGCTGTCACACTTGAATAGTCTGCTCTCCTCCATATGTCATCAGCTCTTTCCCCAAGAATAGCTGCCAAGAGATCCTTAATGTCTCCTATGTCCAGCGTATTTCCTCATGTCATTTTTTTCTAATTCATATATCCATTTCCCAGCATCCGACGTCAAACTCGGGTATTTGCACCTTAAATTATCCTTATCCATCTGCGGCCATGGAATATACTGTGGTCTCGTTCCCCCTTTTTCCAATAAGGTAAACTGTGTAAACCCTAACCCACAGTCGGCTTCCATCATCTGCCTATTCATGGCAGGGACAATCATCCCTGTCCATCTCCTCGCTGGTCTCATATTTAACTTTCTGACATATGGCAGTGATTCTCCCTTCTCACTAAACGATCGTCCACTGGGATGCTCCGGCGTCCTATCCTTAGGCTGCTCTAGATCAGACCACCTTACTTCCTTGTCTTTCTGCAGGCTTCCCTTGCGGGAACACACGCGCCCTCCCTCTTCCTCAAGGAACGGTTCTCTTTCCTCATCTGATATGTCTAATCCCCAACTAATGTGACTATCATTCCCTTTACCCTTATCTATGTCCAGTCTGCTTAAGGATGAGGCTCCGTGCTCGAGGCTGAATGGATTTTCTTCTTCGCTTCATAATTGGAATACTAGGGACTGATCTCCCTTCCCTCAGCTTCCAGATTTGCTACCTTCCTTCAATCGATCCTGTCTCTGATATTTCCTATATCAAAAATCTCTTCTTCTAATGCTACTCTAGATGCCCTTGACATTGCTCGCTTTAAAGGAAGAAACTCTTCTATTCTGTCCTATCATATTGCTGGGCTTGGCTCTACTGGTTCCTTGCGAACAAGGCTAATATCAAAGTCCCGCTGTCTCCTTCTTCGTTCTATCTCTTCATCTAGTTATCTTTGTTTTCTCATCTCCCTTCTAATTCTTCTCTCTTCTCTACTCACTTCCACTCTCCTTTCCTCCTCTTCTCCTCATCTCTGCATCCCTTTGTCCCTTAATTTCTGCACGTCCTTCTCCTCTCTCTTCTTTTCTTTTCTATCCCTATCTTCTATAACTCTCTGCCTATTGTCATACTTTCTCTTGCTCCTCCTGATACATCTGTTCTTGTCTGTCCTTGCTCTTTCTTTTGTGCTCATCGTCATTCAGTCTTTTTTCTCATTCCCTGTCTTTTCTATCCTGTCTGTCCTTATTTTATTGTCCTTCTCGTCTTTTCTATCCTTATTGCCCCGGTATACCTCAAGACGAAACTGGTTGCCCATGTGCCAGGTCGTGCCAGATCCGAAGCCCAGGGCCAACTCGTAATCACCACCGATTTAGGAAAACAAACAGGCTAGGCAAAGCCCTTCACATCAAGGTTGTGACACTATGGAACAAGCTCCAACCACAAATAAGATTAGAGTCCTCATACAGTATTTTCCCAAAAAAAACTCAAGACTCACCTGTTTAGATAATATCCCTGATTTAAATGAAGATCCCGCCTGGAACTCTTATGATCTGTGTTGTCCTGTGGCCTGTATGTTTAATGTTTTGAATGTACGTGTGGCACCCTAATGCCTGCAAGCTCTGGCATGGTAGAGATAAATAAATAAAATAAATAAATAAAATAAGTCATCCCTTTGCCTTACTTCCTCAATCCTTTTCCCATCTAACTTGAATAATATCTGTCCTCCCATCCATTTGTTCTGGACGAGTGTTACCTCATCAGCTTTGTCCTTTTCCCCTTTCCATCTCTTAATCTCTCTTTCCATTTCTGTCGATATGTTTGACCGTTCACTCTTCTGTTCTTTATCTTGTATGATCTTAAAGATCTCTTCATTTCTCTTACTCTCCTCTGCACTATTGTCACTGCTATAAGCAGGCGGTTCGTATATCGGATTACTGTTCCCCGTCGCTGCATTCAGTTCCTTTAAAGGATACAACCCTACTTTGTCTGCACTAGCGCCTTTAATTTTTGGTGAGGCAAGGGGAGCTGAGGGCTCAACACCTTCCTCCTTATACTGATTAAGCATCCACTCCTCAGGTGATGATTCCCCTTGTGGCCATGGCATGAACATTGTATCTGTTGTGCCTTTCACCCACTCCACAGTATTCTGTTTGAGCTTGGACATGTGCTTTGGCAATGTCTTACATAAATGCATCAGAGAAGTGTCTTCCCTTTTGATGAGTCTCAATCGACTGTCAATACTTGCCAGGTTTTATAAAATACTGTCACCAATTTCAATTTTCTTAAAACAAAAAATATGAGCATGCTCCAACAATCACTGCTCAAGGCTCTACTTCATTTGTCTCTGTCTATCTCTGGATTGGTACCAATCACTTTCCTAGATAGTCCCTTTAGCTCCTTAACTTCATTTCAATTCCTTTAGAACATATATAATTTTTTGACACCTTAACTCCACACAAGTACAGACAGACAGACTAGTCGACTTCATACATTTACTAAAAAATACTCTGTGATCACCTTTTTTCTCCTCGCCCCTAATTAATACCCTGTTACAGGATATAAAATGTCTCCTTATATAAACCTGTTCATAAGTAGCCTACGGATGCCGACTGGAGTGTGAAACAATTTCTTCTAGATCCCCGCGGGTCAGGCTTCTGGGTGCTATCTTTATCTCTATCTTCACACAATATTTCCGCTTACTCCTGTTATTTTTAAATGACCATAATCACGTTCCCTTAATTTGCCATTCCCCTCAGTCTACTCACCATTCAGTCGTTCCACTCAAGGCCCTCGATATCGTCTCCTCCTCCAACCGACCACTTTCTCCTTCCATCTGCAAAACGCCTCTGCAAACCAGGTAGGGATTTCGTCAAAGAGGGACGCTGCCCACGTCTCGCTTTTCTTGCAAGTTTTCTATTCGGCCGCTCCCCACAGGAAACCATGCGATCTTCTGGCTAGATGGTGGAGGATGTACGATTGTCTAAAAATCTAGAGCTAACAGGTCAATGGGTCTGAAACCATCCTAACACTGCTACCACATGGGCCTTAATTTAGATAGCGTGTCATGCACGAGGATGGGAAACAGAATAACTCTGTACTCCAATAATCAGACCACCTCAGGAAGACGGCAAAGTATGTTTACTGTTTTAATGTCAATTATCTAAAACAAGGAGTTACAACAGACACCAATGGACATCGCACAACATTCACTCTCAAAGCATTTCATAAAAAACAACACTTTTATAATAAAAACTTGCATCATACGTGACATCATACTACGTGGAAAATATGAAAAACCTATGGACGATTGTGGTTGGCTCAAGGGGAATATCCAAGTATACTTTCTATAGGGGTTTGGGTTGTGGTTGCATCTCTCCAGTCAGGTTTACAACTCCTGCCCACCCCTAGTGCAAGTCATCTTCATTAGTTATTAGAAACACGGTACTCCATTGGTTCTCAAACTATACAGCCCTTTGTTATATGGCCTTCTACAATTGATTTACACGCTTGTGCCCTTCTGGAACATTCAATTCACTTAGCAGCATGTGAGCTCAGACCCATGTGCCAAGAGGTGGACTTGACTGTACCTCCCCACCCAATTAGCCCACCATCTCTATCTCTCATCACCGATGCCTTCTGCCATGCAGACTGTCTTTGAACTTGGCCTTGCAATGTATTCTCGTCTCTGGGAATATAAGGGAGTATGGGCACACGCTTATCAAAAGTTCTGGATTGCGTGCCCACTCTATTCCCATCCTTAGCTCACGTGACAGGAGACCACAATTTGGCCCATTTTATAGCATTTAATTGTCTTGAATTAATAAACTTGGCACTCAACGTGTTCTTCCCTTACACCGTAATGAGGGATAATTCAGCTTCTGACGTTCACTAATTCTTTGCTGTGACAAAGTCTTCAGCCCTTCTTTTCATGGTCTGAACTTGCTAAAATTGTGACACTGATGTCCAGCTTCTATATAATGGCAGCTTTGCCTGCAGTCAATTCACTATGTATAGCCAGCTTCTATGATCACTTAGTGCTGCATATGTACATTTATTAAACAACTTGCATTTTCTACAGTGCTTTCACAAATGCAATCTTCATTTTGCACATGAAGGTTTACTCAATTCTTTACTTCGTCATCAGTTTCTATAAGGTCCATACATTCTCTTCGTTAGCCAGTCTTCTCAGTGTGTCACGCTCATTTCTTGTGACGTCACCAACTTCTCTTTCTCTCTTTTTCATTTTCCTTCAGGGATTTCCTCCAAGAGATTGTCATCTCTTCAGGGATACATCTGATAAGGTTTTCTTAGGGTATACCCTTTCTCGAAGATTTGAGGTGGAATAGTCACAACTGCAGGTGTCAAATATGGCACTATTTCAGGCTTGCAGCATACATGTAGTAGAGGGGCGGGACTTCCTGCAGAGGCAGTTGGTTGCTCTTCTACACTACACTCTCCACAAGGTCCTGGGGGGTCTAAACTGTTTCAGTGACAAGCAATGTGGAGGGGTCCACAGCCACCCTGTTACCATCATTGGGTCCATGGAATAATGTTCAAATTCCACACGTTTCTTGTTTTTGTACAATAGTACAGGGCCTTCTTAGCACCCTGTAGTATCCCTTAAAGGCATTCATTCTGAACACACCTTTGCCCCAGGGCTCCACCAACATTTGTTTAGATATTCTTTGCCTCTTCATGTTCCATAGGATGCTTGTGGTTCCTATTTGACCCTCTCTGAAGAACGCGCTAGGGATCAGGATGTGTAGCACTGGGATCAAAACGAGCATCCTTAACGGGATGGTCATTATTATTACCTTTACTCTACCCAGCCAAGACAAGGTGAACATTCCTACCTGTTCTGGACAAGAACCCAAGAGGGTCAACATGATGTGGGGCAGTTGTGGTTAACAAAAAATGATTATCCAATATCATTGGATAGCCAACCCCCCAATTACTTATGGATTGAATAAACTATGATAAAAGACTGGCTAACTAACATCTGCCCGGCAGATGTGGAAATGAACCTCAGGGGCCCTAGGAGCAATGTAACATATTGTTATATTTATAGACTCCCCAGGGGGTTTCCTATGTGTATGTTGAGGGATTCCACAGCGCGTCCTTTATTTTGCTCATTGTCTTTTCATGCCTCTGGATCTTTTATCTCAAATTCAGCTTCCTATCCTCCCACACAATGCCTTAATTTGACATAAAGCATTTGTACACACCTCTCCCTTTATAAGAGACTTCAACTCCCCCAGATGATTATTTTGTTTTTTACTAAAGCAGATCCTTAGGTCCTACCCTGGCGATGCCTCAACACCCCATAAACCCACTGGGAATGGCCTGCTGACAGGACCACTGGCCACTGTACCTCATGAAGTGGCTACAGGCAGTGGTCACTGGGTCCTGGCATGTCCTTTAGACAAGCCAGGGCCCTGTCTAGCCTCAGAGAGTGGGCACTGGGCCTTTGCTGGGTCTTTGCTCCTGCCTCTGGGCCTGTATTTTCCCCTATAGTGGCTGCTGAACCTAGATACGGGTCAGATCCATTGGTCACATTGTGCTCAATGGTGTTCCACAGGCAGACAGCAAGTCTGAGTGTATATGGCAGCGCATGGACCTTTCCAGTGGGTCCCGTGCTGGGCCCTCTAAAGGTCCCAGAGTGTTCACTGGCTTTGACCTGAAACCACAAACAATGGGCCTCATTATGAATGTGCCGGTCACGGTAACAACGGTGCTGGTAAGCTACCGGCACTGTTGTTACCGTACCGGCACACTCTGAGTTCTACTGGAGGGTGCCCTCCCGCCCGCAGACTTTGACGGTTGCACCGGCACTGTTGCGCACAGTACCGGTGCATTCGTCCTCTCCATTCCCATTGAGTCCAACGGGACTCGAATGGGAGTGGGGAGTTTATTTTTCTGGCACCGTAGGGACCACCGGGGCTGTAATGCCCTGGTGATTCCCCATTGGCAGGCGGCAGAAAAAAGAACAACTCCAGCGGCAGCTGTGCCGTTTTTGGCGCTTGGGTCGTAATGATCCCCAATGACCACTAAATCCTCTATACTAGCCAATGGCCAGGGCCTGTGCCCTTTTGCCCAGGGCATAGCTTTCAGGCATGCCACAGACTCCAAAAAATGGCCATTGGTTCCTGCCTGCAGCCAAGTCTTTTGGCCTGTGTAGCCACATTGCGGATCATGGGTCACTAACCAAGGCTGACGCCAATTACTATTTTGTTAATGGCATGCACCTTTGCCATGCCACATGCCCTTGCGGCTAGGCCCAGGGACCTTTCTACCCACATTGTGGGTCTGTGGGCCCCTGGCCACGGTCCTGGCCCACAAATGTAATTAAAGGTGAGGTGTGGGCTGCTACCTTTTATCTTTAGCACTTTTCTTCCAAATGTTCTGTCGGAAGTGTTGAACAATAAAATGCAAGAAAAGTATCTAACTGCACTAAAAACACACCCATGTAAAGGAAACACAGGGAATGCAAACCTTTGTGTGAAAGAGCACCTTGGTTGATATGTAGGGGTGTTCAGGCAAGGATTTCTCCAATTGCTAATGTTCAACGACTGAATGTGTGATTACAATTCTCAATGGTCCCAAAATGAGGACAGAGCCTGTTCACAGTAACTGTAAGCCTTGTCTTTGCTGCTCAACAGCATCAAGCCAGGTGTCAGTAGTATTTGCACTGGTTGAGCTGTTGTCAAGACCTTTGAATTGATATGATCCCAATGGCGGCAGTCACATAGTCGATTCAATAGTGCGGGCTCCCATTGGGTTGTTTGCGTTCGAGACAGCAAGACAGTGGTTTCCAATCGTTCGGGTGGAGGTGCAGTCAGCTGTGAGACGATGGTTCTGTTGCTGGAGTCAGCATGCAAGACAAGCGACTTCAGTGGCTTATACCAGACATGTCAGCGCTTCAATCAGTTGTTCCCACAATGTTGAGCCTGTTTTTGGGTCAAGACGAGTCAGTCCACTGCAATGGATCATGCTGGCCTCTGGATGGCTAAAAATGCAACAAGCCTTTCAAAGTTTGCATAGAGTGCCATACACAGCACACGGGACCTTTGACTGTTCTAAGGGCATTGAGCATGGTTGATGCGACTTGAAGATTTCTCAAGGTGACAAACAGGATTCCAGCTGCGTCTCAGCTTCCTGGTTTGCTGAGAAGCCCAATTCAGGGTCCGCAGGATGAGGTGAGTCTTTCACTTCTGCACTTCCACTCCAGGAAGTTGGCTGGCACCCACCGGGGCTGCCTCAACTCCAGTGCAGTGTCCTGGTTGCGACAGCTATCTGGGGATGGTTAGGAGACAGAACTCCCCTCAGCCTTGGATACCTTCTTTCTTCAGCTCCATGGGAAAGGACTTTGAAGTGGACTGTATCCCCAACAGAGGTCCAGTGAATCCTTCTTGTCTTGAGAGTCCAAAGATGAACCAGAGCAGCAGGGGGTGCCCTGTGCCTATCCTCGTACAGGCAAAATGCCACAGGGGATTGGAATTAAGAAAGCCTACGGTAACAGGTCCATCCAGACTGTTGTGACAGGTGCCATTTGCCATCTGACATCATACCCAAAGTGTGTTGTCCAGCAGGAAATGGGGGATAGGAAGCGATAGAGAGCCTTAATAGAAACCAGCATGGTGGAAAACCTCACTCATCCCACCTCTCACCATTGGCTACTCTAACCCCTCCCTTTCACATGTCTGCTGACTTACAAAGGACTACAGCGGTGAGCACCCTGGGGTCAGTGTGACTTTGTTAAGTCATTGCTGCCTTTCCAGCACCAACTTCTAGGAGATCCCTTGGGGTGGGTTCCCGTGCTATGGGAGAAAGGTGTTGGTCTTCTTCTGGAGCATCAAAGAGCCAGAACCCTGGCCATTGTTCCACATTGCAGTTGTGGAGACATCCAGGCCAGACAAAGTCAATGCACATTGCAATGTCATAGTTGGATCCTGTTCTCAGAGCCAACACTAAAATTATATTGAATTGCTGTAGTTGTATAATCGAGTGACTATAGCGCCACCATGTACCAACCATGCATGGCTTGGATTTAAAGTTTTACATGCCACCAAGCTGATTAAGTTATGCAATTATTATAATTTGTATCAAAAGTGAAGGCAATTAAAACACCACCTCTACCTGTGGTCACTTTGTAGTCCAGCAGGTGTGAGGAATACACATGTGACGTTTGGGCCTGCCCTGCTGCAACTGCACAGTGGGTGTTTTAGGTGTCATGATACTGGTAAAGCAAAGGTACATCTTTGCAAAATCTAGGGCTTTTCATCACACTCAGTGGCTCTTTTACTGGAGCCTGGCCTTCGTCATGTCACAGGTTTCCCCACACCACTGCTTTTGACCACATGCCATGCCTGTTAGCCATTTTGCCCAGGGAATGGTCCTCAATTATCCAGTGAGTACCACCATGACACCCATTGTGCTCACTGGATATGGCTTGCGCCATGTCGAGTAGTCAGTTTGCCTGTGGCATGGCCTTAGGTTATGCTTTGGCACACCAAGTCACCTGCTCTAGCCACTGGGCATCACTTTCCATGGGGTGTGGCATTCAGCCATGCCCAAGCACTCAAAGTCAGATGCTGTGGCAGCTGGGCATGGATAGCGAGCATGCGCAAGGGCCACTTTGCCTTGTTGTCCATGGCATGGCTTGCACCCATGCCCCAGGCTCCTCCCAGTTTCACAATATGGCCACACTTTGCATGATGAACACTCAATAAGCCAGCTGGGCACGGCCTGCGAGCAGATCCATACAGGCATGTTAAGTTCAGTAAGGGTATCGAATCCATGTAACGGCTAGGGGAGTGCGGAAAAACTGAACAATGGAAGTGAATAGTTTCGAGATAAATGTCTACAAGGGTGTTTTATTAACTCTCGGGCAGTGGTTGTCAAACTGGGTGACTGGACCCGTGGGGCCCAGACTCTTTAAAAAGGGATTAAGATGACTGGTTTAATATTTAAAAAAGGATTACATTGACTGACTTTAATAGGAAATATAACCAGTAGACAATCTGCAAAGATTTCGAAGAGCCTGTGTCCCCCTGGACATCATGTGGGCACATAGCGGGGCCAACCCCTAGGTAAGGGGCCGCAGAAACTATATTTATACTCCAGGGAGAAGCAGGCCTTGGTATGTGAAGGTTTGAATACCACTGGTCTATGGACAACCCAATGCCAAATACACCTGCTTTCCCCCATTACTTTTTCACACTAAATTGCCCATGAAACTTCACCAAATATTATATGAGTGTGATGTGACCAGACAGATGCTTGGCAAATGTGGTGTACGTTAATTGCTGTGATCATAAGTTACAGCTTTTTTGTTTTCCTTTGTAAAATGTCATATGACCTTAACTATAGTCTAACTACAATTATACTTATATAAATATGTAGAATTGTTTCATGTTTACATAACCCTTCCATTATTTGTCAATAACATGTGTATTAGTCAGCATGAGTACATGTGATGCGGATTGATGCATTTGCATCTTTGGCAATGATAGCTGCAGGAGTTGATCAGATTTTGGTAGCAGTTCGCTTTTTCACCAGCTCATAAATTAGCACAGTGTTAACTGCTTGCCTCTGACAGCTGTGTGTGACCTGCCATCAAAGGTTTGAATCCATTGAGTGTCAGTTACTATTTTTCATCTGGGAATATTCATGTTCAAATTGTTTACAACACCATAAGCATATTCATCAGCTACGTAGCTGGAAAAATTGCTGCATAGCTAGATTAATTTTTCTCCAACTGCGCTTCACTCATTGAAAGCCCAGATTAATTCTTTCACCTATGAATTTCTGCATAACTAGATCTTTTGTTGCCCAACTGCACCCCATTCTTTGGTCACTCTAGAACAATGGTTGCACCCCAGGACTAGTCTTGCATTGCTAGACTACATTTTGCATTGCTCGATTCATTGTCACCCAACTGTCCTTTCCCAAAGATTAATTTACAGCACCTCCACCTTCATTGTTATTCTGCCTGTGTAACTGTTGTCCAACTGTTGCTTTACAATTCCGGTTGTCCAACTAAGTCTACTTAAATGACACCAGGTTGGCTCTCACTTCACCGGATTAAGCAGTGACACTCCTAGATTAATCCATCCTGATTTTTCCAGATGAATTCTCTTCACCTGTTTTCCTTTGACAAAGAGTGAGGTCAAGCCGCTTCACCCAGGATAATCTCTCATGGGTAAGTGCAAAGGCGCTAACCAGCAAAATCATGAGAGTTTGCCTTCCAGAACGCCTGTATTCAGAACCGGCCCACCAATCATCAAGACCAAGCCATCCAGAGAAGACAACAATGATTCGAGTGGAAGCTAGTGCCTGAAAAGCTAAGGAGTGCTCCTTTATAACAAAAACAAATCAATACAATAGAGCCATTTGAGGTAGTTATAACAACCAACCTCAAAGGTTCCTGGCTGATTTCATCTCAAGATAACATGTTCACCATGAGTAATTAACTGAATACACAGAGGACTACCACAGAACAAACAAAGCTGCACCAACTTTCAAATAACCTCATCCTCCTCCACTGGACCTAGACTAAATACAAGAAGCACTCTTGGGGTCAATGCTGATTACATATTTTATCACAAAACATCCCAGCACTAGCGCATCAACACCAATCTACAATGGACCCAGGATGGCTAACCTCAGCCAGGGAAGAACCTACGCAGCCTGTTTGAAGGTGAATGCAACAACCAAGAGTTTTTGGCAGTACATCCCCTAGAAACTGACAACCCCGCCTATGTCCTTCTACACACAGGAATCCTTAGGAAAAGGCTGGAATCAGATGTCTCCTCATCAACGCCTCACTCTATAAAAATAACCTTCTTCCAACATCTACGATCTCAAACTTGGCTCTCAGAAAAAACATGGCAGTTTTTCTCAAAGTGAGCACCACAGTCTACAAGATCAACTTTGCCAACAGAACTGAAGGGAGTGGAGGCGTTATTGGACTCAATATCGATACTTCATCCAACTTTAAACACCAAACGACAACATTATCTGTGCTGCAAATCACTCCTCAAAATCTGCTCAACCTCACACATGTCCACTCAAGATTCCTACTCACCTACAGACTACCTTCTTAAAACTCAGTATTTTTCGGTTAATTGACAACACCTCACTATACTGTGAGACTTTAATATTTGGCTAGAGGAGGGCAACACGGCCATGAAGTCACTATTGCTAACCTCTGCACACTACACCTCAAACCACTGGTTAATAAGAACACCATGAAACTGAGCACACCTTGGAAGACATCATCTGTAACAGGGATTTCACCACAGTCTCCTCCGCAGTCTGCTTATCCTGTCGAGCCAACATCTCCATCCTAGTCACCATTTTTAACAAAAGCAGCCCCAATGCTAACCAGGCAACCGAAAGAGATCCAACCCAAGAAACCCCAAGCGCTCAATTGAAAAGCAGGTAGAAACAACAGATGACCAATTTATTGACATCCACAATTGGATAACAAACACCCTCAACAGCATGCCACCATAATAGCCCTTACAAACTGTACAGGCAAAATGCATTGCAACATGGCTTATCATCAAAACAGAAAAAC
The DNA here is from genome assembly GCF_040938575.1 of Ambystoma mexicanum. Classification (NCBI taxonomy): domain Eukaryota; kingdom Metazoa; phylum Chordata; class Amphibia; order Caudata; family Ambystomatidae; genus Ambystoma; species Ambystoma mexicanum. The sequence goes on along the minus strand of NC_090926.1, from coordinate 372,842,935 downwards.
AAGTCTCAAGAAATGACCTTCCAGACAAATTAGCCTTTGATTGACTGATTCAGTTCTGCAGAGGGGAAATTATAAAATAAAAATAACCACTACTCACATCGAATAGAATCGGCAAAACAGGGCCACAAGAAAGTCTGCAAGAGCACCCGCACATTCAAGATCCTGAATCATGCAATATGACAACAGCACCATCACAAGAACTCTGCGACTCCATCATGATACAATTCAGTAACGCAATTCTTCAAATTCCAGACCACCAGGAGAGTGTACCAGGCTCTGGTACAAATCATAACACAGACTAAATCGAACGAGAGAAACAACAGAATCTACTCTGTGTTCGATATAGGACATCCTAAAAACTCAGGCACCAATGCATTCATCCTGGTGGACATTACTCTATCCTTCAATACTATCAGTCATGAGATGCTACTAAAATGGCTAGTGGACACTGGAGTAAAAGAAATCACCTTAAGCTGGATCACTTTCTTCCTGACCAAAAAGACTGTAAAAAATACATATGGGCCCTTTTAGGCCACTTACTTGCAAGTCAACATGCAGAGTAGACAACAGACCCAGACTCTCGCCTCTACTCCTCAACAGCTGCATGGCCCCATTTCTCAGACTCATTAATAACTCAGGAATCAAATGTTTGAACACCAGAGAGGACACACAAAGCATTTAGAAGCTCACAATCAACTGCACAACAAGCCCACCGGAACGCAAACACATGTGGCCTCTTGGATGACTACAGACTTAAACTCAACCCAAACGGAACAGACCATATGATCTGAAGCATGGCAGAACCAAACCCCACACAAGTGCCCTGGCCAGAAGCAACAGCATGCATCCTGTCCCCTGCACACAACAACTGTCAGAAATCTCAGGATTATGATGGACATCTTACTCTGGAACTGAAGGATAAAGCCATCATAACAAGCTGCTTCTTCCAGCTCTCTCCTACCCGACGCATAATGTCATACCTGACATTTATGCTCAGGACCATGGCAGATATTGCACTTGTACTCTAAGGTCTGAATTATGCCAACAAACTCTACATTGGACTCCCAAGTTACCAACCCAACAAACTAAACAGAATAAAAAACACAGCAGCCAGCCTATTCCTGAGACTGAAAGACACAAACACAGCTACCAGCCATTAAGAATGCATTGATCTGGCAACAATGCCGGGGATCTTCCTTCTGCTTCCTCCCAACCTAGCTCTGGAGCTCTATGCCCAAACATTTTCACACAGAAAAACAACAAACCTTTGGAACACAGCTAAAAACACCCGGATATCCTATTAACACCAGCACCAAAATCCCAACCAACTGTGCATCTACTCTTGGCAACTCTGACCCAATGCATGATGCCCTAAAATTATATTACATTAACCAGAACCCCCACACAGCTCGCTGACAAACACTACTGGAGAATGGACTCACTCAAGTCTGACTCCCCGCAACCTGGATGGAATTGAAAGAGCACCACCACAAGCAACTAACAGGCCACCATAAGCAACTCCCAGGCTGGATGCTGCCCAATGCTTCCCCTTACTACATAGATCCCTTGTTCATCCACCCCCTTGTTTGTCTACCTCAACTAAACCTTTGCCCTCTAACATCTCCTACAACCTTACACTACTCACAACCCCCAACCCGCACATGGCTACCTTAGGACTACCTCATCAATATTAATTGAGTTATGACAAAGATCACCTCTTTATATCTAACGCACACCATTGTCCACACATCAGTAACTAACACAGACTGAGAACACTTTTGTAACTAGCACAGACTGAGAACACTTGTGTTTTGCCTCTTACCTACCCCAAACAACGGATTGACTTTTCACAGCCTGCGCTGTGTTTCACATCTTGCTTTCCCCAAACACCGGATTGACTTTCTCACTCTTATCTGCTTTGTCTTCGTAGTTGGTTTGTTTGCCTGATGTAGCCCCTCATTGCATGAGGTGAGCTTTTCCAGTCTGCAGTCATTCACACATGATTGTCACAACTCCACGTCTGGTTTTCCATAATGCAGTTACCTACTTGTTCCTGCACTTTTAACTTGTTTTGCATTTTTGTACCTCTCACCTTCTTCCCTTCCTGCCCTCCCTCCTACCCTCCACCTTCTTTCATGTTCAGCACTTGCATGTTCCAAATTGTCTCACGACCTAGTCAGAACACTTTTTATTTGTTTTCTTCCCTTCTATCCTCTTCCTGCACTTCCTCTCCTACCCCTCTCCCCTGCTCTCATGTTATAGCACTTGCACATTCCGAATGTTTCAAGACCTTTTAAGAACGTTTTCTTTTTACCTCTTTTCCCTCATCCCTCCCATCCCCCTCATCTCAGGGACGTCATTTCACCAAAATGCCAGGGGTAGCGGAAGTGACATCACACGATCCTTGACCCTCTGATGACATCACAGGAAGTGATGCCATTTGACCACACCCCGAAATGATATTGCAGGAAGCGATGGAACACGACTTTTCACCCGTACACAAAACAGGAAGTGGCATCACATAGCATTGTACACTACGAAACATATGGTTACGATATCACTATAATGCGATGTACATTTCATACAATGGGCCTCATTACGACCCAGGCGGTAAGTTACCGCCTGGGCCGTGACTTTACCACCATGGCGTAAACTACGTTTACGCCATGGTGGTTGGCGGACTTACCGCCCCATTCCGACCTAGGCGGGGCGTTAAGTCCCCAATCCCCATTTACCCTTCCCCATTCCCATTTTTGCCCCATAGGGCATAATGGGAGTGGGGTAGGCGTTAATTACGCCACCGTAAATTACGGTGGCGTAATTAACTCCATGGTCCCTTAGCACCATGGATTTTAACACCCGCTAAAAGCAGGTGTTAAAAGCACCATGGCGCTAGGGGACCTCGTAATTGGCGGTAAGGGGTCGGCGCAGCTAACGCTGGCGTTAACCCCTTACCGCCAGGGTCGTAATGAGGCCCAATGTTTGAGATTGTATGAAATGTACAATTGTACAAGATTGTTATACTGCCTTTTGCCACGTATTACTAGCCCGGCCACAGTGTTAATTCTGTACCCAAGATAGCTAATACTGCTCCACCATGTCTTCGACCATATCGCCACTCTGCCCCCCCTCGTAATGATGTAGCCTGCATACTTGGAAGACAATTACTTGCACCTTGTAAACACATTCTCTGTGCCAATGTATTCCTATGAGCTTGTCAATCTACCAATCATGCCACTTTGTTCTAGTATCACTGTATAGCACCTACTTTGTCTCCCATTATTCGCATCCTACTACATCCAGCCATTTGTGTCATGTTATGCTCATTGCACTACATTGCATCTAGCCTATCCGGCATTCTGTGACCCCTGGAGCCTAGCGCTTCTAGCCCACTGGCCACTCTATGGGTCGTGTTGCCCACATCACTTAGTCTATCTACCACCTATATGTCCTGGAGCACGCTGTTTTAGCTCAAGGACCAGACTCTGCCTATCGGAGTATATTGCACGCAACCCACTTGCCCCCATATCACTTTTGTACTCAGCCTATCTGACACCTTATAGCTCACCACACTTATCCCACCCCCTGCCCTGACCCCTAGCACTGAGTTCCTTACCTAGTCCCTCCATGCCTTACCATACCCGATACAGCTATGCTAGGCTGGATATCTTTCATCATGTTCCCGTTCTGCCTTGTTCAAGATTTACACCTTGCACTCATAATCACTTCCTGACTCTCAGAAACGGTCTTGCAAGACTAGCCTGTCCTAGACATTACCCCATTCCCTGTCCAACCCCATTAAACCCACCCACCTCACCATTTCCACCTAGTCCTAACCATACTCTTAGTCTCATTGCCGTAACACGATACGTGAGGGAGAGCCTTCTCTATCTACCCCCACTGACGACCTTCCGCCACTCCATAAACACATAGCTTGCTTCAAAACTTATCCTATCACGGGGAATGATAGAACGTCTCGCCTAAGAGCACGTACCAAAACAGACCGCCATAACACCATACCCACTACTTTGCCTTCCAAACCACCCAAACAGTTGGATCATTGGAAAAATGAAAAGCCTGTTCTACCTACTGCAGCAAACACCAAAAGAATTCCTATTGCTCCCTCCTCTCAGATGACTAAGCTTGCTCCTACCGTTAAGATGACTAAGCATGCACCCTCCTCCCAGATGACTAAGCCTGCCCCCATAAAGGAACCCAAACCTCCTATCAGCCTTAAAAATGCCCTCATTAACGCCCGATCCTTAGGAGCCCATGCTATTGAAATACACAACCTAATCATTAAACTAAATCTGGACCTATTAGTTATCACAGAATCCTGACTACACCAAGCTTCAGGACCTCTATTAGCATTGGCCATCCCAACAGACTACTCCGTCATCAGAACCGACAGAACAATCTCCACAGGAGGTGGTGTAGCCATCATATTTAAGAACAACCTTCAAACTAGATCAAGCTCTACCGAAATAATTGCAGGGCACAAACTGCTGCTCACAAAACTCGCCTTGAAAGAAAATACCACAATCAATATCGTGGTAATCTACAGAACCCCTAGTACAAAGAGCCACCCAGAAATAGACATCCCGTTACTACTCGCGCCCATCTTAAAACCTAATACAGAATGCATCATTCTTGGGGACCTCAACCTAGCACTCAAAGATATGAACTTCAACCTAGCACTCAAAGATATGAACTTCAGCTAACTTGTTAATGCTCCCACACACCCTAAGGGCAGAACCCTTGATTGGATCCTCACCCTCAACACCAAACTCGCCATAGGCCCAATCACTCCACTTAGCTAGACAGACCATTTCTGTATAGAATTCACTCTCATGAGTGATGACCCATGCCCTCCTAAGGCCAACGTAATGGATACCTTTGAAAGCAGAAACCCCCGAAAGCTCACTGCAGAGAACTTTGACCCTATCCTGAACAAAACACTAGAAACTCACTCAATCGTCAGTAACAATCCCACTGCCATTACCGAGTACTACCACAAAAGTCTCTCCACAACTATTGACGAAGTAGCCCCCATCACACCTAAAACGCGACACGCCAACAAAAAAAACAATTTCTGGTTTAACGAAGAACTAGTTGCCCAAAGAAGGACTAAACACTCTCTTGAACATGCCCATAGTAAACACCCCAGCCCAGACTCGGCCAAAGCCTTTAAGGATGCCAACAAAATATACAAAACAGCCATCATCTACCACAAAGCTAATTCCTACAACACCCATATCAGTAATGCAGCATCAGATTCTAAAGACCTCTTCTCAATCCTCAGAGAACTAGAAAACCCCCTACCAAGTGCAACCTCCACCAAATCCAGTAAAGAATGGTGCACCGTCATACAAGATGCACTTGGCTGCAAAATTGCTTTACTCCAGAATAAAATAACTACTAAAAGACAGCTATTATCAGATAAAAATACCCCTACTCCCAACCCCCTCCCTACCACCAGCGATAACCCCAACTCTCTATTCCATTTCACCCCTGTCTCCCAAGAACTAGTATTAGACACTATCTCCAAGTTAAAAGCCTCGAATTGTAAAGGAGATACTGTCCCAGCCAAATTAGTCAAAGCATGTGCCTCCACTTTGACCCCCACCATCACTAAATTTGTCTACTCCTCCTTCAACTCCAATACAGTATCAGTAGGCATCAAAGAAGCCTGGGTCACCCCGCTTCTAAAAAAAACAACACTGGACCCCACTATTCCGACTAATTATCGTCCCATAACCATGGTCCCATTCCTACTCAAAATCATTGACAAACTAGCTTACAATCAAATCCAAGCATATCTGGAACAGCACCAGCTCCTTGGAACCAGACAATAAGGATTTAGGCCTAACCATAGCACGGATACAACACTCTTCGACCTCAAAATCCAGATGGATGGTATCAGAGATTCTGGGAAACTCTGCATTCTCCTCCTGTTAGACCTCTCTGCAGCATTTGACCTCGTAGACGATGATAAACTATGTACCTCACTTGCTCGGGACTTCACCTTTTCTAGTGATGACACTGTATGGGTGAAATCCTTCTTAGCCGATTGCGACTCCAGAGTGTCCATAGGAAAAGAAGCTGCAACCCCATCCCAGTACCTATCGGGGTTCCCCAAGGATCATGCCTCTCCCCCACAATTTACAACGCCTACACCAAACTCCTCTTCTCAGCACTAGACGACATGGGTGTCATCTACACTAACTTTGCGGATGACACACAGATCCTTATACCACTCACAGGTAACTATGACCAGGATACGGTGACCATCAAAAAATATATAGCATCATCCAGAATTGGATGGCACTAAATAGTCTCTGCCTCAACGATGAGAAGACTGAACTTCTCATTGTAGGATCCCCAGCTAAAATAGCAGCTCTCCATTCAGATTATTCGTCTATTAGGATGGTACCCTGATTCCAGGGCTGAAGCATGTGAAAACGTTAGGCGTCTACCTCGACACCAGTCTCACTATGACTAAACATATTAACACACTTGCCTCTTCCACGGCTTACACCTCTAAACGTATTGCTCTCAGCCGGCAATTCCTGACCCCATCCAACTGCCTCACTCTGGCCAGGGCACTAGTATTGTCGAAGTTGGATTACTGTAATGTGTTATTACTAGGCAACTCCAACACCAACCTCACCAAACTTCAACTGCTGCAAAATAAAGTCCTAAGAGCAGCTCTAGGAATAAATAAATCGGATCACATCTCTAAAATAAGAAAGTACGCTCATTGGCTTCCCATCAAAACTAGAATTATCTTCAAAACTCTCTGCATTGCGCTCAAATGTCTCACCAAAAAAGGCCCAAAATACCTCAACAACACCCTACAGTTAAAAAATTCCACGAGATCTCTAAGATCCAATGACAACCTCCTACTTGCACCCCCTCGTTATAAAACCACTAGAGCGGGGGCAGCAGTAGCCTGGGTTTAGCTCCTAAACATTGGAACACCCTCCCCATCAACATCAAAAACGAATCTTCCTTCCATGGCTACAAGAAATTGTTAAAAACCTGGTTATTTAACAGATAGCATAGGGAGATATGCAATTGTAATCACTCCAGCGGAAACTGTACATTTGTAAATATTGTTTTTATCTGTTATGTAGTAGTCCGTCAACTGTTAATAATTTTTGCACTGTAACAATGTATGACCAATGCCTAAGCTGTCCTGTAACCACGCCGTGATACCCGAGGGTCTGGGCGTGTAACAAATAAATAAATACAAGAATCGATCGCCAAATGTATCGTTAAGATAAGTGGGTATAGGCCAAATGTATTGTTAAGATAAGTGGGTATAGGCCCATATTACCAAATTACTGTGAATGCAAGCAGATGTCTATGACCAAATGATAATGATTTGCTGTTATACAGCACTTACGCTTAAGCGCTTTATATAGAAAAAATATACACCCAATAACACCCAACCTGTGTTGGTACTCATTTATCGACCTCAGAAGGATGAAAGGCTGAGTTGAGGCGTTTAAGAACGGACTAAATCAGTGACTCACCCCCTGAAGTGTGCCTGAAATAAACCTTTAATGAGTCTAGCAATTATTGTATAGAATTCCAGAAAGACACATTATTTGGTATTCCCATTCTTTCTTATTTAGGGTCAGTGCTGAAAGTGTTAGACTTGTGGCCCTCCTGTTCTTATTTTTCTTCTTCTTTTAAGGGGCCTTAACAAGAAAGCCAGTCACTCTAGAAGTAAAGAGCCACATGGTGCTGGCCACAGCCCAGGAGCTTGCATTACAAAATAAAAGGTCGCAAGGGAGACATCAGAGGTCACAGTTGCGACCCTTAAATGACGTCCCTGCCTCCTCTTGATGCGCCCTGAAACACAATTTTTACTGAATAGTGCGCATTACAAATAACCAATATATAAATAAATAAATAAAATAAAAACAAGTGGAAAATGTTTGCGTACGTTGCGTGCATGTATATTTAAACTGCTGTAGTTTTATACTACAAGGCTGCACCCAGTAATCTGGGTGTCTGCCACGGTTGTTTGTTTGCTTATTGAACACTGATATTACATCCATGGACAGAGACGCCGTGACACATTTTTCTTAACCAATGCACCACTGACATGACCTTAGAGAGTAAAGACCACCATCTGCTGTGTATGTGCTTGTTCCCTATCAGGGACAGGGTCCATGCCTCTTTGGTAGAAGAGCACCTACAGTGGCAAAGACCATTATACCTGCTGTGCCAGGCACTAGGGATGTTACCTGCCGCTCCAAATCCCTCACACACTCTGATGTTATTTCCTGGGGCAACGGCCCCTCATGTCTTCTGTGCCAGCAGACGACAGCTATCGCCTCCAGGGGTAAACACTCTCACACCGAGTGTGACAGTGCATCACTGACACTGGCTCCCGAGGCAATGGTCCCTCCCACCTTCTGTGTCAGTGCAACACTGACACTGGCTCCCGAGGCAATGGTCCCTCCCACCTTCTGTGTCAGTGCAACACTGACACTGGCTCCCGAGGCAATGGTCCCTCCCACCTTCTGTGTCAGTGCATCACTGACACTGGCTCCCGAGGCAAATACCCCTCCCACCTTCTGTGTCAGTGCAACACTGAAACTGGCTCCCGAGGCAATGGTCCCTCCCACCTTCTGTGTCAGTGCATCACTGACACTGGCTCCCGAGGCAAATACCCCTCCCACCTTCTGTGTCAGTGCAACACTGAAACTGGCTCCCGAGGCAATGGTCCCTCCCACCTTCTGTGTCAGTGCAACACTGAAACTGGCTCCCGAGGCAATGGTCCCTCCCACCTTCTGTGTCAGTGCATCACTGACACTGGTTTCCGAGGCAATGACCCCTCCCATCTTCCGTGTCAGTGCATCACTAACACTGGCTCCCCAGGCAATGACCCCTCCCACATCTCAGCGAATAAAGGACTCGCACAACGTTCATATCTGCGAGTCACTGAAAACTCTCCACTGACCCCCAATGTTGCCTTTTCTGTGTTGATATTCGTGACTAAAGTCTAATTCAAGACCTGTTTACCCATCTTTACCCATGGTGAATCTACTGCACATCCCTATGCCTGCAATCCTTTACATTGAGTACGTTATCTAAGGATGCCTGAACATTGGGCATGAGGACATCCACATTGCCTTCTGAGCCCCTCATCTTCTAAAATTCTGCAAATGAGCCCTCAGACCCCAATTGATGGACAGATGTTGAACCGATTTTATCGTCAGATCCAAATCCTGTGGCTTTCCAAAATGAGTATATATGGTTGAGATTCACAAACACTTTAATGTTAGCATGCACGTCACGAAGAAAGAAAGGAGCACTCTGCCCAGACTGCATTATGTACAAAGGGACTGCAGCATATAATCCTTTTATTTCAGTCATACTTAGCAAATATAAAGATCTGTGGTAATTCTTATGTTTGCAAAATGCTGTTTGATTTTATGAAAAGCAGCCAGTAGCCCTCATTAGTGCTATGTGCCTACTTCCCCTTTCTCCTAGGCGTATTTTGAAAGGGTAAAATAGGAGTGTACCAGCCAATAAATCTTGGACTAATAAATGTCTATCAGAAAATAATGTATATGGTTATTCTAGGCTTTGAAAATGTGCTTCACTCAGTAAGAGAAGTGTAACCTTCTCATTATTATTCAATGTATACGGTAAATCGTCATTCACAATGAACATTTTAAAAAGTTTAATATGATCCTGTTTACAATGCTAGAAGAGTTAAACAATTTTGTTTTTTTAATTGCTTCTGTTGCCGAGAATACTCTGCTAACTCGCACATTTATTATAGGATGCACAAACACTAATAATTAACAAAATATATAAAATAGCAAACACAGTTGTAGACCATGTGCGTGGTCCCTTACTAGGACTGTCATAACCCCAGCACCTCCCGCAGATCCTCACTTCCCTCTATATGGACAATTCTCCCTCGGTGTGATGGTGTGATGGCGACATTCCTGCAGGACACCAGCAAAGACAATGGGGATCATTACGAGTTCGGTGGTATCAGGGTGGCAAATCTGCCCTGATACCATGAAACTGTATTTCCGTTTCGGTCACTTGGTCCGGAGGAATTACCGCTGGATTAAAAGTGGTGGTGGCGGTTTAGCTCCCAATTTTTTCTGAGTCTACAGGACTCAATTGAACTTTTTTGATGGAATTACTGCAGCTGAAATTCCACCGCAAATGGGTAGCAAGTCAGCGGATTTACCTCCAGCTCATGGCTGCAGGTGAATCCTCCAAGTTTCCAACCATCTCATAGTTGGGCAGTGTGGGAATGCGGTGGTATATGGTAATACCACTGCTTCCCACACCGCCCAACTCGTAATTAATAGCTCTTCAAATAACACTCCTGCTCTCATACTTTTATAAATTTTGGGCCCCCCCTTGCAGATTATCTCCTAATACGTTTTTCACCACCATGGGCGCCAACATTGTGGGTCTACAAAAGAGCAATGACAAACAATATTTAAGCTTTGTTCAAGAAAATGAAAGAAATCTTAAGTCTCAGCCAAAAATGAGGAAAAGTGCCTGAACAAGACAAATGTGTTCTGTTACAATAGAAGTTAAACAGTAAAGTTAATCAAACTTCATTATAACTTAGAAAAGCTAACGCAGACGTCGGTACCATCTATATTTACTCATCATTGTTCTCAAAGTTTCTACTCGCAAATATTCTACTAGGGTCTGGAGTCCGCGGGAGTCTCGCGACATACTAATTCACAAAAAGCTTTGTTCCTGGAGGTTTCTCGTGTGCGTGCAGGCACCCCAGACTCTAGTGGGATAACATTGAACTAAGTAGTGTGCAAATCAGCCGTCAGATGGAGATGACCATCACTACTATACATTACACATACGTAGTTTGCATCACATTATTTTATAAACTGACAGCTGCCAGAAGATAAGCTTTTAAGAGACAAAGAGCCTCATTACGAGATTTGCGTAATGGGTTAACGGGCTCCGCTAAAGGAGGCGGACCCGTTAATCCCATTACGCAAAATTACGAGGTCCCCTTGCGGGACCCGGTAAGGACGCCTGGTAGAACCAGGCGTCCTTACCGGATCCCGCGAGGGGAAGAGGGAGCAAACAACGGGCCGCTCGTAATCGTTGTTTGCTCCATCTCCCATTCCCATTGAGCCCTATGGGGGCTCAGATGGGAATGGGGAAGGTCCGGGCCCAGGTTCCCAGAGGGAGGAATTACCGGGCCCTCCATACTCGGAATGGTCCGGTAATTCCCCATTCTGGGAACCCGGTAAAAGAGCCCGGTTTGGCGGCAGCCATGGAGCTAAAAGCTCCATGGCTGCCGCCAAACTCGTAATTAGGCCCAAACTGTTAGTGAATCTGATGTCTCTGGTGTACTTTAAGTTGTGAATGGGTACATTACATTAATACAGTATTTTCTCTATAGAATTTCTAATGTAAAGTTTTCTTAATTTGATTTGATTCATTTTGTTACTATCTTATGGAAACAATTTAAAAAAGCTTGATTGTAATTTTCTTTCAAGATCAAATCAATTTGATTTTGATCTGCTGTCACAGAGCCCCTAAAAGGAGTGGGGCCCCTAGGCCGGTGCCTACTTTGCCTATTTGATGATCCGGCACTGACATACAAAAATCAGCACTACCCCTCCCTCAAGGTACCTGTATTTTGCTCTTGTTGCACTGTTGTCAAAAGAAAGTGAGAGAGAGAAATCGAGAGAGAGCGAGAGATAAACCAAGAAACAGAGAGACAGTGGGGGAGAGAGAGAAAGAAAGTGCAGCCAGAAAGAGCGATGGGGCAAGAGAGAGAGAAGAGAGAGAGAGAGCACTATCTCTGCCTTGGCCTTTTCTTATTTCCCTACCAGGAAAGAGTCCACTCTCGATCTCACATATTTCCATATTTAGTTTGCACTCCAGAGACCATTTCTGGAGTATAACATTCATTAAATCATTGTGCTCTCAGTAATTTCATGACATAAAACATTATGTTGTGAATATGAAGATTGGAGCTCAACCACTCCAATTTGAGCCTTGCCAGTGAGAGATCTTTATGAAAAGCAATTTAACATACTAAGATAAGGAGCCAAAGATGTTCAAAGGGAGGTCACTTTCTCAGACTGAAGAAAAACAGTGTAGGTGTTTCAAGCATTGGCAAAGTAACATAGTTATTGTACAAAATTAATAATAGCAAAAGGGGAAAGTGGAGGCATGGTCTGCGTCTTCATTAAGAAGGAGAATATACTATAGTTCATGTACAGTCCGTTCTATGTCTTTTTACTGCTCATTTTTTCATCACAGTTGTTTTCCCACTGATATTTTCTCCTGATTTCTTTTTACAGCAAAATGTGGGGAATGGGAGTGTACCCCCCCTGCACCTCACTTCCCCCAGCACCACCCTGCCCCTACTAACTGCCATCTATCCCCCAACACATATTTACTTACCCAAACACTCCACTGCATTTTGTAGTAAAAACTCTACTGGAACAAATTCTGTGATTAAAATAATTTGATAAAAAGACTGTATACCGTCCTCCTTAAGGGTGTCTGGTCAAAGGTTCTACACCAAAAGGATCGAATGCAATAGGGTCGAGGCAATAGGGCCGAAAACCAGAGGGTCGAATTTCTTTTTTTAAATATATATATTTTTTTGCTTTTCGTATAGTAAAAAAAAAAGTGGTTTTTACACCAAAAACAGGGGTTTGGGGGGAGACCCCCAAAAAAAGAAGAAAAAAAAATTCGACCCTTTGTTTTCCGGTCCTTTTGGTTCGACCCTATTGCATTTCGGTCCTTTGGATTCGCTCCTTTGACCTATAACTGGCTTGCCCTCTGGTGCTCAGCATATGGAAGCCATTCATACAGAGCGGGACCGGGAGTTTGCAAAACTCCTGCTTTACATTTTGGTACCGAAAATGAACACTCAGACTGTCATCTGTAGAAGATGGCCGGGTGGGCTAATATCAGACATGCAGCCCCCCCCCTCCCTCCCCAAATGTGAGTTGAGGGGCAGGGATTCCATACTTGCTTTTTGTTAGGCAGAGAGGAGAGGGAAGCCTTTCCTGAAATTGCCGTTGTTAAAGTTTTACTGTGTTCATGCAGAAAAATATATTTGCAAAATCACAGCAAATTTAAAGCTACTAGTTTTACGAAAGGCTTTCCTCCCCTTTATGCCTAACTAAAATCAAATGCACACATCAGCCAGCCCCCACCCCACGAATGCGAGCCAGCATATAATAATGTTCTGGACCTCATTACGGGTCCGGCGGTAACTCTGCTGGTGCTACCGGCGGGTTGCCGCCAGACCCATAATACTGTACTGGCGCCTGACTTCCCAGCGCCACCGGCACATTACGAGTCCGGCGGCAGGGAAGTCAGGCGCCAGTAAAAATGTAAGTCCCCATTCTCTATGGGAGTGGGGACATGGAAGCACCGGCACCAATGCTAACGGTGCCTGTGCTTCTGTCACCAGTCTGCCTATTGTGACTGCTGTGCCCAGCAGGGTCAGACCTGTCGGGCACAGCAGCCACGGCAAGCAGATTCAGAGTTTGCCGATCTGGAAAACATGGGTGCCAGTGAACTTACTGGCAAACTCCTAATGAGGCCCTATGTGTTCTTTCACATACGATGGGAAGGGGCTGATATGCACACCTGCTTTAGTTAAGCAGAGAGGTGAGGGAAGCATTGTTGCATATTAGCTCATTTTGTATGTATGCACGTGTGCGATGAGTGAGTATAAGTATTATGTAATGAGTGTGTGAATGAGTGTATAATGAAAGGGAGACTGGGTGTGCGTGTGAATGAGCGAGTTTACAGTGAATGGGGGCGTGAGTGAATGGTATGTTTAAATGAGTGAGTGAGTGAGTGTTGTGTAGTGTGTGTGTGCGTGTGTGCACTTATGTGTAATACTGGGCCGAGGAGCTGATTTTGGCATCTCACTGGCATATTGTGCTTTAAAAGTACCATGGGCACCACACCAGACAACCCTTGGGATTGAACTAATGTGGCGGAGCCTCCAGATTTGCCCCACCCAGTTTCTGAACAGACCCCTCCCATCACCAGTTAGACCCCCCCCCCTGGAATCCTGAAATGTAGGTTTCGTTGCGTTCAAGGCTAACATGACATCATAACATTTCAAAGCAGTCTCAATACATACATAAAGAAATAGTGTATTTATAGGCTAGTCTAAAAACACAACTTTGGCTCTAGGATACATAGCCCACATTTACACTTTTTACTGGTAATAAAAGTAATAAAAAAACAAGATCTTTAACTTATCTTGAAACAATAGTAGAAATAGTTTTAAAATAAAAGGAGTATCGCACGGCTCTATTCTCATAAAAAAATAGCGTTTGAAAATGTATTCCCTAGTAACAGTCTCTAACTAGTGTCTAGCTGAGCTGGAGACTGAGAACCCATATGTAGTGTAGGTTCAGTTGTGGGTACTCGGACAGTGGGCCGACTTGGCATCGTACAAAGATGGAGTACTCAAAGACCAGAAGCTAAGGTCCTACATAGTGACGAGCGAATTATAAAGCCGGGTGGTCTCTTATAATGTATCAGGGCCTTTAAGGGACAATGACCTGACTCTGTAACATCTTGGTCAAAATTATAATAAAGCAAATGCCCACAAAAAGCGCCTGTCCTGCTCTAATCAGGGGTCAACCCGTTCTCCAGCTGTGGAACATAAAGGGTCAAGTGGTTATGTCTTTGAAGTGACGAAAAGGCTTTGATTGACAAGTGGGGCTTCAAGAGCTGCTGGGGCTGTAAAGGTCGCTATTTAACCCCACATTTTCATATGCTGGACAGCATACACACAACAGGGCTTTCTAGACCCGAAGGACACTGTGTAATGCAATGGACCCTCAGGTCAAAGCTTTGCCAACAGCTAAGGTTAAAGAAACTCTACCCAAGACATCCTTGGTGTTATGCAAAGCAAACAGTGGGCCTTACACAGGATAGGGCTAAAGACTGAGGAAAGGTTTGCAGGATAACTGTTCTTGAAGGGGCTCCCACTTGATGGCACATCATAAGGGAGCCAAGAGACAGCACCATTTTTTCAAAGTAAGTACCCAGTATGCCACACACACAAGAAGGTGTGATGTTCTGGCGCCAGGCAATTGAAACATCTGATTCCAGTTTCAGGTAAATGATTTAATAAGTTAATTCACATCCACCACACCATCCTCCTTGTCTTGACTTCCTGTCCACCTCTCTGGAATGGTGCAATGTCACCAGTGCATCCTGATCACGTCACACCATTCCAGACCAACAGACCATAGGAACCATTGCCATATCAGATGCATAGTGACATGTACTGCAGATATGACAGAAGACGTCTCAAGACAAGGCAGCACCCATCCATAGGAGTGATTGGACTGGTCTTCAATGAGTATAAAGCCATGGTTTATCTTTTAGGATAGATGGCCATGAGTAGAGGGTTATCCATCCCCAACTTCTGGAGAAGCACAATTGAGTAGCAACTGCTACCACCTGTAAGATTCAACAATGTCCAGTCAGAGTGGCCCTTATTTATACTAGACACAGGGTAAATGAGCCAGGGAGACATTCAATCGCCAAAGCTATTTCAACTGGAAACATTACATCATTTCAGGGATTGTCTCAGTATTGAATCCCTACTGCAACAATAATCACACACACGTATCTTTTTCAGCCTTTTCCAAATGATAAGCGATCATAATTCTGTCATGACTGAGAATTTTCCAATGACACTCCCCACTACCGGTGTCTAAACATCCATTTTGCATTCACCATTGGTAGAAGAAAGGTTATCTTAATTACATTTGAAACTGTACTGGGGACCACTGCAGTTTAATGCTGTAACCTTTCGAAAAATCTATATTAAAATGATATATTTTCGTTCTACTCCATTGAAATTGTCAGACAAAGATTGGGGTACACTGTAATGGCAAGATCCCTATTGTATATGTCTGAACTACAACATTAAAGTGGAACATGCAGTCCTCACATGGAGCTGAATCTGGACAATAAGGCAGCAAGTTGAAAACTACGAGAAAAATGTGAGAAAAGAATTACGCAGAGTAGAGCTGAGGTTTAATACGCTCTCTCAGAGAGATCAGAATTTTCTGAAGATACTGAGATAGGAACAGGGTGTGCTACACAATGGTTACAGTCAGGGCACAGGTCAAGGGAACAAGTTGGCGGACGGCATCCGCTCACTTCCTTCAGAGGGCGGATGCCGTCCCTGCCGTGTTTTCGATGAACTAAAAAAACAAAAATGGATGCACCCACTTGAAGTAAGCAGTGCCATGGGTGGGATTCCAGCATAGGTCGCGGCAGTTATGCCAGATAATTAGCCAGAAGACCACACATATTTCTCATCATGGACATGTAAAATCCTCACATTGACATTCTGCAATACAAGGCATGTTTGGCTCCAGATTCTTAAGCATTAAAGGTGCACAGCAATGTTATAGGAAAACCTGTTCTTTTGGCTTATTAAAGGCAAATGTTTATTTCTCCTGTGCATTCTTCAATTGGCAAATTTAATGCAATTTACGTCATTTACTTTAGGATATGTTCACTTCCTGTGACGTCACTTCCCCTTGCGTATGCTAGAGTATTCACACACTTTTTAAAATAAAATGTTTAGGACTTGAGCCCTGGGTACAGTTCTGCATAAAATGGAGCAAAATGTATAGATTAGGCATGGAGTAAGAATTAAGTTTACAGTGATGTCGGAATCCTTTATAAATTAGGACAAAATCTATGGGTTTGAAATAGTCTTTCAGAGTTAAGGCGAATAATACATAGATTTGTTAAAGAACTACATACACCCGAACACAAACCTGCATGAATTCTATATTATTTCCAACAGCAAGAACACTTGTATAGGAACTCCACAGACTGAAATGGAAACCTACAGTTACTCCTTGGCTGGCGCCGCCCACTGCAACAGCCCCCGCCCCTCAGACTTGAGCCGGATATTCTTAATTTCCGGAAACTTCTCAAGATCTTCCTTTTCTCCTCTTCCTTCCCTCTCCCACTCCTGTTCTAAACTCTCCATCTGCCACTGTGACTGGGGCCTGGTCCCTTCAGAGTCATACGGGGGCCAGACCACCCCCAGCATCCTTTGCCAGCACTTGCCCTCATGCTCCCTCTCCCGGACTATCTCAAATTAGTCCTCCTTGTCCCTTGCACTCTTCCTCCCCTCACCCCTCTTTCCCCTGGCACTTGCCACCTTGGCCCGATCAGCACTTCCACGCCCCTAACTGTGGGGGTCCCCCGCTCCTACACTTCTCCCTCTACCCCAAACCCCTTGCACTGTCACCTTGTCATGCACTTGCACGATAGGATTGTCACAAGGCCAATATAACCGTTATTTGTTGCATTTGTATGATTTCCCATGCCCCCCCCACCTCCATCTTGTGGAAACAACTGTGTATAGGCGCAATGCAAATGCCCAACAAATAAATAAATAAATACAAGAGAAATCTAACTACATGGCCTAGTCTTCCCGATGGTTAAACGTATGTTTGTTGTGTTTAACGCTATGCTGATTACAACACTATTTGTCACATGGCCTGTCAGATAAGAACGGGAACTGAGCAGGTTGGGCGTCCTTAATGGGCCAGAAGGAAAAAGGTAGAGTTCATAGAGACTGGCCATGGCAAGGCCCTTCAGAGCGCAGAAGGGAAATGCTTCTAATGCAGCGCTGGAGAATGCAAGGGAAATAGCATTAGACGCTGAAGAGCCCCGTAGAGATGGTGGCATTAAAGCGGCAGGTGTTGCACAATACAACATGTTTGTACAATGGAACTTAGAAAGACAATCTGCCCCCTGTAAATACAAGGCAAACCCTACCATCACTGCATGGCCGATTGGACTGTTTGTGGCACTGTATGCCCACAGAGAATCAAGTGGCCTTGCATTCAGCATAGTAGTTTCTTTTACAATGAACTAATGTTCTGCCTGTTTCATTGACTACCAGAGGATGTGTGCATTGCTGGCTACCTATTGGTCCCCACACCAGCTGCTCGACAGTAACTGCTCCCCACAGCAGGCTGCACATCTTTACTAATAATATGGCAAAGAGTGGTCGCCAATAACCAACTGATAGGATTCGTACAGTGACTCACTGGCCTTCGATTCTGTTTCCACGAGTCACTTCGAACCACTGATGCTGCACCGCTCTTCATTTCCCCAACCAGTCACTGCACCTTTCTGGTCCGGGTCCTGCTGCGCCCCACTCACCGTCTTGCTTTACATGCTTTGTGACAAATCCGTTGGTGGGTGCTGCTGCGGTAGAGGTGGGCCCTGTACTGACTTTGGTACGCCTTCCAAACAAATTTGGCATACTCATCTAAGATGACAGCATGCAGGTAGAGGCAATGCTCACATTTAAAGGGGACGGTACCAGACATTTTGGACATATGAAAATAAGTAGGCCATGAGAGTGCTTGGACCCCCCCCGGATTTTATTACTATTTCTCTTAAAAGACTACTAGCTTGACTTGACCACCAGCTAACATGACAACACGTGTAACGTGTCGACCAGTATAATATACCATCCAGTATTTGATAAGCAGCTTCATAGGGACCCAGTATCCTTTCAGAATGTGCAAGGAACCACCAAGAGTCCACCAAGGTCTGCATCCCTATCCCAACAGATATGGGACAGGGATGGAGTCTTTTACCTTCAAATCCACTTTCACACAACTCAGGCCCATCAATATACTGAAAATATGGACATTTTCTGGGGGTAGGTATGGGTACAACTTCTTCTGTCGGCGACCTTGTTTATTTTAAGCCTTTCAGCCGTGTCGCATCCATGTGGCAATTTTTGGAGGAACCAGTCCCCTACCTCCTTGGTTTGTAGAAAAAAGCGAGTGCTTTGCCACACAATGATTGCGCCACACACAAGTTTCAGAAAAAATGAATTTCTTTTATGTTTTGTGATTTGATCAAAAGAAAATCAATGAACAAATTGTGAAATTTTCCATTTATAATCACGATGCCCTATGGTTTACACGTGTTTCGGCTGCTCAAGAGCCTTTTTCAAAACAAACAAATTGGTCAATAAAACAGATCATTCATATTCATGTTCATGTTCTTGCTCTTATTACAGGTTTGTATAGATTATTGTTAGTCCCATTTGTGTATTGACCAATGGGGGACAATAATGATGAGGGGTTTAGTGTATATTTTACCATAGTGTTCAATTTTAGCAACAGTCAGATAATTCAAACAAAGTCATCCCAAAGAAAACAGAAAAAAGAATAATGAATAATAATAATAATACATAGAAGCAAACATAAAAACACAAAAACAAGAGACAAAAGAGAAAAATGAAAAAGCTTCTTTAGAATATATTTTCATGTACATGGTGCATTTAAAGATTCAATTCTTCACTAAGTTTCCTTAAGTTCCAATCTTTACCCCATTTGAACTTGATATTACATCGTAACCAATACAGTAATATTTTAGGACAAATACTGTACTTTTAATTTAGATTTAGAGCCTCTCATATCTGACACCATCTAATACATTATTGGTATCCTTTTCATGTTGCATAGTTAAACATACTTGTTAAAATGAGACTTTGTCCCCTAAGATGAAAGGAAGTATTTGTCTTACCCATTATCTTTCACAAAAGAAGTCCTGTGTAAATCCCTAGGGTCAAAAAATAGGATGGTTTTTCAGATTATTCAAGCAATCTACAATATTGCTTAAATATATAAATTATGTAATCAATGTTCTTGCCTGTGCAATGTAACATCCCGCTTGTATAAACATGATATATTTGAATGCGGTCAAATTTCTATATGTACACATTCCGATTTTAGAGTAGGTCGTTATTACACCTTGCCATACAACTTATTTATTTAATTAATTGCTCCGGTTTCTGGGCGCATGTCCCCATGTTTATCTGCATATACTATTTCCCTAAAACATCTAAATCTGTCCCTGCGGTACAGGCTCTGTTCGCATTAGCTAAGTAATTGTCTGTGGTCCGTGCGTTCCCCCGCGGTTCGCCACAGCAGTGCAGACGTTTAAAACTGTCTCCTTTTTCCCAAGCAATCAAGCATTCAAGAGTCGCTTACCTTGCATCTCTTCCTGTCCACGTTACTCGCGTCGGCTATGCACTGCAATGAGCCGCCGCGTAGTTCTTCTGTGTTTCTATAGCGTTGCCATAGTTGCAACTGTTGTCCCTTCTCTCTTTCTGCTCACGTTTACATGGCTGCCATATTGGAATGGTACACAATAACATACATATAGTACAGTTCCATTGACATCACCCTAAGCTTCAATGTGTACATATTCTTGGCCCTTATATGTATTAATAGTATCAGTTTTAAATTGACAATAATTATTTTGGTGTGTTTGTACATTAGTTTCATTCACCTAAACAAAAACAAAAATTTTTTTTCGCTTCATGCTATGACCAATTTCCTTAGCTATTCTTCGTTTGTTTAAAATGTAGATTTCTAAATCCCACTCAAAATTATGAATATTTTATTTGCTAATGCCAGATGTGCAGTGCTCAAATCCACATCAATATTTATTAGGAATGAATGCAGCGGGCATAGTGCCCCAATATTAGTCCTAAATGACAATTGAAAATTCAGCTTCCCAACTACCAATAATTATATTTCCGTTACATTACTCATTCAGCCTTGGTATTTTGTTGAGTACTGTTTTTCTACATGGAGTTTGCCCTCCCCCACTTTTACCCAGAATACTACAGTATGTTGCACATAAATTCACTTAAGTGATAAACGGTTCCCTTTCAGCAATATATTCATAAAAAATACCCCATCTAATTTTCCTGATTCAGAGCAAATTCTATTGATCTAAATTTACAAATGAGTCTTGCTTCCGTCTGCCTGAGTTTTTCCTCAAGATTTCCTCCTCTTCTCCCTAGTTTTGCCTTCTGTAATCCAATAAATGTCAGTTTCTTTTTATCATCCATCTGATGTTTGAGCTGCCAGTGATGTGCCAATGGCAATGAGGCATCCTGGCTTCCAATTGTTGAAAAATGCTCCCGTATGCGTATTCTGACTTCCCTGATCGTGCTTCCAATATATATCATTTTGCATAGACAAATTATTGCATACACAGTAAATTTAGACCGACAATTAATGTTCTCTTTCATTTTCATGCTGGTTCCTCTTGAGTCCACAAAATCATTTGTTGCTTCATGTGCGAACTGGCACATGGTACATGTTCCACATTTGCGAAAACGTGACACCCTTGTGTCAAGCCAGGTTCTGGTCGGTTCAAGATTCAAATCTGGGAGAAGTGAAGGGCTCAGAGCCATTTTCAGTGTTTTAGCTTTTCGATATGATATGTGATAAACCGAAAATGACGTATCGCCCATGAAGCAACAAATGATTTTGTGGACTCAAGAGGAACCAGCATGAAAATTAAAGAGAACATTAATAGTCGGTCTAAATTTACTGTGTATGCAATAATTTGAGATCCAGTACCATACCCGTTCACTGTAAACAAACCACATCCGGCCACTCCCTGGCCTAGTGGGAAATCCTCCTTTGAGAGGCCCAAACTAATGATACCCTCTTCCACAAGACCAACATTCACTATGGGTTGCTTGGGTAAGCCCTTGCAAACAGGATCCCCTTTCCTATGGCCCAGCTCCCTACACACAAAACAACCTTTGGGTGGTGAGAACGCAGATGTCCCAGTGTTAGGGGTGTCTGCGCTCTTCATTTCGGTGTACAAGGCTGAACTAGAGTTTGGGGGTTTCCCTTTGTTCTTTTGGGGACCTGACTTTGAATAGGATTGAGTTGTCCTTCCCATCCTTGTTTACTTTTTTGTCTGCCGTTTTCTCTTCCGGCTTGGGTGTGCTCCCCTGAGCCTTTTTCTGGACTTGAGTACTCACAAACCTGTCGGCAGCCTTTACAAGCTCCCTAGGGCCTGTGACAGCCTTGTCGACAAGATGCTGATGTAGGCCAACCTCACAATGTCTCTTTATGTGCTCACACACAATCAAATTGTACAACCCTTTAAATGTGTCAACTTTGTTACCAGTCACCCACCCGCTCAGTTATATTACAATGACAACTGTGTGAACGCTTCAAATGTTTGCCCACTTTTCTTTCTGAGCTCTCTGAAGCTTTTGAGATACTGTTCTGGGGTTTTACAGAACTTCCTGAGGAGGGCTGCCTTCATGCTTTCATAGACGAGCCTTTCTTCAGGTGTTAACTGAAGAATTGCATCAGTCCCTGGTGTCGGTAAGTGACTCATCAGGGCTGCACCCCACGGTACCTCATTCACCTCCTCCAGCTGGAATGCCAGCTCGAGTGCTTCAAACCAGTCAAAAATATCCTTCCCAACTTCATACGCCTGTACTCAATCTTTGGGGATGTGCCGTCCGGGCTCTGGTTTGAGCCACTACTGCTGTTCTCACTAGAGGCGGACCTGTTGGCCTCTTTCTGCTCTTCAAGGCACTATGGTGACCATGTCACGCTGTTTCTGTTCCTCTAGCGCTTGTCTCCTATCCTCGAGCAGGAGCTTTCTAGCCGCTACC
Source organism: Ambystoma mexicanum (assembly GCF_040938575.1). NCBI lineage: Eukaryota > Metazoa > Chordata > Amphibia > Caudata > Ambystomatidae > Ambystoma > Ambystoma mexicanum. The sequence continues at coordinate 372,820,413 of NC_090926.1, read as the reverse complement.
TCATTAACAGCCAGAACAATTACTGGGCCACTTAGAGACTGTGCTGAGGCCTGTGCCCTGCGGGATGCCGCACTAGCCCCTGTCCTCACTGACACTCCCGAGTGTTGAGAAACCACACTTGCCCCCGGCAAGAAACACTGCTTATGTGGTCGTCCTTGTCATTTCCCCCCTACGGAAGGTCTTATCCGTTGGGGTACACAGGGCCTAGCCTGTCCACTTGGGTCTTCTCCCTAACCTCCCTCGCTTCTAACCAAGCTTGGAGGCTGGTCAGCAACTCAGGTTTATTAACATTAGCCCTGTGGGGAAGTCCCCTCTCTTGACATAAGACACGCAAGGCATCCTTGGTCATGCCTTTTACAGTCTCCATGTCAAGCTCCAGGATTATTACTATTATCTAGCACTGACTATATGTTGCCTGCAACAGTACTTTTATCGTTGGGTGCATAAACTGTGCGCAAGGCTCCAACTGAGCAGACCGCTTGCCACCAATGTGACTAATCAACTTCCGGGGCACCAGTGGTCCAGGGATGAATATCATTTTCTAAAACATCAATCAACCCCACACCTCTAGTACACCAGAAGGGATCGTAACAAATTGGAATACAAGTGAATTATAAGACCTTTTTGTCCAATTTTGGTAACATGGACAGAACGGCAGGCTTATCTCTGCAAGGTCGTGGATTGTTGGTTAGCTGCAACACAGCGAAAATCCAATTATTACCCAATGATAAAAGGGACTGTCCAGTCAAGGATGTATACACATATCTACTTTATTGTTACTACAACAGACAGTTCTAGCCCACTACAAAATACAACCCACCCTGTAAAGGAACACAGAGGACAGTTCCTCTAAGGAAAGTGACGCACTCTGGAAACTTACAGGAGCATAGTTGGTAAAGTAATTAATCTTACAGCTCAAGATTATTTGGTTTCAGCACCCAGGGGGCAAAAGGGTCACAACTGTCTCTAGGGTCCTTCGGTGAAGGACCAGGGGGCCAGAACCACAATGGACCTGGTGCCGAATAAGTTCTTGGTGCTCGACAGCGATTTCCAGCCTTTGAGACAGCTGTGGGTACCAGGCGGCAGGCAGTTCGGCAAGCGAGGCTGAAATGACGTCTGCAGGCTGTCCGGCACGGTGGCTCAGGACCAAGAATCATTGTCTCTCTGCTGGTTGGCGGATCTGGGATGCTGGTCGAGGCATTCTGGATGGCTCTGGCGACTGCGGCGTGACGACAGTCAGTGGTGCAGCCGTAGGCAGTTTGAGGACGCAAATGTCTCAAAAATGTCCTTAAAAGATGGACGCTGGATGATGCTTTTGTGGCATTCCCCCTAACTTCTTCGCAGGGCTCATGTCCTTTCAAGGCAAATGGCCCAAAGCTCATGAGAGTGATTGCAGGCATCAGCCTTGTCCTTAGTTCAGATACTCTCTGGCACTTCCCACCTAGGAAGCTTGCTGGCAGAACCTAGTAGGGCATGCTGTGTGCTTGCTGGGTACCAGTTCTGGAGCTGCTGGACGGGTCCTCTGAGTCCGGTATATCCCTCTGTTCCCTGGGAGATGTTTAGGTGAGGGATCCTGCTTCCCTCTTGGAACTCCTGGCCTTCCTTCACTGGCGGAAGATGCAAGGTAGACTGTACCTTCAACTTGGGTCCAAATGAGTCCTTCTTCTTACTCCTTTCGAAGTCTTCAGATAATCTGCTAAGTGAGGGGTTCAGCCCTCTTTCTTTTAAAGCCAAATGGGCCCCAGTGATTGGTGTAGGCTAAACCCACCTTAATGAACCATTCCTGGTTCCCCACCAACAATCTTCTGTTATGCATGAGGCCAGGACCAGAGTGCTCTGCAACAGGACAGACAAGGGGGTGTCAACATATACCTAAGTCCCACCCATCTCCCTCTCTGGTTAACTGAGCCCTCTGTGACTCTTGATCAAAGCGCAGGGTTCCCTTGAAGTCTGTGCTGGAAGCAGATTTCCTGTCTCCCCCAAACCACATACTTCTTCCCTCTGAAAGGGGCCGCTCTGCAGGTGTTTGCCTATGGTAAATAGTGGACCCAGACATGCATTTCACAGCCTTTCATACAGAGGGGTGGGAACTAGCTTCAAGTTGACACATTGCATACGAAAGGGGTGTTAGTCTCGCCTTCCTGTTGTCTGTCCAGCAACCAAGCCCCTCATCTAGGCTTGCTTCAATTATCTGTCATTAGTATGCACTGCCACCAGCCGGAGAACAAAAGGAATGCAGATCCATGGAGCCTTTAATATTTAAATTAGGCTGCTCGTGGCTGGAGGAAGGTGTGCCTTCCCCCTTCTTGGAATGCTTTGATGTACTCGGGGCTGTCACATTCCAGCTGAATATGACAGCGGAAGACGGCATCTGTAGGCTGTGTCTTCCCGGAGTACATGTGACTATGCATTTGGTGCGGGAAGAAGATGAAATGGGTGCGTCATGACCATCATTCATGTTCATTTATCAAAAAATCAAAAAAGCCCAGGTGAGCACACTCTCCCCGTGCGGATGGTCAAATTCCTCACAAGACCATCTGCCAAGATGCCGAAGATGGTGTGAAGCAAACTCTTTGAACCGTTTACAAAGGAACCCCTCTTAGCTGACCCACCAGAGACAGTATGCAGGTCAGAATTAAGAATAGGACTCCGGGAAAAGGACATCTCACATTGTTGTTAATGACCTTATATTTATTTTACTTCTTTTATCATTCACCCACACCCACTGATTCTCAAACCCTTTTTTCACGCAGCACGGGCTCCTCTCCAAGCCTTTTATCGCTTGCATTCCCATTCACTTTTCTCTTACGCTTCCTGTCCCTCCCCCCATCAAGTCCCTCAGAACGGGGAAACACATCCTCGCGTGGAGAAATTGTGCGGAAGGGAGGCACGTTCTGTAAAGGGACTGATGCTGCATCATCTCCATTTGTTCAGTAAATAAAGTTAACACTAATTGAATCTCATTGGTAAAGATGTGTTCCTTGTTGGCCTTTCCAGCCCAGCTGCAGGACAGTTCTTTCTTGTCCATGCCTCCCTAAAACCCTGACACATTAGCCCCTACCCTCATGGTCTCCCACCATTGATAGTGGAACCATTTCTTATTATAAAGTAATGACTGTGACAAATGTAAAACATACTGGGATGAAGAAGAACATGAAAAGCATATGGAATAACTATATGCAAAGCCAGCCAAATACTGTCATGAGGTGGCTCACTGGAGGCATGAAGAGTGCCAAAAGACTTTCCATGAGGGTGTTGATTTTATGCCAGGACGGAGCCAACTGTATAAAGTAGAAAGCAAGAGAGGACTAAAGGGAACTCACTGCGGAAGCCAGAAGTACGTGAACGAGACCCGAGAAGTAAAACTCTCCAAGAGGGGGGACAAGAAGAACAGGACATTGCTGGAGCATCCTGGGAACCCAGCAGGGAACCTACTCACTTGCTGGCTTGGCTGCAGAAAGGTGGACTGTCTGGTCCAGAAAAGACACTGGGACCACCAACCTGCTGCAGACCCACACAGGAAGCAAGAAGGAGATGGTGAGGCCCCTGCAACCCTGTGAAGAACTGGAGCCGTGTTCCCAAGATACCACAGGTAACGGCAATGGCAGGAAGACTGGGTGGGGTTCGGGAAGAGGCCACACCCCAATAGACTGCATCGTGGGACAACTCCCCCGTCACAGTTGTCAGCCCGATACCAATGCCCAATCAGAGTGCATCAGGAGTCATCTCCCTCGTCGCAGTGGTACGCTCACTACCACTGCCCAAGCAGAGTGCATCAGGAGTCATCTCCCTCGTCGCAGTTGCCAGTCCAATACCACTGCTCAAGCAGAGTGCATCGGGGGTCCTCTCACTCGTTGTAGTGGTTTATCCAATACCACTGATCAAGCATCTCCCTCATTGCAGCGGTTTACCCAATGGGCTGCCCAAGCAGAGTGGAACGGGAGCCATCTCTCTCATCACAGTGATTCACAAAGTACCTCTGTTACCTCTGTTACAGAGGGCATCAGGAGTTGTCTTCATCATCGCTGTGGCCTGACAAATGTAATTGGAATTTCTGAGAGCTTTGGGAAACAATCACCTCATTACAATATAGAAACCAGTATAGAGAAATACAAGAAAGATATAAAGAATGCTGGAAAAGATATCCATCACCAGAGTGTTAAATGCAAGCCAAAAAAGCAATGTGCTTTTCTACTTCCTGGAAGGAGTTACAGACTAATCCAAGTGTAAAGACTGGAGGGGGCATCTGTACCTCTTCCCTCTATATGGTAGATTAAAGGCAGAGAACACACCAGCCAGGGCTCTCCATTTAGTGGCAATGGACGAGTAGTCAGGCTTAAGCTTGCAGGAGGTGATGCAGGCTGGTTCTTAAGTACAGTGAATCCGCAAAGCTCCCACAAAGTAATGTCCACACACTATGTTAGGTGATAACACAGCTTCTTTATATAAAATAAGATTCCGGAATATATATACATTTAAATAATAACACTTTGTACTTGAAAATACTTTTTCAAAGAATGGCAAATATAAACACTCTATGTGGTACCACAAAATATTTAAATTCTGTAAGAGATGCACTAACTGCAGACAGTTTTAAATAGGCATGTGCATTCTTTAGTGCAAAGTATCAGCATAGAGTAGGGAAGAAAGGCAGGTTTGTTGTGAACAGTGGCAGAATGCTTTCTTAGGCTAGATATACAATACTGTGTGAAGATCCCTGCCCTGGGCAACCTGTAATGGAAAGGTTAGGGAGTAACTTATCCTTTCTTTTGCAGAACAGTCCAGTAATGTTCAATAACCTTCTGCTTTCCTTAAAAGGTTCTACCACCACCAAAGTACATGAGAGGGCACAGGAGAACAGGATCCTAGATGAATCTGGGACCCCTGGGTGACTCTTGAGGCTAGAAGATGTTCTTCCTTGTCACAGTGCCTTTGGTGCCTTGGCAGGCAATGTGGCAGAGTTTCTCAGTTTCACTTAACGAGTCCCTCCAAGGATGGCCCCCATTGGAAGAAAGAGCCACTGGGATGCTGAATCCATGAGAAAAATTTCTTTCTGAAGTGCAGCAGTTTTCCTCTTCGCAGTGCCCTCCTTTAGTCGACGATTTCTCCAACTGTAGAAGTCCTGTGAAGATAAGACTTGCTGTGCACTCCTTAAAGGCTCGGCAGATGTGAGTAAGACCCCTGGGACTCTTCGATGACTTCTGGTGGCGGCTGATGCATAGGTCACTTTTGATGTCGGGATTCAGAATATTGTGGTTTTCTGCCTTTCAGTTCTTCGGTGCTGCAGCCGCAGCATGGACCTCTGGACGGCTTCTGGAGACCTGGACTCGACACCATGGACCTTCAGCAAGTCTGGACCCTCGGGATGTCTTTGTTAGCTTCTGTTGGCGGGAAACGCACAAACAGACCTTCCTCTGCTCTCAGTGACTCTGGACTCTCTCCGGTGGAAAATTGTGGTCAGTGATGATGGCAAGGATGTCCTTTGAAATGTTCTAAAGCAGTTTGGAACTTTCACAGCTCTGGGTGTCCAGCAGCTCCATGGTACCCCCTCTTCTGAGCGGTAGACAGCCACAGCGTGCAGAAGACAGGAATCCCACCTACGGCCCCTCGGTGACACCAATGGACTACTTCGACTCCAGATGTCTGGACACTACTCTACAGGGCTCACAAAGACCCATTTGGTGGATGGCAGGCACACATGACTGGCTTCCAGGGCACTTCAGATGAAGAGTGGCAGTTTGCATGATGGTCCTTCATATCAGGTACTTTCTGGATCAGTCCTTTGAAGAACAAGGCAGCTTTTGGATTACACAAAGAAATGCAGCACCAGACTTCTCCAGCTGGGCCTCAAGGAATAGCTTTTTCTTGCTTCAGCTTCAACTTCTAAACAGATTGGTAAATGAGAGGTTCCCAGATACACACATCTGTTCCCCATTAATTCTGGCTGAGCCAAGCCCAGTCAACCAATCACACAGATGGGCATTCATGTATGCAGGCAGCCATTCAGGCTCACAGGCATACAGGCCATTCACTCCACCCAGACACCCATAACAAAGAATGTGGATTGGGGTAAGTACCCAGCCTTTCAGCACAATACACTGCATTCATGTCAGTTTCAGTCAGAGCTGGCTCAATCATTGTGTCACATACACAGAAACCAGACACCCATAACACAGAATGTGAGTTCACTTTAGACTACATTCATTCAGGTCCCACCCCTAGGGTGTACCCAAAACACACAGCCCCTGGGAAGGATCCAGTCAGTCTGACAGGAGGCAGTCCCAGAACAATATATGGTAATTCCACCCAACAGCCAGTCAGGAGGAAGTGGAACAGAGACATATGTAGTGTTTCTACCCAACAGCCACTCAGGAGGAAGGGAACACAGACAGGGCTTCCCAGGACTTTGGGAAACAAGATAGAAGGCAATAGAAACCAAGAGGCCACAGGGGCCATCTTGCCTTCTATCAGGAATCCATTGATTCCTATGGCAGGGGCTGGGTGTCCCAAAATGGAGGACACTCAGTGCCACAGCCAAGTCGGCATGTAGTTGCCACCAACCCATATCCTGTTCTGTGGGCAACACACAGGTGCCCAAAAACACAGATAAGGGGTGCAAGGGTGACCCCCACCCATTGGTGCGGTAAGGGTATCCCATGGGTGTTGTTCACCAAAAGATAGAATGAAGAGCTGCACTGCCAGATGTCCAGGCTGGACCTCAGTGCCAGAAAACATAGAGAAAACACACACAGCCCATCCATCCATAAGGCGTTTCCAGCACCACAACAAGTTTTCATCAAGAATGCTTCAAGACCAATATGCAGAACCTTTATAGAAGGACCAGGAGAAGGTAGTCATTATCGTGGTCCTGTGTGATGGGACATTGAAGGATGTCCTTCTACTAGAAGACTAAAGCAGCCTGGAGAATGGAGTCATTCTTCTTGTAAAGGAAACACAAACTTCACTTTAGTTAAAAGATTTATGTGTATAGTATTAAGGTTAGATTGGTTTGTTTCTGATGGAAGACAGAGATTTATTTTTGACAGACAGTCTGACAGCTCACTAAAGATTTCCTGGGTGGAGGCAGGGCAAGCCCCTTAGAAGTAGGGCGGGATAGCTTTTCTTGAGTTACACAACAAACGTTTATAGCCCACAAAGTACACCTACTTGTCAGTCTCCTTCTCCTTCTACACCCTCGCACTATCATCTCTGTGGGTGCACTGTATTTGGAGGAAATGTGAGGTAGCCTGATCTTCAGCACATCACCTATTTGAATATGTCTCTTGAATGCCACATTTGGTCTGTTAATTTTTTCTCTATGCTTCTGCTGGAACCTTAGCACTTATAAGTGGTTCTCCGAGTTGTCAACATCTTGCTCTCTCATTCCCTTGAGGGTCCACGGAGGATTGAGTTGGTGTGGGCCATCCTCCCTCTGATCATGATGAATGAGGTAGTTTCAGTGGTGGTGTTGGTCATCACTCTGTGAGCAGATAGTGTTTTCTGGACTGCAATGAGACAGTTTGTGCGCTTCATCCTTGCCTGATGTAGGGCTTCTTTATTCATTTTGTTCACCTTTTCCACTTGTCCATTTCTCCTGGGATGATGCAGGACAGCTTTTATGATGTTTGATCCCATTTCTCTGCAGGAATGCTGACATGGTGTTAGAGATGAACTGTACCTCATTGACTGACACCAATGTTTCAGGACAGCCTATTCATGAAAGACGCTACTCAGGATTTCGATTGTGGTCCTACTGGGATTGTTTGCAGGAAATGCGCCTCGATCCACTTTGAGGCATATTCCACGAGTACCAGAGTGTATCTTTAGTGACAGGGCAGGGCCAGATTCACAGAGGTTGAAAGACGCGTTGGTGACCTGGGCTGGGGTAACAAATGGACTTTGACTTCCTCTCAGGACCCCTCGTGCGAGGAGGTTACTGTGACTGACAGAAGTGCCAACCAATCACAGCATTGCTCAAATTGTGGCTGGTTGGCACATCTGTCAGTCACAGCTTGCCTGACATTAAAAATGGCGGGCGCATCTCCCATCATGGCTGCGACTGTGGCTGGATAATGTGTCCCACTGTTTTGTGGTGGGGCTGGGAGGTCCCGGCAGGGTCCCGGCTCAGCCCTACTTTTTGGAGACTGCCGGGCCTGGCCCTCACTGACCCCGGGCCACTTAAAGCACTGCCTGTAGCCCATTAAGCCGGGGCTGGTCAAGGAGGTGTGTTCTAATAAGCAGGCAGGCGCCTCCACCATGACATTAGGCCACGCCCCCTTGATGAACCGCAGCTCAATTTGCCGTACCACTTAAGACACTGTTTCACCAGCACCTGGTGATTCAGAATGCATGTTATAGTATACCACAGGCTTCTCTACGAGCCTCATATACCACTCTATCTCCCATTCTCGTCTCTCTCGTGCTTCCTGCCCCTCCCCCACGTCGCACTTGTGCAGAAACAAAGTCCAGAGGAGGGGAGCCACCCTTTAAGGGACCGATGCATCAGACAGGTTGTATTGCTTAGGACAGGGAGTACCCCATCAACCCATAACAATAGAAAGCAGCCCCAGGTGACGCACACAGACAGCACAGGGTCTCCGAGCATCACCCAGCGGAACAAGGGACCCACTGCCTGCCTCCAACCCCAAACAGCATGCCTCCCTTCTCCACATCTGGGCACACAGGGGCAGAGAGGGCACCAGATCCACAAAAAGTAGTCAGGCATCTATGCTATGAATACATACCCTTCAGCAATGTATGTCAATTGCATGAAAATATACACGAATTATTTTGTGAATTAATGCAGTTAGGGGTTTTAACGGGAGTTAAGACTCAGAATCTAATTTTGAGGACCAGGAACGTAACGGCTCTGATGGAAACCTGATACCCAGTTTATGCAAGTCCAATTTGATCCGTTGAAAACTGTTTTCTGCATCTTTTGAAATCATGACAAAAAGAAGAGAAAATAACACACAGCTATGTTTAGACTACTATTTCCAAAGCAAGGTCGCCCTCATGTGGACAAATATATGTATTGCAGTCATTTATATATATAAAAAAGGACAATATTCCTGAAGCGACGAGAATTATAATAAATACAATTGTTAAATGTTAAATGTTAAAGGTATTTGTACCGCGCACCGTCACCAACGGAATTGATCCCCAGGCGCTTAGGCGGATCTGTAAACGATAAAGGTGGGATGGGTTAGTAAGGTGAAGAAGGGAGTAGGATAGTGAGAGGAGTGGTGTTCTGTTGGCAGCATCAACTGGGTATACACCCGGTGCTGAGCTTTGGTGCGGGTATCGGATCGGAGTCAGTCCGCGTGTGCTGTTGTTCCGGCTTGTGTGTTGTTGCAGTGTTGTGAAGTGCGTGCGGCTTGTTGTGCGAGAGATGGTTGTGTGATTTTTTTGAGTGAGATAAGTATGCAGAGTTTGAGCTTATATTGGTTAGTGGGTTAACCTACCTTTACCATGCTAACATTCACAGCTCTGTCCGAGTGTGGCACCTGTCGGCCTCCACATTCCCATCCAGACGCGGCGCAGGCCAACGCCCAGGGCTCCATCCAGGCGTGGTCGTGCCAGCACTCACACTCCCACCCAGATGCGGCGCAGGTCAGTGTCCAGAGACCCGTCCAGTTGTGGGCATGCTAACATTCACAACTCCATCCGAGCGCCACACAGGCCGCCATTCACAACTCTAGGTGTGGCACATGTTAGCATTCATGTTTCTTCTAAGTGCGGGCATGTTATCCTTTAATCAATCCTATCCAGATGCGACGCAGGCCAACGTCTATCTAGATGCGTCTGTCGGTCTGGGTATGTTCGTCCGGTTACGTACCAGTGGGGGAGTCAATTGGGCTTTCGTGTGGGTCTAGGTATGTGGTCATTCTCTGCAGCCTTCCTTTGTGGCTATTTTCCATGATGTCTTATGCTCTGTCGAGTGGTTGGTTCTTTGGTTTCGGTGTTTGTCCAATTTCGAGGTTGGAGTTATTTCCATCGTTGTTTGATGTCTTGCATTCTAGTGCGCCTCCGTTGTGGTTATGCCTTGAGAGCCATGATTTGAGGAGTTTCCTGAATGCTAGGTGGTTTGTTGTATTCCGTATATTCTTAGGTAGGTCATTCCAGGTTTTGGGTGCCTGGTGAGAGAAAGACGATCCTCCGAGTCTTTTTTTGTTGTAGGGTTTTGGTTCCAGGTGTATGTCGCTGCTTGATCTTAGTGTTCTTGTCGGTCGGTGTAGGTGTAGTTTGTCACTTAGGAATTCTGTGCCTTGTTTGTGTATTGCTCTGTGTGTGATGCACATGGCCTTGAACTTTATTCGCTGTTTTAGTGGTAGCCAGTGTAGTATTTTTAGGGCGGGTGTGATGTGTTCTCTTCTGGGTAGCTTGAGGAGGAGTCTGGCTGCTGTATTTTGTATGCGTTGCAGTTTTTTTAGAAGTCGTTCGGGTATGCCCAGTTATAGGCTATTGGCATAGTCCACTCTGGACATGATCAGAGCGATGATGGAAAGTGTTTTGTTAGCGAATGACAGGAGCAGTAGGATCCTTTTTGCTGCTCGCAGGGGGAAGAAACATTTCTTGATTACCGAGTTTACTTGTGGCTCCAGAGTGAGGTTGTTATCCATGAGGACCCCTAGGTTTTTTACAGTTGATGCTAGTTCTGGTGTGCTGCCGAGCTCTCTTGGCCAGGGGATGTAGTTGATGTCTCCTCCCTTTTTCGAAACAATCATTATCTCTGTTTTGGCTGGGTTGATTTTGAGATGGTTGAGGTTCATCCAGTTGAATATGTCGCAAAGGCAGTTCTCTAGTGTGGTGTTTTCTTCTCGGGTGTCTTGTATGTTGAAGATTATTTGAGTATCGGCGGCGTAGTTGTAGCATGTGAGGCCGTGTTTTTGATGAGTTTGATTAATAGGTACATGTAGATGTTGAATAGAAGCGGGGAGAAGGATAAGCCTTGTGGTACTCAGCACGTGGAGTCTCTAGGTTTGGATTTAAAAGGTTTCATCCATACTGTTTCTGTTCTGTTTGTTAGGAAGGATTTGATCCATCGTAGGGCAGTGTCTGTTATCCCTAGTCCTTCTAGTCTCTTTATGAGGATGGCGTGGTTGACAGTGTCGAAGGCTGCAGACAGATCAAGGAGAATCAAGGCGGTGCTGTTGTCTGAGTCTGCAATTGAGACCGTTTTCTGAACTTGAGTGTGCAGGGCCAGTGCTCCGAGTAATGTGTAAAAGAGTGCAGGTTCCTTAAGCACCATAAATGCATGGGATTGAAAACAAAGCAGCTGAGTGTCTCTGTTATTATTCATTGTTAGTTTTAGCACCTTTTATTTAAATGTAAATACAATAGAACGTCACGTCAGCATCAGCGAAAGGAGCCTGTGTAACACATAACACTGATAGAAGATCAGATGGGCCCTGAAGCAAAACAGCGCATTCACAAGAGTGACTGACCCCACTATAACATTACAAGTATGGGTACATTCTTTGCAATAGAAAACCATGAAAAACACCAACCCCCCCATTCAGAAAAATTAGAAACAAGAAAGCAGATAAAGATTTGTCATCATAGCAGGCCAGCCCACCGGCCGTATGGGCTACAGCCTGTCAGAAACTATGGCGCTCCTGCATGGAGGCCCAACCAAGTCTTTCAACCAAAAAGTCCAACCAAATCACCTCATAAGGCAAAAAGTGTAATCCATGTTCCACTAGCACTTTTTCATGGTTCGTCAATAACTGGGACCCAACCTTCCACTAGAGGGCACTGTCTGAACTGCCAAACGCTAAAAATCAGTGTTTTAGCCACACACACAGCCCTCCGCATCCCATCCATAGCTTCTGGGGAAAGTTGAGCTTGTTTTTAGAATCAGATTGGTGCAAGAGTGTCACACGGTGGCAACGTGCAATGTGTGCCCTCAGAATCAAATCCATTTGTTTTAGAACCCCTGCCCCCACAAAGGCCAAACACTCTCAATGTCGGTGTCCCAGGGATCAGCCCAACAACCCAACAGAGAACAGAGTGAGATAGGCCCAGCTTGACCATCCTAATAGACGACCAGCGAATAAGATACGCAATTTTCTCCTGTTGCAATTTCAGGTTCAGATCAAGTTTTGCATTTTGGAAAGAATGTTATTTCAACCTCAAGGCTTTGGCAATGATTATGGAATGTAAGTCCTCACTCCAGCAAAGTCTGAGAGGTCCTCCTCACTCACAGGGTTTGACCCTAAGGAGATTATACCTTATATTATGGAAGCAGTAAAGTACCTGCTACAGGGCAGGAAGATTACCTAGTCCAACAGCCACCAGTTGAGCCTGTTTGGTGACAATTTCGGGAATACGTCATAGTGGTGAAGGTCTCAACTTAGTCATCCATAGCCCGTAATATTCCTGCCTCACTAGAACTTCTGGATGCTCCCCTCCATCCATGACTGCCAAGAGAGTTTACAGCCAGTTTCCCCTGAAGGAGGCATCTCGGTGTAGTGTCATACCAAGGCAGGCTCAACATGTTTTGAATGCAGGCGATACAGTCATGGGAAATTTTGTCCCATCAGGGAGTCGTTCCATGGAGAGCAATGAACTTGGGGGGATACCGGGCCGATAGCGACTGTTCACAGGTAAGCGTGTGTCCGGCTCCAACCAGTGACGAGAAGTCCTTAGAGTGAAGGCAGCAAGATCAGCCATCACAAAGACCATCGTCTCTGGGTTTTCCTGTAGAGAACTGAGCTTGGAAATGCAGCTCTTTTCCGGAGGACATTTGTGAAGTAGGCCCATGATGCCTTACAGGAGCTCCTTCCCCTGTTGTACAAACATCGCAGGAGGCCCGCATGTTGATAGCATTCGCAAGCCCCATGGGGGGGGGAGGATGGAACTTGTTGCGTCTCTCAAAGTCCGCTTTCACCTTTTGCAATATTGGCCTCACATTCACCTGCATGAGGGTAGATACATCCCTTACTCATTTTAAACCTAGGAAATCAAGTCCATCTTTGCCCCACTCATAATATCTGTGAAACGAAAAAAGGCTTCTGTTTGAGCAGGAGTTAAAAGAAAACACCTTTTTGTGTCCCAATTGATTTTGTGGACAGCCCCCTTCTGTAGCTGACTAGAATATTTAGCAGCTCTGGCTTAGGGGCCCATGGGTCTGCATAGTGTAGGAGGTGCTGCTCTCCCACACCCGCAGGACTGCACTTTACCCCCCTCCATCTCGGTGAACCATAACAGACAGGAGCTCCATGATCAAGTTGAAAAAGAAGGGTGAGATGGGGCAGCCCTATCTTGCACCCCTCCCTAACCTAAAAGCGTGCAACATTCTGCCATTAGTCACGACTTTCGTCGGAGCATTGGCATAAAGTGCCTTAAACAGGCACACAAAATCATTTCCAAATCTGGATATGACTAAAGTGCTCTCCAGAAAGACCCAACTCACCTAGCTGAAAACATTCTCTGCATCAAGACTGATGGCCGTCATTGCACTGGCGATGGAGCCATGCAGTGCCAGTAGGTCCATCAGCTCTCGAATGTGGCCCTCACCATTATATACCCTTCACAGGTCTCACCCGAATGCTGTCTAACACTTTACTGATCTCTAGATGACATGCAAAGATCTTCTAAGGTATATTTAGGTGTACATTGGGCAAAGTGCCTGGTCTATGGCTCGTGCAATTGGGCAGGTCCTTCCCTTTTGTTTTTGTATCGGGCCCCTCATTCATGGTCAAAGGCAGCCGCCCAGCCTGGATGATCTCATTGAATAAGTCACACAAAACTGGAATAAGAAGATCCCCACATTTTTTATTTAAATTAGCTGGGAAAGCATCAATGCCAGGACATTTATTTTTCATAACATTAATGGCAGAGGAGAACTACTCCCGCTGCACAGGCGTGAGAGGGTAGAGGAATCTTCACTGCTAAGGCTGAGAAGAGCGCCGTCAAAGGCACATCACACACTTTGAAACATTCAACCAAAGGTGCACTATACAGATGTTATGTTATTTTATGTTATCCATTTTGTACCGAAGTACAGCGCAACTGACACCAAAAAGGCAACCTGCTGCTAACAACACTGAGAAGGTTCCGACGGCCGGGCACAGGAAATCAAAAGAGCAGCGTTTTTAGAGCACGTCTGAATTGCAGATGGGCCACCGTGGACCGAAGTGCAGTGGGCAGGGCATTCCACAGCTTGGCAGCCCGCACAGAAAATGAACGACCAATTCGGACAAACCGAAATCTAGGCACAGAAATGAGAAACCTGTCCCTCGAGCGCAGGGGACGGCCAGGAACACAAGGCCGGAACTTATGCTGTAGGTACTCAGGTCCCACAACATCAAAGGCTCTGAGTACAAGACACAGATATTTGAAGTGCACATGCTTGGCCACAGGAAGCCAATGAAGAGCACGCAGAATAGGGGAGATGTGATCCCTGAAAGGGGTGCCAGTAGCTAGCCGGGCAGCATAATTCTGTAGGATTTGTAAGCGTTGTACCAGATAAGCCAGTTGCGCCAAATACAGGGAGTTGCAGTAGCCAATGAAATTAAAAACTACTGCTGCAACCACCGGGGCGCGAAGATGACAGGGGATAAACTGCAACACCTCTCTCAGAATCTTAAGCTGGAAATGGCCCACTTGGCACACTGAGCTGATCCGGGAAGACATGGAGATGGAGGCAGAGAATTTAACACCAAGATTTTTAACAACTGCAGCAGGGACAGGGAAAGAACCAATAGATGAAGGCCAAAAGTAGGGAGTGAAGAGGGAGGTGGCGGAGGCAGATCCCATCACCAAAACCTCAGATTTACCCCCATTTAATTTGAGCCAGTTGTCGCTCATCCAGCTCCCAATGGCCTGCAGGCAGGCCCTCAGCTGAGCGGCATGGGACGGGTGGAGGAGATCCCGCCGAACTATGATCTGAGTATCATCGGCGTAAGAGTAGCACCTGAAGGCATGGGAGTGGATGAGAGCAACAAGAGGCTGGATGTAAATATTGACCCAGCCTCTTTCAGGTTTCCACAAATATAACCCCCTCCTGGGCTTGAGTCTATAACAGGCTCTTATCGGGTCCTCACGGACTGAAGCACCTTCCAGGCTCCAGACGCATCAGGGTCACACAACCTCTGTCTTTCGGCTCTGATGGTTCTGTCACTACCAACAGGATCTGGGCATTATCCCCCAAGGATGCTGCTCTTCACTGTGCACTAGCTCTTGTTCAGTTGCCTGGCCAAAGCCCCTAGCAGGCTTCTTGCCCTACCCTCTCCCTACCACTCTCAAGGTATGGCCTACTTAGCTTAGCCATGCTCTGTTCCTTCCTTCTGCCTGTCTTGTTCCTCTGACGGCTACAAACAGCATTTTTCTGGAATAAGAGCACTGGTTGGTGGGTCTGTTTCCCCATTGGCCCAGGGTCTTGGTATTAGTTTGAGCATTGTGGTTCCATGTCCTCTCGCTGTGTGGTCCCTTTTTTCCTAAGGGTGGTCAGGTGCATTTAGCAATGATTCGTTTTTGCTAACAATCCTGTCCCCGTGGCACAAGGACTTAAATAGGCGGTCTGCCATTATGGGTTCAGGCCCAGGCATCGTGGCGGCAGTCGGTCCCACGATGCAGCTTCCACTGCCCACAACGACTGTACTTGCTCGTTACATTCTGGTCTGTGCTGTGTGTGTATGCCTGTTGTAATGTAGTCTTGTCATGTGTTGTGACTGGCCTGGAGTGCTTGCTGTCAGAATGTTGATACATGAATGCAGCTCAGGAGAATGTTGAGTGGATCTGTGAGTGAATGTTCTGAGAGTGTCATTTGGGGGCCTGAGCTGGGATGTTAGGATGGCCGGTGGGTTTTCTCCTGTGTATGTGAGTCCAATACCCCTCCCTGTCCCTCATGTCAATGTACATAACACAAGAGTAACTGGATGGTGTATATAATGTACATTCTGTACAATAACGCTTTCCTGGATTAACTCATGACTCCACAGCAGGTCTGTGTGTGAGTGCCAGCTTGAATGACAACCAACAGACTTCATAACAATGCCATGTTTGTTCTTCCCGCTTCACAGATGCATATTGTTCTTAGCCTCTGGTCTGCTTTCCACTCTCTATTTTGTGTACCCAAGGTGCACTTGGCAAGGACTCTACTCTGCGAGCAAACCTGTGCCCCGAGACTGGCTATAGATTACAGTGCACAGAACATGGGCTTCTGCTTCCTAATACCATTGCCCTTAGAATGCTTCATTTTGCTGCACCTTCGATCACGTCTAATGCAGCACATTTCACAGGACCTTCCTGCTGGGGACTGACGAGGGCACAGTTGAGCAGCCAATTGGAGACTCACACAGTGGGTGGTTCCTCTGGCCCTATGCGTTTCCATGGACCCTGCTATTGCTGCCTCAAATGTGCCCCATTTTTGTGACAAGGCTAATTGCTTGTTGCTTGCATACGAATCCTTAAACATTTTTGGAGAAATGGGAGTGCATTCAGTGTCTGTAATGGGGTGTTCAATCAATATGTGGTGAGACAAAATGTTTGCTAATTGTGAAGAGGAATTCTTAGAATTCGTTGGAGACAGGATGGGACTACATTCAGTTGTTATATCTGAGTGCACCGTTGTGATGAGACAACATATTTGTTGATTGCTTGGGAAAAGTCTTCGAATTCTTTGGAGGCATGAGAATACATTCAGTATCTGTAAATGCAAGTGCCATATTTTGTGACAAGGAAAAATACTAGTTCCTTTGGTAGAAAGTGTCTTCAAATTCTTTGGAGGCAGGAATAGATTACATTCCAGGTAAGTGAGTGCACCAGGTTTTGTGTCTTTACATACAAGTTGTCACTTGAACACACATTCTTACAATTGTTTGGAGGCAATAGGAGATGATATTCAGTGGCTGTAGCAGAGTGTGCCATTTTATTGCGAAGAGACAACATGGTTGTTGCTTGTGTAGAAAAGGTCTGAGAACTCTTTGGAGGCAGGGGAAGATTGGATTATATTCAGTGCCAGGGGCTATAAATGAATGTTACATCTTTTTCTGAGGAGACACAATAATTGTTGCTTGCATAGAAAAATTGTTGAAATTGTTTTGATTCAGCAGGAGATAACAGCAGGAGTTCACATTTTGCTGGTACCTCGTCTGCCCTCTAACCACTTGTGGTGTTACCTTGAGAGAGCCTCCTCACACCCACTCCCTCTTGAAGCCCTCCTATTTTCTGACTGCACCATATAAAGTTCAAAAACACCCTAGATCCTAGAAAAACGTCCTAAGATTTTTGCAAACTAGTCAATAAAGAGAAACGTAAATATGAAGAGTTTCTGAGCATCCTGCACCTTACAATTACCTACAATTACAGAGAAGCTCCTGCCTCTCTGCCACTGCGATTTACAACCTGATCTAGACCCCAGTTCCTGCATCTCCCCATCTGCTCTACAAGTCCAAGTCCAAGTGGGAAACCAAAATGGCTACCAGGATTTCCCAAAAATGTTGTGGAAAATAATATACACAAACCCAGTGACCATGAAACAAGACCTCTCATTGTGTTCCACTTAGAAAAATATAACTGTATACCAGTATTGGTCTCCAGTTAAAATGTTCAAAACTGGAGGGACACGTGGCCAGCAGCCCACAAGATGGCCGCCTAATCCGGGAAATCCTCACATCATCTTTTAAAGTTTATTTATAATGTGGCTCAGGCTCATAGAAATTATTCTAAAGTCTTCACTTACCAACACTTAGCAGAGAATGTGTTGTTTAGGTGAAGCCTTCTATGGCCTGGCCATTGAGGAGCACCTATTATGGAGCTTCTCTCAGTGGACTGGTGCATCCATTAGGGGCTGAGGACCACTAGCGGTGCTGCATGCATGCTTCGGTGGTTGCGGTGCCGATAGTAAGTCTTTTCCAGTGACGTGTTGCCTACCTCGCTGAGAGCTGGACTTATTCTCCCATAAAATAAGTGAATCACATTGCTGGTGTAACTTGGAGCAGTGTTTGACAGACGACCAGTGCAACCTTGTGTTGTTGAGGTTTGCTAGTGGTGTTGCGAGTGGACTCCGATTGGGGCTGACTCAGAGGTGGGCCCTTCCCCTTCGTCATGTTACGGAGGTCTGCTACATTGTCGCTTCATGAGTGATTTAATAGATCAGGTGATGTTTACTTTACATTTCACAGGAAACAAGTTGAAAGGTAGAGAAGTGCCTCGTTTGCCCTCTACTGGTTACTATTTTAATTACATCCCTCTCATATCCTGAGAAATAGCCTGATTTCATGTGTCGAATTTTAATGTGAATGAATGCTAGTTTCTCCCAATGAGCCCAAACATACGCAGGGATTATATTTCAAGGTGGAACATAATACCTAGTTGTTAGGTGATGTTACAATATTTATTATAGACTTCCTGGCTATTTATTTAAGAAAATGGAGGCTTCAGGATTGTCCCCTCAGTACTCTAGACATGCATTCTATTGCTTTTCACAAGATTTCCAGTCTTTCAAAAGTGTGATAAATACTTCCCGGATAGATTAGATGACATGGAAGAATGTGTCTCTTCGACTGAAGACAGGCTTTAGGGCTTAGAGCACATGCAAATGAGACTAAAGCAGTTAGAAGATGGCTATACTGAGTTGGAGGATTGAAACAGAAGAAATAATATTTGCATATATGGGATTCTGGAAAAGGAAGGAGACAACACTGTCAAATTTCAAGAAAATTGGATCCTGAAAGTTCTCTGTGTCTCTCTCAACGGCATTAGAGCTACAAAGGGCTCATTGAATGAGGCCCAGATTTACATCAGCTAATCCAGCTAATCCATCGGTCAGGCCTTTTATTGATTGTTTCATTTGTCAGCAGCAAGTCAGATTGGTTCTATCGCAAGCAACACAAATTACCCTCAGTTTTCTATGCAAATAAGAAGATCTTCTTCGCCCCCAATTTCTCAAAAAATACCCAGAATGAAAGAAATACTTTTTGGCATTAGACCTTGGCTCAAAAAATTGGGAATGTGATATGGTTTCTTGGACCCAGCTAAAATGATTGTAACAATTGTAACAATCCCGAATAGGCCCACAAAAGAATTTCTCAACCAGGATGACCTTCTTAAATTTCTTCATGAGTTGGATCCTGATCAGATAAAAATCTCAGTACCACTATCTACTTCAGCTGGTGGTCTCTCTCCCGATGTCTCTAATCTTACACAATTTCCCAAAGAAAATAGAGCCAAACCTAGTAAGAATCATACTATGCACAGCAAAACAGTCCTTTACTCACCATCTCCTAGTCCTGAACAGTTGGACA
The DNA here is from genome assembly GCF_040938575.1 of Ambystoma mexicanum. Taxonomy (NCBI): domain Eukaryota; kingdom Metazoa; phylum Chordata; class Amphibia; order Caudata; family Ambystomatidae; genus Ambystoma; species Ambystoma mexicanum. Next base: position 372,801,160 of record NC_090926.1, on the reverse strand, counting down.
AATCTAGAGATAAATCTCGCTCACCTATTAAGCCCATTGAAGCACTATTAAATCAGTTAGCTGTTACTCTAAATTGGTCATTTAAGTATGTTGGTTACTATTTCTACTTATCAAATGTTTATGGCTTGGTATGTTATTCAATGTCTACTTATCTCTATGAGGCTGATATTTATTTTCATATACCCTGAACCACTTTTCGTCTTTTTCCTGAATGATTAATGTGAGTCCCTAGATGATGTGGTGGGCACTTGTGTTCTTTGGTCTGCTCAGTTATGAGTTATGGTACGTTTGATGTATGTGTATCGGTTTTATCATTATACTATTCCTCATCTCTTTACTATATGTTATTCATTGTCTTTATATGTTTGTCTTATGTCCCCTCCTCTTGTGGTATGTCCTTCAAGCAAAGAATAATTACTTTGCTAGATATATTATAGTTATTAGTTGTTGGGTCAGTTTGCACCATGTGTAGTGGCTCTGGTACTCTTGCCAGCTTTTATTGCTTTGTTAAAATATTCATGCTGTATCATTATAACATCATTTTGATGTAATGCATTGGGGAATCGGCACTTGGAATGTGAAAGGTATTAACCACCCCATCAAAAGGAAAACGATAATTACCCATCTGGCTAAACTGACACTTGGCATCGCATGTATGCTTGAGACTCATTTGTATTCTGTTGAAGAAACAATACATTAAAAAAAAACATTGGATTGGGCAAATACACTACTCTGCAGCTCTTCATAAAAAAGGCAGGTTCGCTTGTCTAATTGCAAGAAAGAAACTGAGATGTCAAGTATTAGCAGATTAAATGGATACAGATGGACATTTGGTGACCATTGATTTGTTGATTAAGGATATTCCAGTCTCTGTTGATAACCTATATGATCCAGCTAGCTCAGATTCAGAGTTCTGGAACTCTTTAAGCACCAAACTTACTTCTCATAACTATGAAAGAATAATGCGTTGTGGGGACTTTAACCAAATAACATACTTTACCATGGATCTTAGGCCCATGACAAGATTTACAAGTGCTAAGACCTATAAAAGTTGCATGAATTTCATACAAGATATGAACTTGAATGACTCATGGCCTCCTGTTAATCCTAATCTTATAGATTTTACCTTTTACTCTCACCCACATTCTTCTTTTTCTAAATTATATTATATATCAATGCTAGGTCCATCCCTGCATATGCTCTGGACATCAAGGACCTGATCATAACCTTAAACCTTGATATTTTAGGCACCACAGAAACGTGGCTGCATGCCGCATCTGTCCCTGCCCTGTCCATTGCCCTCCCCCCAACATAGGTTGTATCCTAGACTGGATTGCGGACCTCGACTGCCAGTTATTCATCCATTCCAAGAGCCCCTGACTGTGGTCGGACCACAACATAGTGCAGTTCTCCATCCCTCCAATAGCACGTGCAGCGTCCGTCGCTGTCCTACTACCCCACTCTTGCCCGCACCTCTAAAAACCTCACCAAGGAACATCTTGCTCTCTTGCTCAGCTCACCTCTACCCAAACCCCCCTTTGCAAAGGACCCCAACACACTCACAAACCTGTATACCTCAACTCTAACTGCTGCCATTGACACCGTCATCTGCTCATAGAAACTCCTGGCTCACCCCAGAACTCCAAACTCTCCTTTCCAACAAACGGCTAGCAGAAACTAGTTTCAAGAAAGCACAGTCTGTACCCAAGAAGCTACTGTTCACCTTAGAGGCTACACATTACAAAAAAAACATCCTTGCTGCCAATTTACGGCACATATAATGACAGCATTGCTAAAGCCAATTCCAACACCCGTGAGATCTTCACCATTCTCAGGGAATTGAAAACGCCCACCACCCCTCCAGTCACCATAATCAAAGATGACTTATGGTGCTCTAATATCCAAAATGCCATGCTTGCCAAAATCAATACCCTGCACACAAACAAATTGAAGCCAAACTATCCCTGATCGAACCCTTGCAAGCATCATGTACCACCCCATCCCCTCCCACCACCAGCACCCAAGACCTCCCTATTTTCCTCTTTGCAGATGTCATAACTGTCCTAAAAGGCCTAAAACCACCCCAATGTAAAGGTGATACCTGTCCTGCAAGCATTATCAAAGACTGCTCTGACATACTAGCACCCCTCATTGCCTCATTCATCAACACCTCCTTCTGCACTGGCACAGTACTATCCAGCCTCAAGGAAGCCTGGGTACTCCCACTCATCAAAAAACCTTCACTAAACTCTGCTATCCCCACCAACTACCGCCCCATCACAACTGTCCCTTTCTTGCTAAAACCTTTGGATAGAGAAGCCTATCTGCAAATCCAAAGATATTTATATGCCAACCATATCCCGGGTATACGCAAGTCAGGGTTCCACCCAGGCCACGGGACAGAGTCTGCCCTACACTACTCCTCTACTAAAGATCCAAATTTATGAAATCAGGGATAAAGGCAAGGTCGTCTTGCTGCTTTTCCTCGACCTATCAGCAGCGTTCAACCTAGTGGCCCACGAAATCCTAGGTCAGTACCTATCTTCCTCAGCTAACTTCTCTGACAGGGCCACAGCCTGGATTGCCTCCTTCTTAGGAGACCAATCTATTAGAGTTTTTTCTAAGATTGCCGGTACCCACACAGCACCTATCACTTGTGGAGTGCCTCAAGGTTTCTGTGTATCGCCTGCTTTGTGTAACATATTCACGATTCCTCTATTTGCCATCCTGGACTCTATCTGTATATCTTATACAAACTATGCAGATGACACTCAACTACCTTAAAGACTCCTCTTCCTTCAACTCTGTATACTCAACCATCCAGGCATGGGTGGCCACTCACTGTCTAGGCCTGAATGATGAGAAAACAGAGATCCTTTTTGTGATCACCAATACTCTGCCTGCAATAATTACAGAATCACAATCTCTGTCTTTCTTTTTGTGAAAACCTTTGCAGCATATCTAGACGCCAACCTCTCCCTCTCCCAGTATTTCAGAGCCATCACCTCCTCCGCTGCCTACACAACCAAGTTAATCAACGCATCCAAGTCGTTCCTTTCCCCAGACATTTGCCTTACCATACATAGCCTGAGCCAGGGGGTGTTGCTAGGTCTGGAAAAGACCGGGGGCTACGCTAATGTCGGAACTGTCGGGACTGGGGGCTAGCTAGCCTTTTGGTTGTAGCTCCTGAGATTCTATCCGGGGCTACAACCAAAAGACCAGGGGCTATAGCCCCCTAACACCCTCACTAGCAACGCCTCTGGCCTGAGCAACCGCAGGATCTTGGCCTGACTACTACAATGCCCTCTTTGCAGGCACCACAAACAGCAACATACGGAAAATGCAGGTTTTCCAGAATAACACACTTAGAGCAGCACTGAATATCCCCAAAATTGAACAGATCACTGAAGTACTAAAACCTGTTCATGAACAGATTCTCTTCAAAACTCTCTCCATCACTCACATCTGCTTGTCCAAAGATGCCCCGCCCATACCTATCACAAACGTTTTCTAAAGTATCCTCCACTGTATCACCCAGCCAAAATGTAAATGGGCCAATGTTGCAGGCTTGAGCTTCACAGCCTTTGCGGCCAAGCACTGGAACCTGCTCCCTGATTTACAGAAGAATAGGAAGGGATAAAGAGAGAATTTAGCCTGTATTTCACTTCAGAATTTATTTAAACCAATCTAGTCTCGGACACTACTATTCATAAAAACTGGAACACATAGGAAGCTACTTTAAGAAGCTATATTATTAACTTTGTTTCAAACAAGAAAACGTTTTTGGAGAAATACACAAAAGATCTGCTTAAGTCAATTAGAAATGTGGAAACTTTCTTTTTTAGGAATCCTAATGAGTCGTTCTTACAGGAATTATCTATGAAATATATTGAATATTACAAATATTCCACAGAAAAAGTTTCTAATACTATTGTTAGAATGAAATGTAAATATTATGTGGGGTCGAATAAAATGCATAAATTGATAGACCTCTTATTTAAAACACAAGAGAGATAAGGATATGATTACTCGTATTAGGAATGATGACGGCACTTGTATTACCAATAATATTAAAATGTCAGAAGCTTTCCTAGACTTTTACTTTCCCACTAAAATAAGGTGAAGTTAAAAAAGCAATGAAAAGTTTTTAAAAAGTGAAACCTCCCAGTCTTGACCGACTCCCCACAGATTTCAATAACTCCTTTTCTAATACTTTAGCTCTGTTGCTACGTAAATTATTTTCACATTTTATAGAGCAGAGTTTGATCATGGATTGCCTACTTACTTTATAAACTTGATTACAATCTTATCCTTTGCTCCTTTTTGTAATATTGTTATTAATGGCCCTTTGTCCTGCACCTTACCAATTTTGAGAGGCTCACAACAAAGTTTTCCCTTAGCTCCCCTTGTATTTATATTAGCATGAGAAACATTTCTTGGAAATATTAGAATGAATGAAAAAATGGCTGGGATTCAAATTAATTCAAAAACTGTTAAATTGTCCGAGTATTTAGGTCATAATTTGCTCTATATCTCACCCTTGCACTTGTTCTAAATTGTTTCCTACCCTCAGCTTTCTTAGAATTGCCTGGAAAGACCTGATTAACTCTGCTCCTGGGTTGATTGACCCTGATGACATATGTCATTGGGTCACTAGAGACTTGCCAATTAAATTTAACTCTTCCTTGATACACAGAAGGTATAATATGCAGATTTTGTGTAGTCATCATATGGTATATTCCAATTCCTTAATACTTTTTCATGCAATTGCTTACATTTTTAAGCTAAATGACTCTGATTACGATATTTTGTAAGGAAGTTGCAAACGGTATAAGCTTGGCACCACCAAATCATTCACAAATCACCCCCTCCATGGATGAAAATCTACTTTTAACTAGGGAGTCAACAAATGTCACTGACTTTCATGAATTTTTTATATCCAATAATAGTGTGTCTCCAATGGATTCTCTTTGCGTCAAAGGATGGGAAAAAGATCTTAGATAAATACAGAGAAGAGAGTGGGCACCACCATGTATTCAAAAATGTTCAGAATATTCAAGTAAAAATCAAATATTTCAAAAAAGAATATACATCCAATTGAAAAGGAGCTGGCTGTGACAAGTCTGGAGACACCCGGACTTATAATTGCAACACACGCTGGAGAATAATACTGGGTCACACAACCGCTCTCATATGGGGCCCAAGATGGGCACGTATTTATATGATTCACGACAATATGTTCAAGTATCCATAATATACCATACTTCTTAGAGAAAGGAAGATGGCGTAAGTCGGCGCCATAGTTGCGCCCATGGATGTACCAGAGACTTGAAGGAAAAACTGGTTATGGCATTTTTCTTTTTCTTTTTTCTTTTTTCTTTTTTGCTATTGATATTTACCCATGATGTAACATCTACTGATTGGTATGTTTCCTTTCATTCATTTTTTTCAATGTATGTTTCGTTTGAATTGTCACCAATTTATGAATTTATGTCACATACTTGCATTTGTTATGTTATATACTTGCTTGCTGGATTTATATAATTAGACTCGCCCTGATGAAGGAAATAATTTCCGAAATGCATTGGCTTTTTTAGTCTAATACATGTGGATTGTGGCAACTGCTTCCTCACTAAGGATTATTAGTGATAGCTTTTTGTTTGAACTACTATGGATAAATCATTTTTGATATGAATCAGAAAGACTCATCTTCCTTTCTCTAAGAAGTATGGTATATTATGGATACTTGAACATATTGTCGTGAATCATATAAATACGTGCCCATCTTGGGCCCCATATGAGAGCGGTTGTGTGACCCAGTATTATTACTTGGTCTCCAGCGTGTGTTTAAAAAGATCTTAGATACCACTATTCTTCTGAAACTTGGGAAAGGTTTTGGATGCAAGCGTTGAAAGTTTCTAGAGCTACTAATCTTACATATACTGCCCTTTTGTATTCAGCGAGACTTATCTTAACCCAAAATATAGTCTGAGATTTGCTCCTAAAGTCCAGAATGTTTGTTCATCATGTAAAGACCCCAATTCAGATTTCAAGCATTATATCTTTCTGTGTAAACCTGTGTATGCATTTTTGGAAAAGATTTAGTTGACAATGCAAAGAATATTTCATTTTAGTCTATGGCTTAATATGGATAACTTAAATATTGGATCCCTTGTGAATTCTGATATTGCGAAAGTATCCTGTCCTAAACTGCTTAACCTATTTGTTGTTATTTGATTTTACCTTATATCTTCAAATTGGAAATGCTCGAAACAATTATCATATTCTGCCTGGTTGAACTATGTCCACGGGAATGAAAAATGTTGTGCAAACTTACTAATTGATGTTAAAAGTTATAATCAAACATTGAATGTTTTTATTGCCTTTCTAAGTACCTCTGTGTAAGTATTTATTCAGTGTACTATAATTATATATACTGGTGTATCCTTCCCTTATGTGTCTTGTCCTGTTAGTTGTTGTATTCATTTTGTCTCATGTTACACAGATTTATTAATTCATCATTAACATTATATTAATTGCATTGCTTAATAGTATTGTTTGTATTATAATAATTTCATTGCTTAATAGTATTGATTGTATTCCTAATTAAAACGAGCTTTGTTAACATATTTTATCATTTTCTAGCCTCGATACACTGATTTGTTCTAATATGAATTATAATGTTCAAGGACTAATTGTCCTATTTTCATTATATGTTACTACTTATATAATCGAATGAATTAATTACGTTTTCATTATTGTTCGTATTTTCAACAAATGTTTAATACAAGTGATTTAACACAAACTGCCTCATCATGAGTTTGGCGGTAACCCTTAAATGCGGCGGTAATGCTATTACCGCCGCATTTAAGAGTCCGCCAAATCACCGCTTTGGCAGGATTTACCCCCAGCTCTGAGCTGGGGGCAAATCCGCAGCAATTTTGATGATTTTCGGCACTATCACTGCATGCTCATACGTGCTCATACTCATGTAGTAGTACCGAAAATTCCCCATTTTGGCCCAATGGGGAATTCCTGAATGAGCCCAATGGGGAATTCGGAATTACCGTTCCGCCAAACCTGTGATTCGACGCTAATAGCGCCAGGGGAGTTGGCAGTAACGCTAATAGCCCTGGTGGTAATACCACCGGGGATACTGCCCAACTTGTGATGAGGCCCAAAATGTTCAAAAATGACCTAATAATAGACTCTTGTGTTTGCTGGTACTGCCATCGTGAAGATGGATCTTAATCTCTGATGCTCTGGCACTGCACTATCCTTGTCAGTAAAAGGACTGCTGAGTCCATGTAACAACAGGAAAAAATCTATTGTTCCTTCTGTTCCTGAGAAAACACTTCTCTCACCCCTACAAAATGAATTAATTTATTTAAATGTATTTATTGTTCTGCAGCTAGTTGGGGAACAAGTCTGACTTTTTCAACATGCAGACATTGCTTTCGCACAACGTTGGCAACCCATCCTTGTATGGCCTGTCCAAGTAAACAACTTGGGGCCCGATTCATGGAATCTTGCGCAGAAAATGTGCAAGCGGCGTGCGCCGAGAAGGAGCATGCGCAGAGAAATATTGCGCGGTACGCGTATTCATGAATTTCCGAGGCATAAGTAGCCGTGGCGCAAAGAACATCAAGGTGCGCCAGTAAAACCCGCGACACGCCCCCACAAGCATTAAAAAGCAAGTGAAATGCCCAACACTGCGCAAGCCCCCAGGCCATCCCTGGACCAGCATACAGCTAATGAAATTGTGTGAAAACTTTGCGTGATCCTCGGGTGCACCCCAGCAAAATCACGTAAAAATGTGCACGATCCCCGGCCGCACCCCTGCCAAATCGCGTGAAAACTCTGTGCGTTCCCTGGCCGTAAGCCTGCTAAATCGGGTGAAAACTTTGTGCAATCCCCAACTGAACCCCTGCCAAATTGCTTGAAAACTCTGCACCTTTCCCGGGCCGCACCACTGCCAAATCGCATGAAAACTCTGCATGTTCCCCACCCGCACCCCTACCAAATTGCCTGAAAACTCTGCGCGTTCCCCAGCCGCACCCCAGCCAGATTGTGTGAAAACTTTGCACGATCCACGGCCGCAACCCTACAAATCATGTGAAAACTCTGCACATTCCCTGGCCTTACCCCTGCCAAATCGGGTGAAAACTTCTCACGATCCCCACCCGTACCCCTGCCAAATCACTTGAAAACTCTGCACATTCCCAGCTAGATTGCGTGAAAACTTTGCGTGATCCCCAGCCACACCCCTGACAATTCGTGTGAAAACTCTGGGCACTCCCTGGTCGCACCCCTGCCAAATCACATGAAAACTTCACGTGATCCCCGGCTACACCCCAGCATAATCGCTTCAAAACCCCGAGAACCAGGAGCTGCACTTCGTCGCACGGACCAGCCGTGCACCGCATATCCTCAACACCCAGGAAGCATCAAGGGTGAGGATCATAATATTGGTCTCATATGTATGCGCTCTGGGCATACTAGTACCTGTTGCAGCATTCGCACGCCATGCCTCCCAGGATCTGAAGCGCACCGCTTTTTTGATCTGTCTGACCTTGGCAGAATCTTCCGCCTGACCCTGCAATGGCTGGCGCATCGCGGCCCCAGAATGAGGCTCTGGCCGCGTGGCTTCGCTTCTAGGCAACCAAAGCTTTTTGATCAATCCCCATCCGCCGGCCAACCCACAAAGGCCCACACAAAGGCCCCTGTTTGCCCCCTGCGACATGGAGCGGCAAAGAGCAGAATAGGAGCTCCCCTCGCCTGCTACTGGCGCCTCTGCCACCTTGTCCACCAGTCCCGTTAGCACGTTCTACCACCAATAAGGTAACTCTAATTATCAACGCTATTCCAACACCTTTGCTACCATCATTGTCTCCCTACCAAATGAGTATGAACACTAAGACAACACTAAGACATTGCTCTGTATACTACTTACTTAGTCTACCTCACTTGTCTTACATGCGCCCTTCACACTAGGCCTATCTGTTGGGCTGCAACCCACTCCTACCCGCTATTTTTGAATCAGAGCGGTGCTCTTTGGATTCTAGCCCTCTTGCCGCATTTGAACCAATTGATGCACCATGCATTTTTAGCCTCTTTGCCATGTTTTGAATTTAGCTGCATTTTTAGCCTCTTTGCCATGTTTTAAATTTAGTTGCATTTTTAGCCTCTTTGCCATGTACCATTGATTTTGCATTGCCCTAGCTAAGTTGAATCTGCCTACCACTGATTTTTGCATTGCCCTAGCTAAGTCGAATCTGCCTACTGTTGATTTTGCATTGCCCTAGCTAAGCTAAATCTGCCTACCATTGATTCTGCATTGCCCTAGCTAAGTTGAATTTGCCTACCGTTGATTTTGCATTGCCCTAGCTAAGCTGAATCTGCCTACCATTGATTCTGCATTGCCCTAGCTAAGTTGAATTTGCCTACTATTGATTTTGCACTGTTCTAGCTAAGTTGAATCTGCCCACTGTTGCAAAGTCTCCTCCCTAGGTGCCCATCCACCATGCTCCTTAGGGTGCTCCTCCTTATACTGTACCACATTCTGCCCTTTGAAGCAACAATTATCACCAGCTACGGCGGACACACCCTCAGCCACCAGACACCTTGTCTTCCCTTAGTTTTGTCTCCCTGACCCTACACCAGGCAACCCCCACAATGGACCCCACGACACCCACCATACGCGTCCTTCACCTCAACACTGACATTAAACCATACCTCAATGACCCAACCGTGCTCCTTATCTCTTAGAAACAAAAGATTAGGCACCCAATGCACCCACCAACAGCAAACCCATCTCTACCGAGGCGGAATCGCCGGTTATAAAGGGCGCCCTCATCAACGCCAGATCCCCCCCAGCGCACGCTTTAGATATAGCAGACCTTATAACTTCATCTGATCTTGACTTCATCGCCATAGCTGAAACCTGGCTACATGCGGCATCTGGCACTTCATTGTCCCTTGCCCTTTCACCCAGCTTCAGCATAATGATATGTGACCGTTCCTCGGCCTCCCACTCTAGAGGTGGTGGCCTAGCCATCATCCACAAAATCACTCTGGACTTAAGAGAATTGATCAACACTAAACTTGGGTCTGCTGAACTACTATCAGTCAAACTCGCACTAACACCTAATCAAACAGCAACCCTCCACCTAATCTACAGGCCTCCAGGCCCCGCACCCTCCTTTGTCGGTGAAATATCCACCCTCCTCCTTGACAATGCAAAAACAAACTCACAAATTATCATCCTTGGCGACCTTTACCTGGGACTTGGCGACCCCAAAGATCCTACGGCACTAGATTTGGAAAATGCCCTCTCTAACTCTGGCTTCAACTTGCACATCCAAGAGCCTATGCACTCTAAAGGCAGGACCCTCGACTGGCTAGCCAGCACTAACTGCAATATTAATGTCCTGGCCATTACCCCTTGTCTATGGTCAGACCACCACATTATCACCTTTAATATTGAAGCTTCTCCCCGCATCCCGACCTTGATAGTGCTTGCTCTCCCGACCAGAAACAAAAAGGACATAACCAAGGAGAAACTTCTCCCTTTGCTACTCCCTACGCTAAAAATGGCCACTGACTCTTGCAATGACCCTAACACCTTAGCTGACATCTATAACCGCAGCATGCACACAGCCATAGACCCTATGGCCCCCATCAAACTGAGGAAGGCCAAACCACGTGCACATCTGAACTCTTGGTTTACTCCACAGTTAGGAGTACTCTGCAAAACTAAACGCTGTGCCGAGAACCGTTGGAAAAGCCACCCTTCCGACGCGCACAAAGATGACTTCTTCCTGGCATCGCTCACCTACAAAGCAGCCATTATAGAGGCGAAAAAAGAGTCCCTTAATAATCGTATCGTGCAAGCTGACTCCAACTCTAAGGAACTCTTTAAGATCCTAAAAGAGCTTGAAACTCCCGTTACTCCCCCCGACACCTGCATTAAAGACAGCAAATGGTGCGCTAACATTCAGGCAGCGTTACTGAATAAAATCACCATACTTCAAACTAAAATCGCCGCTAAACAAGACAGCCTAAAACTGGACAATCACCTCCTACCCCAGCTGAGGACCTCTCCCCTGACTTGCCCAACCTCAAACGGGTTGCCTTCTCACTGCTCACTACCACGGAGATGGAAAACATCATCCTGAGGATCAAACCATCCCACTGCCAGGGTGATCCCTGCCCAGCCCCAATTATCAAGGAAACTGCCCACGACCTGGCCCCATTTATCACATCCTTTATCAATGCTTCATTTAAAACAGGAATTGTCCCAGACAACCTTAAAGATGCATGGGTGATCCACCTGCTCAAAAAACCTTCCCTCGACCCTAGCATACCTACCAATTACCGACCCATTATGACTGTCCCGTTCCTGCTAAAAATTTTAGACCGTGCAGCTTACTTGCAAATCCAAGAGTACTTGGGAGCCAATAATCTTCTAGGTGTTAGACAATCCGGTTTCCGCCCCAATCACGGAACAGAGACAGCTTTACTTGACTTAAAAACTCAAATTGAAGTTCTAAAGGACAACGGCAAACTTGCCTTGCTACTTCTACTCGACCTCTCTGCGGCCTTCGATTTGGTCAATCATCAAATCTTATGTAAGCATCTTCACTCCGCCGCCCACTTCTCGCCATCTGCTACGGCCTGGATCAAATCATTCTTGATTAATAGATCTATGCGGGTCTTTTCTCAATCTGCAGCTGCAGATCCCTCTCCCATTCTCTGCGGCGTCCCCCAGGGCTCTTGTGTGTCGCCAACATTCTATAATGTCTTTATAAAACCACTTTTTGATGTACTTGACTATCTGGGTGTCTCCTATACGAATTATGCTGATGACACCCAGATACTCATTCCTATCACTGGAGACTATTTGGCTGACACCAAGGCCCTGAACGAGGTCTACCTGGTCATCCAAGCCTGGATGGCACAACACCAATTATGCCTCAACGATGACAAGATGGAGCTCCTCATCTTGGGCACCAGGCAAAGTCTTAGTAAACTTGAGCCGTCCTACCAATCATTTATCATTGATGTCAACACCATCCAAGTCTCGAAAGACACCAAAACTTTAGGCGTCTACCTTGACGCCACCCTATCCCTATCCCGACAAACTAATGCAGTCAGATTGGCCTCAGCATACACTTGCAAACTCATTGCAGCTTGCAGGCCATTTCTGACAACCCCACAAACGGTCACATTGGCCAGAACTCTCATCATGGCCAAAATCGACTATGGGAGCGCCCTCTACCTAGGAACTAGCCAAGAGAACATAAACAAACTGCAAATCGCCCAGAATAACGCCGTCAGAGCAGCCTTAAACATCCCGCAAAACCACCATATCTCGGAATTTAGATCCAACCTACATTGGCTACCGGTCAAACAGAGAATTTCATTGAAAGCCTTAGGTCTTACCCACAAATGCCTAGCCAACCAAGCCCCCCGTACCTCTTCAGCCGGCTATCCCGCCACGCGCCGTCCCTCCCTCAAAGAACTGCCCAGACCCACTGTCTAACCATCCCCAGGTTCAAACTACAAAAAGCGGGTGGATCTGGCTTCCCCTTCTTAGCTTCCAAACTCTGGAATGCCCTCCCCCTTACCATCAGATCTGAAGAATGTTTTAGTGCCTTCAAATCCAAAACGAAATCCTGGCTCCTCAACCAGCCCTGAAACGGGGACCTCTTATGCTCCTTGGAGCCTGTCCCAGGAATACACCTGCCCTAACCTCCACGTTGTAAATATGTATATTACTGTATGCCTTGTATACTTGCACTGTCTTAATAGCTGAATATATGCATGCATATGTAAAGATGTGTAAAGTTGCGCCCAGATGCCTCTGGGCCTGAAGGTGCGCGTTACAAATAAAACAAATACAAAATACAAAACACCCCACGATCCCCGGCCGCAACACAGACAAGTAGTGCATCTGCACCTCACAATCCTCGGGAAGCAGAGCCTTCCTGACAGGACACCCATGCCCTAACACCCATCACCCGTGACGTCAGCCTGCAGACAGCCCCCTCCACCTGTCACCCCACCCTGCAGGCAGCCCCCTCCACATGAGACACCCCATCACCCATCACTGCACCCTGCAGACAGTCCCCTCCATGTGGGACACCCCCAGCCCCAATCACCCATGACACCAACCTGCAGGCAGCCCTCTCCACATGGGACACCCCCAAGCCCCATCACCAGTGACCCCAAACTGCAAGCAGCCCCCTCCACATGGAACAGCTCAGCCCCGATCACCGTCACCCCACCCTGCAGGCAGCCAACTCCACATCGGACACCCCCAGGCCCCATCCCCTGTGACCCCACCTTGCAGGCAGCCCCCTCCACATGGAACAGCCCAGCCCCCATCACCCGTCACCCCATCCTGCAGGCAGCCCCCTCCACATGGGCGTCCCCCAGTCCCCATCACCTGTAATGCCACCCTGCTGGCAGCCCCCTCCACATCGGACACCCCCAGCCCTATCATCCGTGACCCCATCCTGCAGGCAGCCCCCTCCACATGGGCGTCCCCCAGTCCCCATCACCTGTAATGCCACCCTGCAGGAAGCCCCCTCCACATGGGACACCCCCAGCCCGCATCACCCATCACCACACCCTGCAGGCAGCCACCACCACAAGGGACACCCCCAGCTTCCATCACCCGTGACGCCACCTGGCAGGCAGCCCCCTTCACATGGGACACCCCCAGCCCCCATCATCCTTGGCCCCACCCTACAGGCAGCCCCCTCCAGACCAGAAATCACCTGTATGCTGGACACTGACCTAGTGACACAGCATCACTCCATCAATGGTGTGTCGTGCACCTTGCTGCCGTGTTGTGACACCACCCCGAATAGCCACTGGAAAATGTATCCTGCAAACACAAATAAATGCATATACCTGGACCACATCCATGAGTGTGGCATCTGCTCAAACACAATTGCTGTCTGTAACCATCACCGAACATACACATGTAACAAGCGAATGGTAAAGTGATGCCCTGCTGGCCATGTGACAATGTCATGTCACAAATCCTCACGGATACATAGTTAGACAATGACAGAAGAAAAAGCAGCCTCAATGTGTGCCACATGAACAGACACTGCCCAGGCATGTCACAGCCTTAGGCTCAATGAGCTGCTATTACCACAACAGATTTCCTAATGAACACATCACTGTCCCTGCCATGTGTGAAGGATATAATATGAACTCATATAAAATTAAATGGTATTCATAAGGTGCATATACAGAAGTGATTGAAGGCACAACAAGTCAGGGGAGGGGGAACAGAGTGAAGACAGAGACGACGATCTTGCTAGGCCAGGTGACATTGAGATGGTGCAAGTGCATGGGAAGTGGGGAAGGTGAAAAGTGTGGGGGCAAGGAGGAGGAGGCAGTGAAGTACATGGGAAGGGCAACATACGAAAAAAAATAACAATGAAAATCATAAAAGTGCAGCCAGCTGGTGGCAAGTGGTGTCAAGCGCAGGTTGGGAGCGGTGGGAATACAGAAAAACAGTCTAAGTGCGGGGATGCCAGGGAGGCAGTGCGGGTGTGCAAGTGGCAGGCGATGGGACCTTGGCTCGAGGTCAGAGGGTAGCCAGGTGGCAGGTGCAGATTCAGTCAGGAGTTCAGAAAGGGAGAGGAGGACAGAAAGCACAAGCAAAGAGGAATGACTTGAGTTCTAATTGAGTATATGGCAATCAGACAGTGCGCTACGCACCAAGACTGCTGCATTGGTCTGCCGATGTGTAAATCCAAAGTAATGCCAATATTGCATGGCAGTGCAAGAGGTAGACCAACACCAGAGACAATGACAACTGCACAAACACATGCTGGTGAAGGGGGAAGCATGACATGTGTGTTACACAGCAGCAAGCAAATCCATTGTCAATATCCTGAACATGTAACACTTGCACAGTCACCCCACCCACCTACCTCACAAAAACAGTGAGGGCTCATACACAGTGATGCTGCACATGTAAAAGCAAATGCCATTTTACCCTGCACTACCAAAATCCCAATTCACACTCTACCACCGGTCAGCCACATGCGTATACTCACCACGCAAATGGATCCCAAACATGATACATGCATGGAAGTCACCACACACATGACCAACGATGGCCAGAACCAGGGCCACTAAATGGCCTACCAAACTGGCACACTTCAAAAATAACTGTGAGAAACAGTGACTGTGAGATAATTAAAAAAAATATATTGAACATGTGTATTGCTTTCATACATAATATAACTAAAATTAAAAAATGTGTTCTTGAAAAAATGAAATGAATGCAAAAATGTCCATGTCCATGAAAAATATTAACAGTACCAATGAAAAAAAAATACATTCTGGCATGCTGAACAATAAAACACACACTAATAAAACTATGTACAAAATCAAATTGGAGTAATGTACAAAGTGCACTCCAAAGAACAAAAAATGTGTTCTCGAAAAAATGAAATGAATGCAAAAATGTCCATGTCCATGAAAAATATTAACAGTACCAATGAAAAAAAAATACATTCTGGCATGGTGAACAATAAAACACACACTAATAAAACTATGTACGCAATCAAATTGGAGTAATGTCCAAAGTGCACTCCAAAAAAAAAAGGAAAAACAAACATGAAGAACTGTACAAAAAATGGAATAATGTCCAAAACCTCAAAATAATAAAGAAAATCAAAGGAAACATATGCCTAAAAAACTAAGTACAAAGGCAGCAGGCTAGACCTCCTCCTCACCGATGTTGCTCAATGTTCGGGCCAGGGCATCATCGAGCACTGTGTCCTCCTCCACAATGCGTGCCTCTGTTGCCTCCTCGAGGACTTGCAGGTCCACCAGCATGGCCCTCTCACTGGCCTCCCAGTCCTTGCAAGCCTCCTGGGGATGAGGCAACACTGCCTTGCCCGACGCTGTGCAGTATCTGCCCTGGCCATGGTGAGTCTTGCCTCCCGAGACTGCTGCCTCTCTGCCCCGATTTGCTGCC
Organism: Ambystoma mexicanum; assembly: GCF_040938575.1. Lineage (NCBI taxonomy): Eukaryota > Metazoa > Chordata > Amphibia > Caudata > Ambystomatidae > Ambystoma > Ambystoma mexicanum. The sequence continues at coordinate 372,785,148 of NC_090926.1, read as the reverse complement.
TATATTGCTCCCACACGGAAGACATCCTCAACCTGAGGTCCGCATTTGCGTCCTGCCTGACGATGGATACCTGCCCCCTTTGGATGTTATGTCCTGAGTCACTAAGCCTCCTACTCAGAGCCTGCTGCTGCCTTATTGACTGGTGCCTGCGTCGCATGGCCAACCTCCGGGCTGATCAAATTACCTGGGGGTGTCTGGCACGTGCCCTGCTCCTTGGTGCCTGCTCTCCCGCCATTTCCATAGCTCCTATCAAAGCCGGGATCTGCGTGGTGACCACCTTGGCTGATCCAACGTTGACTCCCAACTCAGGCAGTGATGTGATCTCCACCAGACTAGCCGACGTGGATGGAACAGGTACACAGTGGGCCCCGGTAGCATCTGAGCCGGAAGGCGCCAGGGAGGACGCACAGAGGAGCAAGACAAGGTAGGGGTCAAATAAGGGGCCAGCTCATGCAGCCAATTCGAGACCAGGAATGTGGCTAGCCAGTTCAGGAGACGCCATACCTCATTGTGATGATGTGAAAGCCCACAATTGTAAGCCTGCACATCATCACGAATGACGGCTGTACACCTCACGATACCAGCTAGCACAGGTTCCACTCTGTCTCGAATGGCCAGATCCGCAGGCATTGGGGTGTCAGTTTGGGTGGAAACACTCTACGCCTGCGGATGGTGGGCCTGGCCTGGCGCATGCCGGCAGGTGCATACTGGTGCAGGTGCTGGCCCAGGGACAGGATTTGGCAAAGATACCTCCACAGTGACCTGCACTGCCTCCTGCCCCTGAGTCAGGACTGCACAAGTCACACCCACCTCAGCACCCCTGCCAGGCACCATGGACTGAGCTGATACGGCCTCCTCCTCCTCCCCGGCCAACCTGGATGCCTCTGCAGTGTCTTCTGCAGTGTATTGCCCCTGTGTGAGCTCACCTGTCCCCCCCCGCTGCCGAGGAGTCCACGTCCACCTTCACCCTCTTGGACTTCCCCTCAGCAGCTGTGGCCGATGTTTAGCATGCGGCAACAGTCTCCTCGCTCCCTGGTGATGTTGCTTCCAGGGGCGTGACTGGGCCTTGCGTCTCTGCCTGGCAGAGGCATCCCTGCTGTCTTGCTCCACAGCACTTTCTCCACCCTCTTCTTCCAACGCTGCTGTGGCTAGGGAGACATGGAACGCAAACATCAGTGTACTGTACCTATGTGTGTGTTGCACAAAACATATGCACCTGAAGTGCACTTGCAAAGATCCCATCATTCATCAGCCTCCACAAGATACAGGTACTTGCAATGTACATACATGCACATACATGTCTGTCCCTAACAACAATCACATCCTTGGACATGGCACTGTCAACACCTGAAAATTATGCATGCTACACACGCATGCGTCATGGGACATACACATGTCATGCACACACATCACCTGATAGTCCTGATGAAGTGCACTGAACTATCACATCAGAGTCTACTCAATGTCAACCAGGCAACAGGACTAGGGCACACATTGAAATGCAGCAGTTACATCCATCCAGGAGTGATGGCCAGTCACACAGTGACATCTCATACACATACACATGTACACCATGCCTGCTCATGATGTTCGCAACACCACTCATGTGTCACACCACACCCACGGGTACCTCTCAGACACATGTAAGAAATCACGTGCATGTTGTGTCATGCAGCAATACACACATTTAAAAAATGATACAGTTGAAATGACGCATGGTTCATACAACACATGTTGAGCACTGTCTGGGACATGCACACAGACATCCGTACAAGACGCATACTTGCTGTAAGGCCAAGGTGCACACTCCCACCATACATCAACCTGCACATGCAGAGTGGATGGAAGAAATACATGGACACCCATCTGACGACTCCAGACGGTGCTGCAAATCGCAGACCTGGGTGTGCAGCGCTGGGTAAAACCTCTCCAGGACCCGCATGTGTGTGGTGTTCAACCGGCCCGGCGCCCCCTTGGTTGGCACCAGCCTGGAGGAAGCGGTGGGCCTTGTTGTGAGTCCGGGATTTCAGGTCCTCCCAGCGCTTGCGCACATGTGATAGTCGTAGGGTGCCACCCCCTCCGCATTGATGGCACCCATGATCTGGTCCCAGATCTGCTTCCGTCCTTCCTTGCCGAGTTGCGTTGCAGGTTGAAGAGGGTATCATAATGCTCCAGGACATGCTCCACCAGCATGTCAACTTCCCTTGCTGAGAAGCTGACAGCCCTCTGCCTGGGTGGGCAAGGTGGTCCTGGGGCTGGACTGTGGAGCAGTGGTGATTTTCTGGCATGTTGGGAGTCTTCTGGATCAGCTGAGGTGGTCACAGGTACGATGACAGGAGCACTGGCAATGGCTTGACAGCAGGCACTCACAATGCAGGGCACATGGACAGCAGGCACACGCAGTGGGCAAACAGCAGCAGATGGCTCATAGGAGGCAGCTCAGGCCAGTGGGAGGCAGGCAAAAAGGCTCACAGACAGGAACGTGGGTCTTCTGTGTTACTCGCATGGGCAGCCGGAAACAGATTGACGGGTACTACGCACATGCAGAAACAGCGCGTTATCGTGAGATCAGAGGAAAGGGCCTAATCGCGTAAGTTACATGACACGCGTTGCCCATTGGGCGTTAGCATTCAGATTCGGCATAAAGGAGTGCATAGGAGAACATCACACGATTGTGCGAGTTTGAGCTGAAAGACTCTGATGATATTTCGGTTGCCACGCGATCTGTTCACTATTGTTACAGTGCAAGCTTCTTGTTTTGGTGGGGGATTTGCCTCCGCGCACATGCGCTTGCACTTTTCACTATTTTCAGAGGCTAACGGTGAGTCGCGTATGCATTATTCATACGCTGTGTGCCTCTGTGTATCGCGTACCCCCATTCTTAACATTACAGTTCCTTACATGTCCTTCGTGTACCCATTTTTTGTGTTGCTGGCTACCAGAGCGTACTGCATAACATTTCTTCTTTTCATATGCGGTACCGAGGGGTTGCGTACACATATTTTTGATATTTGGAGTGCCTGTGCGTTATGTGTCCTGTTTAATTTTTTCACCCAGGTTTAAATTGAGCCTTGCTGGACCACACTAGTACATTTTACATCACGTACCCTGGCCCCTCACTCAAATTGCCCATGGCAATTGATTGCTGTGCCTCCCATTGTACAGATACATCTGTGCCATGAGTGGGAAGGTAACAAGTGGGAAGGGTGGTCGAGGTGGCTGAGGTGTCCAAGGTGTCTGAGGTGTCTTGGGCCAGAGACATGCAGGGAGAGCTATGCCCCCGACCCAACAGGGTCAGGGAGATGGAGGTGATGCTGATGTCCCCAGCACCTGAGGTCCGGGAGCTGCAGGGCCATCTGCTGTGCACTCCAGCCAGGGTCATGAATCTTCAGGGGCCCACCACCCAGGCTCAGGGTCCCCCAGACAGGCCTGTAGTACTCACGACCCAGGTCCACAGAGACACAGGGGCAGATGTCATCTGTGCGTCCAAGGGGAAGGGACGTGCAGTGAAAGGATCTGGCACCAGCCCTTGGGGTCCGAGAGCTGCAGGGTAATCTGCTGTCCACACCAGCCAGGGTCATGAAGCTGCAGAGGCAGCTGCAGTCCTCACCACCCAGGCTCAAGGTCCCCCAGCCAGGCCTTTAGTGGTCATGACCCAGGTCCACAGAGACTCTGGAGCAGATGTCCTCTGTGCATCCAAGGGGAAAGATGTGCAGTGAAAGGACCTGGCACCAGCACCCAGGTATGGCTACCTGCAAAGGCACCTACTGTCCCAGCATCAGTGGGTGATGCCATAGCCCAGTCCACCAGTGCTCAAGCCCCTACTGACCCAAGTGGTTCCAGCCACACAGGGTCTGCACGACCTTCCAAGAATGTGAAGCGTGAAGTAGCAGAACAGGCTCAACCCCAAGGCATGGCACGGGAGACCGCCACGTCGAGGAAAAGGAGCTACAATGATGAAGACATCTAGATCCTCGTGGAGTATATGCGCGAACACTACCGTGGCATGCTCGTGCAGGCAGGGAGCACACATACGCCTGCTCAGCGTATGGCCCACTGGCAGCGAGTCATGGATAGAATCAACACCTTGGGCAATGAGATGTGCACCACTCGTGAGGTTGTGAAGTGCTGGAATGAACTCCAGCGTCGAACCAAAGAGAAGCTGGGTGCCATCTTCGCTTCCTACTCTGGTGACTGGAGGTGGGTCACAACAAGAGGATGAGGATCTCACACCACATGAAGAGGTCATTGGTGAGTTGCTTAATGTAGAGCTGATCCAAGGTGTGGGAGGCCTGCCAGATTACATGGAAATGTCCAGTGAGTGATGAAGTGTATGCATCCAGAATATGTGTATATTGCCTGAATGAAGTGTTATGATTGTCTGGCACTTCTCTCTGCATTTACATGACTGATATGGGTGAACCATGTCACGTTTATTGACCCATGCTTGTTGTCCAGCACACTGCATACAACCGATTTGCTGCACAACGCGATTCTACTCATCACCACACCTGCTCCCTCCTTTCCTGTCACTCTATGGCCAGCTTCTGTTGGCCCTCTTCCAGCTCCCACCTGTGATGCAGGATAGCTTGGGATAATCCTCGACTCCACACTCTCCTTCACTCCTCGAGTCTCTCATGTCTCTGAGCGGTCGAACTACCAGCTGCACCTCCTCAGCAGTGGTCGAAGTGTGTGAAAAAAAGTAGTGGAACTATGTTCCCTGCTGGCCTGCCTCCACTCCCCACAAATCCCATCCCCACACCCCCTCCCACACACAATAGAAACCCCCAAACACTTGCACCTATTGTTTAAGGGAATGTTCAGTGCAGAGCACTGAAAGTGCACGTTTCAACTACTTCCTATACTTTCATTTTAAAACTAAACCATTCCGGAACCGTTTCTTTGAAAATAAAAGTATAGGAGCTGTAAATTGTTATTTAAAAAAGTAGAGGAGCATTGCTCCCGACCGCTCCCGCTCACTTCGACCACTGCTCCTCAGAGGTATTCCTCCTTTCCTCTCCTTCCCCCAGCAGCTCACTATCTCCAGAGCACTGGTTCTCTCTAGGCTGGGCTACTGAAACAGCCTCTACCCTAATTTGACTGCGTTAAATCTCTGCAAATCATCCAGAACAGGACTGTGAAAATTGTCCCTGGTCTCAGGCCAAGGTATCGTATCTCTCCAGGACTGTGATCTTGGCATTGGCTCCCAGTGGCTACTATCATTTAGTACTAATCCCTCTGCAGTGCACAGAAGCCCTTTTGGGTCCTGGGGGTGAAAATCCTTCAACTGTATTTTCATGAATGTCTTGCTTCTCAAGCTCTTCTATCATGCCTCTACTACTCCCTCAGGGTCAGTCGCTTCTACTAGCAAAGAGTTGATGGTTGATGTCTTTCTTCTGCTGGGGCCCCCCTCTGATACAGCCTCCCTGCTTCCCTGAAACTTGAGCTGCACATTCTCTGGTTCTGGAAGCACATCTGATACTTCCTCTTGGGTTGGGCTTTCTCTCCTCCTGTCCCTTGCTGAACTCCTGGCTTAATCTGAAACTGCACTGGTCACATGGCCATCCTCTGAGCTCTGGCCCATTCCTCTGCCCCGACAATTTGACCCATACACTGCCTCCCTGACATCTCCCGCACTTGGGACTGTTTACTGTATCCCTACAGCCCCCTACCAGAAGTTGAGACCTCATGTCTACGTTTACCCTTCCACTGCCACCAGCCGTCCCTATTTTACTTAGTGCTTATGTTGTTGAATTTTTATTTCATGCTGTTCCCATGTACCCCTCCCAACTGACCCCCTCAAGTGTCCACTTCCCACTTCCCCTTCACTTGCGCAATCTCAATGTCACCTGGCCTCATGGGATCGGTGTGTCTGGCTTCACTCTATTCCCCCACCCTTGCATTTTCACACTCTGTAACACTTGTGTATATGCACTTCATGAATACCATGTAATTTCATGTCACATCCAATGTACATGGCTGGGGGACAGTAGTAATCAAGAACCGTCTCATGCTAATAGACAGTTCCGTCATGCCTATGCTACGTGGCATCTGGTTATTCACATCAGTGATGTTAGTGACTCAACTATGCCAGTCAAGTGCTTGTGTGTCAAGCAGGTAAGATACAGCATGCACTACATCTGGTGTCAAGCCCATCCACACATGTTCATGGGTGTTTTCATGCTACCCATACCTTTCTTTAACAATTGCAACGTGCGGGACATTGTACCATGAGTGACATTGCATGTTTATGTGTTTTAGGACACCATTGTGATACCTATGTGTGTGGGCTATGCTATTTACATGGCTCTTCATGTGATTTTTCTGTCCATGTGCAGGTAATGAGGCACTGGATGCAGAGGAGGAGGTTGAGGAGGAACAGGATACTGAGCCGCAACAGAGCATCAGTGGAGGACGTGTTGTGGCAATCCATGATAATCCACTGATGTTACGGACCATCCAGGGCCTGACTCAGTATGAGGACACCGCTGTTGAAACCTGTTGCTCTAGTGGTGAACCAGATGTGGATTCCTATGTGCTGTCGCAGGTGAGTGCATTAGGTGTTGGTGCTGTTGAAGGCCGTGTGTCTACAGGGGTTTACATCCCCTCACAGGGCCAGTCAGTGTTGCCACATGTGTTTGTGGTGGTTACGGCTGCAGGGTCACACGCCATAGTATTGATTCCTGGTGCTGGGACATGTGAGCAAGGGAACGATGCAGACCTGCAGCCACAGACAGCGTCATCACATCAAGGGCCAGGCTCCCTTGGGTCAGGCAGGCATGGCCCACACACACGTGTTGGCAGTGGTGCAGCTGGCAATACAGTGTGGAAGCAGTCTATGTATCCCATTGCAAAACAACACGGTGCTTTCTATGAGATGTTGGCTCAGGGCATGGATAGGGTGGCCAATTCCATGATCCCCTAGCAACACAGGTAGAGCACCAGCTGCAGGCATTGCGGTCCACATGCCACTCACACAGGATGCACATGGAGGCCAGCAACAGGAGCCGACATGCCGAACTGAGGTCTCTGCAGGTATCCCTGCTTGCAGAGGGTCCGGCCACAGGGACGCACTGAGGCAAGTGTTTCTGTTCCTCAGAGCTACACTGGAAGTGCTAGAGGCAGCCTGCAGTAGACGGTATGAACAGCAGATGCAACTGTTGACTCGTACAATTTTTAATTTGCATATTTGCATTTTTATTTAATTTGCATTCTCTAAGGAACTCCTTGCATCTCTTGAGGTGCCATATGCGGACCTCTCCGAGGCATCATGTTGCAGATGCATTCATCTCAGTCCCGCATGGTCCTGCCATGGAGGACCAGGCCAGGGCTATACGTGGTCAACCTCCCTTACTATTAACACCTTCAGATGCTGCACAGGAAGGTGGCGACAGCAGTAGGGTCACCAGATTTCCAAAACGAAAAACTGGGATGACCAACAACATAAAAGAGGGACTACCCCATTGAAGTCCACCAATTACTGCCCCTCCCCAATACTCCCCCACAACCACCACCCAATTATATTTCCAGCACTTCTCCTTTCTATAAGCTGTATATGATCTCATTTGTGCAGTTTTGTCTGCGAATCTTGGCATGTTAATTCAAAACAGGAGTTTGCTCTAATTGGTATAACATGGCTTGCTGTACACTTGTTTCCAAGCCAGTCTTTGTGGCACAGTCAGTAAGTGGTGTGAGTTGTACCTGAAAGGATGGGGGTTCGAGCCAGTCCTCCCACTTCAAAATTCTGAAAGTGTTGTGAAATAAAATTACAAATTTAATTACCGTAGCCACCCAACCATGCAAACCCCGAACAGGGTTTCTAAAATTAAAAACTCCTGGGACCACGGGACAGAGGGTGATTTCCCCGGACTGTCCCGGGAAAACCGGGACGTCTGGTCACCCTAGACAGCAGCGACAGTCCTCCCACTCAATGATAGCCGTGCGGCCCATGAACCCATGGAGGGGTGTGTTTTTTTTCTCAACATCCACAAATGTGGGTGTTGACCTGCACCCTGCCCCTCCACCCGCCTGGGTGATCCCTCCTCCCCCAGTCCACCATGGGCATTTCTGATTTCTTTTACCTTGTTATTCCCCTTCTGATCCTTGGTGACTCTACTGCCTATTTTACCCTGTTTATTTAAGTTGCCGTACTTGTATCCTCACTTGTGCATATGTTAGTCCTTTGTTCAGAGTTAGACTGCTGGTGTTCCCAGCAGGCAATCTGTGCTCCTTCCCTTCCCTTGTCTTACCTGTGGTCTATTGTGAATTTATGTGACAGTGTGTTGCATTCTGTTCCATCCAAGGGCATCCACTGTAGGTTCCGGCTGGACCCATACCGGCTTGTCTCGTGTTAGTACACTCCTTGTTTGTGCCTTAGGGTCCAGACACAGAAGCCACTCCTGCTTCCCCTTTCCATGGGATTGCAAGGAGTGCTGCATGTAAAAGTAACTTACACAGAGGCATTGGGCTCCTATTATATCTTTGGCCAGTCTCAATTCCAAAGTGTGTATACACCCCTAGTTGGATTCATCATTGTTTGTCCAGTGCATGGTTACCATCCCTTTTTTGGTTGGACATTGAGTCCATCCTTTGTTCCTGTTCCATCTTTATTAATTACCTTGCCTGTCTCCAGTATTGTTTGACTTCCTGCTGTATGCGATTACCTGCCCCCTTTCATTAGCAGAGCCACACAAAAATGGCCAAGGTGCCCTGTGAAAGTTAGGACACATTGAGGCACTTGTGCAACTATGATGAGTCACTGTCAACAGATTCACTGTTGGGTCCAATGTTTCTGGTATGTCGTACTGGGCAATTGCTGTTCCTTTCAACATTATGATTGTGATGTGTGAGCGTGTGTTATTTCTGAACTTGTTCCATACATCGTTGAGCGCTTTGTGACAGTAGTGGTATGTGTTGGCCATTGATTTATCACTTTTGAGATTGCATGCCATGGCATGGTGTAGCAACCATTTTACATGATGTGGGGGAGGGTTTATGTGACACACCGGCATTTAGATCTGTACTTTGACATGGTGTTAGTGGCATACTCAATCTTCCATGTGTTCCTTTTGTACACTAGTAAAACCAAAGAGGTGATGGCTGGAAGGTTTAGAATACATCTTGACCTCTGGCATTGCTCTAGGCATGCCTGCTGGGCCTAGAGACCCACGCTACTCCTCACTGATGATGCCCAACAAGGCTGAAATATGTCTGGGATGCTTGTGGTCTCGTGCAGAAGGGATGTGACCTAGCAGTTCGGGCTGGACTACCCCTTTGGGGGTCGGACCAATCCTGATTTGCATATAGTCTTTCCCCTTTTGTAATGGCTTGGCAGGCAAAGAAAGATGGTCTGGAGGATTGCGTAGAGCAATGCAAGAGGTTAAGGTTTATTCTAAACCTTCAAGCCATCACCTCTTTTGTTTTGTTCCTTTTGTACACACGAGATTGAATTAGTTAAAATTCAAAGGGATGCACCCAATGTAGCACTTCCAAGGACACATTTTCAGGGTGGTAGGGTTGGGACAGATGATTGTCCCTTTTCATCATGGAATGTGCCAGGGCGGTGTGCACACTGCAGGGGTTGGATTTTAGGTGAAAAATGTAGCCACAAGCTGGGTATTGGCAGCCTCGCCACGTGCCCTATCGACTAGCAGGCTCAGCTGCTGTGCATGTGGTTGAGGATGTGGGGGCACCACCTTGTCCACCGATACGCCACACTGTGTTGCAACATTGTGCAGAACACATGCTGCCACAATGATCCTGCACACTACTGGTGGTGCATATAGTAGCTCACCACCAGAGTGGTCAAGGGAGCGGAAGCTTGACTTGAGCACTCCGAATGTGCGCTCTACTATGGCCCGAGTTGCAGTATGGGCTGCCGTGTATCTTACCTGGGGTTGTGTGGCGGGGTTCCGTATTGGCATCATCATGTAGGTGCTCAGAGGGTAGGTACTGTCCCCTGTAGAGGGACCTGTAGATGTGACACGGTTTGTCAGTGGTGTGCTTCTGTCTGTGCGTGACATGCATGCATTCGCAAGGCCATTTCTACTCACCAATGAGCCATGTGTTGCCATGCCTGCCAGCTTCCAGGGCCCGGTGTAGGGGTGACATTCTGACATTCTGAATATGAAACTATCATGGATGGACAGTTGGTTGTATAGGTTGTGGGCCCTGGATAGTTTGAATATACAGTAATGATTTCCTTGGCATCACATACAACCTGCACATTGATGGAATGCCAGTGCATGCGATTGCGATAGTAGCCCTAGGTGGACGTAGGGCCACATGGGTGCAATCGTTGGCACCAAGCACTTTAGGGAAATGCTCCTTGGCCACAGCCTGCCTTTCTGCCAGTGTTCTGGGCATGTATATGTGCCTGCGGACTGAGGGCTGTGCAGTCATTATTTCCAACACCTGGTGTAGGCAGCGTGACTGTGTGGGCTGTGAAATGCCCACGACTATGGCAGTTGTCTGCCAAAATGATCCAGTGGCCAAAAAAATGCACTACATTGAGCACCTTTTCCAAGGGGCTCAGTGCTTAGGGGCACAGGATGGGTGATGTGAGGTCATCTTCCCACTCCTTGACCAGGTCTCATATGATATGAGGTGGAAACCTATACCTGCCATAGACCTGGTCATCAGGCATCCCAAAAAGGCTGGTCCTGGGTAAATAAATGCGGGCCCTGGACATCCTCCTCCTCCTGCGGTGTCCCACGATTACTGTTGCGAGAAATGGTACATTCATCGTAGCTGCATATGCGTGTTGGTTATTCATGCAGCCTTTTTATGAATTTGTTTTTGTGCATGGTGACGCTTATTCCAGCTTTCATGTGGTGGACGTATTTCCGGATTTGTGCACAAAGAAGAGCCCTGTTCGATTCCATTAATACTTGTTGTTTGCGCGCGTATGGGCATTGCAAGAATTTTACTGTGGTACTTCCCTTGTTACGCCCACATTTTTGCTTGTTGTTCCCCATTCCACGTGTTCCACCCCTTTTTAGGTGACTGCGCAAGACGGTACACCCCTTTGCTAGGAGTCTTGCGCAAGGCGTTCGTAGTGTCGCAGTGACATGTTGGACCCGTGCGGATTCCTCACAACTCTCTGATAAGCCCTGTGCATTGTGTTCCATGAATCGACAAACGTGCGCTTACGCGTGTTTTCACGCACAAGTCCCCCTTTTTCAGCGCAATTAATTCCATGAATCGGGCCCTAGGCGTTTGACCTACTATTGAGGATGTACATAGGCCCTAGGATGTTGCCCACAAAAATCTCTAATCATATCCATTATATGTTTATAAGCCCTTCTCAGTTTCAGAGGTTCCTGCTACACACCACACCAATAATGTTGACCCAGAGGAAGATCCTGTTAACTATTCTGTGGGATTGAAACATGTAGGGCTTATCTAAGGATTTCTTAATTCGAACACTGACACTTTACTTTGTGTGACACAACTTTTAACATTGATGTGAAAACTCTTTTTAAACTTAACTAGATCACTTTTTAATGTTGTGGCATCTTTTGATTAATGTATTGTATCAATTTGAGTGTATATATTGCATTTCTGTACTATGTATTGCACATGACACTTTCAACCCTACTCGGAATTGTAGCGTATGTCTTTTTAAGTCCCTTTTGAATAAATTAATTAATTTTGTAGGAGGGAAGTGTTTTCTGCAGAAGGAACAATTGATTTTGCCTATTGTTTCATGGACCCAGAAGTCCTTTTACTGACAAGGTTATCTTAAAGTCTCCTGTATATGTTGTTGCCCCATGTAACCTTGCCAGGATAATGTGGGTAGCTTTCTCTTTTTGCCTAAAGTGACGGCTCTAATCTCTCCATGTTTTAAACCGGCAACAGTGGGCATTGTGACCTCATTCCGAACTCCTAGGGACATGCTTTGCATTATACTCAGGCTTCTCCATTGTACGCCTTAAGTATCCTTTCCAATGTGAACATGACTGTGCAAGGCACTTCTTTTCACAAAAAACAGATATTATTGGAAGTGTCATGTGAGGCCCTCAATGGAGAACTGGTTTCAGGATGTGGCACTGGTTGCCCTAACGGCTAGAGGGAGAATGCCTCTTACCACTGACAAAATCTACTGGATCTCTATGACTAACTGGCACAATTTTGCTGGACTATGTGTGTATATGCCCTGTATTACTAACATGTTTATTTCTCTACTATTTCAGTCACCACTGCAACATTTGTCAGTGTACTTGGCATCCCCTTGTGTTATGTTTTTAACTTTTATTCTGCCCTCATCCCCATTCCCCCACTGCCTTCCCATATTACACACGTCCTTCTCTTCCGGAAAGTGAACGCTTGTTTATAATTGTCTATAGTGTCATGGTATGTTATGTTAAAGGTGCTTATATAGCGCACCGTCACCAATGGAATTGGTCCCCAGGCGCTCTGGCGGATCTGTAAACAGGAAGGATTGGTATGGTTAGTCTGGAGGAGGGGAGCAGGAGAATGGGAGAAGTGATGTGCTGTTGGCAGCTTCAGCTCGGTATACACCGATTGCTGTGCTTTGGTGCTAGTATCGGATCGGGCGAGACCTCGAGTGCTGTTGGTGATGTTTATGTGTTCTTGATACGGTGTGGTAAAGTGCGTGTTAATTGCTGGGAGAGAGATGGTTGTGTGGCTTTGTGTGGTTTAAGTATGCAGAAGGTTGAGGGTTGGGTTAGTGAGGTCTGTGTTCTGATTCAGGTAATTACTGATTCTGTTAGAGATGCATCCCTGTGGGTTGGGTTGATGCTGGTTCCTCATGGGCCGACTCGCTTTGTTGGTGCTGCACTGACCCCACTTCTGGTGTGGGACTGGGTTGGTAATATCTCTATTCTCTTGTTATCTGGTGTGACACTGGTCAGTTGAGGTTTGAATGGTTCAGGGTCGGAGTGGTGTGATGTGGTGTTCTAGTGTTTCCGTCTTGGAGAGCCTGTGTATTCAGTTGTGCGTTTCCTCTTGTCATGACTGTCTTTCCGTTGGTTCATTGGTTTCTGTTGGGTGAACATCCTTGTGGATCTTGTTAGTTGTAGTTTTTGTGATGGGGCATTGTGCTTGCTGCTGTGTGGTAGGTGGACATTGTGTAATGATGAATCGTTCTGTTTCTCAACCTCTGGGTAGGGGGATCGTGGTGTAGAGCTTCATTTCTCTCTCTGTCCATTGTCCTTAAGGTCTGCAAATACGCTCTCAGACTGTTGTGTTTTAAAGTTAACTACTTGTATCTTGGGTGTTGCTGTTAAGATATGGAATTCTCCACAGGAAATTTCTCTTTTGATATATTTCTGGAACACCCAATACATTCTGGGGGAGTGGGGGAAGAAACATGGCAAGCTCCCTCCACATGTCCTTCTGTGAGAAAATACCTGACAACATAATTCCCATTTACACCACATACAATGATATGAGCTCTGCAGTTCCATTGAAGGTATGATCAGTACGAGCCAAGAAATATGCCCCCCATTCAGTCTCTTTCCTGGTGTGCTTGGGGAGGGACTGCTAGCTCATGAAATGTAAAAACACACTGGTTGACCTTACTGGACCTTTGATCAAGCTCCTAGAGGCAGATAATGAGAGTATTTTGTCCAGTATGTGCCCTTGACCCCAATCTTTAAAGGGGCTAAATTCTTCAAGAAGTTTGTCACTTAGGCAAAATCAATTACACCCTGCTAGCAAAATGTAGACAGTGCCAAGCCAACAACCAAACTCCATTGTGCTTTGGCAGTGCCAATGATGGTCTACTATTGGGTGATGCCTTCCTCGAGAAATTGGCAAAGTCTGTCAATGCCTTCACTTCCTTGTATCATGCACAATCACTAGTAACATATTTGATTGCCCTTGTGTGTTTCTGTCAGGGTTTAGGATGTCAGAGGACACTTCTTTGACTACAATCCATAGACTCCTAAAGTTAAATTGTCCTCAATGACCCATGGAAATCTTGGCCAACCTCGCCCTCCAGGATTCTTCTTCTTTAGAATGTAAACACCTTTGTGCCGATGCCAAGAGATATCATAAGTAGGACTTGCAAGTCCCACTTGGGAAAGTGCTAGTACCCCTTCTTCTCAACCGAATTGAAAAGGCAGAAATTGTACTTTTCTCAATCAATGGTCAGAATTAACAAGTGACCCTTGGGTCCCTGAAATTGTTAATCCCTTGCTCCTAGATGTAAGCACCTTGTGGGGGAAACATAAATAAACGAGAAGCCGCATGTGGAAAACTGGGTTCACATATGATGACTCTGACTTCATGGTATGAATCGGTAACTTCTTTATTAAGTTCCCAAGTATTACATCCAGTTCTTAGGGTCATATTTACAAGATGGTAAGTTCCGGTTTACAGTGGCAAGCACCGGCATCCTCTCTCTCAGGCTTACATCTCCATCTGCCCTCCAGAGAACACCAGTCATACACAAACATTCTATCCAGTAGCATTCCAATGTCAATCAAACCCACCCTCTCTAGATTCCACTAGGATACAGGAGGAAGAGAGATCCTTACATATCTCCCCTCCTTAGAGATATCAAAAACACAACCAGCTAACTCAAACACACACTCACACAAATGCCTACAATTTTAATGCACATGCATCATCTCACCAAACTAAGACATTCTGCTAACAACCTCCAAAACCATGAACGTCCTCACCGCCGTGGGACAAACTTTACAACAATGCCCCTTCCCCTTTCTGCTCAGTGAAGAAGAGGCATCTCCAAACTACTGAAATACCATAACCAAACGTTGCACACATTCAGGCACCCAGACCTATCATCCATGTCCAAACTCCAACATTCCACAATAGAACAAACACTCAAACTCCCTCACACCCTTCATTCACAACACTGGGCATACCACTCCCAACCAGGTTGAGTATATCTGATACTCGGGTGGCTACTTCACCAAACTCAGTGACCCCTCATGTGCCTGTGTTGAAGGAAAACCTTCTTTTAAAACTCAACTTCGGGAGGACTACACCAAATACACACCACCAGCATAACACCACTAGTGTAACACTCTCAGTTCAACTCATTACCTCATCTTCACAATGACACATGATTTCTAGAATTGCAACTAGCAATAATAGTATGCACACCAGATCAAAACTACTGAAATCTCTAGCATGTATAAAGAGTCCCACCTGTAAAAAAATCATTAGTGCAGCAGTAATTTCATAAATTAACCCTTCAACAACATCTTTGGAAATTCTGACCAGTGCACGCTGCACTTTACTTTAGAGTCCATCTGTTTCTCGGTAAATACCTATTAACTTTCACAACCTAAAGTCACTAAACAGAGGCTACGGCATACTCTCTTACTTCTCTTACACCATTAATTTCCTCTCTGCAACACACAGGGATGTCAAAATCAATAACCAGCCTCACATGACCTGATATCTAACTCAAAAAACTAAACTTAACTTGCTTAACCAAACTTTAACATGTCATAATAACACCTAAATCTCCACTTGCTTTAGAGAAATCTCCTTGAAAAATCTTTAAAAATCAGGATCTAATTCCTCTAGACTCAGCAGATCACTATTTCCAGGTAAGTCAAGAATGGCACCACATTTTAACCAAAAATGAAAATGTTCTGCCTCACCCTCCCTCAGCATTTCCTCCATTGCTGACTCATTGCACTGTCCACAGTATTCTGCCTGCGGGGAAATACATACTTTGTTGTCCCACATTCCTTTGTTTACTATCAGCCTCCCCTCGGCACACTTGGCTCTCTTCGCTCCAGTGCAATCTTCCGATCCAGTATCCTTTGAGTTACCTCTCTTCACTGTACGCTTCACCGTTCCCTTACAGGCATCGGCGCCCGTACTCGTACCCACCAATATTTCGCCATCTGACCTTTTCCCTTTCATGTCCCTCGGGCCCAATTGAACTTCTGTGCCGCTTGAAATCTTTTCACTCTTGGGCTCCCCGCACTGTATGATGCTCAGAGCTCACATGGACCCCTTTGCCTGAGTGCCATGGCTGCTTCAACGGGTACTGAAGTTCCAGAGTGAACAGCTCAAAAAAAGGACCCTGCTGCTTCTCTGACGTTGCAACGTAACGTCAGTATGTTCATCCAGAGCTTCACTCTATCTGCTCTTCTGCACTCTACTCGGCCGCAACGTCACAACGGTGACATAGCGAAACACTCCATAGAATCACCAATACCTCAGCGCACCAAGGTGACGTCACCAGTGCAAATGGGGGGCCACCAGGAGCAGATCTCCGCACCTCCAACTGTCACTGCGCCACCCGCCATGGCATCCCTCGCCACACCGCCTCCAGTGCTGCGCACGCCCGCAGAACAACTGCCAGCACAGGCCTCACTTGGATCACGGATCCCTCTCTGCGCTCCGCTGCACTCCACTCCACGCCTCCTGCCTCAACCAGCGGCGCTCAGCACCATGCAGACACCGAGCTGCAGCCACACCGCCAGCACAAAGCCGTGCCCTGCACTTGGCTCCTCCTGGCACAAACCGCACACAGGTAAGCTTGTTCAGGTTTGCTCTTTGTAATGCACAGTTCCCAGAACAAGAAAAAACACAGACTTTGCCCCTCTGCCATACGGCAACGCACTCTAAGCCCGTGCTAGGAACAGCCACAAGTTCCAAGCTCTGTTCAAACCCAGTCACTGTTCCAACCTCCCTTAGGTCAACTTGTGCCCGGGCTCCAAGCCCCTTCAACGAGGCAATTGAGCCTTTAGCCCCACAGAGGCCTTAGTCTTGAGCTTCAAGGCACTTCTGAAACTGCAACAGCACTCTTGTTACACTCAGCTACCCATAACTTCACAGCCAAATAAAATCACACCACTATGATGTGCACCTCACACTCAAAGAACCAGGTTGGACGTTCCAAACGTCCGAGTGAAACAACACCCAAAAAGCACAAACAGTGCGATATTGCCACCCCTTATTCGTCACCTGTGTTCTTTAAAACAAACAAAACAAACACCACTGCTGCGAAGAACCACTTAGAACACACCATGCACTAGGCCATCAAGCACACAACTACAAAAAATCACCAAAATACTAAAACTCTAGCACATCACAAAGACTCCTACATGTAGAGCTGCTCACTGCAACAAGTTAACAGTCCTTAAAATGAATAACATTTTTGCAAACACTCTAACAAATCTTACTGCTCGAAATTAATAGCTTTTCTGCAAAACTCTAACAAATCTTAAAGCTCTAATTAAGCTTCTTAGCTCTCATCAAACTTATTGTCCCACCTGCAAAGGAAAAAAATTAGTAAGCATGTTTCATTTATCACATTTTCCGTGCCATGCACTATAACTATATCAGTCCACTTTGCCTATTGCATTGAAAGTCCATCTGTGGAAAGAACATGTGTTAAACACAACTGCTTCATAAAACTAACATTGCTCACATCAAATATGTGTCTCTCAACAAAGGCCACAACACCACACTCTCCCATTCAGTGTACAATCACCCAAATATGCTCATGTTGCAATTATAGTGTCAAAATATCTATCACAGGCCTCACATGACAATTAAAACACAACATGTTAAATTAAACTCTGCTGCATGCTAACTAATGCACCACATATATTCAAAAGTAATTCTGCAGCCATATTCCCTTTACTGCCATCACCATCCATAGGAAAAAATACCTTAAGGGACATGGCCCCACACTAGTTGGCCTTATGACCACTACCAAATCCACCAACAGTGCTCTTCCGTAGTCACAAAGGTTCTCATTGCCAGTAGTTTTTCACTACCAGGTGCGTTTCCGCAGTACGCTGCCTCCTCTGTTTCTGGATAAATTTCCACTGATACCAAACTGCGACAGCCTTCAAATACTGCAACAATGGGCCTCATTACGACCCAGGCGCTGGTCCATGGTGCTATTAGCACCATGGTCCATGCCGGTCTCCGTCATGGTGGATGGCGGAATTACCGCCCCCATCACAAGGTTGGCGGGGGCGGTAATTCCCCATTCACCATTTGCCCTTCCCAATTCCCATTTTGCCCCATAGGGCATAATGGGGATGGGAAGGTGCTAATTACGGCACCGTAAATTACGGTTGCCGTAATTAGCTCCAAGGTCCCTTAGCAGGTTGGATTTTAACGCCTGCAAAAAGCAGGCGTTACGGCCTCCAACCCGCTAAGGGACCTTGTAATCAGGCGCTAATGGTTTAACGGTGCCGACGCTCTTTACAGCGCCATTAAACCATTAGCGGCAGGGTCGTAATGAGGCCCAATAACCCAGTACGCAACCCCACCCAACAGTCTCCTAAACAGCCTCCTCGTAAACAAAAAGAAGAAGAAATAGAGGACCCTTGCATGCTTTACCATATAAATGAAAGAAAAAAGACAGTTTACTCAGTTGTTCAACCCTCACGTAAGAGCGTTGAGAGGTGCTCCGCTCTGCACCCTGTCACCACCTCTGGTTTGACAGGCAGGGGAGCACTCCTAAACACTGCTATCCCTCCTGAAACCACCTGCCCTGGGCACCCTATTTAACGGTGCTCCCGATAGCGGGGATGGCCCAATGTCACTAATGCCTCCAAGGTGGCCCACCAGTAATTCCCAGGCCACACCTTCATACGTGTCCAGATTGAATAGTTTGTGGGGCTCCCCACCTGCAGCCGTCGATGCCAAGCTGCATCCAAAATATGCAGCCTGGCCAACATGATACCAGGGAATCCCCAACGCTGCTGATAATTTATAGGCTGCCTCTGACATAGCAGCCCCGTCACAATAAAGACTTTGGGTCCCCCCACGCACATGCTACTGCCTGCCTGCCAAGAGAGCTGTTTTCCTGCCAGAGAACCATCCATCACCACAAGGAACATCAAACAGCAGCAGTAAGGCCTTTTATATATTGTTTTTCACAGTGCACTGTATAGACACTGTATACATATATTTAAGGACTTTTTATGTTTTTTAAGATGTGTTCAGATTTTGAAAGGACCCTTTTCATATGTGTAGGGTCTTGTAGCTACACAACTGCTTTGGGTTATTTTATATTGTTAAAAGTGTCTTGTGATTTCCTTGTTTTATATAAAAATCATTAAAAACCCAGCTAATGTACTGGAAGAAAGTATAAGTGAACTTAACAAACAACTAAAGAACCATACACCAGCTTTCCACTGTTCGTCTTTTTCTTTTGTCTGCAAAGTTACTCTAACCCTGTGTTTTTCTACTTAGGAGTTTGGGGGAAATCCATCCTGCACTAACCTTTGCTTTTCTGTCCCTTCTCTACTGCCAAACAAAGCTCACCAAGGAGATCTAGAACTTGGGTAAGCAGGGTTTGGAGACAGGTAAGAGTCGGGTCAACTGATAAGTGGCATAGACTTTTGTGACTGTTTACACCTGTCTTCCAATAGGTGCATGGTAAGATCCCCCCAGTACAAAGAGTTTTAGTAGGAGACACTTCAGCTCTACCTCCAACTACCATTCTCTTTTCTGAAGGGTGTAAGGAAGGCATGGTATCAAATAGTAAGACAGACACAAGCGATCACAGTTCAAGGGTGTTTATTGAACCTTCAAATGGGTTGGAAAAACACCTATCTAATCCTAAATCTAAAGATGGGAGCAAGCTACGACCATCAAATAAAAATAACGCAGTCCTAGTAGAGTCTTGGTCTCCCTCGATCGGGTTCGGGCCATTTTATCTCACTTTCTAATATTTCCTTTTCTGTATCAAAAACTGAAGACTTTCGACTGCAGGATTTTGCTTGACCCATCGCAGGACCACTTCGATCCACAAACTCTTTCTCCTTACCACTCTGTCAACGGTATCGTATCTCTCCTTTCAAAGTTCAAGCATTCATCAGCAGTTCAACTTTACTCATGACTTTCATCACATGCGTTTTAACACTGTTCGTTCTAGCACTTGCTATTGCAACCTTGGCTTCAACTTAGACCGGTCTTGTATCGGTCTTCCAAACGCACCAGCTGTGTTGTTTTCTCTGTCACTACTTTGTTCTTGGAGCCAAGGACGGTACCATGAAGCCTGCTACTTCTCTCTGACTTGATTAGTCATGTAAGAGGAGCGCAGGTACCTCTGACACACAATGCAGGATTCTTTATATTTGTTCCTGATTCTTATGCTGTCCAAACTCGAGGTCCCTGGAAAGATGGTTTCTTGCAAGAAAGGTCAAGGGAATTTCCCTGCTTGCAAACCCCTCGTAGTTCGCCGTCTTTCGTCCCTCATTCAGCTGCTGTCTCGAAACTGCTGTTTACTCGTGTGCTTTGCCTCACTCAGAGTGTGCTTTTGTGCTCCGCCTTTTATACATGTGGGGAAGCGTAATGGGAGTCAGGTGTGATGGACGGTCAGTAATTGCCTAATGGGAATCAGGTGTGATGGACGGTCAGTAATTGCCTGATCTCGTCTGACCATTGTATTGTGACACGTCAGGTATACTGCTCGGGTGTTAGTCTGCTTTCTCCCAGAGCTGACTGTCTGTGTGAAAGTGTATCTGTAGGAAAAAGGGTTGAGGGGATAGAGTTCCTACATATCCTAACAGGTAGAATTGGGTAAATGTGTTACGGGGAAGGGGATACCGCGTCTCACCATCCAGTGTCCCACTCCCAGTCCCCGAAGACACCTCACCCAGGTGATCATCCCACACTGCTCCACCCCCAGAAACTGGATCCAAGAGTGATGGCCATGTCCTGGCCACCTGGAGGACAGATACCTGGGGACTAGTGGTTTCTCACAAGGGGTACATCCTGTGTTGAAGCAAGAATTTTAGAGATGCTGATTAAAGCTATTGAGCTTGCTCCATCTGCAGTATTCTTCTGATTTGCAATAAAAAGAAAGGACTCTGACCCGCTATCAATCTGCACACCCTCATCTCTTGAATGAGGTCATCCCTTACTTTATCTTCTCTTCAATCACCATTAGATGGCCTGCCTTAAAAGATGCCTGCATTTCGTCCAGATTTTCTAACTTTATCTCATGATTTTGCAATTTCCCTGGAACGAGTTATGCCATTTCTG
Source organism: Ambystoma mexicanum (assembly GCF_040938575.1). Lineage (NCBI taxonomy): Eukaryota > Metazoa > Chordata > Amphibia > Caudata > Ambystomatidae > Ambystoma > Ambystoma mexicanum. The sequence continues at coordinate 372,764,181 of NC_090926.1, read as the reverse complement.
TTGCCTACCATCGTATGGCCTTTTGCATCTTTGTGCTTAACCAAGGTTCAGAGGACAGCTGTCTGCTTCCTTCAGATGGGAACCAAGTAATTATCCCTCAAGATGACGTCCTGTTGCCGACTTAGGATGGCTGGAAAAGTGGTGGCCGGCAACTTCAAGTGTAGCAAAGTAAAAAGTAGTGAAACGATTTATTAAGCGTGCACTTATTACCAGTACAGAACCAGTTTAGGCACTATACAGAACGCACAGACACATAACATCAATAAGTAAAACATTACAAAAGATTAAAACAGAAAATTAATGAAGCGCCACTGCACCACTGATTTATGGCACATGATAAGAACTGAGGTGCCATTTGAGTCGGAGCTTGAATACTCGTTGTGTGGTACTATTTATGATCACAATTGCCAGGTTATCCCAAAGTACACAAATGTTTTCCGCTGAATGATGCCCTGCGGAATTTGCCTACCACTAACAGATTGCTGGCACTAGATCTAAGAGAGAGTTTTGGCACATAGGGCTGTGCCATGTACAATGGGTACTCGGCTGCAAAACCATTAATAATTGTTCAAATGTATGTAAGAGCCCGAACTTGAATCAGGTCTTCCATTGGCACCTATCCTTAGTCTAATATATGGTCTCATTTGTTCATGCCAAAAGTCACAAGAACAGCCAGTAATTTAGAGATTAGTTTCTTTGAAATGCAAGATAAAGGGACAGGCAGTACTGCACTCTCGAAAGAACCACAGCCTGAACTGAGATATTAAGTTGGCCTGTCTGATCGATGATTGCACTGACTAATGTTATAACGATGGAACTGGGCTCTTTTTACAAGTGCATTTACTTGCCGGGCAAACCAAAGATGACTGTCAAACAGGACACTCATATATATCCCTGACCACCTCGGCAGGGGGTGGCGAGGTCCCAAAATTGGAAGGTCAAGGGATAGTGTTGTAGTGCTTTGCAGAGCAGCATGACTTCTGTCTTATCTCCCTTTCACCACAGGCAGTTGTCCTGCATCCACCACGGCACCGCACCCAGCCAATCCTCCACAGATCTACTCTCCTTTGCTCACCCATGGAGGTCAATCAGAATCTGGGAATCATCTGCATACAACTGACACTCAAATCCCCACTTCTCAATAACCCGAATCAGGATAGAAACATAGATTTTAAAGAGGAGTGGGGGGAAAGTTGAAGCTTGTGGAACCCTGCATGGGAGGGGGCTGCTATATGTAGGAGCGCTTCCCAACTGCACCCTCTGCCTCACGACCCTTAGGAAAGAATGTAGCCAAGCTAGAGTGATCCAGAAACGTTCATCTCTGTTTTAAGATGCTGAATGAAGATGTTATGATCTACAGTGTCGAATGCTTCAAACAGATCTAACATAATTAGAGCAGCTGGATCGCCCTAAGCTCTAAGTTCCAGAGGTTTCCCCTGCATGTGTAGCACAGTTGTCTCTGTGCAATGCAGTGGGCAGAAACTGGATTGAGCTCTAGCCAGAAATAAGACCCTTTCAAGGAACCTTAACAGTTGACAAGTGGACCCACCCTTCCACGTTTTTTCTCAGACAGGGGAGATTAGATATAAACCTAAAACGTGCAGGGTCAGCAGGGTCCAAAATGGCCTTTTTCAAGAATGGTGAGACTTACGCTTCTTTCAGTTGTGATGGCAAAATACCTCTCTCAAGTGAGGCATTAATAATATTCTATAATATTCTGCTAGCAAGACAATCTGCCTCTTTACCAGTTTTGCAGTAATTCTGCAGTCCTGTGGGTTTACAATGGGATTACGAGTGGTGGTAGGGGAGTGTAATTCCCCATTTCTGGAGTCCATAGGACTCCATTGGGTGTTTTGCAGATTTACTGTGAGGGGTAATTTCAGTGCAGTAATCGATATCCAGAGGAGAAGTGGAGAATTCACCCCCCAGTTTTTTGCTGGCGGTGAATTCTTCACTTTTCCTTGAAACCCGAAATTAGGCAGTGCGGTAAAAATAGCAGTAATTCTGTTACTGCCAAAAATGTGGTGTTAACGTAATTACCTTAGAGGAAAAGGATGAGCACCACCGCAGTTAGTGCAAATGATATGTAGCAATTGTTTCTAATACAAGGAGCACAACAGTAAATGTCCATGACACCAAGGAGGACAGCAACCATGAATATAAACCCCAGAAGGTTTCCAGGGCACTGGGCATTCACAGTCATGCTCAAAGGCAACTTCAAAATGTTCCCTAGTAGAGACAGTTCATGAAACAATATCCATGAACACAAATATATAATATGGTCAGATTTTATTGTAACAGAATCCATTCAGAATTTGATAGGAACCAGACACTGCTATGGCCCAGGCATGTCTGACGTGGTCCTTCATCAGGGCAGAATCTAAAATCATAGTTGGAAAACATAGTAAACAACAAAGAGACATACAAACAAAAATAAAATAAACCAAAACACAAGTTAGTTCACTTAATATCCAAATCAAAACACATACATACAGCCTCTGCAGAATGTAAACCAAAACATCATACCTGTGTTCTTGTGCAATGTTATATATCTGGGATAAACATTTTAAGAGAAATATGCATGATGAAAAACTATGTAACCAGCCACAAGAAGTTTACACAAAGATATTGAAATGGTGGGTGTCAAGATAACAAGATAACAAGGAAAACCAAACCTTGAACACTGGAATAGCTACCTTATGAAGCAATGAGAAGATTTGCATGCACCTGCAAAATTAAAATTAAAATGAAAAGTAAGAATGAATCCTTAGAGGAACTCAAAAATATACTTATTTAAAGCCTTACAAAGAGTCTACAAAAGTTGTGTGAAGCTTACCCATATCAATGGGACCCTCTGTGCTACCACTGGAATACTTATTTCGGAATAACATGCTCAACAGGCAGGAGAAGGGTGACGGCCAGAGCAACCACAGAGAGACAGAAGCGGACAATAAAGAATGCCCACACCTCAGCCGGAGCCGGCCCACACTACGTGCAGCCTCTCCCGCCCGGAATACAGCTGCAGAAACGATATGATCAACAGCGGAAATCCCGCCGAGAGGGCCGGCCCACGGGGGCTCAAAGAGAATCTTTGGCACAGGAGAGAGCGAGAAACCGGCCGGGTGGAGAACGGAAAAAAAAGGTACCAACGGGGACAACGCGGCACTGGACCACACACTGCATGCAGCGTAGAACAGCAGGGAGAAGAGATCCTAAACTCTGGTGGGGGACAGTGAGAAACGAAGGAGTAATACAGAATCATTCCACCAGCCCTCAGCAACACCATCAGGCTATCCACACCAGGAGCAGCAAGGGAGGACAGCTACAGAGGCAGAAAAAGGACCAAAGAAGGTTCCGGTTCCCAATGAAGTGCAGCAAACGACAACAGAAAACGTAGAGGACAGACCCGTGACACGTGAGGAAGAACGCAACATTGATCAGGCACGGGACGGGCGACGTTCTAAACAACAATCAGTGAGTACCCATAAAGAGACTCTCCCCCCAGCTCTCCCTCCCCCACGCACGTCAAATACATTGAAGAGACCATAGAAGAAAAAGAAGCCCCACACTGCTGCCGGCAACCCCAGTGGATACAAACACTGCAAATAAGCTTGGGGCCAAACACTGCAGATAGGCTTGTGGTGATCCCCCAGTAGTAACGCCAATATGGTAAAGGCCCCCAAAAACAATATATAATGGATCTGGGCCCGATTAGCAGGCATAAGGAGGAATAGAAACAAGAACACAGGATTACAATATCACGCAGGGTCAGCGCCACCTATATCCACGAACGGTTGGGAGAGGGGGAATCAGCAAAGAGGGATCAGATGCAGCAAACCTCTAAAGGAGACCCAATGAAATCATAAACGGATCATAAAAATCAAGTGGAGGGACCACGGGGCATGCACCGTTGTAAGCGATATTCAATCAACACTACAGCCAAGTCAATGCCTAGTCTGGGATGCTGAGGAAAACCCTTATTACTGTATTTTTATGTCTAGTTCAGTACTCTGGATGACCACCCTTGTATAACACCCCCTTCTTAGAATCCCCCTGACCACACTGAGCCAAGAAGTAGGTTTGTTTTGCAAATTAAAAGGTTTATTTGAGAATTGAAACAATATATATATATATATCACACTTTATAATAAATTAATATCTGATAGTACACTTAGACATATGATGTTGATAAACAATGGGTAATCTGGCACTAGCACACTTCTTTACAATCAATGAGGAGTTAGTATAAAGTAGCAAAAATACTTTTATGATTTCAAGGGAAAAGCAATGAGGAATAAAATGCAGTACAGAAATACTTGATATGATTTTAGCAAAAGATAAGATAATCACTTTTTCTCTGGCAATTCACCCCCCTCCCCTATGCAATGTAAGAAATGGAAGGAGATGGAAAGAGGAGCACACAGTTCTCAGGAATGCAATCAAATACAATACGAAATTCAGTTCCCCCCCAGCAAGCTTAGAGAAAACAGGGATGAGTTTTAAACACAGGCGAATTACTTTAATGTGGTTTGCAAGGAAGTGAAAAGGTGCTAAAATTGCTTTTAATTCCCTCTAGAGGTTCAGGGTAGGTGATGTCTACTTTATATTAGTTCAGGCTCACTTTAACAATGCTCTATGAGTTATTACCAAGTTGCAACGGATTTTAACAAAAGAAAGAATGGAGCTGCTATTTTGACAAGTGGAGAAATTGAGCCAAAATCGCGGTAAATTTCGCGAGTGCGTGAATCGTGATTGTGGCAAAAGTACAAGTCGGTTCTGGCCCGTTGGAAAGCCTAGATTCTAAGCTTTCAGAGGAAAACTCAAAATGACAGGTGACAGCTTGCAGCTTTAAAAATGACAGATGACACGATTTCTAGGAGGCAGTTCTACTTAGGTTAAAATAGTTTGGATTAGATTATTTTAACTACGAGATTCTGCACAGTTCTGCTAGGTACTCACAATATAAATTTGAAATAGGCCTCGCCACGGATCTGGTCAGGTTTTGGACTGGACTCCGGTTCTGGTCTCGGCACTTCACAGTGATCTGGGTCAGCTCTGCTCTGCTGGTCTAGCCTCTCTGGATTCTGGATGTAACACTGCTTTCTGGGTACTGCTACAGGTTCTGGAGATTGATGGATTTGAAGTCTGGATCTCTGGATGTGAAGTCGTCGGTCAGCATGCTCCGCAGCAAATGGAATTGAATCTCTCTACCTGTCCCAGCAGTCTCTTTTTATGTGTTTTGAAAATGGGTGTGTGCCTGGGCCTAGCTAAGCCTGCCCCTCTCTACTTGTCATTGGCCCAATTCTCCCCTCTCCCATGATTGGGGGAAGGAAATGGATTGCCAGCATGATGAAGTCTGTTTATGGGTCAGAGGATCCTCCCCTGGTCAGTTTGCCCACAAATCTATATTTGATTCAAATACATCCTTCCCAGATATACAATTTGTTGAAATTACATGTGCACATTATATATTCCTTATGGTCCATGCTTGTCCGCCTCTGATCTTCCTGGGGGCTTGCATTAAAAAATGAAAACATTTTGCGCTTTTTAACTGGTTTTGCAATATCGGACATTTACCCAAAATTACACACATGTGCGCAAGGAGTATGGACATTAATTGATGAAGTGTCAGATTTTTAACATGCAGACATTTGGAGTAAGATCCTATTTTCCGCTAGCAACCCCCCAGAATACACCACAGGGTCCTAACGCCTCTCAAAATGTTCATAGAAAAATCACAAAAATAATGATATTACTTATATAATTCTGACAAGTCCGCACTATGAGTTATCTATCTTTTTAAAATTATGCCCTGGTCAAAAATGGGTGCGGCTTCCCACATCACAGGGTGAAATAACTGGTTTATCCACTTCCCCCAAGCTCAGCTGCTAGCAGAGGCACTGCCCCTCCCAGTTTCCCCTAAGAGGAAGCCACTTTACGGCCCCCCAATATAACATTTGCCTGAGTCCAGGACACGCCTTTGTTCAACTCCCTGTAGTCCCCAGCTGCTCCACCCCTAATCTAATCAGAGAGGTGACAACTCCTTTTGGCAAGGGGAGTGGCTGAACAGGTTTCAACTCCTGTCGGGGGTAGTTGTCAGGCAGAATCCAGGCAGAATCCAGTTTCATTAAGCCAGGTTTCAGCTAAATGTCACTTTTTGTTCCCAGTTTTCTACATTCAAATCAAACTGACAATTTTTACATATACATTAAATAATTACTTCCTTCAAGTCATTTCAGAATATAGTTTTACATTGCATCCACCTCTTAGCAAGTCTTTCCTTGGTCTGGTTTTGTTTCATTTGTTCAGTTTTACACAAAAGTCTGGTGGTTTTAAAACGCCGGCTTTCTGATAGTGGTGAGTACTGGTAATGCAACCATTTTTGGGATTAAGAAAATGAATTCCCCACAGTTCTGAGTTGCTTTTTTGGCAATCAGCATTGCCATTCCCAATGGTTTCAGGCTACTGTGTGTGTAGCCCACTGGTGGTTTTAGGCAGTGCCCTCCTGTGCTCACAACATAGGCAAAAATGGGTGGCAGCCTATTCTTCATGCATTTCCCTGTGCATTTTCTGGGATGTTCTGGCCATCATGATGTTTTCAATGCCAGTAAGGCACAGTTTTTTGTGGTAGGGCTCGGATGCATGGGTAAAAACATCCCGCACCGTGTTAGGGAGAATTCTCCAGAATGACAAATTTCCCTTAACTACTGAGTCCCTCAGCAGCTTTGCTGGATTTCTAGGATTTATTTTTTTCACCTGGCAAGAGTGTGAGCCTTTCCCCCACTCACATGTGTTTTGCTGTGTGTTTAACATTTTTGTGTTCATAGACTGTGGAGCCTCACCTACTCCATAGGCATCATCTTTTTACTTTGTGTTTCACAGCACCTTCAGTGCAGTGACACAGGGTTGTCTTTTTCAGACTTCCCACTTGAAACTCCATTTTCTGGGACTGACTACTGTCTCCCAGAACATGTGAAGTTGCCATTGACTTTATTAGTCTTTTTAAAATCACAGACCCAGTACAAACTATCTTACATAGAGTTTTGGAAAGGGTTAATAGCTATCCCTTTTTGTCTATTTCTCATGGAACATTGTTTCATTCCCTTTTCATTAAAACTTGGCTGGTGGCAGTAGTAACTACCCTATTTTTCCTAACGTGGTTATTTTAAATAGCCTTGGTATTTTTTTAGGCTATCTTAGTAGCCTCGAACTTAAACCCGCTGGACCGTAGTTACTTTTATACGGTTCCGGCTGGGTTTATTAATCATTTCTTTTCTTGTTTTACTCTGCGCACCAAACCAGGTTTGGTTCCTTTGTTCGGCGACCTTTGGCGGGCTTCGGCACAGAAGCCTTCCTTAGGCGCCTGAATGTCTTAGGGGGACAGGATGTGAGGGAGGTGCTTGAGACTCCCTGCGCAGGGTTTCCTTGCAGACCCATGTCGCACTCTGGTATGATTGGTTGTGATGACTGTCCCGGCGGGACAGCCATCCTTTTGTGTGATTGACAGCCAGGCTGTGTGAATGGGGGAACACTGCATAAAAAGCAGATCTCTGGGACTGAGAAATCAGAGTCGCCACTGGATCAAGAGAACCGAAGAGAAGCTGACAGAAGAGAACCTCTACCATGTCTGAATCTCCCAGTGAAGCCCTGCTGCGGGTCCGAATCTCCAAACTTCGACGACAGGGAAGATCTGCAAGGAATCTTCTCACTTGAGCTGGTGGGAACAACCAGTTCGCCAAACTGCAAGCCAGGCCTCCCTCCTCTGGTCGAATTTGCTGTGCACAGCTACAGTGAACTGGATAGCCAGGAGGAATGGATCCTGCTTGGGTTTTAAGGAGCGCACCTTTTATTTGTTGCTTTGCTCTGCTGCTGGTTTCTTCCCTGGGCAGTGCACAACCCTCCAGTCTTCCTACTTCATGTCAGTCCGACAGTCGCTTCAGGAACTGTGAGCCTGTAGGACCTGCCAGGAATGTCTGCCTCAGCTACAGCCTTCTTCTCCATTTAAGGTACTGTTCAAATCCGGTTGTTCGTTCTGTCCGACCTCGGTAAAAGTGTTTGAAATTGTTTGGCAATGCCAGGGCTTGTCCTTCTCTATTCTTTAAAGTAACTTTTCGTCCGACCAATTTCGTTCTGAACTCTTGGCAAAGACTTAACTGCGAACTTCTCTGAACTGTGTGATCCTCTGCAAAGACTCTGGTCCATTGACTTTGGCCCAGGCCTCTTGATTTGATTTCCTCACTGTAGTTACTTTTTCTAGATTGCCCTGCTTACTTACTTGTTGGTGCTGCTCAACTTTTGTCTAACTTTGTCTTTCCCTCCCTTTTTAATTACTGGAGTGCCATTTTGCTCACACTTCATTTTGAGCTTAACTTGTCCAGAATCTATTGGGTGTGGTGTAGTGTATTAAGATTGTGATTTTTCAACTGCTTGATAATAGTGAAATGTTTGATAACTGATGTGTAAATAAATGTATATTCTTTTACTCAGAAACCTTGAGTCAGTGTTTGTTTGAACCATAGTAACTGCTGTCCTTTGTGTAACTATTCATACTGCTGACTTTACTCTTGAGATAAGTCTGGCTGCTCAACCATCGCTACCACTTTACTGTGCAGTTCGGGCTTGTACCAAAGGTGAATTTGTACTGTCACTTGTAGTCTTAATTGTGTGTGGTGTTCGAAAAGGGTACTGCATATGATTCTTCCTAACACACCGGAACCCTGTAGAGACAGCCGGTAACTGCAGAGAAGACGGCAAGGACTACACAGGCCCGCTACAAGAGACGAGACAGGCGAAGAACCAAAAACCATCAAGAGACGGCAAGGCTTGCCCCACAACCCAGAACGTAAGAAACGGACTTCAGCCCTATCATAGACTGCAGCAGGAAAAGAAAGAAGGTACTCTCAGAGCAGCCTTAGAACACACAACGTCGACAGGGTAAAGGGGAGACATAGGGTCACAAAAGCACCAACCGCCAGGCATGTAAGGAGAGACCCGGGAGAGAAAGGGGAGAAACAGAGGAGGCATAGAGATTTAAGCATTATTGTCAAAGTCCAGGGCTAAGACCACGACCACGACTCCGGCTCTGTACCCACCGCCGAGGAAATAAAAACAGAAGTTTGAAACAATTGTGCAGCGCCAACGAGACCACCTCAACGAGAACGGAAAGGCCGGCAGAAAAGAACACACGACACAGACAGGCCGGAAATGGGAGACGACGTAATGATCAAGGCAGACATGCAGAGTTGCTTCAAAGACCTGCATAGTAGACTCCTGCTTTCCATTCAAGAGAAATTCCAAACCCTGAAAGACAACATGAAACAATCCCTCCGGGAAGTGAAAATAGACATTGCAAAGCTGGAAGAGAGGACCGACACACTGAAAAAATCAATACATAAAATGGAAGAGGACACACAGAAATCAGATGAAGCGCTGGAACAGATAGCACGCGCCACTAGCAACCTCGAGACCCAAAGTGAGGATTTGGAAAACAGATCGAGAAGATCCAACATAAGAATAAAAAACCTGCCAAAATCCATCGAGGACAAAGACCTAAAAGGAACGGTTACTCACCTGTTTACGGAAATACTGGCGGAGGAAACTGAACCACAGATCTCGATCGACAGACTACACAGGGTGATACAAAAGAGAGCAGCGGAGCCGCAGGGCAAGACCTAGGGATGAACTGGCAGCCATATTACCATATGCTCAAAAAGAACAGATTTTACGGAAAGAGAGATATGCAACGCCAATGAGAGTCAATGGTCAAGAGGTACAACTCCATCAAGATTTGGCGCAATCCACACTTCAGAAGAGGAGGCAGATGGGCCCAATGGTCTGGCACCTAACGGCGCAACAAGTAAAGTACAAATGGACCTTCCCATTCGGCCTTCTGTTCACATGGGAAGGGAAACTACACCAGATAACATCAAGCGAGGAAGGGGAACGAATACTGGGAATCCAACAAGAAGAACAAGATGTCCAATCCCGAATGTAGGAAAGACCACGTGGCCCCGGCAAATCGGGAGGATGGAACACAGTAGAAAGGAAAAATCAAAGACGAAGGAGAAGATGACAAAAGTTGCTCCCCAAGTAAATAAAGGGGGAAACAAACAATACAAACGAGAGCAAAAGACGAGAATGGGGGCGTGGAACCACCCAGAAATCTACAAGACATGCCCAACACTGTGGAAGGGCTTAAATGGAATCCACAGTGGGGTTAAGGAATCCCCACGACTTGGACCTGAGGTGGAGAGGGGGCAAGAAGCGTGGGACACCTCATCTGGACGCACATAGGCACATAGCCCCCCCTCAGGAGGGGGGAGGGGAAGTTAGGGAAGGGAGGCAGGGGGAAAGGCATAGGGGGATGAGAGGGCCATAGAGTGGCAGGGCGAGCAGGAAAGGGGGCAACCAAAGATACACAACAGGAGTTGGGCGGACAGCAAAAGCAGAAACATGGATAGGAAAAATTCGAGATGGATTAAGATACTGGCACACAATGTTGGGGGATGAACATCCTGATAAAACGGAGAAAACTAGAAAGACAAGCCTGGAGATTGGGAGCCGATATTATAACGTATAAAGAAACCCACGTAAAGATGAGTGACAAAACAAAGGTCAGGATAAGGGGTGTCTTACAAATATGCCAGGTAAACGCAGAGGGGAAAAGGGCGGGCATCCTCAGAGCCATTCAGGACAGTCTCAAAGCACAAGTCCAGAACGTCATGGCAGATAAAAAAGGGCGCTATCTATTCCTGAATGTAAAACTAGAAGGCAAAGCATATACACTGGCATCAATATACACACCCAATGCAGGACATGATAGCTTTATTCGAGGGACCAATGGGGCCTTAGAAGGTTTTGCCACAGGAGACATTATAATGGGGGGTGACCTCAACATGGCATGGAACCCCGTACTGAACAGAAACTCAACCACACGATCACACACGTATGGGCCGTCCAAGGCTTTGAAAACAGCCATTGAAGCACTAGCACTGCATGATTTGTGGCGAGCAAAGAAAGGGGACACACATGGCTACACCCACTTCTCGCATGTTCACAATTCACGATCCAGGATAGACTATATTTGGGCATCCTCGGGATTAGTGGGGAAAGTAACGGACATAGACATTGGTCCGTTCATACTCTCGGATCACGCCCCGATATTAGCATCATTCTACATCAATAGACCAGGGGGAGGAGTATGGGCGTGGAGGTTCCCATCAGACATCCTTCAGGACAACCTGATGGCAGAAAAGATTAAAGGAAAGATAGAACAATACTTTGTTGAGAACGACATGGGCGCGACATCACAAGGGCTAGTATGGGACGCATCTAAGTGCTGAGGGGGGAGCTAATAGCACTAAAGGCCCGCAGAGACAAACAGAGCACCAAATGGGAAGAAGATTGGGAAGGGAAACTCCAGGAAGCACAACAGGAAATGGTGCTTAACCCGAGCAGGAAAATGAAAATGGCCCTGAAACACATACAGGGGCAACTGACGATGCTGCAAAACAAAAAGGCGGAACTAGCACTCACAAGAACAAAGTAGAGGTACTACATTAGCACAAACAAAGCGGATAAACTGTTAGAAAGGCAGCTTTGAGACAAGGCCTGTAGAAAGACCATACTGCAATTAAAGGACAAAAGAGGACACTTAAAAACTACCAATGAGGAAATGGGGGAAATTATGAAAACCTACTATCAGGCCCTGTACACCTCGGAACGACCAGGGGAAGGAACACAATTGGAATACCTGATAGCATCACCCTCCCCCAAATTACGGAAATAGACAAGCAGATTTTAGACAGAGACATCCAGGTCGAGGAAATTATTCAGGGAATAAAAAAGCTACCAAGAAACAAAGCACCAAGTCCAGATGGATACACGGACAGTTTCTATAAAAAATTCCAACACATGCTGGCCCCAAAAATGACGGAATTATTGAATAGCTTTTAAGCGCAGGGAAACATAGCGAAGTCAAGGAACGAAGCGAAGCTAGTTATATTCCCCAAACTGGGAAACGACCCAATCCAACAAGGCAAGTACCGCCCGATAGCGCTGATAAACTTAGACATGAAACTCTGTACGAAAATCCTGGTGGACAGATTATCCCAGCTGCTACCGTCAATTATAGGCCCAGACCAATCAGGCTTCATCCCCAAGAGGCAAACAGCAGACAACACCCGCAGGGTGTGCCGCCTAATCGAAAAAATAGAACATACCGGCACCCCAGCGATCTTGGTGTCATTGGACGCGGAAAAAACGTTCAACAGAGTTGAATGGACACAGGTTCCACACAATGGAAAAGATGGGATTTGGACAACGCTATCTTCAAATGATCAAGGTCAACTATAATTCTGCCTTGATGAGAATCTCACTGAATGGCACCCTCTCGACTAGCATATCCCTAACCAGAGGAACAAAACAATGGTGTCCACTATCACTGCTCTTTTATGCGATCTTCCTGGAACCACTTCTGATCAAAATTTGGGAGACGCCCCAGATAACAGAAATAAAGATGGCAGGACAAGAGCATAAAACCATGGCTTTCACAGATGGCATGCTCCTGGCACTAGAGGAACCTGCACACTCCCTCCCGGCGCTCCAGAAGGAACTAGACCAATTCGGATGATCTCGGGCCTTAAAATCAACAGGCACAAGTCAGAGATCTTGAACTTATCGGCCGACTCACCAGTGAACCAGGCCCGGGACAACATCACGTATCTGGAAATACAACTTAAACCTTCGATTAAACATCTATATAGCACCAACTTTCCACACCTTCTAACATAACTGAAAGCGGAACTAACAAAGTGGAACCACCTCAACATATCCTGGTGGGGCAGGCTTACGGCAGTAAAAATGACGGTGCTGCCAAGACTGCTGTATTACTTTCAGACACTCCCGATAAGACTCCCGAGATAATTTTTCAGAGCACTCAATAAAATGATCTCCAAATTTATATGGCAACACAAGACTCAGAGGATTGCGATGGTGACCCTAATGGCCCAAAGGAACGAAGGGGGACTTGCACTCCCCCACTTTCGAAGATATTATCAGGTGACACAACTGCTAGTCATTAAAGAATGGGTGGACCAATCCCCCCAACATATCTGGGCAAAACAAGATAGCCCCTCTGTCTAAACTACTATGGCTGCACAAAACCCACAGACACCCTAACATAAAAATAAACGAGGTGATGGGAGCAGGATTGGAAGCATGGGACACAGCGCTCAGAAGGGGAAATCTCACAACACACCCGTCCCCTTTCACCCTGATGTTTGGCAACCCGGACTTTCACCCGGATTGGAACAGAAAGCGTACCTCAGCTGGACACAAGCAGGGTGTACAAAACTAAGGGATATGTATAAAGGGCTGAACATAAGGACACTCCAGGAATGCATACAGGAGGTGGGGATAAAAACCACAGAGGAATACCAACACACGCAACTGAGGCATTGGCTAAAACTCCCCCCTAACAAAGAAGCAGCCACGACACAATTAACTCCATGCGAAATATACATGACCACAAACACGGGCTCCCGCAAGCTGATTTCCAACCTGTATAGTATTCTTAACGCACAAAGGGAAGACATGAAAAAATGGGAAGTGACATTGGGGGAGCCAATATCAAGAGACCAATGGCGAGACTTAATGGAGCAAAATCCCCAAACTGACGCGCTCCACCCAATTGAGGGAAATGTGGCAAAAAATGATGCTGCAATGGCACTACACCCCAGAGAAACTCCACCTCCACACCATGTTTCCCGCCACAAGCAACACCTGCTGGTGGGGATGGGCAGAAATAGGAGATTGGATCCACATATGGTAGAGCTGCCCGACCATAGCGAAATTCTGGAACGAAGTTAAAGAACAAGCGGGGAATATGGTACAAGGAACGCAAGAACTGCAAGATAAAATATGGTTTGCAGGAATGTGGGAACCAAAGCAGAGGATATATACGAAATCCCAACAGAGGGATCATGACACTAATCATAGCGGCATGGCTATCAATAGCCCAACATTGGAAACAAAAACACCGACCTACGATATATGACTGGCTTACAAAAGTGTGGAAATTCGTGTCCATGGAGTGGATGACGTGCAAGGTACAAGGGGACTCGGAAGCGTTCCGAGCTGACTGGAGCAGCATCCTAACCTACCTCCAAAGTGCCTATATGATCCAGTGGTGTCCCCACAACATAAGAATCCTTGACATCCTTTAAGAAAAGAAAACTAGCTCCAGACAAACTGCCGCCCGACCGGGTAGCGAGGGGGATTTAGAGGGGGGTGGGAGGGATGTTATTGATGAAGTTGAGGTTGTTCACGTTTAATATTGAAAACTCAATAAAAATACATTTAAAAAAATGTTTTGGTGAAAATGACCCATCTTGCAGACAGAGGACACTTGGTCATTCATAGAGATGGAGGAGGAAAGAATCACTCCCAAATTCCTCACCTTTGTCACAGGCACCGCGAGGGTACCCATGGCAGCAGCAGTCCAAAAAGAAGAGACACAGAGAGTGGGATCTGGCAGGGCTCCGACCACCAACATCTCGGTCTTGTCCCCATTCAATTTCAGCCAATTCTAGCTCATCCACTCACCCACGGCAGTCAGGCACTGATGCAAACACGACGACACCTCAGTCTGATTAAGATCTAACCGAATGAAAAACTGGGTGTTGTCTGCATAGGAATAGCACCTGACACCAACAGAGCGGATGGGACAGATCAGTGGCCAGATATAAATGTTAAGAAGAATGGGTGACAGGGCGGATCCCTGCGGGACACCACAGGATAGGCGGAAGGAGCCAGAGAGAAAGGAAGCGAGAGACAACACCTGAGTGCGGTCAGACAGAAAAGATGAAAACCAAGACAAGACCTGGCCCGATATGTCAAGTTGAGACAGGCGGGTGAACAAGGTGAGGTGGTCTATGGTGTCAAATGCCACTGACCGGTCTAATCAAATCAGGGCTCCCATCCCACCTGCATCAACCAGTTGGACAAATGAAGAAAGAAGAGGAGAAACTAGAGATTCTAGCAGCTTCATTGAGAAGGGATGCAGAGAAATAGGCCGAAAATGAGAAAGAACAGAAGGATCCAAGGTAGGTTTTTTCAGAAGGGGGATGATGGTGGCAATCTTCATTGCCAGCAGGATCACCCCATCTGACAGGATTCATTAATGGCCAAAGTGAATTCCATAAGAAGATCGACAAAGATCTCTTTCATGGCAACAAGAGGTACCATATCTTGAGGAGAACCAGATTGAATGCTTTGAGAGACAACCAGTACCATCTCCTCCGTAAATACACTTAAATACTGTACTAGGCCTGGTGACATTTCTGGTAGAGCCAGATAAAACAAAAGGTGAGAGAAAGGGGTGTATAAAGGGAGGGGAGGAACAAAACAAGCGACTATCGTACTAGGCCTGATGACATTTCAGATAGTGCTGGGGGGGGGTGGGGAGGAAAAAAACAAGTAAGGGGAGGGGGGAGGAAACTGGTGAGGTTTCTATCATACTAGGTCCAGGAACAATTCTGATAGAGTAAGTGCATAGAAGAAAGTAAGGATAGGAGGGGAGGAGAAAGGAAAAGCGAGAAAGGGAGAGGAGGAGAGAACAGAGAGTAAGCAGTCAAAAAAAGTGGAGAAGCAAGAGGGGAGGGATCGAATACAATTGCCGAGGTCACTAGTAAAACATAATGTTGCAAGCCTGGATACAAGATGAAGATGGAAACAGCATGATTCAGGGCCACCATGAGAAAGGGTGACACACCGTGAATAGATGAAGTCTATAAAAGTCAAATTCAGCATTAGCCACAAGACGGTGATGGTGAACCAGAATGTATCAGGCAGACTCCTGCAGAAGTAGGCTGGAGGGGGGAGGGGGAGCAGGGTAGAAGAATCAAGCAAAACAGGCAACACATGTGTGCGAGAAGGAGGGGGCACGTCACGGGGGACCAGAGGGGTGGGGATTGCCTGTGCAACCGGATCCAATTGGTCTATCCCGAATGTTTAACAATGGTTCAACATGTTGTGATGGTCAACGTGTGGTCCATATTTCTTGATGACTTCATGTATCAGAAGCAAATCTGTGATATTTGATGTCTCCTTTCCATAAAGTCTCTAGCTACCAATGAATTCAGGTTGCATGAACCATATATTCGACCTATGCTAGTTCCAATGTAATGTAGACTTCTTGTGACTGGTCAACTGGTTTTCATTATACATGTCTTCCCAAAATTTTATTCCAGATATGTAACTTTGCACAAGCACCCAGGTATGATGTTTTCTTTTTTGTTCATTTCATTTTTGTTTGTATGTCTCTTTTTTGTTCATTATGTTTTCTAACTATGAAATTAGCTTCTGCACTAATGACGGACCATGTCCAAAATGCATTGGCCATAGTTTGGTCTGGTTCCTCTACAATTTTGAATGGATTCTGTTAAATTAAAATCTGACCATATTATCAGGCCGATTCATGGAATTAATGTGCGCTGACATTTTCAGCGCAAGCATGCGAAAGCGTGTGAATCGCAGTGCCAGTGCGAAAATTGCAGTGAAACCCGCGCACAGCGATTCATGGAAGTCCGTGCGCGTGTCAATCCCAGGATGTGCGCCAAAATTCTGCGTGGCGCACGCTGGCGCACACGTCTCCAAACAGCGTGCGCTACGCGCACAGCGAAATCGCACATAGCACAGCACACACAACAAAAGTAGGGGGAACAGAGGGCGTGACACGCGGAATGGGGAACAACGCATGAAAATGTGGGCGTCACGGGGGAAGTACAGGAGGCAAATGCGTGGAATGCCCACACGCACGTTCAAAACACGTATTCATGGATTCGAACGGGGCTAACGCGTGTGCCAAAAAAGACGCGCTGATCCTGAAACACGTACGCCAGCAGGAAGCAGGCGTACGTGGACCCGCGCAGCATAAAAGTGCACGCAAACAACAAACAAGCTCAGAGGCCAGGATGAATATACCGTTCCTAGCAGCAGTGGTCGTGGGATACACGCAGGAGGAGGAGGAGAATAGTCAGGCCCAGAATTTTCACACCCAGAACCAGCCTTTTTGGGATGCCTGATGACCAGGTGTATGGGAGGTACAGGTTTCCACCTCACATAATACTCGACCTGGTGAGTGAGTGGGAGGATGACCTCACATCACCCACCCTGTGCTCCCAAGCACTCAGCCCCCTGGAGAAGGTCCTCAATGTACTGCACTTCTTGGCCACTGGATCATTTCAGCGGACAAGTGCTATAGTGGGGGGGGGTGTCACAGGCCACGCAGTCACGCTGCCTACACCAGGTCTTGGCCATCATGACTGCATTCCCATCAGTCCGCAGGCACATATACCTGCCCAGAACACCTGCAGAAAGTCAGGCTGCCGTCCAGGATTTCTACGGGGTGGCACAATTCCCCAAAGTCCTAGGTGCCATTGATTGCACCCATGTGGCTCTACGTCCCCCCAGGGCATCAGAGCACATCTATAGAAACCGCAAGCACTGGCATTCCATCAACGTCCAGGTAGTATGTGATGCCAAGGGAATCATCACCTCAGTATATGCCAACTATCCAGGGTCCACCCACGACAGCTTTATTTACAGAATGTCAACCCTAAACCGGGACCTAGAAGCTGGGCGGCATGGCGATACATGGCTGCTCGGTGAGTATAAATGCCACAGCACATGCATGCATGTCAGATACTGAGTAATGTCACAACCCCACTAATGATACCCATCACCACCTCCCCAGGGGACAGTGCCTACCCTCTGAGCACCCACATGATGATGCCAATTCGGAACCCCACCACGCCACCCGAGGTAAGATACAACACAGCCCACATTGCAATTGTTCTGGCGGGCAGCTGTTATACGCTCCCCCAGTAGTGTGCAGGAACATAGTGGCAGCATGTGTCCTGCACAACGTTGCAACACGCCGGGGCCTGCCCGTGGATATGGTGGTGCCCCCACATCCCCAAGCACATGCACGGCCGCTGCGCATGGGAGGGGGAAGGGCACGGGGTGAGGCAGTTCGTACGCAGCTGGTGGTTAATTACTTCACCTAAAATCACACCCCTGTGGAGTGCACACATCCCTGGCACATACCATCTGACAATCAATGATGATGACATAAGGGACAGTCAACTGTCACAACCATACCAGCCTGAGATTGGTCACCTGGAAGTGTTACATTGTGTGCATCCCTACCTACACAAACACCACCAATGCTGTGTCATCAAAAGACACACTTCTATGCTGCTAAATTCATTACCCCCTTGCAAAATACAACATGACAACAGTGTCATGTCACCCAACCCCTCCCCAGCACCGCCACCCAACACACCATGGCATGTCATGCTATGTGAGAGCAAACAAAGCAATCCCCAAAACATGACACAAGTACAGTGTCCCTAATGGAAACTGGCCACACACAATATGCTCCCAGTAATGTAGAACTAACAACACACATGACCAAATACTTACCAACAATACAATGCAGCTACACAACCTCAAACATAGCATAAACATGACAGTACTAAGTTAAAGTAGTGGTAGTCTTACAACCTGATTATGCCAGCACATCGACCACTTCCAACTGTACAGTGCTGCTGCCACGCAAATGTGTAAGTGCACTGCTTACAACATGAACTCCATCTCCAAAGTAGACGGCCTTGTGAAGACATGAGGAATGAACCTGCAAATTAGGAGGAAGACATGGATGCACAAGCACATATCAATACACCATGCTGTGTACAATACAACAACAATATCCACTAGGAATGTATACACAGTATTGACTACAGACTGCCCACACAGCTCATGGGAGTCCAACGTTACTGTGTAAGTCACTGTCACTTGGGCACACCCTTTGCAAGCCCATGGAAACGGGAAGCAGGAGGGGTGTGTGTCTCACGAACCCAAGCATCTAACCCAAACTCAGGACAAGCCTGCATGTGCCCAGCCGGAATACAGTGGATGCCCACGGGAGCCACACAAGGCAACACACTGTAAAAGAAAAATCAAAAATCAAAAATGGCCATGTGGGGGACGGGGGGGGGGGGGGGTGTTAAGGCCAGGAGGTCTGAGGATTGTGTGGATGTTGGGAAAAAAACACCTCCATGGGCTCATGGCCTGCACGGCTATGCCAATGTGGGAGAACTGCTGCTGTCGCTCTCATCACCCTCTGCTGCTGCCACAGGAGGTGGTGGTGCTATGGGAGGCAGCCCACGCAAAGCCCTGGTATGGTCCTCCATGGCAGCAAGCATGCGGGTGTGGAAGGTCTCGTTCTGGAGGATTATAGTGCGGAGATCCCCATGCACCACATGACGTGATGCCCGGATCTCCTCCCGAGTTGCCTGCATCTCAGCTGAGAGCGAACGTGTGAGCCGCTCCAGCTGCTGTTCTGTCCTCAAGTTAGTGTAAGCCTCAAGGTCAACAAGAGTCTCCCTGAGGTGATGGAGTTCTACCCTCAGGGCTTCCATGTGGCCCTGGGACTCTATTGATGTTGATTGGCGTAGAGTCTCCAGTGCCGCCCGTCTGTCCCTGTTGGACGCCAACATGTCCTCCCTGTGTGATTGGCAAATGGAGTCTGTTGCCTGCTGTAGTTGCTCCATCTGCCTTTCAGGGGGGACAATGGAAGTGGCCACCCTTTCCATTGCTTGAGCCATCATCACAACTGATGCTGCCTGTTGGGTTGCCATACCGTACATGGATTGTTCCCATGCGGTATTGCCTGGTGGCGTACG
Source organism: Ambystoma mexicanum (assembly GCF_040938575.1). Classification (NCBI taxonomy): domain Eukaryota; kingdom Metazoa; phylum Chordata; class Amphibia; order Caudata; family Ambystomatidae; genus Ambystoma; species Ambystoma mexicanum. The sequence continues at coordinate 372,744,433 of NC_090926.1, read as the reverse complement.
GCCACAGCGTCAGCGGGCTCCACACCTGTTTGGGGCAAGGCGATCTGCGCCTTGCTGTGCCGGCACTGCCTGAGGCTGCAGGACTGCATTCCCCCTCTGATCTGCTGGCCCAGGAACAGGATCAGATGTTGTGGAGTGTGACCCTGCATCCGTAACCGCCAAAGGCGGACTTACCTACACTGACATCCCCATAGATGGTTCTACCCCTGGTGCAGGTGGGTTGGACAGAAGAGAATCCCTGCCAGAAACACTTCCCTGCGACGGCACATAGGTCTCATCATCCGAATCAGAACCTGAATAGAGGTCTGGGGAGGTGCACCCAGAGACACCCCTGAACAGAATGGTCTGCAGCAAGATTGGGTTCTCACCCAACACCACACCATGTCCCCCACTGGTGCCCGGTCGTGCCTGAGATCCCTCCTGGGTCTGCCATGGTACATTCCACAAGTACATCCATATGTCAGTGAATGAATACTGTCAGCCATCCATGTGAGATGGACATGATGAGATGAAAAATGCTACATAGTGTGACAAAATAGGCATGTGCCACACACTGCAACACATCCAGTGTACAAAAATACAGTGATTGCAGGCCGATGTACACATCAATGGTTGTGCACTTCAACATGACAGGAAACAGCTATCATGTTCCACATTCAAACAGGCCCCAAAAATGTATGTGATCAGGCCAATACTCAATCAGCCTGAATGGTCAAATCATTCACCTAACAAGGCAACACATGTGGGCCAATGTGGGGTTCATCAATGACAGAAGCATGTCACAAATGTGACAATAGGGCTGAGGAATGCGTAGCAAAAGTGGGAGAATTGAAACAATCAGCCTGAACGAACACTGAAAAATACAAACAATGTTGTTGCAAGATGCCACTTCAAGGGCAACTGCCGTAATGTTGCGCTAAATTACTACTGTGGTCAGAAGGGATACTGTCACACCCAAATCCAAGGCCGCTGAATGTTTTGGATGAAGCACATGGGTGACCCATACCACTCAGGCACACACACCCTCACGTGGCACTCAATCAGAATCCGTCACCCAAACAACATACACATGCATTACACACACATGCATGGGCACTCATCGGACAATGCATCATAATCAGGTAGTTCTCCCACACCTTGGATCTGTTCCTCTGTGACGAAGGCCCCAGCAAGAGACTCATGTTCAGTGAGTTCGTTGTCCTCTTGTGGAGACCCACCGCCAGTCACCAGAGTAGCGGCATGATTTGAGGCCAGCTTGTTCTTTGCTCTGCGTTTCAGGTCAATCCACCGCTTGTAGCAATCATCAGCTGTGCGCCTCACAAATCCAAGGGCACTTATGCGGTCCGCGATGGTCTGCCAGTGTGCCCTATGTTGACCAGGTGTGGTCTTGCACCCTGCAGTCACCACCATTTCGCGGCTATGTGCTGACTCATAGGCCACAAGTGCATCAAGTTCCGGATCATTAAAGCAAGGCTTCCTTGAGGTACCGGAGTGTGTAGCCGTGTCTGGGGTCTCAACCTGTTCTTCCTCTTCTTTAAAGGTGGAGCAGAGCCAGAGTGGCTTACGCCGCTCTGGTCAGTAGGGGCAGATTCACCGGTGGACTGGTTAGTAGGAGTGTGGGAATGCACAATGACCATAGGTCTTGATGCAGGCATTGGTTGCAGGGTAATGTTGGCAGGGGGAACGTCAGTTTGATGGACCTGGACTGGACTGGCTGGGAGAGTCAGAGCTGGGGCGGATGGAGCTGCAGCTGCCCCTGCAGCCTCCCCACCCTGCATACTTGGGGCAGCAGATGACATAGCTGCCCCAGATCCACATGGCTTTGTGACAACAACTTGCACCGCCACACGTGGCCTAGACTTGCTGACCTGGAAGTCATCCAGGGAGTCATCCTGCGCCAGGTCAGGTGCCACAATGGGCTGGTCCAAAAGGGGCTGAGCTGGGATGGTGTCAGCCACGTTTCCCTCAACCTTGGGGGGGGCATGGGTGTCCCTGATTGTTCCTCCACACATGGGGGTATAGGGGCACCCTGCAAATCCCGGCCACGTCCCCTACCGCGCCCACCACACCCACCTTTTGAAGGTCGGCCACCTTTGCCTCCCTTACCGCTTGGTCGTCTCGCAACCATGGCACTGATGTTGTTGTGCGTATGGGAGTTGCAGTAAACTATTGTCCTGGGCAATTGGGGGTCAAAGGGGTAGGATACTAGATGGAATTCATACCCCAGTGCTCTAACAAGGCTGCCTGTGACCCCTGGGGGAAGATGACGGGTCACGCAACGCACAGGCAGCCCAAAATCAAAAATTAACGTGCACGCAACCCCTCGTAGACCACGTGCGTGAAAAAATGGTAATACACGCAGCCTACAATGACCACTGAAGGGGAACGCGACACACGGGGCAAGCACAATTTGCCCCACTGTCTGCTCACTGTCACTCACTGTCTGCCTGGAAAAAGAAAGTGTTGGCAACACCCCCGCCAAAAGAAGAATTGTATGCTGTCTGAGGAGACAGGACAAAAGGAGAAGTGAACTCTGTTTGAGGAAACAGACCCAACAAAAATTCAGAAAAGAGCTGTCAGAAGTAACAGGGAGTACGAACTAGAAACCGACAAGAAGTACAGATTTCACCCACTCGCTCTCCACGAAAAGCACGTACAAGGAAATGGCGTCCTACACGTAGCTTTTAAATGGGCCCACGCGTACACGTCAGATACGCGTGTACGCGGCGCTTTCCTCCAATTACACGCGATGACACTCGGACGCGCAGTTTTTCCACGTGTGCTCTGTCATCACGTGCTATGAGGGAAACGCCCGTGCGCGTAATGTAACTTACGTGCTTACGCGCTAAGGGCCTTTGGTCCAATGAAATCGCGTGTGTGTGCTGACGTGCTTACGCGCTAAGGCCCTTTCTTCGAATTACACGCTGACGTGCAATTTTTTCCATATCAAGCTGGCCACGCGAAAACACACGGAAGACCAGGCTCCTGCCCAGAAGGCCGAATTACTGCCCCCCAGAGCCCTGAGCACGCTCCCACCTGCCATCTGCTGCTGCCTGACTGCCTGCTGCCCACGTGCCCTGCCATTTGCTGCCTGCACGTCAGCCAGGGGTGTAGTTGCTGTGACCACCCCTGCTGGAACTGAAGACTCCCGACTGGGATTCCATCGCTCCACAGCCCAGCCCCAGGACCCAGTTGCCCACCCACTCCTGCCTCTGGGGTTGCCATGTCCGGCACAACACCATCTGGTAGCACTGGCAATCCCCAGCCAGAGAGGCAGAGGGCCACCAGCTTCACTGCCACCGAAGTTGGTGTCCTGGTGGAGCAAGACCTGGGGCAGTACGATGCCCTCTTTGGAAGTTTGCGCGCCGACAATGAAGGACGGACCAGGATCTGGATGGACATCGTGACTGCCATCAACGTGGAGGGGGTGGCAGTCCGCGACTTACATCATGTCAAGAAGCGCTGGGAGGACTTCAGGTTCAGGTGGGGATTCTACTGGTGCTAGTGGTGCAGTGCAGGACTAGGGACAGGAGGCAGCACAGGCTGCCGCAGAGGTGCCTGTGTGCAATCCTGTCCCTGATCCTGTCACTGCATCATCTGGCACCAGCAGGGATGCCTACGTCCAGACCCGTTTTCAGGGAGGGGATGAGCGCACAACAACTGGCCTTCCTCTCCCTGCGGACGTGGCTATCCGGGACCGTGTTGAGCCTGTCCTAGCCGGGATAGCATTGCATCAACGGGGCATGCGAGGTGACGTGCAGTTTTTTCGTGAAGAGACTGCAAGTCATCTCGGGTGCCTCTTTGACCGCGTTGACCTGCTGGGACGGGTCACCAGTGCTGGATTCCTCTGCGTGCTGGACCTCCTTGCGACCCCCTCCTCACCTGAACCCCCTACGCGCCAGTCGTCCTCCATGCCATCTTCCCACCCATGTATCACCTGGGTACCCTGTGGAGCTGCCTCTGACCCTGCGGCCAGGCTGGTGGAGGACACATCCCTGCTACAGTCGGGAGTCGGACGTCCAGCAGGGGTGGCCACCTCAACAACTGCACCCCAGCCGGAGGAGGATGTGCAGGCAGCAAGAGCCAGGGCACAGGCAGAGGCACAGCAGCAGCAGCAACAAGGTGGAAGCCATCATGGCTCGGGGCCTTCGACATCGGAGGGGCAGGCATCGGCCAGAGGGCAGGAGGACCCAGGACTGGAAGTGTCTTCCGTGTGGCAGCGGTTAGGCCATGCTATAGATGCGGAGCGGCAGCGGGCAGAAGAGGCACGGCTCACGATGGTCAGGGCGGAGAACTCCATGCGGAGGGCCCTGAGGCGGGCCGAGTGCATCGAGGCAATTCGCAGGGAGTTGGAGGAGAACATGTCGTCGTCCCTGCAAACCCTCGGGGCCATGGAAGAGGACCGCCTCCAGGACATTGAGCAGGAGTTCGATGATGCCCTGGCCCGGGACATCCAAAAGTGAGCTAGCCCGCTGCCCTTGTATATGGTTTTTAGAGTTAGGTTTCCTTTTCGTTTTCCTTTTATTTGTGGTCAATGGACAATGCCACACAAATTTGTATATAGTTATATTTTTAGGTAATTTGTTAGGTAGGTTTCATTTGTTTGGTTGGGATCATGGACCCTTTACATCCTTGGACATTGGATTGTATATAGTTTCATCATGTATTCATTTATTTTTTGCATTATGGACATGGAGCAATGGATTTATTTTTTCCGGACAATGGATTGTAAATAGTTGGGCCATGGATTGATTTCTCTTTTTTTTAATTATGAACATGAAGCAATGGAGATTTTTGTTTACATTTCCTTTGGATTTGGGTTGTTGGAGGGTGATTTTGGACTGTTTTTCTTTCTGATTTTTTTGGATTGGTTATCATTTTCATTCAATCATCTTTTTCACATGCTTTTCATTTCATGTTTCATATTTTGGTATGCTTTCATTTCATTTTTGATTTCATGTACATAATACATTTTCATTTTTTAGTTCCATGTGTGGGATTCGCTCATTGGGTTGAGGCATGTGAAAATGTGGTTTTACACAAGCAATGCCAACCAGTGTATGTGTGTGATGGACATGTGTTGATGTACATAGTTGACTTTTGGTTTGTGTCATGAGATCGGCATTTCACTGCTGGAGGGTGGGGGTGCAGGGGGACATGAGTGGGACATGAGTGGGGGCCTGCTGGCAGGTGCCCCTCAGTGCTGGGGGGTGGGGGTGCAGGGGGACATGAGTGGGACATGAGTGGGGGCCTGCTGGCAGGTGTCCCACAGTGCTGGGGGGTGGGGGTGCAGGGGGACATGAGTGGGACATGAGTGGGGGCCTGCTGGCAGGTGCCCCTCAGAGCTGGGAGGTGGGGGTGCAGGGGGACATGAGTGGGACATGAGTGGGGGCCTGCTGGCAGGTGCCCCTCAGTGCTGGGGGGTGGGGGTGCAAGGGGACATAAGTGGGGGCCTGCTGGCAGGTGCCTCTCAGTGCTGGGGGGTGGGGGTGCAAGGGGACATGAGTGGGGGCCTGCTGGCAGGTGCCCCACAGTGCTGGGGGGTGCGGGTGCAGGGGGACATGAGTGGGACATGAGTGGGGGCCTGCTGGCAGGTGCCCCTCAGTGCTGGGGGGTGGGGGTGCAGGGGGACATGAGTGGGGGCCTGCTGGCAGGTGCCCCACAGTGCTGGGGGGTGGGGGTGTAGGGGGGCATGAGTGGGACATGAATGGGGGCCTGCTGGCAGGTGCCCCTCAGTGCTGGGGGGGTGGGGGTGCAAGGGGACATGAGTGGGGGCCTGCTGGCAGGTGCCCCTCACTGCTGGGGGGTGGGGGTGCAGGGGGACATGAGTGGGACATGAGTGGGGGCCTGCTGGCAGGTGCCCCTCAGTGCTGGGGGGTGGGGGTGCAGGGGGACATGAGTGGGACATGAGTGGGGGCCTGCTGGCAGGTGCCCACAGTGCTGGGGGGTGGGGGTCTAGGGGGACATGAGTGGGACATGAATGGGGGCCTGCTGGCAGGTGCCCCTCAGTGCTGGGGGGTGGGGGTGCAAGGGGACATGAGTGGGGGCCTGCTGGCAGGTGTCCCTCACTGCTGGGGGGTGGGGGTGCAGGGGGACATGAGTGGGGGCCTGCTGGCAGGTGCCCCTCAGTGCTTGGGGGTGGGGGTGCAAGGGGACATGACTGGGGGCCTGCTGGCGGGTGCCCCTCAGTGCTGGGGGGTGGGGGTGTAGGGGGACATGAGTGGGACATGAGTGGGGGCCTGCTGGCAGGTGCCCCACAGTGCTGGGGGGTGGGGGTGCAGGGGGACATGAGTGGGGGCCTGCTGGCAGGTGCCCCTCAGTGCTGGGGGGTGGGGGTGCAAGGGGACATGAGTGGGGGCCTGCTGGCAGGTGCCCCTCAGTGCTGGGGGGTGGGGGTGCAAGGGGACATGAGTGGGGGCCTGCTGGCAGGTGCCCCTCAGAGCTGGGGGGTGGGAGTGCAAGGGGACATGAGTTGGTGAACAGTAGTGCAAGGTGACATGTGGCTTGGCTTGGGGGCATGCCCATGGTGGATGGGCTGCCTGCGGGACATGACCAGGGGTGCAGGGTAGTCCCCTGTGGTGTGGGCTGCCTGCAGGGGCCGTGGAGGGTGTAGAGGGAACACCTCGGAGGACCCACACTGCCAATTCAAATATAGGACTCCCCGTGCACCCCTGAAATTCACGTACCCTGCTCTGACAGCAAAATCGCGTGTGAAACTTCCCGCGCACCACAGGAATACACGTACCCGGCTCCAATCGCGTGTGAAACTTCCCACTCGCCCCAGGAAAACACGTACACGGCTCCAATCGCGTGTGAAACTTCCCGCGAACCCCAGTAATACGCGTACCCCACTCGCACAGGGCCAATTGCGTGTGAAACTTCCCACAAACCCCAGTAATACCCGTAGCCCACTCGCACAGGGCCAATCACGTGTGAAACTTCCCGCGAACCCCAGTAATACACGTACCCCACTCGCACAGGGCCAATCGCGTGTGAAACTTCCCACGAACCCCAGTAATACACGTACCCCACTCGCACAGGGCCAATCGCGTGTGACACTTCCTGCGCACCCCCGAAATACACGTACCCTGCTCCAATCGCATGTGAAACTTCCCGCGCACCCCGAAATACACATACCCTGATCCAACCGCGTGTGAAACTTCCTGCGAACCCCAGTAATACACGTACCCCACTCGCACAGGGCCAATCACGTGTGAAACTTCCCGTGAACCCCAGTAATACACGTACCCCACTCGCACAGGGCCAATCGCGTGAGAAACTTCCCGCGAACCCCAGTAATACACGTACCCCACTCGCACAGGGCCAATCGCGTGTGACACTTCCCGCGCACCCCCGAAATACACGTACCCTGCTCCAATCGCATGTGAAACTTCCAGCGAACCCCAGTAATACACGTACCCCACTCGCACAGGGCCAATCGCGTGTGAAACTTCCCGCGAACCCCACTAATACACGTACCCCCGTCGCACAGGGCCAATCGCGTGTGAAACTTCCCGCGCACCCCCGAAATACACGTACCCTGCTCCAATCACGTGTGAAACTTCCCGCGAACCCCAGTAATACACGTACCCCACTCGCACAGGGCCAATCGCGTGTGAAACTTCCCGCGAACCCCAGTAATACACGTACCCCACTCGCACAGGGCCAATTGCGTGTGAAACTTCCCGCAAACCCCAATAATACACGTACCCCACTTGCACAGGGCCAATCGCGTGTGAAACTACCCGCGCACCCCCGAAATACACGTACCCTGCTCCAATCGTGTGTGAAACTTACCGCGAACCCCAGTAATACACGTACCCCACTCACACAGGACCAATCGCATGTGAAACTTCCCTCAAACCCCAGTAATACATGTACCCCACTCGCACAGGGCCAATCGCGTGTGAAACTTCCCGCGCACCCCCGAAATACACGTACCCTGCTCCAATCGCGTGTGAAACTTCCCGCGAACTCCAGTAATACACGTACCTCACTCGCACAGGGCCAATCGCATGTGAAACTTCCCGCAAACCCCAGTAATACACGTACCCCACTCGCACAGGGCCAATCGCGTGTGAAACTTCCCGCGCCCCCCCGAAATACACATACCCTGCTCCAATCACATGTGAAACTTCCCGCGAACCCCAGTAATAGACGTACCCCACTCGCACAGGGCCAATCGCGTGTGAAACTTCCCGCGAACCCCAGTAATAGACGTACCCCACTCGCACAGGGCCAATCGCGTGTGAAACTTCCCGCGCACCCCCGAATTACAAGTACCCTGCTCCAACCGCGTGTGAAACTTCCCGCGAGCCCCAGTAATACACATACTGCACAGGGCCATCACGTGTGAAACTTCCCCTGCACCCCCGAAATACACTTACCCTGCTCCAATCGCGTGTGAAACTTCCCGCAAACCCCAGTAATACACGTACCCCACTCACACAGGGCCAATCGCGTGTGAAACTTCCCGCAAACCCCAATAATACACGTACCCCACTCGCACAGGGCCAATCGCGTGTGAAACTTCCCACGCACCCCAGAAATACACGTACCCTGCTCCAATCGTGTTTGAAACTTGCCACGAACCCCAGTAATTGACGTACCCCACTTGCGCAGGGCCAATCGCATGTGAAACTTCCCGTGCACCCCCGAAATACACGTACCCTGCTCCAATCGCATGTGAAACTTCCCGCGAACCCCAGTAATACACGTACCCCACTCGCACAGGGCCAATCGCGTGTGAAACTTCCCGCGAACCCCAGTAATAGACGTACCCCACTCGCACAGGGCCAATCGCATGTGAAACTTCCCGCGCACCCCCGAATTACAAGTACCCTGCTCCAACCGCGTGTGAAACTTCCCGCGAGCCCCAGTAATACACATACTGCACAGGGCCATCACGTGTGAAACTTCCCCTGCACCCCCGAAATACACTTACCCTGCTCCAATCGCGTGTGAAACTTCCCGCAAACCCCAGTAATACACGTACCCCACTCACACAGGGCCAATCGCGTGTGAAACTTCCCGCAAACCCCAATAATACACGTACCCCACTCGCACAGGGCCAATCGCGTGTGAAACTTCCCACGCACCCCAGAAATACACGTACCCTGCTACAATCGTGTTTGAAACTTGCCACGAACCCCAGTAATTGACGTACCCCACTTGCGCAGGGCCAATCGCATGTGAAACTTCCCGTGCACCCCCGAAATACACGTACCCTGCTCCAATCGCATGTGAAACTTCCCGCGAACCCCAGTAATACACGTTCCCCGCTTGCCGTGCTGGTACAGGGTTAGTGCAGCCCTTTGCGCGGGATTGGGGATTTTGATGGCTTTTCCCTGTGCGAGGGGCGTTGTTGGGGGCGTAACTGGCGCTGCTGCAGGGTCGCTGCACCACTGTGCACCACGGCTGGTTTTGGAGGCTACAATCCATGAATACGCTGTGCGCGGAAATCGATTTTAGTGCACGCGGCTGGCGCAGACATTCGCACGCAGACACTGTGCGCCAGCCGCGTGCACCACTTGTGCGCGAAATTCTATGAATTACCCCGTATATCTTTTTGTACAATAAACATTTTTCATCAACTATCTCTACTGGAGGATATTTTGAGGTGGCCTTTGAACACGATTGTGAGCGCAATATTCCTTGGAACATTTCTGGCGTTTAATTTCATGGTAATGGAATTGACACCACTTTTTTACTGCATCGCCAAACTCATAATGTGGCCCAATGTGTTTGTTTATGAATTTAGGTGGCAGAGGATCCAGAGAATATGTAGTAGCTTTCAATCACTGTAAATCTTTTTATTAAATCTAAACTGGTACTAGATCTAAACATTCAAAGTTTTAAGATATTTGAGAAGATATAGTGTAGGTGCTGGCATACATCCTCACCTCAGCTGCTGTCACTTCACATAGATTGATAATTTTAGCCAGAAAGAAGGAAGCAAGTTCATCACATCATTTGAGTAGGAATAATCTTGTCCATTGCCCCTGCCAAAGTATTCAATTATTAATAGATCTTAAGCAACTCTCCACTGATAGAGAGTTGTGGCAACCTCAATTCTCTCTGAACAATAGGTGTTCTTGGCTAGCTGTAAAGCCTTTTAACACATTAAATGACGATGTCTGCATGCTTGTTTTTAAGAGCTGGATATGGCACCTGCTTCTCTAAATGGTGACCTCATATTTTTAGATATCCAAGATCTTAAGTAAAGCAACGCTTGTTAGCATGTGCTTCATGTTTAATTGGTTTCTCCTTTAGAGGAGCTAAGGAATGAAGACAAATTAATTTAAACTTTGTCTTTAAAATGGGTGAATTAGACATCTTGCATTCATGTTAAATCAAGTCCCGAATAAGAAATCCTGTGCATAGTGTGAGAAACCTGAGGGTATTCTCAACCCTATTCCCTGTGGATCTTCTGTGCAGGTGGCCAGGGAAAGGCCATCGCTTTTGAATCCTGACCCTGGCGTGGACAACCGAGGGAGGTTCACCCGGGTGGAGGGTCCTTGGGAACTGGAAGTGGGGGGCCCTGGAGCGAGACATGTTATCCCCCTTTTCCTAATAACAACCCACCCAATACTTCTCAAACCTTTATGGGTTATTATAAAGCAGCTTCCCTTATTTTGTCTCAGTCATGCCATTCTAGTGCTGGGATGAGGAAGAGAGTCTCAGAGTAATGCCACTACAGAGTACAGGCAAGTCACACTAATAAGCCTAATTATAGTCAGGCAATTGAAAGAGAGGACTCATGCTTTCAGCTCATTCACACACCACAGGTGTATAGAAGGTGGGAAGCCAGAGGAGCACAGAGAGGAGAAAGAGAAAGGCGAGACACTGCTGTCAGCCATTGGATGCAGAGCTGCCATGTGACTAGAGTCAGAATACCAGGGACAGCAGAGGCTGGCGGTCCTGACTGGGACAGCATGAGAACAGGAGTTCTCGGGTGTAACTGCAAAGCAAGAGAAGGCAGCATGCTGAGGGGCCGGCCTTCTGATGATGAGACAGATTGCTCATTCTCTCGTGGCACTGTGATTGCAAATGAGTGTCTCAGGGGCAAAAGAGGAAACCCTGGAGGCAACCGAATTGAAGAGAGTCCAGCGCGGTATGCATGAAGCCTGCAAAGGAAGCCGGTGAGTTTCAGAGACCAGGAAACCTAGTGTGAAACTGACCGTGAGTGCTCTGAAGGAACCAGTGATTGTGCAAGTATACAATGTAGGGGAGTGGTCGTGCGAATCTGAAAGAAACAGAAGATGGAGACATTCTTGAAAGTCTCAGTATGAAATGTTTAATGAATTAACTATCACATGAAGTGTAAAAGGGCCGCGCACCCTGCGAAAAGCAAAGGGGCAATCCTGGGAGCTTCCAACTTGCAAAATACACATAGGCTGTGTGTTTTCCTGCTGACACTGACTCTTGCCGAGTCTTTCTGCGCTTGTACTGGCTGGAGGAGGCAGCTAACCTGAGAAAAGCTTGTGACCTGGTGGAACACAACGGTGTGCCACTGTGTGTTTTCATGTTTGCGTGGGGCATTGGTGCTAATTGGCTGTCACACTGCTCCTTCACCACGGCTACTCATTTGGGTTTACACACAGCGTCCAATGAGTGGGGTGAAGCGGATAATCTATTGAGGAGGTTCGGCACTTGGTCTGCACAGCGTCAACTGATGAGTACAGCCGAGGACATCTAAAGTGGATTGCAATAAGCAGCATGCAGAATTGCTCAATCCCTTAATTTGCTTTATTAGTTCTTGACGTTGTATACTAACATTGAAACACTGGCATCAATACTGGATGAGTTACTGTAACCTGCCACGCTGCATCAGCATTATCTAGGTCCTCCGTCACAGGGGGATTGACTCATATGGAAGCCTTGCAGCTTACTTAACTAATTGTGGTGATTGTTTTGGAGATTGCAGGCATGGCTTTTGTCAGCATTACCTCGCCTCTAATTTACATCGTGCATGGTGGAGTTCAACTTTCATTACACTGAAGCGACGTGCTACGGGGGGAAGGGTGGGTTGATAACAAGAGCCTCTGTGAGGTTTGCTCTTGCCAAAAAAAGACAGAATGGATCCTTTAATGGATAACTCAAACCCGGAGATCGACTCCTAGTCCTAAGTATAAGGGAGTTAATGTAAATGTTCCCACCAGTGACCGGCTGGACCTGGAGGTGGAGGTACATTCTTCAAGTGCAGGTGTTGGTAGTGAGCCTAATCCCAACACACAACAGCTCTCAAGAAACTGCCCAAATAAAACATTCCATCTCGGCGAACAGTTTCCAGGTTGTTCAATGGACCATAAAATAACTGAATTCTATTTGATTTTGATTCTATTGATTCCTAACTCTCTGAGTGCAGAGCCCATTGGTTTTTCCACCGAGTTCTGCATTGTCCTGACAAAAGATCTGACAAAAGAACTTTTGGTTTCTATCCCCTGCCTATGATCAAAAACCATAGAACATGTTGTTAAAGCACCAGTCACTGGACCCACTGAGCAGCAGGGTGAGAGTTCTGTCAATTCTCCATTGGATTCATCGTCCACACTCAATAGGTCACTGCTTAACGTGACCTCCCCCAGGTCTGAGGTTTTATTGTTCCCCCTTTGCTCTACCCTGATGGTTCTTGAACCTAGGTCCAAAGATGAAGTAATGAAGGCACTGGCAGTGATAGAGGCTACTGAGGGTTCATCTGAAGCCTTCCCCGCAACACTGTGCATAACAGGGCTTTTGGTGACTGCTTTCTCAGGATCAAAAACCTCTCAAACCCTTGGAGGTTGCACTTTAACAACCACATCTGACAGAGCCTTAGTTGCAGCTATGGGCGATGATGTCTCTGGACTCAATGAGACAGCGAATGGTGATGCTCTTAGCGCAGATCTGAGTGGTTCTTCTGCGCAAATGTTCTCTTTCTTGGAGGACCTATTGACACATTTACTCGCTAGAAGTGACGTTGCTAGAAAACTAAAGAGTCAATATATCTCTCTTAAGGCTACTGAATGATCTATGTCTCTTCTCACTACACCCTCTAATAATCATTCTGCCAGCTTGGAAAGTAGTTACTCTGAGATTAAAGCCCCGAGGCCTGGCATCATCGGGAGTGAGGCAGTGACACAACCTCCTAGGAGAGATAACCTTGTTGACATTGATCCCTGTTCCAACACATGGTACAAACACAGGAAAAAAAGGTGCTCAAGCAATTTGACATGCATGAAGACCTGGCCACCAAAAAGAAAATAGGGTGACATGTTTGGGTGGTGTTCCATGTCACAATAAGAAAGAAGCTAATCGCCTGGGTAAAATTACACCTGCCCTTATTATTGCTGGCCAGAAGCGAGTACAAATTGCTGCTGTTGGAGGGGGTGAGTGTGTTGTCTGTTGGCACTGCATCTTCTCAGGTGGGGTCCTAAAGGAAAAACCTTGCTCTGAGCCTAGGCTCAAGCCTAGTATTCCAAAACTGTTCTCTCCTAAGGCTAAGAATTCCTCGGGAAATAAAACCCTGACTAAGCAGAAAACCATCAAACAAACCGTTGATCTGCTTGTGTGTGATGAGCAAGTTTACATTCTGCAAGAGCTGGTTACAGGTGTTAGGGTGGAGGCCCACGTTGATGTCAGGGCTGCTCCAGGAATGACTCTTTAGTCCAAATGGACTTCAGCAGCTTTGGTACAAATTAAGCTCTGACTACTCTAAACCAATTATGCTCTGGTAAAACAAGGATGCTCCCAATACAAAGTTTGTTTTGTGATGGAAAGTTGCTTTTTTTGAATCGTACAAGACTATTGGAACTATTTCATCTAATTCTACCACTACACTTCATAAACAGCAATGACATCAAAATTGTTGACTTCTGTGAAAATGTGACCAATCTACTTCTTTGGTGTAGTTTGAAATTGATCATTGAATTGACTATGTGATGGATTTTGCTTCTTCTTTTCACAGATTAAGATACAAATGTAGTGTCATTGAAGTAGATGATTGCTTAGTAACAATTACATGAGATACATTCATTGAGGGAAGTAACAGAGTCAGGGTTTGATTACTTTGGCTGGCGAAGTGCGTGTACTAGGCGAGCAACCCCTGCCTTTGTTGCAGAATGCAATCTCCCTCCGTAGGGAAACCTGGTCCAAAGTGGTTTCAGCCTCTCAACCCGGTTCCACAACCCCTAATTTACCCTTTGATTATGATGAGCGGATGTATTTGGGTGGGATGGATCCTACGGGGGCGAAAGGGGTGATGAGTGCCATTGGGAATGGCTGGCGAGTCTTGTGAACTGTCGTCGGTCACACCACTCTTAGCCTCCCTTTCCTATTGTTGAATTGCAACACTTGTGGTAATTTACATCTGACAGCACATGGCGGTCTATTTGACCATATAGATAGTTTCAATGTAATCGCCCTACAAGAGACCAGGTCAATGGAACCCCTAGTAGTGGATGAATGGAGTTTTCTTTCTTTCTTTTTGTTTATTTTTTTAAATTGTTATTTGTTTATCAAAGTAACCTTTAACAAAAACATACAGATAAAAGCAGAACATTATTACATTAGATTACATTGCATTAATACCTTTATTCATTAGATTACAAGAAGAACAGAAAAGATACCATAACCAAAAACTAAAAACTGGACTAAACAGCAATGTAAACATTTGAGTGAAATGTCAACAAATCAAGTTACTGGTTCACCAAGGTCCAGAATTTCCTTTAAAAAGTGAATAGCGGTGACCATCCATTTATTATGACCTTAAGAATTCATAATCAACTGCCACACTCTTTCAGTATGGATCTGGGCATAAGGTTGCCAAAATAAAACATACACCTTTCCTGTAAGGTTATACAATGCAACAGTATGTGACGCAAAGTTTCAACCTCTGCTGCCACTGTGCAAAAAGTGACACAATATTGAGGATCTAGTGACTTTATTACTGGCATCCAGAATTTCTTTTGTATGAATCAGATTTTACCGCAGCTTCATTACCCTAGACTGCCATAATCTGCTAGGTGACTTAATCAGATATTTTGGGCAGATTCCAAGTGGTCTGACATCAACCAGAAGGTCAGCATATAGACGATATGTTCTGACCTTTCTCATTGTGTCAATCCAGTCCCATTCTCTGAGTCTCCTTTTTAGTCTAGTCAGATTCTGGCAAACAGTTTCTTTCGATATTCCATACCTTTCACAAATCATGTAGCATTTAATTTGCAAGGCATTTAGAGCAGGCCAGGACCTCTTGTGCAGCAATTTCTTTAACAGTCACCATATAGAGCGCAGAGTACATTTCTCAATAGAGACAGATTCTTCCAAAGAAGATGGAATTGTATGGAAGAAAGGCCTAACTCATATCGTATGACTGCTGCAAGAACACCATTGGGCAGGCGTAGTACCTTCCTCCAGAAGGTGTCCAGACATTTGGTCGACGCAATTTGGTCGAAAACCAAATGGTCGATTTTTTTTTTAATTATATATTTATTTTTTGGGTTTTCGTTTTTTAAAAAAAAGGGTTTTTTAGAAAAAAAAGGGGGTTGGGGGGACCCCCCCCCAAAAAAAGGGGTGAAAATAAAAAAAATAAAAAATTCGACCATTTGGTTTTCGACCAAATTGGTTCGACCATTTGTCCAGTCGACCAATTTTTTTCGACCAAATGACTGGTAACCCTCTAGAACATACTCTCCACCACATCACAATCCAGTAAAGTTGTAAGACCCCAATTCTCACCCCCATATGTTATGGATGGTAAAACCTTAGCTTTATAAAATTTCAAAGCTGGGCTTAGGGAGAAATGACCAAACTTCCAGTTCAACGCACAAGCTTCAATAGCCAGCATCAGCATTTTGGAACAATGGTGTTTTTGGAACACCTTTTTGTTCTGTAGCTCCTGTAATCTGCAACCCAGATAACAGAAGTTCAACACCTTTTCTAAGGGTGTACTGCTGATATTCCAGCGAAAGTTGTTATATTTCTTCTTCATCCCTGGTCTGAATGTCAATATTTCTGATTTTTTTATATTGATACTTAGATGGTTCAGATCAGCACACTTAGCCAGGGCAGCAAGCTTGTGTTGCAACCCTATCTGGTATAATCAAACAGAACTAGATCGTCTGCATAAAGTAAATAGTCCAAACTAGTATCCGCCAAGCTTGGTGAGAAGCTACGGATACCTTGAAAGACCTCAGCCCGATCCGCTATAAAGTGGCTAAAGAGTAGAAGGGCCAGTGCACAGCCTTGCTTCAGTCCACACCCAGTCATAATCAGTACTGACAATTTACCCTGGGCATTAAAGTGTACACTAAAAGTAGTATTAGAGTGTAAAGCAATAAGAATTGCTAATAGATGGGCAGGAAAACCCAATTTCCTGAATTTTTACCATAAACAAGATCGATTTGTGCTATCGAAAGCCATGGCGAAGTCGATGAACGGCATATAGATGGTCTCGACTTTGCCATTGCTTCTTTTTTAGGCATCCCTGGGATAAAGATGTTGGCATTCGTGCATGTCCCCTTTCTGAAGCATGTTTGAAGCGGGTCTAATCTACCTGCAACAGATGCCCAGTCTAATGACTTGCTCAGCACTATGCCTGCATGGATCTGAACTGGGATATCTAAAAGTGCAATGGGCCTACAGTTAGCAGGGAGCCATTGTTGCCCCTTCTTAAAAATCAGGACAATATTGGATTGAGTCCATGTTTCCGGCATGTTCGCTGCAGAGGTAATGGTTTTAAAAATGACCCCGGCATATGTGCCCACAAGTTGGGCTCAAGTTTCATAACTGCATTCGACAGGCCATCTGGCCCAAGGGGAAACAAGAGTTTTTACTGGGCTTCTTTAAAGCAACTATCTGCTCCAGTGAAAAAAACAGATGCCATGAGCCTGCTCCTGGTTCAGTGTAGCAACCTTCCTCGCCTTTGTCCTCTTTACATATTTCTATGAAATAGTCAATCCATCCTTTTTCCCCCAATAGGGTTAATCAGAGAGCTAGATCGTGGCAACACAAGGTTATTAAGTGATTGCCAAAAGGAGGACACATTCACACTAACCAGGTGCAGCATCTTTTGAGCATCATTTATCAAATTTCATATTTATAGAATCAGAGCTATTGCTTATAGTTCAACTTCAATATTTGTCTTTGAGCCCCTTGTAGTGGCTGACAAAATCGAAGGGCCCGTCTCAAATCCCTTTTTTTCAACTGTATGGTCGGGTCAAAGGCATGATTTCATACAATTTTCCCTCTAGTACTAGGGGGAGGCATCACTTTGTAAACTTGCTCCAAGGTGTCTTTATATGGAATATCAGAGAGCACCCGTTCCAATTTAGCAGGAGGAAAAAGACGATTTAGCATGTCATGAAAGTTCACCACATTCAATTTATTCCAACAGATCCTATTCTTACCCTGGGTAGACACTAGTTCGTGATCATAAAAGTGGCTAGAGAGTTCCCTTTGTGCCACTTTCAACCCCAGAACCAGGGGATGATGGTCACTAAGGTCAGATTGTATTATTGTCATTGATTCAACATTCTTCAGTATTTCACCCGAGACCAAGAAGTAGTCCAGAATACTACTCGACGAACCTCGATGCCAAGTAGGATTAGGGGGAATGTCCCCTGCCACCATGCCATTCAACATGTTCAAATCCCATGCACTAGCTAGCTCCAACCAGGTATTTCCCTGCTTCCTTGTCATAACATTATCACCTGACATACTCTGATTGCTAGACTCCAGACATATGGCATTAAGATTACCACATAACAAAATTGAATGACCATTTTTGCCACTCATATAGTAAATCTTCAATCGGCCCAAGGAAACCTTCTTTGGTTATTGCGTTGGGATTCCAATATGAATTAATTATCAGGGTCGAAGACATTTCATCATACAGAGCATTTTCCAAAACCAGTCCCACTGCCTGAATACAGGCATTTGGGACAGCATAAGTATTAGCAGTTATCCCAATATCACTCCGAATGCCGAACAATAATCCGGATGCTGGTCTTCTTTTAGCCCCTTTGTATGCCGGATTCAACAAGCAGTGATATCCATCCACACTTGGGGGCTCCAGGAGCCAGCACTCCTCTACACAAAACATATCGGCTTCAAGAATCGGAGTAACACTTGAAGACAGTAAATTAACAAAGCGAGAGGCACTTGATCGTTGTAAAAGAAGCAGCCCTACTAGATTCGAGTTGCTAATGAGTATGCACATTCAAGCAGGCCTCTACCCAATTCTAGTCTATACCATCCCTTGACTCTACATTGCCCATTAAATGGTTTATAGTGTGTCTACCAGCTCGCCCATCCCCAGAACAAGTAATAGTTAGGATTGGCTGGGACTGGGAGGATCTTGAAACCTCTGATAGAATATTGGGGTCCTAATCGACTGACAAAATAGGGGGATTCGAGCTTTGGACTGTACTTTGATATGGAGAGATAGAAAAGCCCCAAGCCTACAGTTGGGCCAAAGCTGTCAAAACCGAATCCACAACCAGCCTGGAAGCAAAGTGGAAACTTTATTTAGTCTCAGATTGTTCCAAAACTCCACCTGCTTAATACAAGCTGAACTCAGATGGGATAATGTAGGCACTCTGCTAAGGAATTTCAGTATCACCGTCCTATTCAGGCTCTGTTGGACACAGTCCTTCAACTCCCAAGATAAGAGAAGCTGCAAATTCGAAGAACCCCATTTGGGGGGTACTGATAGCTCAACTGGATCCTTATTGGATTGTATCCTTATTAACAAGTTTGGAATGACGTTCCTCCAATGTTAAAAAGGATGGTGTTCTCCTATCGCCTGCATGCTCACCAAGGGACTCCTGAGGACTCAATCTTCTTTCTTCCTGGGCAATGGGTGGATTCAAATTAATATCCATAGCTAGCAGGCAATGGACAGTCATTGCATGAACTGGTGGGGCGGACACAAACTGCAGTGCCAGAGATCTAAATACGCTTCCCTCCAAGACAAGGGCGTTGGTTAAAGGGCTTCTTTCACCTACTCTGGCCTCATAAATATCCAGTTGAAGAGCTTCAGTAGGGGCATAGTCCCCCACAGTCATCCCCAAACCAGTCGGCAGGATTTTTAGGATGGTGATAAGTTGTATATCCAAAGCCACCAGCGAGGTCTTAGGTATTGCGTGCCATGAGGTTCGAAGGGACGGTGAGGTAACAACAGATTCCTGAGGAGTTTTCTTTAACCCCTACCAGCATTCTTATGAGCACCCTTTCTGTTCTTTGATTTCTTTGTAGCTGGTAGTCTGCTTCAGGATGCCACTTGCTGTTCCGACTATTTTGCATCAAGGATTACAGGTACCTTCTTTGACCTCCCTTTAGGGGCTTCAAAGATCACAATAGGCATTTGAGATCCCTGGGGTGATGTCTCTACCTCCATCACCAAGGGGGTACTACCAGTCACGTCCCCACTCCCTTCACGGAGGAGGGTCTCAGCCGTTTGCATAACGGCCGGATCAATATGTACTGATGCCTCCACCATAAACTCCCTTGAGTCTTCAAAAAAGCTGTCCGCAGCCGCATCCAAAGGCAGCAAATAGCATCCAGCTACCTCCTCGGCTTTGGGCGCACTGCTCACTTGAGGGATTGATGGCACCCCTATCAGGGCCTGCGTCCCCACTAGATCATTGGGGAAGACTCTTCTCATAGAGTCAAACAACAAAGACCACTCTGGGTCTTTTAAAAAAGATTCCACATAGGACACCTTATCCATCAAGACAGATGGTAAATGAGTATTTGCTCGCACTGCCGTCGAGACCAGCTCCTGTTGGTCATATAATGCCTTTAAGTCCAATCATGCATCTACACACACATTACATGGCGCCAATGGTTGTTCTGTCGAACATAACCCCACACTCTCTGACCGCTGGGAGCTGTTTCCCGTTGGTAAAACATTGGCATCTGATAGTTGGCAAGCGATTACTGGGAGCTCGACCTCCTGGATTACTTGAGATGATTTTGCAGAGATCAGTAAAGCAACAGAAGTACCTGAATTCAAAGAGGCAGTTTTCCTCTGGTCAAGATCGGAGGGGTCAGAGAAGGAGGCATTCACATTGTGAGGGATAAGATTTTCCGTTGCAGCAGGAGCGGGCACAGAAAGCGGCGACCAAACATCATCTCCGTCGAAGTAGGAACCAAGTTCTAGATCCGTAATCTCTTTTAAGATTTCCTTATTTTTGGTAAGAAGAGCCAGAAAGGATCTTTATCTGCCACGATCACCTCTAAAATGGAACCTGGATTAATAATATGGCCAGTGGTTGAGCATAGCCCCCCAATTATTTCATTCCAAAAGGAGAAAGATTGACATTGAGATTTACCAAAGTGGAAAACCCTATCCCCTACCGCATGCCTCAGAATCCCAGGAGGGGCTGACTTGGGGGGTGCCAAGGGGTGTATCACAGATGTTGGAGTTGAGACTTGGAGGGCCGGGTGGAAGCAAACTTGCTTCAAGGCCGGAGAGCAAATGATGGAACTGCCTCAAACAACAAATTCATCAATTGAACCCGGGGTAACGAAATTCCCTCACCACATCCAGTCCTCGCCACAGTCATCACAGTCATCAAGGTTAAATTCCCAAAAGCTTGAGTTTTCAGGGATTCTCCAACTATATAGACGTGTTTAAAGGTAAGTCTGCCAATATGCCAGGGTTCACAGCAGATGCTGACACTGGTTCAGGTAAGGGAGTGTAGTGCTCGCCCCCCATAAGGGGAGTGTTGCATTCAATGGTACATGCAAAAGCCTGAGTTCTCAGCTCACAGAAGGGGCCTGGAGGGCCGGGAGGAGGTAAACTAGGCAATGTCACAGACTTCGGCTGGACTCGGGAGAGAGAGTGCCACCGAGTGTGTGCGTAAATCATAGGTAGCCATTTCAGGGGGGAGTTTCTCAAACAGATAGTGTTTTTCACTAACACAACTTGTGGAGACTGGAGCTCTCACCTCCAAATAGATGTACTCATGACAAGGGCATAAGAAGAACTTGGCCATACTCCACACTCCACTCCCTGCCGCAAATTGCTGGTAACTGCATACTCGCAGATTTGGCGGCACTCTGTGCCCGAACATGGATTTTCTCACGTTAGTACATCAGAAATGGTAGACAGACTACCACAGGATGCTGTTTCACCCTTGCACTGCACTGCTCTGCTGGTAACTGCAGACTTGCAGAATTTTCTTTCTTTTCCTGCCACTTACAGAACCAGGGGTTGACCTAAGGGGGGGATTGGCGCGTGGTGTTAGGAAACCAACGGGTTTGGCTTCCATACCTTGTGCTTCCAAAAATATATTTATTGGCAGAGTTTTACTCCCAGGGATTCCCCTTTGGCAAGAGAATACATAATCTTCGATATCTACAATCCTCTGTATGCTAATTGCCATGATGTCATTAGGAAGGAGGTTGAAGAATTTGTTACTGACTGGGTTGGATTATTGCCTGTTTTCATCTGCTGGGATTTTAATGCTAGGATCCCTCAGGATGTTAGCTGGAGGGAGTTTGATATTGTTCAATACTCATCCTCCTCACTTGGTGACAGGCTAGACAAGACTTGCCAACATGGGAAAACCTGGACTCATCTGCGTGATTTAAGATGGCCAATGGGGCATTTCCGTCTGATTCACACCCTCATTTCACCAGAATGGGCCTAAACAGTGGAAGTAGCCTTAATTACATCTTTCTTGCCTTTGCTCCACATCTGTTTATTGACTTGTGTATTTTTCACAGGCAGGTGCCTGATCACTTTCCTCTCATTGCAAGTTTGGACCTGCAGAGTCATCCTCCAAGTTTTGATCCTGTTGGGTCACTGCAGGTTAATACACAACTCAGTCGACTATCCTGGAGCGATTTCAATTTATCGGTAACTTCCCTCCTGTTGAGCTCTATTCTTGGAGGTTATAGCCACATCTTTTGGTTAATTGCATCGCTTTGATGAGCTTGTGAGGAGTCTTGATGAGATCAGCTGGTTTGGATGTGTACCTATCTGGTAATGAGCTCTGGTCACTCTACTACATGTACGGGTGTCATGAAGCTTTTATAGTCCACCTCACTGATCTATGGAAGAAAATTGTACATATCCTGGATATTTTGTTGAAATGAATGAACTCTGCATAATCAGGGAATCGGTGAGTGGTAAATTGTTGTTTTGTTATATTTTAACGGTTTATGTGGATTGTGATTGAAATGGAGTGTATTAAAAGTTGACTTTTGTTAACTATATAATACTGTAAATACATTTAAAAAATGAAATAGAAATTTCAATGGTGTAAATTAAAAGAAATATTTATCACTGAACTTTATAAAACCTACAAAACTATTTTGAACATTGAACCAAATTAAAATAAAGTAGATGGCTCTTTTCTCCAAATACTGGATTGAATGTAGGTTAACCACCAGAAGGTGAAAACCAGAAATTGAGAATATTTTGAGCCTCTTAATACTGTGAATTATTCTGAATTTGGGGAAGGGAACTCCAGCATTTCTACTGTGAACTATTTTGAACTTGGGGAAGCAAACCCTGGTACTTCTGTTGTGAACTGCCTTTAACTCAGGGAAAGGAACACTGGGGCTTGATTCAAACTAATTTCCCCTTTGTCTACGAAGGATACGTTTGTGACTGTGTTACAGACTACTTTACACTTGGGAAAGGGGAAGAACTTTGGGTTAAGCACTGTTTTCGTTTGGTTGCTGACATCCCTACACATTATATAAAGTTAGTTGTGAGGGCAAGTGTAGGTTTTGGACACAGACATATTCTTCAGTTGAACTCTTTGACTCAGACGTTCCTTAGTTTTCTTGAGGTAGGGAAATCCCACCTTAAAATAGGGCAAGTTAGGCCTTTTTCCATCCTGACATTTAAGTTAATAAAAGCCTTTATCTTGAGATTTGGATATGTTGCCTGTGTCCTTCTGCATGATGCCTTCACAATAGCAATGTGTATTTGATGCGAGCATGCAAGGTAAATCTTTCCAGGGGACTAACTGCAGATTACTATATACAGTATAGAGGTAAAATGTATTTCAAGAGTGATGCACACAGTTTACTAAATATTGACCTTTGCCCCACACCTACTGTTACAGGGGACTGCCAATTGCACATGCGGCAACCAAGAAGCCTGCTCAAAGGGGGATAGCTCAGTGGCAACGTGCTCGCCTTGGAAGCAAGATGATGTGGAGCAGCACAGGTTCAATACCTGGGTCTGTGCTTAAAAACCTCTGGGTATTAAGTGCGTAATAAATAACCAATCATAATCAAAAAGACATGTATTGACAAGGGACCTACTATGTTCACCTGCTTACACTGTTACCAATCGGTGAGGATTGGGAGCTAAATATGTATATCAATATAGTAACCCAAATGATGGTGTTTTGTGCGCACTTGCCAGTAGTTTTTACGAGGACACACAATCACATTAGCATTGGGCAGCATCCTTCAATTACAGCCAACTCCTAAGGAAACCTTCAAACATGGGGAGAAAGTCCTAATCTTTAAAGGGAAATGTTTAAAATAGGTAAACGTTCCAGTCTAACTGATGTGCTTTTACATGGGGGTGCCGTCATGGCATACAAATACATATGACCTACGAATACAGAAAGTATGCCTGGTTTTATATGCTAGGAACTAGAAATGCTTCTGTTTCTGTAAATGAACATATTGGACATGATCGAATGGCTGCTTACAGCAGGGTCAACATAGTCAGGAATATTGATCTTGTAGGTGGATCTTCTATAAATCGAATAGAGCGGTACACAACCGCAGCAGACATTGTGATTTGGAATACTGCATGTACACTTTCTCACTTGTCCCTTTTTCTCTGTTTGTGTTTCTTTCTTTTTTCTCTTGCACTGCCTGCCACATAGGTGGACTATGTGCAAAGGACTCAATGATGCCCAAAATGCACTTTCACTGTATTGTTTGGGTTCTAGGACCTTTGACTAGTGATAGGTTCTTTCGCCTACAAGAAGCTGATGTATTGCGAAACATTTGCACGTGCACCAATAGGTAAATGTTGGCATTAGGGATATTTGAGGGTGTATTGGGCCAGGGCATTAGAGGCATGGGAGAAAAGATCTGGCTGAGAGCCAGTAATTGTATGCTTTGCTTGAAGTCATTTACTCGTTTATGCCGGATCCTGGGTCAATATCCAACATTAGTAGGATGTGGGTTACCTATTAAACTTTTGTGCAATAAATAATGATATGAATGGTAAATTTGTATTGTTTGTGCAACAAATCAAATTGCGCGCGCCAACAGCAGAGGTTTCTCTCAGGTTGAACCTTCGTTTACATGGACGTCATTTAGGGGTCACCAGGGGTCGCAACTGCGACCCATGAGGTCTCCCTTGCTACCCCTAAACAATTCTATAAAAAAGATTTTTTTTTTTTTATTTATTTTTTTTTATTGAGGCTCATGGGCTGTAGCCAGCAGCATGTGGCTTTTTGTTTCTGGAGTCGGTGGTTTTCTGATAGCTATAGCCGGTAAGATAGCTCAGTGGGTTCACTGCTGGCTGCTGCAATATGTGTGTGATCTGCAGGTTCGACTCCCAGCAAGGTCAACTCATACTTTCATCCTGCTAAGGTTGATAAATTAGTGCCAACACAGGTTGGGTGATGTATGTATATGTGTTCTATATGAAGCGCTTATAACACATCATTATCGTTTGGCCTTGGACGTCTGCTTGCATTCACAGTGATTTGGCAATATGGGCCTATACGCACTGGTATTAACGATACATATAGTGATCCATTCTTGTATGAAATGTATATCACTTTACAATGATATTGTAACCATATTTTACGTAGAGTACTCAGAAACAATGCTATGTGATACCACTTCATTTTTGTCGTGGGGTGAAATGTCGTGTTCCATCGCTTCCCATTATGTCACTTCGGGGTGGGGTGAAATGACATCACTTCCTGTGATGTCATTAGAGGCAAAGGGTCATGTGGTGTCACTTCCGCTTAGCATTCAATTTAGGGTGATAAAGAAATCCTGCACCAACCAGGTTTCCCGAATTGCTAACACCTTTTAATCCTCATCAGTTATCAAGTCACGGATTTCAGCTGATTGCCTCACTGCTGGCCTTACAATTAAAAGCCTCATTTTACCATACCATGATTATCCCGATCATTTCCTCTAATAGAGCTTGTAGAAAGTCAAGGGATCTTGAACACCCACACCTACCAGTTTGGGCTTCGCCCTACGTATGGGTGACAGATTTGGATTCTCGATGTCTGGAACAACAACTTCGGCCTGACCGGTGGAGGCGTGCTGCCATGCTGATTTCGCTGGACTTGTCTGCTGCATTCACACCCATGCAGCAGTGTTACCCCCGTCTGTGAGGCCATTTCAGATTCCCACCCTGTGCCCTCTTCCTGTTTTCCCATCCCTCCCACCTCCCGACCCGCCCCCCCTGCTCTCATTGGTTCCTGGACCGTGTGTTTGGAGTGGCCTGGCTCGCTAGCTTCCACCGGCTCCATTTCTGTTCCTGAGCACGGTGAGTGTCGCCCCCGTTTGTGAGGCCATTTCAGTAAATTTGCGCAGTCCCCGAGGCCCTTAAACAACCCCTTTGCAGCCCGATTCCCACCCCGCGCCCTCTTCCTGTTTTCCCGTCCCTCACGCCTCCCGACCCCCCCGCCTGCTCTCATTGGTCCCTAGGACTGTGTCTCCAAGACATACCTGACGCTTCCAGGGCAGCCCTCTGCCCGTGCAGCCCTGCGGCTAAGGGCCCTTAGGCCAAGGACAGCTCCAACAGAGGTGGCTCCAAGAAGTGTCAGCAGGTGTCCGCAGGGGAAGCAGCAGCCAGCCGTCAACCATCAACTACAATGGACCAGTAAGGTAGGAGTGGCCTGGTTTAGGAGTAGAGCAACCACTCTACCCTAGATTCCGAGCCACTTACCAAACCCAAAGTAAAGAAGGTGATTACCCCCTCTGCATCTCTTTCCCTCACCCACAAACTTAATCAGTATTTAATACGGTACCAATCTAGCTAGGCACAGACCCCCTTCCTCTGTATAGACTTATACAGGTCTCTCCAGGTCACCATGGGTTTTTGTCCCCAAATTGTATTGTATGACCTTCAGATTGCATTGATGGACCTCTCTCCCACTATACAGGTCTCTCAAATTTAGCAGGAGTTCTGTCTCCAAATTGCATTATATGATGTTTAGACAGCATTGATAGGCCTCCCTCCCACTATACAGGTCTTTCAAATTTAGCAGGGGTTCTGTCTCCAAATTGCATTGTATGATGCTCAGATTGCATTGATGGGCCTCTCTCCCACTATACAGGTCTCTCAAATTTAGCGGGAGTTCTGTCTCCAAATTGCATTGTATGATACTCAGATTGCATTGATAGGCATCTCTCCCACTATACAGATCTCTCAAATTTAGCAGGAGTTCTGTCTCCAAATTGCATTGTATGATGTTTAGATTGCATTGATAAGCCTCTCTCCCACTATGCAGGTCTCTCAATTTCAGCAGGGGTTCTGTCTCCAGATTGCATTGTGTGATGGTTGGATTGCATTGATGGGCCTCTCTCTCACTGTACAGTTCTCTCAAGTTTAGCAGGGGTTCTGTCTCCAAATTGCATTGTGTGATGTTTAGATTGCGTTGATGGGCCTCTCACCCACTGTACAGGTCTTTCAGGTTTAGCAGGGGTTCTGTCTCCAAATTGCACTGTATGATGTTTAGATTGCATTGATAGGCCTCTCTCCCACTATACAGGCCTCTCAAAGTTGGCAGGGGTTCTGTCCCCAAATTGCACTGTATGATGTTTAGATTGCATTGATGGGCCTCTCTGCCACTATACAGGTCTCCCAAATTTAGCAGGGTTACTGTCTCCAAATTGCATTGGTTGATGTTTAGACTGCATTGATGGGCCTCTCTCCCACTGTACAGGTCTCTCGAGTTTAGCAGGGGCTCTGTCCCCAAATTGCATTGTGTGATGTTTAGAATGCATTGACGGGCCTCTCTCCCACTATGCAGGTCTCCCATATTTATCAGGGGTTCTGTCTCCAAATTGCATTGTGTGATGTTTGGAGTGCATTGGTGGGCCGCTCTCCCGCTATGCGGGTCTCTCAGATCTGGTTGGGTTTTTGTGTCCTGATCGCATTGTTTGACACTCAGACTGCATTGAGAGGCCTGTCCCTTAATCTAGCAGGAGCTCTGTGCCAGGATTGCATTAAGGGAGTAAGTCCTAGCTGCGCCTCAAACTCACTCCTCAACTAGTACATGCCCCCCCTGAACCTACATGGCTAGCTCACTGCGGTGAACACAAGTTCAGGGAGACGTCCACTGTGCAGGACTCCCAGATCTAGATGTGTTTGGTATCGTGCTCCACAGCTTCAACTGATCTTCAGATCTAGCTGTGCTTGGGATCAGACAGTACTGCTTCAACTGACCCTCAAATACAGTTGCTCAATCTGATACCCTGTTTCCCTCCTAGGCGTGGGCATCCTCCCTACGGTGCAGGGCCTTGAGCATATCTGTGCTTAGTATCGTGCTCCGCTGTTTCGGCTGACCCTCAAATCTATCTGTGGTAGGTCCAGAACCCTCTCGCCTTCCTAAGCGTAATCCTTTCTCCCAATATACAGGGCCCCTAATCTAACTGTGCCTAGCTCAGTACTCAATTAAGCTAGGTAGTGATGGGTTTCTGAGATTAATAAAGTTCCATTCCACCGGACAGTTTAACCCCTTAACCCTCCCCGACAGTGCACCCTTAGGGAACACACCCTACCCACCGACAGAAATGACAGACTGAGCCAGAGAGCACCCCAGCGGATCCAGAGAAGGAAAAATCAAGATCACTGCGCCTGCACAACACAGCATAGAGGACCAACTACCCTACTACGCCTGCACCTTAAACTGAAAAATGGCCCGACCCAGAAAAGGACGCCGAGAAAGAGAAGAAGATTGTGCAACAAGAGACGCGAACACACATCACTGACAGAACCCAGAAGAAGCAGCCCCATTGGACGGAAACACGCCTAACGCAGCCATAACCGGAACCAAATCTGTAAGAGAAAAATCCTTATACCTCACACCTTCCCTCGCGACAACCACGGAACACCTACACCTCAACACAGAAACCTTGAGACATGCAAAGAATTTCCTGAAACACCTGGAAAAAAGATGGGAGCACTCAACAAGAGAGTGGTAGGGCTCCAACCCCATTACACCTTAAATCACAAGAACAGAGGGACACCATCGATTTACACTACATCCCGCACAATACGGAGAAGCCCCAACAACCAACAATGCTACCTACCACCCAACAATCGGACTCAATGAAGAAGCCAACGCTGATCTTCATCCGAGCAGCATCACAGCAGAAACACCAGCCCTGTTATCAACCTATTGGACCGCTTCAATAAAGAAGCGGTCTTCACTGTTCTTCATCCTACCAACATCAATGCAGAAACACCACGACCAGACAACTACAAACTTGAACAACGAATAACCTCAAAGCAAAATCACACCCAGAGAATCCACTGTAACTTAATAAACGCAAGGTCAATGTCCGAATCCACTGTAACTTAATAAACGCAAGGTCAATGTCCAAACATTCAACTGAAATATACGACCTCCTATCAGAAGGAGGCATAGACATCCCATTTGTAACCGAAACATGGCTAGACGACAACTACAAGATCACCCGCAACAACTGCCTGCCTGAAGACTTCAAATGCATCCAAGCAAACAGGAAATCCAAAAGAGGGGGGGACTAGCGATCATCCACAAGGAACAACTGGCCATCAAAATTGAAGATCCACTGAACATTGATAAATGCGAATCCTTAATACTACGGCTATCAGTAAACTCCAAAACTAACCTGAAATTCATACTGATATGCAGACCACCAACCTACGATGCTCATAGACGCATTCACGGAAGCAATCACCATCCTAGCCATCAAATACAATCATCTGATCATCCTCGGAGACTTCAACATCTGGTTCGACGAACAAACCACAACCACACAAAAATCCTTAATGGCCCAACTAGCAGCCATGAACATACAACAACTAGTCAAAGGAGCAACACACTCAGCAGGGCACACACTTGACGCAATCTTCACCAACTTTATAAATAAACCTGTGTAGTAGTTGTTTTCAACATTACTGAACACTTTATTTACTGCATGCAGGACACGGGCAATAAACCACATGTGGGTGCCTTTGCAAACCCCTATTTTTTCAGTCAGATGCACCTCTAGCATGTCTTTGATCGTACCCCAGCCCTACTAGCCTTTCAGTCAACTCATGCTTTGTGATGAAGACTGTGGAGGGGACAAGATGGGATCCAACGAGCGGGCGTGAGAATGCTACAAATGAAGTAAAGCATGACATTCAGACACTTATGGACGAGCATACTCGTCCTTGGCACTTAAGGGGTGACCAGGAAGCATTTTAGAACTTTCTTAACGTCTGTAGGATGTGAATAGATCATAAGCATGGTGGGAATTTATTCCATTGTGTAGAGCCTAGATAGAGGAAAGATTTGGCCCTGATTCTAGCACACGGTTCGTGGAAGCGGTGGCCCATCCATAATGGGCAACCGGCGCAGACACGGCACACATTCTGAACGCGCCAACCCAGCCCAGGGAAAGCACTGCGTGCTCCCTCAGATGCAACTGGCGCCTGAGGGATCACTCCTGGGCTGACTTTAACTGTCAAAGGGAAACACAGTTTTCCTTTGACAGTTTCTGTTCCACAGCACGCATGGTCAATGAGGCATGTAAAGCCAGGGGTGTTTTGGTTCCCCAGCTTGCACGGCCGATTGGGGATGCAGGCTGGGTAACTGCAAGTCTGAATGAAGAGGTTTGAGCCCATGAATAAGGAAAATTACAGCTCCCCCACCACCTTTTCATCAACTGGCTTCAGGCACAAGTTGAGAGCAAAAAGTATCTACCTTCCCAATCCACAAGCAGGGTTTCACAAAAATTAGACACGGATATTGAAGCCCCACTTTGTGCATATTAGGCTATATAAGGCGCACTTATGGGAGTGAATTATGGTGAGGGTCAACATGAGTAGGCTGGAAGTAGCAGGACATTTGCCATGTTGTCCTTACCAAAGTGTGCCCCCAACCCTCTCTACTGGCCCATGATGAAGTTGCATTAGGAGCCATGGAACCCAGGACAGAATGAAAGCAGTTTTATTTTCACTCTGTATGTATCGGCCAAGTAAGGGCTCGCTGGCTACAGATATCACCTAATGCAGAGAAAAGGCAGTTTAGGTGTGAACCCCGGCTGTGCTGTGGAAGAATCCTACTGATACGTCTGGGGCGAAATGGCAGTTGGTAAGGAATTACAAGAGTATAAGTAGGGACAAATCGAATAGAATGATATTGGGATGTAAGAGTGGATGCGATTTTGAGGAGAGAACGGTCCAAACCGGTTTATTTATTTTCACATAAAAAGGAGGTGAGGATGAAACTGTACCTGGAGTGTCGCTGGATGAGGAACTTCTAGGGATACCTCGGGGTGTCAGATATGGGGCTAAGATTGGGATTGATGAAAGACCAGCAGAAACATCGACCCACTGCTTTTTCTTGTGTCCACCATACTGAAGGCCTACGAGCTGGGGGTTGTGGGGTGAGGGTGGGGCGATGTCTCTATTGCGGACACTGGGAAAAGCAGTATTTAGGAAGTCTGGAACTGGGCCCTGAGAAGAGCACCTGCTGCTCTCTCCTTCGCCGTTGGAGGTCTCATTTTGCGAGCATGGAATGCAATGTTTCAGCTTGCCAGGTCAGCTGTGGCTCAATAGTAGGGACCAGACTGGGAGTCTTTTAGGATTTGGTCTCTTCCAGCTCTTATTATTACCTTCTGTAGCTTGTCCTGTGATGTATCACGTCCTTTTAATATGCCCTCATTATTTTAATTGAATGCTCATGAATATTATACCCAAAATGCTATACATGGAAGGGAGTAGGATTTCAGTGATGTATTTAGTTTGTTATTCCACAAATATTATGTGATATGAGGTGTTCTAATTGCTTTGTGTAACTGGCTTTGTAGGAAAGATTTCACTATGCAGCAAAATACATTTCAAATGACCGGGGTCTATATCTGGTTGCCACCAGAATCCAGGCTCTTAATTTTAGATTTAATCTCAATGCGGGTGGGGGATAAGTATGTGGGAGTGTCGATTTGGGGTGAGGTTGCCTCAAGGAGGAAGGGCCTAAATCCCGGCTTGTGCTGTCCTAAGGCATGAACCATGGTCTTCAATTTGTCAGTTCTTCCAGTCTCAAGAGAAACAGATCGGTGTGTCACCTGCCTACGACTGGCAGGCCAAATTGAAAGAGGGAATCTCGTGTAGTAGAAGAGAGATGTAAATGTTAAATAACATTGAGGTTCATGGGGAGTGCTGCGGCCCCCACATTTGTTGGCATCGCAGGTGGAGGTGTACCCACTGATTGCTACTGTTAACTTCTTTATTGAGTTTAATATCTTATCAGACCATAGAATTAAACATAGGGAGGCAAAACAAATCTGGAGCACCTGGAGGAATCTGAGGAAGCTGAGGCCCGAGTTTAACCAAGAAAGGATTGCGCCTTTAATAGTGAATATAGCTCCTATGCAACCAGAAGAGGAGATAACCAATAGTCTTATGGACGGTTTGGATAATGTTACCAACACTCTTGCCCCACTAAATTCTAGGAAGGTGACTGATAACATCCATAATGCTTGGTTCTCTGAGGAATTACAGGTTTTAAGGGTTTCTAAACGGAAAGATTTCTCTTGCTGGAAAACCTCACAGACTGAACAAGATAAACTTAGGTATTCATTGTTTGCAAAGAAGTATAAAGATGCTGTCATTCAGGCTAAGAAAGCCACGTACGACTCACGGATTGCCGAGGCGCAACACGAGTCCAAGGACATTTTTAACATTTTAAAGGAGTTGGAGAAGCCGAAGAATGTCTCGGAGGATATGGTCCCCAAAAATGTTGAATGGTGTTCACGTATACGGGATGCTATGGTGGATAAAGTGGAAAAAATCAAAACGACTATTCTCAGAATGCAAGCAACTACAATTAAGGATTCAGGAGTAAGAGTAGAGGACCAGAGACTCGTGGGGGTTCCCACCGTTTAATCTTAGGAGCATTTCAGAAAATGAAGTTAGGGTCAAGCTGACCAAATTTAAACCATCGCCGTATAAAGGGGATACCTTTCCAGTGACAGCCATTAAGGCTTGTTCAGAATTATTGATCAGCATGATCACTAAAATTGTGATCACCTCTCTGAAGGAAGAGCATGTCCCTACCCGTTTGAAGGGAGCATTGAATACACCCCTCTTAAAAAAAACCGGGCTTGGACCCCGCTGTGTCAACCAATTTTAGAGCCATAACTAATTAATCTTTTTTGCTTAAAATATTAGACAGCCACTTAGGAACAAGTGCTCGAACACCTGAAGAATCATACTATTCTGAATCAGGTTTTCAACCAGACTTTAGCACAGAATCGGCTCTTTTGGATCTTAAATCTAACACGTTGGAAAAAATAAATGAAGCACATATCATGATGCTGATGGCATTCGACCTGTCGGCTGCATTTGATTTAGTTGATCAGTCACTACTCCTGAAGAGATTGCAAGAAGTAGCCAACTTTAGTGACCGAGCAGTGGCCCGGATGCATATTGGACCAAACCCTAATTATGAAGGCTCGAGTGAGTAGCCTATTGTCCTCAGCGGCTTATTATATTAGACTCCTCTCCCATATCCTACCATACCTCTCCCAAACAAGTTGTGAGACAGTGGCTGGAGCAATCATTGGATCTAAATTCGACTACTGCAGTAGTTTGTGGTGGGAATTGGGAAGGGCGAGATAGTCAGGCTAAAAGAAATACAAAAAAGCACTATCAGAGCCATTTTGGAACTGAAGAAATTTGATCACGTCTCGAATGGAAGGAGAGACATTCACTGGCTCCCCATAGAGGCCAGGATTGAGTTCTGCCTACTATCACTTATAAATGCTCATCAGGACATTATCCAGCATACCTAACAGACAGACACAATATGAAAAAGGAGATCAGGACCCTTAGATCCAATGATCTCATGCTATTGTAAGTGCCATTAGCTAAATTGGCTCTGGTCAAAAGAGGGGCTTTTTGGACTGCAGCACCTCTTAGCTGCAATGCTTTGCCTCTGGATCTTAGAGGATGTATGTCCAACAGTTTCAAGAAAAAGTTGAAAACTTTTTTGTTCAGATAATGTTCTCCAGTAGTGTAGTTCAGATACTCCCAGGATTTATATTTGTATTGTCTCAGAACATGTTGGCTGGACCTTGGTCCCATGTGCCTGTATGCCTCCGGGTCATCTTGTTGGTTGCGCATGTACACATAAATAAATAAATACATAACTAACAGAACCAGCATAAATAAGCAGGGCCCACTCTTTTGCTGGGCAGATAGTCAGTCTGTATCTTAAAGTCTGCCATATCGACTTCAGCAGAGAGGTATAGCAGCATCAGCAGTGATGCGGCACCTGCGTCATGGTAGACAATATAATGTTTTTGACTCTGTGTTTGATGAGGTTTAAAACCCTGTGATACAGCATGGAGGAGATGGAATATATCCAGGTGGGCCTTGAGCTGGCCTACCTCATCACTCTGAAGAAACTGGCAATCTGCGGGAAAATTGAGACTGGATGATTTATAGCAAAAGCCTGATGATGCCTCTTTTAAAAGACGATGAAAACACACACTCTGAAAGGTAATGTAGAGGAGGAGCCAAGTGCCTCTACCGAAAGTCCCGCCCCCATTTTGCCCACATGTTGGAAACCGGAAATTGTGACATGCGCAACACCATTGATGGTATCTATACGGCGAAGAGTCCTTGAAACAAGGTATCCATTGAGAAAACCCTATATGATGTATCTGCAAATAAATGACAGTCTTCTGAAGGAGGTGCCAGAAGAAGTGTGAAGATGAATGAAAGAGAATATTGGTGATGTCACATGAAGTAGAAATGATGCACCAGAAGAGAGGCCAAGGAAGAAGGTGAATAGATCGTATAGAATCTGATGGCGAAGTAAAGAAATTGAGCAACATTTCATGAGCAAAATGAAGATTGCACGTGCGGAGAAGCACTGAAGAAAATGCAAAACCGTTTTACAACTGTACAGACGCAGTAACGCAAGTAGGCTAAGTAATCATAAGGCTGGCTATATACGTAGTGAATAGACCGCAGGCGATGCCGCCAATATATATATAAGTGTGCATAGAATCTGGATTGTTCCACAATGCATTTTAGCAAACTAGAAGGCGCAGTTGAAAAAAACAGCTGACGGTGAAGGAAGATTTGAGAAGGCTTGTTTGGCCCAGTGTCAAGGGTTGGGGCAGCCAAGAACCTGGTTATCTATTCGAGGCGATACAATGAAGGTGAGAAGCGAGCTGAACCCCTTTTGAGGTGCAATGGAAAAACACTAGAAGTGCCAGGTTTTATTCATTTTAATATTATTAAATACAGCGAAAGAGCTCAAAACGTGGTCTCCTGTCACATGGTCAGATGAAAATAGACTTGGGGTGAGCTACACTGAGACCAGAAGATAAGGCCATGCTCACATTGCCTTTTATTCTCAGACACAGTGATCCTTTGCAAGGCCTAGTTCAAAGGACTAATTGAATGGCAGACAGTAGGAGTGATGATGGATGTTGTGTTAATTGGGTGGGGAAGCATGGCCAAGCCAACCCTCCAGCACCTGGAGTACCAGCTTGTGTGCTGCTAGCGGGTGGAATAGTCTAGAAGGGTACAAGCGTGCCAACCATATGTAGAGGGCTAAGCAGCGAATAGCTCTCTAGTTTGAAAGCCAATGAAACATTGTGTATTAGTATGACACAGAAGATGACTTGCACTAGGGGTGGGCACAGCTGTCCACCCGACCTTAGAGATCCAATCATAGTCCAGTCCCCCATAGAAAGTATACGTAGATGTTCCCCTTAAGCCTATCACATCCCCTAGTAGGTTTTCTTATTTTGCCACGCAGTATGACGTCATTAATGAAATGCTTGGAGAAACTCTTGAGAGAGAATACTTGTGTGGCGTCCATTGATGTCCGTTGTACTCCCCGTTTTCGACAATTTCAATTAAAAAATGTTTATGTTTTGCCAACTTCCTGAGTCGGTCTGATTATTAATGTTAGAGTAAGATCGGCATCCCCATCCATCTCAGATACCGTTACCTCATCTTAAAGGGCCTACAGGTTCACTTGGTAGCAGAAAGAGGATGATGCAGACCCGTCAGTTAGTAGGACTTTAGTGTTTTCGGATAGTCTGACTCTCTCCTCCATCTAGCTGGAGAATCGCAAGGTTTCCTATGGAGAGCGGCCGATATAGTATTCTTGCAAGAAAAAACCATACAGGTGGGGCGGGTCCCTCTTTCACGAAATCCCTCCTGGTTTCCACAGGTGCTGAGCAGACAGAAGGGGATGTGGCCGATTGGAGGATGGGTCGATACCGAGGATCTTGAGCTGAAAAATTAATGGTGAGTAGATTGAGGGGACTGGCAAAATAAGGGAATGGGGATTGTGGTCATGTAGAAAAGTAACATGGGGTTTGTTTAGTATATGATGAGAAGTGTTTGAACGAGGAGTGTTTTGTAAAGGCCGGTTTCCTAGCTCAAGGAGCTTTAGAAGGAGTCATTTTAAAACCCAATTGGGTACTTTGCCGGCACATTAACAGGTTTATGATAGGAAATTACTCAAACTCCAATCGGGGTATTTTAGGGGCTGAGAGAAAAGGAGTATCATGATGAGGTATATGTAAAGTCGACTAGTCTGTCTGTTTGTGTATTTTGAAATTAAAAAGAAGTGTTGAGAAGTGACAAAAGTAAAACTGTGAGGTTAAGAGAAAAAAGTTGTTATCTATTTTTTAGTCATTGTCAGCGCTGGCATAATAATTGAGAAGCAGAGGCTTTGAGCGGCGAGTGTTGGATCGTGCTCATATTTATTTTTCTGAAATATATTTGTGTAATTAACGGTACGCATTGACAGTCAATTGAGACTTGTCACAATGAGGGATGTTACTCCGCTGATGCTCCTATGAAAAACACTGCCAAAACACGCACCAAGCTCAAACAGTATAGTGCGAAATGGGTAAAGGGCGCACCAGATAAAATGTTCATGCCATGGCCACAAGCGGGATCCCTGTCAAAATCGGTTTTGCAACATATGACCACATACTTGCACGCTGCGTACACACGGAAGAAATTGGAAAAAGGGTTTAGCTAGTTTAGAGCTTTGGAAGATGTACCAGGAGGAACGTGAAGAACCGCCTCCTGAGGCCTGCATGCTTAATCAGTGTAGGGAGGAAGGTGCTGAGCCCTCTGCTCCCCTTACCTCTCCCGAAGTAAATGGGGATAGTAGAAAAGATGTAGAAATGTATCCATTAAGGGAACTAAAGGCGGCGACAGGATGCAGTAATCCAATACATGAACTGCCTGCTTGCAGTTTGTTTGTTTGTTTATTTATTTGGTAATGCGCTCCCAACCCGTGGGTAGATAGGCGCAGAACATACAAGAATACTTTAGACTTAGATACAGAATACAGATATTTACATATAACGTATAGACAAAAAACATATTTACAATTTGGTAGGTTATGTGAAGTGCATGATCAACAATGCTAGGCACATGGGAACAGCTATATATACATATGTACAGATACAGGTTACACGGGGATCAAAGAATCACTAGATGTTAATTGTCATTGGTTCGCAACCAGGTCAGCAGATTTCTCCTAAAGCTAGAGTATGGTTGTTTCACCCTGATGTGAGTGGGCAGTGCATTCCAGTAGTGTGCAGCTTTGACAGGGAAACTAGATCCACCTGCTTTGTCCAGTCTGAATTTAGGAATGTCTAGTCAGAGGTGATTAGAGGCTCTAGTTTGGTAGGTAGGGCTTTTCTTGGTCAGTCTGGCAGAGAGATAAGGGGGAGCAGCGTTATTAAGACATTTGAAGGAAAGGGATGCCATTTTGAGGAGTATTCTGTCACTAACTTTTAAGCAATGCTGGTCTCTTCTAATGTGAGATATATGTTCATGACGGGGTATATCCAGGGCTGCTCTCAGCGCATTATTTTGTAATATTTGAATTTTATTGATGATACTATTATTAGCTCCGGCATATAAGGCATTACAGTAGTCAAGTTTGGACATTATTAATGCATTGGCAAGTGTAATGCAACTAATTTTAGATAGAAAGGGTCTACAGGCTCTAATTAATTTACATGTATAGGCTGTAGATGAGGCCATGGAACTGACTTGTTTTTTTTTGTGAAAGTGTGGAGTCCAGGTAGAAACCTAATGTTTTTACCTGAGAGACTACTTTAATTACATTGCCATCGATGGTAAAAGCGGCATAGTTGGGACTTCGTTTTTTCAGGTTGGAGTCAGAACCCAGGATCAGTATCTCGATTTTATCATCATTCAGGCAGAGTCCATGTGAGGCCATCCATGCCTGAATGATGAGGTATATCCTGTTTACCAGCGCTGTATCTTCGACAAAGTTGCCCATTAGGGGAATAAGGATCTGGGTGTCATCAGCATAGTTAGTATATGTAACACCCAGATGGTCAGGTTTGTCGAAGAGAGGCTTGGTAAAGATGTTATACATTGTTGGTGAGACACATGAACCTTGTGGGACACCACAGGTAATTTGGATTGGGTCTGCTGAGGCTGATGGGGAGAACAGTCTCATCGTACGGTTGGCAAGGAAGGATTGAACCCACGCTATGGCTTCACTCGAGAAGTGTGCAGCTGATGCTAGATGTTTGCATAATACTGCGTGATCCACCAGATCAAAGGCTGCCGAGAGGTCGAGGAGGAGTAGCATAGCTGTTTTCCCTTTATCCTTCAGCTCGTCGATTTGTGTTTTTAGGTCATTTAACACTGTTTCAGTCCCTTGTTGTGGTCTGAATCCAGATTGGCGTGATCCTAATAGGTGGTTTTCCTCCAGATAGGTTTGAATTTGGAGGTAGGCTACTCTGTCAATGATTTTGAGGAGGAAGGGAACCGTTGTTATGGGTCTATAGTTGGTGGCAATGGACGGGTCAAGTGTCTGTTTTTTAAGGAGTGGTAATACCCACGATTCTTTGAGGTTTGTTGGGACGGTACTTGAATTAAAGGAGGCGTTAATTAGCTTGGAAATGAACGGTGCTAGCTCTCTGGCTGCATCCTTGATAACTTGGGCCGGGCAGCTGTCTCCCTGGCAGTTGGAGGGTTTCAAGGAGAGTATGACCTTTTCAGTGTCCAAAATGGAGATGTTATTGAATCTGAAAGGTGCGTTTGGTGATAAGGTGGTAGTGGGAGGGGTGGTGTGCATCTCTGTGGAGCGCAATGATCTTTTCTTTGTGGATATTTTAGTCTGTAGTGTGGCTATTTTATTAGATAAGGCGTTTTGGATGCTGGTGCACCATTGTTTATCTTTCAGGCTGTTGCCTATAGGTGGAATAGGGTTCTCCATTTCCCTGAGGATGGTAAAGAGCTCCTTGGTATTATGGTTGGCTTTGGAGATTCTTTCGTTGTATGTGTTTCTTTTGGTAAGTATAATTTCTTTTTGTACAAGTTAGCGAAGTTGGCTAGAGTAGATTTATTTTCCGCTGTAGGGGAGTGTCGCCAGGTAGCTTGTAATTTCCTTTTCTGGAGTCTCAATTCTTTGAGTTGGGGGGTAAATCACGTGTTCAGATGGGATTTTTGTTTGCTTTTACGAAGTTTGGTGGGCGCGATGATGTCTAGGGCTTTAGTCATGGTATTGTTGTATGTGGCTATTAGTGTATTAGGGTCGGAGTTGTTGGTGAGAGCAGAGAGGGAAGGTAGTAGGAGTGGGAGCAGTTTTTCTGCAGTAATGTCTTTTTTGCTTCTAGTAGGGAGCGGTGGAACTAATTCAGTATTTTTCTGTATTGGTGCCTCTATGGCAGTCAAGAAGTTGATTAGATAATGGTCTGTCCAAGGTTGGGGGGTTACTTTGGTAATGGTGATCGCGCAATTCAGGTTGGCTACCCAGTCTAGGGTACGAGCTTTTAAATGTGTACGGTTCGCGACTGTTTGGGTCAAGCCAAAATCCGTCAGAATGGTTTCAATGGCATGGGCATGTTTATCTTTAGGGTCATTAAATCCCAGATTGAAGTCTCCTAACAATAGTAATTGTGAGGTGTCCTTAATGTTGTTGGTAAGGAGGCTGTAGAGGTCTTCTTCGAATAAGCCAATGGGACCTGGGGGTCGGTAAACTAAAAAGATAGTTAGGGTACTATTGTTAGAGATCGGGAGTTTAGCTGTGAGTAGCTCACAGGATTTTAGTTCAGAAGGAGTACTCAGCCTTAGTGCAAGTTTAGTTTTGGCTATGGTGGCCCGGCCACCTCCTCTGGCGTTGGGCCTATCCACTCTAAGTATTTGGTATCCCTCTGGTACGGCTAACATGAGGGATGGGCCCGCTGCATCGTGAAGCTAGGATTTGGTCACGGCTAAGATGTCTAGATCGTCGGTGATAAGTAAGTCTGCTATTTCAGTGGTGTGCGCTATGAGGGATCTGGCATTGATGATGGCTCCGTTGATAGTTGTCGCCTTACGCTGCCCTTGTGTAGGGGGAAATCTCTGTTTGTGTGGGTTCCTTTTGGCAGGAGTTTTATGTGCAGTTTCTGTGGTTGGTGTGGGTAGGTGGGAGTGTGCTGTTCTAGTATTTTGCCGTCTGTCAGAGTTTTGGGTACTAAGGCTGCTAGCCTTGGGGTCGTAAATCCGGGGCAGTCTCGCTCTCAGTCTAAGGTTTCTTTCCTGCAAGGCGCAGGGTATGAGTGCAGTATAGGTGATTATTATGACGGTACCGAGCAGTAAGAATTCCATAAACATTAGTGGAATCTTAGTAGAGGGCATGGTCTAGTAAAGCAGTAAAGGTAATAGAGCCCTTAGAGATTGTATCGCCAGATATGGGTGGCAATATGCAAGGCAGTTTAGCTTCACACAGTAGTAGACCGCATGGGTAGATAGGATGCGTTAGTAAGTAGTGTTAGCTTATACAGGCATTTGAGGTGGATTCTATACAGGTGTACTAACTGTGGTTACTAGCAGGTGGCACATTTTTAGCAAAAAACCAGGTGACAGTGTAAGACTGCTGAGCAAGCATGCAGGTCTAGTATTAGATACCATATAGACTTAATTGAGTAGGCAAGTGTTTACGGTAAGAATACAGTAAGAGCAGGCTAGCCATATATATACATCAGTATGAGATTCAAAGTAAGCAAGGCAAGCTGAGAGCCATGTAAATACATCAATATGCACCAGTGAAGGTTTGCCTGAGTTTGAGATGTACAGGGCAGTCTAAGAAGAGCAGTATAGATGGCCTGGTATGCATAGTCCATGAATACCTAGAATCAAGAATGTGCAATACACAGTAGTAGGTAATGTTGAAGAGACGGTAGGCAGGTTAGATGGTGAAAGGTAGCCCTGTGTTCGTTGCATCAGGTAAAGTTCATAATGTTTCCAAAATCCCAGATTGTGCTAGTTATCATGCGCATATATGCATAATCATTTGCCTGAGCATGCAGAGCTGTGAGGCGCAGAAGTGATGGTCATAGTTAAGGCAGGATGGTAGTTCATACATATGGTAGGCAGGGCAAGGCAGGGGGGGGATTCTAAATGTCTTAGTGGCGGCACTCAGGAGGGGGGCACATCATATATAAAGATAGCGCAGGGAGTTAGTCCAGAAAACACTAAAGGAAAGGAGTTTATCTTTAAGGCCTTACAAGACAAGGAGGAGAAAAGCGAATGACCAAATGTGACCCTAGTTATAGAACGAGGGATTAAGAGATAGAAAGGAGAAAAGGATAAAGCTGACGAGGTAACGGTCGGACAGAACAAATGGATGAGTGGACAAATATTGCTCAAGCTCGATGGGAAAAGTATTGAGGAAGTGAGACAAAAAGAAGATCAAGACGAACAGGATAGAAAAGACAGGGAACGAGAGAAACGATTCAAAGAGCCCTATGTTCTCTTTGGAAAATGAATACTTTTCACCCCTACCCCATCCCTCGCTTCCCACTGTGTAGGTCGATTGCACAAGGGAGTTGCAAAAAGTATTTGTTTTCCAGCAATGTCCGCTGACCCTGTCTGTCTGGGGGGCATCACCGGAACCCCTGCCCTTTGGTTGTCCTCCTCCTCCTTGCTTGCCTAATTCGGGGGAACACTCTGGAACCCCCGGCATGCCCCTCCTCTCCAGCCCCATCCCTGCTCCCCTTATACTTCACATTCGGTTGACCCTCACCCCCGCCCCGCATCTGCCCACACCTCCCCACTTTTCTCACGTTCTCCTCCCCGGTCAGGCCCGTTCCGCACCCATTTCCTCTCCATATATTTGAGGGAGCACGTTTTGCACTGGGTTACTTGCTAAACGTATTCTTGGGAATACCTAACGTGGGACAATACTGGTGTGACCAAACTTGAGGTATAATTTGGAGGTTTTTGCAGAGGGAGATTCCTTATGCGAAGCTGGTCTAATATATGCCAATGGATATGTGTGGGGCTCTAGGACATTAACCGCAGGGAAATCTGTCTGACTAACTCATGGAATATATTGGCAAGCATCTTGGCTGGCTTATCCCACCATTGTTGACGTCGACCTCAACAAGAACATGCATCGACGCAAGGGTGATTCTAGGTGCCGAAGTTGAAAGGCACAATATAGAATGCCATGTTTCGCTCTGGGGCAATTACAAATGTTGATTACCAGCAACTTAGAGCCAGATTGATGTATATTGAGAGCTAAACCTTCACAAAGGGCATGTGATAGCGTGACTGTGCCGGTAATCTGAAACATACAGATGATAAATCAGGGCCCCTCTGCACCTTATCCTAGCTGGCATGTTAAGTTCAAGAATTTCGAAAGGAGGACCAGATTTCTATGGCTGTGGCAGAGGTTTCCAAGAGACAAAACATGATACGGTCGAACCCATCTTTCATCACAGAGCAGCTATTGATAAAACTGGTGCTCAAAGGCATGATGGAAAGGGCAGCCTGTGGTCCCTCTTAAGCATCTCTAGTTCCTTGATATGGAACAGGGTGGGAACATCTATGTGTTAGGGCCTCAGTGTCTTTTGTGAAATACTTCCATGGCTTGTGTGCATTTTAATTGGGGATGTTGGTTCCTGGTGGAGGATCTTGGCATCAACAGGGAAGGTCTCTCATGTCTCAGGCAGGAGCTTCCTTTTAGACCTCGTGGAACCTGCCAGTCCCATCCTGTGAGTGAAGGACATCCTGCAGGAGGGGAGTGGTGATATGGCATGAGTGTCACCATGCAGCATGTCCTGATAAATGTGGCGTTTCCACACATCCTTTTGCTGCTGCTCTATGAATGATTTCATGCATAGAAGCAATTTGGCTTGCCGATCTTGAGCGTTATAAATCCCCAAATCAAATCAAATCCTACTCCTGGCTCATTGAGTAGTGACCCAGTCAAACCACATATCATTGACATTGGATCTCCTTCATGATATGGGTTTTCAGGTGAACTATGAGAAGTCGGCATGTGTTCCCCCTCCACTCATGAGTTTGTTGGTGCTCATTAAAAAAACCTTGTCCCGTGGCTTGAATTCGCCTTCTTTGAACTAGACAAATGCGATCAAATGAGAAATAGCTGAGACCTTAAGGAGGGCTCTGGTTTCCCTCAAACTCCTTACACTGGGCATTGTTGGCTAGTCCGTCCTCGTATCTTTCTTTTTACCCTCGAACAAACGGATGAGTCTATTCGAGCAGTAGAGTGGCGTGAGCAGTCTTAGAATGGTTTCATACCATCTAAAAGTTCGGATTGTATACACAAAGTCCCCTAGCAATATCAAGCACAAGGAAACCATGCATGGACGCATCCATGTCCAACTCTACCAAGAAAACAATAATTTCTAAAATGTGGCCAAGACAGCTTGAATGCAAA
This sequence comes from Ambystoma mexicanum, assembly GCF_040938575.1. NCBI lineage: Eukaryota > Metazoa > Chordata > Amphibia > Caudata > Ambystomatidae > Ambystoma > Ambystoma mexicanum. Next base: position 372,701,540 of record NC_090926.1, on the reverse strand, counting down.
ACACACCAACAGAAGAAGAGACGATAGAATACGTCTCATGCAGGTCCTTCAGGCAGATGCAAGAATGTATGAAACCATGTGCCGTTTGTGCGCAGGCTAATTGTTCTAAAGAGTATCACAGGGGTTTCCAGGTGCCATTGAAAGGACTGTGATGTACTGAGTCATCAGTCCTCGTTATGATCTACACCAGACTCTAACAGTGGGGCCAAATCTATTGTTAAAGGTGGCTCAGCTTGCGATCTCTATTGGAACATGCAGGTGTAATCAAGCACATCACTCTTAAGGGAAGAGACCCCCTTTACATTCTTCATTCTCTACTGTGTAAAAGGAATCAATATTTTCAGATTTTCCGTATAATCTAGGTTTCTCACATCCTGAATAGGAAAGCACCCACAGCTGTGATAAGTAATATATGAAGCAGCCGAGCAGCTATATCAGGCTTGTCCAACCTTTTTGAATGTGGGGCCGAAGCATTAACGTTTTGTCACCCGGTGGGCCGGCGAGCCAAAAGTCAACACCCTTACCCAAAGCAGTATATTCAAAATCAATGGTGTGTGATCTTTGACACAATAGCATTACAGGCAGTGATAGCCATGCAGTCCCAAAGATAGCTTTGGGTGTCAGGGGCAGTGATCAAAGGTTAGTTTCTTGTGATTTCTTCCACCAGTGTGTATGTGTTGATATTTTTCTGAAACAGTGGGGGCGACTGAGCGTAGCGAGGGAGCTATAACGATCTAGGGAGGGCTTAGGGGAAAATTTTATTTCCAAATATGGGGCTGAAATGGTGTATTTTACAGCAGGAAAACTGGCCATAAGTTTACAATCCGTTCCAAAGGGGAACATGTACATTCCAGGTCACAAACAGCAGACAAGAACATTCTAGAACACAACACATTTTAATGATCAATGTGTCCACAGTGTTGTAAAACAGCACTGTCACTGATGTAGCACATTGGCATGCTGGGTGTGCCCAAAATATGCCTCTGTAGCAACATGTCTATGCTGGTTGTTCCCAATTTAGGCCAGCATTGTCCTGTACAAAGCATGATTGATGCTGCCTAATAGTTTTGACCAGTGTTGCCAAGTAAATATTCTGTATCTATGTTGACCATGTCCCCTACTTTTGCCTTTGGCCCCCTTTGTGCCCCTTCTAGGTTTGATTCCTGATGACACCACTAGATTGACCAACTATGGGGGTTCATGAGGAGCAGGGGGCACAATTAGTGAGCTTCAACTAGATCCATTGCAGCCTGTATGTCTGCTACCATAGGTGATTGGTCCAGGGGGCACCAGAGGCAGTAACAGTCCTCCGCCATGGCCCAAAAATAAAATTACTCTGGTACAAGGACCCAACAAACATTGAACACATTTCATTCAAGAATGGATCACCATATGTTTCATTAATATCTGTGTGTATAGATCCCTATTGTCAAATTACTATGAGTGGCAGCAGACGTCCAAGGCCAAATGATAATATGTTATATTATAGCACTTTCATTAAAGCTCTTTTTTATCGGACAAATATGCATACAATATCACCCAACCTGTGTTGGTACTCATTTATCAACCGAAGAAGGATGAAAGGCTAAGATGGCCTTGCAGGGATTCGAACATGCAGATCACACACACATTGCAGCAGTGAGCGCTCAACCCTCTGAGCTATCATATTGTCTATATTAAAATGAGTAATTATTCTGTAGTGTAGTGGATATCATTAAACTGGTAACTGAGATTTAACAGCAGACCAGTTAAGTTCATCTGCAGGTCTGGTGCAAAGTTGACAAAGTCTAAACATGGGCCGACCTGTAACTGCCTCTGGTGCCCCCTTGCAGGCAAGTGGGCACCAGAGGCAGTAACAGTCCCCTGCCACGGCCCAGAATTCGGGTCTACGGACCCGACAAACATGCATTAACAAAAAAATGCACCGGGCCTGTAACTGCCTCTGGTGTCCCCTTTCCGGGGGCACCAGAGGCAGTAACAGTGCTCTGCCATGCACAGTCCGGTTCATTTATTTATTTGTTTGATGTTTGTCGGGTCCGCGGACCCGACGAACATCAAACAAATAAATAAATAAATAAACTTGGCCGTGGCCTGCAAATAAATTAAAATATTTTTGGGGATTTCCTTTGTTTGTCTGTTCGGCCTCGCAGGCCACATGAAATGACTCGGAGGGCCGCATTGTGGCCTGTGGGCCGTATGTTGGACAACCTTGCGCTAAAGCTTATGGCCTTGGTTGGCCCACAGAAGAGGTACAGACCATAATGCTGTGCGTTTGCGAATTGAGAACCTATGAGAATGAGGAAGCACCTAAATAGTTACACTATAAGGCAGAATGGTTTAGGAAACAGGTGATTCCCAGATCGAGGCTACACCTTGTACAGGGATATGGAGCATGTTGCACCAGAGCAAGGCTTTTCGCCCATCAAAGTGTGGAAATTATGTCATGTGGGCTTGCAGTGAACCATAGAATGGAACGCTTACATAGTCATGTGATCCGCATGATGCAAGTTAATATGTCATGTGATCACAATAGACAGAGATGTGCAAGAAGACGAGAAACCCCTAAAAACAAGCAATGGCAATGCCAACAGTTTGGGCGTTTTTTTGTGTAGGCATGGGTAAGGCACTTGCCAGGCACAGCCGTAGTGGTATTAACTGGCCATTGGTGGTAGCAGGTGCAAAAAGATGCGAGTACATGGGCATCAAGTAGCAGTACCTGACAAATGCCTAATACTTGCACAGAAGCAAAAATCGTTGGCTTTGCCAAAGCTTGTTTTTAACAGGACTTAAGCGAAGGACATGCAGAGTTCTTAAGACATTTTTATTACACCAGTAGTGGTTTAAAACTTTAATTAATTCATTAACCTTCAGAAGACTGCTTTGAAAAAACACTGGCAGGAACTTCAGGCACTTGGAGTGTAAAGTTTGATCGTAAGGCTTGATTAAAGCAATCTCAGAGAGTTCCCATTAGGAGGTGTTTTTTTGCAGGAGAGGCAACAACTGGGTGGGAATAGTCTTAGGGATAAGCATGGCCATGGGCAGTCAATGGGTGAGCAAATGACCAAGTAACACATACAAGCTGTGTGTCTCTCATATGCCATTACTCTAATGCAATACTTTTGGCTTATAGGTGTCGCAAACAACACCATATAGCCAAAACTAAAGTGCGCCCCAAGTTAAAGGTTGTTCCAAGGGAAGCTGTAATGTATAAATCGTAACAAACTTAATGTAGCGAGAGATTTTCAAGAGAAGCTTTGTCTAAAATCCTTTGAAAGGCTGATGGTTTGGCATGCGTGAGCACCATTTTGTGGGACGGGGATATACGCTGTCACCTGATGCTACCAGAAACCGAGTGTTGGACTTGGTTTTGCATTTAAAAGTACCATCCTGCTACCAGAGATAGTTATGGTGTTCAGTGAGCACAATGAATTCCCAACTGTTGAACCCCAATTTCATCAGTGAGTTTAGGCCTGTGCTTTCCTGACCAGATTAAAATCAGTAAGTGAAAAGAGTGCATTTTGGGGAACTCTACTTATACTGTTGCAACTCGAGCCGCTCGTGCTCTCCCGAAGACCAGTGGCCAATGTACCAAGTCTTTCATGCCTGTTTGCAACAATAAAATCAGGAATGGATGTTGTACTGGAGAATTCTTCGCCATCAAGTTGCAATACATTCTTCAGAGCATAGGTTTACATTAAAACACAAGGCAGCAAATGTCTATGAAACCCATTGGAACTGTCACCACTCCCATTCACACTGACCCATTAGACACAGTTAAAATAAAAATGTTATTTTATTGCGTGAAAAAATGCTTTAGGCTCTCATAGAGAAACAATACTTTACAGCACACGAGGATAATACAGGTTCCCCGTATTAAATAAATGGGTGCATGTGCCGTCCATGGAGAGGCAGTGAACGGGTGGCGGCAGGACGGAAGGGGCACACACACACACACACACACACACACACACATGAACAGCTCCCGCAGTGCTTCCAATGGCTGTCTAGGGTAGAAGACCCACTGGATAGCAACATCGAGGACTACAGGGCACAAGGACGGAAGAATGGAAGGAAGGGCAGGCTCATGACCTTTCCACAAGGGGTTGCCCTGACCTGCTTTAGGGATATTTGGGTTTGTGAGAATTCCAAGGCCCATCTATTGACCTTTTGGCAAAGGACATCGGGAATTCCAATGGATCTTCCATAGTTCTGGTCGGTCATTCCGAATTTTGCTTCAGAATCCAAATGTTAATGATGTTGAAGTTGAATAATTTGGGATTCCCATTAACCTGGATCCAGATTAGCCCCCTGCTCAAACTAAAGTTCATAAGGACTCCTCTCCAGATAAGAGCCCAAGTGAATCCCCAGAGGAGGAAGTGGAAGGCTTCCTACCGGGTACGTATAAGGGATGAGTTTAGATCGCGGGGAACAGCATTCCCCATCTAGTCGGGATCAACTTCCAAGAATTACCATGATCACATATTGATGTGTTTAAGAGCTGTCATGACCAGTGTACGGGCTGGGGGTACGAGAAATTAAGATATAGATTGAGGGCCTGATTTATAAAAACACTTTAGAATGGGAAACCGCCATTGAAAAGGGCTTTGTAATCATGCCCTCAGGGTCTTAAGCTCAGGTATTGTCACTCCAGGTGCTTTACCCCAGAAACCCCCTATAATTGACTCTGGCCCCTAGAGGTGTTCAGTGAAAAAGTGTACATTGAGATGGTGGCAGACAATAATAGGCTTGAGAGTCCAGTATGCTTTCAGCATCCATTACCATCTAGAGATGTGAATCTGGGGTATCACTGGCACCTGTGGTGCTTCCGGAGTTGTTGAAAATACTATGAGTCTTGCTTGGACTTATTTTGGTATTCTGATCCTACACCGGGTCATGGAATCGGAAAGGAAATTAATATCTGGCTCAAGTGGGAGAAACGGTTTGCCCGGAGTGTGGGGGGGTTCCAAGAGAAGCGGGAAGGTGGGGGTTGCTGTTCTGTCATTCCTGTTAGGGGCTACTAGGAGTGTTCTATCCAAAGAATCACTTGGATAAAAACCCATTGGTTGCTTGTTTTCTAACCTCAGATTGAAAAAAGCTAATTAATTGGTCAAGCGAATTGCTGAGTATACTCTTTTGCCAATGCTCCCACTGAATCCTGTGGACAGACTCAGGTCCTGCAAGTCTCCCATTGCATTCTGTGGACTAAATGTTAATGGTACAGATCTGTAAACACGCGATCACCCTTACTGTTACAGTCATGGTATTTGGCAATGTGGCTCCCTCTGGCTGTCATTCATTCAGTGTTTAACAATGTCATACGGATAACATTTGAAATAGCGGAATTCAGTAGCACTCATGTTGATGCTCATGCATGGTAGCTTTCGCTGGCAGACCCTGAATGTTACTCATTCCGTACTTCTACAGTGGAGAGCTCTGGTTCTTACTCATTCAATACGTCTGTCGCTGGAGCGCTCTCACACTTAGACAGCCAGTGCATCACTAAATTGCTTTCAAGGGTTTCCAAGGCTCTCTCACAGTTAGAAAGTCAGCTCAGCCAACACTGGAGTGCTCTCCTTGGGACAGTCAATGCACAATGCCCTGGAGTGCAATCATGTTCCATGTGCAATACCCTTGAGTGCAATCACAGTCAGTTTATCCTCCTTGGAGTACTCAAAGTCAGTGTGTGTAATACTCCACTTCTCTGGTTATAAGACACTAACAATGTGCATTTGACCTCATGCATATCTGCTCTTTCCGCAATCTGTGCTTTTCTTCCTCCTCTTAATTTGTGATATTGTAGCAGGCATCGGCCCTTGGCAAGGTTACCCTTTTTCACACCTCTGCCCGGGCCCAGCACAGTCTCGTCCATCCGTATGCTACTCTCCTGATGGAACCCCTTCCGAGGTGGGCCCAGGTACCAGGGCCAGCCCGGTAGAAGAGCGACCAGAAGCCCAATCTGGGGGGCAGAATGTCTTTCAGTCATGCCCAGGCCTCCGAGATCCCATGCCATCCTGTGCAGGGACCCAGAGTAGACCTGGGGTCTGGTGGAGCCTTCAGTTACTCGTGTTCGCCTTTATGTAGAATACATATACATACAAGTCAATACACAGAAGGTGCCCAACGTTTACTGGCAGCTAGTGGGAACTGCTCCATGGATAACACTGGCTCTGACTAATATGGCACGAAGTCTGGGTTCAGTCATCCACATCCTTTGGCAGTTACATGTCAGTTCAATGCTAATGCCATGGTTCAGATGTGGCACGCACAACAGTAGGTTTCCCATGGCACCTGAAAGCCAACTGTAGCAACATGCCAGAGCCAGGACATGTTGGGTTCAGTCCCATCAGTAGAAGGCAGCCTCATTGTCTTTGCATCTCTAGGCATCTAGTCAGTCTCCCCTGGCACCTGTGCTTGATAATGTGCTGGGGAATCCCTGAACAGAGCTCCAGGACGCCAATGTCATGCCCTGAAGGGCTCCTCGAAGGTCAACGAGGATGGTGGTTGAGGGTGCAATGCGTGGTTACACACAGTCGGCCCATACATGTCATTTATGGTCTACTTGGCTTTCCGCTGACCCTCGACTCCAGGTTTACCTTATTCCGAAGGTACTGTCCTTGACTCCGTGATCAGAACATAACTTCCTCGGAGCTCCCGTAGTCACTCTCCACCATGTCCGAGTCCTCATAGTTCGGTACTACCAAGGAGAGCGCTCTGATGGTTTGGGCTGGCCCCTCGACGTCCGCATAAGATGGCTGGGCCACACTCAGGCGCATGCTGACCCGCTTGTGGCTAGGATTGAGTTGATACTGGTCCCCCTCTATGAGGGGCAAAGGGTAGTAGCTGATGGCAGTGTACTCGTTCTGGCACTGGGAAGGCGGTGGATCCTGGGGTCGGGGGACCATCAGGTCATCCAGGTTCTTATTGCTGAATAGAGAGGGCAGCGGTGCCCGCTTGTTGGTGTGGTCCAGCGGGAAGGGGAAGCCCCCATAGAGATCCACATGCTCAGAGTCCCTGGGCAGCGGTGGGAGCGGAGGAGGTGGCAAGGGGCGGTGGGTGATCTCGTAACGTTGATACTCATGAAGTGCTGGAGGTATATAACTTGGCGGCCAGTATGTTGTTTCCGCAGGATGCACTGGGAGGAAAACAAAGAAGAGAATTACTAAGAAGCTATGCTTAAGGTCGAACAGAAAATGTCAATGTGCATTTACATCCTAAGTAGTACAGTACAAATAGCAGGTGTTTCAGCGGCCAGCATAAGGTGCACAGAGAGAGTCCAGTGTTTAAGTCCTAGGAGCAGATCTTCAAGTGCTATTACAATTCACGGTTGAGGCACATTGCCTGAGCTGTGTGTGGGTCAGAGGGCTGGAACAACAAGGGCTGTGAAGGTAAGGGCTACGCGGGTAGTGCCACGCAATATGGAATTCAACTAATGGCAAGGAGAGAGTAATCAATTGGCTGATTAACACGAGTGAACTCTAAGCATGAGAATGACTTTATATAATCAAAACATAGCAGGTCATAGCTCACCGTGCAACATGCTATCCAATGTGTACCCTAAAAGGTGAACTGCCCGCTATAGGTTTACTGTGTATCCAATTTTAGAGTATATTGTTTGCAGAGATTTCGCCTAAATTAAAGATTTCAACCATTGTGAAGACTAGTTAATTATTTTTTTTTTAAGTATTATAGACAAATACATAATGTGTATCAGGTATAATATGGCCGGCATAAGGTCAAGTTAAGGGACAAGTGATATTTACAAACCGTGAAACCAACCTACAAGGATGAATATGTCCCCCAAACTTCTCGAAGGCATTACTGGACCATAACAGCTACCGTTATCCATCCGCTAAATACTGTACACATGAAGACATGAGAGGAGTTCTGATTCAACTCCACTTAAAGTTGTGGGGCCAAGAGAAAGTCCCTTTTCTGGTGTACGGGGAAAACATTCCTGCCGAGAGAGCAGGTCCCTAGTCGTTACCTTGATCCTTCAGAGAAAAATGCCATCTCGCTCTTACCAGCAATGCCGTGAGCTACCACCCGGCTCTCCACTGGCCGGAAAGAGCTGTGCCACACTCAGTCTCATGTGGGTAACTAGGAAGTATTCTTTCCATGACAAAGTGAATACTCATGACAATGGGTGCCCGGATGGGACGCGTTACTAACTTTCTTTTTTCTACTCCTTCTTGGCAGAATGTTTTCAGCTGGCCTGAGAAAACGCAGTGTGATATCTTCCTCAAGCCAGAATTAGCCAGCGAATGCCGTTCCCTCAAAGACCTTCTGAACGTCACCCGGGTTTTGCTGCCCTTTCCGGTATATTATCCCCTTCGGTTGTGGGCCTTAAGCGAATCATTCTGCAGCGAGAGTAAAATGAAATCACTTTGGATCTTGAACTTTTGCATGTGTTTGTAGGGGGACAAAGAAGAGACAGTGACACTCGACAGGGCTTAGAGTTCATTGCTCCACGGTATGCAATTGTACCAGCAGAAGAGCGACAAATCAAGGTTATGGGTCGCAGCCCTTCTTACAGCTGAAGAGTCATATTACTGTACAGTTGGGCTCCGCTGTGGCCTAACCAAAGCTGAGATTCCATCCAAGCAGGCATCATACACTTCAGATGATCAGCCAACATTTAGATTGGGGAATCCGAATCCTGCTTCGGAATAACAAGGTTCCAAATGCCACCCTTTGGGTAGCTGAGGCTGAAGAATTTTCAAGGTTTCATTTGCCCACAAATACATAGTACGATAGGAGTAGAATGTGCTATAGAGGCTTGACAATCTCAGATCTGTTTGGCCAATTCCGTACTTGACAGGCATTACTGTTCCCTTAGGATTTTCCATGGGCAGATAAAAGTGTTTTCTTTCTTTATCCCATTAACTCGGACCCCAGTGGGCCTCCAGGCAGAAGGTCCTAAATAATGCAGGGACGACCAACGGGTGGTCAAAGGAGCAGTTGTGAATTTAGAAAGAAACAAATAAGGAAAGAAAGCAAGAGTAAAAGAGAAAAACTAGGAGAGGTGGAGTGGCAGGGAGAAAAACAGGGAGCGAAAGAAAGAGCAAGAAAAAAGGAAAAGAAAAGAGATGGAATTGGAGCAAGAGAAACGGAAGAGGTAGAGAGGAAGGAAGAAAACAAATGAAATATAGAATTTAAGGTAGAAAGAAAGGTGCAAAGGAATAAAGAAATAGACAAAGGAGAGTGGAAAGAAAGGGTGGAAAACAGAAAGAGGGTAAGGAAGAAAGAAAGAGAAAGAAGTGGAGAAATCTGTAGCAATTGAGAAGGAAAGAGATGAGAATCAGGTGGAAGCTGAGAGACAAGGAAATGAGGAATGAAAGCTGAGTGAGGGGGAACTAGTAGGAATTGAGAGAGTGAGAAAGGATGGGCTGGGAGGGAAAAGAGACATGTGGTTTAGGGCGCGACTGGTAGCAGAATCTGGGAGACATATAGAGGTGAGAGAGATGCAGGATAAATGAACAGGGAAGGTGGAGGAGAGAGGGCAAATGACAGGCATGAACTGATGAAAGGTAATGCTGAGGTATTCTTGGAGCGATGGAGAGGAGAAGGTGGACTATGGAACAGAGATAGAGGCCTAGACAAAAAGGGTGATCAAGTGAGAACTGAAAAAAGAGACAGGTGTAGTGATGGAGTGAGAGACTGACATGGGCATTGATTATGGGGGACTTTGAATGATGGGGGAAAGGATGATAGAGTTCGAAATAAGGGGGAGAATAGGTGGGAATTAAGAGGTTAAAGGAACAATATGTGAGATAGAAAGAAGATGAAAGGGAGGGTGAAGGAGAAGGGCAGAGGAAGACAGAGCAGAGGAGCAGTGAAAGAATTAAAAGGTAGATATTAAGGAGAAAGAATCAGAGGTAGGGGACAGAAACTGAGCTATTAGAGAGAGGGATGTGAGAAGGACCAAGCTAGAGATGGCGGCGAGAGAATGGGAAAGGTGGAGATGAGCATGAGTGAAGAACAAAGACTGATGTGGTTGAGAGTGTGAGAAAGGTAGAGATGAACACAGAACAAAGACAGATGTGGTAGAGAGTATGGGAAAGTTAGAGATAATCATGAGAGAAGAACAAAGACAGATGTGGGAGAGAGTAGGGGAAGGTTAGAGATAATCATGAGTGAAGAACAAAGACAGATGTGCGTGAGAGTATGAAAAGGGTAAGAGGGACTTTAGCGAAGAACAAAAACAGATGTGGGAGAGAGTTTGGGAAAGGTAGAGATGAGAATGAGTGTAGAACAATGGCAGATGCGGAACATAGAATGAAAAGGGTAGATATGAGCGAAGAGCAAGGATAGATGTGTCAGAGAATATGAGAAAGGTAGAGATGCACATGAGTGAAAAACAAATATGTGGTTGAGAGTTTGAGAAAGGTACAGCTGAACAAAGAACAAAGACAAATGTGGTTGAGAGTATGGGAAGTTAAGAGATATGCATGAGCGAAGAACAAAGGCAGATGTGGTAGAGTATGGGAAAGTTAGAGATAATCATGAGCGAAGAACAACGACAGATGTGGGAGAGAGTATGAGTAAGTTAGCGATAGTCAGGCGGGAAGAAAAAAGACAGATGTGGGAGAGAGAATGGGAAAGTTAGTGATAGTCATGAGCGAAGAACAAAAACAGATGTGGGAAAGAATGAGAAAGGTAGCGATGAGCATGAATGTAGAACAAAGGCAGATGTGGAACATAGTATGGAAAAGCTAGATACGGTAGATATGAGCGAAGAGCAAAAACGGATGCGTCAGAGAATATGAGAAAGGTGGAGATGAGCATGAGTGAAGAACAAAGATGCGGTTCAGAGTATGTGAAAGGTAGAGCTGAACAAAGAACAAAGACAAATGTGGTAGAGAGTATGGGAAAGTTAGAGATAATAATGAGCGAAGAACAAAGACAGATATGGGAGAGAGTATGGGAAACTTAGAGATAATCATGAGTGAAGAACAAAGACAGATGTGGGAGAGAGTATGGGAAACTTAGAGATAATCATAAGTAAAGAACAAAGACAGATTTGGGAGAGAGTATGGGAAACTTAGAGATAATCATGAGTGAAGAACAAAGACAGATGTGGGAGAGAGTATGGGAAACTTAGAGATAATCATAAGTAAAGAACAAAGACAGATTTGGGAGAGAGTAGGGGAAAGTTAGAGATAATCATTAGCAAAGAAAAAAGACAGATGTGGGAGAGAGTATGGGAATGTTAGAGATAATCATGAGCCAAGAACAAAGACAGATGTGGGAGAGAGAATGGGAAAGTTAGAGATAATCATGAGCGTAGAACAAAGACAGATGTGGAAGAGAATATGAGAAAGGTGGAGATGAGCATGAGTGAAGAACAAAGGTAGATTCACTTGAGAGTATAGGAAAGGTAGAGATGTGCAACGAACAAAGAAAGATGTGAGTGAGAGTATGAGATGGGTAGAGATGAGCATGAGTGAAGAACTTAGACAGATGTGGGTAGGGTCATGAGACAAGTAGAGATGGGCAAAGACAGATGTGGGAGCGAGTATGAGAAAGGTAGTCATGAGCGAAGAACAAAGAGAGATGCGGGAGAGAGTATAAGAAAGGTAGAGATGAGTGAAGAACAAAGACAGATGAAGAAGAGAGAATAAGAAAGGTAGATATAAGCAAATAACAAAGCCAGCTGTGGATGAGTATGAGAAAGGTAGAGATACGCATGAGTGAAGAACACAGATGTGGGTGAGAGTCTGAGAAAGGTAGAGAGAAATGAAGAACATTAACAGATGTGGGTTGTAGTATGAAAACGGTAGAGTTGAACATGAATGAAGAACAAGGACAGATGTGGGTGAGAGAATGGGACAGATAGAGATAACGATGAGTGAAGGACAGAAAAATGAAGGAGAGGGTAGGAGAAAGGTAGAGATGAGCAAAGAGCAAAGACATGTGTGTGACAGAGTGAGAAAGGTCGAAAAAGAGGCATGGGAAGGGCAGAGGTAGAGATTGAGGTGAGAGAAAGATAGAGGGGAGGGTGAAACAAGAAGGGATGTTGGCAAAGGGAGGAATATCGAGGTGAGTGGAAGACAGTATTAGTTATCGACGTGAGAGAGGTATATAAGCAGGTGAGTTGGTCAGTCAGTGGTTGCACTTTATACTGCTCTATACAGAAAAGGTAGGTCTCCAAAGAGGTACAGATGAGACGGAAACTGGTAATGTTACAGGTGAGACAATGACAAACACAGAGATGAAGCTGGAGGAACATGAAAGGTACAGAGGCAATCCGGAAAAAGAAAGATTTTGGGGTGACCTGTCGCAAAAGGTACTGATACCTGGCAAATGTACAGAGTGGTAAATCTACTCATTTCTGTGTTTAATCTCCATTTGGGCCTATGTGTGCCCACACAAATGCCACCTGTTGTCATACCCCTGCAACTCACAGCAACCCATCATTTCATTTGTGGTTGCTCCACAGTGCAGGTGTTTCAAGACAAATTAAAATGCTGAGTCTGGCTCTGCCCATGCAGCCTGGTATGGTTCACAGCAGCCAATGCAACAGTTGCCAACCTCTCATCAGGATACAGACTGGCAAGGGCAATGTGGCGGCATAGATGAAAAAGGAAGGTTCGGGAGACTGCCATGCATCACTCACCATAGTCTTCGCCTTCCCAAGTGCTCTTCACAATGGACTCGTTATCGGAGCTGGAAGGTGGTGCGGGCGGGAGATTGGGGGCTACACTGCACACCACAGTCCCTCTGACCTTCTGGGTGTTAGCTGGGCCGAAGGTGGAGAATTCGGGGTTCTCTGGTTGCTTGCGAGAGCAGGCTGCGTCTAGGTTGTTCTGTGAGCCGGTTCTCAGAAGGTTCAGTTCGATTTCTGGCCCAGCGCCCTGCGTATCCATCCCAATGCTCTTTGAAAGCTCGTTCTTCAGGATAACATCAGGGTCCTCAGTGGAGACAGGCTTGTGGGTCTTCTTCTTACGGCGGCTGAGATGCTTCTTTCCAAGAACAAGGGCTCCCACTAGGATAATGAGTCCCAGGACCCCGGCCACAATCTCAGCAATCTCCCTGGGACCAGTCACCATGGTGATACTTCTGTTCTGGGGCGTCATCACCCATACTTCGCAGGACGGGCCTGCGTATCCCTCTGTGCAGTTACAGTGCGGAGGGACATCCCCGATGCTGCGTTCACAGTGGCCACCGTGCAAACAGGGAGTTTCTGGGCATCCTAAAATGTCCTCCTCACACCTGCAGAGTAAAAGCAGAGGAGAGAAAGAAGATCACAGATTAGCCCATGGATCTTGCTGGGCAGCTCATCATATAACCTCAGTTACTTTAACAAATATGCACACATTAGCCTGGTGGTTGGTTCCTGATGGCCTCAGCCAATCAAAAGCCATACAGACTGTGAACTGGCCACTATAGGATTTTGCAAAAGTAGAAGGTGACCACACGGGAAGGTCTACAAGCTCATATTAGCTTACAAACGTACCAGTGGATACATATCAATCTGCACAGCCGTCTGTTCTGGCCAACAGGGGCACAGGCCAGCACCGAACTGCTAGGCAATTCTCTTAACACGAATGCCAACAGCAACCTCTGACATGTGCTTCTGGTTTGTTTTGCGTCATCAGCGGCCCAACGCCTCTCTATGCACAGACAGCAAGGGGCCCACATCTGCATTACACTTACTGATTTAGGGAGAAATTCCAAGCAGCGTTAGCATGTGCCAAAGGTTTCAGACGCCGTGTACTAAGAGAGAAAAATAACCAATACCCTGTTCTATTTGATGGTGCCCACTCAGGAAGGTGTACAGTCACTTGTTAGAAGACTGTGCTAACCCACAGGAGAAATAACATATAGTGTAATAGCTCAGCAGGCCAAAGCCTGGGCGCTTTGAATCAGAATTTACTTGATGAACAAGCGCCTTACAAATGCACAATAAAATAAAAAAAATATATGTCATCATTGCACTTTGTGCAGCACATCCGCTGTGACATCAAATGTCTCCTCTTTGTCACTTTCTCCTTCCCTGTCTCCTGCTCTCTCCTTTTCTCTCTTTTTACACCCTCGTCCGACTTCTGTTAATGCACAGTGCTTTCAAGTGGGGTTTTGTCAGTGTAAGCACTATAACAGCAAGCAACATGACACTGCACATAGACCTGTTGGCCGAATCCAATTGGTTTTGGCTCCCGATGGAGCCATTTATGGAAGACGAGACACGGTGGTGGGAATTGACGGGCCTGTGTGCTTTATTGATTTCTGAGGCCAGATTGATCGGCTAGTGCAGTTGTGAGGGGAAGCTGCACCAAAAGTGACCTGAGAGGGCTTCACATTGTCGTAAGACGAGGAAGGCAAATCTTTTGCCCCGTGTGTGTCAACAGTTGAAAATGTTGGGACCTGAAGCATCATCTCACCTCTGTCCCTGGTGCTGGCTCAGGCAGCGGCAGGCGTATCCAGTAAGGGTCGTGGTGCAGGTGCCCCCATGCAGGCAGGGCTGGGCTGCGCAGGGGTCTCCCTCCAGCTGGCAGTGCTGGCCGGTGAACGGAGGGGTGCAAATGCAGCTGTATCCTGGGAGAGACATTCAGATTGGTCAGTAATCAGATTAATGGAGCATAAACATTGTTACCAACCATTCATGCACAGGTGTTCAAAAGAAAAGCCTTCCATCTAAAGGTTGTGCCCACCTACAGGGTGACTGCTTGTGGAGACCCTTCACCAGCCGCTGTTTCTCGTGGCCTGGTGGCTGGTGGGTCTAGGGTACCGTGGGAGGAGTCCCTTATGTTTCTGTATTGCTTTACATTTGTTTTTTTCTCTTTCCCGCCATATTTATTCCTTGTAAATGCCAGGTCCTTCTGAATGGCGGAAGGGCCCTACATCAGCATAGGCTTCCAGGAGGGGCAGGGGAAGCGGGGTGCGTGCGCGGGGTTATGACCACTTGGGGCAGGCAGTTGCATCAATGTATGGACCACTGGGAGAGGTGCAAGAGCATGATCGTACGGTAGGCCTATAGGGACATCGTACCAGGTCCCCTGCCACTTAGGGATGCTCATGCCATGAGAGGTGCAGGGAATGGGGTGCATACATGTGGGTGCCATTCTGGGTGCTCTAGTGGGCCTGCACTTGCCTGCATCTCTGTGCCTGCCTGGATTCCATGACCGCCCCTATGGAACTGATCCATATTAATGGCGGTTAGCTGACAACATCAGAGTCCCAACTAGGGTGTCCCTCAGCATCAAACATCACCGCAGCGATCCAGGCGAGAGGTGGAGACATTACATGGAGACTAGGAGACATTTGGGGAAAGGGTGATAGATATAGAAAAGAAGGTGGGAGGAGGTTGGATGCACAGTTCAGATGGAAGAAATGTGCCTCAGGGGTCACCTTCCAGGCCACAGGCCTTACCTCTTCACAGAGGCAATCCTCTACTAAAGGCCACTGCTGGAGAAATAAGCAGGCTGCAAGAGATGCATTCACCTCTCTTCCAATTCTGAATCACCCTTCGGAGTTCACTCTCCGGATGCTCAAAACATTGCACACTCTGAATTCACTAGGGTTTGGCCGACCCAGAATTTCTAATTCTGAAGCGAGAAACCCACGCAGGTGAAGTGTAAGCTGGTAATGGCCCACCAGTTCGCGTGACAGCATGAGCGAAGCGGGGCCATGACTGAGGGTTCAGAGCCATTTCCCGCCAGTAGAGGCCACCAACGCTTGGGTTGGATTGTCTTGATTGGGACCTCGGTGCTACCAACTAAGGTGCTAAGAGACTTATTTTTTAGAGAAAATCAGGCGACATGGAGCCCACAACAAAAGAAGGACATTCACCATGGAGACCATGGTAATGGAAACTGGGATTGAGCCGAGCTCCTGCTACATTTCCGTGTCACTGACATGTGATATGATATGATATGGCATTTATAATGCGCCTATACACAAGTGTTTCAAGGCGCAGTGAGGCAAGGTAGGGGGAACAGAGGGAAGACAGACAACGATCCTACTAGGCCAGGTGTCATTCCGATTGCGCAAGTGCAGGAGAGTGGGGAGGGGAAGTGCAGGGCAGTGGGGAGGGGAAAAGTGGGAGGGGCCAGTGCAGTACATGGGAACGACAGTAAAATAAATAGAATAAGCAATAAGTAAAAGTGCAGCCGGCTGGTGGCAAGTGTAAGTGCAGACATCAGGTGTCAAGTGCTGATAGGGGGCTGTAGGGATACAGCAACAGCCCCAGTGCGGGGGATGCCAGGGAGGCAGTGCAGGGGTGCAACTGGCGGGGAGGAGACCTGTGCCCAAGATCAGAGGGTGGCCGGGTGACCAGTGCTATTTCAGCCAGGAGTTCAGCATGGGTGTGTGGAAGTGAAGAAGTGGATGGCGCTGTCCAGGGGGTAAGTGCATTGCTTTTTAGTTTATTTTTCATTCGGTCAGAGGTGACCAGAGGAAGGTGAGGGAGCAGGCAGGCGGGATGCGGAGGGAAGATGAGAGTAGCTTCCATGCCTCACCGAACATGGGTTTACACCCGCAAATATGCCCTGATCAGTTGTGCACGTCCACCTGGTTGAGGTTGAGTTGTAAATTAAGGTCAATGGACCTCATTACAAGTGTGGCGGTGTGGTAAAAAATGTTCGGTAATTCCGTTACCGGCACTTTTTGGGCAGGTAATGGAATTACCTATGTTTTCCCCACACTGTCAAATTATAGGTTTTGGCGGATTCACGTCTTGCGGAAAAGCCGTGCAGTAAATCGCCATTTTTTGGGAGAAAAGGTGGTGGTTGCTGGAGGTAAAGCCTTCACTTTGACTTCCAAAATGTGCGTATTTACTGCATGTTTTTTCTGCACAGTAATTTTGCCAATGATAAAAAGAATCCTCAAAAATACTGAATTACACTGCCCTACCACCACTTGTAATCCTGTGGTAACTCCCCAGGACCAAGTGATGGTAATCGAGTTTGCCGCTAATTCGGGAGATTTACCATGGAATTACCACCAAACTCGTAATGAAGCCCAAAGTGCTTAACCATGCAGGGTTTGTGCAAGGCCTAAGCCTGCATTGCCTTAGGGTGTAGGCAGTTATACAGATGATATGCAAAGTGCATGGAGCCCTTTAACATCAGACAGTTTTACAAATAGATACACACACACACACACACACACACGTAAAGTGTTTTCTCTCAATAAAGAGCCTGTCCTCAGCACAGTTCTACAGTGAGGGGACAATGAGGATGTAGAACACGGCTGGCTTTATCAACCCAAACAATGCAATACAATACAGTATCAATAGCAATTGATATTGGCTGGCTCTTTAACAAACACGAATTCTGCTACCTGCTCTTCACGCCATATCAGCTCTGTTTGCTCTGTAACGCTAACATGATATCAGTACTTTACTACATAACCTATCTGTGACTCACTTGTAACCACGCTCGTTGCACCTGTACCAATGTTTATTCTGATCTAATTGTAAATGCTTATATTGTATCGCTCTCTCTTTGTAACCAGACAAGCCAAGCACTGCTGTAACCTACGCCGTGATACCTCCGGGTTGGGCATATAACAAAGGCTATAAATAAATAAATATCAAACAGCTATCCATATGTCACTGGTGGGCACAGATCAGTGAGCCTTCTCGCCATGTCCCTCCGTCCACAGCACATCATGCAATGGAAGCAGTCAATGGGCCATCTTTCCAGCAGAGCATGCAGTGCGCTTTCGGGGACTTCCAAACATCTTTTCATGCGTATGCTCAACCTTCGATGCTAAACATGTGTGCACACACAGGTGATTTTAGAAACAAGTGTACCTTGCACAGAGGGGGGCCAGTTACATTCACGCTTACACGCAAAATGTCCGCTTCTGTGCAATTTTTGTCATTTTGTGGATTATGAACAAGCAAAATCGCATTTTCGCTTTTATGTTTGCACTTCATAGTGCAAATAGTGTAAATGCCACCTACCCTTTATGCATAGCAGGCGGCTTTGAGCCAGTGTAAAAAGCAGGCAGATTCCTTAGTAATCCAATGCATCTGTGCCTGCATAAAAAAATCCAATGCATTTATGCCTGCATAAAAGATTCTGTGCATTTCTGCCTGCATAAAAAAATCCAATGCATTTGTAGCTGCATAAAAAATTCTGTGCATTTCTGCTTGCATTAAAAAATCCAATGCATTTATGCCTGCATAAAAAATTCTGTGCATTTCTGCCTGCATTAAAAAATCCAATGCATCTGTGCCTGCATAAAAAAATCCAATGCATTTGTGCCTGCATAAAAGATTCTGTGCATTTCTGCCTGCATTAAAAAATCCAATGCATTTGTAGCTGCATAAAAAATTCTGTGCATTTCTGCCTGCATTAAAAAATCCAATGCATTTATGCCTGCATAAAAAATTCTGTGCATTTCTGCCTGCATTAAAAAATCCAATGCATTTGTGCCTGCATAAAAAATTCAATGCATTTGTGCCTGCATAGAAAATAACGTGCAGGCTTAATCGCATTTGGACTTTGCTGGTAGCGAAGCGGAGCTGCATAATGGCAAGTCCATTTTGTGCCGCAGTTCCACCATTAAAAAAAATACCCTGGAGTGTTATCTTTTTTTTTTTTTTTTTTTTTTTTTTTTTTTTTTTCCAGTGTGAGTGCCTGGAGTGTTATCTGAGGCATGATGTAATGCATAAACCTTTTACGCACTGTTTTTAACAATTGGATGCTGCTCCCGGGTGTTCGAAAATTAGGCACACACACACACACACACACACACATACACACACACACGTGCAAAACACACACACAGAAGTGTACACAGATAAGGCACACAGATAAACTAACATGCATGCACAGGCGCAAGGGTGGACAACAAACAGGCACACACATGCGCATACAAACACACACACACAAAGGTGCCCAATCACACAGCTTCACATGAATAGATACACACAGAAGATCACAGAAAGATAACAAAGAGGACAATATACCACATTAAATACGCTTTTACCTTCTGGTACCCCGAAAAGTATGCAAAAAGCAGATACAAACATAACACCCCACCACTCAAAGGCCATTGATTGCAATAGAACGTGATTCCATCGACAGTCAGGTGGAACACAATCTCGGGAAACACATACACAGTTGCACACCGACAACCCACATAAATGTCTGCCACTGCGCTGCAATTACACATCCCTTTTGTATCCATTTAACTTTGCTGACAGCAGCCTTTTCAGGCCCGAGGGGGATAAGGGCTTGGCTCTGCCTGTAATTGCCACTCAGCCATCAGGGTGTGGGACGGTGAGCCTCAGGCTTGTCAACAAAAAAATCCCCAAACAAAGGAGCCATTCCAAGAAAGGCCTGTGCGGTTTCTGAGCTCCCATAGCACCTACCGTACTGATTCACACTCGCCCTCCCCTATTCACCGGCCCCACGCCCCCACCGCCCACACCTTCTGCCCGCCTCCTCTCAGCAAACGCACACATGCACCCGGCTCGCTGCACTGAAAGCCAACACTGACCTCCACCTCAAGGGATGACGAGTGAAGCCGAAATGGTTTGATTTGAGTTGAGTCGTTCCACGCCCTCTGCCCCCCCGCCACCCCTTCCCGCATTCCTGCTCTAGACAGGCACCCTTAGCTGTTCCAAGGTGTGAAGGGCACGTCCAAGCACTCACGCCGCAGTGCCAGGTGTGTGGGACACACTACCAAAGAGACATGGGGGTCGCCTCGTGCACACACATGCCAAGTCTCCCGCAACTCGCGGGAGCCTCCAGCAGGGGGAGTAAAACTCCGGCCTAAAATAATGAAAACCCCAATGCACTCCTATGGGGAAATGTCTTTCTACCGCTTTCTGGAGCAACATCTCCCTCCCACCTGGTCGAGAAACTTGGCATGGCTGATGATGAATCTGTCAGTGTTCTTCAAGGCAATACCACCAACTCGTTTGCCTTTCCTTCCAGACCGGGACTTTTTCTAAATCCTCTTAGCTCTGGGTTGGTGATGCTCCCTCCCCATTATGGAGTGCCACCAGACTCCACTGCCATTTTTGGAGGACTCACTTTTTGTGGCAATTCCGGCAATTATAATTCTGACCATTGCTGGAGATGAAGTGTAGGGAATACCCCCTGCAGGTACTTGCAATGAGGCCCGGGGTGTACTGCAAGCGTTAGATTCACCCCCTACTCCTGAAGAGTGAGACCACACTACTGTGTGAGTCTCCCATCATATCCAAAAGCATGGGCAAAGCCAACAGTTTGGGCTCTTGGGTAGGTATGGGATAGCCATCTGCCTGGCACCGATATGAAGGTACTACCTGGACATAAGATCGTAACAGCTCGAACATTGAGTGATTACCTGGGCACATGATTTCAGGACCGGGGAAATGTCTATCTAATACTTCAAGCCAAAACTGTTAACAGGATATGAGTGCAAGGGGCAGATATAAATCAAGTAGCTGAAAGCACACTTGGTTAAGACGTTTTTATTGCACCAGTAGCCATTTACAGCTGCAATAAAGTCATTAACTCTCAGCAGACTGCTTAGAAAAACAATGGCAGGCTAACATGTGATGCTACTACATGGGAGGGTAAATACCCAAGAAACACTCACAAGCTGTGTGTCCCTCCTCTGGTAATTGACTGGAGCTTACAAAGTGCCTAGCCCTTCCCCCTTATCTGCCAACCCACAAGTGCTTGTTTTGCTGCACATAGGATGCAATGTATTGATAAGAGAGGGATTTGCAATAGCAACGTGAGCTAGTGAAATGGGACCTGTGTCCAAGAAGCCAGTGGTGGGAGTGCAGGGTTGCAGGTGGTTTTTCCTTGATTATATGCTATTCAGTGTGCATGGCCAAACTGACTCTAACACCCTCAACCTCATCTACTCCACCATACAATCTTGGATGGCAGATAATTGGCTTTGTTTAAACAGTGACAAAACAGAACTCCTGCTGATAGGATCCCCCTTCACTCTAAATAAACTTGCCAAAGAAAACCAAACATTCACAATTGACAACATCCCTATCAAAGTATCCCAAACGATTAAAACACTAGGCGTGTACCTTGAACCAAGCCTCACCATGGACAGGCAGGTCAACGCCATTGCATCCTCTGCAGCTTACCACTCTAAACTGATTAACGCTGTCAGACCATTCCTAACCCAACAGAACTGTATCACCATAGCTAGAGCCCTCATCAGCTCTAGACTGGATTACTGCAATGCGCTCTTCATTGGCACATCCCAAAAGAACCTGGGCAAACTTCAGATAGTACAGAATAATGCCTTAAGGGCAGCCACCGGCGTATCACGCAGGGAACACATCTCTACGATCAGAAGACAGGCACATTGGCTACCTATCAAGGAAAGGGTCAGCTTCAAAACACTAGCCCTAACCCACAAATGTATTCACGGCCTCGCCCCCAGATACCTTACGCAAAGGATCTCCAGCAAAACAGCCTCCAGACCTGCCAGAACTGCCTATGCTAACCGCATCACGGTACCTCACTCATGCAGAGTGCGTGCTGGAGGATCTAGCTTCCCAACAATGGCTGCCACTCTCTGGAACAAACTCCCAGACCAGATTAGATCTATCGAGTCCCATGCCGCCTTCCGCAAGGCCCTAAAAACTAGGCTCTTTGTCTAAAGAGTCTATCCCTCATGTATGTCTCTAGTCCTGCTTTAATTTGAACTCGACAAACTCTGTATTGTAGAACTTTGTACTTAGTAACTCAACTGTATAAATAACTGTATGTTGTTAAGCCTCACACATTGGGCCGCTTATTGTAACCCACAAGCAAGCCTCCTTAAGTATACTTATAGCACCTCGTTGCCTAGAGGGCTGCAGTGCGCTTTACAAACCCAAAAAATAAAATAAAATAAAATGAATGTGTTCTGCATTCAAAGTATAGCAGAGCCCTCAACTGTAGACAGTTGCCATAGCGGTTAATAGACTATTTTAAATACTGATTCCCCCTCTTGCACTGCAACCCATAGACTACAGCCGAGTCACATAGAAAATTCAGTCCAGCTACCACATAGTCACTGACATAGCAGTCATCTCTGCGCCTGAACACAATGCCCTGCCAGATTTTTATAATGTTTTAAACATGCTAGAAATGGAAGTCATCTAAGTCTAATGACTATTTGCAAGCAATGTAAGGCTCTTTTATTTCCATGACTGCACAGACGCCGATCTTCGGAAGGGCCTTCCACACCCACAGCACTTCGAAGCCATAACAATGGTAGTAGGCGCTATACAAATACCACATAACACGTAATTTCTCCCCTACCTGTACTCCAATGCAATCGTTTCGGTTCATAGGTGGCACTTAGGCGCCACATGGTAGTCAAACTAAAAAGCAGCAAACCTGTGTGAAAACCTCACCCAGCGCTTCCCTGACAGGTTTCTCGTCCTTCTAGCAAATCCTTATGAATCACTGCAGTGATCGATATTCAGATGTCTGCGGAGACGCAGTGATTCCTACAGATTCTGCCTGCTTTTAACATTTTCTTAAAGAAATCGGGAACTGTTTAAATGGCGACAGCTATGTTTTTCATGGCGACCTCCATTACAGATCTCTGCCGTATGAGCAGGCGTGCATGACAAGCATCCAGTTGGATTGTCCGCATAGAGAGGAAGCAGGCTGTACACCCTATTTCCGCACTGCCGGTTTGGCGCAGGCTGGTTTGGCGCGGCCAGTTCGGCGATGGGATGTTTTGGCGCTGGGATGTTTTGGCGCAGCAGTATATGCCTGCCCATCCATGCGAACGTATGAATGAGTGCGTGGGAGTTTGAAATACAAATCTAAAGTGTTTGCCCTTCCTCCCCTCTGTAGCATCCAGCTAGAAGAGACCGAATAGAAAGTTTTCAGAAAGAAGCGTGAGAATGAGGGACGGACGGACGAGTGAACGTAGAAAGAATAAGTAATTGCTGGCTCGAATAGCACAGACGTCAAGCCAATGCTTCTTTCATCAATCCCAGTGCGGTCACTTCGGCGCGGGCCACCGCGCTGAACCAGCTCCTGCGGCAAACCGGCTGCGCCGAAATGTCCTGCTCTGGAAGCAGGCACAGGGGTGGGGGGGGGGGGGCGAGGGGGGATCGTCCAGGAATCCTGTACCTGATAACGCATGCAGAAAATTTGAATCTGGAGGAGAAGCCCCACACCACAGACCTGGTAGTGCACTCTGACAGATTCTTTTAATGTGAGATAATTACGATGTCAAAATTGGCGTGAGGGGAGGTGCAGGGGCTGAACTCCCTGCCCCATGTAAAAGAGGTACCCGTTGAGACAATTGCGTGAGCTCTACCAAGGTGTTTTCTTCTATAAATCTATACATTGCCATTTACTTGTTTACAAAAATAGTGGTCAGCTTTTATTTATATCTGCCTTTTTTTGGACGAAGTGTCTCCCCTACTGGCCGAGAAGGTGTTAAAGAGGGGGATTTCGGAACTGGAGGGGATGAATGATTTTCTTTCTTTTTTTTAGAATTGAAATATCCTCTATTAACTCGATTTTCCTTGAAAACCAACTATTCACCAAGGTTTGCCTGAAACTGAAAACATGCTGAATGTCTTGCCCCCCCCCCCCCGTTGCCCCCTCCCCAGTAGCCTTTCGACAGTGTGAGCAGGAGATCAAGCGGCCTGTGTACATCCATGCAAGATTGTGCACCATTTCTGCACCATGGGCAAATAACCGCCTGAATAATGATCACCACGAGCACCCTAAAGCAGCTTTACCACCGAAGTTCTAGTTCCACTTAGCCATGGACGGCCTATATCAATATTGGCCCTGGTCATCCTAGTCCCATTTGGCTCTGGCCAGCCAAGGTCTGATTTTCCCTGGATGGCCTGTCTCAGATTTACCCTGGCAGGACTGGTTCAGGTTTATCCTGGCAGGCCTGGATGGATTTACCCTAGCAGGACTGGTTGAGGTTTACCCTGGCAGGCCTGGTCCAGATTTACCCCGGCAGGACTGGTTCAGGTTTATCCTGGCAGGCTTGGTCCAGATTTACCCCGGCAGGACTGGTTCAGGTTTATCCTAGCAGGCGTAGTTCGGTTTAGTCCTTGAAAGCCCAATTCAGATTTTCTCAGTGATTCCTGGTTTTGATTTTTCTAGAAAGACTGAGTTCCCATGTGACAAGGAATACCTCGTTTAGATTTAAGGGAAGACGAATTATATTTGCATAGTACATCGTAGTTAAAATGTGCTCAGGACCGCCTGGTTCAGATTTGACCTAGAAGCATTCGTGCAGACTTGTTCTCTAAGGCCTCGATGCGATGCTATGCTGATGAATTGAAACAGATGGGTCCTTACCCAAAGGTCGCTATAATGAGAAGCAAGACTGCTGCTAACATGCACTTTATGGCGAAAGCCTGGACTTCACTTCCTTTTGCGGAAGGGCACACGATTAGACCTATATATCTGATGGTCCACCTCCACCAGAAGGAAATTCCACATCTGTGGAGCCAAGTCAGAAAAGCATGTGGAAAGATGCTACAAAGAACTTGGACGAAGAAGGCGAACAGCATAATATTGTTTTCAGTTTATTTCTAAGAAAGAGAGGGTCTCTTGGTAAAACCGGTTTTAGGCAATACATTTTGGGCCTGATTAAAAATTTGGCGGTAGAGTTAAAACATCCCTTGTTTTTTAATGCTGCATGCTTTACCATGCCGCCAAACTACGACTCTCAAACATGAAAGTCATCTTGTAAGTCTGCTTTTTTGTGGTAATAATTACTGCCACACCAAAGTAAAACCGAATGCGGCAATTACTTTGGTCAAATTGGACTGCAAAAATGTGGAATAACATTTGGGTCAGCATAACTGGTAATTACGGGGACCCGTAAAGTTACAGCATGCTTAGTGGATGTGATAATGGATACTAAGAAAAGTTCTCCTGACGGGGCTACCAGCTGCTCACTTGGCTTCCCTAAAAGCAGCCTACCACGCTGCATCACGTCTTATTACGGGACCACGGAAATGTGACCGAATTACCCACATCCTACGTGAACTACATTGGGTTCCACTCCAAGCCAGGACACTGTTCAAGACTACATGTATCATCTACAAAGCAATCACGAGTAGCACACCAGCGTACTTGGTGGCTACGATCCACATATCTGGTGGCCCATGCTCCTCTAACAGCAAATTGGGCAACCGACTTAAATCACAACTTGTCCGCAAAGAGAGGACTCACACACAATCCTTCTCTTGGCATGCACCCACCCTCTGCAACTTGATCCTGTTGTCGGTTCAGAATGCCCTCACAATTCTCCAATGTCGTAAATCTCTCAAAACATGGCTCTTTCAGCAACACCTGACCAAGGACTATTCCAATGGACGCACATACCAATGGACAGACCTCACAGTACTGCGCAACTGTTAAACAATGCCAGCCCAAATGTTGCCTACCAACACTCTGTACAGCGCTCCGCTGCTCTCGAGCTAGGTCTGCACTTTAAACAATAAATTAAAATTTTTGTAGTATGTCCAAAAGAAATATAGCAACACTTGTAACCAGGTCTTTAGTCCTTAAAGTGCATCTTCTAAGCTAATACGAGTCAATGAAGAAAATGCAGAATGGGAGCTATGTGCTGACAACTCAATGATCCAGCAAGGAAGCGAGTGTCTGTGTTAAGAATAAAATGAAATTGTTTAATCAGGTGTGCCGGACAACCCCAATGCAGAGAGTGGAGGATAAGGTTTCGGTGATCACCATACACTGTGGTTAGAGCTGAGAAAATAGAGGATTTTATGTAATTTAAGCTGTGGGAAGCCAGCACTCCTCACAGTATCGCACTGAAGGATCAGAGGAAGAGAGTGCTTAGCTTTCAACTCCATGTTCTTGACCCTGTGGGCGTGGGTAGGGCGACAGCCCCTGACACCTGGTTAGAAAGAGGCACCTCAAGTGTCTTCATTGCCTTTATCGTCCCCATCTATATCATCTCGTTTCTGCCAGTATTTAGCTTTTGCCAGAGCCGTCACATGCACTTGTCGTTGGCTGTCAAGCAAGTCTGGAAATCCCTACTAGCAGTAATCCGGAGTCGGATGCGGGTCTCATTGGCTGTGGCCTAGAACCTGAAGCCAAATGAAAGAATGTGCTGAGTTAAAGGTTTCAAGTAGAGACTGACAAAGGTGGGACAAATGGCGATCCCTTGGCCACACCACATGTCTAGATGATGGGGGTCAGTGAGAATTAATTCAGGAGAACAAGATTGTGTTCCCCAGAAATTATTGAAACCAGGACGTAACAGGGCACTTTCTGAGTGCAGGTTAATGATCAGTGTTTGATCCGCGAATGGTAGTTCAGACATTGCTTGCAAGCCCTTCCTTACATTTGCCATTAAAAGCCTACTTTAATCTTGCCTTTCACATCCTAGTTTAGTTTGTCCACGAAGTCCCAAGTTTGGATTTGACATCAAAATCCTAATTCAGATTTGCCATGAAAGCTGTGGTCCAGACTTGCTCTGGAAAACTAGTTTGGTTGTTCATTGGAAGCCCCTTTTGAAATATGCTCTGGAAGCCCTGGAAGGCCTCATTCAGATTTGCCTTGGAAGACCCAAGTGGGCTTTTCCCTGTACACCATCATTCAGGCGTGCCCTGCAATCTTTAGTGTGAACGCGCTGTGGAAGCCAAACATGAGCTTTCCATCCAAAGTCTAGTTTTAATTTGCCATGGAAGTCCCAGTTAAGATGCCACTGGAGGCACCAGTTCAGATGTGGCCTGGAAACTCTACGTCAAATCAGCATCGGAAGACTTAGAACAAATTTGCATTCAAAGACCATGATCCAATATTCTCTGGAAGCCATACATACAAGTTGTCCCCCCAACTCAGGTAAGACTGAAACCATGTGTCCCCCTCCACATACACTCCCCCATCCTGTACACCCTCTCCATGCAAGCATACACATACAATGTAAACTGCACTCATATTGCTTCAACCATCACAACCTAATATTCCACTCACAACCATCCACCCTACACTACCCTAACACTCACCCAACCACATGATCAACTCTCACTACAGCTGTCAGCAGTCCAGAGTTCATTGGCCTCACCACCAAACTTAGCCTTGCCGCAATTGTCAAGTGGATTTGGTTCTCCTCCTTCTCTGCACATGCCCTCACCATCCTCATCATGACGGGCTACATCATTCACTACCTGGACTGCAGAGGTCAAACTGGAGGAAGATTAGCAGCCAACTAGAACACTTTTTGAGCTTGCACCCTCCAAGAACCAGCCCAACCTCTTAATTTCATCATTCAGGCAGCAACATTCTACCTCATCCACTGAGCTTCACAGAGCAATGCAACTTCACTGATAAAGTCACATACTTCACAAGGATTGCATCCACATCCCACACTACCTCTGAGACATATGTATAGAAATTGAAACCACAAAAACACAGCTGCCAGTAGATCAGACAGCTTGTCCCAAAACCTAAGCATATATAAAAAGAAGTAAAAACAGCCTCAGCCGATATCAAATGCCAACCTCCCCTTTCACTGTTGCTACGGACAACCCAAACACAATGTCACCCTCAATGTTCCATTAAAAATGTCTCCATGCATCGCTTAGAAACAATCTAATTTACCTGGGATCTACCGCTGAACCCTCCAGATACACAAACTCCCAACTTGATGCACTCATCTATATTCTGACACAGTCGAATCCCATGCATCTCCGGCACTATGGGTCAACAAACAAAAACGCTACCCACCTTACAACACAAATGAACACACTGACAACAAATGTGGCATGTGCTGACGAGAAATGAAACAGTGAAAAAACGAATCACAAAACAGTAATCCTAACACGATATTTGGACATGTTATCCTCTCAAAGAGAACCTAAACCAATGAAAAGGTGTCCATGTCAAAATAACAAGGGCCGCTGAGATCTAAGCACAAATGGATATGCTTGATGACTCCAAGTCAGCTACTAAGAGCCATATTGCTCTCCTATTATGGGAACTAAAACATGAGATTGCCACAAGTGTGAGAACCTAGCTAAGCAATGGGTGATCTGGGGAAGAGCAGATCTTCCCATTGAGAAGAAGGCCACACTTGTCTAGTACCTAGGCAACCACCATCCAAACCAATGGCAATACTCTCCACATCCTGGGCAAAGGGGACCATGGGCTACCAGTCCTTCTTGAATGCTACCGCTTCTGACACCACCGAGCACAGGGAACCTCTCAACATCCCGGCCACATGCATGGGAAATGAAATCTTGGCCATCGGTTGGTTTGCGTCATATACATGTTATACCAGAGAGACAATTACAGATCCAAATGCTGCTCTTGCACTTGCTGAGTCCCTCAGTGTTATGTAAGGTCCCTAGTTGCCTATATCTTCTTCATAGAACCTGTGGGGAATTGCCTACACATTCTCGACATCAAGATGCCCCAACAGGTCTATGTGAAAGTCAACTGAGCTAATAACAGCCACTGCCTAAAATACTACCTCTCCCTCAATCAGTCCTAGATGTTCAGTGCCTGCCGAAATGGGACCTGACCAAGACTAGGTTTATGGTCAGTGCAAATCCAACACTGGCTGACCAATATGTGGCTCAGTTGACTCACCCCTTCACTCTCTCCTAACCAAACCTCACTGACTGACCATCAACAGCAAGCTCTCCTTTAAGGTTCAAATTGTCGAGACACTCACATGGTTCAGGACCAGCCCTCCCCCTGTTCAAGACAGCCTGCATCACTTACAAGACAATAACAACTAAAACACCTTCCTGGCTGTCTCTTTGAGCCAATGCAATCCCGGAAACCTCAACTTCACCGTGCGGGGAAAGAAGAAGGGCAGGAAATAGAAAACTAGGAAACAGGCCTGTGCCTGCTATGGCCCCAGATTCTGGGACTGAAAGAACTGAAGACCCTGTCAAATATTGATTAGGAAAAGCAAAAGAATGAACCCTCCTCCCCATTCCTTAATTCGTGACTCCCTTGCCTCACCTGTGCCCCTCTAAAAGCCCTATTTACAGGTAAAGTGCGAGATTGCTTGCCATCCAGGGTCACGCCATGTACATTTCTAGTCATATATACATGAATACATACAACACACGTAGAGACATACACACATAGAAACATACATATTCCCGAAAGAATGGTTCAGATTTACGCTGGAGACTCTACAACAGATCCCCTCTTAAAACCCTAGAGTGGATCTTCCAGGAAGAACTTACTGTAGATGTCCTCTAAAATCACAACAGCAATACACTAGTCAGAACCTAGAGACCAATCAGAAATATCACCTACAGTAATCTCAGCAGGTGTGACCCTCGGGACTGCATGTTTAATGATCAGTAGACTTACAAAAAGGCAAGACCTCATCTAGAAGCAGTGACTCCGCCCCAAGGGAGAGGTGAGGAAACCTGGACTGAAAAGGAACGTACCTCCTCCTTGGATCTCAGCACAAATGCCTCCATGTTGGCAGGGGTCGCTCACACAAGCACCGTCATGGGCACAGCACGGCTTGATGCCCACCTCTTCCACAATGCTACCAGTCTTCTCTTTTCCGCCAAGTGCAATGTCTTTCCCATCGATGCTGATTGCATTCAGGCAGCCCCTAAAGGCTTGAGAGACCCTCTTAGGCTGATGGTGGAGACGTCCGCCGAGGATCAATTCTTCCTCCGAGGGAGGTGGCTCGCATGGCTCTAGGAGGCGGTGGGAGGTTACGCTGCCAGAGCCATCGACGAGTAGACGGAAGGAGGAATGGTCCACCTGCAGTACGATCAAGTGCCACGCTCCATCGCTCACAACAGGTAGATAGGGCACCTCCTCACTGCTGTTGTCCTGGCACCTGAATCTGAAGTTGGGGATACCATTGACGAGCTGTGAAGAATAAACAAACATACATGCGTCACTCTTTGACCCTACACTCGACACCACAGTTACCAGCGTATCCCGCTTGCCCTGCCTACATACTGCCTTCAACCACCTTAAATACCAGAGCCACTTTGAATGTTTTCCGGTACTTTGTTCTCTTCCCCGTTCTCCCAAAGAGACACAGATATCCATATTAATATTTTAAAGTGGAAAACGACAAAGTGATCAAGCCCAGTAAACTGGTGTATTGTATTGAATTTATTTATATAGCGTGCCAAGCGCTGGGGCATCGGGGCACATTTCTTACCGTTACAAGCAGTGCAATTTACAGTTGAGCAACACATATATTTACAGTTACAGCAGGTCATTAGTAACGTTAGGAATCAGCAAGAATTATTTTACAAAGTATAGCTAGACTAAGCAGAGAAAATACAGGAAAATGGATTGTTAAAGACATTAGACATCTACATAGTTGGAGATTAGTTGTTAACATTCATTCTGAATGAGCCAAGTTTTTACGTTGTTTCTGAATTTGTGGAAGGA
This sequence comes from Ambystoma mexicanum, assembly GCF_040938575.1. Taxonomy (NCBI): domain Eukaryota; kingdom Metazoa; phylum Chordata; class Amphibia; order Caudata; family Ambystomatidae; genus Ambystoma; species Ambystoma mexicanum. The sequence continues at coordinate 372,671,229 of NC_090926.1, read as the reverse complement.
TGGCTCCGCTCTAAGGATAGTAGGTAATGAATTCCACATTTTAGCTGCTAAAACCGGAAAGCTGCTACCTCCTGCCCTTTGGAGTTCAAACCTGGGCACAGTAAGGCAATTAGCTTGGGTGGATCTGATTAGTCGATCCGAGGAGTTACGTTAGAGCGAGTTAAGTGCTCGCCTCGGATCTTTGTGTGCAATCTGCAATTCCAAGTTCGAATCCCAGCAGGACTGACTTGGCAATACGTGCTGCCTCCAAGCTCAATGAATTGAATACAATTAAGTTGGGTAATACATCACACTTCTTGTCATAGCTCTTTGAAACGCAAGGAATCCGGAAGGAAGCACTATAGAAAAAGGTAAAAGGAGAGACTCAATGATGCGGATGGGAAATGAAATCCCAGCACCTGGTGCAGAGATAGTGGAAACTATGGAGGGCGGGGGGGGGGGGGATGAGGCAATGTGGAGGAACCACAAGGGAAAGATAGATAAAGGGAAGCTAGCAGAGAGCCCAGAAAGCGGGGAGGCCACAAACTGGAAGGCAGAAGAATAAAGGAAATGAGAGGGAGGAGGCGATGGGAAGGGAGTCGGGTGAGGGGGAAAGACAAGAGTGGATAGTAAGATTTTGCGCAGGAGGGTAAAATAACTGGAAGCCATCCAGACTGGAAGATAAAAGAGGCGAGCGAGAACCATGGGGCAAAAGGGCAGAAGAGAGAAGCCATGCGCTAAAAAGACTGAGAAAGGGCGTGGACAGATGAGAAAGCAGAAGACGAATAAGGAACAGACAAGGGAGAGGGGGAATTGTGGTAAAGCGACATGTGGTGGAAGAAGGCCAGAGGCAGTTCGAGAAGGGTGGTTATCAAAGCAGCAGAGGCCGGAGTGGAGCGGAGCGGGGCAAGAGGGACCGTGTGGCAAAAGGGCTCAGAGGTGGACTGGCTCAGATGTAGAGCAGGGAGAGGGGGTGAGAAGAATGTGAGTGATGTAGAAAAAGACTGGGGTGGAATAGGGTGACAGAGGAAAGATGTGGGAGCAAATTGGAAATAGAGTTAGGAAGAAGAGTGGAGAAGGAGGACTGAATGGGAAGGGGGAGAAGGGAAATGCAAGTATTAGAAGGGAAGAAGCAGAGGAAAAGAGTGGAGGAGAGAAAGGTGGCCAGCATTGATGAAAAGGGGATTGCGGTGGAATGGGCAGGGGTGAGGGTAGACAGGGGGGACAGGTGGAAAGAGAAGAGATGGTTTCAGCTGCAAAAAGAATCCAGGACTGAAGCCAAAATTGTTTAGAGACAATGCAACTCAATACCCACCAGCTGTGCCAGGTGCTGGCAGAGACACAATCGAACCATTGAAATCCCCTGGCACTGCCACAGGAGGCTTCGCATGCATTGTGTGGAGGCGTGGAGTCTGTCACTCCCGAAGGGGCTAGGCTACCCCTGACACGTCCTGCAGAGGGGAAAATGTCCTCCGAGGAAAGGCCAAGAAGGAAGAGCCTGTGCTTGCGGCAGCACCCCCGGCGTAAGATTTCTGCGTGGAGGGCTGCGTGCCCCGGATGCAGCTGAGCTGAGAACAGCCAGCAGCCTCTGCACTCCACTGGCAAACACCTCTGTCACGTGAGGACCGCCGGAATCTGGAAGGCGTAAGCACTAGCCGTGCTCTGTATGTGCCAATCATGTGGGCGAGAAACAGGTCCGGAAGCGTCTCGGTGAGCTGCACGTGTGCCACACACATTTTTGTCTACATACTGTATGTGCCCGCATAGTGCATGTGTGTTCACATTTTAAATGTATGTTATGTTAATATGTTCTTATAATGTGCCAAATCACTGCCGTATTAGTATCGGAGCACGTAGGCTTGCCTGTGGAGTGGCTACTGTGCACCAGCCAGGGGTATGCAAACCGCAGTCTGCTGGAGGAAAGAAAATGAGCGAGGCGAGGATGAGAGAATGGGAAAGAGAGAAATAGATGCCAAGAGAACAGGGACAGAGGGGTGTAGATGAGAAGTATTATTTGTGATAGCATGGGTGCATGTCAGAACGTGAGGTGGACCATGGTTATGCATACATACTACTGTGTTCCACTGTGTGCGGATAAAATGCTGCGTCTGGTTCCATACTGAGGGCCCGATTCATGGAAATGTGCGCAGAAATCCTGCAAGGGCTGCATGCCGAGAAGGACACTGCGCGAACCTGCACGCAGATTAAAAAATGTGCGCCCCGCGTATTCATGGAATTGTTTGTGCAAAGTAACCATATTTGCAAGTCGCTGCCGGAACGCCCTTGACATGCCCACACGCAACGCATAAACAGCCAGATCAGCTACCTCTGCACGCTCCCCTTGGTGCGAAAACATGCACCCTTCAAACAGTACGTGGGGTCCTCCGCAAGCAAACCTGCATCTCGGGGAACCTACGCATGGATCCCCCATAACCGTTTCCGGCACCCCGACAACCTGCGTATGAAAAATCGTAACTTGGTCTAAACTCTGAAAACCTGCATGCGAACCCACATTAACCATCCCTGCAGCCTGCTACACTGCTTACACCCACCCCTAAGTTACATTGGAACCCCGGTTAAGTACATGCACTCTGAAATCTGACATGCAACCCCGTCTCCGCTCTGCAAATCCTACGCGCAAGTGTACCTGCACCTGCCTTCCTGTGGCGGATCATCTGAAGGACTTGTTAGGCCATTTCCCGTTCAGGAGGTTGCGCAATCGAATCCATGAATATGTCTCGTGGCGCACAATTGTGGGTGTGCAATGGACTACCTGCCGGCCGTCCCTCGAAAAGCCCACTTTTTCACAAGTTCTTCCAGATTTTTGGTGTTCTGCCCCCTTCCCAGCCCTCTGCGCAAGCCATGCTCACGCTCTGCGTGCAGTCTCGCGCAATGCCCTCGACGGCTCGCACATACGTGCTGTGCCAGCACAAACTTCTCGCAGGTCCAGGAAAAGTACTGCCATGAACCGACGAAGGGGGATTTGCGCACAGTTGCGCGTGCAAAAGTACCCTATTTTCCACCCAAATAATTCCATGAATCGGGCCCTGATTGTCTGCTAACAAATTCCCAATCCAAAGAAGCCTGTGTGTCTACATGCTTCATGCATGTCCAAGCATTGCCTGCATGTCTGTGCGCGCATAAAATGCATTTGTTGGTTTATTGAATGGGTTTGTTGGTGTGCTATGAATACAGGTAAGAATGTGTTTCAAATCAAGCAATACAGATGTTATGCTGGGACAATGCAATGATACTCAAGTGCGGGCTCCATTATCAGCATTCGCTAGTGTACCATGCGACCATAGGTGCGTTTGAAAGTGCCCCAAATATTTGCACATATATTAAAGGTTTCCTAGTTTGGACCTTAAGACGAGTGCTAAATCCACTCCATCTTCCTCTCAAACCTTTTGAATGGATGGATGGGAATTACTTACATGGTTACTGATTAGCCTGTAAACCTGGTGTGGCTGGGGCACTTGAAGACTGGATTTGGAGAGCTAAACAAACTATTTCGATAAACCGTGAAACCCAGCACCGTGGCTGCACCAGACTTTTGTTCAAATGAAAGCCAGGTTACATCGCTGGCTACCCAGACTCTGTACAGTGCTCCACTGCTCTCGAACTAGGTCCGTGTGAGAATCAATACAATAAATAAATTGACATCATTGGAGAATGAAAGAGAGGGAAGAAACCAGAGAGCAACCCCAACATCTGAAAGTTGAAAAGTAGAACGTTTACGATTAAGAAGTTTGCAGGATTCCCACTCCTTATTGAAAGCCTTTGAGAAGTATGGTGCATTTATGAGACTAAATGAGGACAGTCAAATAAAATAGACAATTCTGGTTCTTAGCATTGAGAGCGACAGCCAGAAGAAGGTGCGGGAGGAATCTCTGCAGCGGTGGAAGGGGACGGGGAGGAATAAGGTAATCGAGGGATAAGCAAGGCAGCGCTTCCTGCAATCTTTCTTCGCAATCACCTGCCCAAAATGGTTTCATTTAATTACCTATTTGGGGGAAGAACGAGCAATCAGTCAAATATTGACAGTTTGGGGGACCTTAACATCTGGTGTAATGAGCCAGAAAACACTGACTGTCTACATCTCTTAAGTATTATGGATTCACACAATCTTAGCCTTCTTTCGGATCTACGTTCCCATGCAAATGGACATTGTTTGGAACCCATATTAGCTAGAGGATTCAATTTGAACGACGTTGTTATTGAACAAGTTGGCTGGTCCGACGACTATGTGGTTCAGTTTAATTGGACGGCAGTGTCTAATGTAAACAGAAGTAGAATATCGCCTACCATATAAAAGATCTGGATCAAATATCGGATGGTAATCTGATGACACATATTCCCGAACAGTATGACAGCCTAGATGGCGCGGTGGACTATACGCGCCTGATGCAAAAACTACAGGCAAATTGTTATCTTTTGGCACCTGTCAATTTTTTTTTAAAAAACTGATAGGAGAGGGAATCAATGGTTCAGTGAGAAACTAAAAAAATACCAAAGCCATTACTGGAAATCAGAAAAAAAATGGCGTTTGATCCAAAATAGTGATGATCTCATAATAGTCAGACTAGCTTTAAAACAATATAAAGATGAGATTAAACAGGAAAAGGCACAAAGTTTACGGAAAGAAATTGGCATTAAATAGACCGAAAGAACTTTTTAAAGCCATCAGAAACTTAGTGAATCCTGACTGTACCAATACATGCCTGCGTCCGAGCGAGAAGATGGCTAATGATTTCAATAATTTTTTCTTCGACAAAATCGAACAGATTAGACTGAATATTGTCAGTCAATCCACCTCTTTCTCTTGACCAACCGTTTCTGCCTGTGAGGTCGGAGAATAAGCTCCACATACAGAGTTTCATTTTGTGCCAGTGGGAAAGGAGACGATTGAGAAACCTATAGGTGCTCTCAAACCTACTAACCTTACTTACGACCCTATCCCAGCATACTTAGCGAAATAGCATGCAGAAGCGCCTAGTGGACCAATTCAGAGTTTTGTAAGTGCATCGCTGGCCCAGGGCTGTGTGGCACAGGAACTAAAGAAACCCTATCTTATGCCATTATCGAAGAAACCTAGTTGGACCATAATACTCTGGCTAACTATTGTATTTTATTTTTATTTTATTTATATGTATATAGTGTGCAAACAGCCCATGGGCATCGAGGCGCTGTTACATGCGAAGAGCTTAGTTACAGGGGGCATCAGGGACGCCTTTTGTAATAAATACATGTTAGTTAGATACATACATAGTACATTTTGAAAAGCAGTATGCGCGACAGATAGTATCAAGTGAAGTTGCTTAGGTGAATAGTCCTCTCTTGATAGCTTTGCGGAAGGTGATGTGTGAATTTTCCCTTCTAAGGGCTAGAGGAAGGGTGTTCCAATGCTGGGCTGCCAGGTATGGGAAGCTGGCTCCACCTGCTCTGTCTCCCTTGATTCTGGGAACTGTTAGCATGTTGAAGTAGGGAGTTCTGATTGGTCTGGTGCACTTGGATCGGTGAATTATTTGGTGTAGGTAGGGAGGAGCGGTTTTGTGAATGCATTTGTGGGTCAAAGCGAGGGTCTTGAAGAGAATGCGCTCTCTAATGGGTAGCCAATGATCCTGTTTCCTGGCTGCGGTGATGTGTTCCCTTTTGGCAGTGCCTAATGCAGCACAGAGAGGACTGTTTTGTATAACCTGCACCTTCTCAATGTTTTTTGTTGATGTGCCTAAGAAGAGGGCTTTACAGAAGTCACGTCTTGACCCTATTATGGCTCTGGCAATGGTTAGGCAGTTTTCCTTGGATAAAAAAGGTCTGGCTGCGTTTAGAGGTTTGGCGTGGTATCTATCGCCCGATTTCGGGGTTGTGTGGTCAACTAAGTTTCTGGTGAAGGTTGTGATTATGCAACTCCAGAAGCATCTTGAATGCAACAATATCCTAGATATATAACAATCTGGCTTCAGGCCAGGGCATGGAACAGAAATTGAGCTGGGCGGATAAGGGAGGTGCAATTGTAATACAAGACAGAAACGCATGCATTGAAGGACGCGATCGCCAGCTTAATGATACCTCCTTTTATAAAAGATTACAGGACCCTACCTCAAGATTACAGCGCGAGATAGCCCTTACAGTTGGAAAAGCCGTAGTCCGCATTTGACTGAACTAACACAGAACTAACAAAAGGTTAATTGAGACGGTCCTGTTACGACTTGACTTTAACTGCTAGGGTATTGATAACGATCTAAATGACGAGACATAGCCATACTCGTTATCCAAGAACACCTACTAGTTTTGCAGGACACTTACAGATAGCCCAAGAGCTAACAAACGTACAATATGGTGCAAAATGGTGTGTTGGTTACCCACTTGGTAATGCAGGTACTTATGTCTACTTGCTGTTCCATAAGAACGCCCTGCCTTAAGTCGGAACACAGAACTAAATATAATTCCTGAAGTCTAATTTATGAAGTAGCTCTGCAACATAAGATCTGTTCTATTCAATACACGTTGACAAGCAAATGTACTGCTTTAATTTGAGTGCTCTCGTTAGGAGACAGCTGGATTGTCCGTAATGTTGTTTGTCTTATAAACACAGAGTATCATTGAAGTTAGAACAATTCAGTGTATCTCATTACGGCACTACAATGGGACAGACGATTCTTAACGCGCAAGGACCATTAGAATTGGACTCATCAGTTCTGTACCGCCACTGAACGATTGGACCTACACTTAACTGTACAAGTAAGCGAGGGGCAGTGGCAATGTTGCTTATAGAGTGAGGTTGATCAATATTTACAATATTTACTGACTAGACGTACTCCTCTGACATTGATGCTTACACAAATCAATTTGTGCTACTCTGGTCTGTGTTTTCTTAGGACATGTACATGAAGCATTTACTCTTCACTGCTTGCAAGATTTATCAGCCCATCAATTGGCCGAAGGTAAGAATTTCCTTTAGACCAGAATGAGGTCTATATGCTTATTGCTTGGTGTACAATACAGACAGCATTATTTATAGCAGTTTTTGGGTGTTTTCATGATACAGGAAGTGACACTTTGCAAGTCCAGACTATCTAGTTTGATGGAAACCACGATACACAATTGAAAATAGGGTCGCTGTGGAGCACAAAGAAGGCTTTTTTCACCCCCGAAGAATTTCCCGATATTTTTTTTATATATTCAGAGGAAAGAAACATGTTGCATTGTTTTCCTTACCTATTGTAAAGCAGTGTATTAAAATATTTGAATTGTTTGTTAGAGATTGTGTAGATTAAGTTTCAATACCTAGAACAACTCGCTGTTAATGTGATGTATTTGTCTTGTCTATGTGTTAGTCCTTCTTCTCTCTTGTGCTGTTGTGTTGTCCTGTGAATTCAGTATAGTAACTCTAGTATTTATTATCTAAATGACTAGGAATGATTTAAATTGAGTCTCGATGCACACGTCACTTTGTATACCACCGTTTTACTTGCCTAGTTTTTATGAGCAGGATTTTAAGAGTGTATTGAATATGCTAATAAATGTTACTGTTTTACGATAATCGAAAATAGGGAAATTTAATTATTTACTTTGGTCAAATGTGTGCCACTGCCCTGTATCACGAAGACCGACCTACACACACACCTGCTCGCGGTCTCTTGGTGTAGACCCCTCTCAAGCATTCCTGATCTCTCCTGGGAATAATCTGCATCTATACCTCCCCTTAGTAACCACTTCCCTGTGCTGTAGGTGCCTAGTTAGGCTGCAATCGGGCATAAGGGGCACATGTATGTGTGGTGTGGCTATTAGTGCAAGAATCGGATCTACGTTAAAATAATGTACAAAAACGAGGCTGACAACACTGATTTTTTTAAATCGAATTTCGAATTAGATTTTCTTTTTTTTTGCAATTTTTTTCGAATAGTAATGCAGGGGGAATCCCCCGCAGCCCCTCCCACCCCCCGCCTTAATGCATTGCCTAACCCAACTCCCTATCTATTCATTTCGAAATAATTTGCAAAAATATTGAAACAATCTGCCTCGTTATTTCTTCTGATTAATTTCAGGGGATACCCAATAATCATGTATAAATGAAGACATGACTGTAATGTGCATCATATGTACTAAGAGAGGACGGAATTATGGAAAATCGAGTCATGGGTGGAAGGTAGCATGACTACAATAATCATGTGTGAGTAGTGATATGTGTACAATATTACCTTCTAAGCAGAGTGACGGGTGCCTCAATCATGTGTGGGTGGGGCTGTAGATGAAATGCTCAAACCTGGGCAGAGGGGTGAGAACACTTGTCATCCTTGTGTAGAGTGTAGACTTAGGGGTACAGTGCCATGCACAATGGCTTATGAGTAAAGTACTCCTGAATAGGCAGAGGCACGGGAAAGCAAGCATGAGAGGGATTACAGGCACAGACAGTAATCATGTGTCAGCAGGATTGCCAGCAAAACATTAATATTCCGTCAGGGTTTTGGGATGATTAGTCATGTGTAGGGATTATTGGTGTACTGGGACATACATCTTGTAGGGGAGGGGTTATATGAGTGGAATAGTAAAGTGAATCTGGCCTTATGGGTACAATGCTCATTTAAGGGTACGGCTGTAGGAAATGTAAACTTGTGTTGGTGGCAGGTGGAATAATGCATTTGGTTAGAGGTGTTGGTATAATTAGAGCGAGTAGTGGGACTTAGGTAAAGCAACCAGGCAGCAGCAATGATGTCTAAAATAGTCATGTCCGGGCGCGAGTATGGGTGACCATTTGTCAGTGGGACGACGGGTAGAATACACATGTTTAGCAAGAGTGGTGGAAACAAGAATCATGTATGAGTACAGGGTTCAAATTTGCGGGGAGCTATTTATCTCTTGCTTCTGGCATAGTACAGCATGGTTAACCTGAAACCAGCATCTACCAGGAGCTACCTTTGGCTCCAATGGCCAAATGGTGCCTTCCAAACATGTAAATGTGACATTAACTTTTAGTATTTGAGAATGTTAATAAAAAAGAATTATAACACGTCTAATACACATTTAAACACAATGGTTCATACAAAATGGTCAAGGTTAACCCCTTAGGTGCCAAGGACGAGTATGCTCGTTCTTTTTGCATAGACTTGCCTAATAGCCTGGCACTTTTAAGGAGCTTTCGAACCCCGTGAGTGGGGTGGTACGAATAGTGCACACGTGCAGGTGTGACTGTGGGTACAATATTCATGCATGGCCAAGGCTGTGAGAACAGTTATTATATGAGGGCTGGCTATATGTAGACTAGCGTGCCTGGTTAGACATGTCGGTACAATGATGATGTGCGGGCAGAGTTATGGGTAGACGAATGCTCCAGTAACACTAGACTTATGTGTGTTTGCCAGCCTGTGATATCCTCATCATGCACGTGGGGGTACCGGAGAGCTGCATAGCCAGTGCGCGGGGTGATGGTGTTGAAGACTGTGGAGATTGCGGTGCCTGCGAGAGTGTGCCTCCCAGGACTACTGGGGGGTTTATGTGAAATGTCGCAGTTGACAGCATCAGCCGAACATAAGGAGATAATGGTCCTGGCTGACGCACTCCGACATGTTCCGACTGCCATCGCCTGCACCCTGGAGCAGAGCAGGAGCAATTACTGTCCCTGTGAAGGCAGAGATCGGATCCCCTCCAAGTGCTGGGACTCGGTGTACACTGAAAGGTTCAGGCTGAGTTTGCAGGTGTGAGATGCGTCCTGTTTCTTCCTGGGTTGGAATTGACACCTGGCGCCCTGATGCCTGGCGCCAATTTATTGGAGTCATTTCGAGAAGCGACTCATTTAAAGCCAGCGGGAGACTTCAATGCACATTTCTCTTCATAGTTTTGCGTTATTTGAGAGGGATCGTGTATGGTATGGGGCGGTGGGGGGAGGGACAGGAGAGGGGTGGCGTCGGGCCTGGCAAGTCATTTCATCGCCCTGGGCTGGATGGGGGGAGTAGGGGCCTGTTTTGGGGGCCACCTGTATCAATAATAGCATCATCAGGAGGTCAGGGGGGACATGGAGTGCCTGCCCCCACAAGCCATTTCATTTTTTAGAAAAGCATGGGGGTGTGTAGGAAGGGTCGGGGGCAACCTACTCCCGAAAACCCATAGTTGAGTCAGCGGGCTGACAGGGCCCGCCTGCCCGGCACCCCATTCCATTTTCGAGGGATGGATGGAGATGGCTGGGGTTGCTTGCTTTCCTAGTCCCAAAACATAGAGCTGGATTGGGAGAGAGAAAGGCCTGCAATAAAGGCCACATGGCCCATTATGCACAGTTTTAGGGGACAGGGGGAAGCAGGGGCCTGAAGCTGGGACCCCTTGCCGCCAAAATCCAGAGTTGCTTTGGCACTGGAAGGAGCCTGCAGCAGGGCTGTCGGTTTTCTAACAAATGCTGTTGGTGGGGCTGCAGAGGACTGTGACGAGAGCCACCTACCCTCGAGAACATCCTGAAGATAGTTCTTAATTGTGGGATAAAGTTTCATTTGTGAGGGTGTTGGCAAGGCTGAGCCCTGGCACCTATTGTCTCAGACTTTGGTTATGATGTAGGGTTTTGGCAACTTTATTATTGTGACTGACAGTCACATAATGAACACCTATGGAATCAGAGCAAAATGTAAATGATGATTGTGTTTAGAGACACACTGAAACATGTGTCTCATGTCAAGACACAACGAGTATGTTATGTTGATTCAGATTTTCAAACCTCACATCTGCCGCAGTGACTGATTACATCCGTCAACCACAATAAGCCGGTTGGAATTGCAGCTTTCACCCCATATATGTTGACAGCATGGGCAGCAGCTGTGTGTGGTGGCAACAGTGGGCAGGGAGCTGCCCACCCTGACGTGTCATGGGCATGCTAGAAAATATTTCGCCCGGGCACTTATTTTCTTACAAATGAACCACTTCTTTCCTGTATAAAAACATCAAGGCTGCTAGGACGGGGGATGCTCCCGGGCTTCTCTCCACTTAAGTACAACACAGCCTGAAAGCATGCTCTATATGGGAGAGCTCACTTTGAAGTTGTGTTAATTTCGTGGAAGTGCCCCACCCCCTAACCCTGGGGTCCAGCTGCCACATTGAGCACGTGAGGCAAGCGGGGTGTGTTGGATCCCACTGCATCCCCGAGCAGCTTCATGCCAATTGATTTGCTTTCTTTGTTTTAAAGTTCATATTCGGACCCCACCCCACTCAGCCCGTCTATGAAGCTGCACCCCACCTCTGGGGTGGCATCTCTAAACAGTTAGAACATCACAGCTCTACAGAGTCCTGAAGTGGTGGGAACAGATTCACGGGGCTATAGAGAAAGGGGATCTAAGGCACATAGCATGGCTGGTGAATGGGGAGTGCAGACTCAGTGCTGACTCTGTGAGTGGTGTGTATGTTGCACACTGTGTGAAGAGGGTGTGTGCGTGAGTGTGACAGGCATGGCCCATGTTATATTTCGGTTGTTAGTTTGTATGTGTTGTCATGTCTGCACGGTCTGCTTGCATGTGCCGTGTCTGTGTGCGCTGTGTATGGCCTTAGGTGGGTGGAGGTGTGGCATCTCTGTGATATATATATATATGCCTCAGTGTGAGTGAGTGCATGCATGGTGTTGGTGGTATGTACATGTTGAGTATGCGGTGTGCGTGTTGTATGTGGTCTGTGTGTGTGGGTGTATTGTGATTTTGTGTTAGAGAGACAGAGCGAGAGAGAGCGAGAGAGAAAGAGAGAGAGAGAGGCAGAGAGAGACAGAGAGACAGAGAGAGAGAGGGAGAAAGAGAGAAAGAGAGAGACGGCATGTTTTTTGCTGGCAAGAAGCATGATGTGTGCAGTGTATGCGCTGGAAGTAATATTTGTACTCAGTAAAATGGCTGCTTGTGACTTTGTCCCAACAAGTTGAAAAGAGATTAGAACGCTCTCGGAGCCCCAGGGTACCAGCTCTAATTCAGATGCCTCTTTCAAGGAAACACACGAGATTCTGTGACACCAGGTGCAACACGCATGTTTCTGCAGCCAGAGAATAGCTGGGCCACCATTGAGAATGTCTGCCTACCTTCAAAGCAATCGGCGGCTTCCCTGGACCTAATCAGCTCTTTCCATACCTGAGAGCCTGCACAATTAATTACAAGGAATGGAACACGAAGGACAAAGGCACAAACACAACAAAACGAGCCTCTAGCGTTGAGAACTGACTTTCAGAGAGCATGCACCCCAGTTCTTCTGTTTGGCCGAGAAATTCGAAAGACCTTAGGGGTCCCAACCATATGGCAGCAGGCTCACAGTAATGGGGGATTGCTTTATCTTGCATATATCACAGCAGGCGGATGCTTTCCTTATTGCAGTTCTTATGCAGGATAAAAGCAGCACAGCATACTTTCCCGGATTTTCCTTAAGGGGAAACTTATTTTAATTTCTTGAGACATCTCATGTCATATTTTTCTACCAATTCGTGCAGAAAAATTAGCCAGTAATAGATGGGTCATTTTTCAGGCATAATACCCGATAGTTCAGGGACGGGTATCTGGTGCTTCTAATAACACGGCTGAACTTTGCAGGGAACTTGCCAACCCTTCTGCAGTATTCTCCTCCCCTATTCCTTCTCAGGCCTTCTGCAAAGCACTTGCCACCCACTTCACCACCAAAACTCAGGACATGCTGAACAGCCTTGTCACGCACTCCTCGAACCCATCCCTTACCCGCCTTAGCCTCCCTTGGCCACTCACCCTCCTCCTTCTCCCCCTTCGTCCTTCTCCTTTGTGCTTGTCTTACTGGAAGAAGTCCCCAGAGTTGTCAACTCCATGAAGGTCTCTTCCAAACAGGTATCCCCCTGCTCATCCAGAACCATCAAAGACCACATTGGCTCTCTTGCCCCTGCACTCACTGATCTCTGCTACCACTCCTTTGCTACTGTTTTTTCCCTCCTCTCTCAAGCACTCCCTTGTGCGCCCTTCCTTAAAAAAACATCAGCAGACCCTAACCTGTCCAGCCAACTACTGCCGTATCTCCATCACCCCCTTCCTGGAGAAACTGCGAGAGAAGTTGGCCTTGGCCCAACCCAACTCTCACACTGAAATTGTTTGTGGTCTCCACGACCATCAATCTGGATTCTCGAGCATCCAGAGGCACGGAAACTGCTCTTCTAAATACCTGCGAAGAACTGCTTGCATCCCTTGATTCCAACTCCCCTGCTGTCTTCATCCTTCTTGATCTCTCCTCTGCATTTCACATGGTCAACCACTCCATCCTCATAGAAAGCCTCCATGACACACATGGTATCTCGGGGCAGGCACTGTATTGGCCGACCTCTTTCCTAACTCACTGCTAGTCCCAAGTCATCCTGGGCACCCTCTCCTTGCTCTCTTCCTTCTCCACTTATGGCATCCCCCAGGGCTCTATTCTCTCGCCTTGGCTCTTTAAGATCTGCCTTACTCTGCTAGCACGCCTCATCTCCTCCTTCTCCCCCAGCTTCCATTGCTATGGTGATGACACACAACTCTTCTTCAAACTTCCTGCAGATGCCCTTGCAACTTCCATCATCCCTGATTGCCTCTCTGCCATCCAGGTCTGGTGAACCTCTAATGATCTCTTCCTCAAAGCCAGCAAAACATAGATCCTTCCTATTGGGACCCCTGCACCCTAATGCTTCCCTTCACTGTGGCCTTCTTCCATGGGCTCTTCCCCTGCTCCCTGAAACCAGAAGCATTGGAGTCATTTTCGACTCCTCTCTCCCGTTCCACCCTCACACTCAGGACATTTCCAAGAAGTCCCACTTTCTGCTCCTCTTTCTCAAAGGAATTCTACCTTTTCTCACCTTCAGAGGCTCAAGGTTATACAGGCTCTGGTTCTCTCTAAGCTTGACTATTGCAATAGCCTCCTCCTGAATCTACCTTCGTCTACTCTGTGACCCCTCCTGCTAATCCAGAATAAGGCAGCAAGACTTCTTTTTTGGGCTCAAGCGCAGGGACCACTTCTCTCCTGCCCTACAAAGTCTGTACTGGCTTCCGGTTGCTGCACGGATTAAATTAAAATCTCTCTGTATCATCCACAAGGCTGTCTGAGGTTGGGGACCACACTATCTGCAACTCTCTCTACCTAAATATTCCCCCACTAGACCTCTGCGCTCCTCTGGCACCAACTGTTTATGTGTAAAGCCTTTAACTAAACAGAGGGCAGGAAGTCGATCGCTTTCCTCAGCTGGATCCCTTCTTTGGAACAGCCTCCCTCTCTCTTCATTTTGAGCAGGACTTTCTTAAATTCCAGAAGATCCTCAAGACCGTCCCCTTTACCTCCTCCTTTCCTTATGCATCCTCCCACATCGTATCATCTCAGCTGCTGTCTATCCTCAGCACTTGCCTTGGAGGCTTGCAATTACCTTTCATTTCACTTCACCTGCTGCTCACCCACGAGCACCACAGCACCTATCCCATTCCCTCTCCCTTCTGCACTTGCACGTTCTGAAGACTCACAAGGCATAGTAGGGTTGTCTTTCCCTCCCCATTGTTTTTTCTTATATTTATTATTTGCATGCATTGTCATTTTAATTATCATCCCGTGTCCCCTCTATGTTGCCCTGTGGGTGCTTTGAAACAGTATTTGCTTCCTGTATAAGCGCCTAACAGGCGAACAATAAATAAATAAATAAATAAATAAATAAATAGTTGGTAATGCAGTCTAAGAATCTAGTGTTGAATTCAGAGCTTTGAAATGTGCCCATAACAATGCAGAGCTTTCAACTGGGCTCATCGGCACAATAAAAATGCAGAGCTTTTAAATGGGTCCAGCAACACCATAAAAATGCAGAGTTTTCAAATTTGCCCATAGACACCATAAAAATGCACAGCTTTCAAATTGGTCCAGTGGCATCATAACAATGTAGAGCTTTCAAATGGGCTCAGTGACAACATAAAATGGAAAACTTTCAAATGGGTCTAGCAACACCATAAAAATGCACAGGCTTCACACGGGTCCAGCGACACCATAAAAATGCAGAGCTTTCAAATGGGACCATTGACACCATAAAAATGCACAGCTTTCCCATGGGTCGAGCGACACCATAAAAATGCAGAGCTTTTATATGGGTCCAGCAACACTGCTTGTGGTTGATTTGAAACGCCTGTGCCCCCAAACATTCTTTCAACAAAATGGCAAACCTTGTTAAAGAGGTTTCTCATGGTAAATTCGAAGAGAAAAAAAGGCACGAACCAAACGCCCCCTCAAATCTACATGGAGTTGCTCCAGAATCAGAAAAAAATGATCCTGATGGCTTGTCGACGAGTGCCACAGTGTTCGCCTGGTGCCACAGGATATTGCTTTCAAGGGATTGTAAACACGGAAATGAATTTCAAAAGCATCCGGGTTGTAAGAGCAAGGCAGGAAGGGCATGCACCTGCCTGAGTGTAATGAGTAGGCCTAATTGGTTAACACGTATGCTAATTCCGATTCTAAGCATGTCCGAACATAAGAGCATTAACCACAACTACATGAAACAGGTGGTTATACCGGAAGCCAGAAGGATGTTCTGGAGGGAACTGATAATGTCTCAAAGATGACAACACTTTTCTATCTTGGCACCTCCCCTGATCCCCCCCCCCCCGTTATCCGCATTAGAGGAGGGGGCTCGCTGCAAAGAAATACTTTTATATGTAGAAATATTCCATTGCACAAAACTGCTTAACTTTCCAGGGAGGGGAGTGGATTGATTGTCAAATGGATCGTTAAACAGTGTTGTGTTGGTCCTTGTTTTACTCTTCAGGTGACCCAGTGTTCCACTACTCATTTGGTTTTATTAGAACACTTGTAAAAACGTTTTTAATCTCTTTGGTTCCGGACCCACCACTCAAATATCCATATTTATAAGGGACTGTTTCAAATTTGAGGGCTGAGTTGTCCAAAGGAATTTTGGAGTTGGAATTCTCTGCTCCTTTTCGACGTCGCAACACCTTTCCCAGAGTCGAACACTCCACCGTTTACAAGGCATGATCTGCTACTATGGACACGCACTGCATGATTCAAATTCTTCCTCTGGGACAGAACATGGCAAGTTAAGTAGGGTTAACCCTAGTCTAAAAGACAGTCGACACCCTACGGCGTGCCTCAAGCCCTGCCATTTTCCCTGAGGCTGTTGAATGGTTCCATGAGACAACTTGCCTCCCAAACTCAGACCCATGACTTACCATTTCAGATGTATGCAGGTGATACACACATTATTTTATCTGCACCCTCTCGCTGTCCCTCCGTCACCTCTTCTCTTTTCCTTTGCTTTGTGGACTACTATCTGGGTCGCTCGGGGAGGGACACAAAATGGCAACTTCCAGACAAGCATCTTGGCTTTTAAACCATACAGTGGTGATTTTGGTGTAGCGTTTACAGATTGATGATATAACAAAAAATGTATACAAGTGAAAGGTTTCATGTAAGCCAAACACTTTAATTAAAAAAATTTCATTTTGGGTCCGGCAAGAACCAGGCTAAGGGGATAACTTCCTGAGTTGCTAGAAACAAGTACTGAGGCATCCAGCAGCCTTATGTTTAAATTGTGACAGCACTGATTACATACTCACTGACACTACATTATAAACAACCCCCTGGCCATCGTCATTAGGCTCCACCCACCCCTGCCTACCAACTTCGAGAACTCATGTCCTTCTTCACTCTGACGTACCCTTCTCTGCGCAGGTTCAGACATTGACGAGCATCTGTGCAGGAGCAGCAAAGCGAGCAAATTAAATCGAGCAACAGGAGGGCATTCAGTATGGAGCAGCTTGCATGACAAGGAACACTAATCCTGAGGCCTGAGCACCTCTCCCCAATCATTAACCTCGACTGGCTGGCTGCGGAATATGGGACCATCTTCAAGGTTCTGTGCACCACCCACAGGACTTCCTGGTACTCTCCCTTCCTCCCCCCGAGGAACCACCACTTGGCATGCACGGGATTTCTCCACATTGGGCAACACAAGAAGGAGGGAATGAACAGAGGACTCATTTGACTCTGACTCCAATTTTGGCACGTGATCTAAATAACCAACCAACCAACCAAATAAATAAATATATAAATAATTAAAATAAATATGGAGGTGCGAGCTCCCAGAACAGCTTAGACAACTAAAGAGTCATTTGTTATTGAGGAACAAACTTAAGGCTAGTTTCTTCTTACTAATTCTTGCCTGTCAGGTGCCTTCTGCCTACTGTAGTCGCTGTTGTGGCCTGGCTTGAACAATCTGCGAATGTTGAACGATCCGTGGTCACTAATTTATTTTGATGTAGCTCTTAACAAAAATATTTATTGAGAAGGTCTATTGTACTGCAATTAATTAATTATGCCGGCAATCTCTTGACATCTGTGGCCTCTGCCCAACAACAGTCTTTTAAATCGACAGGTGGTACAGCCACCAAAGCTTACCTGCAGAATGCCAGCATTGGTCCCATTCGCTACGATAAGAACAGCGTGAGATTGGTGGGTCTTCAGTTGAAACCTTATCGTCCATTCTCCTGACCGCGGTGGAGGGTGGTACCGTACAAAGCTGTGTCCATTGAACCTCATGCCTGTATCTGAGAAAAGAGAAATAACCAGGAAATAAATGTAACTAATTATGGTTACCTCAGAAAAAACCCACATCCTTGGCACTGATAGTAAAAATAATATTTGATGTTTGTTTGTTTGTTTGTTTGTTTATTATTTGTAATGCGCGAACGTACCCGAGGGTATCAGGGCGCAACATTTTCAGGAATATGCGAAGCTTAGTTACAATAGTCATAGAATGTACAGAAAGGCACACCAAAGTTAAATACAAGTCAACAAAGATTTACATAAATGAAATATACATATAGGCCAGTATGCCAGTATGTTGCGTTTAGAGCCATTTACAAAGTTAGCGGTTTAAGAGCACTTTGGTAAACAGGTGTCATAATTACTATATCAACAGACAAGGTATTGGTTCAACCACTGCGCATAGACCATTGATCAATCCTCTCCTTAATATACAATGTTATCAATAGGTGTCAGTATTCTTTCCAATTTTTCGCAAATTAGAGTTTTCAACAGATTCTTCACGTTCAAATTTAATTTCAATTGGAGATCAATATGCTCCTGCCAACACGTGTTTTGACCTTACAGAAAACAGGTCTTCTTCAGGGCCAATGTATCACCTTTTAACATTACAATGATTAATAATAGTCAACATAAAATACACAAAATAGAAAATCAACATAGGTTACCAAGCACAATCCAAGTGCAGAACACATGTGAACAATATTATTCAAAAAGTGATCAGTGTTTGTTGTCACCAATATAAATACTGCATAACAAGCGAATTAGGAAACGCTTTTGTATCCAGGGGATGAGGTGTCATTATCAACTGTTGATATAAAAAGAAAGAAAAACAATGATACTACTGTAATATCTTTACATCAGCTAAGAAGACCTGTTTTCTGTAAGGTCGAAACACGTGTTGGCAGGAGCATATTAATCACCGATTGAAATTAAATTTGAACGTGAAGAATCTGTTGAAAACTCTGGAAAGAATACTGACACCTATTGATAACATTGTATATTAAGGAGAGGATTGATCAATGGTCTATGCGCAGTGGTTGAACCAATACCTTGTCTGTTGATATACCACTTGTTAGGCTCATCAGGGACTCTTGGTCTACATTGGCAAAACCCTGCAGCAATGATGTTCTTGGGTTGAACATTTGAGCAATATTTTGTGTGGTTGCGCATCATAGTAGCAGTCCCCCAGCCCTCATTTTTGAGGGCGAACATTTTTTTCTGTTATAGTTACTAAGCATTACCCACAATTGTGGTATTCAGTTTTCAATCCGGAAAGGATGAAGGCATGAGTTGGCATGTCAGGGTTTCAAACCCTTGTCCCTGCGGCCTCTGCTCCACTTTGGAGACCCACATGCTAAGGGTAGAACCATTCATCCCGCATGATCGACCTCAAGGTGGTCAAACCCAAACAAGGGAAGTTCACGACCCCAATATACAGTCATACATCATGCCAATAATCTATTGCAGGGTCCAGAGGCCCAAATGCACCAGGGTTCCACCAGGACAGGCTTGGATAGGCCAACCCATCTCAGTTCCTGGCACTAGGGTGCTCAGACAAATATAGCTCGGTACCTGATTAAGCTCTCTGTAAGTTTATCGGGTCACCCCGGACTGGTGCAAAGATTTATGTTGCCCAGGTTACATTTGGCACCCCACTGCCCTTAGAATGTGGCAAGAGTTTCGGTTTTTGGGGCTAACATGGCATAACTATTGTGCCTCTGCTGGTGGAAGCCTCAGCGGCTGCCTTGCAATATTGTACCATTGGGCTTGGGGTTGCTGTTTGGTGGTTCTACCAAAATTAAAGTATATTCTATCTATCTATCTATCTATCTATCTATCTATCTATCTATCTATCTATCTATCTATCTATCTATCTATCTATCTATCTACGTTCTTGTATTGCGCCACTAACCCAAAGGCCTCAGGGCGCTCACAAAGAGAAAGAGAAAGCAGACAACAGATAACAGTGGCAAACAAGCAGAACAAAAAACAAATGACCATGAGAAACCAATCCTCACAAGAGCCAATAATGATGGAGAAATATGGCAGAGAGCAGACTTCAATACCTGAAGTGCAGTGTCAGAAGGGCTGGTATGTCCTAACCTTTATCAAACAAGAAGGTCTTTAGTTGCTTTTTAAAGATAAGCAGGGAATCACTATTAACAAGATAATTAGGAAGTAAGTTCCAAAGAGCCGGTGCCCAAGAGTCAAAGCTAACACCCCCAAATCTTTTAAGGGTAAATTGAGGTTGAGCCAGTGCAATATTACTGCTTGAGCGCAGAGAACGGGTAGCTTGTTTCTTTCTAAGGCTAGCAGTGAGGTAGGATGGGGCTTGACCGTATAAACATTTAAAGACAATGGGCCTCATCACGACCTCGGCGGTAACGGTGGCGCTATTAGCGCGGGGGCTATTAGCGCGACCGCCATAGCCCCCGGCGCTAATAGCGCGGGATCACGAGTTGGGCGGACTTAGAAGTCCCCATTCCCCATTGAGCCCATTCGGGAATGCCCCATTCCCCATTGGGCTCAATGGGGAAATTTCGCGCTCATACCGCCGGCGGATTTCCCGCCTGCGGTATTAGCGCGAATTCTCGGCGGATTTCAAACCAGCTCAGAGCTGGTTTGAAATCCGCCGAAGCCCTGATTCGGCGGACCCTTAAATCCGGCGGTAATAGCGCTACCGCCGGATTTAAGGGTTACCGCCGAGGTCGTAATGAGGCCCAATCTATAGACCTTTATGATCTAAACGCTGTTTCACTGGTAGCCAATGTAGGCTACGCCTGGCATTGGAAATGTGCATATTAAGGCCCATTACAGCACGTACTGCACTGTTTTAAGGTTGGCCTGCGAGGTGCCAATCATCAGACTATTACAGTAGTCCAGCTTTCAGTTTACAATTGTAGCTGCGATCAAGGCAAGATTTTCTTTAGACAGAGATGGACGAATCTGCCATAAGAGCTGGATGTAATAGTGGCAAGAGGATTTAAGGTAGTTGACCTGATGGGTAAAGTATAACTGAGGGTCAAAAAAGACCCCCAGAGTTTTTACAGATTTAGAAACAGAAATTACATGTTGGCCTGTCAAGAAGTTGTCATATTTTGTATCAAGTTTCTTTAGTCTCTGCTGGGTGCCTAAGATCAACAGCTCAGTCTTGGCATTGTTGAGGGCTAATGAGTTTAATGCCATCCCCTTCTGAATTTCAGCAAAGATAGCATTGATATGCTCTGCATCTTTTAAATACTCACAAGTAAGTTGGACAACAATCTGCGTGTCGTCAGCATAGTTGGCGAAATAGATGCCCATGGCTGACAAAAGGGCGCAGAGGAGACGTGAGTAAATTTTAAAAAGTAAGGGCGAAAGACATGAGCCCTGTGGAACACCACATAATAGTAGAGATGCCATGGAATGAGCATTGTCCTTTGTTAATCTCATATTCCGTGGGCCCAAGAATGATTTAAACCAGGCTGATGCTTCTGGGGAGCATTTACCAATTGTGATTAGTCTATCTGCCAAAAGTTTATGATCGACTAAATCGAACGCGGCATATCGATCTAATAACACCAACAGGGCTGTGTGACCTTTGTCAACAAGACCGGCAATATAGGATTTTAAATCTAACAGCGCGGTCTCGGACCCATGGTTGGGGAGAAACCCAGATTGTTGTGAAGCTAGTATGTT
Organism: Ambystoma mexicanum; assembly: GCF_040938575.1. Lineage (NCBI taxonomy): Eukaryota > Metazoa > Chordata > Amphibia > Caudata > Ambystomatidae > Ambystoma > Ambystoma mexicanum. The sequence goes on along the minus strand of NC_090926.1, from coordinate 372,650,040 downwards.
GTGTTCCTCGATAAAGGTTTGGTATTGGCAATACGCGATTTTATCTAGGATTTTCAACATAAAGGGAACATTGGTAATTGGACGATAGTTTCCTGCCTCTACAGGATCCAGATTTTTCCAGATTTAAGGCTTTCAGAATAATTGAGTAGGACTATCTTTGGTATTTTAAAAAAGAAAATTCTGGTTCGTGGTGATAGTGGAATGGGTGGGATGACTGTAGGACGGTTTCTTTGATTTTTTTTGCAAGTTATTTTTTAAGGAATTACATGTGATGTGATGTATTTTTATTAGATACAGGTTTGTAATAAACTGTATATCTATAAGAACATTTAACAAAAATTAAACTATCCCTTGAGAAAAAGACACATTAGCCCGCCAGCCCCCCAAGCCATAGGTCATGAATTCAGAAGCGACCCTTCCCTGGCACAGGGAATGCAACTGGGCGATGTTTTCACATAGCTGGGGGATTTAGGTCTATTTACAGTTACTGAGTTTACACACTGGTGCGTAAGGGCCTGAATTATAAAAGTTTTTCAATAGTTTTTCTCATTGGAAAATTATTTTGTAACTCTGGCCCTAAGTTTGTAAAATATAGCTTAGTTCGAATACTCGAAGCAGAGGGTATGAGTTGTAAATTCAGTTGGTTGTGTAGAACTTGCACTCCTCGATACCCTGCAATGGCTGCAGAGGTCGACTGGCCTGTTGGGTAATTGGTAGATTTCCTGACATGACTCTAGGTTTGGAACAGAGTCAGTCACGTGTCAAAATTGGAGTCATTGCAGCAAGATTTCCACATGCCTGAAGCACTGCAGGAAGTCTCAACTTTCAGGAAAGAAACGGAAGACATGGATATTCCGACTTAAAATGTTTGTTTTATTATTTCCGGACATATTTAAAACTGACAGAGGAGTGCTAAAAAAAGGCATGTTTTGTGCTGTAAACCTGGCAGCGTGTGTCAATCCCTTTGACTTCTCCGGAAGAGAAAGCATGCGAGCGCTTCCTGCGGATGCTTATGGCTTCCCGTGGAGAGACACATGGTGGCACAGTCTTGGATCCTGGCCCAGACAACAAGGTGGCTCCTCATTTCAGAATAAGCCTCCTGGCTCCAGTGCTTGGGAAGAATCGAATGGTTCCCTGTGATTTCATCGAATCCAAAATAACGAATTCCAAAATAACAAATTCCCTTTTTGTGTTTTTTTGTGGGGTTCACCCCAAACACCCCTTTTTATTGTTCCTTTTACTTTTCCCCCACCCCCAAAACCACTATTCCCACTCCCAACCCCTTTTTTGTTTTTTTCCAAATTGGTTATTTTGGAATTCGTTATTTTCGATTGATTACATTTGGATTCGTTATTTTATGGTTCGTTATCATCACTGCATACCGAATGGAACATGCGATCTTCAGTGGGAATGGCCATCATCCTCACTACCTATTGCTGGATATTATTACTCCCCTAAAAAAGCTGGTTTTAAAGCACTACTTATGCCATCTGGCGCTTGCACCCCTTACGTTCAATGCCCTGAAGGCTTGCAGGTGTGATGATGGGCTTCAGCATACTGGCATTAAGAGTGCTGTGCCTACCCTAAGACAATGCCACTTCATGAAACCTTGCAGGGTGACGCATAATCGGGTACCCTGGTCAGCATGCAAACCAGTGACTTGTACGATGCACACACTGTAACCTTCGGGTGATGATTGGAAGGGGGCATCGGCCAGCACCATGCAACCATGTAGCCTCTGCACACGTTGCTCTCTGCCCTGGTGGTTAACAGATCAGATGGTGTTCTCAGAAGGACAGTGTGGGTCATCAAGCACACTGCTGTGCATCATGGGTCTGAGACTGGCTCTGTCTGCCAGTCTGCTTTCACAAAGCGCCTCTCTCCCTCATGATGCAATATCTACACAATGAGTTTACGTGGTCTTAAATGGGGGGTGGCACCCTCATAAACAAACAGAGAGGGATCACGTCTGGTTGTGACAACCTCAATAGGACATTAAAGCATTATTTTACCCCACCTAAAGGCCCTCTGCGCAATCTACCTTTTTCATCATGGCGCGTCCCGCCCCACTTGGTTACTTCTTGCTGATGGAAAAAAGTTTCAATCTCAGGCTGTTTCAGGACCAAATACATTCCCAAAATGTAGGATATCTTATATTAGACCAACACAGGATGTCTCTTCCGCAGTGCAAATCTTACCAATAGGGAAGGAGTGACTAGTTCTTCAGCCTGTTCTCCTTCTCGTGCTGGGATATTGTCCAATGGCACACTGACAGATGTGCACCAGAAAAAGGGCATACCCCAGTCGGCAAATCAATGGGCACTATTGAGAAACTCCCCTAAATCCTGCAAAAAACCTGGTAGGACAGAGGACCCTGCCACAGCATTCCCCATATTGCCAAGCACAACACTCACCAGCTCTGTGATCCTTTGATGATTGTTTTGGGAGAGAATGGGAGTGACACTATAACTCCCAGCAAGCTGCACAATATCATGTGGTGTCGCTAATCTCAGTGCCACTTTGGTATTTGGCATAACTTGAGGCCGTGCATCCTCAACAGTAGTGCTCAGTGTTCTGTTCATCGACTCTTGCCTTCAGGCTCTGCTACGAAAGGAATTCTGCAAGCTCAGGATTTTGGATTTTAACCTGTACCATGTTCCCTCTCTGCTTAGCAGTTCTTTGTGTAATTGGTTCTGTAAGTGAAAACTATCAGTAGGTCCAGACTTGCTTGTATGAGATTAAAGGACGAGCATCATGGAGCCTGTGATCTGCTCACTGACCCCCAGAGCCTTGAATGAGGCTTGTTGAACACCAGTGGCTAACCTCTTGGACCTCCTCTTACTTATTCACGACCTGCATGATGGCTCCGTTTCAACATTTAGGGTCCATAGACATTACAAACCTCATGCTTAGGGCTAGCGGCAATAACATGGTTCCATGTGTTAATATTCCCGCAAAAATATCGCCATACAAAAATATCACCATATTTTTGCGGCGATATTAAGGCATGGAACCTGTGGGGGACACGCCCGCAACCCCCATATTATTTTAGAAGGAGCGGGGGACACCCCCTCAACCCCTGCTCCCAAAAACCCCTAATATCCCCACTAAAAATATCACCTATGGCCACTCCCGACGACCATATATACGTCGATATTTTTGGTGGGAATCATATTACCTGATACCAATAACATCGGCCTTCAGGTTGGCAGTGTTTGCAGCTCTATTGTATAGGCCTCACTTTCTGGTGCATTGTTGAAGAGGTGGGACCCATCCTTTGAGCGAAGATGGTTTCTAAATTTCACAGGTCTCGGACATTATTTAGAGGTGGGACCCATCCTTTGAGCGAAGATGGTTTCTAAATTTCACAGGTCTCGGACATTATTTAGAGGTGGGACCCATCCTTTGAGCGAAGATGGTTTCTAAATTTCACAGGTCTCGGACATTATTTAGAGGTGGGACCCATCCTTTGAGCGAAGATGGTTTCTAAATTTCACAGGTCTCGGACATTATTTTACCAGCTTTTTCCCCAAATCTGTCTGCTCCTGAGGAGGAGGCCTGACATTGCCTCTAGGTCAAGAGGATATGGCTGGAGGTAGAACACCATGCTTCAGAGCAGGCAATGTGTTGCTCACGTTTTAGCCTGTCTGGCACACGTAGAAACGCGCATTAGTGTTGATCAGCTGCTGGATTAGGACCATTATTGTGACGGCATATGCTGCGACTGGACCACACCCATGATGAGAGCGTTAACCTGCAAGAAATATGGAAGGCTGCAACATGGGCAGATCCCAACAGATTCATTAAGCGATATAGAATGAATGTGAACATCCAGGTCACTGGTTCATTTGGCACAGGTGTTTTGGGTTATAGAATGCACTAATTTCCGGGTCCCTTCAATCCTTAGAGTTGGTATAACTCATAGGTAAGTACTGGGGCAAGGAAGTTGGACAGCAAGGTAATGAGTGCATTTTTTATCAGGCCGGCAGGATGGCTCAGGGGAAACACGTTTGTCTTGGAAATGAAATAACGCAGAGCAACACGTTTGAATCCCAGTCACACACTTAGAGATTGTTCTCTGGTAATAAGTGCGCTATGAAAGACGAATGAATTCATTAATCATCACCACTCCTAGTCCTACACTTCCTGGTCACAGTACTGACGACCTGCCTCACTCTCCTGTTACATTGAAGGTTCTATGAACCTACTGGGGACCGTAACTGTGGGGGTTAAGAGATACTGGAGATCATATATATCCAGAAGGGGAGGGGACAAGAAGAAATATAGTTGTAAATATGTTCTGTCATGGAGGCTGTGATGAGGAAGAGTAGGACTGGGAATAATGAAGATTAAAGGTAAGTCATTCAGTCGTTATTGACAGGTGCACAGGCCAGCATGTGGGTGGTGTTCCGGAGGTAGGGTGCACTAGCACACATTCACCACTATTCCCCATCTGATGACAGAAACCTTAGTAAATCCTGTCTATATATTCGATTCTCCTGTGTCACGCGAGAAGCTGAAAAGACGCGGTCTCATATCTTTCTCCCATGTGCCCCCCACTGTACCCCAGGAGAGCCCATCTTCCTGTGAGTTCACCTTGGACGCAGAGTTGTCCAAGGGACAGCACCTGGAGCCCACGGCATCACCCCGGAAGTAATATGTTAAGGCATTACAGCACTGCTCAAGCTGCAAAATCTCTCTTTTTCATCCGGGGTTATACATTTCTACTGCCGCGCTGCTCACTGAGTTTTACCTAACCTTCAGGCAAAAGGGTGCTATAAGGAAACCGCAAGTCCTTCCTCTTCTTGGTGACTCAACATCCCTTACCACAAAGAGCTTTCAGTAAATGCAGAGCCAAGAAATATGGCTTGCTTCAGATCTCTGCTGATATTGGACCGCGCCCGGCAGCTCCAAGAATCCCCTTCCCTACGGAAACAGATGCTGGGTGCCTTGGGTGGGCACCAGACATGGGCGTAATTTAAAGGGGGAAGGGTGTTTGTCCCCCCAACTTTTATAGCAGACCATTTCGTCCCACTCATTTGGCAGGGGGCCTTTTTTATTTAGATTTCATGCCCCCATCCCCCCAACATTTTCAGCAATTTTTTTACCCCACTGGCACCAGACACCCTAAGTTTTACTCATCCCCGTGGTTGGCAGTTTTATACGATTTTACATACGAGTGGCCGCCTCTAAGTACTATTGTGGAGACAAATGTAGAGAGAGCAAAATATGGTCAGATGGTGAAATAACCTTTGGAAAAAACAGGGACTGCAGGAACTCCTGGCCTGTAGAATCTCAGCAAGTCCAATGTAAAGTCAATACCTTCCAAAGGTTTGCTCCTCCAATGGGTTTTCCCCCAATTCTTAAAGGGAGAATATAGCCTAGTCCTGATTATTACATTGCAACTACAGGTGGACCTGAAGACCCTCCTCTTCAAAGAACACTGCACCCATTGCTCAGCTCTCTGCTCAACCCTACTTCTCCGCCTGAAGCAACTTCTACCCACACTACCCTACCTCTGCTACCCCTGCACCCAGTAGTCTACCGAGCAGGGGAATGGGGGCAACTTCCCCCAGTGGTTCTTTTAAGAGCCAGACTGGGACATTTGACAGCGTGACAACTCTCCTGTTCGGCACCCCCATTGACAATGAGCGTGCCGAACGGGAAAGGTGTCCCGCTGGCAGAACAATAAGGGTGCTGAGCAGGAGCACAGTGTTCCTGCTCAGCATCCTCATTGTCCTGGCAGCAGGACACCTTTCCCATTCGGCACCCTCATTTTTAATGAGGGTGTTGAATGGGAGAGGTTCCCTCTGCTAGGACAATGAGGGTGCCGTTCGAGCAGGAGCACACGTCAAACAGGTATCTGTATACCATTCCGCTCTGGGTCACTGCAGCAGCTGCAGCCTGGGGCGGTGCCGGACACGGACACAGACCCAGCTGAAGATGTGTGGGGTCCATTTCAACATGATGGTTGTGGCCCCCTGCTTAGAGCAAAAACAGTCCGAGGCCCTCCTGGGGTGGGTACATTATAATGCAGACAAAGATAAGGTTAATAGCCACCGATTTTCACGAGACAGCCAGCCAGCAGGGATCTTAAAAACTAAATGCCCAAAAAAGAACTATACAACCTTTGTCAGAAAGTGGCTAATGTGGAGAAACCAGTGTTAGAAGGCAATGAGGTGATAACACTTATGTATATCCTGTGGGAAGGCAGGCCAGAAGGGCTCCAGTAAACACAGCTTGCAATGCGAGTGCTGCAAAGCGAGCATTTTAAGCCCCAGAACGAAAATAGAAAGAAGGGATATATTGCTCTGTAACAAGACTGCTGACTGGCAATATGGGGGCAGTTTCTGGGGGCCGTTGACTGCCCTGCAGAGCCAATAAGGGGCAAAGCCAGGTGCAGAGCAGGAGCACATAGCCCTATGTCCCACTCGTGTCCGAATGTTGCAGGGAGAGAGTTACGGAGTCAAGTCATCATATGGGGGGCAGGAACGATTTGTGTCAGTTTAGCATTATTTTCCAAGATGCATGTGAGGGGAAAAGTAGCAGGACTTTTTTCATACCACCCCCCCTCTACCTCTTGCAATGCTGGATGCTCCCTTGCCCGCACTGAGCTGTAACCCCATGCATGCTTCCCCTATGCACTGCACACTGTTGCTACACAGTTAGGTTTGTGCTTTATACATCCCAAACAACACCTTCCACACTGTGCAAACCAAACACAATAAAGAGAAAAAAGGCCTACAATTCACAGAATGAATAGGGAGTGGATATTAAATCTAATTCCTACGACTGAATCAAAGAAACACTATTATGTTAATATTGACACTGAATGACTGAGGAATCTCATTGGGTGAAAGAACATTTGCACACTGTGCACAATAACAGGTTTACTCACCGTTGCAAGTGCAGATCTGATCCAGGCTGTGCCGGGGTGTGATAACGCTGAGCCGGGCATTGCTGTAGGTAGACAGTGTGAATGGATCCAGCTGCACGTTTTCTTTGCAAGTGCGTCGTGCACAGTCTAGCCCTTTACATGGAAGATGTGCCACCTTCTTAATCCTCAGGCCAACCGCCTGCTCCAGCTCACGCACCGATGCTGAGATTTTCTCTGCTAGAAGATGGGGATCCAGGAAGGAGCGGCCTGTGTCACCACCTGCAACCAGGAGGAGATCCACAGCATGCATGCCTTCCACTTGCTGCAGGCTGGCCATGTGGATTTGCTGCCGCGCCACGGCCAAGATATTTGCCAGGAACCTCTGCAGGCTGCGCCAATGGTCTCCAATAAACTCCTCTGGAGAAACATGGCCAAAGCGTAGCAGGAGGGCCCGGTCTAGGGCATCCTGTCCAAAGCACCAGACATGAACTTGGACATTGGCCAGGGTGGCAAATGTGCCATCACTAATGGTCACAGTGAGGTTGTACTGGCCCTGAGGGAGTCCTTCACTGGCGATGATCTTCCCATCTCCACTGCCCACGGAGATGACCCCCTGCTGTGGTTGGTTGGACCCCAAAGAGTACACCAGCACATCGTGGGGATCACGATCCGTGGCATGGATTTTTCCCAAGACCCCACCACGGAAAACTCTCTCATTGGTAGTTATGTAGATCTCCAGGGGCAGAGCGGAGGGCGCATAGCGGCTGGGCTCGGTGACTTGAATATTCACGAAGGCAAAGGAGGAGAGAGGTGGGATCCCACTGTCGAAAACCTAACAGGAGACAAAACAAGTTCAGAATAAGCGCACAATATCTCTGCATCATGCCATCCCAGGGCAAGTAGAACCACCACAGAATGGACAGAAGCATACAATTCACAACATGCTGTGCGGATGCCAGTGTGTGGTGGGTTCGGCAGTGCTGCTACGTGTGCCGCAAGAGTGAAGCCATTTTGTGCACCTGTATGCCTGCTTTTTGTGTTATAGCTCTTGTATGGCTGCTGTTTCTTGAGATAGAAGAGAGTGTGTGTGTGTGTGTGTCCGTGTGAGTGTGTGGGCGCATGCACGCTACTTAAACCTAACCCATGACAGATATCAACCGAGGTAGAGCCGCCTTACCTGAATTTGCAGCAGATACTTCTCCTTGAGTTTTCTTTTCAGGGTCGACGATGTTGTCAGCAGCCCATTGGGGTCCACCTGGAAAGCGTGGCCCTCATTTCCAGCCATGATCTTGAAGCGGTAAGGCGGTCCGTTCTCAGGAGAGTCCCTGTCAGTCATGATGAGCTCCAGGACGCTGGTTCCGACCGGGCAATCCTCCTGAGGAAGGGCGGAGAAGGAAAAGGCATTGGACAAAGGGTTTCCTGACGCCCTAATAATGTACAGTAGCTCACACGGGGATGTGCACTGGGGGAGCCAATCTTTCATTCCCAAGGGTTCTTTCGGGAGCATTTACCTACTAACGAGTCTATGCATAGAACCATCTACCGCATTTCCCATTCACGTCAATGCACTCTTTAAGTCTGACACAAGCCCGGGACATATGGAAAAGTTACTATTTCTTTAAGTGCCAGCAAAATCGAGCCTGTGCGGTTAAGGGTGGCGTGGCCTGGCAGGGGGTCGTGCTGCAATTACGAGGCAACACTTACCTCACCTGAATGCTACCTGTTAGGCCACGCCCCGTAAGAGCACCGGGCCAGGGCCATGGCCTAACTTGCCCCTTGACCTCCTGCTAGACACCCCTGGATCATCACACCTGAGTGATTAGAGCGGATGAGTGCTCAGAGGGGATAAGCGCGGGGAGTGGATGAGGGTGGGGAGCGGATGGGAGCGGATGAGCGCGGGGAGCGGATGAGTGCACATAGCGGACGGGTGCGGGGAGTGGATGAATGCGGGGGGCGGATGAGTGCGAGGGGCAGTGAAGTGCGTAGAGGGGACGAGTGCGTAGAGGGGACGAGTGCATAGAGGGGACGAGTGCGTGGAGGGGATGAGTGTATGGAGGGATCGAGTGCGTAGAGGAGACGAGTGCATAGAGGGGATGAGTGCGTGGAGGGGAAGAGTGCGTAGAGGGAGTGAGCGCATAGAGGGAGTGAGCGCGTAGAGGGGGTGAGCGCGTAGAGGGAGTGAGCACGTAGAGGGGACGAGTGTGTAGAGGGTGCGAGTGCGTGAGCACATGCACGGGACAGACCGGAGTATATGGGGCGGACTGGAGCGCGCGGGGCGGAATGGAATGCATGAATGCATCGCGCAGAACGGAGTATGTCGAGCAAGACTCGGGTGCATGGAACTTCGGTTCCCAAGGGCGTTCAACCTATCAGCGCCTTCAGACCATACCAACGGTGTATAAGGCGCTATATAAATGCAAAATAGCATAACATAACATAACACCTGCATCTATAACGAAAGAAGTACCTGGCAGGGGTGTCAGTGAAACAATTAAAAGGCGAGGCTTTCTTTTAAAAGCCTGAAGCTCTCACTTGCACGTGAGAGCCTTGGCTTCTAGCAGCCTGGTGGGCTGGGGTTAGCAAGGGAGTCAAGGGAGCCCCAGCACCCAGGGTCTCGGCTAGCCCCCACCCACTTAAAGCCCAGCTATTACTTATTTGACTTTTCTACCCTTCCCTCCAAACTACCTACTACGTCGGGCTTGAGTGGCTGAGAAGAAAACTGCATCCGAGAGACTAACCTGCGCCTCGACCCGTACATGTTACCTCATTACCACCCTCTCACCAACACAGTCTTTCCACCCTCTCCCCCAGCGGCCAACCTGAAATCTGCAAGACCGTTCTTGGTGATCAGGAACTGCGCTGGTTAGCTCCCCTCATTACATTATCACCCCAGTTAGCGTCGCACTCATAGGTTGCTGCTGCCACTGCTGCCCTAATCTCTGTCTACTCACACCAATGCTGCAGGCATACTCTCACCGCCCAGGTGTCATCTCATGTGATCCCATGATCTACGCCCTTTGCACTTTCAGTAAATATGGTCTGAGAAACAAGGAACAGCTGTGTCTAGAAGTCCCAAAGTTCAGAAGCTGACAGAGTTAGTCTTTCTGCAAGTGCCACCGCCTGCCAAAGCCTGGACCTCACAACTTTCAGATCTGAGAGCAGCCCATGGTCTGATGGACTTCAGGAAAGACATCCCCCAGTGCTTCTCAGAACATGGAGACTGAGTAAGAATAGCCGGGAGGATGTGCTCAGACAACCAACCGCCTGATGCATCTGTTTTCTGCACACAGTGAGGTGTATGTGCTCTGGGGCTTGTTTTGATAACCAAAACACACTTGTTTATAGTCAATTGGGTAGGACTTAAAATAATGCCTGTTTGTAGCATGGAAGGGTGTGTGTAGGATAAACATTGCAAGCTGCTACACATATTATATCAATGTTTACATTATAAAGCAGGGGTTAAAGCTGTAATCTGCAACCTAAAGCTCACCAAATGTTGTGGACTACAACTAGCATCACCCCAACCAGCGCTGTCACTCAAATATCCAGAGAGCTGCAGAGTGCAGGACCTCTCCGCTGTAGATTTACACCAGAAAGGAGGCAGGCCTTCAGGTAAGAACTGCAAATGGATCTGAAGAATACAGAGAGCCTCCCACTTTTAACACATCCCCTCAGAGGCTGGTCTAGGCAAGCTCACCAATCATAGTCCACGAAGTACACAAAGGTTTTGGGGGCTAGCCAATCAGGCTGTCCATTGAAACAGACAAACATACAGGTGCTCCCACACTGGATGCAGACTGGGGGAAGAGTTTAAGCAATTCAACACCACCTTATGCCACATCCAGAGTGCCTTTGTGGGCTGAGGATAAGTCCATGTCAGCAAAATGGTTCCATGTGTTAATATCCCTGCAAAGATATCGCCATACAAAAATATTGCCATATTTTTGTGGTGATATTAAGGCATGGAACCTGCAGGGGACACCTCTGCAACCCCTGCATTATTTTTAAAGGAGCGAGGGAAAACCCCCGCAACCCTTGCTCCCAAAACCCCCCAAAATGATCCCCCCCAAAAAAATCGCCTATGGCCGTGCCAGATGACCATATATATGGCGATATTTTTGGTGGGGATAATATGCAGTGATACCAGCAAAGCAGACAATGGATTCCATGCAGGTGCACTGGGCTTCAAATGTGATGTATGTGGCTACAACGCTGGTGTAGTCAAAACTGAATCCCAGCTGCTATCAGCTTAGTCCCCAAACCCAGATCTCTGTTATGTGTCGGATGATAATATCAACATGATTTCCACAGCTGCTCATGCATGAACAGTAGTGTATCATTTAACAGTAGCAAGAGGTGTGCCCCATTAAATGGACGTTGTTTTTTTTTTAAGCTTAAACCAGTTGTAGGAAGACATTGCTTATAAATCAAGTTGCTGGAGGTACACGAAGTTAAGACAATTTTATTACACCAGGAGTAAGTTTATAGGTTCAATTAAGACATTAGCTTTCAGAATACTGCCTTAAAATGACAATGGTAGCCCAATAAGAGCACAGAGTTCGATGCTGCCAAGGTATAGTGCTATCTCATAGAGATCTCAGGAGTGAAACTTGGTGGGAAAGGTCATAGGTGCTAGCGTGGCCGCAGGTAATCAATGGGAGGATAAACAGCCAATAACAATATAAAGGATGTGTTTATTGTCATCACTCCATCAACTGAACTGGCAGACAAAGACTATTGAAAATAACATTGATTAATGCAATAGAAGTGGCTTTTCTGTTGGCAGCCACTGTTACTGTTCTGTATCTCATCAAACGTTTGGGATGCAGTCCAGTTGGTCACCTCAGCCTTCTACCATACATGCCAATAGTTGGCATATTGGTGGCTGTGTCACTAAACAGCTAAACCAAATGGAGAATGAACACAGACAGCACTTAGAAATTGCACCCAATACCCTCTCTGAGAAAGTTGAATTTAAGACTGTTCCCACATGCATTTAGAAGTATATCCAACTACATTTGAAGTTGCGCCCATTAGCCTCTCTGGAAAGTTGCTCAACTCAGTAGTATACCCAACTGCATTAAGAAAGTGTTCCCAATTGAATTTAGAACCGTACCAAGTTGCACTTAGAAGTATACCCAATTGCTTAGAAGCACCAATTAGTCCTAGACTAGTTGAGCCCAGAAGTGTACCTATAAGTGTGAGTCACTGACCCTAGAACTACAATCAGAAAACCCTCCCAAATCAACCTCACACCAATCATGAGCGCACCAGCTCCACCAGTGCCCATCAGAAACCCAAGACCACTCATCTCCTGAACCCCACTGCCGACCCACCAGCACTGCCCGTGCCCGCTCCCCCCACTACCACACCCCACCCTGCAATCACCCACCCCCCGCCTTGCCATCATACCCCTGCCACCTCCCCCCCGACCGCACCCTTTCCCCTCCCTAAAAACTGCGCGCCTAGCCCTAGCAAGAACCGAAGCTGCCTCTGTCTGCCCCTCTGACCTACCCTACCCTCTCTCACCAACCGCAGCAAAGAAAGCGTGCGGACTGGACGAGGGTGTGAACTAGACGATGATAATGACTGGACGAATGTGTGGAGCGGACGAGTATGAGGAACGGACGAATATGTGCAACGGACGATACTTAATATGCTTTGGAATGAAGGAAACACTTGAAAACATACATCATACCACACCCCACGCTTACTCTCCCCCTTACACCACCACTCATCTAGAACACAGAGATACTATGACACCATTCGGTATAACTGTTCTCATATCTACATTCTCCCGCTTACTCCACATCACTCTAAGTAATCATTGCTGGTTTCACACCCCCCAGCCAGGCGTTCTCCTCAGGCCTAACGCAGCCACACTCGTCCTGGGTAAAACCGACCAGATCGAACACATACTCCTGACCGCTCAACCACCACACTTAAAGCTAAGAAGCAGCTACCACTCGATTTCCGCACCAGCTGCACACATACCTGGTGCGCACACGCACTTTTGGACTCCCTCTACTCTCTCTACTGACCTGAACTTCGGTTCCCAAGGGCGTTCAACCTACCAGCGCCTTCAGACCATACCAATGGTATATAAGGCGCTATATAAATGCAAAATAACAATAACAATATGGAATGTGTACAGGCATTGCATGCTCTTCACTTGGGGCAACGCACTCAAAGGATGCGTGAATCGGTAGTCAGTCAAAATCTCGAAAACAAAATATCGAATACAAAAAGACCGAAAAAAAAAATATCGAAAAAAAAAATATCGAATTTTTTATTTATTTATTTATATATGTTTTTGGGGTCAGGTAAGTAAAAAAAAGGGGTAAAATAAAAAAAAATGAAAAAAAGGGGGGTTGGGGGGGGGAACCCCCCCATTTAAAAAAAAAACACATTGAAAAAAAAATTCGATATTTTATTTTTCGGCCTTTTGTATTCGAGATTTTGGTTTTCGAGATTTGTGAATTCGATATTATCACTATGAACCGCGTGAATCTGATTTTCACAGCCTCTCTGATGTAGTGGAGGAAAGGGTGGAGTGCCATGCCCCTCCCCAGCAGCTTTCCACAGGAGGTGGGCATGGGTTCTATGCACCCGCTGCCTGATGGATGACCCCCCCTGTCTCCTGGAGAATGCGTTCGCATCATTCCATGCGGTGTGTATCCATTTGTTTTGCTCTACTTTGCAAGCAGAAGGATACAGACAGCATCGAATGTTGTCTGTAGGTGTTCAGCCCAATGCATGGCCCAGCTCTAAACCAGGCAGCTACGGCTCCCTTCAAGAGTTCATCTAATGCAATACTCGAGGTGTCCACTGGGTGGCTCTGCTTCCAGTGACTAGTGAGTTTTGTGAAGTATGGTCCTTTCAAGGGAGTGAACTGAAACACTACAAATATTACATCAGCCAGCAGGAAACCAGGGCATGGTTGACGGTCACTCAATTCCCAGTGTGAGAACCTCTTTCTCTAATGCTTTCCTTGGGGCAGATGTCTGAAGAGTGGGTGCATGGCCCACATCCAAATACATGTGTCCGCTCAGGTCACGCCCAGAAGGTGGTGCATAGCTGCACTAGGGGGCCAGTTGGGGCTCACCTGCAACATGAGGCTGTAGTTGAGCTGAAAGAAGGTAGGGGGGTTGTCGTTGATGTCCAGCACACGGACGCTGACAGCGATGTCACTGAACAGAGCTGGTTGGCCGCCGTCCGAAGCTCGCACCGTCAGGGAGTAGCTGGGAATCTGAAAGGGAGAAACGTCATCAGCCTTGTCGCATATTGGAATTACTGAACCCATATCAATATTGTATCATACACAATCAAATCCAGGGTTACTAGAAGAATACAGTAGCGTAGTGCGTCAAATACAGTCACTACCACAAGAATGCTGTAGCATGGCATTGCATTACCATGGGGGTGCACTACAGTGTGCCACAAACATCAGACACTGGGGGTCATTCCATGTTTGCCGGTCTGGAAAGTAAGTGCTGGTAATAACGTATACTGGCACTTTTCTGGACCAGCAAACTACAAGTTTGTTGGTGGGGGTTAACTGATTTACCGCCAGCCAAGACCTGGAGGTAAACCAGGCCCCCACTGGCAAAAAACAGCCAGTGTTAGAGGTGCCGGCAACAGTAGGTAAATCCCCATTCCATGGAGTTTATAGAACTCTATGGGGTGGATAATTCCGTGATATCAGGTGCCGGCAACGGTAGGTAAATCCCCATTTCATGGAGTTTATAGAACTCTATGGGGTGGATAATGCCGTGATATCAGGTGCCGGCAACGGTAGGTAAATCCCCATTCCATGGAGTTTATAGAACTCTATGGGGTGGATAATGCCGTGATATCAGGAGCCGGCAACGGTAGGTAAATCCCCATTTCATGGAGTTTATAGAACTCTATGGGGTGGATAATGCCGTGATATCAGGTGCCGGCAACGGTAGGTAAATCCCCATTCCATGGAGTTTATAGAACTCTATGGGGTGGATAATGCCGTGATATCAGGTGCCGGCAACGGTAGGTAAATCCCCATTCCATGGAGTTTATAGAACTCTATGGGGTGGATAATGCCGTGATATCAGGTGCCGGCAACAGTAGGTAAATCCCCATTCCATGGACTCTATAGAAATCTATGGGGTGGATTGCCGGTAATGCCGTGATATCAGGTGCTGGTAACGGTAGGTCTGTTTGCAGGCATGCTGCCGGATTTACAGCCATCAAACCGGCAAACTCGGGATGAGGCCCAATCATAGGAAAACTGCATTGCGTTCTCATTCATTTCACGCTTCACTGGATGGAACTCCTTGGGGAAAAAGTAGAATATTATAGTAAGGTGTTGGATTCAAGATTGGCATGGTGACAGCAGCTCACACATTCCAAAGAATGCAATCACATTGGGCCCATCAAGACAGTAAGGGGGCATTTTATGTGAAGCAGTGATTGCATGGAGGGGACCACTAAAGTTAGCACCTATGTACTGTTAGGTACCGTCCATGCAATTTTCAACATTTGCAAAACTGAGTAAAAAAAGGCAAAATCATCTCTATCCCTTTCTTTATTCAATCGATTTTGCAATATGTGCACGGCTGCCTGTCATTTACGGTTGCCAGGGGCGGACTGGGAACCAAAAGAGGCCCTGGGAATAATGTTCAAAGAGGCCTAACTGGAAATCTCCAGAGTTCCCTCTAGGCAAGTCCTCCCCTGACGGTTGCCAGACACCATTTTTAATGGATTCCTAGGAATCTGTCATTGCTAAAAACAGGCCAATTCCCTAAGATTCCGTTTATTTCAAAACTGCATGAAAACCTTTCGCAAGCCTAAAACCATATGGCGCTTGAAGGTGGAGGAGAAAAGCGCAGAGGCCATGTACATTCTGTTTAGTGCCCCTACTCCACCTCCAAAAGACATGATCATAGCCTGGAGTGCAAAGGTGAGACGGAAACAGCTTAGGCCTTAGTTGTATAACTCACTTTTACACTACCTCCTTACAAAATGACCCCCAAAAAGATTCCGTTTCAGAACAGACACTGGTTGTATAGACTTTTAACGGGCCTGTTCATTAGTCCCTTAAGATTTTCGGATTCGGAATTCAAAATGACTGTTGACGAGCCTTGAATTGCAAGTTGCAGCGCAATTAAATTGGTCATTGCAAAAACTCTGGCCATTCATAAACTTGTGTCTGTTTATTAAGCCTTCCATAATTGTTTCTCACACCAGTGATGTGTCATAATTATCTTAAACTGGCCATTCAAAATGGTATTGACCTTTTAGAATTCCGTTTCAAATTTGGCTCCAAAATGTTGAAAACCTGGACCACAATGCTTTTCATATTTCTCAGCCCCAAGCACAAAATAGCCGCAATTAGGTCCCTTATACCATTGGGGGCACAAGCTTTGGCGCCCCCTCCAGACTCAGTGGTCTCTCCCATCGCTGCCATCCACCCATCCCCACTGACTGATCTTGAACCTGTCCAAAGACCACATAGAGAGCAGATTCTCTCACCTCCTCCCGGTCAAGGTGCTTGGCCGCGCGGATCTCTCCACTGTCAGGCTGGACCATAAAGTGACCGTGGGGGTCCCCTCCCACTATGGAGTATGTAATCTGGTTGTTTGACGGTCCATCCTGGTCATCCGCTGATACCTGCAGGGAGAGAGAGAAAAATAGAGTTAGTGGAAGCCAAATGAAGCTTTTCCAGGACCGGTCAACCTTTCAGAGTCCATTCCTCTAGCACTTACAGAGACTGCTTTGCAGCTACGCCACCATTCTTCCTCAAAGCATGTACCCTCTTTCCCCCCACCCCCTTCTTGCTCTGAAACAGATCTTTGAGTATGGCATATCTATGTAATGTTAAGAGGCAATATTACCTAAAGTCTTGTGCCAGGAAATAAAGGGAGTGACTCACCTTGCATTAATTCTGTAGAGAACAGGGAAAACTGGTTTTAGATCAAACCTTTATACTCCATTGTTCACATGAGTCAAATGTGGCACGTACGCGGAAAACACAGTACATGCAATTTCCTCCATGTTATGACCCAATGCTAACTTTCGGTCATATGATACCTAAAGGAAGCTGGCTCCAGTTTGTTTGGTGCAAAATTCATCTCCCACTGAGCAGGCCACCAGTGCGTGACCTTGATGGCATTTTCTCATTCATTTTTTAGCACAGGGGTGTCCAGAATCTCATTACTGGGCTGCAAAGGTATCTTATGCTCTATGGGGTACATCAACGTGCCAAACTCAAATCAGACAAGGTGCGTCGGTTAGATTCAAATGCACCATTCGGGGACCGCACTGTTGGGTTTATGCAAATGAAAAACATAATGCTACACAGGGACGGCTGGGATTTTTTAAAGTGTTGGCTTGTACATTTTCCCCCTCAAATTAGTTCAAGCAAGGAGGTGAAGTGAGCGAGCCCAACATCCCTCACTGGGGTCGGGTTCGTTGGGGGGCATTCTTAAAATAGGACATTGTGTTGCATTTCAAAGCATATATTTCTGGGGAAATTGAATATAAATCCCTATGATTAAAAATCATTTCTGTTGGGGAACATGAGAAAAAGTGCAAATCTGCAGATGCCGAGTCTATAACAGCACCCAGGAGCATGGCTGTGCCCATCGCAGTCGTGTGCTGCTTGGATGGGATGAATGAACTATGTATGATCGTGCATATATACCCGGGCCTTGTCATCGAAGAAGGACTCAGCGATAGTGTTACCACTTCCACAAAGGGGCCAGTGTCAGTGGAAAGGATTCCAGGTTCACATACTAAAGGGTTTCGACGAGCTGTATTTCATAGTACAGTTTTAGTTGGATTTTCAGGTGTACGTTTGTGATTTGAGTTGGAAGTAAGACTTCAGAATGGTGCAGCGGTAAACCACTGAGAAGCGCGAGCTAGAAGTTTAAAAATGACTTTAGTTTCATCATTGTTTGAGATATTGAACCACGGAAACTTTAAGGGGTATTGTTGAGGTTCTTGGGGAGCTCTGACTAATTGCCTTCTGTTTATAAAGGCTGACAAATTCTGGCTGCAGAAAGAGATACAATTCAGCTTTTGCGCTAAAGAAAACAGCAGTTAATGGAAAGGTGAGGGTTTCTTCGCATTTAATTCCCTGCTTCCATTTTCCCTAGACACCGCGTTGTTTATCTTGCAGCATTCCCACCCATTTTGGGGGTACTGCCTTTAGTACGGCTGTGTTCCTGGATGATCTGCAAAGAAGCCCCATCTTTGCTCTCTGTCAGAGAGCAAAGCCCTGAAATGTGCTCTAACGGTGGTGGTGGGGTGGGGGGCTGGAGGGAGGGCAACAGATGAAAGGGCTTCAAGGGCCTGATATGGCCTGCGAGCCTTAGGTTTGACGTCAATGGTGTAAATGTTGAAGCGGCCAAAAAATAATGTTCGGACATTTGAAAGAGCAAAATGAAGTGCTCTGGTAAATTACAGACGTGTGGCCTCATTTTGAGAGTGGTGGCATTTCCTCTGGAAATACCGCCAAACTCAAATACTGTTAACGCATGTGGTAAGCATTCAGAAAACTAGGGTGCACATGATTTAGGATTTCAAGGGCCTCCCCTATAAGTGTGAAGGCACCCGTGTTGTGGCCTTCTCATTCTTTCTCCCAGCACCATTGGTCCGGCGAAGCCCCTTTTCATCATGTCGGCCCTGCGTGGCACACTCATTGGCTGATCTGCTCGCTTCGATCAGGCTCGCCTGATTGGCTGTGCCGTGGGACATCAGGAAGCAAACCTCCGAGCCGGCAGGCGAACACCGGCCCCCCTCAAGGGTCGCCCCTTCACGTGTGAGGGCACCCGTGTTGAGGCCTTCTCACTGGGCTGCCTACCACTTCCTGCAGTGCCTGCAACACAGGGAGCAGCCAGTACCATTGGGCCGGCAAGCCCCTTTTCTTCATGGCCGGTTCCAAACTCATCAGCTGATCTGCTCTCTTCGATCAAGCCCGTCTGATTGGCTGGGCCGTGGGACATCAGGAAGCAAACCCCAGAGCCGGCAGGCGATCACTGGCCCACTTAAATGGCCTCCTAAAAGGTTCAGGGTCTCTCCCTGTCTGGCCCTGTCCGAGCCTGGGAGGGTCTAGAGGACCCTGCTGCAGGATCCGTGATTCTCATCCAGAATGGAGTTCCACACCGCAGTAAGCACCCTCATTCCCCCTGCTCTGTTGCTGCTGCACCTGATGGCTGCTATCCTCTCACAATCTCCAAGGGGTCACCCGGCCACTCACAGCAAGCACAGCTGGTTCTCTGATCTTTGCCTGCATTTCCTTCACGTCGACCTTACTCGCTGTGCCCTCTACCCGGCTACAATTGCGCTCCTTCCTTTGCGGCCCTCTCTCCCTGGGCATGCCACCAGGCTCATGGGCGCTACCCACCCATCTAAATGCACTTGACTAACTTTTCTTCTGCTCACAATTTGCTGCCCCTCTGCTCTTATGTGCCCTGCATTTACTTCTTCCCATCGGCCAACTCTTCCTGGTTAAGCTGCAGAAAGTTTAGCTGCACTTCTTCACTGCAGCCTGTGTAATGAGTTCCATCTGCTCACCGCGATTGACTGCTGCATGCCCTGCTTAAAGGCTGCCTTTCCACATGTGTGCCTGATTTTCAAATCTAGGTGTTATGAATTTTATTTTGCACTGCCTTTGTTGAATTGCTGAACTTTTCTTGCCTTTCTGGAACCAACTTCGGAAGGCCTTTTTTTACCTCTGGTGTCCCTGCACCCCCATAACTTGAATCTTATGTGCCTTTTAACCTGTGCACTGATTGTCTTGTGCTTCATTTTACTGCTTTGTTGGAAAGTTGTATCTTGATTGCCTTTCAACCTGCGCATTGAATATTTTCTGCTGTATTTTAGTGCTTTGCTGGAAAGTTGAATCTAGGTGTGCTTTTCAACCCAGTCTGGGTGCTTAATATCTCTACTAGCCTGTGCACATCTTGTTTAAATCACTTCTTTCATCTGTGCCCGCTTGGCTGCTAGGCTGCCTGGTGAGTTCATTTGTGCACTGTGCAGCCCCTCTGTCTGTCTGCCCCTCCCCACTACATGGCACCCTCTATCTTCCCTATCAACTCTAACTGCTATTCTATCACCCATCCTATCTCTCTCACGAAGTTTGGAAGAAAAAAGCTTTAAAAAGCTCTGCTGGCCTCTAATCCAGATCTATATATTGGTGACACGTACATCAATTCTACTTCCAGGCAGACTATTACCGACCACCTCTTTTCTGTCCCTTCCCCGCCTGGTCTCCACTTTCTTCCCTTTCTCCTCTTCATCGCATCGCATTAATGGCGTAACTAGATGGGAAGTGCTCTTGGCATATTTCTCATCCTCTAGGGGCATCATCCACAATAGCACTATCATGGCCAAAGTTTCCCAACCTATTCTTCTCCTTCTTGACTGGCACCTGACCTCTCTCATTAACTGCTTCCCTTCACTTGCTACCCCTCCTTCCTCCTCTCCTCTTCCCTCTCCATCACCATCAACAGGAGTACCCCTGTACCCCCCTTGGAAAACTTTCAAAAGTGGTAATCAGCTTCATCTAGCTGCTCTGAATGCTCGTTCTGCTGTCAAACATTCCTCTGACATCTGTCTCCTCCTCAAATACTTTGACCTCAACATCCTCACCCTTACCAAGACGTGGTTCATTGCTAGCTCTGTCACTGCTTGTGACACTCTTCTTCCTGACGGCTACAAAATCCTCTCCAAACCTAGGCCCAACAGGTCTTTAGGTGGAGTGGCCCTGATTTCCCTGAATGGGTCCCTGCTTCTATCATACCTACTCAATCCTACTCCTCTTTTGAATGCCTTGTCTGTAGGCTCAGGATCTCCCTACTCTCTCACCCTCGCTACCATCTACAGGCCCCCGGTCCTATTTCTCTCTTCCCCTCTGAATGGACCGACCTTGCCTCCTTCTTGTTCACCTCTTCCTCCAAACCCCTTCTCCTCAGTGACTTCAATATCCACCTTGACTCCCCTGAATCAGTCACCTCACAGTTCTGTGTCCTTTGTGACTCCCTATCTCTAACTATTATTCCTTCCGGTCTGACCCACTCAGCCGGACACACACTAGATTCCTTCATCTACGGAGACATTCCTATCTCTAACCCGGTCACCACCCCCTTCTACTGGTCTGACCATTCTCTCCTGTCACTTGGGGCCCCTCTGCCCTCTATCTGAGCCACCCCCAGCACTGCCAGCCTCCTTCACCATCATTCAACTGATGAAGCGAGTGTTAGTTGCTGCTTTTGCTTCCCCTTTCACCCCCCTGCCACCTCTGCTTTGGACTCTCTCTCTGACTCTGTCCTTGCTAACCGGCACTTCTCTATTTCTGCCACCCCCCTCAACATCCTTGCCCCTGTCATGAGGCTCCGTCTGAAACCCGCCTTCAAGTGTAATGGCTGGTAAGACTCCGACCTAGCATCTCTGAAACATAAGTGCAGAGTTGCTGAACGGAAGTGGCAGACCTCAGGCTCATCCTCGCATAAATTGGCATGTTGCTTGCTCCAAAGGCAATATCGCTTTTCTATCCGCTTCAAGAAGAGGGCACACATCCAAGCCTCCATCTCAGGAGCTACTAACAACACGGCTTAACTTTCCTCAATCTGCAAGCAACTTGCCAATCCAACCACAGTCTCCACCTCTCCCCTTCCTTCCCAGGCTCTCGGCACCGCTTTGTCCTCCCATTTTGCATCAAAAAGTCAGGATGTCCTCGCTCTCCACCAGTCTCACACCCACCCCCACTCCAGCCCCTGCTCTCCTGCCTCCCTTGGCTTCCCTCCCTCCACCCCCTCACTCTCCTCCCTCCTGCCCATACCACCCGATGAGGTCTTTAGAGTTGTCCGCTCTATGAAGGTCTCATCCAAACAGGTGCTCCCCTGCTCTTCCAGAACCATTAAGAACAAAATCTCCTCTCTTTTCCCCCTGATTCTTGCCGACTTCTGTGACTATCTTCTTGTCAAACGTTTCTTCAAGCAGAGAGTGGGTGGCCGCTCCCTCTCTTTGGCTGGTGCCTCTTTTTGGAACCACCTCCCATTCTCTCTCAGACTTGAGCCGTTCGTCCTTAAGTTCTAGAAACCTCTCAAAACTCTGCTGTTTTCTACCTCTTTCTCTCTTTCCCTTCCCTGCTAATCCCTCCACTGCCGCTGAGACAGGCGGCCTGGACCTTCATGAATCTCACAGGCTCCAGGCCCCCACACAGTTGACACCAGAACCCCCCCACCCAGCACTGCCCTTGTGAGCGCCCTCCTGGCTGCTGTACATCCCACCCTTGGGATACCTCCGCACGAGCACTTGGCAGTGTCCTCCTGTCCTGGTTCCTCTTCCCTTGGCACTGCCCTACTGGGCTCTCACCAGCACTTGTCCTCAGCTTGCTGCCTCCCCCGGCATGCTCCCCTATATAATGCACTTCCTTCACTGCACTTGCACGTCCGAATGTCACAAGGCCTAGTAGGACCACAAATGTATATTTATTGTTTTCTTTTGCCATTATTATTTATTCCCCTGTTCTATCCCCACCTTGCCTTGTGGTGCCTGGAAGAACCATTTTGTTGTATAGGCACCTAACAAATGCTCAATAAATCAAATAAAATATAGCATAACCTTGAGTTATTCCCGATTCAGCAAAAGTGTCACACACACTTTTTTACCGCACTACCACGCTCAAAATGATGCCGTAAATATTGACATCAAAACTCGATTCCAATACTTACCTTCTCTCAAGCATATGCATGGAAGGCACATTTGGTATAACAGTCCTAAAAGGCCTTCAATTCTACTTTCATGGAGGGAGCGCAATAGCCCCACACTTTTGGGGATCTCCAGTACAAACATGTATTGTGCTTTTTGGAGCTCGGCTCAAGGAACTGAACAAATCAAAGAACGGGAAAGGCTTGTGGGAAAGGGCTGGTGGACTGTCCTGAACCACGTCGAATACTCAGGTGTATGCATTTGGAATTCAGCGGGCCATCACAATCTAAGTTCTCGAGCAAGCTTCTTGTGTTGAATGTTGAGATTTGAGTATCTGAAGCCCTGCTATGCTGGGCCCTGCTCAAACATTTTGTTTCAGATAAGGACTTCATTAAAGACTTGGCCAAGTCAGGGGTCACTGTGGTGGGGCTTATTGACAATATGTCCAGGTGGGCTGCTCACGAGATAAGTGCTCGCCCTAGGCTCGGAGCCAGCCTGCACTTGGCAAGTTTGACTCCCTCGACAGTGGTGACGCAGCTCATCATCCTTCCAATGTTGATAAATGCCATTACATTAGGTGATAATAACACCTGGTATTACAGCTCTTAAAACCAGGAGGAATACATGCACACATGAGTAACAACCTAGAAATATACAGTCTTCATTAACCGAGCTCGATTCCAGAATTTTATAGAAGATTGTTTCAGTTTCCGTTTCCTTCCGAGCGCATCGAAGATTTCAGGGAAAGGGGGTGGGTAACTGTTTTTCTTAAAAGGCCCAGAATTACTCCAAAGTCTCCAAAAGTACCTATCATGAATGAATAGAGTTATATCGAAATTAAGCATGATGACAAAAGTGTAAGACAATATAGCCCTACTTTCTGGATGCCCATTGCCTGATGTTAATGCCTTCATAGCGGCTTCGGATAGCTAAAATGTCTATTTTTAGTGAGTAAATGGGCTAGATTATCATGAAGGGAGGAAGATGCTCTGCACATCCTAGAGAAAGTCTTATATGTCACTCAGTTGCCCCATATGCTCTGCAGATTTGTTACAGCACATTACCCCGGCTCTCCTATGCTCTGGAGATGTGGTACTGCACACTACACCAGCTCCCATATACTCTGGAGATGTGGTACTGCACACTACACCGAGTCTCATATGCTTTGGAGATGTGGTACTGCACACTACACCGAGTCTCATATGCTCTGGGGATGTGGTACTGCACACTACACCGAGTCTCATATGCTCTGGAGATTTGGTACTGCACACTACACCGATATGCTCTGGGGATCTGGTACGACAAACTACTTTGGCTCTCATATACACTGGAGATGTGGCATGATATACTATGCCGACTCTCATAAACGGTGGAGATTCGGTACTACACACTATGCCAGCTCATACATAGCCTGGAGACTTGGCACTACACACTAGACTGGCTCTCATATACTCCGGAGATTTGGCACTACACACTAGACTGGCTCTCATATACTCCGGAGATTTGGAACTACACACTAGACAGGCTCTCATATACTCTGGAGATTTGGAGCTACACACTAGACTGGCTCTCATATACTCTGGAGATTTGGCACTACACACTAGACTGGCTCTCATATACTCTGGTGATTTGGCGCTACACACTAGACTGGCTCTCATATACTCTGGAGATTTGGAACTACACACTAGACTGGCTCTCATATACTCTGGAGATTTGGCACTACACACTAGACTGGCTCTCATATACTCCGGAGATTTGGCACTACACACTAGACAGGCTCTCATATACTCCGGAGATTTGGAACTACACACTAGACTGGCTCTCATATACTCTGGAGATTTGGCACTACACACTAGACTGGCTCTCATATACTCTGGTGATTTGGCACTACACACTAGACTGGCTCTCATATACTCTGGAGATTTGGAACTACACACTAGACTGGCTCTCATATACTCTGGAGATTTGGCACTACACACTAGACTGGCTCTCATATACTCTGGAGATTTGGCACTACACACTAGACTGGCTCTCATATACTCTGGAGATTTGGCACTACACTCTAGACTGGCTCTCATATACTCTGGAGATTTGGAACTACACACTAGACTGGCTCTCATATACTCTGGAGATTTGGCACTACACACTAGACTGGCTCTCATATACTGTGGAGATTTGGCACTACACACTAGACTGGCTCTCATATACTCTGGAGATTTGGCACTACGCACTAGACTGGCTCTCATATACTCTGGAGATTTGGAACTACGCACTAGACTGGCTCTCATATACTCTGGAGATTTGGAACTACACACTAGACTGGCTCTCAGATACTCTGGAGATTTGGCACTACGCACTAGACTGGCTCTCATATACTCTGGAGATTTGGAACTACACACTAGACTGGCTCTCATATACTCTGGAGATTTGGCACTACGCACTAGACTGGCTCTCATATACTCTGGAGATTTGGCACTACACACTAGACTGGCTCTCATATACTCTGGAGATTTGGAACTACACACTAGACTGGCTCTCATATACTCTGGAGATTTGGCGCTACACACTAGACTGGCTCTCATATACTGTGGAGATTTGGAACTACACACTAGACTGGCTCTCATATACTCTGGAGATTTGGAACTACACACTAGACTGGCTCTCATATACTCTGGAGATTTGGCACTACGCACTAGACTGGCTCTCATATACTCTGGAGATTTGGCACTACACACTAGACTGGCTCTCATATACTCTGGAGATTTGGAACTACACACTAGACTGGCTCTCATATACTCTGGAGATTTGGCGCTACACACTAGACTGGCTCTCATATACTCTGGAGATTTGGAACTACACACTAGACTGGCTCTCATGTACTCTGGAGATTTGGCACTACGCACTAGACTGGCTCTCATATACTCTGGAGATTTGGAACTACGCACTAGACTGGCTCTCAGATACTCTGGAGATTTGGCACTACGCACTAGACTGGCTCTCATATACTCTGGAGATTTGGCACTACGCACTAGACTGGCTCTCATATACTCTGGAGATTTGGCACTACACACTAGACTGGCTCTCATATACTCTGGAGATTTGGAACTACACACTAGACTGGCTCTCATATACTCTGGAGATTTGGCGCTACACACTAGACTGGCTCTCATATACTCTGGAGATTTGGAACTACACACTAGACTGGCTCTCATGTACTCTGGAGATTTGGCACTACACACTAGACTGGCTCTCACTCACATATTTTGCTATGAACGGTGTTGGTGAAACCTACAGAGAGGGCAACCAAGAAGTAATATTTATACTTAGGTGCACTTTACAAGGGGGCTCAAGCCATCGTGTCAATTAAAAGCTATATTTTGAATGATGTTCACTCTGTATGGGAAAGCATATTTTCCTTTCTGTTTACTGAGATTTTAAATGACATACATGGAAAGCAATTTACATTATTGTAAATTAAACATCTTTTCACTAACGTGTAACTTTATTGGATTGTATTATTGTTGATGTTTATGTTTTGACTTGTTTATGACAATGTCAAGGAAACAGAATTAATATATTTGTTAAGGCCTAGGCAACACTGCAGACACGATCTATGTTAGGAGAGTGTGCATGGGTACCTCAACTGATAGAGGATGGGGATCATATTTACAGGGGAACAGACTTGTCCCGGAAGACGTTTTCTGATGAAAGTACTTCCTAGTTCTTTTTTTAATATAAATTGCTGTTTTGTGGGAAGCTTTACTCGACTAAATGCATTTGGAAGCACAAGTCAATGGGGAACAATTGCATGGGAGAGGGCAAGAATGGAAGGTGAGAATACAAAGGCAAAAGTGCAGTATTCAATTGCAGCACAGAGTACATCCTTGTTTACCAAATATACATTCATATTATGGCAATAACCACCGAGCCAGCGGGCCATTACCGCTAGGTGCTAATGGCCCGCTGGCAAGGCGGTTATTGCCAATAGTATTCTAGGGTTTGTAGCCCAGGGATACAAATGTTGCAGCAAAACCTTTTCAAGCGGCATTTCTTTTGCAGTTTGAAAAGTTCGTCCCAACAGTACGCGTTAGTTCTAGGAACACTAGAACGCGTGTACTGCTTCATTACTACGGAGCAACAGGGTGCCATTTTGGGTCAAGTTGCTCCATAGTAATGGATGGGAGGAATATTTTTATACCTGTCGCACAATGCATGTAAGTGCGTCCACGGGATTAGACTGTGGTTTGGCTCGGAAACGAGCCAATCCACATGAAGTGTATCCCGTGGATCTGTGGCGCTGGGTACTAATAAAATTAATGCTAGAGAAGATAGTGGTTCAAGACATAATCACAGCCTAAAGAAGGCAGGGGTCTCCTTACACAGGTGTTGGAGGGGAAGCAGTGAATTGAAAAACTTTTCACAGAGTCGCCTGCGAAGCAAGAAGTTACTTAACAGAGGTTATCTAGAACGAGGCTTATGGGCCTTGGAAGGCTCTAAGGAATAGTTTTAAAATCTCTTTTGTTCTTAAGAAGGTGTATCCAGTTGCACGGTTGTTAGGTGTGATCATTGCAAGATTTTACCTCTGTGTCGACATTTCTTGTATTTGGCATTCAGGAGTTTGTGGTCTCCTGCTGACATGAGGTTTCTTCCAAGTTGGAAGATCTTGAATTATGGTGCAAGGTGGTTAGGAACTTTCACAGATGGGGTGTTATGAGTAATGCAAAGTCTCTTCAAACAAAATCTAGCATCAACTGAGAGCTAGTGTGGAGCCTGGGGTCCCGAGAGAGATGGAGCCTCTATGTTTTAGGCCAGAGATCACTCTCGCTGCTCTATTTTGCATACGTTGGAGCTGCCGTGTGGTCCAGGAGTTGGCTCTCACAATAGATGGAATTTTGAAAGAAAATGTATCTTGGACTAACTGGGATTTCATACGTTCACAGTGCTGTTAAAGAAAGCTACTTCTGCAGATGTGTCCCCATTCTTTCTATTCCTGAAGAGAAAGCATTTTGATGTGATTTTATTTTCAATTTCAAGAGATCATCGATCCCCGGAGAGAGGACAACACACCCTAAGTATTCTAGCACAGTTATTAGGTAGATATTGGTCCTCATTACTGGGTACCCGGAAAACCTGCCGGTAGGCGCGGGTTTCCGGCAACCCTGTAACAGCTGTACCGCTGCCTGACATCCCAGTGCCACCAGGATATCACATGGCGACGGTAACGTTAAATCCCCATTTCCATAGAGTCCTATAGAACATTTGAATGTGCAATTCAGGTTTCATGCTAAAGTCAGGTCCAATTTAGCTAGCAATTTCAGATACTGCTTGTGCACCAACTGATGCTGCGCCAAAGTGAGATGCTGACAACGCTCTGAGCAAAGATCCTGTCTGTGAGCTGAGGACTTACCGAGAGAACAACATCTCCAATAGCTGCATCTTCGCTGATCCCCACGCTGTACGACTCCTGAGCAAAACGAGGCCTGCAGTCGTTAATGTCCGTGACGTTAATCACCACTACAATGACATCACTGAGAGACACTCCATTTCCTCGTGTTCCCTCCACGGACAAGGAGTGCTGGTGGCGCACCTCGAAATCCAAACTGTTGTTAAGGTTCAGGATGCCTAGGAATAGATATCAAACCGGGCATGAATAGAAATCTAAAACGCAGGCTGCGGTAGATACATGGCATGCGCGTGTTGGGGTCCCCTCTTTGCCAGGAAGAGCAAGGCACAGTGAAATCAAAAGGGTAACGTGGATCCTCTTTTCCGACCTCATATTGCAACCACAGCCTGAGGGCTACCATCAAGCGAAGTATACAAGAGAATTACCAATCCCATTGTAAAGCGCCAACTTCCCTCTCTCTCGGGCGGAATTCTGAAGAGTAGGTTGGGCCTGTGTGGCCGATACAGAAGACATTTCAAGCAGCACTTTCATTGAGCGATACTTTTACGCCTTGGGTGTATCATGTGGCCTCACTGCCGCTAGGTCTTTATAGACATTGCGATGGGATTCGGAACAAGAGCACAATGTATCATTCTTCAGCCAAAAAGCATTGGTCTTTGCGCAACAAAAATGAAAGCAACCATCCATGTTATTAGATGCGTATTTCTGTTTTTAATATTTTCCACTCCACATTTCAGACAAACATGCTAAAATCTCACCACTAAATTGTTTGTGTGCCTGGCTGTGATGCTGACATTTTTAGCACCGGAAGATGATGACCTGAACAATGCAGTTTAATTAACTTTGGGACTTCTGAGGTGATGCTCAACTTGAAATCGGTGCGCCATCTGGGCATTGGTAAATGGGGATGGTGGTCCCAGAAAAAAAAGCAAAAATGGGGCACGGTATCAGGAGACCAGACATCGTGGTGTGGGATGAGTTGGTAGGTTCAGGGCAGAAACTTAAGCAGCATGACATTGTGTAACACAGGGGTTGTGGTAATAAGGGGTGGGAGAAATATTCAACATTGGAGTGGGGCAAAGGAAAACAAAATCAAGTTGATTGACTGTGTGGGTCAAAGGACAGGATTTAATTATTTACTATTGCATTTATAGAAGAGGCAGGATTGTTGCAACCACTATTACAATGAAAAGCACCTGTAACCATCACAAGAAAATAAGCCTACCTGTTTTTGAATCCAGCCTGAACTTCATCTGCTCATTGCCGCTGAGAATTTCATATTGTATCTCTGCCTTCTCGACTCCATCCCTCATGAGGTTTGCAACGTTAAGCACCTCCGACCCCACGTCTGCATTTTCCAGGACAGCTACAACGTATTCCGGGCAACAAAACACTGGCCTGTACGTGCCCAAGTCCACAATGGAAATGCTGATGGAAGTGAAAGAGGACAGAGGGTTTGGTGCACCCTTGTCCGTGGCACAAGCTGTCAGTTCAACAGTGGAGAGTGGTATGTCTTCCAGCGGCTTTTCAAGATGGATGACCCCGGTGGTTTCCTCGATGGAAAAGTGCCCGTTGGCAGAAGTGGTCAGAGAATAAAACACTTCAGCGTTGATGCCTGAAGGACAAAAGGAGCTATCAGTGTTAGCAGGGAGCATTACTTACTGTTTTCAGGTACAGTGTGTCCAATTCACCCACCTCTTCTTCTCATTCATTGGTCGCGAATGCACACATGGGGTACTTGGCGGCCATTTTGAGAGTGTCATCTAATGCAGATCTGCTTTATCAGAGCTGTGACATCAGTAGCCCAGATCCTTGAATAAGTCCTATCCTATCGTTCTGGATTAGGCCTCCTTTCTGCAGTGAGAATGTGGCTATTTCAAAGCACCAATTCACTTCTATGCAAGTAGCAATTTGCGAATGTAAAAGGCACCCAGCTTGGACACTTCGTTTAATGATGACAAACTCCCTGAGAATCTACAGCGCACACACAGCAAAGAGGATCTCCCAGAGGATGTAGGCTATTAGGTTCGAGCTAGCAGTCACTGTACTCTCTTCGCCAACTCATCCACTGAAAGAAGATTGGTGCCACCTTAAAAGGACTGCTCTACCTGTCTGAAATGGATGCAGCTTTAAACAGAATAGTGCCATCGCAAAACAGAGGAAGACTCCAATTGTCCAGGGCACCCCCTCTAGGCATTCACATAGTCCAAAGCCACCTTCCAAAAATCAGCATAGAAGTTGTGTTCATGTTACAATAGTACAGTGCAATTATCAAAAGGGAAGTGAAACTGCATTGTAATCATAAAATCTACCCAAAATGTGTGAAGCCGTGAAACAACGAATGCAATCTTTAAGGGACTAATAGAGCATAGCCAATAGACATGTTAACTATCCCAAGACAGTTCCAACCATCTTGGGACTAATATAGCATAACTAATGAGATATTCTTTAAACCCTTCAAAAGGTCAGGAGAATACCCCAAGATGGCAGGAAAATCCCAAATCACAGTAATCATCAAGTGGGCAGCCAATCCTTGACCAAGATCAACATACATGTCAGTAATCTCAGTGCAAACTTTGAAACTGAAATAAAACCTCCACCAAGATCAACCTGCTGCAAGATCAGCATCCCCAAAGCGAACTCCCACAAAAGCAACACAATCTCCTGGGCCACACCCCATAGACCAACACAACTTCATCCAAGGCCGACATGACCTCGTCCAAGGTGAGGACAATCTTTCCCAGATCCACACTACGTTCCCCAAGGCTAGCAAAACCTTCCCCAAGACCAAGTACATCACCCACAACACTTTACCAAACCCCAAGAAGACCTTAACACCCTTTCAAAGACAAGACACAATCTCCTTTCAAAACCAGCCATACATCCTCCAAGAGCAGTATCAAATCCACAAAGACCAGCAAAATCTCCCCTAAACCAGGAGGACCTCTCTCTGGTCCAATGTGAGCTCAACCAAGACCAGTCCAACCTTACCTGAAAACCAATTGATTTTACCAAAAGGCAACACTTAAGACCATGGATACTCCCTAAGTCCAGAAGACCCTCCTTAAATAATACAATCTCAATAAACCCACAACCAACTTTGCCTAAAATCAGTTCATCCTCCTCAAAGATACGTTTAACCATCCCCCGAAGCACTGCAACCTTCTCTAGGATCAGCACAGCCTCGTCTAAGACCCCAATAACCTCCTCAGACACCACCATTACAGGACTATTTCAACTTTTCCATCACAAATTGTATCCTAAGTCTGGTGCAACATTCTTCAAGGAAAGCACAACCTTCCCCAAGACCAATACAACATCTTTAAAGACCACTGTAACTTTCATCAAGACCAGCACCACCTTTCTTGAGATCAAGATAGCCTCGCCAATAGCAGTACAGTTTCTACTGAGAATAGAACACAATGCTCCAAAAGATCAATGCAAACTCACTAAAGAAAACCAAGACATGGTTCCATGACTTAAAATCGAGGCAAAAATGGCCGTGAATACAAAATATGGAGGCAGAAATACTGTGGTTTTGCCGCCACAATCCTGTAAAGGATGCAGGGGACACCCCCGCAACCACTGGACCCATTATACCATATAACGGGTGCGGGGGACACCCCTGCAACCTCCGCTCCCCTTAAATGGTATAATTGGGTACACCTTTACCGGGTCAAACCACAGGATTTTTGCCACGATTTATTTAACGGCGACATTTTTGCCGCGATTTTATTACCTGATACACAAAACACCTTTTTCCAATATCTGCACAGTCTTTTCCAAGAGCAATGCAACTGTATCCAAAAACCAGTACAACCTATAAAATACATGTTAACTCTCACAACCTCTTCAAAGAACAGTGCAACCTTCTCATGATACCAGAGCAACATTTTCATGACCATTGAAACCTCTGTAAATGTACTGCAACCTGCCTAAAGATCAGCTCAATCTGCTCCAAGATGAGCCGAAATTACTTCAAGGCCAAAACCATCTCCTCCAAGAGCAGTGTATCCACCTCAAAGATCAGTGCAACCTTCAACATGCAAGAGCCACATTCTCCAAAACAAGGGCACCCTTCCCTCAGATGTCAGGCACACATTTGTCAAAGACTAGAAAGTCCTTCGCCAATGAAGGTAAAACCTCTTCCATACCATTTCATCAACTAAGAATTCCAACACAAACTCAACAAAGAACAGCACAAATGTGGCCAGATTTGATATAACTCTTTAAGAGTGTAAGAATCACTATTCACAGTGAGTACAGCTTATTTCTTTCAACATTAGATTTAAGTTAATTCTGAAATCACCATGCATAGGCTATACTTACACAAGGATGTTTGCATTTGTTTTGTTCTAGGTTATTTACACTAGGATTCAATTTCTAACCCTCCTCATGAACCATCTGAATATAAAGATGGAGAAACACATGTTGAGAGCATCTAATAAGTAACATCAGTAGAAGTACAGGAATATCTAAGTAAGCACTAGGGAGAAATTAGATATCAGAATACCAAACAACTTGCAGAATTGAGAAATGATTAATACAAAATTTACAACTTGCAATATTGATGAAATTGTAACTATTATCAAGGAATCCATTCATTGATTTGGTGCAACAAAACAGATCCTTCATTCTTTGTTTTCAAAAAGTATACTAGGTACTGGTCAGCCTCAGCACCATTAGGGTCTGATATTGCTGCCGAACCAGACAACTAATATAAACCTTCCGGAATTTCAACAAAATTCTTTATGTATGGGACTCACCAACAGCTGTTTAAGGCTGAGTATACCTATTAATTACCTTCAAGACAAGTACAACCACAACAAATCATCCAGCAATAGCACAGACGTCTCAAAGATCAATGTGTCTTCCTCCAGGTGCAGCCCAAAATCCCTCAGGATCAGCTGCCTTGACCAAAGAACAGAACACTTTCCCATAAAACAGGTACTACCTTTCAAGACCAGCTTTATCTCCCATAAGACCAGTTCAACCACCCATAAAACCAGTCACATGACATAAGCAACCTCCTGCAACACTAGTGGAACTTCTCCTAAAACCAGCACAACTTTATCTAAGACCAGTGAAAATGCCAGAGATCAGCGTAACCTACCCCCATGACCAGCTCAACATCTCCACAATCCAATAAAAGAACAGAACAGCTTTACAAATGAATTCATGTGGCATGTAATAAGATAAGGGGAGGACCAATTGTGTGTTGTCAAAGTGATTCATGGAACATGCTGTGTGATTACCCTTAACATTGACATTGCACGTGCTGTAGCATATCCTGTCCAGGAATGTCCACATTAATGACGATATTATATGTCAATTGACAAGATATCTATTCAAACACACCAACAGACACACAAATACGAACACACCTTCATCTGGATCCTTGGCGAAGACCACAGCAATGGGGGTACCCAAAGTGGTGTTGTCGAAGACAGCCACAGCATAGTGACTGGCGAGAAAAATCGGTGCATTATCATTCACATCTTCCACAGTCAAATATACATCTGCCTGGCAGGACCGGCCACCTCCATCCGTTGCTTTGGCCACCAGACGATACCGTGCCATCTTCTCCCGATCCAGGGGTGAGAGGGCGGATAACTCTCCTATTTGAAGCAACCAGGAAATGTGACTTTGCTGCTGGACAGAGCAGAACAGTGTGGTTCCCTTTTGCATTTTTTTTTTAAAAATAGATTTATTGTGCGACAAGTGTTTGCAGATGTTGGAAAGCTTTAAAATAATAGCTAACAATAAACATAACAACAGTTCAACAATTCACCTTGAAATTATCTCCCATCCTATGCAGTACTTCATAATGTCATAGCTGTTTGTTGTCTCGAAAGTGCAGTAAATTGTTCTTAGGACTAGGCCTAACCTGTTTCAAATGGCCTCTGCCATACCTAGAAGTGTTTAGGTTCTAGCCTGTTTTAGCCAAGGGATACCCAATCGTATGCATTTCTTGCACATGAGGTTCTTGCCTCCGCCAGAAATGACTAGTTATGAGGCTTGGGATTCAGGTGTCGTGAAGCTGGCTATCTTTCATCTCAAACGGTCCGTTTTGGATGTGAGCCGATCTTCCAGTAAAAGCAGAAGCAGTTCTGAGGTGTTCAAGAAAATATCTTGAAATCTCAAGATATTGGCCTTGTTTCAGCTTGGAGATTGCTTCTTTTATAGGAGCTACAGTCTTTTTTGGGGGAGTCGGCCTAACACAATACCACTTGCATGGATTCTGGATAGCGCAAGAGCCAGATCCACCAGGGGAAATTCATTAGCAAAAGTGAAATTATGTAACAGATCAAGTTGATGATTTGAACATTTGGAGATTGTTTTTGAATGACTTTTCGGACACAGATGGGCTTCCGGGGTAAAACACAAAAGCACAGTCGCTGTGTCGCAGCGACTGTGCTTTTATGCAAGTCTGTACACAGAGCTTTTGAAAATGTCTGCCCCAGTCGTTGGGCATGATTTACAAAGTGTTTCCAATGGGATTGTGCCACTGTAAAACACTTTTGTACATCAGACCTGCTGTAGTTCTTGGCTGCCAAGATGGATAAACAAAGGGAACAGTATCTGCTTCAGGCTTCTAGGAAATGCAGGGCAGAGAAATGAGCTCCTTAATGCTTCTAATTACTCTAAGAAGCTACACCACTCCTGCAAGCAATTCAACTCCACCCCCCCACTATTGATCATGCAGTCGTGCTTGATAGCCTTGCAGCTGCCGGCCTTTCCGGAACTGTTCTTGCTTGGTCTACATGTTTTCTCTCTGGACGTTCTCAATCTGTTTCTCTCTCCCCTTTCTGTTTTGCTTCCACTGCCCTTACCTCTAGTGTCCCCCACGGGTCGGGTCTTGTCCCTAGTGCTTTTTAACATCTATATTCTGCCACTCACCAAACTTATTCCCTCCCATGGCTTTCATGGCTACTTCTAAGCTGATGATGCCCAAATCTTAGCTCATCTTGATATCTCTACATCTGAGACAGCGGCTAGATTTGGGACTTGCTTGGAAGCCGTGGGAGCATGGATGCGTAAAAACTGGTTAAAACTTAATAGTGACAAAACCGAGGTACTGGTGAAGGTTCTCCCCTTCAGCCTTATGGACCCCCGCTTTTCTGGCCCTCTTGCCATGGTCCTTTCCCTTCTCCTGTTACCTCAGTGAAGGATCTAGGGAATAAAATATCTGCCTCTCTGTCAGCTGAGCCTCAAATTAGCGATGTCTGTCAAAAGGGTTATTTTCAACTGGCAATTCTCTGTAAGATGCTTCCATTTCTTCCGCTTCATTTCCGGGCACCCATGGTTGCTTCTCTAGTTGTGTCATCT
This sequence comes from Ambystoma mexicanum, assembly GCF_040938575.1. NCBI lineage: Eukaryota > Metazoa > Chordata > Amphibia > Caudata > Ambystomatidae > Ambystoma > Ambystoma mexicanum. The sequence continues at coordinate 372,614,737 of NC_090926.1, read as the reverse complement.
CTAGATTATTGCAATTCTTTGCTCCTAGCCCAGCCTGCCTATTTGATCAGGCGGCTTCAGGTGCTTCAAACCTCGGCGGCCAGAGTTGCCACCTCTACCCCTGTTCGTCAGAGACTTCATTGGCTTCCCCTGGCCAAACCTATTCAGTTCAAGGCGTCTGGTTCACTGCGCTTTTTATGGGACTGGGGCTGAATTTCTTTAGGCCAAGTTTCATCCTTATGTGCTGCCAGGATGCTCCGTTCTGCCAATGCTTGCATTGTACTGGTTCCTTGTTTTAAGTTTGCTCGTATTGGTGGTTGTCCTTTCTCCGTTGCTGTAGCCACTGTGGAACTCACTTCCTTTTGTCCTTAGGGCCACGGAGCAGTACTTAGTATTTAGGCGCCTTATTAAAACGTTTTTGTTCTAGCCTTCCTTGGCTGCCTTTCCTGGAGTTAGTAACAGGGTGTTTGTGCACTGTATACATTCATCTAACATAACATAACACAATCCACGTCTTCCTGAACTCTAGGTTATCTCCCTGAACTAATTATTGACCAGAATCTCACTGGAAATGATAGATTACACCAAATGTTCCTGAAATGCCCTCATTGATTTACCAGTGCCTGATTACAGATGCCAGGGTATGGATGAGAAAGGCATCATGTGATTATCAAACTAGATCTAAGCCTCTCAACTTCCCCATCTCCCTCAGAAACCACTTAAGGGCTTCTACTATCTTTCACTGAATGATGAAGCACCTCAGCAGCACAAGTGGACATGCTTACCTGTATGGGGATCCAGTCGAAATGTGTCAGCCCCAGTTCCTTCCAGGGTGTACATGATCTGGGCATTGCTACCCACATCAGGGTCATTTGCAGATATGTGAAGAAGAGAGCGTCCGGAAGGGGCATCTTCAGGGACCGTCACAGTATATAACATCTGCGAAAGACAATGAACATCATGTTATTCCACTTCATCATACCCAGATCACAATCCACCAGCCACCTGTAAATTCCTCCTGTTCTTTTCCGCAAACATCTGTTCAATCCCCCACGCTCACCTGTCCAATTTGCAAGTACTTCTGTGGCAACCATTTTGGATTTTCTGTCACTTACAGCTGTTCAAAACCTTCATCTCCCGCCATGCCTATCTAATCTGCTTCACCACTCCTACTATCATCATATCTAATCCCTTGCCCAAACTGTATGTCTTCTGTGCAGATTACATGCAAGCACATCTCCCAGAGGTAGCTTTCCACGCCTTCTGATTCCTTTTTTACTGACTCTTTTCTTCTCACCCTGGAACCTTATCTTGATAGTACTGTTTGTGAGAGTTATTGTTACAATTGTGGGGACAATGCAAGCAACAGGCACAATACCACCATGTGTAGTCCTCCAGATCACAATAGCTGGCCGCCTGCACCACATCTGCCATCACTGGCCCCTTGCTCACCTGCTGGCACTCAGGGCCATTATCGTTGATGTCAAGAACTGAGACCTCGACGTCGGCGGTCACCTGGAACTTTCCGTCTGACGCTGTCACCTTTAGGAGGTAGCTCTCCAGTGCCTCTCTGTCAAGTGGCATCTTGGAGGAGATCTTCCACTCTTCTCCTACCAAGTCAATGCTAAACTGCCCCAGCGGATCCCCCTCTGAAGAAGAGAAGATTTGGTTTAGTAAATGCTTTGGTCAGATAGTCAGAAATCAGTGTTTATTGCACATTTCCAGACTAAACAATATCCATTTTGTTACATATATATATTTGTAAGTACATCTTCAGTACAACATCCTTTGACAAATAACGAATATTCCAAGGGTATATGTATTGGATTCAATGCAAGTCAAGTACTTTTAACGATCCACTCAATCTATCATTGTGAAGTTTGGGACAAGATAATATGGAGGTTTAGCATGATAGGACTTTGCTAGTTTCTAATATTCATCCAACCAAATTCATAGCACCCATTATGATGTGTGCTGATAGTCATACTGTACTGGCTTAGAAAAAAGCATGATCTTACATATGCCATAAAATAGTAGATTTACAAAATCTCACCTGTAATGTAGCATGTGATCCGCCTGTTGTGTTCTGAGATGTCTGCATCAGTGGTCCTTAGGGCAGTGATGACTTCTCCAGGCTGTCCATTCTCAGTCACTGACCCCTTATAGGTTTCCAAAGTGAACCGAGGAGGGTTGTCATTGTCATCTGTAACTATAACTTCGACCAGTGTCTGTGAAGACAGCTGCACCTTCCGGCCATGATCAGATGCCACCACATGGAACTTGTGTACCCTTTGGATCTCACAATCCAGCTCTTTCAGTGTTGTGATCCATCCACTTTCCCCATCAATGGCAAAAAGTCCTTGAGAGTCATCTAAGCTGGAGTTTAATCTGTAGGTCACTTCTCCATTACTTCCAGTGTCTTGGTCATTGGCAGTAACCTGGATGACAGTGGTTCCTGCAGGCATGTTCTCCATAAGGAAAGCCTTGTATGGATTGGCTTCAAAAATAGGTTGGTTATCATTGACATCCTTTACCTGAATACTTACAGAAGCCAACGAAACTAGATCAGTCTCAAAATGCAAGCAATGAGCCATAACATCAATTTGGTACCATTTGGTGGTCTCGTGATCCACATTCTTGTCAACCTTTAAGGCTCCTGTTTGTCGGTCAAGGGTGAAGACACCATCTTTATTGCTCTCCATGGTTGTTCCTTTCACCAGACTATAGATAATTGGTTCCACTGCTAATGCTTTCACTGATCCTACTTCAGCTCCAGGAGGGAGGTCTTCAGAAGCTGCAAATGTGTACAGAGGCTCAGAAAATCTGGGCAAGGAGACTTCTCTGGGCACAACTTGTAGATGCACAGGGACTGAAGAGTCCCAGTGTGGATGCCCTCCATCTTGAGCTTTGACTTTGAAGTTAAACACTTTGTTTTCCAACCCAACAAGGCTTTCTTTGATGCAGATGACCCCAGTGGATTGGTGGATCTCAATCAGCTCTTCTGTGGCATCTTCCAATTCATCAACATAATAGGTGACATCAGCATTCAGACCTTCATCGGCATCATAAGCTATCACTTGAACGATAGGAGACCCCTTACTAACATTCGACTGAATAGTCAGTGTGTACTTGGATGCCTTAAACTGTGGTGGATTGTCATTCTCATCTGTGAGGATGATTTTAACTGTACAGAAAGCCACCTTGCCACCACCATCCCTGGCCATGACCTTAATGGCAATAACCTTCTCTACTGGGTTTTCTCTGTCTAGTTTTTGCAAGGTAGCAATGCGCCCTCTCTGGTCAATGGAAAATCTATCATGTGCTAATTTGTTGATGATGGTGTATTCAATGGAACCATATGGGCCATCATCAGGATCCACAGCAAGAACTTCGATCACTGTTGTTCCCTCCTCCGCATTTTCAGCCAGCTCCACCTCAAATATGTTCTGCTGAAAAGCCGGGCTGTACTTATTAGCTCTGGTGATATTTATATAGACAGGCACTGCTGTTCTGTGGACGCCATCTGAGGCAGAAATCCTGAGGGTGTAAAAAGGGTCCATGGGCTTTTTGCACAGGTTTGCCATGGAGATAACACCCGATGTGCTATTGATGGCAAAATGCCTGTGCTCATTCCCTGACAGGATAAGATACTCCAGCTTGGTGACACCTCCGCTGTCTGGGTCAAGAGCCTGGACTTTAATAACAATGTGGCCACAGGTAGCCAGCTCATTCACAACAGCTTCATAATGAGGCTGCCTGAACTCTGGAGAGTTGTCATTGACATCGGAAACATTGACAATCACTAATGTTTCTCCACTGAGCCCCCTCATTCCGTGATCCCTAGCTTGCACTCTGAGAAGAAACTGCTTCTGGGTTTCATAATCCAGTTCCTGAGTTGTTGCTATCTCTCCAGTGTCTGAGTCTATATGAAAGAACTTAATGGAACTGTCCAAGCCATTGGCAATGATTTGGTAGGAAAGCACATTGTTCTTTCCAGAGTCAGCATCCAAAGCACTGACACAGAGAACAGGTGTGTTGGAGGGCAAGCCCTCTGAGACAACAGCCATGTAGACCCTTTGTGAGAACACAGGAGGATTATCATTTATATCTTCTACTTGAACCTCAACCACAGCTTCTGATGAAGACCCCACTGCAGTGTCTGTGGCCCTCACAGTGAGAACATGTTTTGTCTTGGTCTCAAAGTCCAGGTTACCGATCACACTCAGAACACCCGTTTTGAAGTCAATGTTGAACAGTTTCAGTGCATCTTTACCCACAAGGGTGTAGATCAAGCGTAATCCTTCCGGACTGTGAGCCTGTATATGTAGAATAGGTGTGTTGGAAATTATATTTTCTGGCACTTTCACCATGTAAAAAAGTCTCTGAAATATGGGATTCGATTTATTCCTCACAACAACTAACACCTGTTCTTCTGTCTGCAGTGGAGGTGTGCCCCTGTCTTTTGCAATAACTTTGAGAATATATTTATTTAATGCCTGGTAATCTAGGTTTCTTTTAATGGCTATGTCTCCAAGAAATGGATCAATCCCAAAGTATTTATAGTCCTCTGCCAAGGAATAGGTTATCGCTCCATTTTCCCCAAAGTCTTGGTCAGTGGCTGAGACACGCAAGAGGACATCACCTGGCTCTGCACTCTCGTGCACTGATGTCTGATATGGCAGGTTCACGAATTCCGGATGGTTGTCATTGACATCCTTGATGTAGATCTTGACTTCACTCTGAGCAACCCTTGGTGGGTTCCTGTTGTCCTTTACTTCAACAGCCACTTCATAGATTTCCCGCTCTTCCCGGTCAAAGGTTACACCTCTGGTCCGAAGCACCCCTGAAGACCTGATTATTTGGAAGTGATCGCCATTATTGAGAACAGAGAAGAAGAGCGGCTCGTTCAGCTGATTGCCAGAAACTCCAAGAATAATTAGAGTCTCAATAGAAAAATTGTTCTCCATTACCACAGCCGTGTATACTTCTTGATCAAATTTTAAGTCAGTCTCGAATGCTTCAGCGAAATTTATTTTTACCAGGCTGGCACTCTTAAACAATCCATCAGAAGCACGGACGGTGAGCTTGTGATGCCGTCCAAGATTTGTAGAATTGAGAAGAGAGATAAGACCTGTCTGTGGATGGATAAAGAAAGCACTGTCAAGGTTACCTTCCATAATGCTATAGGTCACCTCGGAATCTCTGTCTGTGGCTTGCACAGTCAGAACATCCATGCCATTGTGAGCCGGCAACCAGATGGTGACCTCGTAGCTTTCTTGAAGGAATACAGGAGGGGAATCGTTGACATCCAGAAGGTAGATGGTGACTTTTGCCGGTCTGGATGCAGATAGCATTGGAGTCCCACTATCGTGGACTTGTACATTGAAGTGGAACACTGGAGATAGTTCATAGTCAAGTTTGGATGCAACCATCAGAGTTCCCATGCTCGGATCTATTTTGAAATATTCTCTCATGGCTGGCTCCACAATTTCATAGACAAGCAATGAATTGGAACCTCTATCAGCATCTGTAGCTCGGATGACAAGAGGTTTGTTGGTCTCATCCATGATAATGCTGTTAATTCGAGCAGCTTCACTGATCTGGCCCGCATAGGAGGGTTCAGAGAAGCCTGGGGCATTGTCATTCTCATCAATGAGATAGAGAAGCACTAGCGCATCTGCCACAGCCCCCACCATGTTTGCGGCACGTATTTTCAGTTGGTACGAAGGAAGTGTCTCAAAATCCAAGTTCTTCTGTGCGGAAATGACACCAGAGAATGGGTTGATGGCAAATGCGCTGTCTTTGTTCCCAGATCTTATTTCGTAGCTGACGGCAGATGAACTGGTGGCTGAGACCAAGAAAATTGGTGTGCCAACTGCAATAGTTTCCTTGACCTCCAGGAAGTATTCTACAGCTGAAAACCTGGGAGGTGTGCTGTCGGAGAGCTTGATGTGGAGCAGTACTGTGCTGGTGTCCCTGAGTTGTGGGACTCCCTGATCCGCTGCCTGGATGGTAAGCACATATCGCTCCTGCTTTGGCTGCTCCAGCGTTTTGGCAAAACTAATAATGCCAGACACAGGATTCATGTTGAAGAAGCCCTCCAGATTGCCTGCAATGAGAGAAAATTGGAAGACGTCAAGAGTGTCCACTGCTTAATGTATTACATACACCGCTCCTTAGGCATTCACTTTTAGCAATCATGATTTTCTGGCTAGGTGAAGTGCAGGCATTACCCAAATTGACCTTTTACAATTGACCTAATTATAGTAGTCCTAATTGACCTTCTGCACAATTGTCCTTTATATTATTTTAGTTATTTTATATATGTATTGGGTTGCTTTTGGATTATAAATAATACAAGGGGATTGGGTGAGGGGTGTCTGTTTTATTTTTAATTGGATGGGGGTTTGCGGGGGGTTTCCCTCTGCATATATGTCCTAATTGACCTTCTAAATTAGGTCAATTCTCCCGAGGTCAATTCTCCCAAGGTCAATTGTGAAAAGGTCAATTAGTATGCAACCGAAGTGCAGCAAGTGCAGCAATAATGAAACTCAATACCCCGTATAGTCACACTTTTCTGGAAATGTGAAACCCCCAAATAGGCTATTGTTAATATGTCTGATCAGCTGCAATGTGTGACTCATTCTTAGTGTCTCTTCGCATTATTCTCTATGAAGCTTTCAAAGCATCTTGCTCCCTACCCATTTCATGCGTGACTTGTCTTCAAAGAGATCCCATGTAACCATTGAGTTTACACTCCTGTACCTCTGCTCACATTCATTCGATTGATTTACTTTGATATGTGTAATGGCGAATTTAAGGACACTTACAGCTCACATGCAAAGCTCACCAACTTTGGAGACAGAGCACGCCAACAAGAGTAAACTTCCACCTACAGGATGGAACCACTTGGGAATGGCTTGTACCAGATGCCTCCACTTCAATGCCAGCTGCATTGCCAAACTCTCTGCTGACATTTACAATCTCCCATGCAACTACAAAATAGACCGACTCTTCATCATGAAACATAGCTTTCCGAGGATCACTCATACACAAAATCATGCCGGAAGGCTTCAAAATTAAACTAGACAACAGGCCTGCAGCGAGAGGAGGAGGAAGTTCACTTGCTCACAGGAACCCCATCAGAGTGAGAGGGAAACATTTTCTATTCTCAGAGAACTTGAGGAAAAAAAGTGTTGCGGTAGCACTGAAAATAAGAGTGACACCTGGTGTGTTACTATCCAGAAAGCTTTCTCTAGGAAATTTGAACAACATCAAGCCTCCATTAAGGCCCGTCAGGTTGGCCTACAGGGTACATCTGTCGTCTGTCTATTGGAGCATTGTGCCACGAAAGAGATCAGTCCATCACCATCTGAGTTCTCTTTTCAACAAGTCACTGAAGATGAAACTATAAAGGTTGTGTCTGGACTAAACCCTAACATGGTGCAAGGGGGATTGTTGATCACTCTCTATTACTTGGGTGTTTGGCCGAGTGTCATCTGCTCCGTGACTGATACAGCCTGGATTGGGACCTTTTTGGGCCCTCGATCTTCAAGCATGTGAAGTGGTGATTGCAGAGCACCATCTTTGACCTTATACTGCAGTGTGCCACAGGGCGCCTGCCTATCTCCTACACTCTTTACTGTTCATACCAATCCACTTTTTGACCTTTTGTATAGTGCTAGAGTAAAATATTCAAATTATGCAGATGACATTGAGATCATCTTTGAGTTGACGGAGAGTCAGGATCTTGATTCATCCAACATTTATCACATTTATTGCTGGTTTAAACTTGGATGGCCATGACCTCTCTGGCATTCAATGATAGGAAAACTGAGTAATTGTGGGATCAGCCCAACGTCTATGAAAACTTGGGGAGAAATATGGACAGTTTACCATCGCAGACTGTCATATTCTGGTTTTGTCATATGTTAAGACCTCGGGAGCCCATTTGGACTCGAGCCTAACCATGAAGAAACATGTTGTGCATGTGAGATCTTCCTAGGCCTATGTTACCAAATTGCTAAGGCAAATTAGGCCCTACATGTCTGTTACCAATCTGTCAGCCGTGCCCTGTGCATTGGTCAATTCAAAGATTGACTATTGCAACAGTCTACTGGCTGGCATCACAAGAGCCAATCTTAAATCCTTGCAGGTTGCTCAAAATGGTGCTGTGAGAGCAGTGTGTGGTCTGGGCAGGATGGATTATATCAATGAGGCCAGAACATCACTCCATTGGCTTCCTGTCCAACAGAGAATCTCGTGTAACATTCTCTCCCTTACACAAAATTGACATGCAGTTAAAGCTCCTGTTTACTTGTCGGGGCCACTACATGACTCCCCTGCCGTTAGGTCCCTATGATCTACTGGGAATAAAAAACTCTATCCTCTTTGTTTTAAACTGAAAGAATTTGGAGGAACAAGCTTGGATGTGTGCACTCCCAGTCTCTGGCTGGAATGATCTACCTCCTGCTAGAAGAGCAATCTCTTGTCTTCCAAACTATAAGAAGGCCATAAAACGATTTTTTTTTAATTCTAATGATTAATATATAAACCTCTTTGCCTGATCTTTTCAGGCTCTGATTTCTGCTCCTCTTATGAACTGTAGCCATTTTGTTTTGTGTGCGCACAGAGGACTATGGGCGGGTTGCATGTTAAATATATTTAATAATAATAATAATAATAATAATAATAATAATAATAATATTATTAATAATAATAATAATAATGCTACAGCTTCAATTTTCAATAATGTGCTGAACTACAAATCTCAATGCTTAATCTGTTTGATCTCACATACAACAACACTAACCTTCCTTTTCATATACAGAACACAATACTGCAACATAGCTGATGTGGTTGGCAATCCTTCTGTAGACCACCAACACCTCGCCATATTGGAAGACTTCAAAACCTTATCATTTTTATTATTATATATTTATTTAATGACCATTAAGGGGAAAAGCGGAGGACTAGTGTCCTTAACAGTGGGTGAGAGGGTGTGGATATAAGACCAGATGATTCAGGAGAGGTAGAAACATGAACCAGGAACAAGGTCAGTAGAGCATGATATAGGAATGGGATGTTGGAGGAAGAGCTACGTTTTAGGATGATGGAGTGAGGGAATAGTGCCGTGGAGTTGTCATAGATAGGTAGGGGGAGAGGAGAACAGGGAGCTGTGGTGGCGTAGAATATTATGTTGTGGTTCTTCAGAAAGGAGGAGAGCTAGGAGGTCGGATTTAAATACAATTAGAGTGGGAGTAGTGTGGAGAGGGAGAGGAAGAGCATTACAAAGTAAGGGAGCTAGTAGAGGAAGAGAGCAGAAATGAGAGGAAGCACAAGGGGCACCAGAGGTGGCAAGGAGGCGAGCTGAGGATGATTGTCGGAAGCCAGGAAGAGAGCAGTGAGTGTGATGGGCCAATAGGTAGGATGTGGCACGTGGAGGAAAAGCGGGGAAGGTTAAAGAGTGTATGGGTAGCAAAGTTGATGACTTTGTAAAGGGGAAAAAAGCATAGTTGGGAAGGCCATAGAGTAGATGGCACAGTAGACTGATCGGGAAAGTACTAAAGAGGAGATCAGGTGCTTAGCACTGTTGAAGGGAAGAAAATGTCTTATTTTTCTGATGTTGAGAAAATTAATTCTGGCGGTAGTGGCAGATTTGGAGATCGAGAGCAAGAAGTTGTGAGATGGGTCAAAGACGACACCAAGGTTTTGAACAGAAGTAGAGTAGGAAACATAGCCAGGAGAGCAGAATAGAAGAGGGGGAGAGGAAGAGATAGCCCGCTTGGATGGGGAGTAGATATGAACAGGAGTGAGTGAGTTGCCATGCAGTATTTGATGCTGGAGAGACAGTTAGAAGTATTTGACCATCGCTCACCAGATAAGGAGGAAAAGAAGAAGATCTGAGTGTCATCAGCAAACGGGTGATAAGAGAAGCCATAGGAGGAGATCAAGGTGCCAAGAGCAGAGGTATGGACTCAGGACGGACCCTTGGGGAGCACCAACAGTAAGGGGAGTAAGTGGTGAGGTAAGGCTGTTCCAGGACACCTGGAAGTGTCTGGGGGTGAGATATGAAGCAAACCAAGCAAGTGCTTTGTCCCTGACGCCTAGGAGAGATAGTGCTGACAGAAGGTATTGAAGGCAGCAGAGAGGTCAAGAAGAATAAGAATAGAGGAACGGTTAGCATGCCGAGTGGAAGAGATCTATTTGCTGACATTAAGGAGAGCTGACTCAGAATAGTGCAGAGGCCAGATTGAATAGGGTCCTAAAGGTTGTGTGTGTCAAGGAACTCAGTGAGTACGATGAAAACTAAACACACTAGGATTTTGGAACAGTGAGGTAGAGGAGAGGCAGGATTAAAGTTGGCAGGACAGTTAGGTTCTAGGCCAGGTTTCTCACGGATGGGGATGACAGTAGCCAACTTGTTGGATGATGCAAAAGTGGTACTGTCAAGAGAGGAGCTGAAGATGGAACTAAGATGAGGAACAACACTGGGAGCTTTGAGGTTCACTACGTGTGGCGATAGAGGGTCGATGGGGGCACATAAAGGTTTAGCCCTGAGGAGAAGGTCCGGAATCTCATCAGGGTTAGTGGGGGCAAAGGAAGACATTGTCGCAGGGGAGGAGAGTAGAGGTGGTGGAGAAATGTGAGCAAGTGAGGGAATTTTGGAGGCACCTAGGTTGAGAGGATTGAGACAAATTGAGAGAGAGATAGAAGTCACTGTTGGCAGAGTTGAGAACAGAGAAGTCATTTTTAAGAACAGTCAGGCATAGTTGGTGATTCGAGGAGTGCCTAGATTTCTTCCAAGTGCAAAGGTTTTCCCAGTTGTTGTTTTCAGGGTGTGTATGGTAGACGTAATCCAACGCCATGGAGGGGAGAGTTTAGGAGTGAATCTAGTAAGAGGGAAGTGAGAGGAGAAGGGATCGTTAAGAGCAGCATTCAAGTTAGTGAAGGGTTTATCGGTGGATGGAACAGTGAATTTTGCATTGCAGGAGAGAGAGTCGTGTAGGTCAGAGAGAAAAATAGGGAATTTGGAAGAGGGAAACTTATGCTTGGTAATGGAAGTGGTAGATGGAGAGAGTTTGGTGGAAGTAAGAATGGAGATTGAGGCAAAGACAATGGAATGATCAGAGGGAGAAGAAGCAGTGGGGATATTAGAGGCAGAGAGTTGAGAGGAGATGTGAATAATGTCAAGGGAGTTACCATTTGAATGGGTGGCCAGAGAGTGGACAGCAGAGAGTGAGTAGTAAAGGAAGAGAACTAAAGCCAGTGGAGAGAGAGGGGAGGTTAAAGTCACCAGTGGCAATGAGGTGATGATGTGGAAGAAGGGACCCAATTAGTTAGGAGAGGTGGTTAATAAATTGGTGGCCGATAGAGAGAAATAATATGAATGTCATAGGAAGCAGTGATTGTGGAAATAGTGTATTCGAAAGAGGGAGAACTATGAGAGATTAGGAAGTAGGAGGGATAGAACGTTTGGAAGATGCAAACAGTCCTACACCACGACTCCCACCAGTTGGGCAGGGAAAGTTGGTTAAGGGATAGGTAGTGCCATGAGGGGCAGCAAGGCTTGCAGAATCTGAGGGAGAAATCCAGGTAATTAGTCCAAGAGAGGGGGAATGGGAAAGAAGGAAGTCAGTGGAAAAGGAAGCCATGTTAGATTGTGCATGCCAAAGAGCAATATGAAGGGATGGAGATGTAGAAGCATACTGATGTTGAGTCTGCAAATTAGAGAGGTGCTGGAGGAATATGCAGGAAGAGGAAGTATGATGAAAGTTAGGTTGGGAGGTTTTGTGAATAGAGAGAGTAGGTGAGCAAGAAGAGAGGTGGTGCTGAGGAAAAGAGATCATGGGGGTAGGAAGAGAGTTGAAATGGTTTTGAGGAGAGGAGAATGACGGGAAAAGTCAAAGAGAAAGTAAGAGACAGGACTACATTAACTGCTTTCTGCCCTTTTACCACCCAGCACTTGCTATTCACAATCAACTCTACAACGTCTCTTGTCACAAATGTGCACGTGCTTCACCTGAAACGATTGGTTTAAAGACCTACCCAAGAAGTGGACACACCTTGGATGATGTTTCTGACAATGAGAACATCACTACCCTTTACCTCCCCAGTGTGGTTTCCTTCGAGGAGACCACCTTTCTGTCGCATTTACCATTTTCACTGAAGTGCTAACATTCGCAAAACCCCCACCAAAGGACCCCCAATGTTAACAAGAGCATGGAAAAAGATCCAAACGGACGGCCTGCTGAAAAAACTCAAAGCACCCAAAACCATTTGACAACTGAAAATCTGATCAGAGCACCGTATAACCAACTCAACGATATTCAAATATGTATCAATAGCACCCTTGATAGCATAGCACCAAAAAGCCTTTCAAAGCCTCACAAAAGAGACAAGTCTCCAAATGGATTAACCCCTGGCTGAATGGCATCAAAAGGAAACCCGGAAGCCTAAGTGAATCTGCAGAAGCTGCAAACTACTGTCTTACAAATGGACTACCCTCAACCGTTGCTAACAAAGCAAAAACAGCCCGCTTCCCACGTTTTATCGAATCAGCGCAACACGGGAAACAGAAAGTCTTCAAAATCATCACGAATTCTATAACACTGCAGCCCATAGCCTGACCACAACAGCAATGTAGGAACTCTGTGGCTCCATCACAAGACACTTCAGCCACACAATTCAATAAATCCAAGGCTACCTGGATGGGAAAACACCAACTGTGCTCTACCTTACCTGGCAAGTGATACCCACATATTCTTCTGGGAGTCATTAACTGCTTTTTGCACTTTTACCACCCTGCACTTGCTATTCTCAATCAATTTGTACAACTCCATAGCTAGGCAACCAGAATTAAAACTTGCCTTCCATGCCTTCTGAAAGCCTCCATCACCTTCAAAACATCCTTCATTAAAACTCTCCTAAATTTATCCGAATGATCCTGTTAATTGCAATTCAATCTCTAATGCACCTTTCATTAGAAAATCCTAGAGAAAATGATATACCAACAGCTTTAGGAATATGTTTAGATTAACAATCTCCTCTATGAATCAAAACTCGGTTCCAGGCCAATGAGAGGAACATAATCCACTTTGCTCCATTTGGAACATGCTGAAGAGCAATTCAGAAAATTGATCAATCTGTGCGTTCATCCTTCTGAACATTTCTGCTGCATTCGATGCCGCAAGTGATGAGATCCTACTAAAAGAACGAGACATTGGGGTGAAGGGAATTGCCCTATGCTGGATCACATTCTTCCTGACCAACAACATAGAAACAACTCTTGTAGCCCCCTAAGGACCGCCGCCATGCATCCTGAAATGCAGAGCATCACAAGGCTCCAGCCTCTTCTCCTCTTCAACATAGACATGACCAGGCTTGTCATCGGCAACACAAGCCTCACAGACTTCCAATACGCAGAGAATATATACACTGTTTACAAACTTCCCACCATCCCACCAAAGAACATACTTTACCTCAACGCATGCCTTGCACATGTGGACTCTTCAATGTCCTCTAAAAGACTTAAGCTAAACCCATACACTACAGAAATCATGATCTGGGGTGCGATGACACTCGACCATGCAGAAATCCTCTAGCATGGCATAATAGTCCAATGCCCACCTCTTACTTCCCCATGAAGAACCTTGAAGTCATAGTGGACAGCAGCGTTACACTAGAACCATAGGTTAAAGCCAATGTAAAGAGATGCCTCCTCTAACTCCAAACCTTATGATGCATCATGCCCACCTGACATTAACACAAAGGGCCATGGGAATTATCTCATTTTTACTATGCCAACTGCCTTTATCTTGTACTCTTCGAATATCTACTCAACAGACTACAAGATGCTCAAAAAGATACAACCAGATTACTCCTAAAATTGGAAGGATACGATCACATCATGCCAGCACTCTGTACACTAGAGTGACTTTGAGTCCAAAAGAGGATATATTTCAAGGCACTATGCATTGCTCACTGTGTCTTCCACAGTGTGGGGCAGGAATTCACCACAAGGAAATTCTCACCCTACACACCACGAAGAACACTCCAGTCCAGCAATGACACACTAGAGATCCCAGATATCAAAGGAAATGACATAGAGGGTTCTTAGCGGTTCCTGTGAGCAGCCCAGAATGCAAACAACGGGCTCATCTTTAACGGGCCCGTTGTTAGCATGCTCCCATTCCCATTGAGCCCCATGGTGGCTCAAATGGGAATGGGGATGGACCTGGTCCGCGTTCCCTGAATGGGGAAATACCGGGCCCTCCAAGGTTGGAATGGCCCGGTACTTCCCCATTCAGGGAACCCAGACCCGGTACCCGGAATGGAGATAGCCATGTCGCAAATTGTGGCATGGTTACCTCCTTCCTCGTAATGAGGCCCCATGTGTCTACAGTACAATAAATATAAAATCTCACTAAGCAATACCTCATCCAGCGTGAGAATCATGTGATGCATAAGATTCACTAAAAAACCAAAATTGCAAGGTAACCAGCACTGTCTACAATTACCTAACTAGAGGTGTGGGTTCACCTCTACCAACCTGTGACCTTGCATATCTAGATCTTTAGACTAAATAAAGAGCTCAGCACAGGAGTGTTCATATCTAGAGCCCAGTTTTCTCTTTACCCTCTTTCCTTTATAGTTGCAGAGACACCCGAGTGACTTGCCATACAATAGTCTAATTTACTGCTAGGGGTATTTTATTCTTCCATACATATAGAGCAAACGATACAAAACATGATGGAATAATACCATTCTGGTGCGTTGCCCCATACTAACCTGCCTGTATGGAGTAACGAAGCTCCCCATTCATGCCTTGGTCTTTATCGAGGGCTCGGACCTGCATGACGCTGGTGCCTTTCGGTGTCAAGATGAGCACTTCCTTCTCATATTGGGGGCTCAAAAACTGGGGTGGATGGTCATTGCAGTCCTCCACCTCAACAACCACCCTCACAAAGTCCCGCTTGATTGGCACCTCCTGGTCGCGGACCTGGTATCGGGAAACAAAAGCATTAACAAAGACCAAGCATGGATTGTGGTGTTCCAACATACTAGCAAACCTGTATTTTAGAAAACGGGGAGATTTCCCAATAGGCTGTTAACTCTGAGTGCCTGTAGGAATGCACCTGTAGCATTTATTTATTTATTTAGCCATTCGTATAGCGCGTCAAACCCTCAGGCATCTGGGGCTGGGTGCATAAAGGCAAAACAAACATAAAAGGACAAGAAAAACATAAGTACATAATACATAGGATATGGTCCGATCTGAGACGAACTAGGTGGCGGTCTGTCGCTGTGAGGATGTGTGCAGCATTGTCCTAGCCTGAGTGGAGGGGTGGATTTACACCACAGGGAGGTTGAAGCTTTGTCATAATTGCCAGATTAGCTCTTGCAGTTCTGGTTAAGATGACTGAAATCATTCACCAATGCCACAAGTTAAGAAATATGTTATGTTACATAGTCCTTAGTGAGGTACAAGTTTGGTGTCAACCCCCAGTGACAAACAAGGTCACTTGCATTAAGTCCTTGGTTTTTCTGTAGGCAACATTAGTTGATGCAGTTGTGAAAGGCCAAACAGCACCTAACCACCCACGCAGGGGCACAATGGACATGGAAGAGGGCATCACCCTCTGTTTCCGTGGCGGCCATGTTAGGTGTGTATGGATTTGTAAGAAACAACAGGCCACTAACTCACTGCAACCTATTGTTTCTCACAAATACAGGCTGCCCTCGAGGTGGGGCTAGCAGTAAGGAACTGTTTGCTTAATGGTGTTTATTAAAATTGTGGTCTGTTTAATTTCTACACGAAAAGTAAAGTTCAGAATCCATGTTTTTGCTCTGGAATTCCGGCAGGAATGATATTATCATGATCACCCACCCATTGGCCGAACTCTCCATCGTTCTCATGCTGTGACCTTACCATAACAGATAGGGTGTGGCTCCTAGCCTTTTCATAGTCCAACGGTGCTGTGGTGGTCAGCGCTCCACTTGCAGGGTCCAACTGGAAGAGCTTAATGCTCCCGGGGTCGGTGCTGCCCTGAAGGGTGTACACCAGCCTCGTCCCACTGTCCAGGTCTGTGGCACTGAGCCGGAGGATCTCTGCCCCCGTGGGAGCATCCTCAGGTATCCTCACTTCGTAGGAGCTCTCTTGGAACTGGGGCCGGTGCTGGTTGATGTCAATCACGCGAACATAGGCCTGTAGATTACAAAGCAGAATTGGTGACTTCTCTCCAGGAATAAAAGCTGTATAGCGTGCCCTCTGCGCTGTCTAGCTAGCCCCCGAGTTTGCATATCGGGGCCCCTAGTGACATTCTTTCACATTGTCCAACTCCAATTATTTTCCAAATCGAGATCAACAAACAAACCACAAGAACATGCTTGCAATGCAAAAACACTGGGGTACCCTGTATCACCAGGAGAGCAGGGATAATACTCCTCGACCTAACCAGTGTGTGTGATTGCTATGTGACACTTCTGAGTACAGCTATCACTGTCTGTGTATCATCAAATATCATCCAAAGTACGTGAGGAAGGGGACACACCCGAGGACCCACCCAAATAGACAACAACCCGCGGTGTAGCAAATGTAGCAAAGCAAATGTAGGCACAGCTCAACAGACGCAGACGGGCCTGTATGCTGTGAAACTGCTCTCATACGCAGACATGTTCGATTAGTAAAGTCACAGCATTCCCTCAGTATGAACAAGTGTACCTAGCCTAGATTAATGGCCTTAGTGATTGGCCCTTTAGTCGAGACTTTCTATGCGTCCATCTTCTAATTGTGCATGTGAGTGAGGATATATACAATATTGTGCATTGGGGACAATACACAAAAGGGAAAACTGCAGGTCCAAGCATCTCCGTGTATCCAATTTGTTATTACTGCAAAATATCTAGTCTTTTGAGTATGAGGGGATATGGACTGTGTGCCCCAGGTTACATCCTTTAGTCCCGCACGGATGCGCTCACACTACAACACGTCTCGCCTCTGTGTGATCAGTCCTGTTGCAGTCAAGGTCCTGTTGCAGTCAAGGTGCAGGGGAATGAGCAAAGACTACATTGGTCGATTTTTTTGCTCTGACTGGAATGGAACTGCCCATGCACAGCGCGAGTGTTTCCATTCAATTATTCCATTTCTATCCCTGAAATAAAGGTAGCAGTGTAATAATGGCATTTCAAATGCGAGCCATTCAAGGCCCCAGACCTGAAATGAGCAGCCGCCATCCATATCGGAAGGCCGAGCCCCCAACCATTAAGGCACAGGGAAGCAATGCCTACCTGACTTTTGGAGGCACTCCCAAGAAACAGATATGCAAGGGCACACACCTACAACGCTCTCGCAGCCTAGCCATCCCACTATCCAGAGGTGCCCTGAGGTTAAACGCCATTCCGCTGGTCACAGCGTGCACGACCACATTGCCCATTCAATCCTATGGATTCCCTTCGAATGCATGAAAGCCTGAGTGACCTCAGAGGAGAAGGTTCTGACCTCTTGCAGCCTTAAACAGAATTAAAGGTTCAATCCTGCTAGCGCTACCTATCTAGCAAGTGGAGATACAGGACTGACATTAAATATGAAAAGACTGACAAAAATAATTAAGTGATGCAATTATTTCTCCATGAGCTGGTTTTAAACAATTCTTTTAATACACCTGTACTAGAATTCTGCTATTTTCTGTGTTGCCAATTTTGTCAGATATGGTGAATGGGGTGCATAAAGTGAACGTTGATTGCCCAGTGTCGCAAAAACTGGTCTGTTGGGGAGAAAGGATTAGAAGAACCAAGGACACCTCAGAACATGCAGTGTGACGAATCAACTCTCGGGGCACCAGTGGTCCAGGGGTGAATATCGGTTTCTAAACCATCAATTAGCCCCACACCTCTAGTACACCAGAAGGGATCCAAACAGATTGGAGCACAAGTCAATTATAAACCTCCTTGTCCAATTTTGGTAACTTGGACGGAATGGCAGGCTTATCTCTGCAAGGTCATGGATGTTTGATTAGTTGCAACACAGCGAAAATATAATTATTACCCAATGATAAAAGGGACTGTCCAGTCAAGGTTGTATACAAATATCTACTTTATTATTACTACAACAGACAGTTCTAGCACACTACAAAATGCAACCCACCCTGTAAAGGAACACAGAGGACTGACAGTTTCACGAAAGAAAGGGATGCCCTCTAGATACTGACAGGGGGGTGGGTTGGTAAAGTAATCCGTTTTACTGTTCAAGGTTTTTTGGTTCCAGCACCAAGGGGGCAAAGGGTTGTAACTGTCTCTAGGGGCTTTCGGAGAAGGACCAGGTCGGCAGAACCACAATGTATCTGGTGCTGAAGAAGTTCTTGGTGCTCAACAACATCAAGGCAGTTCCAGGGCGCTTGACAGCCCTTGAGACAGAGTTAGTGGCGAGAGACAGCTGCAGTTACCAGGCGGCAGGCAGTTTGGCAAGCGAGGCTGGACAGACGTCTGCAGGCTGTCAGGCATGGTGGCTCAGGGGCAAGAATCTTTGTGTCTGTGCTGGTTGGCGGATCTGGAATTCTGGTTGAGGAATCTTGGGTGGCTCTGGTGACTGCAGCATAATAACAGCCAGCAGTGCAGCAGATGCGGTTCGACGACTCAACTGTCTCAAAAATGTCCTTAAAAGCTGGACGTTGGATGATGTTTGTGTGGCACTCCTCCTAGCTCCTTCTCAGGGCTCGTTTCCTTTCAAGGCGGATGGCCCAAAGCTCAGGAGAGTGATTGCAGGTAACGGCCGTGACCCTTGTTCAAAGACTCTCCGGCACTTCTCACCTAAAAAGCTTGCTGTAAGAACCTAGCAGGGCATGCTGTGTGCTGGCTAGGTACCGGTTCTGGAGCTGTTTGACGGGTCCTCTGAGTCCGGTACCGCCCTCTGTTCCCTGGGAGATGTTTAGGGGAGGGATCTTGCTTCCCTCTTGGAACTCCTGGCCTACCTTCACTGGCGGAAGATGTAAGGTAGACTGTACCTTTAGCTCGGGTCCAAATGAATCCTTCTTACTCCTTTCAAAGTCTTCAGATGATCTGCTATGTGAGGGGTTCAGCCCTCTTTTAAAGCCAAATGGGCCCCAGAGATTGGTGCAGGCTAAGCCCACCTTAATGAACCTTTCCAGCGTCCCCACTAACCACCTCATGTTATGCATGAGGTCAGGGCCAGAGTGCTCTGCAACAGAACAGACAAGGGGTGACAACATATACCTACATCCTACCAATCTTCCTGTCTGTTGTAGATCAAAGTGTCTCTCTGGTTAACTGAGCCCTCTTTGACTCTTGATTAAAGCAGAGGTTTTCTGTTGAGTTTGTGCTGGGAGCAGACTTCCTGTCTCCCCCAAATCACCCCTTTCGTCTCTCTGATAGGGGTCGGCTCTGGAGGAACACCTATGGTAATTGCTGGACCCAGGCAGGCCATTCACTGCCTTTCATACAGAGAGGCGAGAACTAGCTTCAAGCTGAGACATTGCATACCAAAGTGACGTTAGCTCCACCTTCCTGTTTGTCAGTCCGGCAACCAAGCCTCTCCTCTAGGCTTGCTTCAATTATCTCATTAGTATGCACTGTCCTAAATCGGATAAGACAAAAGGAAAGCAGATTCTTGGAGCCTTTGATATTCAAATTAGGCTGCCCATGGCCTCAGAAAGGTGTGCCTTCCCTCTTCTGGAGATGCTTTGATGTACCTGTGGGTGTCACATTCCAGCTAAATATGACAGGGGAAGACAGCACCTGTAGGCTGTGTCTTCCCGGAGTACACATGACTATGCGTTTTGTTCAGGAAGCAGATGTACTGTGTGGGGAATGGCCTCACACAGTCCTCTGAGCATGGGATAATGGATAATAATCCATTATCCCCTAAAAAAATCAAAAAGCCCAGGCAAGCGCACTCTCCCTGTGTGGATGCTCGAATTTCTCACAGGCAGTCGCCAACCTAGACACCAGTTCACATTTTCTTAGACACAGAGGTCACTACTCTATTACATAAACAAGAGGTCTCTTAACAAGCTGGCAACTTGAAACGCTGGTAGGGCGAAGGCAGAGCCAGTCACATGAAGAAGCTGGTTGGCATTTGGGGAAAGTAAGAGCTTTTCTAACATACTAACTGGTACCTATGAAAGGCCGCCTGTGAAACGCTGCTAAAGCTGAGGCGGAGCGATACACGTGATTGAATGACTAATTGGGGGAAAGGAGAGAAAAAAGAGGGCAGTGTCTCTGCCGACCGGCAGCCATGCATGGAAGAGACACATTCTCCTCTCCTGTTCCTCTTTGCTACCAGGCAATATTTGAAACGTTGTGCATTGTCTGTGCTCACCAGCATCCCTGGATGAAAGAGGCACTTTCTCCTCTCCTATTGCTATCTGCTACCAGGCATTTGCAGAAAAGGATTGCATTGTCTCTGCCGACCGGCAGCCCTGCATGGAAGAGATGCGTTCTCCTCTCCTGTTCCTCTCTGCTGCCAGGCAATGACAGAAAAGGAATGCAGTGCCGCTGCCGACCTACAGCCCTGCATTGAAGAGATGCATTCTCCTCTCATGTTCCTCTCTGCTGCTAGACAATAGTGGAAAAGGAGCACAGTGTCTTCTGACCTGCAGTGCTGCATAGAAGAGGCATGTTCTCCTCTCTTATTACTCTCTGCTGCCAGATAGAAACAGAAAAGGAGTGCAGTGTCTCTGCCGGCCGGTAGCCCTGCATGGAAGAGGCGCATCATCTACTCCTGTTCCTCTCTGCTGGCAGGCAATAGCGGAAAAGGAGTGAAGTGTCTCTGCCGGCAGGTAGCCCTGCATGGAAGAGGCGCATCATCTACTCCTGTTCCTCTCTGCTGGCAGGCAATAGCGGAAAAGGAGTGAAGTGTCTCTGCCGTCTCTGCCGTCAGGTAGCCCTGCATGGAAGAGGCGCATCATCTACTCCTGTTCCTCTCTGCTGGCAGGCAATAGCGGAAAAGGTGTGAAGTGTCTCTGCCGGCAGGTAGCCCTGCATGGAAGAGGCGCATCATCTTCTCCTGTTCCTCTCTGCTGCCAGGCAATAGCGAAAAAGGAGTGAAGTGTCTCTGCCGGCAGGTAGCCCTGCATGGAAGAGGCGCATCATCTTCTCCTGTTCCTCTCTGCTGCCAGGCAATAGCGAAAAAGGAGCGAAGTGTCTCTGCCGGCAGGTAGCCCTGCATGGAAGAGGCGCATCATCTACTCCTGTTCCTCTCTGCTGGCAGGCAATAGCGGAAAAGGAGCGAAGTGTCTCTGCCGGCAGGTAGCCCTGCATGGAAGAGGCGCATCATCTTCTCCTGTTCCTCTCTGCTGCCAGGCAATAGCAGAAAAGGAGTGAAGTGTCTCTGCCGGCAGGTAGCCCTGCATGGAAGAGGCGCATCATCTTCTCCTGTTCCTCTCTGCTGCCAGGCAATAGCGAAAAAGGAGAGAAGTGTCTCTGCCGGCAGGTAGCCCTGCATGGAAGAGGCGCATCATCTTCTCCTGTTCCACTCTTCTGCCAGGCAATAGCGGAAAAGGTCTTCTCCTGTTCCACTCTTCTGCCAGGCAATAGCGGAAAAGGAGTTCATTGTGTCTGCTGACCGGTAGCCCTTTATGGAAGAGGTACTTGCTCCTCTCCTATTCCTATTTGCTGGCAGGCAGCAGGGGAAACGTAGCGGCCGGGAATTTGCTGGCTGTACTTGACAAATGAAGTGAGTGACTGTGCAAATAACATTCTTATCTTGAAAAAGGTGTAAATGGAAAAGGATTTCAATACCTAGCGAATGGCTTGATTGCTTGTGCACATGTTAGCCATATCTGACAAATGGGGGAAGAGGGGTCTGGCACATGAACGTAATATCTGTCAAACCATGTAGATACTGATCATACAAAGTTAATTTCTGGCAAATGTTGGCACTGCCTGCCATATAATGTGCCTAGGAACTGATGCCCATACTTGTCCAATGGATTGGGTACCTGACCAGTCCATGGCAACACCTGACAAATGTGGTACCCGGTAGCATTATGGCAATAGTTGACAAATCCGAGAACCTGAGCATATGATGTCAACAACTGGCAAATGTTGGAAAGGCAGTATATGATGTCATTTTCTGGCCAAATGGTTGCAGTACCAACCTGGGCAGCTAATGGAAAAAACTGGCCAAAGCTCCGAGTACGTGGGACAATGTGGCACCACTACACTCGAATTCTCTAAGTATCACACCATGTGATGTCCATAGCAGGTTAATTATAAGGACAGATGTCAAATCATGTGAGTGCTACAGCAGACCATGGCAATACCTGGCAAATGAAAGTTGAACGTGGGTAGGTGATGCTAATGCGTGCCAGGTGGTTTAAGTGCCTGGCAATATTATAGCAATGCCTGGCAACACAAAACTATTTTCACTATAGCGATGCCAAAACTATTGGCTTTGTCAATGTTTCTTGGTATTTGTATGTGTTTACCCTGCCTTCAAGTGCTCATTAGCTGACGGGCAATGCACACACCATTTAAATAACAATAATAACTAAAGTAAGGAGCTCTGTATGCAGCAGAAATAGTTAAAAATGACTTCCTGTGTAAATAGCTGAGATGAAAGAGTATCTGTACTATGGTGGCCAGTTCTGGTGGGCAAATCTATACTACTCAGTGCGGTACTGACAGAGACACCTGCTGCATTGTGGCAAGATGGAGATATGATATGATAGGTTATTTATAACGTGCTTAATATCCAGAGGTTTCTAAGCGCAGACCCGGGGATCGAACCCGTTTTGCTCCGTGTTGTATTGCTTCCAAGGCAAGCATGTTGCCCCTGTGCTGTCCTCCCGAGTCAACCTAGAGATCTGAGATCACATCTAGATGGGGGTGTGCTCTTCTGGGGGCCCAATCTTGAGTGTCCACATTTAGAGCTTGCTTCGAAAAAATTGCGTGCACTCCTGCAGGCCACATCTGGAGTATTGTGTGCAGTTTTGGAGGCCCCAATTGAAGGACTGTACCTAGTTACATCTGGGATGTTGCGCCCTGTTCTAGAGGCCACATCTCTAGAATGAAATAGACAGACTGCAGAGAGCTGGGGTGTTGCTAGGTCTGGAAAGGATCCGGGGTTACGCTAATGTCAGGACTCAGGCAGCTAACCTTTTGGTTGTAGCCCCTGAGCTTCTATCCCGGGGTACACTCAAAAGGCCAAAGGCTATAGCCCCATCGCCTCTGGCAGACAGTCAGGAGGACAGCTAGCAAGGTGCTATATTCTTTGACACCCCAAGAACCTGAACATGTCTGCGCAGGATGACATGAGTATACGTGATGGGAGAAAGGCATTCAAATTCCTGAATAGATTTTAAAAAAGTACCAAAAAGACATGCAAATTCAAAAGACATGAATTACTACAAATAGAGGTGGGTTTGCGTAAGATTTGTTTCACATCAAGGGTAGTGAATGTAAAAGAGAAGTGTGGATTAAAAAACAGGAACAATTCAAAAGCCTGTGGAAAAGATACATGGGTGCAAAATATCGACAAAGCAAAGGGATCTCTGGAGACCGAGTCACCTGTACTCACTGAAAGCAAGCGGGCAATGGCTGGTCAGAGTGCAGTGGTTTTACTGTGTCAATCACACTCAGTGCATCTTTGTTTTGATGAAGCCTGAGAATGGGTATTTTATTCTTCTCGTTGTAGAGTTATTTTCTTGGGGGTAGCGGTACAGGTTTAGCCTGAATTCCTACTGGTTCTTTAGGCTATAAAAGTGCTGTCTGCAACCGCCAGAAGTTGCCGCCTTCAAAAAAAGCAAAACCTTACTGCCACGCCTACCGTCATCCCGGCCGATGTTCTAAAAGATGGCATCCGGTCTGGGAAGCCAACATCAACAAGGGAGAAGATTCCAGGAAAAGAAGAAGGAATGCTGGCACGACCTGTCAGGTGTGCTTACTCTCCACTTCCCATGGCCTGCCTGCCTAGCTGAATCATCACCATTCCCTTCCTCCCGGAAACCGGATCTCAGGAATTGCTTTGGTGAATGATCTCCATCCCCAGAAAGCAACACGACACAAGTGCGCTGATCATGCAATCAGCAGCAGGGGATCCTAGCCTTCAATTACCTGATGGGGTCCTGGTCAGTTACCACAAGAGTACGCGTCAGTTCCAACCATGGCTGCTGGTCATTGCAGAGCGGCTGCTTAGAGTCTTCTCAGGCCAGAATGGCGCTGCTCACAGAAAACATCTCACACACATACCATGGATGCGCCACCTGATGATCTAATGCCGCTGGCAGGCTTTTCCCGTGGGTAATCGCTGAGACTTCAGTGGGAAAAACATCATGGCGACATTCTTTACGTATTGACGCATTGGTTGCAAATGCCTTGGCAAGAACGAACAAAGAACTAACCTAAGAAAAGCCCCTCTATGGGCAAATATAGGCAATACTGAAAACAGGGCAAGGATGCCAAAGTCAATTGTGCCAAGAGTAGGTTTACAATAAACAACAAACCCATGGAAGGTGGTGCCAAGGTCAGATTCGAAACAACGCATAAAGAAAACAGTGACAATGACAGATTCAGGCCAGTAATCAACAGCACGTGAAGTAAGATGCAAGGCAGATCTATGGTAATAACCAAAACAGAGGAAGTAGCCATGGCAAAGACAGATCCATCTCAATCACTAACAGAAGGAGGGGGGGGTGTTACTGAGTGATTCTGCCCAAATGGCCAATGCAAGAAAGGGGTCTATAATGATAAAAGATTCAGTGCAATCACAAACCTTGAAAGGGAAGGCCGGGGGCAGAATTAGAAAAATACACATCACAATGGAAGTGGTACCGAAGACAGATTTAGGATGACACACAAGACAGGACATGAGGTGACAAGGGACAATTATGGGTAATACAAAACAGAGAAGGTGAACAGAAATGTTGACTCAGGAAAGCACAGCACTAGGATGATGCCCCCAAGGACATATCTCGCTTGATTCCCAAAACAATTCATGGCCCAATAATCTATTTAGGATGGTACTACAGCCTGGAAGAGTGACATGGCCGGCTCCAGAACACTACCCAACACCAAGAGGGTGGCACAATGGTAGCTCCAGATGAATACACAACTCAGAACCAGACTATCCTTCTGAACACCTCGGTCCTTCTGTCTCTGATCTACTCTGCTTTCTTTCCACCACCAACATTTGCCCCTCACTGATCCAACAGATGTCAATGACTAGGTGCTTCCCCCAGCTTTGCCGGTAGAAGGTCTGCTGTACCTTTTCGCTGGCTCCAGGGCTCTGGCCACTGCTAAATGTAACTACTACACCAATCTCATAGTGTTTCTTCACTCCAAAACCTGTGGTCTGTCCTCGGTAGACTAGATGATAGTGCTTGTCACTGCTTCATCTCCTCATCTTTCACTACTGATGACATTGGCCTGTATTTCTCCTCTAAAGTCACTAAAGCCAGGGGCACCTTACTGCTTTCTTATGTCTCCCTAATGTAAAGTCAGTGCAAAGTCATTTTTGCAGTACAAAATTAATTTTGCACTGACTTTGCCCTGCAAAAATACACTTTGCACAGTTCCGTGAATCAGGGTTCGTGTCGGCAGTGCAACGTCTCTTTTCAACAGTGCAAAGTCAATTTGAACCGTTCAAATAATTCCATGAATCAGGCCCTTAGCCTATAACATTGAAATGTTAGTCTATACTGTCCCCTTTTCATGTTAACCATTGCCCCCGAGAATGCTTTGCAATTGTTATTTCTGTATATTATTTCTGTTTGAAGCACTATACTGCGTCAGAAAATACAAATCAATCAATAAAATACACGCTGAGTGCAGGCCAATGATAGATTCAGGAGAATAGTCAGTACAGGGATTCTTTCAATCCAAAAATAGATTCAGAATACTACAAAACCCGCTCACAGTCCTTTTCCAGTCCCCTAGAGAGCCAATACAGGTGTAAAAACCATGCATAAAAGTGTTACACATTGTTCGACACATGTTAAGCGATGTTGGTGTGCAGAGAGGAGGCATGGTACCATTTCCTCCTCCCGATCCAGCCCTCCCACCCAAAACTGGTGCATTTATGCCAGCATGTGATTTTCATACTGGCATAAATGCATAAGATTTCTATAGAGTCTGCCAGCTTTTAGGACTTTCTAAAAGCTGGTGGATGCCATGTGAATGTAAGCTACATTGCCCCCAAAATGTGCAAATGGCGGGAGATATTTACACTTATTCGCACTATGAAGTACAGATAACGAACCTAAACCTTAGTCTACCTGAATTTGTGTTCATTTATTGCAAGTCAACCAAAGAATGCATGGATGAGAATGCAGTGGATGTAAGTGCGTGCACTGCTGATCCCCACCATGCTACTTGCACTTTGCTGAAGATGTCCCCATCTGACGGTGGCCCAAGGATAAAACACTCTGAAGGCACGCGAAGGAACGAATCACAATCATCCACATTGCTTTGAGGAGGCCAGGGAAAGATTCAGACTAAGATGCAACACCCTGAATGAACACAGAGGAAAGATCCAGAAAAGTCCACAATGCTCCGCAGGAGGCACAAGGAAAGATTCATTATAAGACAACATTTGGAAGGTAGTCCAAGGAAGGACACCGGATATTCCGCACTGCTCTGAAGGTAGGCCGAGGAAAGATCCAGCATACTCTACAACACTCTGAATGTGGTGCAAAGAAAGATTCAGAATAAGGCACAACACCCTGAACGCAGGCGAGGAAAGAGCCAGAAAAATCCACACCACTTAAAGGTTCGGAATAAGACCCAATCCTTTGTATGTGGCGCAAGTAAAGATTCAGAATAAGACAGAACTTTGAAGGTAGTCCAAGGAAAGATCCAGAAAAATCTGCAACACTCTGAAGGCAGGCAAAGGAAGGGTCCAGAATTGTTCACAACACTCTGAAGCTGGTGTGAGAAAAGATTCAGAATAAATAAAAACACTCTGCAGCTAGGCCAAGGAAAGATTCAGAATAATGCACTTCCGTCTGAAGGTAGCACAGAGATATATTCAGAATAAGACATCACACTGAAGGTACTCCAAGGAAAGATTCAGAGTACACAGTACTCTCAATTCAGGCCAAGGCAAGAGCCAGAATAATAGCCAACACTCTGAAGAGAGTCCTCAGATAGATTCAGAACAAGATTCAGAATAAAATTGGGAATGGGTAGACTGAGTATGGCGCATGACATCCTCACCCCCAGCCCTGCCTGTCACTGACTGGTTTGGATCAGACACCTTCCATAGCCCCTAAAACCCATGTTCAGAATCCACTCGATTGTGCTACGTTCACCCAATCCCAGCAGATGACCCCACCCTGAAGCATGTGTTCTGCTGGACACCATTTCCAGCTTAAAGCAATCACAGCACAGGGTTGTCACATGGTTTTCTGGAACGGCTATGCTGCGTATGTATGTCTTTACTTTCCCTGCATTCTATTCACCATACATTTACTTCTCTGTACCTTTACTTCTTCTGTCTTTCACTTCCCTTAGCATTCACTTCGTCATAACAGTGGGATAAAGTAAAGGCATGATAAAGTAAATGCATGACAAAGTAAATGTCTGGTGAAATGAAGGTAGGCTCAGTATGTGTAGGGAACATTTCCTAGGTGGAGTAAAGGGGGATACCTCTGCTGCACCTGTTTTCTCACCTGGGTTCTGATGGCGCTGTTCCCGTCAGTGACCTGCACAGTTAGGTTATAGTTTGATCTCTTCTTCCCATCCAGGGTTCTGGCAATCAGCACCCCACCTGTGCTCTTGTCAATGTCGAAGTCCATGTCATTATCACCCCCTGGTGTGGAGACATAAGGAAACATGTGTTGTAAGTGGATTGTTGAAGGCAACAAAATTAGGTGCTCCACATGAAGCCTTAGATGGTGAAAGCATGCATTCGACATCCCGAGGGATCACAAGTGGCAGGCAGGTTGGCCAATTCTCAGCAAACTGTGGAAAGGTTTCTGTACATTGCAGTAGGCCCTGGTGCTTGGGACGGGTTGTTGCTGGTGTTGGCAATGGTTTCTTAGTAAAAGAGAAGCTGTGTGCATCTACAGTATTAAGACACACTGGCTTAGTTGCTGCAAACTATTTGCAGCGACAGAGAAGCTCCAAGCATCTAAGGTGAGCAGACACACTGCCTTAGTTGCTGGTGCTGGCAATGGTTTGTCAGCAACAGAGAAGCTACATGCATCTGTTGGGCAGCTCCCAGCAATCAGACCAAGAAAATACAACCCGCTAGGGAAAAAGGCTAGGTGCACCCTTTTTCGAGAAAGACAAGAGCTTTATTTTGTATTCAAAAGAATAAGGTGACAGGGTATTACAAATCCACTTCCAAAGAGCCCTCTGAAGTCTTTCGTACAAGATTCAGGTTATAAACACACAAATCGTCACTCATGACGCACTCGATATACAGTGTTAATCCACCACCCTCATTGGCTGCCGCCTCTATACATACTAATAATTACGTATAGCCCATCCTCCAATTGGTTCTGCTGTCTTCTCGCTCTTCTTCACCACAAGTGAGTAATGTCCTTGTCCATCATGGAATGCTGAAAAGCAATTGGTTACCATCAGCTAGCACCACCCTACCTTCGATCCTAACCACGTGACATGCACATGGTTATCAACGTGAACTCAGTGGCCAACTTCGAGGTCAGCCTGGTCCTTGCGAACAAAGCAGCACTTTTCTCATCCCAGACACATTAGCGCCCCCACCATGCCCTCCCCACTTTATGTGCACCATTCTTGGCTCTCCTTGGCACAAAACATAGATCATGTTGTTCACCACTTTCCCCTTTATCAGTTCTCCTAGTGTGCCACTAATCAATTCAGTTCACAAAGGATTTAGAGCCCATTTCCCTGCACATCTGGAAGTTCAAATAGAGTGACCGTTGTTCTGGTGGGAGCAAGGGCCTAACTGATGTTTGGGCATCTGCATGTTCCTTTGCTGTGCCTGGGAATCGGGATGCAATGGTGAGGCGAGGGATACAGCCTTGTTGTTCTGTGCTTCTGTGAAAACACGGCCTGCAAGTATTCAAGCCTATTCGTAAATGCAGTGTTAGTTCAGGTTATGACTGTCGTATTGTCCATCTGAGCTGCAGGTGAGCCATATTTAGTAGAAAGACCCTCCTGGGCCTCTGATTATCTTGTATGCCCAACTTGTAAGCCCCGGGCCCAACCCGCACACCACGCTTCCCCACGGCATCCCTGTTTCCCTTCCCCTCCCTCCTTCCACCTCCCAGCCCGCCCCCGCACCATTGTGGAATCCATGCACCAAAGGTGAGTCCAACTCAAGGTGCGACCCCCCCCGCGGCTGCCCAAAGTATATTTTTGGTGGTTTGTCTAATAAATAACTTCATGCTGCATTCATCTGTTCCCCTCTACCCCTACCCTCTTCCACATCCATGCCCCTTCCACCTCCCATGTGCCCTGGTTGGTTCGTCCTCTCCTTAACCTGAACCCTCCCAGGGCAGCCCCACTGTCTGTACAGCCCCTGTGGCTAAGGGCCACAAGGCAAAGGTCAGCTCCTACAATGGCGGCTCCAAACGGTGTCTGCAGGTGTCAGCCAGGGAAACCAGTGGCCAGCCGTCAACCAGCAGCAACCACCAAAAGTAAGTGTGGCATGGGTGGGGAGTAGAATAATTACTCTACTCCAGAAAGCCCTGCCACTCTACATTACCTCACAACATAGCTTGCCAGGCAAATGTTACCTGCTTCAATCTTTTAGGGAGCACTCAACACTAGCAATCGCCCATTGAAAGTTTTCTCTCCGGTATAGGTATGTCTAACCATCTGTGTCTGCTATGAACTACACCTACTGGATTATATTCTGAAGCCTGCTGCATTGTGAGACCTAGGCCTCCCCCACTATACATGACTCTCAAATCTCGGCGCGTTGTCCCTTGCAATCTTGTACTCAAACTGCATTGTGAAACTTGAACTGCATTGTGAAACTTGAACTGCATTGTGAAATTTAGGCCTCTCTCCCACTATACTCTTGCGCTCAAACTGCATTGTGAAATTTAGGCCTCTCTCCCACTATACTCTTGCACTCAAACTGCATTGTGAAACTTAGGCCGCTCTCCCACTATACAGGATTCCCAAGTCTAGGTGTGTTGTCCCTTGCAATCTTGTACTCAAACTGCGTTGTGAAACTTTGGCCTCTCTCCCATTATACAGGATTCCCAAATCTAGGTGTGTTGTCCCTTGCAATCTTGTACTCAAACTGCATTTTGAATCTTGGACTGGATTGTGAAATGTAGGCCTCTCGCTACCACTATACTCTTGCACTCAAACTGCATTGTGAAACTTAGGCGTCTCTCCCACTGTACAGGCTTTCCGGATCTAGGTGTGTTGTCCCTTGCAATCTTGTACTCAAACTGCATTGTGGGACTTTCTCTCCAACTATACAGGAATCCCAAATTTAGGTTTAGTCTCTTTCTCGTCCTATTATATTGTGATACCTCCAGCTGAATAACTTCCAAACCTACGGTACGAATACACACCACTAGTGTGGACACAGGCTGCAGGCATGGCCATGCAACCATCCACCATAGAATACTGCTAGGGCCAAGCACAACAGGTCTAGCAACAAACATAGCCGTCCAGACTGAAACAACAAACTTACCTCAACACCTCTGCCACTAGCATACAGCGACTACCATCTGAAAGGAACTCGGTATAGCTGGCACACATCGACTCTCCATACAATAGCAATCTATCTCAATCCTCCAACAGCGCCCACCCACGTGCCTGGCCTCTCTTTGGGCTGCTTAGTCGAGCCTAGCCAGCCACCTAAGTCTTAGACCGGCAAAATGCACACACGCATCTCCTAAACTAAACCCCTTAGAATGTTCACCACATTGACCAAGGTTACCAAGGGCGTTCCTACCAGAAAAGCGCATTGAGGTCACAGTAGTGGGGAAAGAGTGCTATATAAATAACCAAATACAATACAATACAATATATGTATACTACATCCTACGTAATTCAATTGCAACATTACTGAATAACTTTCCCGTGCATGATTTCTCACTCCCGCCAATTATCCCCACCCATAACACACACCCCACTACACCGTTCCATGCTCATTTCCATATGTTAATATATTTTTCGCCATCTAAATCGTCTAGGAGGGGCGGTGGTCTGGACGTGCATCCCAACATTTATAAGGTATGCAGACACACTGCCTTAGTTGATTGAGATGGCAATGGTTTCTTAGTAAAAGAGAAGCCAAATGCATCTACAGCATTAAGACACACATCCTTAATTGCTACTGCTGGGAACATTTGGTCAGCTACAGAGAAGGTCCAAGCGTCTAAGTGATTCAGACACACTGCCTTAGTTGCTGGTGCTGGCAATGGTTTGTCAGTGACAGAGAAGGTCCATGCGTCTAAGGGATGCAGACACACCGCCTTAGTTCCTGTGCTGGCAATGGTTTGTCAGCAACAGAGAAGCTCCATGTGTCTAAGGTATGCAGACACACTGCCTTAGTTGCTGGTGCTGGCAATGGTTTGTTAGTGACAGAGAAGCTCCACGCGTCTAAGGTATGCAGACACACTGCTTTAGTTGATGTTGTTGGACATGGTTTGTCAGTGACAGAGAAGGTCCATGCGTCTAAGGGATGCCGACACACCGCCTTAGTTCCTGTGCTGGCAATGGTTTGTCAGCAACAGAGAAGCTCCATGTGTCGACACACTGCCTTAGTTGCTGGTGCTGGCAATGGTTTGTTAGTGACAGAGAAGCTCCACACGTCTAAGGTATGCAGACACACTGCTTTAGTTGATGGTGCTGGAAATGGTTTGTCAGTGACAGAGAAGGTCCATGTGTCTAAGGGATGCAGACACACCGCCTTAGTTCCTGTGCTGGCAATGGTTTGTCAGCAACAGAGAAGCTCCATGTGTCGACACACTGCCTTAGTTGCTGGTGCTGGCAATGGTTTGTTATTGACAGAGAAGCTCCACGCGTCTAAGGTATGCAGACACACTGCTTTAGTTGATGGTGCTGGAAATGGTTTGTCAGTGACAGAGAAGGTCCATGCGTCTAAGGGATGCAGACACACCGCCTTAGTTCCTGTGCTGGCAATGGTTTGTCAGCAACAGAGAAGCTCCATGTGTCTAAGGTATGCAGACAATCTGCCTTAGTTGCTGGTGCTGGCAATGGTTTGTCAGTGACATAGAAACTCCATGTATCTACGGTATTGCTGGTGCTGGCAATGGTTTTTTAGTGAAAGGAAACCTGCCTGCACATACGGTTTGCAGGCACACTGCCATAAGGCGCTGTTGCTTGGAATGCAGACACACTGGGCCTCATTCCGAGTATGGCGCTAACCAATGGCGCTATTAACGCCTTGGTTGACGCCGTACCCGGACCGGCAGCGCCTTGGTGGATGGCGGAATCACCGCCCCATTCCAAGGTTGGCGGAGCGGTAATTCCCCATTCACCAAGGCTCTTCCCCATTCCCAAATGAGCCCCCATAGGGCTCAATGGGAATGGGGAAGATGCAAATAACGGTGACCGTTCATTACGGTCACCGTTATTGGCTTGGAGGCCCCTTTGCGCCCTCGACTTTAACACCTGCTCAAAGCAGGCGTTAAGGGCGAGGGCGCAGAGGGAACTCGGAGTATGGCGGTAAGGGAATACCACCACCGGTCTCGTTACCGGTGGCCGCTATCCCTTACCGCCATACTCGGAATGAGGCCCACTGCCTTTGTTGCTCGTGTTTGAAATTGTTAGTGAAAGGGAAGCTCTCTGTTCATATGGTTTGCAGGCATGCTGCCTTAAGGCGCTGTTACTTGGAATGGTTTGTTAGTGAAATAGAAACGCCTCACAAAAACGGTACATGACACACTGCTTTAGTCGCTGGGGCTTGAAATCGTGTGTTAGTGAAGGAGTATGAATCACACCACAGCCTGGCCACCTGCACCCAACTTGCCTCTCAAAATCACAAAACTTGCTTAATTTGCATGAAAATGTTCAATATCCAGTTGGTTCATGGAATTGCTTTTCGTTTTTAATGTTCATAGACAGCCAACACGTGTTTTGACCCATTGCAGGGGGTTAAGTCTATTTGACCTCAAATATTTGGCCTAATCACATTTGATCGAATTTTTTTGACCTTTATTTTGGTCCAAAATGCGGGGACACCCCCAGCAACCCTCTCCACTTCCCCTCAACCTAATCTATACCCTTACCCACCCCCATATATATATTTAATTAAATGTGACCGAAAGAATAATTCGATCAAATGTTTTAGGTGAAATGTTTTAGGTCAATTATGCTAATAGCATTCCAGTCCTTCCTCAGGGCTGTGTAATCATTTCCCACATACCATATTCATCAAAACATCAAAAGCACCCAATCATAAAAGAACACAACATATGGGGAAACGATATTAAATTATGAGTCTGACACAAACAACCCCAAATCAAAAGGAAACAACAATACATGACATTCACTTGGTGCCCCATTTTAGGAGTTCACCATGACATTGATTAACATATTCATACATGTTTCAAATTGAGACCCAAAGTTGTATTACCAAAGGTAAGTAAAGATCGCAACAAGGGAGAGAGAGAGGGGTACTGAAAGGGGGAAAGAAGGGCGAGAGAACCACACATTAGAATCAAGCATAGAATGGCCTTCAAACGTTCCAATATGCAAGCACGTAATGGGTGCGATGGCACAATGGAGCCACTCATGCTCAACAATGTCCCAAAGTGGTGACACACCTCCACCTGCAGGTACTTATATATTCCTGATATACATGGGCTGGCTCACCTCCTATGGTCTCACCCTATCACTGGAATCACCACATTGCTGTGTGTTGTGCACCAACTACCTACAAGCCACACTCTGTGCTGTGTTCCTTAACATGAAAGGTTATGTATAGCAACTATTCAGGTATCCATTGGACACCCCCAAAAACGTACACCCAAAATCCCAAATGTAACACTCAGTATTGAAAGGGTAGCTGTCTACACTTAAAGTATGCAGACACACTGCATTGGTCAGTCGTACTCGGAATAGTAAGTTAGTGAAAGAGTAGCTGCCTACGTCTACGGTATGCCGGCACAACCCCACAGTAGCTGGTGCTTGGAAGGGCCTGACAGTGGTAGACGAACTCTGTCTTTTAGAATAGTGTATTGTCCTTGGCATGGTCTGTAATTGATAGGCGTCTCTCTACCCTTCAGAATAATGATTAGCGCTGGGAAAGGTTTGCTGCTGGCATATAATCCCACTGAGCTAAGTAGGCCCAGGTGCCATCTTCCCAGGAAAGAGTGATGTCAGGCAGGACAGAGCCAAGGATGAAGCAAGCAGTAAAGGTCACATACCTGCACGTCTGCTCTGCCCTTGGCTGTCAGACCTAGGGCTCTTAGGCAAAGCCTGCCAATGAACAGATGCCTTGCCAGATCTGGGCCAGCAAGAGGTGACACTCACTCTAGGCTCCCATATGCTCATGTCCCGCAGGGACCTGGACTTGTTCCGAGAGGCCAATATGCAAATATGGTCAACGAGTGAATGGAGCGATGAGGGTCACAGCCAAGGACGAAGGCAACTTCCTCTTTGAGCCAATGCAGCATCTCTAGACGGGAGAGGAAGGACGTGGGTACAGCGGAGCCAGGAGCCTCAGCCGAAATCCTGCCTTCTATGCTGGCCCATACTGATTAGCCTGGGCCAATGGATATCCAAGCGCCTCAGTTCCACTCTCAGCTAAAGTGCATAGTGCTTAGAAACAGGAAATAGTGCCATATAATAAACTGATTTTTCCATATCGCGTCAATTTGTTGCTCCCCATATTCCCACCTCCTTTTCCAAATGTTACAGTACTGTAAATTAGAGATTAGCTTTGCAACGCCACCCCGTTGTCCCCCGGCAGCTAGAGATCCCCATAATACTCTCAGAGCCTTCCCCTAATGCTTTGCAGCATCTGGGTTTCTAGGGTCTGTTTCTGAGGTATGATGGCTAGAGCGGCGTATTGCTCTCCAGGGAAGCTGGGTCGCAAGTCCTGATCTGACGGTGCACAGGAAGGCTGTCTGGAGCAGTCAACACATCTCCTACCTGTGGCTACAGAGGCAGCTAATGGGAACAGGAAGATGATTACAGTGGCCAAGCAGTTTCTGGCACCAGGCAACGTTCTAGAGTTTCTGTGCTTACTTCCTCTTGGCCACTGGAGTCCCTGTTGTATCCGTCTCTGCTTTGGTAAGCAGCACCCAAGAGTAGCGCTAGAACATCTCATCGGCGTATGACCATGTGCTGAGGTGGTGCAAGGCATGCAGGGCCGCGGTGGCACCAACCCTCGCAGAAGACACCACATGGCCAGCCAGAGCATGGTATTTGCTGAGATGCTGGGGAAGCAGTCAGACACGTAAAACATCAGTGACCTATCACGCCAAGGCACAGGCCAAAGTATTAGTAGGAGGATGGGCACCAGTGCAGGAATGATGGGTTCTATGTGATATTACTGCATGTTAAAAACCAAACACAAAAAAGACAGACTTATTTCGGCTATTTTCTTTTCAGCTTTTAAATGTGGCAATATAATTTTCTGCGACAAGAAATCCACCCCACTGCCCCTGAGAAGGTGAACCCCACCACACCCCCATCCTCTCCAGCAGGTCATTTACTTAATCGGTAGAGGGCAATAGGGGTGTTTAACCCCCGAGTCCCCATTTTAACCCACCCACTGCCATCCCAATACACATTCCCTACATATACACACACCCACACAGACATACACCTACCTTCCACTCCCGCAACGTCTCTTCCGGGTCCTTGTCCGCCTGTCAGTCCCTGCACGCACACAGGGTTTGACAAGTATGACAGTTCGATTTGGAAAGACTGCTCCGCGTGGTTACAGAGCGGTCTTTCTAAATGGATCCTTTTTCTACTTGACCCTTTTCAAAAGGTCAATGCACTTTAGGACCGAATGATGCCTACTAGCCAGTCTGTGTAGAACTGCCTCAGCCCAAGTAGCCTTTTCGAAGAACCCACCTGTCAATAACTCTTCCACTTTTCCCACAGGTGTTAGGTTTTAAACCATGAAGCAGTCATTGCAAACTTGATCACATAGAGTTAGTGCAGGGCAGCTTTCTTCTTACTTTGGGTTATGTTTTTGAGCCCTCATCAACTCTTTCTCATAACTGAATAATGATCAGGGAATGTCCCAAAGCCTACTCGGCCCTCACCACCCCAAAGTCTGCCCAAACATCGCCTTACCAGTGATCTCGAACCAGAGCTGGCTGCTGGAGATCTCCGTGCTGATGACACCCACCATGTGGTTCACTGGGTCTGTCTCCATGACGGCGAAGTTAAAGTGCGGCTCGTCGAAGGCCAGAGGCTGTGTGGATGGCGCCGGGATGGGGATCCACTGCACGTGAAGGCGGACAGTGGTGGATCGCGGGGGAGTCCCACCGTCTGTCGCCCTTACCTAAAGATGACAAGAGCCAAGGTTACCCAGAGACTTCATCATTCTGGGAAGTAAACAGTAAAAGGGGGTGTCCTGTCAGCTGTAGCTCTTAGACCTGCATCAGCTGCAGCTACAGCTCTGACCCTCTATGTGTGCAGCAGCAGTGGGTCCCAGGCTGCATCCTGTTCACACTCGCTCTGCTGCCACATACCAGATCGTTTATGGGCTAACGTTTCTGCAGGGGCCAGCGTTCTATTGGAGGGAGCATTACGATTGCCCATGATGCACCAGGGAGGTCTCCAAGATGGAACCAGGACTGAATATTGAAAGGTGGGGCTTTAAAGAAACAAGGAATATTATCTTCTATTTCCTAACACAATAGCTCCATCATAAACAAAAATCCTTCAATGCAAAGTGTATACGGCTTCCTAACACAGCGTCCTAACACAAACCTTACATTCCTGTTTTTCAGCCTTTACAGCTTAGACAAAACTGGCTTTGATTGACCATGGACCCATGGGCGTAATTTTAGGGGCGGGGGCAGGGGTGTTTGTCCCCACCCCCAACTTTTATGGCACACCATGTTGTTCCATTCATTTGGCTGGGGTACCTTTGCTTCATATGTCATGTCCCCCCCAACATTTTCAGCACAGTTACTCCACTGCATGGACCTCATAGTTCCGCTTTCAACTTTAAATGCTGAGCATATTTGGGCAGAAGTTTGTGGGTCACAGCACAAGAGGACAAGAGCCATACACAGTATTCATTTTCCTTTCCCCCAGCTCTATTCCAAGGGAGGACTTTACATTAAGGAATCCAGGGAGGTGGCAGGGTGATAAAAAAATCAGTAGCGTATTATCGGGTCCAGAGATCCAGAGTAGGGTGTGCCCTTTCCTTCCAATCCTGCTCGTGTCAAGATGCCCTCTGTCAAACTCCCACACTTCACGAGGAATGCATTACATGAATAGGTGACCAGCCTTGGAAGATGTCTCCAATCGGAAGCCTACATTTCTTGAAATGCACTCAATCCTTGTTTTGCACACGGCCAGACAGTGGGGAATGGTGCCTGCACAGGGAACCTGCCCTCGAATCAGCAGACCTTCTGATAAATCTGATGTTCCTGCAGGACGGAGCACCTAGAGGGTTGGCAGGGCAGGAACTGAGCGAGTTCCCTGCAAGGTAGGCTTGGCACGCGAGCAGCTCTTCCCCCATCGCCACCGGTCTTTCAGAGGCCACTGTGACATGGGGTTGACACTGACCTAGAATTAGAAACCTTTCAGAGGCATAGTCCTTTGTGGGTTATCCAGCGTTCCCTATTGGGCACGCAGCCTCTGGCAAAGCTAAACCTCAGCTACGGAGTTAATGAAAATATCCCGAACCCTCGGAGTTTCGGCTCAGCTCTAGTTAGCACTAGTCCCACATTCCGCAGTAATAATAGAAGAGGTGGAGACCCTGCCAATTTCCCCTTTGAAGATCATTCACTGAACGCTGTGCAAGGAGGGCAAGGAGTCGACTATGAGAGATCACTTTCTGTTCCCTAACCTGCTTTTGTGGTCACTAAGTTGCAGGCTGCATGGCTCAGCTCCGCACCGCCGTGTGGGCCTTCCAGAATCCTGCAGGGGGCACCGTGCCCAGACACAGGTCTGTTCACCACCCAATGCAGAGGGAGATCCCAAAGAGCTGCACAGCATTTGCCGGGGGAACTTGATGAAAGTGGGTGACTCTTAAGGAAGGATGACTCATTCAGAGACTACGCAGGTGGGGTGGGGGATCAGACTCGTGCACAGATTATTTTATTTGAGCGGTAACAGATAGATTCTCTGCTTAATGGGCGGGGTTGTGGGGTGGTATCAAGGTTCAGAGCTTGGGGACAGGGTTGATCCTGAAATTCGAAACAAGAAGTTCAGAAGTTCAAAGTGTGGTGTCAGGGCAGTGTGTGCTGGAACCCAGAACAGGGCGGGGAGGTTCCTTACATGTGTAAAGGGGAACAGAGTCCGGAGACTAAGGGGAGAACCCCAGAGCTTTTTAGTCTTTTGCAGGTGAAAGCAGGACAGTGTGTCTGGACATCCAGACCAGACTTTGAGAGCTTCCTCACATGGGTGAAGGACAAGGAGTCCAAAGGTTAGGGGGTCATTTAGTTGTGTGGAAGGATGACAGGACTGGACACCCATAACAGGTTGGCAGAAGTTCCCAACACGGGAACAGGGGATGGAGGGCAAAGACTAAGAGAGAACATCAGGGGGTTTCAGGGATGGAAGCAGGGCGCTGGGTGCTGACACTCAGAACAAGATGTAAGTACTTTTATGAAAGGAATTATGAGAGTAAAGGATATTGAGAGGGTAGCTGTTCCAGGAATAACAGCAGGGAGTGACGGGCGGGAGCCTGGAGTAAGGTTCTGGCACCGGAGAGAGTGTTCTGAGACCAAGGGCGTGTCTTCACAGATTCTAGCTAGTAAAGAAGGGACGTGTGCAACATTGTACAGGTGGATCATTCCTAGGGATGCCTAGCAATGGGCTCTATGGAGTTTCATCGACTTCCCTTTAAAAGTCTTCAGTTAGGTGAAGTCAGTTTGGTCGACCTATTTTTTATCATTTCTTACATTAAGGACCCCTTCGCCTACCCCACATCCCAACCCCTTTACTCCCCTACCCCATACACACATCCATTTACATATATGTGGTGTATGTGGTTGCCTCGCCCGAAGTGAGACAACCAAGCGGAAAACCTTCAAAAAGAAGTCTATGGCCTCATTACAAGATGCTCTTAATAAGGGCATGGCTGCCTCCAAACTCGGGTCCGGGTCCGTGGTCCTTGAATGGGGAAATGCCAGGCCATTCCGACTTTGGAGGGCCCAGTATTTCCCCATTCAGGGAACCCGGACCCGGACCATCCCCATTCCCATTCGAGGCCCCATAGGGCTCAATGGGAATGGGGAGAATGCTAACAACAGGCCCGTTGTTAGAATGCTGGTCCACTCGCGGGACCCGCAAAGGACGTCTGGTCTGACCAGATGTCCAAAGCGGGTCCGGCAAGGGGACCTCATAATAAGGTGGAATGGGTTTAACGGCTCCGGCCCCTTTACCGGCGCCGTTAAACCCATTACGCCAGGGTCGTTATGAGGCCCTATGTTGCCCCCTAGGAATGGGCAGGACTGTCTGATCGGGTGGCTAAACCGGATCCTGGCGGAACAGGGGAGACTCAGGACACTGAGGGGATGCATGAACGGAGGTGGGACAGCCCCAGAAGGAGAGGTCAGTCTAGACACAGAGAGTGCTCAGGGTCAGGAATATAACCACAATCCTGATGCATGGTGCAGGTGGTCTTGAGAATCTGAAAGTATGGTTTGCCCAGATTTGGCAATAACATGCACGTTACGCTGAAGGGTAGAGCTGTCCACTGCTCGAGACATTTTTTATGATTGTTTACAATGTGGAACGGAGGATTTGAAGGTCCATACATTAACACTCTTACTAATGTTGCTTTCTGACCCACCTATGCCCTGACTATTATTTATTGAATTCCAATACCAATATAATCTACAAGGATAGGAATGTGTGCGACCCCCAACCCCACCCCTTAGCCCTTCCCTTTGTCTCACCGTCAGTATGTAGTATTCCCCGGCCCTAAATGTGCTCCGAGAGAAGACGTGGCCGTAGGCCGGGTGAATGGAGAAGCGTTTCTCCACGTCGTCCTGCAGGCTGTATGTGACTTGGGCGTTGGACCCTTCGTCTTGGTCAGAGGCCACCAGCCTGTAGATGTTGGCAGGGTCCTCGGATCCTGCTCTCTCGGGGAGCTGGATGTTGAAGCGCTTCTGGAGGAAGGTTGGGGCATTGTCGTTGGCATCCAGGACTTCTATGATGACCCTTGAGGTGGACTGCAGCAGGGGGTCTCCGTTGTCCGAAACAGCAACCTACAAGCAAGTGAACATAAAAACCTTCAGTCAGTCAGCATGTAGAGGTAAGAATGGCATATGAGAGATAATGGTCCTCATTGTGGGAACGTTGGTATACAACTACTTATTCTAAGTTGGAAAGACTGGCAGTTGTAGATTCAATACCACCAGCAATTCCAGAGCAGAAACATGTAACCTCTAACATTTGCGGTAATTACCACCACAAACACCATTGGCTCCGAGCTGGTCTTATACACTGTCGTACCAGTATATGGCTGCTGTTATGGACAGTGTGTATTATTTGTTGCCATATAACACTCATGTAATTATTGGGAAGTGTTTTTTTTTCTGCAGTTGCCCGCTGCCTGGCTAAAGAATGCATGTTATTGCCAATAGTATTCTATCACCAATGTACAACTGCTGGTAACATTCACCACAGCAGTATTTATGGACCTTCAAAAAATGCAGAAGAATGTGTGCTCCCCCTTTTGTCTTTTTTTTATCACTGGCAACATTTACCATGAGCACTATACCCACATTACTGGTGGCAGTATAACATACTGATTCCGCCACAATGACCAACTTGAAGAGTGTTAATGGCTGAAGAGCGGCAATTTACCCCGATCAGTTTCTCTTCAGGAATGAGGCCCTCTGTATGATTATCATAGATAGAGTTGGAAAGCAAGCCTACCGTCCCTCAAAGACCTTTCAGAGCACAGTGCCACATAGGCATACACATGCAAGGCTGCTTAGCCACCAAGGAGACAATCAAGCTCCAACTGCTTGGAATGCCTGAGGCACAATTCAGCAAAACACAATCAGCTTTTCAGCAATTACCAGTTCATCGAGGAAGTACTGTGGCACCATCCACACCCATCGCACAGAACCATCTACCCTAACGATGTAAGTCAATGGAAAATCCCCAGAGAGCAGAGAAGCGCCTTTATATCTTAAAGGTCAATGGTGAAGCACTGACTATCATGAAAATCTAATTGATATTTACCTTTCTTCCATACACTTCAATAAAGAGCACATTCTGACATGCAAATCAATGGGGTGCAACTTCTTCCATACAAGCACAAAAAGTGAATTTGTGTCACTCAGGTCAAGGGAGAAGCCCCTCCCTTGCTTACAAACCAACCCCAGAGACCCTTCCTGATGTGCAAGTGATTGGGTCAGATTGTTGGTACCCGGCAAGCTAATGCAGGGACACTTTTCGCCATTAACTCGCAAGGATCTGCAGTTATGGCACTTTGGAATCACTGAACATCCACATGGTAGTAGAGACAACATTTCTTTGGATAGCTTCTTTTACCCTTCCTGGATCCCTCCAGCCGGTTCTGTATCTCTTGCCTGTCTCTGTTTACATGGTGCACGGTAATGCAAAGCTGTGGTTAGGAGTGATTGGACACAGGGTATACCATTGCTCATACCAGCAAGTGCCATAACCCAGCATCGAGGTGGACTCTAACCAGATGTCTGGGTCACTTCTAAGATGACCCAAAACAAACTCCAGAGTTCTTGGCCAAAGAGATTTAAACAACATTTGAAGTACCACAACTAGAGGCCAGTGCTTTTAGTGTGAATGAATGGGGTGGAGCAGTGGCTGACGATGAGTTGCTAAGGAAGTTGAGAGAAAGTAGAAAGAGGATGGGGAAGACAAGCAGTAGCATAAGAATCTCTAACACCGTATTGCAGAGCGATGGAGGAGTTGAACCTGGCAAGTGAATTCCTCAGCAAACCAAGCAAGGTAATTCCGCCTATGGGCATCAGGAAAATAATTTTGAATGGATGCCGCAAAGGGACACTTAAGGATGACCAAGACAAATGGAAGAGTGTGAGGAGATTATTGGTGGCCTGGTGTAGACGGGTATGTTGAAAATCCAATGAAGGAATGTCCCTTGTTTTAGGAGAGTGACATGGTCCTTAGGACGAATGTGCAATCACTAATGCCTTTAGAGTTGCCCAGTATACTGTGAGAGGATGTGGCAATAGGCATGGTGGGGTGCTTGGGCCATGGGGAAGCAAGATTCAGTTTTAGTAGGAAACTTTTCACCAGTGGTCAATGGTGCACACATTTGGTAAAAGTAAGCATCCTTACATAATTGTGAATAATTCAGTTAATGTCCACTATGTGATAATGTCAAGAAGGGATATTTATCCCTAGAACCCTTGATCCAATGAACCGATTGTTTCTTGGCGTACGTACCCCCAACACTTCATAAGGACAGAGCTGGCTTATGCAAGGACCCATCTCAACACTTTGCAAGGAATCAAACTCAGGAGCAATGTTTGGTCTCACCTACCTCTAGATTATGCTCTGCTTTGAACTCACGATCGAGCAGCTGGGCGGTGGTGGAGATCCAACCTGGGGGGGGGAGAGACGGCTATAGGTTATGCACCAAAGAGACACCAGTGCTTGCAAGGATTGTATAGCATGCAGCAAAAACAGTCATTAGATGGGGCAAGAATTTGCCCACTCTTATGCAATGCTACCAACCATACATCTATTACTACTGAGTCATGTGCACTCACTTAATTCTGTCCATATTTCATGCAAACATGAATAGAATGACTGTGATGTCATAGCTTCAGAAATACACATAATGAATTCGAAAAACCTTCCTTCACTTCCTGATAAATACTCTGAAAATTGCTATTGTGCTACGTTAATGATTATCATGCTCCAGTCAAGCATGAGCAAAGAAAGTGTGAAAGGCGTTCCTTCTCTTAAAACTCACTCCCTTCTTGCGGACTCTAGTTCATTTCGTTTTCAGTGTGTGCTCTACGAGAAAGACTGTCCACGACTCTACTAAATAACTTACAACAAGTAAAACATTCTGCCGCTGTTAAGTGTTCCAAGATTTAATTTCGTATACATAGCCACCATTTGCACATTCACCATTTCAAGATATGTTTCATTTTGTTGAAAGATCCAACTCAATGGAGCACATACAGGCTTCACCCTATTGCCTCTTCTATAAACTAACCCAATTTCGATGGGCGTTGTATGCAGTCGGGCTGTTACCTCAATCTCCAGTTGCAAAATGTATTTGTATTTATGTAAAGAACAGGGATTTCAATTTCGATCAGAAATGACTTACAGTAACACATTTACAGATGGCTGAAGAATTCCCACGAAGGGTGCCTGTACAATAGCACAAAGATGAGAACAAGTTGTGAGCCAGTTTACAAGGGTGTAAAAAAGGAGGACATATACCAGGGACAAAACAAAATTAACTGAAACAGAATGTATATAAGAAAGCAGGTGACTTACAAAGGGAGCATTAACCTAACGGGGCAAGGGCTTCACACTAAAGAGGAGAACTAATGAAATATTCAAAATGACATCAT
Source organism: Ambystoma mexicanum (assembly GCF_040938575.1). NCBI lineage: Eukaryota > Metazoa > Chordata > Amphibia > Caudata > Ambystomatidae > Ambystoma > Ambystoma mexicanum. Next base: position 372,571,133 of record NC_090926.1, on the reverse strand, counting down.
TCAGTATCACTGGAGGCAGTGGTTGAGTCACACAGAGAGGATGGGGGAGAAGGCAGAGGGAGCTCCATCTTTAGCAAATAAGTGAAGTTTAAGGCAGCCTGTGAAGAGATCCACAGTTGGGCTGGCTTTGATTATTATGGGCACTGGGTTCAGTAGAGCGGGGTGAGTAGGGAGAAAAAGCGGAATGAAGAGGAGGCGCAGGCATGGTATGGAACAGTGAGGTTGAGTGCAGGGGAGTATCAGAGGGAACGAGAGTGTAACTAAATTGATAAAGAATCAGACAGGTACTGAGTACCTAGCTACTGATAGTTTTGTAGATTAGGAGAAGGAACTTGAAAAGATAGTGGTTGTGCATGTAGAGCCATCTAGCATGTTGTCAGCAGGGAGAAGTGAGGGAGGTTCTGTATATCTGTATATTATTGTTCACTTCCCAATTTACCTTCCTCAGTTCATTAATTATTAATGAGCATATTTTAGGTCCCCCTTATCCACTTTTTAAGGATCTGTTTCCATCACTAAATTTCCTGAAATGCTTAGACATCCTGACATTCCCAAAAGCAACACATCATTGTCATGAACATGTGGGTCCCACTTATAAACATATTCATATTAGGACTTCCAGCAGAACTGGGTTTTAAGTGATGTGAGGTCTCATTTTCAGTGTTGCTATTTTTGTGTCATTGTGCCAGGTGGTGCAAGATGTATTGTCTCTCAACCAGGTGTATCTTAGTTTCAGACTTTTGACCCTTCTCTTGGAAATGTAACCTGCTCGATGTCCCGTCCCTCTTTCTAACAAGCCCCTCCAGTGAGAATATTTACCTAACCTATACATTTGGTTTCCTCAACGTCAACTAAGGCAGATTTTGTGGCTAAATTTACTTTATAGACAATTGTGAATGACTGCTTAGTTTTCTAAAAGAAAATAAGTGCCATTAAAAATGCCCACACATACCTATTTATGACAGAAAGAAATTAATAACAAAAAGAAGGGAATTATAAATTCTTTAAAATAAAGTTGGTGGGAAAAGACTAATCCTCAAATTTGCATTGGGAACAAAGCATTTGATTTCAGATTTTCAACATAATGTTCAATTCACTAGGAAAAGTTAAAAAACATTGCACTGCCTTCTCCCAGCTCCATTATTTCCCTTTCTAATTACCAAGCATGTAACCTGTTTAAGGTTGAATGTACGGCAAGTCCAGCTTTTTCATATGGGACTTAGAAGGCTGAGTTTCCATGTTGTTTTAACCCAACGTGAACGTCTCCTTATGAGAGCGGGTAAAGTTATCATGACTGCATTATCAACAGGCCACTTGCTGCTTCTCTTCAGGATGTAGGAAGGGCAGCTGAAAATGAAGGAGCCTTGCACAGACAGGAATTAGAAGGGGGACCGCGAAACATGGGTTAGACGGGGCACACCCTTTGAAAAAGGGGAAGAAGACATGGGCGTATAACAGTGAGGAGGCAAAATGTAATCAGGGACAGAGACGTGAGCGCGGCATATCCCCCGTAATCTAGGGAAGATGGGTTGTCCCAGGGCACAGGCACAGCATGTATACACCAGAGGAAGTCCCTAGAGTAACAGACTTGGTTAGGTCGCCAAATTTGTCAAAAGACAATGCGAATTTATAAAAAGGATGCAATTTTAATGTGAAGAAGCAAACAACATACATAGCAAACCAAGAACGATTAAGTGTGGCACAAAGGATAAAGTAATATGAAAAATGAAACATTTACAATAACACACAGTAAAAAGAACAAATCGTGATGTGCAAATTGCACAAATGTGTCAAAAAACAGATAACATATGGGACACAATGATGCAAATGCATAACTAACATCCAACGGGAGTGAAAAAAGAACAAGTAAAATGGTGTACAGAAAAGGGTGAAAGGTAAGACTATCTGTCGACCCGAATAGAGGGGTTGTGGCTATGTGGGCCTGGTTAGTTGAAACTGGCCCAGCCTTCTTCAGAACAAAAAGTAATTTTGAAAGCGAAGATTCCTTTTGGTAATTCATGGAAAGAAGGGATCAATGTTCTGAAAAGAACACAACGTTTTTCTAATCCTATCATATAATTATAATTGTTCTTTTTATAACACACTTAATACCAGAGACCAGTTTCTAAGCGTGAGACAGGTATCGGAACCTGTGTTGCTATGTGTTGTCTCTGTTCCAAGACAAACGCGTTGCCCCTGAGCTATCCTTCCAGCGCAACAGATAGATGCATTGCTGTAAAGAAAGGCACAGGCACGGCAGGTAAGGGACAAAAAAAGGGATAATTTGGCAAGGAGACAGCTGAGGGGGCAGTCCAAGGGAGGCTGGTCAGCGGATATAGCCTGCAGTAACCATAAACCAGAAGAGTGAAAATTGGGCTTGTGGCATGAAGGGCTTCATAAACATGTAAAATGTCCCTGTATCCTCCTTACTTATCCATTAACTGACTTATTTACCAAATCCCTTAAATGGGTCTTTAATTCCAGTTAAGAAGTTCTTCATTATTGAGAGTATTCAGCTTACAGCAATTTTACTCTGGCAACAAAAAAGCACAACATTTGTCATTTTTATATCTGCTGCACAACTTGTGAAAAGGTGCAAAACATATAGTATTTCACCCATCCACCACTTATTCTAATTAGTCTGATAGACAACTCCAGGTCGATGTCAACTATCCTGTGCCCACAGCACCGATGGCCCTAAATCCTATCATTTCTAGGAGGGAACTCCCTTCGTGAGAGATTGTTTTCAATCCAGAGGCACAAGAAGGACATTAGAAATGGAATTCCAGACATTTGGTCGCTGCCCATTACTGTTTTAATTCAGAAAAATGCACATAAATGTGTCATAATATTTCCTTTTTATTGGTACAAAATTTGGAAATCATTGCTGGGGGTCTGGTCATTAAGGAGGGCTTGAGAGGTACATCCCATCTAGGCTTGACTCCTTAATATTAGCTGCCTGACATCTAGGGTCTACACAGTCAAAACGGCTGCACCAAGAGCAATGTATCCACATCTGGAGACCACAGTCCACAGATGGATGTTACAATGTGTGAACCATAAGTCCTTTCATGAGAGACACAAGGAACCAGTTCTGTGAACTTTGCAGATGAGAGTGAGGATCTGCGCGGCACTGCTGCCCCACACCTGCACCCCTTTTACTTATCTGCTGGGGCCCCTGCTGTCTTCTCCAACTCTGGAAGTCCAACGTACTGCATGTCGCACTTCGGGAGGCAACCTTTAGTGACTCTAGCTTCCGGGGACGCGGTCTACAGACCACCAGGTGAGGATACACCAGTAAAGAAGTGGCTCTAGAACAAGAGGCCACGAGATACCGATTTGACCATGGCAGGATAATGAGTAACACAAGGACATGCACCATGGCCTAAAGCCCGGCACTGCCTTCAGGTTCGAGATGAGAGGCCAAAATCAGCAACAAAGTTACCCTATTTGTGGGATTATCATTGGCAAATGCCGTTAGCATTAGATCAGTCAAGGAACTGATGACTAAATGGTGTTCTAGTAGGCAAAGAAATGGATGGACTACTTCGGCCTGGCGCTCCCTAGAGCTGCCAGTAGCAATGTACTATTCCATTAGAGTGAATACTATTTACCATTAAAAAATTGCTGAGGTTACAATTATCAAAAAGCCATTTCCAAACTGTCCACCCCTCAATGCTCATATGTTTTGATACACAGATGAGAGGCAGAAAAACAATTCTAAGAGTTGTAAATACTTGTGAGCTTAACTCATTATTTCAGCTCTCAATAGATACTGTGATGAAAGGCTGTTTGTGTCTTTGATCTCTTTCATCCTTAACATAGATGTAATTGCCTCTGTTGAAAAAAGTGCTGTAGTGAATCTCGATGTCTGCTGTGTAACACCCCCGTCGAGCCACGTCAGCGGTGAAACATTAATCTATGAATATGTTTCGGAATCACTGAAATCACGTATTTGGCAGGCAATGGGTGGGGCTCAGCGGAGTCAGCCCCTGCCCCAAACAATTAAAAGCAGGTTCAGCAGAAACTGAACATGCTTCAATGACCCAAAGAACAAGACTATTCTGGCTGATGAAACCACAGCACCTCCCTTGAAACGCTCCTCATCAAATGTCCTTGGACTACCACAAAGCACCAAAGGTCTGCCAAGTCAGAAGATCCGACCTGTCGCTGGGGTGCCCAGTCACATTTATAAAGTAGCAGCCACCACCATGCTCAAACTTTGGGCAATATCATACAGACGGAATATGCTAGTCATGTCTTCCTCTAGCTACTACAGAGGGGATTTACCAAGCAAACCTATGTATACAAGCATTGGCAATGCCAACAGTTTGGGCTTTTGTGTAGACATAGGAAAGGTATTTGCCAGGCATTGCCGTAAAGTTACAAACTGGCTATTAATGGTAGCAAGTTGACAATGGTTTACGTACCGGGATATATGACAGCAGTGCTTGGCAAATTCCTATTTAATATCTATACACGAGACAAAACTGTTGTATTTCAAAATGCTTGTTTTCACCAGGAGTTAGCTCAAAAGAGATCCCAGGAGGATGTGTTTTGTGAAGGAATGGGAAGGAAGTGCCTGGGAATGGCCCTAGGGATTAGCATTGCCATGGGCAGTCAACGGGTGAGTAAATAACCAAACAACACCTACAAGTAGTGTGTCCGTTCTCATAGGCCATCTCGCCCTAGATGTATTCTAATGCATTCGTTTCGGCAAATAGGTGTTAGCGCCACCTTATAACCAAAACTAAAAATGGACATTGTGCCAATCAACAGTGCTAGAATATCTGGGCTCCAGGTTATTAGCAAAGTGTTACCCAGTCAGAAAGTCACTGCTCAGGCTGCCCCTCAAGAAGTAAAATTCACTGTGAACGATGGTACAAAAATGTGTGTGGGGCAAAAAGCCCATTTGTCAATTGAGGCATTTGAAAATATTACAAGCAACGCAAATACTTTGGCCTGTCGAAGTGTATTTTCCAGACTGAAATATAATGCACTTTGGTGGGAGGGCCACAGCATCCAGTGTGCACAGTTCTGGAATACACTATTGAGAGATTCTCTTGACAACCAAATTGTTTGTTCAACAACACCAGCTAAATTCCTTCAAGTCAACCTATCTCTCTCTACACAAGTGATAATTCCCACAGGACCAAGTAACTTTAGTGCGTGGCATGTCACTCGGTGATGCTATGGTGTCCAGTACACCCCTTGAATGTGTACATGCAAGCCTGCACTGGTGTTCCAAAAGGGCCATAAAGTGGCCAGTCAGCAGCATGTTTGGCGCTGTCTAAAGCCCCTGAAAAATGAATTGAAAATCATCTCAGCATTTCTATGCATGGTCAATTCATGGAATTAGTTAAATCCTAAATGTTTCCTAATTCTCTTCACCCATGATAAATGATTTCCAGCAGGTACCATACACCGAGTTATGCTGCCGAGGCATCAGCAGTGATTGCCATGCATCTTACACAAAACAATATCATTTTAAAAACATGTTACAAACATAACCACACCATCAGCATGGGATACCCCACCCACAGTAAACGAGGCTCATTTTACTTTCTCCTGCAGCTTGCAAAGCCACTGCCATCCTCTCATTGCCAAATGCTAACATCACAATCTACTTATGATGCTCAGCTTTACGCGGTTTGGAAATCTGGAACAGCGCTACCCGCAGCTCTAAATGCGCTGCACATTAATCAAACCCAAAGTGTAGTCATCTGGAACTACCTACACAAAGGCAGGCATTTTTCTTTTCTAATGTCCTGAAAAATTGAAAAAATGATGGCAACACGGCAGAAATATCCGCCTTTTAACCATCTGATCATCATGTAATTACTCTGAGGAATCCATCTATGGCAAATGTGGTTGTTGCATAACTAGGTTACCAAGTGTCCGCGCAGCACATCCAAGATTTGGATGGAGCAGCTCACTCTGTGAGAAATGGTCTCACACAGGAGAGAACAATCAATGCATGACACTGGCATTTGCTAACTTAAATATCTTTGAACATGTGAAACAATTTGAATAAATTCAAGATTTCTATTTTGGTACCACGTCATTTTTTCCTGATGCAAAAGTTTGAAAATCAATGCCGCCCTAGCCTGAGTTTTTGATTAATAGAAGAAAAGAAATCAGACATTATATTTTTATTCTGAAAAATCCCATTATTAAAAACAGTATCCCAATCCACCTTATCGAAAGCCTTTTGTGATCTGTTTAGGTTGTGACTGCATCAGCAGACCTTTAGGACATCTACTGATTTTGTAAGAGGTCAAGCCACCACCATATCTACCTGTAGATTACCACTGGGAAGCTTTTTTTCTTACGGGTTGAGTCGCAATTTCTATTTTCGAAGGAATTGTCGCTACACTTTTCTCTGGTTGATAGGTGGTTACTCCAAAAGAACACATTGTTTGAATTAGTCTTGGATGCTGTTGGACCCTGTTCTTTTTTGCATTTCGTAACATGTTCATGTATGGACAAACCCCGTAAACACATAAACACACCTTCCTGATCCTCCTGCGCCGCACCTGCAGCCTACCATGAAGCGGGGGCCATTTGCAGCTTCCAGCCATGGAGAAGTGCAGATCAAATATTTCCCAGCTGTGCACATATCAAGACTCTGCCAAACTGTGGCTTTTAAAAAATCTAAATTACTCCCTGCGATGTAAAGCAACAATGAGCGCCACTGCCACGGTCGTGACAGGTCCTGTGCTGGAACAGGCACTCCTACCGATGACTCAGGTATCTGGATGCCTGATTCTGCACCCCCTGGGTAAGTGAGGACACAACAGAAATAGTATCTTGACAGCTGGATCATGTGAAAGGCGTTTATGCATCAGGGGAGAGACAAATCCATAATCATCAATAGACTGGAGTCTGTACAGACTAGCTGGAAGAGTGGCCATCTGTGGCGGAAGGTGAATGGGAGGTTACTGGAAAAAGGGCAGCTATACACCACACCCTATGCTCTTTACCTATGGAGAGTCTACAAGTAGGGTGGCAATCGGTTGCCTGAGATCAGGAGACACTTTTAATTGTTCAATCCCTAGGCTTAACATTCTCCAGCCATTGGGATCTGATACTTTCCTTCTGTTGATCACATTGAAGAGAACAATGACTACAACTCACAAGTGCTTCCCTACTGAAAGATCAGCACTGGAAATAAAGTGCCCCAGTCACACAGTGGCACATGGGCTTGGTGTGTACAAGGGGGAGCAGTTTATGGCCCTGGCTAATCAGAAACAGACAGAAAGCAATGGAAGGTGGAATGGGTACCCTGGATGAATGGAGCTCTACTCCTAGTTCTAGCCTGGCATCTGTCTCCACACAAACAAATGACATAATTGACCTACAGAGGTAGACTGGTGTATATAGAAATGTGTTCAGACGAAAGCTGGTGATACGCGATTTGGCCTGAGACCGAGTGAATCACATGTCTGGTTATATTGACATGTGCCTAATCGTTGACCGCCCCTACTGGCCTTTCAGAGAGGCTGCCCTACACGAAATCATGTTGACTTCCCCAAAGGCAATTCTACATCTGATGCCGCAGCTGCCGATAGGAGCATTCCGACCCTTTACGTTGTTAGGATCAGAAAGAGGTCACTGCGGGAAACTGAAATCCCACTGTAGAGGGGAGTGTGAGTGACTGTACCTATGAAATGATTCAAAGGAATTTTCAGACAGCTGCACTTGAAGCAGTCGTCCTGATTGCTGGCCATCAATCACAACGTGAAATTGACCCCAAATATGCATGTTATGCAGGAATCTAAAACTTTCCGACTCTGGCAAGAAAAAAAGATCAATATGAAAGAACAAAATATGTCTTTTCAAATGAATGATCTAGTTGCATGGAGGAAATCTGAGTCTGCCCATTGCAGCGGCAGTAGGAACAACCTCTGCATGCTTAGAGCAAACCTGAGGAGCGGGCCTGGAAGGAAGCTCCATGAATGAAGGCATGCCTCTGGTGACCGGTGTCGGCAATGCGGTGGCCCCACCATACCCTTCTCTCCTAAGCAGTGGCAAATACCATATGGAGAGACCCCTTGCAAAACGTGGTGGGGGAACCTGAGTTCCCTACCACTGATCACAAGGGCCTTTTGCCCAACAGGCGGAATCACCCTCCCACGCACCACAAGGGCTACACAGGTGCTACTTTCACTCCCCTTCTATGGTCAAATGTCCACGGCTCACAACCTCCTCAAGTTACGGTGTTAAGAAACCTAGATGTAAAATGTGACTGTAATGAGGTCCTTACCAATCACATTAGCAAAACCGCATCAATGTACATGCAATCATTGTAAGCCATAGAAACATTCGAATATTCCTCCTGTTATCCTGCAGTATCCAAACATTTTCACCAATAGGCATTCTTTGACAAATGCAACAGACTCTATAAAAGTCTTCTGTGAAAATCAACAAAGAAACTACAGACTGCACCTGGTCATTTGGCAGACAGAACCACACCTGGCCAGTCCCAATGAATGCTACCCATCAGAACAAAGGCACACTGCAAACTTCCACGCGTCTATGGCCAAGGGACAGCCAACCAATCGAATCACTGCGACGTTTACCAGCCAACATGGACACTCAACACAACAGATGACATTCTTCTGATACTGCCAAAATACGAGCTGCTTGGTAATAAACACCACAGAACTTAACGAGGCACAACCCTGGCATACACTCGCATAATCTTCCAAGTCATTCCCACACTACCATCTTACCACACAAAACGCTGAAACATTGCTGGTCTCCAAGGTCCACCAACCTCTCTAAATAGAGCCCAGGTTCCGGACTACTGACACATAACCACACACAGCAACATCAAGGAATAGTTTCCAATAATCCATGTTGACATATGACACCTGTGGGATAGGTTTATAGGTAACATGTATTTACATCTTTCATCTACCAGTCTTCCATCTGCATTTACACTGAGTTTTCTCATTTTTCAGGGAACAAACAAACATGGAAAAAGGCTAAGGGTGTAGAAATATTAAAAAGTAGGCAGTAATCTGCGACCCCTCCCTAACTCCCATTTCTGGACTGAAAAAGAAAAGATGTTAATGCACAGATGCAAATGTTCTTGGGCATGTTTAGTCACAGCCAGTTTTGATGCACTGAATGCATTTTAGGTAAATTAAAATCCCCTGACATCCCCCAGCTACCCCCTGCCCAGCTCCCTCCTAGTTTGCTTCCTGGGCCCCATCCACATCCTGCATCACTGTCATACATGCGAATGCTCATATTGTAGAGCTCGGTGTAATTGTCCAGTGGGGACATGAAGGCAAGAGATAGGATTAGTGAGAAGGCAGAGTCCAATGGAAATGCCACATGCCACCTCCAATTGAGAGGGTGTTTTACCTGATTGGTACCGAGTGTTCGGAAGGAAGAGCACAAGTTCAGATTGAAGGTGCAGGAGAAGAATGTTGCAGTCACTTGTGTCAAATCCAATGGAGAAGTTGAGGAGCAGTGGCCCATGCTCGCCCGGACACGTAAGAAAGAGGTGATTGTTCCTAATGTTCATTAGGATGGTTTCATTGTCTCTCTTTGGAAATATCGTATGAAGGCCACTCTGGTCTAGTTGTAGTCCTACAATCATAAACACTTTGACTAAACAGGGTGGGCTCAAGGTTGGTCTGTGGTTCGCCAGTATCTCTAAGTCGCAAGGAGTTTCTTCGGGGTCAGGGCGGGAGATGTAGCACGTTGAGGAATGAGTAACCAGTTGCGTAAAGAGGCAACCCATGGTGGGCTTAATGGCATAAGTGCTGCAAATATCCACAGAAGGGGATGGTCTTTGGGGATCTTTATCTCTTTTACCTCTGACTCTGGGGAAAGTGTGATGACTAAACAGCAGAGGTCTTTAGGGGTACATCTGTTTGGGACCGGAACTCAACTGGCATAATGTTGTGATAGAGAGTGTCCACAATCCCTAGACGAAGGGCTGCAGCTGTTCACAGAGATGTGGAAACCATGACAGTGTCGCCAGTACGCCATCTCCCTGAAGATGTGAAAGAGGTCCCTTGAGTTATCAGCGTCAGGTTGTTCAGCCTTTTGGCTCCAAGTGGAGCATTTTGGCAAGCACGGTTACTTCCTCTGGTAGGTTAGATCTTATTGAACATCTAGCCAAAGCTCACTCATACCTCTATTTACTCTAGTCGTCATAAGCATACCGCAAATTCAACTGCCATTCAATCATTTCTTGTTTTCACTATTTTAGTGTGGACAATGAATCCATCGTCTGCATTGCCCCTGCCACTCGTGCAGACTGATGGATGCCGGGGTGATACTATCTTTACCCATGTTTGGGTAATTTCTGAAACATTTCATGACTTTAGGAGCAGGTAACGCTGTATGTAGAGTGTCAGATTCTTCTTGAGGTTTGAGGAGGATGAATGAATGGTTGGACCACATGATGTCCAGTAATCAGTGCTCAGGGTTTTATGTTTCGCTTTACAATGGGTGGGTTTGTTAATCCATATAATGAAACCAAGAGAGTCCATGTCTGCTCTGATCTGCTGTGCCAAGGCCCCCAATAGTTCGGCAGCCCTTATGGGGGAGTACGCCAGCCTGCTGAAGGAGGTCAGTGAAGAATGTGGCATTCTGTGTGGGTGCCCGACAGACCACGGTACATGGAAATGACATGAAGGGCCTGGTAATAATGCCTTTCGATGTTGTATGTTTGAAGGACACATCATTCTGGCTGATCATTTCTTTGCAGTTCATGGTTTTGGGAAGACAACACAACACCCCCACACCAGTAACAGTTTCTGCCCCTGCATAGGGTGGTCTATCCGACTGGTTGGAGATCAGTCCAGGTGGATGTGGAGGCTGCTACCATGCCTGGTCTCTATAACTATATGAATGTACCTGAAATGTCAGAATGTTCTTCCCATTCGATCTTAGGTGTGCCTCAAAAAGTACCCGAATACAAAAAACACAAATATAAGCATATCATTCCATGTCATCTAATGCTTGACATCAGGGGCTAACAGGCTTGGTATAGGCTTTCGAGGCACCCTGGATGATATGATAGGTTATTTATAACGCACTTAATAACCAGAGGTTTCTAAGCAGGCACCCGGGGATCGAACCTGTGGTGCTCTGCGTCGTCTTGCTTCCAAGGTGAGCGCGTTGCTCCTAAGCTATCGTCCCGAGATGAAAAGAAGAGATTGGCCCTTACTAAGCATACGGACGTTGCCAGTAAAGACCATTGCAGCCACACTACTGCCTAAAGGTAGCCCGCCTTTTTGTTCAGACTTGAAACTAGACTTGAAATCACAAGCAAGCGTGTGCACTGTTGGTTTTGATGGGACCTCCTCTGTGAGGCGACATGTCATCGCCCTGCCATCCCTGGAGGGCTTGGCTCTCTGAAGTCGGAACGTTTGGGAAATTAAGAAGAATATGGCGCTCCCCAATAGCTGCCATTTGTCTTGTAGCACCACGTCCCGGTACTGCACAGTCCTCCTTGTGTGGGAACGGCTGTGATTGTTTTCTAGACCCTCTAAAAATACCCCAAAACATACATATCCTATTCAAAGGCGGCTATGGATGGCTGGCCACGTTGTATAGACACACCTAGGCAACGCAATAGGGGTCTGCCACCTTTATTTAGAAGTGTGTTTCCTGGACAGGCGAAGGTGCGCCTACCTTCCCGGCCTGGAATGCGTCCGGGTCCTTTTTCAGACACACAACAAACAGCGCTTTTGCGGAGAGAGGTAGGCGAGGAGCGGGATGATCTGCCCCAGGGGTGCACGAATGCCATCCCAGTATTGTTTAACTCGAGCAGTTAGAAGAGTCTTGTCGGAACAGGCACGGGGACATCAATGGCTCCTTGTTGTTTGCTAAAGGAACGAAAGCCTGCATTCCTGTAGCTGCTGGGCTGGAAGCGGCTCTGGTTAACCACCGAGCAGCGCAGTGGGTGCCAGCTGAGCTCGCGATTGTCCTGGACCAGATTGGGTGTGCTGGAGTCTCAAGGATGGGCCCAGAACTAAAGGATGGGTTCATTTTCGTAGAGATCTGCGCTCTCACGCCATCAATGATGGATTCACTGCTGGAGCAATAATGAGGAGTTGCAGTAACTTTCCAAGTTGGATAATTGTTTGTCCATCACAGCTGGACGTGGACTTTGAGTTGGGGTGAAGCTGTTAGCCAGCAGGGCTCTCTCTGTAGCAAGCTTTTCCCAAGAGCCCTCTGTTTAGTCAGGGTGAGTGATCAGGTCTCTCGATCTGTCATTCTGTCTCTGTCGTAGATAGATATAACTTGCCCTGACATCCATTTTGACTTCTGTTCAGGGACTCAAGTTATGTTGCATATCCATGTTTACTCACGGCAGGCACTGAAGTTCTGCTCTGCATCCATTTTTACTCCTGTTCCGGCACTGAATTTCTGTTCCATATCCATTTTGTCTCACGTCAGGCACTGAGGTTCTGTTCTATATCCATTTTGACTCCTGTTCAGGCACTGAAGTTCTGTTCCATAGCCATTTTGACTCCTGTTCAGGCCCTGAAGTTCTGTTCCATATCAATTTTGAACCCTGTTCAGGCCTTGAAGTTCTGTTCCATATCCATTTTGAACCCTGTTCAGGCCTTGAAGTTCTGTTCTGTATCCATTTTGTCTCAGGTGCTGAAGTTCTGTCCCGTATCTATTTTGACTCCTGTCCAGGCCCTGAAGTTCTGTTCCGTATCCATTTTGAACCCTGTTCAGGCCTTGAAGTTCTGTTCCGTATCCATTTTGTCTCACTTCAGGCGCTGAAGTTATGTTCCGTATCCATTTTGACTCCTGTCCTTGCCCTGAAGTTCTGTTCCGTAGCCATTTTGACTCCTGTTCTGGCCCTGAAGTTCTGTTCCGTATCCATTTTGAACCCTGTTCAGGCCCTGAAGTTTTGTTCTGTATGCATTTTGACTCCTGTTCAGGCCCTGAAGTTTTGTTCTGTATCCATTTTGACTCCTGTTCAAGCCCTGAAGTTTTGTTCCGTATCCATTTTGACTCCTGTTCAGGCCCTGAAGTTTTGTTCCGTATCCATTTTGACTCCTGTTCAGGCCCTGAAGTTTTGTTCCTTATCCATTTTTACTCCTGTTCATGCACTGAAGTTCTATTTCAAATCCATTTTTATTCCTGTTCAGGCACTAAGGTTGTGTCCTGCAGTGGATGCTATTGCATTTCTGCTCCAAGGACCTCTCGTGTCCTGTGTTTCAGGGCATGTCATTGCTGGCTTCGCTCTTATGGTTCCACCACGGTTCTCTTTGAGGTGGGCTTGGGGTGTGCTTGGGTTGGTTTTGATATAGTTCTGGCTCTGTTCTGGCTCCTTCACTGTTCTGTTATTGCTCTTTTCTGAGTGGATACACATTGTATAGTGGGTATGTTCTGATCCAGTTGGAATCTTGATCGTTCATTGTGCCGATCTTATTCTCTCTGGTTAGGACTCAGTGTGAATGATGGTTGTCCAATGATGATTCTGGGCTGGCTCTAGCAGGGTTCTGCTCCAATTCCTTCTGGGTTGGAATGCAGACATGAAGTGGTGGTTCCTGATCAAATGAACAAAGGATTCTGTTCTGGGTCACATGTGGTTGGAGTCCAGCTTTTACCCATATTGAGTCTGATCCTGTGGTGGTTGTATGAGGTTTGATCACATGTTCACCTCAGATTGACCGGGCTAGGTTTACTTATTTAGTTTGCTTTTCTAAGTGCTTGGCCCTCACCCTCTGGATATGTTATGCTGGCTGCTTGCATAAGCGACTACAGATTTTTTAGTGGGTTAGGGTTATGTCCTTAAGCGATCAATAAACGGCTTACATATGTTAGTTATGTATGTTCCTGCTATAAGCTTCATCCACATTCTACGGAAACTCGTTGAGGCTGACAGGGAAGAGGGAACATTATTGCATGGGCTGTGGGAATGGCTGATGTTGCAGGTCAAGAGTCGCTTGAGTGCATGCTAGTCTCGAGGACGGCTCCCTGTCTTTCTTCAATTGATATATTTATCATTCTCATATCGTGTCATTCTGAACTTAGTTTATTTATGTATTTATGCATTTATAGCAGCGTGCATAACCCGAGGGCACCTAGGCACTGGTTACCGAACAACAGGTACACAATGATGATGGTAAAGTCACAGTTAAATGAAAAGGTGGCTTTTCAGCTTCTTTCTGAAGGACTTGTAGGAGGGTTCATCCCGCAGGTGGTGGGGGAGCTTATTCCAGAGGGTGGCAGCCCAGACTGGGAAACTGGTGCCCTCAGCTCTTTTGCAGTAGTATCTGGGAATCTTCAAGCAGTGTTTGTAGGCAGAGCGCTGTGGTATTGTTGGGGCGTGTCTTTTTATCTTTTGGATGAGGTATGTTGGTGCGTGGATGGCTAAACATTGATGCGTGATGGAAAGAGTTTTGAATTTGATTCTTTCCCTGGTAGGGAGCCAGTGGGGGGCTCTCCTAATTTTGGAGACATGGTCGTGTTTACCATGGTCAGTGGCTGCTCAGAGGGCATTGTTTTGAACCACTTGCAGCTTCTTCAAGTTTTTCTTTGAAGTGCAACTAGAGAGTTACAATAGTCCAATTTGGATTCAATGAGTGCTCGGGCGACTATGGTTCAGTTTTCAGATGAAAGGAAGGGTTTGCTGGCATTGATCAACTTAGTGGCATAAAGTTAGGCAATGTGATTAACCTGCCTAGACATGTTGAGGGTGGCATCAAGATAGACACCAGAGATTTTACTGCAGATGCAACAGGGATGTTACGGCCATCGGTAGTGAAGGATCTGAAGGACTTGTCAAGTTTGTCGAAGCAGGCTGGTGAGCCAATGATCATAAGTTCTGTCTTTTCATTATTCAAACAAAAGCTGTGTTTAGCCATCCATGTTTGAACGGTCTCGTAAATGGCATTTACTTTGGCTGAGTCTTGGGAGTGGTTGCCGCATAGGGGGATGAGCATTTGAGTGTCATCAGCGTAGTCTGTGTAGGAAGTGCCAAGGGAGTCGAGGAGGTCGAAGAGAGGCTTAGTATAAATGTTGTACAAGGTGGGAGACACACAAGAGCCTTGGGGTACGCTGCATGTGATGGGAGTAGGAGTGGCTGCTGTGTTACCAGCAAAGGCTCTCAAAGTACTGTTGGAAAAGAAAGATGCAATCCATTTGCTGGCTTTTGGGGCGAGGTGAGCTGAAGTGGTGAGGTGATGGCAAAGCGTGGTGTGGTCGACCACGTCGAAAGCTGCTGATAAGTCAAGTAGGAGGAGTAAGAGCTTGCATGGGTCAATGGCATAGTCAAGTTTATTTTTTTAAGTCAAGGAGGGCTGTCTCAGTGCCGTGCCTGGGGCAGAAACCTGATTGACAGGTGCCTATGAAGTTGATGAATTCAAGGAATTCACAGATCTGGAGGTAGGCAACTCTGTCATTGATTTCTGGTAGGAAGGGGACAGTTGTGAAGGGCCGGTAAGTTATGGGGCTGGTGGGGTCCAAGGATGGGTTTTTTAGAAGGGGGAGATCCAGGATTCTTTAGTGCAGTGGGACAGAGCAAGTGTCAAAGGAGGAATTAGTGATGGCTGCGATAAGTGGGAGTAGCGGTTCTGCACAGCCTTTGGCAATGGAGGTGGGGCACCTGTCCCTTTTACAAGGGGAAGGTTTAAGACTCTTGATGGTGGTTTCTAGGTCGGTAACCGAAATAGGTTGGAAACGGAAGCAAGGGATAGCCAAGCTTGGGTTTGTGTGCGTGGGTAGAGGCACCAGAGCTGTTACGAGTGAGCACTTGGAGTTCATTTTGTTTTGGAGCTGGCTGATTTTACCAGTGAGCATGTTTTGGACACTATTGCACCAGACAATGTCTTTAGTTACTAGTGAGGGCGGGAGGATCAGAGTTTCTAGTTCTCTCAAGATGATGAATAGTTCTTGGGTGTTAGAAGTCGCTTTGGTCATTCGCTTGTTAAAGCTAGCAGCTTTAGCTGCATGGATGCTTAGTTTGTATTTTGTTGCGGCCTCAGTGAATGCGGATTCGTTTGTTGTGGGCAATTTCAACCAGGCTGCTCTTTTCACTGTACGAAGGGCATGGAGATCTGCATTGTACCAAGAGTTATGGTTTTTGGGTGGTATAATCTTGCAGGCTTTGAAGGGTGCCAAGGTGTCAATGGTGTTGGTTAGGATAGCGTTGCAGTAGTCAACTAGAGTATCTATGTCCTGGGATTTGGGTAGAGGGTGGCTCAGTAGGGGGCAAACCAGGGCACTAGTAATGTTCTGGGTGCTGCATACCCAGTGGGTAGGTAGGGAGGCATGGCTAGCAACAGTTGTGTCAGGGCTGTGTGTAGTGAAGGTGATAACATGGTTGTCTGACCAAGGGCATAGGGTGTTGGAAAGCATGGATATGTTACATCCGTGATCTAAAACCCAATCAAGAATACGCACTTAGATATGCGTAGGTTTGAGGATGTGTTGGGTGCAGCCTAAGGCTGATGTAGATTTAGTTAGTGTGGAAGCATCGGTGTTGGATGGGTCTCCAAAGGCAAGATTAAAGTCCTCTAAGGTAATGAGCTTGGTGGTGGGCTTAAGGTTAGAAACGATGAGTTGGCAGAGGCTGTCTTCAATGTTGTGTGTGGAGCCTGGTGGGCAGTAGATGAGGTTGAAGTTGATGGTGGTGTTAGGTGAAAGGTCAGCTTGGCAGAGAGTTGTTTGCAGTGAAGAAAGTGGGGAGAACTGATCAGGCGCAGAGGGAGATTGTCTTTGTAGATGAGAGCCAAGCCTCCGCCTTTTCTGTCTGTTCTGTCATTGCGGATAATGGAGTAGCCAGTTAGGGAATTTTGTGTAAATTGAGTATGGCTGACCTGAAGTCCCATGTTGTTGCTTAGTTGCATAATTCATACACCTTCTGCCTGTAGACTACACCATTTGTTACAGGGCCATGTTGAATGGTACAGGGGAACATTGAATTGAACTCTGGGCACCATTGGGAACCAGTTGTGGGATTTTAGGACAGGGTTTCATTATCACACATTTTCAGTGTCATACTCAGACTGACCAGCGGGTGCTCAGTCTCAGGTTAGGCAGGGAATGCATGTGGACCTATGTTTTAGGTGATGAGTCATTCTTTGAAGAGGAGGTTCTTGAGCTAATTTCTGAAAAGTTCCTTTCTTTTGCGATGTCATATTCAGAATCTTGATCACTCTGCTCTCATGAACTCTGTTTCCTCACATGTATCCGGCTCCCAGACTCTTATGCTAATGGTATGGATTCTGCACTTGATACGTTTTACTGTGCCATTTTTGTGTCTTTTGGCACCTTCTGCCCATTGTCTAAATTTACACCAAAAGGTGCACCTCCTCGATCTTGATTTCTGACTCTCTTAAACAGCTGAGGATTCATCCTCGTAAAGCAAGTGTAGACATACTGCTATCAATCATTTCCCATGCTGCTGCACTCTTTTTCTCTTCTTCCTAAACAAGCAAAGGTCAATTACTTTGAAACTCTTATTCGGTCTCAGAGTTCTTCTTCTAAACTTCTTCTTCACTCAAAATATCAGACTTTCGTTAACCCCCTGTTTTCTTCTGCTTCAGTGTTGGACCTATCTAAATCTATCACTGATTCCGTTTTTGAACATCCATTTTTCTCTTTTCAGAGGTGGACGTTACAACTGCATCTCGGTCTCATCCCACTTCTGCTCCTTCTGATCTTCTTCTTGTCCCTCCTATTAAACCTATTCTTCCTTCTTTTGTCTCCATTTTAACTTCTTTTAATTACTCTTTGACTGATGTTTTTTCTCCTTTTCCTTCAAATTTGCTACTGTAGTTCCTCTTCTTAAAAAAAGCCTTTCCTGGAGTTTGCCGAACCCCCTAATTTCCCTCATATTTCCACCCTTCCTTACCTTTGAAAAGTGCTTGAGCGACTTGTTTATTCCCAATTTAGCTGCTATCTCAACTTATAAAACCGTCTCCCTTCTCACCAATCTGGTTTCCTTTCCGGTTGTTCCACTGAAACTGTTCTTCTTTCTGTTCCAAACTCTATCCTTCATGTGGGTCACTGTAAACTCTCGTCTGATCTTGTTTTGCTTGATCTTAGTGCTGCCTTTGTCACAGTGGACCATTCAACACTTCTTTCTACACTTTCATCCCACTGGTTTTCTGACACTGCCCTGCAATGTTTTTCTTCTTATCTGTCCAATCAGTCTGGCCGATCTTTCGGATCGTCCTAAGTCTCTTGGAAGGGGTCTAGTTCTCAGCCCCATCCTCTTTCTTATGGTGTTCCTCAGGATTCTTTCTTCTGTTATGTTCACTCTATACCTCTCCTTTGGTTGCTCTTATTCTGAATTTTAGATTTCAGGTGCATTTGTATGCTGACAATGTACGCATCTTTATCTCCTTTCCTTCTTTTGATGATTCTAATCATCAACGTCTTTCTTCTTTATCACAACTGTTAAACCATGGATGACTTCTCGATTTGTCTGCCTTAAGCCCAACAAAAAAATAATCTTGCTGTTTCCCACTTCCTTTATTTCTTCTCCTTTGTCTATTTCTTTTCCTCCTCTTGAACTTCCTGTTGGTCGTCAAGCTCGTAATCTTGGCTCCATCTTTGATTCTTCCTCCTCTCTCTCCATCCTCTTATTATTACTTGTGATCAATCTTGCCAGTTTCATCTTTTTAAAACTAAGAAGATTCAGCATATTCTGGCCTTTGCATCTACTAAATTACTTCTCCAAACTATTGTTCTATCCCGTTTTAACTACTGCTTGTCTTTATATAGCGGTCTTCCTACATATGCTGCTCTTCCTCTGCATTCAATTCTACATTCTGCTGTGAGAATTCAGTTTAATCTACCCTTGACATCTAGCATGTGTTCTTATTTGTCTCCTCTTCACTGGCTTCCAATTAGACAATGGTTTGAGTTTCATTTTCTTTACTTAGTTTATAAGAATATCCATGCCTCTGCACCCTGTGCTCCTTCTATAATCCCACTAGAGAACTCTGATATGCTTATCAGTTTCTCCTTTCTGTTTCACGGCCACCCTCTGCTTCTTCTCGGTTTTGTTCCTTCCAATGTCTTGCCTCACATCTTTGGAATGCTTTAACCTTTCAGATTTACTCCTGTCCCACTCTCAACCAGCTTGAGAAACATCCCAAATGTCATCTGTTACAGTCTGTGCCATCTTAAAAATCTTTGATTTTGAAGTCATGTGTTGAAAGGGTTCTTGCTTGGTTCATGCTTCCACTTTTTGCTTTAATTGTACCGACTGTTTTAGTGTTCAGCACTATGGATACGTGTGCTATATAAGCTTTATAATAAATACATAAATAAAAAAATAAATAAGGGACGAGTCTCGTGTTGACGGGGGTGGTGGAGAGGTTTCAGAGTGCAGGGACATAAAAAGAGAAGGCCTGGTTTCTGGTTCTTTCCCTCCTGAAGCAGCAGAATCAGGTCTGCGCGTGTCCTTACTTCAGGTGGATCCGGAGACCCAGGTCTTGCCAGTGAGGTACCTTGGGGACTTGAGGGTGATGGCCGTGGAGAGGATACAGCAGGATTTGAAAGTGATACGTGTCAATAATGGAAGGCCTTTGTCAGAAATGATGTCCAGGTTTTGTTTTTTTCTCTTTTTAGGGTTGAGAATGAGCAAAACATTATGGGCTTCGCAAAAGGGGCTGATTCATCCTTTCCATTGGGCACGACAGCATACTTTGTTTTGGCTTCACTAAGACACAAAGTTTATAGATGCAGACCCTGCTGCATTTATAATGGATGATTAGTCACTGTGATTGTTGATCGGCCGATAGGTTATTTTGTATGGCGTTTGAAGCAGATCCACCAGTGCAGTCATCTCTATTTGTTGTCTCCCGACCCCTTAAAGGCATGGTCTAGTAAACATTTTTATTGTCCCTATGGGTCGGCCATGTTTTTTTAAGCCTAAGTGGCTTGATTTTAGAAAACTTTCCTATGGACCTTACCCGAGTTTTCGTCCATTAAACGCACGCGAAAACAAGCACCAGGGAGCTGCCATTTTCTGATAATCCTATCTTTTCCCCGATCGCCCTGGCTGACCTGCTTTTGCGGCACTAAATCAATTCCCCCACCCCTGAGCCAGTCATCAGCAGACTCGTACCGCCCATTTCCCAACGCCAAAGCATGTCTCGTGTCAACATTCGCTGCGCTTCAGCTAATGACGTGTCGCCATGGAAATGGCAGGACGCCTCTTTCCTCAGTAAGTATAAACAGACCGTTTCACAACACACAGCAGCAGATTTTCGATTCCATTCCTCTCTCTGTGTTACTTTGAGTATTCTGTGACTCGTTTCAGTGCTCTGGTCAGCTACCTTTGCCGCTTGTAGCCCGTGTGAACAGATACCAGTACCACCGCCATAAATTATTTTAGTTTTGTTTAACACACAATGGCTACAATAATGCCCTACATGTACGAGCCCGAGTATACCGAGGAGGAACTACTGGAAAGGGAAGCACGCGAAAACGATGGGGATTCGGACGGCAGTTGGCAGGATGAATCAACAGATGAAGAGCCTGGTCCTAGTTGAATGGACGGCGTCTCCACCTGGTGCACATGCAATCGGTGCGAGCTAATGCTAACTGATCACGAGAACTGCTGCTGCCGAGAAAACTCGGGATGACTGGCCTACATTTCGGAAGGCGAGCCACGACTGCAATGCATCACCGAGCTGCCAGACTTCAGGGAAGCCTGCATCACACGGGCCCTGTTGAGAATAATGATGGTGCTTATGCACGAACTTCGCGCAACTGTTCGTCCTCGTAATCCGAGTAATGACTAAGTATACTCTGCTTGTCATGCCACTCCTATTTCATGTTCTTCTACTATATCCAAAATTACATCTACATATCATTGTAACGCATGTAAGTCGTTTAATAGTGTGCATTGTCTAGATAGCATTTGTCCGTGCAGAATGCCATTAGTTACAAGAATTGTCATTGACAACAAACGTTTATTAAAGTTATCTTGGTCATTTAAAAACAAAGTAACTCAGCCTCCCTGAAGATTGATGAAGTCATGAAAACGTGCGTTAGGAGGAGAAGCTAAAGACTGGTAACAGAGCGCCTGCCTTTACATCTTTAAACGTCATTTAAAAACAGTTTGTTTCATTCCTTTTCACAGGTGGTACAGGCTGGTGGCCTATCGTTCCTTTACATGGTGGCTCCACGGGAGGCTTGGACACCACATTCGAAGAGTGATACCCGCCTGTGCCGTTTGTGCCATTAGAGAAACGTTCCCGAGTGACAGCGGTCAGTACAGGGGATTTCCTCTCGCTGTGCTGCAACCTGACCTGTATAATCTTTAAAGTCTTGTATTTTTGTGTCATGAAAATAAGATACAAAATAAAACACCGCATATATTTTAACAACGTTTGTTTCGATTTTTTAAATGAATCAAGTGTGTCTCCATTCAAGGATGGACGTCAGACATCTATGCTCCGAATGGGTGAAGGTCTGGTCGCTGTGAAGCAGAGTGGTCACTATCTATCTAAGATAATATAACATATTCTCGATAATGCATGCACTAAATAACACTTGTTCAAAGTCTTTCAGTAGGTTATGTCTCTATAAAAGTCACACATATATCTATACTAACAATTACCATTGGATTATACAGGCCTTAGGGTCTTGACCACTATACTGCACCGGTTGAAGTGTGGGTCTGTGCTCCCAAGAATCTCTGGTATGTGGCATTTGTTATTGATAAGCAACGATATACTATCATTGATATAAAGGCGATATACTATATATTGATATAAAGGCGGTTCGCGCCAGTGGATGAGCGCTGGCATGCGGGGCTGTCAGGGGCGCGAAAGGCCAAGGTGCCAAACTACATGTTCACTTCAAAAGGTGTCCCACGCCAAGGGGCTATCGGTCACATGGCCTCCTCAGACCCCGTGTCTCCAGCCAGGCCTCCTCTTGAAGCAGGCCGCCCCCCTGCAATCCACATAAGTGTGTCTCCATTCAGCAGTCTTCCTGTGCCTTATCTGCACGCCCCAGGCCCATCCATCCCACCCCCCTGTATCAAAGGCGGTTCGCGCCGGTGGATGAGCGCTGGCATGGGGGGCTGTCAGGGGCGCGAAAGGCTAAGGTGCCAAACTACATGTACACTTCAAAATGTGTCCCAGGCCAAGGGGCCATCGGTCACATGGCCTCCTCAGACCCCGTGCCTCCAGCCAGGCCTCCCCTTGAAGCCGGCCATCCCCCTGCAATCCACATAAGTGTGTCTCCATTCAGCAGTCTTCCTGTGCCTTATCTGCACGCCCCAGGGCCATCCATCCCACCCCCCTGTATCAAAGGCGGTTCGCGCCAGTGGATGAGCGCTGGCATGGGGGGCTGTCAGGGGCGCAAAAGGCCAAGGTGCCAAACTACATGTACACTTCAAAAGGTGTCCCACGCCAAGGGGTCATCGGTCACATGGCCTCCTCAGACCCCGTGTCTCCAGCCAGGCCTCCCCTTGAAGCAGGCCGCCCCCCTGCAATCCACATAAGTGTGTCTCCATTCAGCAGTCTTCCTGTGCCTTATCTGCACGCCCCAGGCCCATCCATCCCACCCTCCTGTATCAAAGGCGGTTCGCGCTGGTGGATGCGCGCTGGCATGGGGGGCTGTGACGGGCGCAAATGGCCAAGGTACCAAACTACATGTACACTTCAAAAGGTGTCCCACGCCAAGGGGCCATCGGTCACATGGCCTCCTCAGACCCCGTGTCTCCATGCAGGCCTCCCCTTCAAGCAGGCTGCCCCCCTAATACCACGACATACATACGTCATTCATTCACAAACACACCCCAGTTTCTAATACTTTAAAAACCACTCAATATGTCTCATGAGAACATCTTTGAGCTTTGCAAGTCAACTCCTGAACGTGCTACCTGGGAACCACTGAGATCTATGCTAATCTGCTCGTCGTCGTGCTATCCGTGAACTTCTGTGACCGCTTCGAGCATACCCATCAGTGCGCTACCTGTGGCCATCCACCTATTCTCCTGCAACATACTGCTCTGCTTGCTGAATCCAACTGTTTGTTGGTCAAGGCAAGGCCATGTATCCTGGTCATATTTTGCAGATTTTTAAATTTCTATCTATTTGCGAGTAGAGTACCCAATAGTGCTATGTTCATTGGTCTCATTGCTATTGACTTGAATTTCCATTGCAATGCTATCAATAGATCTATTTATTTTCATCTGTGTCAATTGTCATTGAATTGCATACTTCGGGGATCCAGTCTATGATGTAAGCATGTTTCCTTCTCGTGCAATACAGAACATCCAAGGAATGAGTCACATGTTCAGTTTTTAGTCACATCATTTATACATTTCTGCAACTTATGCAAATACTAAGCCGCACACATAATGAACTGGTATAGTTCCTGCGACCAAAACAAACCTTGCATTGATCATTGTATGATTCATTTACTTTTGTATCAAATCTTTATTCTTGAAGATTGTATAATAATGTTGATATTTACTTTTCAGATTTATCAACAATGCCTGCCTGTTCGATTAGCGGTTGCCCTTCGAAGACCCATGCGAAATCTGAAGGCACTACAATGCATGTATTCCCGAAAACTGTTGATCGAATAAGAGAATGGGTCAGACATTGCGGATATCCACTGAATGAGCTGGAAAGTAGAGTCCAACAAGTCTTACAGGACAAGAGGGGTGATCGATACCGCATCTGTAGCCGGCACTTTTCCTTGGACATGTACACAACATCTTGGGTAACAAAGAAGAATAAACGGCGAACGACACGGAAATTGCTCGAAAACGCTATTCCCACTCTATTCGTCCACATTCCGCCACCGGTGAGTCAAGTTTCCGGATTTAGCTTTAGGCCTTGGGGTAGTGTGTAGGTATCCGAACGGATTAATTGATATTGTAGGTGTTCTATCCCTTGTAATAATTTCGATATTGATATGATTATATAGTTTTTTGAATAATGACATTTACAAATATATTCTTTTTCGATTTCATAACCCACAATCGCAATGTATATATATATGGGGACAGGGAACTGTGCTGTATTGAGCATTTTTCAAGTATTCTGTCGCCTTACATGGCTATTTTTAATATTGGAATTTCATTATCAATCATTAATTGACCTTTACAACTTCTTGACTATCCCTTGAATCTGAAGCAAGAACATTCTACATTTTGACGTGGTCGCAGTTATCAACCACTTCTAGCGCGTATCAGGTAATCTTACTAGGCTAATCCGCTACATACTTGTTTTATGCATGTCAAGTAATAGTTTTATACTATTGTTTAATTATTTTACCGAATGTTTGGTTACTGCTTTCCAATTGATATACACCTTAGTTATCGTCCACTGGTGTTTGTTTTCAGTTATAATTAGTGTTATCCATACTAATGCAAGTACTGTCTTTCAGGGAGATGCTGAAGCGTCCGTCACATCTACAACATTTCTAGATGATCTTCAACAGCAGGAGGTATGGATACTGACAGCTCCATCGAGCGTCATCATCAGAACATGAATTCTTGTCGTTTGATTGTTCTACACAATGTTTCATTCGTGGTACCTGTGCTGTCGACCCCAGGTGTGTGTTATGTTTTCACAATTGTAATCCTCACTAATGCAAGTACTATGTTTCAAGCAGTTGATGGAGCGTCAACCCCTGCACTTGATGCAGAGCCTGACATTCAAGTATACGAATCAGCGCAACAGCTTTCGGAAGTGCGCACTACATTTGCAACATCCATAGATATTCTTCAGCAGCACGAGGTATGGATAATGACAGCTCCATCATGCGTGATCATATAACGTGATTCCATTTGCTATACTTTCTTCCCTATTAACGCAAGTGCTGTGTTTCAGGGAGACGACGAAGCTTCCACTACAATCACAACATCCAATTTAGATGATGCAGATGTAAATAATTTGTTGAAAAAAGTCGATGAAATGTGATCATATTTAGCTTTTCCTTGATTCTTTTGGACAATGCATCATTTGCGGTTATCTCTTTATATGTACCTGTGCGTTCGACCCCAAGTGTGTGTTATGTTTCCAATATTGAAAACCATACTAATCCAAGTAATGTGTTTCAGGGAGACGACAGAGCTTCCACCACAATCACAACATCTCATTTAGATGATGCAGATGTAAAGGAATCGTTGAAATAAGTCGATGAAATGTGATCATATTTGGATTTTCCTTGATTCTTTTGGACAATGCATCATTTGTGGTTATCTCTTTATATGTACCTGTGCCGCCGACCCCAAGTGTGTGTTGTGTTTCCAATATTGAAAAGCATACTAATGCAAGTACTGTGTTTCAGGGAGATCCGGATGCCTCCTCTCCAATACAACCATTCATGGCAGTCCATGCAGAGCCAGAGGTATGGATACTGACAGTTCCATCGAAATAGATCATCACTGGTCGAATACTTGTCGTTTGATTGTTGCACACAATGTTTAAATCGTGTTTGGCTATTGAGATGTACCTGTGTGTTCGTCCTCACGTGTGTTTTATGCTAACAATATTTTGATACATAGTAATGAAAGTACTATGTTTCAGGGAGACGATGGAGCCTCATTCCGTGCTGTCTATGCGGATACAGAAAATATAGTCGTTGCAGCGCAAGAGGAAGGGAGGACATGCGGAAAAGAATCGGAGCTACAGCGTGCAGATGTTGAAGGTCGAGTCAAAAAAGTTGCAAAGAAAAAAAAACAAAAAAAGGTTAGTTACAAACAGTTCATAACTTTAAAAAAATGTTTGTGCTAGGGACTATTTTATGTTTTTTTCCACTCAATTCTACTACACTCCATCTTGTGTTTAAACTGAACATCCCTTTTCCAATCTCTCCTCCAGTTACCCGTGGGTGTCAGAACTATACACACACAGACAGTGAAGCAAATGAGAGATGTGGCTTGCCAGACCGTGTACACTATGGAGGAACTATTAATTGAGGCGAGGCGTGTTCAGGCTCGAGATGCTCATGTCCAATGGCCAGAACATGAATTAACTGTGTTTGGAGACTACAGCAAAGTTGCATTGGACCATAGCTACAGTGCGACCGCACCACCACAAGAAGATGTTATTGAATTAATTGAAGATAGCTCTGAAGTAGTTGCAGATCAATTTACACAATCTACACCCGCCACAAATTTGCCACCAAAAATCCTGTCGACATTGTTGTGTTCTCCCATCAATGTTGAAGTAATAGATGTTGAAATGACAGAGAATGAACCAGCCGCAGCATCCATAGACGCATCAGAACTTGATATCAGCGATATTACTTTCCAATGTGTTGAAATCTCCACAACGTCAAAGGCCGAAACAACGTTTACGCAGGATGACAGTCTAATGAAAGAGAGCAAATACATTGTATTCGACAGTTGTTTGATGGAAATTATTAGTATGCTGAAATGTGTGCATTCCATTAGAGGGAAAGTATGTGGGAAGCCATTGATTAATGTGACTCGTCAAATAAAAGGCAGTAACGTCAAAATAAATGCCGTCTGTAGATTAAATCATAGGTTCTCATGGTCTGCACAACCGATGCTGGGGAAACTGCCAGCAGGCAATCTACTGTGTGCAGCTGCATCACTTTTTAGTGGCTCCAGTTTTAGAAAGTTAGAGGCTTTCTTTCAGTTTGTGGGACTCCATTTCATTTCTAAAGCGCTGTACTACATATACCAACGTGATTATCTGTTTCCGGCCATTAGTGATGCTTGGAAAATTGAACAATTGTCTCTAGCAAGTACATTCGAAGGCAAACGATTCAGGCTAGCCGGCGATGGACAGTGCGACAGCCCTAGATTTTCTGCCAAGTACTGCACCTACCACTTTCAGGACATGGAAAGTAAGAAAATTGTGAGTTCGGTGGTCGTGCAGGTAACACAATGTACATCCTCAGTGGCCTTGGAGAAACTAGGTTTTATAAAATCAGTGGAATATCTACAATCGAGGGGAATGCACATCGACCTCATAGCCACGGATAGACACGTTTCAATTGCCAAGACAATGAGAGAGCAGTTCCCACATATTAAACATCAATTTGACGTATGGCATCTTGCTAAATTAATCAATAAGAAAATCTTGGCTGCAGGGAAAAAAAAGGTTTTGAAAGTATTTTGCAGCGGTCACATTCTATCACCAACCATCTTTGGTGGAGCTCAAAAACTTGTGAGGGGTCAGTGGAAATACTACTTGAAAAATGGCGGTCTCTGATGCACCACTGTACCAACGTTCACCGCTGGACAGCAAATGAACATTTCCACCAATGTGAACATGGCCCTTTGTCCCCAGAGGAGGCACGGAAGAAGAAGTGGTTGATTCCATCTTCACCGACACACAAAGCCATTGAGAAGATTGTTTTCGACAAAACTCTATCAAGAGATTTGTGAGGACTGACAGAATTCTTTCACGCAGGAGATTTGGAGGTGTTCCACAATATGTGCCTAAAGTACAGGCCAAAGCGCTTGCATTTTAGCTTTCGGGGCATGAAACAGCGCACTCTACTAGCGGTCTTGGCCCATAACAGCAATGTCGGACGTGAACAATCTAGGACTAGGGGTAAAGTAAGGATGCCTCGCTACACTAAGGTGTTTTCAAAACGAAGTAAGCAATGGGTGATCAAACCAGTCTATGATGAAATGCAGTTCGACTTTGTGAAAGGCCTTATTGTTGCTGTGTTAGAGAAGCACAGATATGGAATTTTGGACATTTCTGTGCAGAGCAGTGATCCATTGCCACCGAACATTGCGACTGTGCCATGCCCACCCGAAGCACAGCTGATTGTGAAGTACAAATCCCGGTTTAAATAATTGCAATACGATTGTCTTTTTGTAAATAAATGTTATTGTACAGTGTACCTGTAAACCTAACCCCTACCTTCACCATCATGGGTGGCGAACAAGCTGGGTGTCATCTTTGAATTCTCTCTATTCACCTCACATATGTGTATGTATATATTTTTCTCATGTCTCATCTCATGTAAATGTAAATGCTGCGCACTGTTAACGGAGGGGAGGCTTGCGTATTGCAAATAATAAAACAAACAAACAAACAATAAATCTCACTTTTAACTCAACTCCTGTGGTACTTTATACTTTCCCTGACCTTCCGCCAAAAATTAAATGTCTCAATTTGGGCTGCAAAGCTTGCAGACAACGGGGACAAAATTGGGGCACTTAGAATGCGCCAGCCAAGCGGGCCGTGGCATTTGGGAGAGAAGCCAGTTCGCATTTGCACATTGAGGCGCACTACATAGACGGATTCTAAACTTCAAGTTCTCACAGATGCCTATACTACGTGATGTTGCAAATAAAGAATGCGAAGGACAGCGCCCAGATGAGGCCCACAAGTCGCACTGGAAGTATAAGGGTCTATTGTTTTTTGACCTTGAGACAGGGACCATGCCGAAAGAACTACATTTGAAGGGAGTGCGCAATAACGTAAGAGACGATAAGGCAGAAAATTCAGAGACTAGACCGCGTTTCATTTTAGGACTTTATACGAAAAATCGTTGTCAAGAGCACGGTCCGTTTTACAGACTGGATTACGAAGAGACACAATGGAAATTTCAAATATAATGTAAGTAAATCTTTACACGCTTTTATACCGGAATGAAGATTTAATGAATGGATACATGAATAAATGAATGAACGAAGAGCTAGGAAAAGCAAGTAAAACTGTTCGTAGTGGGCACATGGGCATGCAGGTCCACTGGTCTCACCGATCTCGGTCCTTGGCCCAGCCACTTTTCCCTGCACTGCCTACCTGCACTACGGGACTGTCTCTGTATCCTTCAGCCCCTTCTCCCGGCATTTACCTTGCACTTGCCACCAGCTGGCCCTATTATTTAATTTGTATTCAACTAACCATGTACAGCCCTTCCCCATGCGCGATCAGAAAGACACCTGGCCTAGTAGGATCGTTGTCTGTCTGCCCTTGTTCCCCACCTGCCTCGTCACGCCTAGAAACACTTGAGTATAGGCGCGTTAAAAATGCCATATCATATACCATATCATTCCTCACGCATGTAGACTAACTGTTGTTTATCATTGTGTGTTGGCCTCGATTTATCTTGTTACTTTTCGCATTGATTTTAGAGACGAACATACTCCATTGAACTATCCTTGCAAGCAAATAGTTTCTGATCCGCCATAATAAATAAAATGAGTAATATTAATGAAGTTCAGCTAGCGAGACTAATTATAATTTTTTTGTTTTCATAACAGGTATTTGATCCCATTCTGCCACTGCCATCTGTTTGAGACACCGGCGGATGGATTCTTCAGCAGACACCTGCAGCTTTGTGTCAACAACTGGAGCACGATCACCATATTATGGGACGATCGCCAAGGGCCCACATGCCCTTACGCTGTACTAGTGGCTAGAAGCAACATAACAACCTTTAGACTGGACTAGTGCCTAGTTGATGGAACAGCCTTGCGGTTCACCGTGCTTCCAAAGTGATTCTTTTTACGAAAATGAACACCCTGTGTACCATAAAGGAACAGCGCGTGACTCAAGATGAAACGGAACAGTTATTGCGGATACAGATAAAAGAAAATAAATGGCTTTCGGAGTTCATATGGCAATTGCTGAATATTCTCTAAACATTTAATGTCAAATAAATGTACTTTACCAAATGTACCGTGTTGCTGTTTCATTTTAAAGTACAGTTTCATATTCCGAATTGTAGCGCGCTGTGTTGTGAGTTGATCTGTGTTGGTTTCCGGGTTCTGTGTGGAGTCGCGCAGAAGACGACTGGGCGCATTTGCCTACGCAGCACAGTAACGTCACGGGGAGAGGCGGGGAATATAGAATGTTTTGATAATGTCAGGCTCAGGGGCGGGGGAATTGATTTAGTGCCGCAAAAGCAGGTCGGCCAGGGCGATCAGGGAAAAGATAGGATTATCAGAAAATGGCGGCTCCCTGGTGCTTGTTTTCACGTGCGTTTAATGGACGAAAACTCGGGTAAGGTCCATAGGAACGTTTTCTAAAATCGAGCCACTTAGGCTTAAAAAAACATGGCCGACCCGTAGGGACAATAAAAAATTTTACTAGACCATGACTTTAACACAGGATTAAGAAGGGCTGCATGGTACAGTCTAATGAGCGTTTAAAAGTATTTCTATTTAAATTAGCAGCCATTTTGTTAATTGTAACATCAGTGAAAATGAACAAAATGGATGCTAATTATAATTGCCTTATTCCTTAATGCCACTTCATATTGTCACCTGTAGCTTTGTCAAAGGATTAACCGAAAGTCATTGGGTTCAGCCAAAAATCAAATCTCCCCTTTAGTTCCTTCACCTATATATTTGGATCAAGAGTCCTGCTTTTATAAATGTGAATATATGTATATGCGTTTCGATTGTCCACATTTTCCCCATCCATCTTCAGTTCACCCTCTGAGTTTGGAGGTGGCTTCTGGACTCCTTGGGCCCTTGGTAATCAGATCATCTTAACTAACATGTCTGCCATGCACATTCGCATGATCACTGCTCCCCTCCATTCCACTCCTTTAACCCCCTACCTTCTCCAGTGCACTGCAGTGACTGCAGGTCAGTATAAGCACTATAAAAGCAGCAGACATTTTGTGCCGTACACCATTCCTAACCTGGTAACCCATTTATAGGATAGTCCAGTCAGTCTACCTTTGGCTTCTAGAACTAGACATAATGCTCTATATGTGGCTTTCATACTGGGCACAATGTTTCAGACTAGGCTTTTTCAGTGACGCATAGAACCGTCAATATTGTGCTTGGCATGTCTCTATGTCCCCAAACGTTCCTCCTACACCGTCTGACCGAGCCACATGGTTTCTCTACTTTGAATTTGCCAGATATGATCATCTCAAGATCTCTCTCATATTATACTCCCTTTAAGACCTCACCTCCCTTCATACATTCTCAGGATTGCTGTTCCCCAAGACAGAAACACTTTACAGTTGACAGCAATGAACATGAACTGTTGTGGCATACACCACTCCATGCACATACCACATTTCCTGCACTTCCCGCGGGATATCAATCAACCTCTGAGGTAGATTGTGATGCATTTGCAGTAAGAAACACCATCCTTTCCAGCCCCTCTTAAGTGTCATGTCTAAATGCACTGAAGAATGGAGAGATTGGAAGAACACTTCCCCCATTAAGCCAACCCCCATCCCCATGAAAACCTGCTCTCCAACCTTGACTCTAACACCCCCTGTGTCCTCATCTTGCTTGATCTCTCTTCTGCCTTTGACACTGTCAGCCATGCCATCCTGCTCAATCGTCTCTGTGATAACCTGGGTATCACTGGTCAGGCCATGGCGTGGTTGACTTCTTTCCTCTCTGACCGACCCACCCAGGTCCAACTTGGATCCTTCCTCTCCACTATCTTTTTGTCTACCTGTGGTGTCCCCCAGGGTCTAACCTCTCTCCCTGGCTGTTCAACAAATACCTGGCACTCCTTGCCTACCGCATTGCTGCTCTCTGCCCCAACTTTCAGTGCTATGAGGATGCGACTCAGCTCATTTTCAGGCTACTTTTGGCCACCTCTTCTCCCTCCCTCATCTCTGACTGCCTGTCTGCTATCTAGGAGTGTTGTACTGCCAACGACCTCTGCCTTAATGCCAGTAAGACTGAGATTCTCCTCATCGGCACGCCCGCTCTCTCCTTTCCTGTCACTCCTGGTCGGCCTCTCTTGGCCCTCTTCCTGCGCCCACCTGCAAGGCTAAATACCTCAGGGTCATCTTCGACTCCACACTCTCCTTCTCTCCTCGCATCTCTGACGTCTCTAAGAAGTCACACTACCAGCGGCACCTCCTCAAAGGTATTCTTCCTTTCCTCTCCTTCCCCTAGAAGCTCACTGTCTCCAGGGCGCTGGTTCTCTCTAGGCTGGACCACTGCAACAGCCTCTTTCTAAATCTGCCTTCTTCTACTCTCCGCCCTCTGCAACTCATCCAGACCAGGACTGCGAGACTTGTCCTTGGCCTCAAGCCAAAGGATTGTATCTCTCCAGGACTGAAATCTCTGCACTGGCTCCCAGTGGCTGCGAGGATTAAGTTCAAAACCATCTGCATTGTCCACAAGGCCTTCTAGGGCACGGGGCATCAATACCTTCAACTCTCTCTTCCTAAATATCTTCCCTCTCGAGCTCTTTGCTCTTCTGCCTCCAACTCCCTCAGGGTCAGTCGCTTCTCCAAGCAACGAGTTGGTGGTAGATCTCTTTCTTCAGCTGGGGCCTCCCTCTGGAACAGCTTCCCTGCCTCCCTGAAACTTTAGGAGAACCATCTCTGGTCCCAGAAGCACCTCAAAACCTTTCTCTTTGCTTCTGCTTTTTCTCCTCCCCCTCCCCCGCTTACCCCCTGGCTGTAACCTTAACTGCGCTGGGTACCTGGACACCCTCTGATCTCAAGCCCAGGTCCCCCCCGCCAGTCTCACACACCTGCACTGCCTGGCTGGCAACCCCCGCACTTGCAGACTGTTTCTGTATCCCTGCAGTCCCCCTTACCAGCACTTGACACCTGATGTCTGCACTTACCCTTGCACTTGCCACATGCTGGGCGTTACCTTACTTATTGCCATTATCTATTCCCATGTACTGCACTCTCCCTCCCCCATCCCATGCACTTGGCCGATCTGAATGACACCTGGCCTATAAGGAACGTTGTCTGTCCTCCCTTTGTTCCCCCTTCCTTGCCTCGTCGCGCCTTGAAACACATGTGTATAGGCACGTTATAAATGCCATATCATATCATTATCATATCAAGCTGCGGTCCAGACAATGCAGATTCCCCAAAATGGTGCACTTACTCTAACCCATTGTAGACACTTCTGCTCCTGTTTGTGGCCTTGGCAATTGCCTGCTCCTCAGGCAGCTCACCTGTCATTCATCCTGTTCGCTCATTAAACTGATCAAAAAGCAAAGCGATGCATTCCCAGGGGGCAGCGACCGTGCGCCCTCTGCGCGATAGGCCTGGCGCCCTCAACCCTCGGGACACGAGAGCGAGATCTGATCTGCCTCTTGCAAAAATTATTTTTTCTTCTTCTTCATAGTTGGTTATTGTGTTTCTTTAGTATCTAATCCCAGGAGTCAAGACCCAAGAATGCGAGGTTTAAGGAACAAAAGGGAGGATTTTCTGCCGAAGGAGTGTACATCGGCAGGTAGAGGCATGTCCGCCAGCAGAGGAAAGGTTAGAGACAGTGCAGAAGCGGGCACGCTCTGTCCCTGCATACCAGGAGCATCTCCAAAGAGACAATTTGCTTCACCTACAGGTGTAAGGGGTGGTAGCACTGCAGATACATTAAAAAAACCTGGGTGTAAGATGTGCAGGCTTTGGATCAAAACATCAGTAAATAGAAACGGTGGCCCAAGGACTGTGACTCCATTACAGTCCATGGGGCGATTCAAGTGTGCCAAAAGTCAAGCTCTATTAGAATCTGTGGATCTGTTGAGGCTGGCATTCCATAGGACAGTTAAATCTGGTTGAGACCAAAGATAAAACATGCCTCTAAAAATCAAGAATTGGCAAAGCCCACAATAAATAGCAGAACATTCTTGATAAACCACAAAGGATTATATTAATGTGCCGTATTGCTACTACCTGGACATAAGATGGCAACAGTGGGGAAATGGTTTGAGTACCTGGGCATATGATGTCAGTGCCTGGCAAAGGTTCATCTAATACTGATACATAGACCAAAAATGTTGGCTTTGGCAATGCTTCCTTTTAACAGGAGTTGGGTGCAAGGAACGGATGTGTGGACACATATATTGCTTAGAAATTAAGGGCCACACTTACGATATGTTTATTATGCCTGCAGCTCCTTTACAGGTGATAACTCTCAGAAGACTGCGTCATGAAAGCACAAGGTTTGATGTTGCTGCATTACAGAGCTAGTTCAAACAAATTCCAGAAGAATGTGTTTTTGGCAGGGGGCTGGTAGTGGGTGAGAATGGCCATACGGTTGGCATGAGGCTGTTAAAAAGGGTGGCTAAATAGCCCAAAAACACACACACAAAATCTGTGCGTGCCTTCTCACATTTCATCTCCCTCCTAGCTGTCATCCAACACACTTGTTCTAGCGCATAGGTGGGCTTTAGCACCAACCAATAGAGAACACTAATTATAGATTCAATGAAAGCCTGAAGGACATTGAAGCAGTTTGCAGACAACGGCCAATAACGCAAGACACCCTTAAAGTCTATGGGTCCACCAAGGTCGCACAGGAACAAGATTCAATAAAAACATATCTGACCATTGAGTAGGACCAGTGGTGAGACTGAACACAAGTCTAGGGACTGACATAAAGTAGTCAGGTATGAGAAACCCCATTAAAGAGTATGGGGCCATAAATGGTAATGTGGAGTGTGCAACCCAATAAAACACAGCTGAAATTAGTGAGACTTTGTTGGAAAGCAAAAGACACACTCACCAGGAGTGAGATATGCGGTCTCTGGGGTATAGCGCTCTGTATGCATAAGTTAAAGTATTGTGTTAGATAGCCAATATGTTGCACTTAGAAGAATTGTGAAGGTCAGACTCTGCATCGCACTGAGAAGACTTGTGTAGGTTTGCCTACGTATTGCACGCAGAAGAATTGTGAAATAGCCATTATGTTACACTTAAAGGAGTTGTGTAGGGTAGCCAATATGTGCTACAGGTAGCAGAATTGTGTAGGGTAGCCAATAGGTAGCAGAATTGTTTAGGTTAGCCTATGTACTGCACTTAGCACCTGTAGAATCTAGCCTCTGACTCAACCCAGGTGATTTGGAATGTAGCCAAAGCCTCTCGTCTAGGTAACTGTTAGAAGTAGCCAAAGTTTTGAACCTTGTCGCACTCCATGCATATGGAATTCTAGCCAAAGGCGCGACCACCAACACGCACGCATCTTCCATCATACACCACTCGAAGACTCTTCGCACAGCACCTCTGCCATAAGAATGCAGCTTCTGTTCACGACAATTCAATGAGTAGATGCACACATAATGATTATTCCACTCTTGCATACCCTGTCTAGATGACTTTTCATCACCTACCCACATGTCAGCACGCCATTGGGTGGCTAGCAGGGACTTAGCACCCATTCATATCTTTGCATTGGCCAATATGCACACACACATACTAGTGCATCCTCTAAATTCCCATACCTGGACCCTGGTCCCCGAGGGCGTTCAACCTACAGCGCGTCAGGGTCCCCGAGGGCGTTCAACCTACAGCGCGTTGTGACCATACTAAGGGTAAAAGACTCTATACAAATGATGCACTACTACTAATATTCCATAGTTAAATCAAGAATTTCTCCACACGTGTAACTTTCTGACAGACTGAAAGGGCTGAGGAAGAGTCAGTCACATGCAGGCTTGCACTGGACCTTGGTGCAACAGGGAAATGCCTGAATGGATGGTCTGATGGGTCAGAGTGTGACACTTTTCAGTGTACTCCCTCTTTTGGCACAGCCTTCGTGGCTCCGGCCGTTTCGGCACAACATGTTTGTTGAAGGACCCCTTTTGATGCGCCCTGTTGGCCGTGGCCATGCGGGTGCAGTGGCATATCAGCACTGGTATGTTATTGTTTCCTTAAATATATTGGGCCTCATCAGGGTTGGGCAGAGGGGCCAAAATGCATCGGTAATGCTATTACCGCCGCATTACCACTCTGCCCAATCCCAATTTTGGGCAGAAAGCTGGAGAGTTACCTCCAGGTTTCACCTGAAGGTAAAAGCTTTGACCAGCTTTCTGCCATTTTTCGGCACTATTACCGTAGACGGTAATGATGATGAATATCCCCATAGAGTCCTATGGACTCTCAAAAAAATGCGGAATTACTGTCTTACCACCTAAATGTGCTGGACCGAGTAGCAGTAACGCTAATAGCGTTGGCAGTATCCCGGCACAATTACCGCCGGAATACCACCAAGGCTATGATGAGGCTCATTATCATCCTCAGGGCTTTAAGTGGGGTAAGAAATCGTGGTGGGGCCCTCGTTTGGGAGCGTGGCTTGTGGGAGGGGCGTGGCCTAAAAAGTATGCAAATCGTAGGGTATACACACAAATATATATAAATGTTATATATTTGTGTGCGTACCTTACTAACATATTTAACATATGTAACATATTTCTACGTTTATAAAAGATGGCTTGCAAAGTACACAAACCATAGTAAGGTACGCACACAAATATATAACATTTATATATATTTGTGTGTATACCCTACGGTTTGCCTAGTTTTCAGGCCATCTTTTCTAACATTTCAGGTTTATAAAAGATGGCTTTGAAAGTACACAATTCAAGCCATCTTTTATAAAGCTTTGACTACGGACAAAATTGTCCGTCGGCAAAGCTTTATAAAAGATGGCTTGAAATGTGTACTTTCAAAGCCATCTTTTATAAACCTCGAAATATGTCGAGGAATCCCCAGGTTCGCTGAGAGTTAAAGACGCCTCGGCGACCTTGGGAAACAAAGGGACAGTAACTGCCTCTGGTGACCTCTCGCGCGAGGGGTCACCAGATGCAGTTACTGTGACTGACTGAAGTGGAAGCCAGCCTGAGCGTCGCTGTGGCTGGCTGCCACTTCGGTCAGCTTGCCTGACTTCATTGCAGGCGCATCATCCCGTCGCGCCGCGACGGGATAATGCATCCCGCCAATGTTGCGGTAGGACGGGGCCCCGGCAGGGCCCCGGCTCAGTCCCACTTGACCCCGGCAGGCCCCGGCGCACTTTAAGCACTGATCCTAAACACTAATAAATGACGTGATTTGGTTGACAGAATATTTAATGAAAACACTAGGCGCTCAGTAAATGGAGCTGTACTTTAACTGAACGATCGATTCAGAAGTAGGTTCCTGTTTCCTGCATATTATGCATGTTGCTGTAAACATACATGACATGCAGGACCCAGGGACCGATTTCTTTCAGTTAAAGTACAGCTCTATTTACTGAGTCGGTAGTGCTTTCCTTTAATATACTGTCATCATAGAATGACAATGTATTTAAGGAAACAAAAACAGACCAGCACTGACTGGTCCCAGTGCCCGCCTGGCTGCAGCCAACAGTGCACGCTGAAAGGGGACCTGCGGCAAACTTGCCTCACCGAAATGACTGGCACTGGAAGGGCTGCGCTGAAATGCCCAGCTTCGACTTTTCAGGGCCAATGTGGGCCACTTTAATTATTTCACACACCCTAGTAGGGTGACCCTACAGCTGGTAGTATGAAACTATGGAGATGGACCAATGAGCTTTAAAATGCACAATTTGCCACAAATATATGCGAAAAATCGCATCCCACGTTTTACTTAGTTTGTCATTAAAAGGGCACACATTCTGATTCGTGAATGAGGGCATGTTTTGGGGTAACCAGGATTATCTTTTGTCCCAGTCTGACCCCGGTCACGTGTCAGGCAGAGCCGGGCTGTAACCTAGGCCCAGCACTCTTTCTGAGGCCCGGCCACTTACTGCAGGGAGCGTGTGAGGATTGCCCAGGAGGCAGTGCTGGAAACCTGCAGAACCTCTGCAGTTCAACGGTTAGAATGTGCATCCGCCTGTACATATGGAAATGCTATGTCGACATCCACCTTCAGTCGCTGCACCTTTTAATCACTCTTAATTCCCTCTCCACGCCCTGCCGTCCCCTGGGCTGCAGACACGAAGCAAGTGTACCAGTGTAAACAGAAAGCCTGTTTTCAGCATAATCACTTCTTGAAAGTTTATTGACGCTCCGAAACGCAATTTCTGCTGAGGCAGGAAATGCGGTGTCCCAGGCTGAAGGGGTAGGGCAGCTCCGCATGTGGAGACCTGCCAGGGCCCAGATCAGCCCTTAGTGCCGCTTCATCTGCCAGCATCACCCGGAATGGGGCTGGCCGGTGTCCCCCCCATTGATGCTACATTTTGGCAGTGGGTTGGCCTTGTGACCTAAAAAAGAACAGCTTTTGTCTCAAAGTCCTATATATCTCACATGGGACAAGCAGAGCAACTCTTTTTTGTTGTTCCTTATCATATAAACAGGAGAAAAGAAACATCTCTCTCTGTGCTCAGTTTTCTTGCCTTGGTTCAATGTCTCTCCTCCTCAACACCTGGGCCATCACTTTGCCCCTCGTGTCACCTGACTCGCTAGGCGTTGCCCACCCTTCTCCTCCCCACCGCCTGGTACAGCTGCATCCGTCCTCTGTGCCCCTTCCGTATCCTACACCGCGCTGTAAATCTGTTCTGTTGTTACCTCTGTTAAGTACTCTGTTATGCATCCGCACTGTTGTGTACTGTTGTGTACCTGTGTAAAGTACTCTGTTATGCATCCGCACTGTTGTGTACTGTTGTGTACCTGTGTAAAGTACTCTGTTATGCATCCGCACTGTTGTGTACTGTTGTGTACCTGTTTAAAGTGCTCTGTTGCTTATCGAAGCAAGGTCCGCGCTCAATAAATACCATTACAATAATTCTAATAATAATCTTATGCAGGAGGGTCCTGGCTAAGTCTGGAGCAAGCCCCGTTTGCTCTATTCCATATTAGGCTGGCAGAACAAACTAGGCACAAGCCTCTCACCCCCTGGTAAACATCTCCATGTGCTGTGGATGGGGGTAAACCCTGCACGCTCTTCTCATTATTGCACATGCAGCAACACTGGTCCTAAGCCCATCCGTAACATCAGTGCAAACGTTAGATCATCTTCATCCAGGTTGGACCTATCAAACACAATCAAAACAGCAATAATAATAATAATAATAATAATAATAATAATAATAATAATAATAATGAAAGTCACAACCATTTAAATGGGGCACGCCACAGAGTGCATTAGGCCTCATTACGAGGTTGGAGGTAGCCATGGAGATATTAGCTCCATGGCTGCCTCCAAAACCCTACCGACTCCGCCCTGGTGAATGGAGCTATTACCGGTCCATTCCAAGGTTGGCTGGACCGGTAATTCCCCATTCACCAGGGCCCTTCCCCATTCCCATTTGAGCCCCCATAGGGCTCAATGGGAATGGGGAAGGCGCTAATAACGGTACCGCAAATTGCGGTACCGTTATTAGCTCGAGAGTCCCTTTGCGGGTCCCGTCCTTAACGCCTGGAAAAACCAGGCGTTATGTGAGGACCCGCAAAAGGGAACTCGTA
This sequence comes from Ambystoma mexicanum, assembly GCF_040938575.1. Taxonomy (NCBI): domain Eukaryota; kingdom Metazoa; phylum Chordata; class Amphibia; order Caudata; family Ambystomatidae; genus Ambystoma; species Ambystoma mexicanum. Next base: position 372,532,092 of record NC_090926.1, on the reverse strand, counting down.
GTAATCCCTTACCGCCCGCCTCGTAATGAGGCCCATTGTCTCTTGGTGCGTTACTAACAAGTGCTGTTTTAATACAAACGAATGGTATTCATTTTGTTGACTGTGGCATGGCAAAAGGCTGGGTCAGTTCAGTTGGGATATGCACCTTTGGAGAAAACACTGGTCTACAGTTCGGCAGGACTCTTTGAACCAGTTGCTGACATCCGGGCGCTCCATTGGGACGGGAGGTAATGTTGACGGGAGGTAGAGGCTGGGAGTGGTCACGAAGAAGTCAGGGACCAACAGCATAATGCTGGGCAGTCTCTTAAGCGAGGGTGGGAGGTGCACATGCACGAGCAACCTTATTGGAAGAAAGAAAACTAGGCACTTTACATTCTCACAACCTACTTAAACCCCTTTGAATTGGCCAGGAGTATAGCTCAGGGGCAACATGCTCGTCATGGAAACCAGACTATGGGCCTCATCAGGGGTTGGGTGGCACACTGCCCAACGCTATTAGTGTTACCGCAACTCGAGTTGTGGTGGGGTGGTAAATCCCCTTTCCCAATGGGTCAATTGGACCCAATAGGGGTTTCTGGGCGCTATTAGCGCTCGTGCAATTAGCACTGCACTAATAGCACTGAAAACGGGTAGAAAGGGGACTGAAAAATGGGCACTTACCCCCAACTCGAGATCTGGTGGAGTTGTAAATGTGGCAGTAATAGCGGTACCGCTGCATTTTAACGCTCTGCCCAACCCCTGTTGAGGCCCTATGCTAAGCAGCACTGGTTCGATACATGGTCCCGCGCACAGGGGCTGGTGTACGCATGAAGTGCGACATAAGAAACCAATTCAATAGCGGATCCATATTCATGGGGTGCTTGATGCAAGTTGCAGTATTTTAAAAGTAATAGAAATAAGAATTACTAATGTATAGGGCATAAAGTGCAATCAGTGGAGCTTTGTACACGTAAGGGGAGGGTGCAATAGCAAAGAGATGGGAGGTCACCAAGAGGGAGGTTCTAAGGAAAGATGCTGAGAAAAGCTGGTGCTGATGTCTTGTACCAGAGATCAAGGGCTGATGTGATGTTGTTGAAAGAGTAGCGTCTTCAACCCTTTCCAAAAGTGCAGTGGTGAGGGGGCCCTCCTACACATTTCCACTGAAATGCCCTGTGGTGGCATGGCACCAGAGTTTTCTGGGTTATTCTCAAGTGTTCTATAAAATCAACACCAGAGAGGACACACACCTTAACGAGTGTCTTTGACATGAGTATTCAAGAGGACCTTGAGTCTAAAAGAACCTTTCATCTACATTGGGCTTTCTGTTCACATACTGGTTGGTCTGCCCAGACCCCGATTACCTGCAATCACCGGGAAAAGTAACAGCTGAATCTGAAGAATGTTGTTGTGAGGACATATTTGCTGGGTAGAGCTGGACACTTCCCCACTTGTGGCAGCCTCCAGCTGCTTGGGTCAGCACCCAACATGTAGCTCTCACCTTCTGTGTACTAGGGTGACGGTCCTCCTTTTGTACAGTGGGAACTACGGGAGGTGTGGAAGTTCTGGAGAGAGTTACCATTTCCCACAGTTTTGGATCAGGCAATGAATCAGGGACACAGAAAGATAGCGATTTGCTCAAGAACATATAATTAGTCCATGTAAAGAGTTACGATTATTATTCACATGACTGAATCCAACTGTTGTCCGTTAAGCCGCCAGTACACATCTCCCACAAGCCCGCACTTTCATTGCCTGCCATCAAATTCTGTAAGATATGGGGGTACGGTTACGATCAGTGCAACAAATGGGCCGGATTTCCCCAGATCTGGAATCTGGAAAAAATGGTCTCCCTGGATCCCAGATTAGGGAAAACCAAAAGACCGTCCCCGAACTACCATTCAACACTGCACCCATGACAATGATCTGTTCTGAGTGCTCAGAGACTAACTTTTAAGCTCAGAAGAGCTTTGATCCAATCTGTCTTTGTATTGTTTAAGCACATTAAAGTGCGATTAATATTAGATGGCTGCAGGCACAGCAGTGAGTGTTTTATTGGGAGAAACTAAAGTCTCTAGCTTGTCCTTTAAGAGGTGCAAATGTTGGCTGATTAGAAAAAGGAGGGGAGCATTAAGCTGCAAGATGTGTGAAACAATAACTGCAAGCTGGCGATTGTACATGGGTTCTTTTCCACTGCGTTTCTTTCACTCTTGATGGTACAGCTGTACAATCCAGAGGCATATTTTGAAGGTTCACTTTTCTTTGCATGCTGGTGAGTGTAGGCTTCCATTCAGGGTGGGCAAAATAAAGGTGAAATCATACACGGTTTGCTCTGCATGTTACTACAGCGAGTAAAGCTATTCTTCCACCATGCTTGCTCAACCTAGACTGCCCATGGTGAGTTTCACAACGCGCACCGGGAGTGCTGAACTAGAATCTGATCTTCCTAACTCCCTGATGCTCTCTTGGTCGGTAACATGCTGCCAAAACCACCTGCATTTGCCAAGATCCATTGCGTTATGTTTCTGAAACCAACAGAACTGAAATCACCTCTTCAAAAGAATTAGATTTTATATATTAGTACTTGGTAAGGGACAGTCAGTTTGCAACAAGCTAACTGATTGGTCCTCGCTCGGGCCTGTAACTATGGGCCCCTGGGGCGTTACCTGAAGCGGCAATTCCCCCCACCAGCTCTGGGCGTTTTGCTTAAGGGGGTCATGCCAGAATCAGCCTACTTCTAAGTACTAAAAGAGGTCAGAAGGAAGAAGGCCTGAGATGGCCTTGCCAGAATTCAAACTTGTGCAGTGCAGGCTGAACATTGATGTCTGGGACGAGAGCTTAACTTGCTGAGCTATGAATTCGCTTAAAAACAGCCCTCTAAAAGAGTAGTATTATATCTTAATACACAACACACATCGACTTTATACTGTGAGGCCCAAACCTTTTCCTATGAGAAAATGTGAAAATAAAATAAGTGACCACACTAAAGAAGCCCAGGGTGCTGGGGCCTCCCTATAGGCCAGTTCACCCGGCATGCTCAGGGGGCATTCACTGCAAGCGATATTCACCATGCCCCCCACTCGCCCTTGGATGGGACACTGTTGGCATGCAGTTTGCATCGGTAGGTCACTTCTTTAGGTACCCAAGTAATTCCGCTTTCCAAGAACAAGTCCAGGTCACACGACCAGGTGATCCGCAGCAGAGGATTAGTTCAGCTTTCTGCACAGAGCCGCTAATGCTAGCCCCGGTGTTTATACAGAGTTAGTGGCCCTGGCCTGCTGCTCATGGGCCATTAACACCCGCTCACCCCTGTGACTAAGTGGTGACTGGTGTTCCCCAGACGCCTCGCTGCTGACTGACATCAGTGCGTTATTTTGCACATCACAAGCTCTAATCCTGCCAGGGCCAACGCAGCCTTATATCGCCTCTATGGTGGATGAATGAGCATCAGGAAGTTGCGCAAGAGTAAGGCCGATTGTTGTGTGCACCAGGGCATTGTAAACCAGTAGTATACGTGTGGTAAGAGGACAGCCAGCATAGCCTGTCTTTGAGAAAAACTAACAGACACAGTCCAACAAGCTATTTGGTTTATGAGGGCATCATTTGAGGCTTCTGCATCGTGATGATTTCCCAGTAAAAATACTACAAACAAAAATGATCTCCGGTATTCAGCATAAGAGCAGTGGATAGGTTGAAAAATGCAGATTTCAGTGGCAAGCCCTCCAGTCGCTCCGAACCATGTACGAGGGGAGCAGCCCTTCCCAGCCTGGTGGTGCACCTTTATTGGGAAAGGGCCATTCCCTTCTCGGCAGGGTGATGCCCCTTTGTGGGGTTAGTGCCAGTACCTCTACACGGGTGGTTGTACTTTTAATGAAGCAGACCTAAGGGCTTGATTCATGGAATAGTGCACAGAAATCCTGCAAAGCCTACGCACCGAAAACGACTCTGCACGAGCCTGCGCGCAGATGTTTTTCTGCGCTTTGCGTATTCATCGAATTGTTTGTGCAAAGCAACTATATTCTCAAGATGTGGCCGAAACGCACCCGACACACCCCCACACGAAGCAAAAACAGCCAGAAACAGCTACCTTTGCATGCTCCCCCAAGCATGAATACATGCACCCTTTAAACAGTACATGGGGTCACCCGCAAGCAGGCCTGCCTCTCGGGGACCCTTCGTGGGATACCCCGTAACTGTTACCTGCAACCCGACAACATGCGTACGATTTGTCGTAACTCAGGTAAAACGTGGAAAATCTGCATGCAAACCCTCATAAACCGTTCCTGCACGCGCACCCCTGAGTTAGATCGGAACCCCAGCTGCGTACACAGACCCCTAAATCTGAATCTGAAAAAATCTTAACTCTGCGCAGTGAATCCTACGCGCAAGTGCCTTCGGGTGGCGGATAGAATGAGGGTTTTGCCTGGCCATTTCCCTGGAGGTTGCACGGTCGGATCCATGAATACTCATAGTTCCGCGCAATAGTGAGTGTGCGATGGATTCCTAATTTTCAGAATTCGCCCCTTTCCCTGCCCTCTGCGCAAGCCACCCATGCTCTGCGTGGTGTCTCACACAACGCACTCGGCCGCTCGCTCGCAGAGACGTGATGAGCCTGCGCGAAGTCCCTGCAAAGTACGTAACAGTGCCGCGCAGTCGATTCCATGAATCGACAAACAGGATTTTGCACGCAGTTTGCCACGCAAAGTCAAATCTCTATTTGCTGCACAATTGATTCCATGAATCAGACCCTAAATCTTCTCAGCGTGGTGTTTTTAATGCGCAAGTACCAGCCCTTCTGATATGGGTGATGCACGTCTTAAATGGGACAATATCAGCAATTCTCATCAGGGTGATGGACTTTTAATGGGACAATATTCTCCCTTTTCAGCAAGGGGTGTAGGATAATTGAGATAGGCTAGCACTTTTCAACAGGGTGCTGTGCGTTTAATGAATAATAACAGAAGGTTTCTGCACGTGGTTGTACTTCTAATAAGAAAATAACAGCACTTGTCAGGCAGGTGATAGAGTTTTAATGGGAAGAGTACAGCACTTCTCTACAGGGTGGTGTACTTTTAATGAGAGAGTATCAGTAATTCCTCAGTTGGGTGATGAATTTTTTATGGGACTTTGCCTGCAGTTCTCAGCAGGGTGTTGTACTTTTAAGTGCACATTAACAGCACTTCTCAGGAGGATGATGCTCGTGTTTAATGGCCAAGTGCCAGCCCTACTCCCAGGGGCTATGTAATTTAATTGGGGAGTACCAGCACTTTTCAGCACAGTGGTCTACTTTTAATGTGGGAGCATCAGCACTTACTGTAAGGGCTGGTACACTTTTAACATGATCATACTGGGACGTGCATAGAATCGGAGAGACTGAAAGCACTGTGCGACCCCCAGGTCCATCTAGCTACCTCACTCTGTTCCTTCATCCCCTCCCCCCCCCCCCCCGTTGCTCTTGACCTTCTACAGAACGTCTCGCCAAGCCGCCCACTCCTATGCCACTCCTTGGAACTCTCCCTTTTGGCTAATCCCCAGGAGCCTTTTCTCTTCTGTCTTCAGGGTTTCTCCCAGATGGTCTCTGTTTACCTTCTCCCTGGGATCAGCACAGGCTGTGCCTTTCGCAGTCTTCTGAAATGGCACTGTCCAATCAGCATTACCAACGCACATTAATGGGTGCCAGTGTGCACTCTGGCTGGCCATTTGAAACGCGTAATGTCCTCTCAGAACCATTTACTCACAACCTTGAATCACAAGGCCGTCTCCCCAAGTGTGTTCTCCTCATCAGACATTAAATACCACCAAGTAGTCAGAACCCAAAACACTCAGAGCATCTTATCCTGATGGATGCCGACAGGATGGGGCCCCCGGCTTCAGCCCAATGACAGACAGGAAATCCACTGGTTCTTGTCAGCCCTGGACCCCAGAAGCAGAATTCCTCAAGAGCCACCAAACCACCTGTCCGTTCCCCAACCAACCACCTTCTATAAATGCACTTGCACCCTTACACCACCCACCCAGACCACAGCACACACATACGCGTTATGCCTGCTAGCGCCATCCTCACCCGATGAACCTTAGCAGGGGTGCTCAGAGCTCATTGCAAGGCTGCAACATATTTAGCCCTTTCATAGACCCCCTAACCCCCATCACGCCAACAGCTCCCCTGATTCCCCAGCGTTGTCATGTATTAAAGGTTCAGTTTTCCCCTCTGGTTAAAACATGGCCCTCGGCTACTTGGTTCCATGTGTTAATATCCCAGCGAAAATATTGCGATACAAAAATATCGCCATATTTTTGCGGTGATATTGAGCCATGGAACCTGAGGGGGACACCCCGGCAACTCCCGCATTATTTTTAAATGTGCGGGGGGACACCCACGCAACCCCCGTTCCCACAAATTATCCCCCCCAAAAATATCGCCTATGGCGTGACAGACGACCATATGAACGGCGATATTTTTGGTGGGGATAATATGTAGGGATACCGGCTACTTCCGCCCTGCACTCATCAATACCACAGGTTTCGCACCGGCCTCACCGCCCACTCCATCAACCCCAATCCGTTTTTTAAAGAACCACCAGCCTCATGGCCGCCCTGACAGAGCTGCGCTATACATGGCCACTCAACACTACGCTACAACTCTGTTTGACCCGCGTGCCACCCATTTGCAATCCTCAGCTGCCCTGGGAATCTGCTCCTGTATTCACTCTTAATTCCAAATTCTACATTTTGATAATGCAAATAGTTCGCCGTCCCACTAAACCTTGCATCAAAAGTGTAAGTCTGGGGGCAACAGAGACCCTCCCAGAAATCAGTATGGCGGGAAGAGTAGACGGGGCTCACAGGTGCGTGCTGATTCTTGGGCCCCACCTGAGGTTGCCTTTTGTGATACTCCTGGATCCACGCCCAGTCATCCCACGCAGCGTGGCTGCCACGCCACATCACTGTTTACCTTTCACCTGGCCTTCGCCAACACATACACGATTCCTCTACACCTGACAAGGTAAATGCTGCAGGTCAGGTCACGACCCATATTTTGACACAGGTGCCTGGGAGCCAAATACTTTGGAAATTACCAGACCAGGAACTGAGCAAAAGGCGGCAGTTGATGGATCTTCCGTCTGACTTATTAGCGCAGGTTACAAGGTCGTGAGCGAACTGTCCACGCCACTGCACCCAAAAGGAAACTCCTGGGACGAAAGAGTGCATTCAATTTACGAAATGGATGTCATGGTGCAGACTTAATACTGGGAGTTGCGGGGGTGTGCACGGAGGCTGACTTGTGTCCTGAAAAATAAATGCTGCTGAAGCGTAAAGCGTTCAAAGGACAATTAAACAAAAGGTAGTATAAGTGTGAAAAATAAGGATTTCAGTTGTGGGAATTTGAGGAAAAAGTGTCAAAATGTAACAAAGGAAAAGCTAAGAGATCAAGAAGTTACTTCCACCACTGGAGAAAAAGAAGAAAGACAACTTAGCTGAAAATGTTCTTGAAAAGATGTATAACCGGAAATTCTAAATACAAAAAGTGGCATAGAGTGAAAATCACTCTTTAGTTTTACCGAAAAAAAGCAAATCGATTTAGTTCGATTTAGAAACACTGGTAGGAGTGGTCTCCCAACGGTCTTTCTAAACCGAACTGTCAGGCCCTTGCTGCACAGAAGTGTGCGCAGGTGAAGACAGGAGCAGCCGGGCCAGACCGGAAGACGGAAGTTGTGGGCGTTGAAGGTAAGTGTAAGTGTGTGTGTCCAGAGGTGCCTGAAGCCCAGTTAAAAAAAAAAAAAAGGAAACAGGAAAAGGGGAGGAAATGCACGAGGATTGAAACAAGTTTAAAATCGAGAGCCGAGAGCTGAGGAGATTTTGGTCCCAATCTCTCCACCTGAAGACATGTTTTACTCCTAAACCACTAAATGGGTAGAATGGATGCACAAGTTACATTTTCTGTTTGAGTGCTGGAGGCAAATACCCCCTTCCTGACTCCTACTAATAACCACAGCTTCACCCCTTCTCCCTGAATTGTGCCCCAACGTGTCAGCAGGAGAGCAGCCATAGAAGTTAGTTTCAGATGGTTCGCAATTGGGTATCGAGGGAGCAGGGGTTCTTGTGTGGCACCATGCGCATGGGTTGTTGGGCTTGGCCTCATGCACTCGAGGAGACTTGGGACACAGAATTGTACTCTCGGGGTCCGCTCGGACTCTGAAAGGCACACATAGCGTGATGCCCCTTTTATTTGGAGAACATGCCGATGTCCCAGCACCATTCTTCTTAAAAGCACCATAACACTCATACAATAAAAAAACATTAATCATTACCCAATTTACCACAATCCCAACACAGTGTCCCTCCCCTTCCTTGTAGAAGATCAGCACTCAATTGTTCATAATTATTCCCTCACTCATTCAGAACATAGTCATTTAGATATTCCGGTCGACTTCTGGAAGTTCTGAAAGGATATCTTCTGTTTCCTTCCTGACTTGGCGGGACACCTGTGTTGGGTCGCATCTTGCTCTTGCGTTGCTCTTCCTTAGAGGCATGCTCCACAGCTACATCACTAACACTCTCGCCATCTTCATCATCCCGGCGAAGATCTGTCTCAGGAGAAGACACCTCCCCCAGGGTTGAACATTTCCAACTCTTCGATTGGCATTTCCAAACTTTAAAAAAAAAAAACAGAAATTCCTGGTGATCATGTCCTGTCCATCAGAGACAGTGACCATGGACCCTTATTTGTCTACCACCTGGAATGGACGTGGTTCCTATCCCAATGAAAGGTTGCCAGTGGGATGTTGCGACCGTACCAACACAGATTCACCAATCATTACCAATCATTAAGTGATGATGTTGCAGCATCCTTCTTCTGTTCTTCTTGTCATTCACAATCGTCAATCCTCGTTAGACTCCTCAATGTGTGGTGAGGGATTAATCCTCTCAGGCCCCTCTGAAATAATGCCTCTGCTGGGGGAACTCCCGTTGAGCAATGCAGGGTGAGCCGATAATCAAACAAGAATTGGTACAATGGACGACGAAGGTAACCACCGTGGCTTCTGGATATCCGAAACACTTTGTTCAGAGTTCTCATGAAGCGTTCTGCTTCACCATTGACCCTCAGCCATAATGGAGTGATCTTCCTGTGATGAATGCCACACGCCTCCATGAATAGCCAGAACCCCTCACCTTGAAATGGTCCTGCCATTATCTGAACACATTTCAGGGGGGTATCCTTGTGTGGCAAACATTTTCTCTATTGCTGGAAGCACATCCTCCAGCACTGTGGACACCACAAACTCCACCTCTGGGTATCGTGACTGGTCAATCATGACTAAGAAGTGGTCTTCTCTACTTCTGAACGCAAAATCAATATGTACCTTGTCCCAGGGCTTGCAGCGTCTCTCCATGGACTGGATCATTGGGGGTCCCTGTTCTGGAGAGGCTGCTTGGCTACACGATTTTACAAATCATCAACTAATTCCTCTAGCCCTGGCAACCAAACCTTCTGATGTAATCAGGCTTGTGTCTCTTGGCTGTCCCTTGATGCCCATGATGAGCTAATTGGATTACTTTGGGAACTAATCGTGTGGGAATGACCAGGCATGACCCTAGCAGCAACAGACCATCAGCTGCAAAAGTTAATTTATTCTTTACTTTAGACAGCTGTTCTGGCGGTATTAGGTAGAAAGGCCTTTTTCTAAAAATCGATTACAAAAAAGATACATTTAGAAGAGCCGCTCTGTGACCGTACAGAGCGGTCTTTCTAAATCGAACTGTCAGCCCCTGCGATGCACAGGAGTGCGTGCAGGAGCTGAAAGGCATGGCAGGACCGAGTGGACGATCTGTGGCAGTGACAGGTAAGTGTCTGTGTGTGTGTGTAATGTGTGTGTGTGTTTGTGCGCGTGTGTGTAAGAAAAAGTGTCTGTATGCAGTGGGAGTTGACCACGAGCAAAGCGAGGGCCCATGGTGGTGCAACCCCCTCAAATAAAAAAAAGGAAATGCCTCGGTCATGTCCCTTTTCCGCTTTCTGAGGGCCGCACAAAATCAACCAAAATAAATACGTATTTTTATATTTGACCTTCTGAAAGTGGAAAAATGACATAGAACCATTCCAGTGCCACCTTTGGTCTCTGAGTTTGCTTATCCAGATGTGTCAACACCTGCTTTCATTAACCACATTAACCACATGTGATCGCTGGTTACATAATCCGCATAAACACTCATCTTCTCCCGGCGCTTCTTTTATCTCTTAAATCGACTTGGAGACTGCTGCTTCTGTCACCAAACAAACAATCTTCTGTCACACATTTCTCCTCCAATGATCTTGAGCTACTTGGGGAAGGGTGCCTGGACAGATAATCAGCAGCATTGTCACCTCCACGCTGGTATATGAGAGTCACATTATACTCCTGATGCGCTAGTAGCCATTTTTCAATCCTCGCCATAGGTCTTGACAAAGACCCTGACATTATACGAAGGAAGGTCTTATGGTCGCTCATCACAGAGATGGGTTTACCATTTATAAAGAGATGATAAAGGCGGCAGCCCCACTGCTCCGTGGCAGACAGTGCTCTGTTCGCATCCTCCACAGGATTCACAACTCCATCTTTATCTGCATGTAATAACACTGCCCCAGGCCAATGGACTGGCATGCACCACCAGTTCTGATCTTCTTTGAGGGTCAAAAAACATCATGGTGCTATCATCAGTGAGTGCCATCTTGACCTGGCAGAATGCATCTTCTTCCAGCTGCGTACGCTGTCATGTTGTGTCCTTTTTCTTCAGAGCCTCTAGGGGCTCAAAAAGGATGACCACATTTTTTATGAACCGTCCACGGTATGCAACCATCCCTGAAAAACTCTGCACCTCTGACATGTTTGCTGGGGCTTAGGTATTCTTAATATTCAACTATTTTCTGGGATCAGCTTAAATGTTTTTTCTTGAAAAATCTACCCAAAGAATTCTGGCTTCCTCTGGAGAAAAATAAATGTTTCCCTGTGATGAGTGAGCCTCAAGGACTGGATGCATTCTAAGTGTGTTCCAGATGTTCCACTTTGCTTTTTAGCAAATACTAGTATATCATCACCTGTATTGAGGGTACCGGGGATGTCTGCAATGCCTTCCCACGCTGCATTCTGGAATACGTCTGCCGCAGATGATACACCGAAACTCAGCCTCTTATAGCGATATAATCCCTTATGAGTTATGAATTTATTGATGAACCTGGAGTCAGGGTGGAGGACTAGTTGGTGGTCTCCAGCCCTCAGATCTAGTTTAGGGAAGAACGCAGCTCTTTGCAGATCAGACAACACATCATTGATTGTTGGCATTATGTGTCTTTCCCTTTTTATGGCCTTATTCTGACTGTTTGGTTCTTTCCTTTTTTGGGCAACCACAATAGGGGACACCTATGGTGTTGGTCCCTCCATCCTTTCAATAATGTGCAGTTTCGTCAGCTTGCCGATGTCAGCTTCGACTTGTTCTCGGAGATGAAATGGCACTCTCTGGTGCTTAAGAGCAACTGCTTGGATAGTTATGTCGAAGTGTAGGGGAATGGGATCAACACCAAGCCCAGTGAATAATGAATCAATCTTTGCACCAGTGAATGAATGTCCTCTGCATACACGCCAAATGCGAAAGTCACAATCTTAGTGCTTCAGTCTCTTAGCTGACAGCGGTCACATAGCGTGCCTTCATCTGTTGATCTTCATGTCGCAAGAACAATTACAAAGATGCCTTCCAGAAGTAGCAGTTTAGTTCCCCCAAATGTGAAGATGACAACTTGTGAGGGGACTGCCGCAGTAATTTATAGTGAAATGCAGTCATGACATTCACAGATGCCCCTGTGTCAATGAGTACAGAGGTGTCTGTGCTTTGTAAGCGTACTGTGCACCTTGGTTGGATTTCCTTTTCCTCCCAGCACCCAGTACACTTGAGATGAAGAACACCTCACCTTGACCATCCACTCCCACTGATGGCTCTTTTTCTTGCTCTGCTTGGCGTACCGGCATGATTTTTTGCTTTCATTTCTGAAACTATGGTGTCGGTTTAGCCTTTCCTCTTGGTTGCATGGAACATAAATAGGTGCGAGACACTGTTGCAAAGGGATATTGCAAGCCGCACCTGCCACAGGTATAGCCTTTTGCTACGCACTCACCCAAGTGGGGTAAGTTGCATCCACAATGTGCACCGATTGTGGTGGCAAAAGCATGTTTTCACCTTTATTTATGCCCCCTTTCTTGAACAGCATCGCTGATTGTTTGCCCACAGTAAACTAAAGTTTGATGGCCTTCATGGTGGCAATCATCTTGGATGCCCGCACATCTGCCAACTCGTGCAACTTCCCCAATTCCAATATGCGGGCCAATGTGATGCCTGGCTTATGAAGTATTTGCTTTCTTAACTTGACTGAAAAGCAGTGCTTAATCAACTGTGCGCAAACTTCATCCACCTCATTGAACAGCGTACACGTGAATGCCAGTTGGCGAAGTCTGATGTGGAGCGCAAAAAGCATCTCATCTTTCCTTTGATTGGCTACATTGAGGATGACTCGTTCATAGTCAACGTTGACCATTGGACTAAAATATTCATTCAATGCTGTCGTCCGATGGCTGGACCAGCAGAATATAGTAGGGTTGACTTTTTAGGATTTTAATTTAGTCCTCCTGTGGAATCAAAATACATTGTTATCCTTTCAACCCGTAACGCCCATGTTGGAACTAGGCTTGACGAAGTTCCTGTGATATCCAACTCAAACGGGTGAAGCTAGAGATCCCAGCTGCCTGGGAAGACTCCCTGCATCCCATACTTCTTCTGCTAGGTCTGCTATGATTTGCAATGTGCCAATGTGGCACGGTACAGTTATACACCAGTTTCAGTCTGCACACAGAGACATATATATGAACAAGCGGCGAGTGAGCCTTGAAACGCGTAAACGCCTCAGCAAACTTTCTGCTGCACTTTGGGAGTAACATAGCTTGTTGCTTTTGTACTATTTGCTGTGTTTTTCCCAGAACTATACTAATAAAGGAAGAAAGGGTTTTTTTGACGGAACGTGTATCTGGATTTCTTATTACAACCGTTATGGAAAGTGCAACTCAACTTGTCTGAAACAAGAGGTCAGCAATCTAAAAGCATATATATTTATATATATATATATTTGAAAAGTCAGGTAAAGGGGCAAGTAAGATGATCAAACTAACTTCAACACCAGCCAAAAATGCCCAAGCACTCACGACCAAATACTGAGTTCTAAAATTAATTTATTGTATCAAAATAATTGTGCAAAAAAATCTTAAAAAGCATACATTACAGTTCTTGGGCAGACCAAGTGTCATGCAGCACTCACCCCAGCAGGTGGAAAAATGCCACGCGTTCCACTCGACTCGCGAGCTTCTTCAGGCTTGTGATAGTTCCAAACATTCACTTACTCGTATTTGTATACCCTCGCGAGAGAAGTGATTGGTCCCGCCTTGCTGCGCCGTACGCATCACGTGTATGACGTTAACTCGTCATTGAAAAGAACTCTATGGTTCTGTAGGCTACATATCCGCCATATCGAACTGTCTAAATACAGTTATGCCCTCCAGTTAGAGCAATCTATTAGCCAATTTTATAATCATCTTGTTCACACTAAAAGCAGCTTCTGCATGGGCCAATTGCCATGTCTCACATGAGGAGTCAATTATGCAATAAGATATTAACGAGTGCAGGCACCAGTGCGCAATGTTGTCTTTGGCCGTATTGTGTTTTCAACAATAACCCACAATACAGAAATCAATCCGCATGATGGTTTGAATGCTGGAGAATGGACACAGCAGTTACCCGCTCCCACCAACATCTGCTCTCTATAAATATATAAATGCTTACATTTGCATATTAGTTTGCGTGCCTTACTATGGTTTGTTTACTTTCAAGATGGCTTGAAAAGTACATAAACCATAGTAAGGTGGGCACACAAATATAAAGCATTTATATATTTGTGTGCATACCTTATGGTTTGAGTACTTTCCAATCCATCTTTGTTAAACATTTCTATGTTTATAAAAGATGGCTTGAAAAGTGCACAATTCAATCCATCTTTTATAAACCTTGAAATATGTTGAGGAGTCCCCAGGTTCGTCGAGGGTTAAAGACGCCTCGGCGTCCTGGGGAAATAAAGGCAGAGTAACTTCCCCTGGTGACCCCTCATATGAGGCGTCATCAGAGGAAGTTACAGTGCCTGACAGAAGTGCCAGCCAGCTACAGCAATGCTGTGGCTGGCTGACGCTCATGTCAGATTACCTGACCTAATGGCAGGTGCATCTCCCATCGCGGCTGGTGGCGACGGGATAATGCATTGCGCCAATGTTGTGGGGGGACCAGCGGGCCCCTGGCTCACCCCACGTTTAGGAGAGTGCCCGGGTGTGGCTCTCCTCTTTTCCCCATATCTTTACTTTTTTGTTCTCTTCCCCTTTGAAACAAAGGGAGAGAGAACATTTGCTGTCATAAAACCGGTGCCTATCATTAGCACCATGGTTTGTCTGGGCCCATGCTATGACAGGCTTCCTCTCAGGATGCCTATGTTATTATAACTACCCTTATAGGGGTGTGAAGGGAAACAGAAGGGGAGGCGCGCATTATGGTAGCCTTTTGTTCCTCCTGCCTCCTGTCACTTCCCCTCTTCCATGTTACCTGCGGCCGCTGCCAAGCTTAGGGGCTTGTGCCATTTAGCTACATGGGGGGTGCCCCCCATATTCTGCAGCACTAGACATTACAAGTGAAAATGGTCCTCCCCTGTTTTTCCCCTTCCGAAAACCTGTCCCAGGTCAGTCCCTGTCGCCCCTCCCTGCCCCACGCACACCAAAAGGTACAAAAGAAACGGGCTTAAAAAGGCCAGAGCCTTCATCACGCGAAGACCATGTGAAGCCAGTCCTACTGTGACAAGTCCACAGAGACCAAGAAGAATCCTAACCCAGGACTACATACTCAACCCGAGAAGATGGAGTAATGACGCTCAAGCCTCGGTATCCAAAAATCACCGCTGATGGATAAAATCGATCAGCAAGAAGAAGACAGCAGGTCAGAGCCTAAGCAGAGAGAGCTAGGCGGGATGGGAGGTGGCGTGGTCTGCGGCTCTCTGCGCCACCTAACGGCTGCAGCCACCACGCTTGCAGCACGGCTCCATTCCAATGGGCCTCGCACTGTTGTTAAAATGTAGGCAATTGTCCAGACCCATAGAAAACATAGGCAGAGCCACTGCCAGCTTAGTCTGGAAGTGGAACAGACCAAAGGTGCTAATAGATGTCTGAGCCGAACAGCATCAACTACTGTGTGACATCCAATAGACTCAAGCAGTGACAGTTGGTGAGGACACGATAGGGATCTCCCATTGGGAGCATTGGGGAAAACATTTCTAATACCCAAAATAGGTTTTTTTTAAAATAATAATTGAAGAACGAAAATGAGCCGGTTCCTAGCTGACCCCTCACCCGTCTAGGGAGAGGTGTCACGTCCGCATTGCATATTAGGTATACCATGACAAAGAGCTCGTGACTGGAGGCGGGTGTGAGGTGGAGATGGGGGGGCAGTTTGGAGGAAGGTTTTATTGCTGCCCAGGCCAAGCTAGCTTGTCCCTGCTTGCCATTGTCTTCAATTAACTTCAAAGGGGAAAGCGTAACGTGTTAATTTCTCTTTCTTCGCTGTGGTAACACTGCCCCGGGCACGTGCAGCCAGGAACAGCAAACAAAGAGACGTTAGCATACCTGAATGGAAAGAGGGCGGGTGGAGGCGAGTCTCTGCACTACCGATAGCATATTATCAGGGGCAAACATGCCATTTTCACCCCCATTCCCCCGAACTCCCACCTCAACGGGTAATGGGGATCTCAGGGAGCCTCCCTCCAAGCCCCAGTTGACTGGAGCTCTCACGTACTGTCCCTTCTGTTGCGATGTTTAACTGGCCTCCTCTAAGGCGAGGCTTTTCAGTGACTTGCCATCAATGTCCACCTTATTCCACATTAACGCTCAATTTGACTACAGTCTCAACCCAAAATCAGACACTGGGCTTCAATACAAGTTTGCCGGTCTGGAAATAAGGGTGCCGATAAGATCACCAGCACCCTTGTTACCAGACCGGCAAACTACGAGTTTGCCTGCCGGAGCTGCTGTTCCGGACAGGTCTGACCCTGCCTGGCACTGCAGTCAGGGTAGGCAAAGTAGTCACAGAAGCACCTGCATCGTTAACAATGGTGCCAGTGCTTCCGTGTCCCCACTCCCATAGAGTCCTATGGGACCCTATGGGAATGGGGAGTAACAAAATTACTGGCGCCTGACTCCCCCCCCACCGGACTTGGAATCTCCCAGTGGCACTGAGAAGCCAGGCACCGGTAATTTTTTACAGGTCTGGCGGCAACCCGCCGGTAGCACCTGCAGGGTTACCGCCGGACCCGTAATGAGGCCCATTGTTTTGTTTGAGACCCTGGAAACATGTATCTGGTCCAAAGCATTACAGGGCGAGGTTCAGACTAGCCCGGCAGATGTGGGGTTAATTTAGATGTACCAAATGCGAAAACCAGGTCACTAGGTGTAGTGGTATCTTTATTTTGAGAAAATATTGGTGGAAGTGTAATAATGGGGCAAGCTGAGAATGGCGATGATGTTGACACCTGTGTGAAGTTGTGGAGGAGTCACGTGCCCAGAGGCATAGACAGGGTAGGGCCTGACCAGGCAAGGCCCACCCTCTCCCCATGCCCACTCTGCAGCACTGTGTGGACATTTACAGGTGTTAATGTCACTGTGGTGGGCCCAACTACATTAGCTTCAGGCCCCACTTGTTAGACAATCCTGGCTACACCTCTGCACGTGCCCCCTCCAAAGCCAGTGTCTAGAAAATCTGGGCTGTTGGCTAGCAACTATGAAGCCGTCTTTCGAATAGAATCCCCCCCTTTGGCTAGAAAACATGTCCTACACTTAGCTCTTCTGCATTCACTGCTTCCGACATGTACCTCTTTTTGCATTTACTTTGCTTCTTCAGATCCTTGAGGTGGCAGTGGACAGGGTTAAGGATAGCTAGCTGTAAGGGTAGGTCTGGGGTCAAATGTGGGGTTGGGGAAGAATGTGCATTAGAAAAGGAGAGGGGATGCGGGACGCCTCTCTCTGTAATGACGAAGGGAATGTGAGAAGAAGTGAAAGACAGAAGAAGTAAAGGTCAGAAGAGGTAAAATTGACAAAGTGAATGTATTGCAAAGTGAATGCAAAAGAGGACATACATCCCCTTGAAACCATGGGATCTGTTTTCTAACCCCAGCTGCATCACTTGGCCAACATTGTTGGATTTTCCTGGTGCAGGCTGAATATCGGTATTAGGCATTAAATACAAGAAGCAGGAGTATGTGGTTAAACAGGGCATAGCAGTGACAGAGTTTGAGTGTTGTGCTATGAAAGTCTACATATTCCCTTACTCATGTCATCTACTATAGCTTCTGATAGTGCTGCTGCTACAATCGAAGATCATTGAATAGATTTACCTTCGACAACTTATAAAACCTTATGTATCGCACTGGCAAAGAAGCGTATGAATAGTACTCATTTATGGACCGCTGCTGTGATGATCCTGAAAATTGCTCTGTCTCACAATCCATGCCACACACAATTGCAGCTACCTGTGCACCATGTTGAGTCTCACATTCAACTGTGGGCAAGGCACTTACCTGTTTCTGGATTGATGGCAAAGAAACCCTGGGCATTTCCGTTCAAGATGCTGAAGGAGAGCCGCCCCTCTGATCCAGCATCAGCATCCCAGGCCTCTAGCCTCAGAATGGAGACATTTGGTGGCGAGTTCTCTGGCACAGAGGCATAGAAGACCGGTCGCGAGAGCTGAGGCGGATTGTCGTTGATGTCGGACACTTGGATGTACACTTGGCCGATGGAGGAGAGGGGAATGGAGCCAGAGTCCATGGCTGAGATGGATAGCCAGTAGCGGGAGACAGTTTCACGGTCCAGGGGTGCCGCCGTGCGGATAATACCTGAAAGATTTAGATAAGATGGAAGAGATGGCATGGTATTGAAAACAACCAAAGACACATAGCTACGTGTAGATAACTAGATATCAAGCAATAGTATTTTGTTTACATAAATCTAAAACTAATCCGAAATATAATAATTCAACACACTGGGTCACCGACTTATTGTGAACATGGGAAGAGTGGCGGCCTAACCGACCCAACCAGTATTACAAATTGGAAAGGAATTAGTAAACAGAGGTGTTGGTTACCCCATTGATCTATAGTACTAATGCTCACAGGTGCTTACTGACAGCAACATAAAAAATCTGCTTCTACAGTCAACATGCACTTTGTTAACTGGCTAGGAAATCGGTGGGATACAATTTTGGTGTTTTTTCTATGACCAACTCCATTACCCTTTTGTTCTAGCTTCCTTTCCTTTTCCCTTACTATTGTTTCTCTCGTATGAGCGCCATGACGCCTTCAGGTGACAGTGCGCTCTACAAATAGAGTTAGCATAACATAACATTACAGAGGTCTGCTACACAAAGGTAGTACTCTCCATGAATACGCCCCGCCCCCCCTTGAAACCGGAAATCGGTCTCCTTCAGAGCCTGACTCATTAATAATTTGGCACTTGAACAGGACACAGCTTGGACAGAGGGTCAAAAGGCAGCAGATGGAGCTGCGCTGTTCCTTGAATATGTCAGCTGGCAGCGGGACACCACACTATGGTCTGTTCAAATCTAGCGCCTTCATGCACAATTGCTGAAGCTAATTAGGAGATCATGGTGAATTAGGCAGTAACATTCAAAACAGGCATTATTTCAAAAACCACCTGTTTTCAACATTCACCTAATAATGGGTCATATGGTGTATGCCTCATGATGTATTTTGGAAATACCCCATGTGATAAATAACACATGATTATGAATTGGAATTTCACATATAAATACCACATTTTCTTAACTCAACCCAAAAGGAGGCAGTAGAAATATCACAATTAGACCCCAAGATTAAAAAACCTACTTGTCCTTTAACCCTTTGACTGCTCATCACTCAAGGGGCCAAAATGGCCACAGCGCAAAAAAAAAAGCTTTGAGCGTGGCTCATGAAATGTATAGGGTAAACATATTCTCTTACGCCTCCCCACAAATTAGGAGACATATGTATGTGCTGAAGGCAAAATGGGACAACTTTTTTAGAACAAGCATATGCATCGCAACGCAGGGGTCCGGAACTCTTGACTCACTAGTCTTATCCAGCACAGCCAATGATGAGGGGTCATAACATTCGTAGTCCAAAACATCTGAGGGATCATGGAAGTCGTAGTTCGAAACATCTGCATAGAACGATGGCAGACCCCTGTCCTAAGGGCCCTTAATTAGTTAAGA
This sequence comes from Ambystoma mexicanum, assembly GCF_040938575.1. Lineage (NCBI taxonomy): Eukaryota > Metazoa > Chordata > Amphibia > Caudata > Ambystomatidae > Ambystoma > Ambystoma mexicanum. The sequence goes on along the minus strand of NC_090926.1, from coordinate 372,512,754 downwards.
GAAGGCATGCAATAACACAGCCCTTCCCAATAAGGAGAACAAATGTGCAGGGTGATCCCCAAAGGGAAAAATAAGGCTGGCATCTCAGAGGACTTCCTGCATAATTACCGACCCTTCTGGGCATTTCATTCATGATACAGTGGCAGTGTGGACAACTGCTGTACCATGTGTAGCACGTGTAATTCCACCTCCCGAACGGGGATGCAAATTCATATTTTATATACATAATAAACATGAAGTGTGGAATTTCTGAAAGGCCACATTCAGTGTTTCGAAAATAAAGCAGGTTTGCTATGATTTACCGCTTTGGCAGTGGTAAAGTCATTATCCAACGGGAATACGATCATGTTAATTACTTTAGGTGGGAAATCCAAGGTGGATACCGCCAAATACATAATGGAGGCCTATGTCTTGTCTAACCTTCTGGGAACAGTAGGGAAATGGTTTCCCCGCTGCAGGGTATGAAAAGAAGCAACGGCATTCTACCACGTAGGCTTTAGGTGGTGCAAGAACCATGAAGCTGAAGTCAGGAAGGGGTTGGGAGAGCAAAGGGTTAATCTGGTCTGGACGTGTGACCTTCTGAATGCAACCCTGGGGTAAATGAGCAAACATAACATGTTTTTAAAAATAACTATTCAAAACATGGCTATTCAACAAGTATGAATGTGACTACTGTAACCTAAGCATATGTGTAACCAATGCTATATGTTTAACAATCGGGTTTAGGTGTTACATAAATGCCATGCATAAATAAATACATATTTCAGGTTCGGTGTGGCAAAAACTGCATGCTACCACAGCCCCCATTTCAGGTGCACTAACACACCAGGCTGTTTTACTTGCTTTGGAAACGACTGGAAGGGGAGCCTGTGACATGCCAAAACAGGTCACACACATTTGTACAGCAGGTACAGCAGCCACACTACACCAGCAGGTTCAAAAGAGGAGTCTGCTAAAGGTGCATGACTCCCTGTAGTGATCCACCGCGGGAGTGGGTGGAGCCTACAATGGTTTCTTATGGGAATTCAGGACGAACATACTTTATGTGGATTTCAAAAAGATTGCAATCTATGCATGAACACCTTGAAGGAAGAGCATTAATCCATTGGGCAGTTCAGATTCCGAATTGTACACATTTGTTTCATAAAACAGCCTTGCAGCTGTTTGTGGGGGTTGCGACTCCCTTCAGGACCCCATCTTGAGTGGTGTACTCTCTCTCTCTCTCTCTCTCTCTCTCTCTTGCTCTCTTCCCCCTCTCTCTCTCTTTCTTTTTTCTCCCACGCTCTCTCTTTTGCTCGCTCTCCCTCTCCAGAAAATAAAGAAGTATGGAGCTATTGTAGGTTTTTGCACTGGCGTGCAGTAGCTTATACTGTTCCCCACATTTTATCACAATTTATGGTGTACAGTGATGATGTGAACAGAGTCAACAAAGTCTTTGGCACCCAACAAAAACTAAAAAGTGAACGGTAACGTCATTACAGTGTCAGAATCTGTCAAAACTTTAGGAGTCTTTTTTGATTCTCACTTGTCATTTAAGAAGCCTGTTTCCCACCTGAATCATCTTGCTTTTACGACACAAATGAACTTTGGCAAATTCGTCCGTACCTATCGGAGGCCAACAGAGCCTTGATTGCTGCTGCAATCATTAACACGAAGTTGGATTACTGTAATAGCCTCTTGATGGGTACTTCCAAGGCCAACATAAAAAGGCTCCAAGTGGCACAGAACGGAGCTGTCCGAGCGGTCTGTGGACTGGGCCGGCGCTCCAAGGTTTCTATCCCTAGGAGGACGTTTCATTGGCTCCCAGTTTAGCAGCAAATCCAATTCAAGGGTTCTGTATTGGTGTATAAGTGCCTCTCGGGTGACACCCCTCTCTACCTCTCTTCCAGGATTAAAAAAGCTCCTGTTAGGAGGACCCTCTGCTCAAATAGTAACTTTACGTTACACCAGTAGTGTGTGGTCCTCAAGACGATTGGCAGCGCCAGTTTCATTGCCTGGGCACCAACTATTTGGGAATCTCTCCCTCTTGATCTTAGGAGATGTGTCTCCATTGCTCTTTTCAAAAAACAGCTGAAAACAATGTTGTTTGATGGAGGGACGATTTAGTTAACACCAGTCTTTCGGGTGCTACTGAGACATTATCCAATGCTGGCCACTTTATGTTTTTATGGTTTTTTTTTTCTTGTGCGCGCCCTGAGGCCGACGGGCGAGTGGCGCGATATAAAGATTACATAGATACGTAGATAGATCATTGGTAAATGCTCTACATTTTTTAAATCATGGAATAAATAACGAAGCATACCTCAGACTTACCCTCGTCTTTCTCATTTAATAACGGCCTTAAATTCAGTGTACTTAACTAATTATTACAAGAGTAGCAACAAAAAAAGAAGGAAGGGTGTCGACTCGAGCTACAGAAGCGACGTACAGCGCATTTGTGCCCTTGAAAGGAGGAAACACCTGGCAACCCCGTTTTAATAAAAAAGTCAGGAAACAAACCCCTTTACCACAGAAACATTTTTGCAGTAAAATGACCTGATCCCTCAGAGATCTTTATGTTATGCAGCCAGTGAATTGCGCTAGGCATGTGTCTGTGTTTTTTACTACATCTCCTCACCTGTCTGCCTTTATGTCCACCCCTAAGAGCTTAGGAGACTCAAGGTTAAGGATGGGCTGTTCAGGGATTTATGTGGGCGGGGGATAACCGGGGCTGAGCCACGGCAGTCTCCCAGAACCTTGATCAAGCAAGGGCTCTGCTGGGGCTCACACTACCCCAGTCAGCCCGAAAAACAACGTGTGTTTATTTTCTGTGCTTGGGATTCAAACCCACACACTGTCAGTGACTAGCCTGCATCTCGTTGCGCTCTGTTTAATTCATAGACTACTTGACACATAAAGCCCATAAGAGGCTTTATGTGTCAAGCAGTCTATTGTGTAAAACAAAAGAATTGTCTGCCTATGAAACAGCACACTATGCTACAACACTGGTTTGACAGCCGGACAATGAGCAACTATCGTATTGTCCTTGCTGGGGATTCGAACCAAGGAGTTACTGATGGCAAGCCAGTGTCACATTGCACTGTGCTATTTTGTAGGCACTTCATTTTTTTTTTGCTTCATTTAATTGACTACTTGACACAGTCTATTGAATGAAGCAAAATGAATTGAAAACCAATGTAAACAGCCCAATTCAACACAGGCCCAGGGCTCTGGTGAATCCCCAGCGTGAGACAATAATTAATAAAAAGTAATGCGACTTTTCTTTTTTATTGTCCTATTCAGGGTACACTGCAGGCCACACCCATAATTTAGGCCACACCCCTTCATTGCAGCCGCCCTCGATTTTTAACCCTATTTAAAGCACTGGTGCTATTTAAGAACCAATGCACAAACGTGGTATCTACATCTCTGACCTCCCATTGAGAATGATGATCCATGCAAAATGGCCCCCCTAAAATTGGCAATTGCACTATGGCAGCAACATGGTACAAACAGGACTGCACTGCTCATTCACTGCTGATCTGCCAAACCATGTCCAGCTACCAGACTTAGGTTGATGAACAGCCAAGATATATAGGAACTATGAGAGCTAAGTGCCCCACCATTCACCCCTAAATGTATTATTCAATAATCAATTCACACAACATTTGTGACCCTTAGGGACATGGGTTGACGTTTTCCAGAACAGAGCTGTGGATCTGCATCGAAAGCGGCCTGGACAAACCTTGCCTGGACAGCGGGTTGGGAGGCGTGAAGGCGGGCCAATACGGAAGGGACACCCATAGTGGGAGGCACCTCCTCAGCGCCAGGCGGAAGGGCGACATCATGTGCAGGTGCCACCGTTCGGCGCCAGAAGTAGATTGCCGGGGGGGGGTCACGTGCAGGTATAAAGAAAGGGGGCGCAATGTGCCCTCCCTTTCTTTCTCGCAGCTCAGGACCGGTGTGCTGCTCGTGGCAACATGTTTTGTTTTGCTAAACACTGAGGTGCTCGTGGTCAGATGGATCGGCTGCCCGATGGACGGGCACAGCGACGTTTGTTTTGAGGTGAGCGGGCATGTCGGTTCATGGTTCCTTGGTAGTGGGGGCACTGGTGTAGGACGTTGGTCCCAGGGATTGTGGCCCAGCTGCACGAGGAGCTGCGGTGGCAGCACACATTGGCTGTATCCAATAGGAAAAAAAAGCTTCTGTTGGTACGACTTACTAGGCCAGGGACGGCAAGGAGTGGAGCGGTGGTGGGTCGGGCGGTGCAGCAAGGCCAGGTTTGCTGTGTTGGGTGGTAGATTGGCCCGGCATTTGGGGGAGAGTAAATTTGCATGCATTTAAATATACGATTTCCATCGTGGGGCGGGCTGGTGTTGCGCATTTCCTTTTCCGTGGCATTCTTTCACATTGGGCTGCTCCGTGCTTATAGCTGGACAGAGCTATACTCCTCTGGATCATGTACTAAAGTGATATATGTCCCTGTGTATACAAGTGGAGACTGGTTACTTCCAGAGAACTACCGATTGTTATCTCTCCTTGATACCACAGGAAAGGTCTTTGCAGGATTTGTGTTAACATATTTACAAGCATAGGTAACAGAACACAATATCCTACATCCGCTCCAGACGGGATTCCGTAAGGGCTCTTGTACGATACATAATGTACGATGCAAAATGTGTACTACATGTGTGCTTTCTAGATGCAGTTATGGCTAAAGCAAAAACGAAGGGTAGTCCATCAGTGTACGTAACCTTTATTACTTCCGCGAAGCATTCGATCAGGTTAAGCATGGACTGCTATGGAGAAAACTCTGGGCCCTAGGATGCCCTGAATGGCTCCTCCAAATATTAGTGGCCTTGAGCACTGGAACTACAGCACAGATATGGCTGAGCGACAGTGGGCTTCTATCTGGAGATATCCCCATAGATAGAGGGGTTAAACAGGGATGCATGCTTGCGGCCCTGTTCTTTAATATCTACATCGCTGACCTTCCTTTCAAAATGATGATAAAGGTGAAATGCCCCCCTAAAATTGGCAATTGCACTATTGCAGCTATCCTTTACACGGATGATCTGGTGCTATGTGACTAGATATTTCTGGGGCTGAACGCTATGCTGTCTGCGCTTGCGAGTTATGCCGAGGAAAATGGACTAGCTAGCAATTAATCAAAAGGAAACGAAATCCATGCTGATCAGTGTGCGCCATATTAAAAGAGCAGCCCCTGAAGACTCTGCTGGGACATATAGAATATACCCAGTGGTATAAGTATCTGGGAGTGGAGATGTCAGTGTCTAAGGGCTATAGGGAGTTAATGGCGGGAAGGTTGGTTTATCTCCATGCAGGATTTTCACTAGAAGGTATTCTTAACTTGTATAGACAATGGTTCTGCCTGGTAGTCTTATATGGACTCGAGGCCCCAGAGTTGTATGATTTGGACTGGTTAAAGGTGCATGAGGGGTTTTGGAGATGTGTGCTGCGCCTTCCACCATCAACGTCCATAGAATACATCCGACTCGAATTAGGACTACTGTCACTGAGAACACTGGCGCTTAAACAAAGAGGGGAGCTATTTTTGAAATCTAAAACATCACTGATATGCCCCCTATTGAGAAAGGTAGGAGCTAAGTATTGTCTAACACATGGCATTAGAAATGAATATGGGTTTATTTGATTGGTAAAAAAACCTGTTCCACAGTCTCGATTGGGTCCCCAATTTCCAGCACTGCTCAAATTTCAAAACATTAAAAGACGCTTTTTCTCCTCGGTTGACCAAGTGCGATTGGGTGATGAATTATGAGCTTTTACAGAAGCTGAAGAACTATAGACAAGCTGCTCTTATAAGTCATACGTTTGTGAAACCCCAGCACTACCTTCTCCGATTCCCAAACCCTGATGTGAGACGGTTTAGCCTTCTATTGTGCACTAATCAACTCCGGGTGATATCTATCAGGGGTGGTCAATGGAAAATTCAAAGAGATTGTAGATATTGCAGAATTCGCGAGATACGAGAGTGTACTGGAACGGCCAGAAACTTGTTGACCGAAAGCGTAAAACTGGGCCACATTTATAAGACCATTCTGGGTAATCTCACTCTTAACTACAATTCCATAGAAAACGTTGAGTTCTGGACTTACTCCCTGAAAACCGAACGTGAAGCATTTCATATTGCTTTATATAAAGTCTGGTGCATAGTGAAAAATCATCTGGGTAAAACTCATTGAAGGTTTTGCTGGCCATGATGATACGATACTGACTCCTGGTAGCAAATGGTAGAGTCTCACCCTTACATTTCTTCTTTTTACGGTAGACATGATTTTAGACTGCTTGTACACATAAAGTCATGATCAATTCAATTGAAAGTGAACATGTGAGGCACGTTTTAAAATATGTACTTGTGTATTCATTTTAATGTGCCATTTTTACACTTTAGTATCTAATTCTATTATATTGAATTTGGTATACTACTGGATTATATGGCGATTGTTATATGTTGTTTGAGAGGCTGAAAAGTATTTTTCATGAATTTGTGTATTTATTGATTTGGGGCTCTGTTGTTAAAGCTTGCCCCTTGGCAACAGCACTAGTGTCCGGAGTCTTGTTTGGCAAAGTTCCCACCCTGGGGCAAGGGGGTGAGGGGCAGTGCCTGAGGGGGCCAGGAGATCAGAATCCGGGGGGGGGGCAATGGATGTAGGTAGAAGATCCTGGGGCCCACTGGGTATCGTTTCTCAAAGGGTTGGCGGGTGTGGGCAGGACTGGTGGGAACTGGTGTGCCCGAAGCCATTGATATGTGTGGTCCCACATGGAATGGGGCTGGGGGTAACTTCGGGGCAGGGAGGTTCTGTGGGGGGACAGGAGATCGAGATCCTGGGGTGCTAGATGCAGGCTTAGGGTCGGTGGGCTCCTGTGGTATTGTTCTCAGGGCCTGGGACACCGGTGGCTGGTGGGCAGGTGGCAAGGACGCCACTGAATGACGGGTGGGCTCCTGGGATGCATCCGTGGTTGACATCAGAGATGCATACGAGCCTGCAGGGTTGTTTATCTTAGGGGTGCCTGGCACACCAGGGGTTGGTGTGGGGTTAGTGTGGTCGACATTGGTTGTAAGTGGTTGCTGAAGCATTGGGTCGGTAGGGTCTGGGAATAGGTTCTGGTGAGGTCGTCATATGATGGGCGGAGGTGTTCTGCAAAGGGGAAAGTTGGTTGATGGGTTGCACCCCCCGCTGGGGGCCAGACCGAGGTGGACTGGGGCCTGTGTTATTTTAGGTTGGACTAGGTGGAACGAGAGTTGCCCCCTCCAGGGACTCTGGGCAAGTAGGTTGAGTAGCAGGAGTTGGTTTAGGTGGTGGAGGAGCTGAGGGCTCTCAGTTCCATGATGGGATAAGTCATGGTGTTGACTGGATTACCACCTTATATGTATCTAACATGCCATGTTTTGTATTTCTAGACGTCACCCAATGACGGGGAGGATGACTCCAGCCATGCTGGCTGGGAAAGCGCCATCTGTGTTAATAGGGGTACTGTTTCTGGGGTGGTAATATCTGTGGGCCTCCTTACAGCCGGAGAAGGGTGCAGTGGTCAGCCCAACCTAGAAAAAGCATCAAAGAATATCCAGATAGCTCACGCCATGGACAAATGTTTTTCTACATGTATGTATGATTGAAGGGCTTTAGGTCGAAGTGAGGTAAGATCTGCAGAGGGCCTCTAGTGGTGGGTGCGGGCGCATCAGTGTTGAAATGAGGTGGTTTTTCTAGGGGTGTCCAGTGGGATCAGAGGGGATGGCGTCCAGCCGCATTGGGTCCTATGTGACGAGCATAAGTGATGGCAGGTAGTGGTAGGGATTGCCGCTGGCCGGTAGACCAGTGGCCCTGTGGCAGTAGGTTGGAGCACATTGCATTGAATTGAGCAAGGGGCTCATCCTTTTGGGTCACTGAAAGGGAAATTGATTGCTGATTTACGTTAGGGTCCTGGGTTCAGAACAGTGAGGTGTCCGACCAGGGGCTCTTACAGCGGTCCTCACCGGTCTGTGCATGGGGTGAGCATGCCTGGTTGGTGGTTTAGGGGGGTCACATTTTTCCCTCAGGCCCATCGCAGGGTGTGGGGCAATTGGACTTGGTCACTCCTCGCATGCTAGAGTACGTGAGGATGATGTAATGATAACGCTGTTTATGACTTTATAATGACGTAACCGTTGGATGATGTAAATCATGTATGGTTTTTGTTGCATTGTGATGATGTAAGACATGTAATAAATGCAGCCTATTGCCTTCCAAATGAACATTTGTGGTGTTCCTCACTTGCCCTGCCACATGCGTCGCCCACGAAAGCGCTCCGGGCAAACCTTGCCTGGACAGCGAGTTCGGAGGTGCGGAGGCGGGCCAATTGGGAAGGGACACACGTAGGAGGAGGCAAATCCTCATCGCCGGGTGAAAGGGTGACGTTATGTTCAGGCGTCATAGCCCAGCGCTAGCAGTAAATTGGCGGGGCGTCCTGGCTGGGTATAAAGAATGGGGGCGCATTGGGCTCTTCCACTCTTTCTCGCCGGCCAGGACTGGTGTACTGCTCATGGCAGCATTTTTCGTTTCCCCCCACCTACCCTTTAAGATCAGCAGGTAGGTTCGGAATAGTGAGGTGGCAGGCCAGGGGCTCTTAAAGCGGCCCTCACCAGACCGTGCATGGGGTGAGCGGGTCTGGTCAGTGGTTTAGGGCGTCACTTATTTCCCTCAGGTCTGTCACAGGGCGTGGAGGAGTTGCACTTGGCCACTCCCCCCACGCTAGAGTACGTGTGGATGATGTAATGATGATGCTGTTTATGACGTCATGACGATGTAACCGTTGGATGATGTAAATCATGTATGGTTTTTGTTGCATTGTGATGATGTAAGACATGTAATAAATGCGGCCTGTTGCCTTCCAAATGAACACGTGTGGTGTCCCTCACTGGGCCTGCCACCTGCGTCGCCCATCAGCAACTCAAGGTGTGAAGGGCCACAAATCCCGTCGTCCTGGCAGGCCTGCAAGACTTCTCAACTCAGCTTTGTCTAAACTTTTGTTTCACTGTTGTTTTATGAAGCCTGTGTTCTCTATTTTCCCTCATAGTCTAATTTCAACGAAGCAGAAAACATTTTCATGAAGTGTTTTCCAATTGTACTACTTTAAAATGATATATGCAGAAGCTCCCGAAAAAAAAGCAATTGATGTTTTTTATTCTGCTAACGGAAAATGAGTAAATCAAACCGGAATATTTAGCAAAGAAACCCAACTTTAAAACAAAGTATATGACATAAAAAAAGACACACTTGGGACCTGCGTAGTTTACAACACAGGTGCTAATGGCGATATTACCCTCGGTGGCCGGCCAATCAGATCGGTAACGGCACCAGCACCCATTTTAAGGCACCCTCGCTTCGCTCAGGCCCTTAACTTGGGCGGTGGGCCATTACCGACAAGGTCAGGCCGCTGCCTCGGGTAATATCGCCTCCGTAGAAGCTTTAATATCCAAAGTTCTGAATGACTTGTGCTGGTAAAACAGACAACAAGGACAGGAATCTTGGTTATTCATCCTATTTGCTGTGTTTTTTGACTATTTGACTTCCAATTAACCAACATTCTGTTATCTGCCATATTTTATTATCCGGCACCATTAGGTTCCTGTTGGGGCTGGATAAGCAAACTTATACTGTAAGAAAAATATTTGTAAGTCTGAAAAGTGTGCCCTGGTGAAAAATACCCTCACCTTTGACTACGAATTAAAGGTTTTGCTGAAAGAAATAGCAAATTCTGATTTTTTTAACGCAAACATGTCGAGGTATAAACATCTCCATATTTACAAAACGTTTTGTCATAATACCTAAGTGTGTTCATACAGATGAAATGTGATAATTGTGGGCATCTCTAATACCATCAACGTGTTCCTTCTCTTTCCCCCAACACTGAAAGAGCTGCTGAAAAAGCAAGGAAATCAGCAAAATGAATGGTGCTATTTGTGCTTTACCTGTGTCTTCTTCGATACTGAAGGTCGCAAGGTCGGTGCCATCCCAGATCGCGTACTTTATCTTTCCATCTTTGCCTTTATCTTTATCCTGAGCTGTCACCATCATCACCGATGTTCCCACTGGAGCACCCTCAGGAACCCCACCTTCGAACACAAAGGAAGGGAAAGAAGGGGCGTGCAAGTTCTCGTTAACATCCAGGACCTCGACTTCCACCGCACAACGGGAGGTGCGTGATGAGGGCTGCCCACCATCCCTGGTCAGCACTGTCAAGTTGTAAGAAGATCTGGTCTCAAAATCTAGCTCTTTCTCCAAGATGAGAGCCCCCGTCTGCTTCTCTATCCTGAAGGTCCCCTGGTCGCTGCTGGTAAGAGTGTACGTCACTTCCCCTGCAGGACCATCATCTGGATCGAATGCCTCCAAAAAGAGCAGAACAGTCCCTTTGGGCAGGTCCTCGGGCACTTTTGCTTTAGTTCGGGCAGGCATGCAGTTTGGGGAGTTATCGTTGACATCCTCCACTATCACAACCAGCTCTGTAATCGATACCAGCTGGTGTCCGTCTTTTGGCTGGTCTCTAGCCTCAATCTTCAACACATATTGAGACGAGGATTCTCGATCCAGGGGATGAGCTACGGTTACAAAGCCTGTGACGTCATCAATATTAAATTTGTCCCTCCATGTTAACAGGGAGTATTTCACCATTCCCCTGTCCTCTGTATCTGAATCTTCTGCTTTCACCTGAATGACGGGTGTGCCTACCTTGATGTCTTCTGGGATTGTTGTATGGTACCCCGCTGGAGGAAACCTAGGTGTGTTGTCATTAACATCCAGAAGGTTCACTACAAGAAGACTCCACGATGACTTCTGAGGCATGCCAAGGTCATACACACTTATATTAAGGTTGTAGACATTAGACAATTCCCTGTCCAATGGCAACAAGACTTTGAGAATGCCGGTTTCTGTGTCAATGGAAAAACAACTGTCGTCATTCCCACTTGTGATCACATATACCAGTTTCCCATTGAAACCAGAGTCTAGGTCTGTTGCTACAAGATGAATGATGATAGAGTTGACAGGGAGGTCTTCTTCTACATCAATAGAGCTGGGCAAGCTTTCATGAAAATGGGGTGCATAATTATTTATAAGGTGAATATTCAAGGACGTGTCTTCATCTTGGTGTTGGTCCTGGGATTGGATTGAGTCAAAAACCGCTTGTGTGAGCTTCTGAAGGACTCCTGTTTCCTGGCACAGCACGGAGACTGGAAGTTTATGGTTAGTCACACTGATGTTTACTACTGTAGGCAACGCATAGTTTTGGCCATCAGTTGCAGTTATTTGAAGAGAGTAGAAAGAAGGTTGGAAATCGTTAATTACTTGCAAAGGTTTCTTCAGCGAGAGGATGCCAGTCGTTGGTCCGATTTCAAATATCTGTAGATCATTACCAGATACAATCTCGTATTTAAGTGGCTGGAGGTCATCCATGTCCACGGCAGACAAGATGGCTACCTGCTTCCCTATAGGAAGGTCCCTAGGAACAGTGCCATTGCAGTTAACCTGTTCAAAAGCCGGGTTATTGTCATTCAAGTTGTTGAGCATGAGGGAGACATAGACCTCTGCCTGACGGCGAAATGGTAACCCAGAGTCGGATGCCCACACGTGTAGGCGGTATAGACGTTGTGTTAGCTCATAGTCCAGCATCTTGGAAGTGGAGATGATGCCAGAAGTTTTTTCTATGGTAAATGGAAGGTATCTCTCATTGACCAAAGAATAGGTAACAAAGCCATTGTCCCCCTGGTCGTCATCAGTGGCATGTACCTGGAAGACACTGGTTCCAACTGGGAGGTTCTCATTGAAAGTTCCTTGATATAAAGATTGTGAGAAGACAGGAGGGTGGTTGTTACAGTCAATGAGGTCCACAACAACGGATGTGGAAGCCAGGGTATTGGCAGCTGTGACATCCAACTTAAAGCGAGATTTATCGATAACATCCATTTGTCGGCGGGTGATAATCAATCCAGTTTTAGGGTTTATTTGAAAATAACTGCTTTCTTGGGAGGGCTTTAGGACATATATCAGGTTAGGGAATGGTCGAGTAACTTTGACCACAGCCACCTGACTCCCAGGAGGGGCACACTCATTATGCTTCACCATGTAGACGTCTTCATCAAATTTCAATGAGGTGTATTTTGATGGTTCTAGGTTTATAATCTTCAGTTGAGAGTACAGAGGGGGGATACTTTTGTCTCTGGCTCGCAAACTAAGATTAAAGCCACCAGTGTTTTGCAACCAATTGACGACTTTGGTAGACACCACCCTGAATGTGTTGCTTCCGGCAAAGGATTGGATAACCTTAAAGTATTTGTCTGGATCTCCAGCCACAATGTCTATAGAATCAACTTTAGACTCTGAGTCATTGTCATCAACCATTATGGTGGCAAAAAAGGATGTTTCTGATTGATCGGATTCCATCACATCCACTGAGGCAATGCGCGGGGGCTTCTTTTTAGCTTCCTCCACCTGGACCAACAAAGTGGCTAAGTTGCCAGAGGTTTCTCCCCCTGAGATTTTGCTCATTCGGTCCACAGCCTGAACCCTGAGGTCATGCTTCTTTTGCAAAGTGGCATTGAGCTTCCCAGACAACATCACAACCCCGCTGGTAGGGTGAACGGTGAACAAGGAGCTTCTGGGGTGAAAGGTGTAATAAAACTGTGCATTCTGACCCAAATCAGCATCAGTGGCACTGACTGTGGCTATGACCGTCTTCAAGGGGGCATCTTCCCAAACAGTAGTTTTATATGATGGGGGTGAGAAAAGAGGCTTCAGGTCATTGATGTCCAAGATGTGGATCATCACTTGAGTCCACGCTTCATAGTCAAAGGTCTTCTCTGATGCTTGGAGAGTCAACATAAAGTTGTCCTGGACCTCCCTATTGAAGAGGGCCGTGGTACCACTCTTAGTCCTTAATCTTACAAAGCAGAAATCCCCAACCACATGCTCCTCCGTTTTGAAGAACCCCAAGTTATCTCCAGACACAATTTTGTACTTGATGCTCCATTGTGGATCAGTCAGATAGACGCCCATCTTGACCTCTGTCTGCACATAGGTCTTGGGGGCAGAGTTCTCATAGACAGTCACGTGGTACAGTGGTTGGGTGAAATGCAAGGTTGAGGGGCCCACTTTCTCCAGAGTCACCTGACAGGCCAGGACGCAGAGCAGAAGAAAGAGAAGGAGCACAATCCGCCTCCTCTGTTGGGTGCCCATGTTGTGGAATCGCCTGTGGAAGACAGAGGAGAAGGCATTAGTGGTGGAAACATTTAAGAACCCAAAACAACATAACAAGTGTCGCGGCCCTACCATCTACCCAAAACAGATACAATTCAAACAAGCCTGCCAATAATGCTATGACTGACACAGGCACACACCGGACAGAAATACGGGGAGAGACACACTCAGAAATGCACACCCCCAGCAGAAATGTGCACCTTGATCACAAACAGAGAGGTGCAGCACAAACAATGTATGTTTTTGTGTCTTGCGCACAGCAGTGCAAGTTTCATGTCACAGAGAGCATTTACAGCAGAGCTACAAGCAGTGTAAGCTTCCTGTCGAAGCCAGAGCAGGTGCGGCACATCTGGTAACAGTGCAAGTTTCCTGTCACCTAGAGCAGATACAGGAGAGCTACTAACAGTGCACGCGTCCTGTTACGCAGAGAAGATACATCAGAGCTAGTACCAGCGTAAGCTTCCTGTGATGCACAGAGCAGACACAGCAGAGCTAGTTTCAGGGCACGCTTCCTGTCGTGCAGAGCAGATATAGCAGAGGTAGGAGCAGTGCAAGCTTCTTCTCAGACAGAGCGGATATACAGCAGAGGTAACAGCAATGTAAGCCTCCTGTCACGCAGAGCAGATACAGCAGAACTAGTAGCAGTGAAAGCTTCCTGTCATGCAGAGCATATGCAACAGAGCTAGTAGCAGTGAAAGCTTCCTGTCACACACAGAGTAGGCACAACAGCAGAGATAGTAACAGGGCAAGCGTCCTGTCACAAAGAGCAGACACAGCAGAGCTAGCAGCAGTGCATGCTTCCTGTCGCACAGAGCAGATACAGCCGCACTAGTAGCAGTGCAAGCTTCTGGTCACACAGAGCCGATACAGCAGAGTTGGTAGCAGTGCACACTCCCTATCACACAGAGCATATAAAGCAGAGCTAGTAGCAGGGCAAGCATCCTGTCACACAGAGCAGATACAGCATAGCTAGTAGCAGTGCAAGCTTCCTGTCACACAGAGCAGATACAGCAGAGCTAGTAGCAGTTCCAACTTAGTGTCGTGCAGAGAGATACATCAGAGCTGGGAGCAGTGCAAGCTTCCTGTCACGCAGAGCAGATACAGCAAAGCTAGTGTCAGTGCAAACCTCTTGTCACGCAGAGCAGATACAGCAATGCTAGTAGGGAGGCTCTGCAGAGTCAGTAGGAGGGCAAGCTTCCTGTCATACAGAGCAGATACAGCAGAACTAGTAGAAGTACATGATTTATGTCACACACAGCAGATAAGCAGAGCTAGTAGCAGTGCAAGCTTCCTGCCACACAGAGAAGATCCAGCAGAGCTATTAACAATGCAACCTTCCTGTCATGCAAAACATATGCAGCAAAGTTATAGCTGTGCACACGTCTTGTCATGCAGAGCAGATATAGCAGAGCTAGAAGAGAGGCAGGCTTCCTGTCACACAGAGCAGATACAGCAGAGCCAGTAGCTGTGCAAGCGTCATGTGACACGCACAGCAGATACAGCATAGCTACTAGCCGTTCAAGCTTCCTGTCACACAGATCAGATATAGCAGAGCTAGTGGCAGTGCAAGCTTCATGTCACACACACAGCAGATATAGTAGAGCTAGTAGCCTTTCCAGCTCTTGTCACGCATAGCAGATAGAGCAGAGCTAGAAGCAGGGCAAGCTTCCTGTCACACTTAGCAGATGCAGAAGAGCTAGCAGGAGGGCAAGCTTACTGTCACACAGAGCAGATACAGCAGAGCTAGTAGCAGTGCAAGCTTCCTGACACACAGTGCAGATGCAGCAAAGTTAGTACCAGTGAAAACTTCTTGTCACACAGAGCAGATACAGATGAGGTAGTAGTGCAAGCTTTCTGTCATTTACACACAGCAGATACAGCTAAGCTATTAGCAGTGAAAAGCTCCTGTCACACAAAGCAGATACAGTAGAGCTAGTGGCAGTGCAAGGTTCCTGTCAGATACAAAGCAGATACAGCAGAGCTAGTAGCAGCGCAAGCTTCCTGTCACACAGTGCAGATACAGCAAAGCTAGTAGAGGGGCAGGCTTCCTGTCACACAGAGCAGATACAGCAGAGCCAGTAGCTGTGCAAGCGCCATGTGACACACACAGCAGATACAAGGTAGCAAGTAGCCGTTCAGCCTTCCTGTCACACAGAGCAGATACAGCAGAGCTAGTGGCAGTGCAAGCTTCATGTCACACACACAGCAGATACAGAAGAGCTAGTAGCCGTTCCAGCTTCTCGTGACACAGAGCAGATACAGCAGAGCTAGAAGCAGGGTAAGCTTCCTATCACATAGAGCATATGCAGAAAAGCTAGCAGGAGGGCAAGCTTACTGACACAGAGAGCAGAAACAGCAGCGCTAGTAGCAGTGCAAGCTTCTTGTCACACAGAGCAGATACAGCAGAGCTAGTAGCAGTTCCAACTTAGTGTTGTGCAGAGCAGATACATCAGAGCTGGGAGCAGTGCAAGCTTCCTGTCACGCAGAGCAGATACAGCAAAGCTAGTGTCAGTGCAAACCTCTTGTCACGCAGAGCAGATACAGCAATGCTAGTAGGGGGGCTCTGCAGAGCCAGTAGGAGGGCAAGCTTCCTGTCATACAGAGCAGATACAGCAGAACTAGTAGAAGTACATGATTTATGTCACACACAGCAGATAAGCAGAGCTAGTAGCAGTGCAAGCTTCCTGCCACACAGAGAAGATCCAGCAGAGCTAGTAACAATGCAACCTTCCTGTCATGCAAAACATATGCAGCAAAGTTATAGCTGTGCACACGTCTTGTCATGCAGAGCAGATACAGCAGAGCTAGTAGAGAGGCAGGCTTCCTGTCACACAGAGCAGATACAGCAGAGCAAGTAGCCGTTCAAGCTTCCTGTCACACAGATCAGATATAGCAGAGCTAGTGGCAGTGCAAGCTTCATGTCACACACACAGCAGATATATTAGAGCTAGTAGCCTTTCCAGCTCTTGTCACGCATAGCAGATAGAGCAGAGCTAGAAGCAGGGCAAGCTTCCTGTCACACTTAGCAGATGCAGAAGAGCTAGCAGGAGGGCAAGCTTACTGTCACACAGAGCTGATACAGCAGAGCCAGTAGAGCAGTGCACGCTTCTTGTCATACAGAGCCGATACAGCAGAGATTGTAGCAGTGCAAGCTTCCTGACACACAGTGCAGATGCAGCAAAGTTAGTACCAGTGAAAACTTCTTGTCACACAGAGCAGATACAGATGAGGTAGTAGTGCAAGCTTTGTGTCATTTACACACAGCAGATACAGCTAAGCTATTAGCAGTGAAAAGCTCCTGTCACACAAAGCAGATACAGCAGAGCTATTGGCAGTGCAAGGTTCCTGTCAGATACAAAGCAGATACAGCAGAGCTAGTAGCAGCACAAGCTTCCTGTCACACAGTGCAGATACAGCGAAGCTAGTAGAGGGGCAGGCTTCCTGTCACACAGAGCAGATACAGCAGAGCCAGTAGCTGTGCAAGCGCCATGTGACACACACAGCAGATACAACGTAGCAAGTAGCCGTTCAGCCTTCCTGTCACACAGAGCAGATACAGCAGAGCTAGTGGCAGTGCAAGCTTCATGTCACACACACAGCAGATACAGAAGAGCTAGTAGCCGTTCCAGCTTCTCGTGACACAGAGCAGATACAGCAGAGCTAGAAGCAGGGTAAGCTTCCTATCACATAGAGCATATGCAGAAGAGCTAGCAGGAGGGCAAGCTTACTGACACAGAGAGCAGAAACAGCAGCGCTAGTAGCAGTGCAAGCTTCTTGTCACACAGAGCAGATACAGCAGAGCTAGTAGCAGTTCCAACTTAGTGTTGTGCAGAGCAGATACATCAGAGCTGGGAGCAGTGCAAGCTTCCTGTCACGCAGAGCAGATACAGCAAAGCTAGTGTCAGTGCAAACCTCTTGTCACGCAGAGCAGATACAGCAATGCTAGTAGGGGGGCTCTGCAGAGCCAGTAGGAGGGCAAGCTCCCTGTCATACAGAGCAGATACAGCAGAACTAGTAGAAGTACATGATTTATGTCACACACAGTAGATAAGCAGAGCTAGTAGCAGTGCAAGCTTCCTGCCACACAGAGAAGATCCAGCAGAGCTAGTAACAATGCAACCTTCCTGTCATGCAAAACATATGCAGGAAAGTTATAGCTGTGCACACGTCTTGTCATGCAGAGCAGATATAGCAGAGCTAGAAGAGAGGCAGGCTTCCTGTCACACAGAGCAGATACAGCAGAGCCAGTAGCTGTGCAAGCGTCATGTGACACGCACAGCAGATACAGCATAGCTACTAGCCGTTCAAGCTTCCTGTCACACAGATCAGATATAGCAGAGCTAGTGGCAGTGCAAGCTTCATGTCACACACACAGCAGATATAGCAGAGCTAGTAGCCTTTCCAGCTCTTGTCACGCATAGCAGATAGAGCAGAGCTAGAAGCAGGGCAAGCTTCCTGTCACACTTAGCAGATGCAGAAGAGCTAGCAGGAGGGCAAGCTTACTGTCACACAGAGCAGATACAGCAGAGCTAGTAGCAGTGCAAGCTTCTTGTCATACAGAGCAGATACAGCAGAGCTAGTAGCAGTGCAAGCTTCCTGACACACAGTGCAGATGCAGCAAAGTTAGTACCAGTGAAAACTTCTTGTCACACAGAGCAGATACAGATGAGGTAGTAGTGCAAGCTTTCTGTCATTTACACACAGCAGATACAGCTAAGCTATTAGCAGTGAAAAGCTCCTGACACACAAAGCAGATACAGCAGAGCTAGTGGCAGTGCAAGGTTCCTGTCACACAGATCAGATATAGCAGAGCTAGTGGCAGTGCAAGCTTCATGTCACACACACAGCAGATATAGCAGAGCTAGTAGCCTTTCCAGCTCTTGTCACGCATAGCAGATAGAGCAGAGCTAGAAGCAGGGCAAGCTTCCTGTCACACTTAGCAGATGCAGAAGAGCTAGCAGGAGGGCAAGCTTACTGTCACACAGAGCAGATACAGCAGAGCTAGTAGCAGTGCAAGCTTCTTGTCATACAGAGCAGATACAGCAGATGTAGTAGCAGTGCAAGCTTCCTGACACACAGTGCAGATGCAGCAAAGTTAGTACCAGTGAAAACTTCTTGTCACACAGAGCAGATACAGATGAGGTAGTAGTGCAAGCTTTCTGTCATTTACACACAGCAGATACAGCTAAGCTATTAGCAGTGAAAAGCTCCTGACACACAAAGCAGATACAGCAGAGCTAGTGGCAGTGCAAGGTTCCTGTCAGATACAAAGCAGATACAGCAGAGCTAGTAGCAGCGCAAGCTTCCTGTCACACAGTGCAGATACAGCGAAGCTAGTAGAGGGGCAAGCTTCCTGTCACACAGAGCAGATACAGCAGAGCCAGTAGCTGTGCAAGCGCCATGTGACACACACAGCAGATACAACGTAGCAAGTAGCCGTTCAAGCTTCCTGTCACACAGAGCAGATACAGCAGAGCTAGTGGCAGTGCAAGCTTCATGTCACACACACAGCAGATACAGAAGAGCTAGTAGCCGTTCCAGCTTCTCGTGACACAGAGCAGATACAGCAGAGCTAGAAGCAGGGTAAGCTTCCTATCACATAGAGCATATGCAGGCTGAAGAGCTAGCAGGAGGGCAAGCTTCCTGTCACACAGTGCAGATACAGCGAAGCTAGTAGAGGGGCAGGCTTCCTGTCACACAGAGCAGATACAGCAGAGCCAGTAGCTGTGCAAGCGCCATGTGACACACACAGCAGATACAATGTAGCAAGTAGCCGTTCAGCCTTCCTGTCACACAGAGCAGATACAGCAGAGCTAGTGGCAGTGCAAGCTTCATGTCACACACACAGCAGATACAGAAGAGCTAGTAGCCGTTCCAGCTTCTCGTGACACAGAGCAGATACAGCAGAGCTAGAAGCAGGGTAAGCTTCCTATCACATAGAGCATATGCAGAAGAGCTAGCAGGATGGCAAGCTTACTGACACACAGAGCAGAAACAGCAGCGCTAGTAGCAGTGCAAGCTTCTTGTCACACAGAGCAGATACAGCATAGCTAGTAGCAGGGCAAGCTTCCTGTCACACAGAGCAGATACAGCAGAGCTAGTAGCAGTTCCAACTTAGTGTCGTGCAGAGCAGATACATCAGAGCTGGGAGCAGTGCAAGCTTCCTGTCACGCAGAGCAGATACAGCAAAGCTAGTGTCAGTGCAAACCCCTTGTCACGCAGAGCAGATACAGCAATGCTAGTAGGGGGGCTCTGCAGAGCCAGTGGGAGGGCAAGCTTCCTGTCATACAGACCAGATACAGCAGAGCTAGTAGCAGTGCAAGCTTCCTGCCACACAGAGAAGATCCAGCAGAGCTAGTAACAATGCAACCTTCCTGTCATGCAAAACATATGCAGCAAAGTTATAGCTGTGCACACGTCTTGTCATGCAGAGCAGATACAGCAGAGCTAGTAGAGAGGCAAGCTTCCTGTCACACGGAGCAGATACAGCAGAGCCAGTAGCTGTGCAAGCGTCATGTGACACGCACAGCAGATACAGCATAGCTAGTAGCCGTTCAAGCTTCCTGTCACACAGATCAGATATAGCAGAGCTAGTGGCAGTGCAAGCTTCATGTCACACACACAGCAGATATAGCAGAGCTAGTAGCCTTTCCAGCTCTTGTCACGCATAGCAGATAGAGCAGAGCTAGAAGCAGGGCAAGCTTCCTGTCACACTTAGCAGATGCAGAAGAGCTAGCAGGAGGGCAAGCTTACTGTCACACAGAGCAGATACAGCAGAGCTAGTAGCAGTGCAAGCTTCTTGTCATACAGAGCAGATACAGCAGAGCTAGTAGCAGTGCAAGCTTCCTGACACACAGTGCAGATGCAGCAAAGTTAGTACCAGTGAAAACTTCCTGTCACACAGAGCAGATACAGATGAGGTAGTAGTGCAAGCTTTCTGTCATTTACACACAGCAGATACAGCTAAGCTATTAGCAGTGAAAAGCTCCTGTCACACAAGGCAGATACAGCAGAGCTAGTGGCAGTGCAAGGTTCCTGTCAGATACAAAGCAGATACAGCAGAGCTAGTAGCAGCGCAAGCTTCCTGTCACACAGTGCAGATACAGCGAAGCTAGTAGAGGGGCAGGCTTCCTGTCACACAGAGCAGATACAGCAGAGCCAGTAGCTGTGCAAGCGACATGTGACACACACAGCAGATACAACGTAGCAAGTAGCCGTTCAGCCTTCCTGTCACACAGAGCAGATACAGCAGAGCTAGTGGCAGTGCAAGCTTCATGTCACACACACAGCAGATACAGAATAGCCAGTAGCCGTTCCAGCTTCTCGTGACACAGAGCAGATACAGCAGAGCTAGAAGCAGGGTAAGCTTCCTATCACATAGAGCATATGCAGAAGAGCTAGCAGGAGGGCAAGCTTACTGACACAGAGAGCAGAAACAGCAGCGCTAGTAGCAGTGCAAGCTTCTTGTCACACAGAGCAGATACAGCAGAGCTAGTAGCAGGGCAAGCTTCCTGTCACACAGAGCAGATACAGCAGAGCTAGTAGCAGTTCCAACTTAGTGTCGTGCAGAGTAGATACATCCGAGCTGGGAGCAGTGCAAGCTTCCTGTCACGCAGAGCAGATACAGCAAAGCTAGTGTCAGTGCAAACCTCTTGTCACGCAGAGCAGATACAGCAATGCTAGTAGGGGGGCTCTGCAGAGTCAGTAGGAGGGCAAGCTTCCTGTAATACAGAGCAGATACAGCAGAACTAGTAGAAGTACATGATTTATGTCACAAACAGCAGATAAGCAGAGCTAGTAGCAGTGCAAGCTTCCTGCCACACAGAGATGATCCAGCAGAGCTAGTAACAATGCAACCTTCCTGTCATGCAAAACATATGCAGCAAAGTTATAGCTGTGCACACGTCTTGTCATGCAGAGCAGATACAACAGAGCTAGTAGAGAGGCAGGCTTCCTGTCACACAGAGCAGATACAGCAGAGCCAGTAGCTGTGCAAGCGTCATGTGACACGCACAGCAGATACAGCATAGCTAGTAGCCGTTCAAGCTTATTGTCACACAGATCAGATATAGCAGAGCTAGTGGCAGTGCAAGCTTCATGTCACACACACAGCAGATATAGCAGAGCTCGTAGCCTTTCCAGATCTTGTCACGCATAGCAGATAGAGCAGAGCTAGAAGCAGGGCAAGCTTCCTGTCACACTTAGCAGATGCAGAAGAGCTAGCAGGAGGGCAAGCTTCTTGTCATACAGAGCAGATACAGCAGAGCTAGTAGCAGTGCAAGCTTCCTGACACACAGTGCAGATGCAGCAAAGTTAGTACCAGTGAAAACTTCTTGTCACACAGAGCAGATACAGATGAGGTAGTAGTGCAAGCTTTCTGTCATTTACACACAGCAGATACAGCTAAGCTATTAGCAGTGAAAAGCTCCTGTCACACAAAGCAGATACAGCAGAGCTATTGGCAGTGCAAGGTTCCTGTCAGATACAAAGCAGATACAGCAGAGCTAGTAGCAGCGCAAGCTTCCTGTCACACAGAGCAGATACAGCAGAGCCAGTAGCTGTGCAAGCGCCATGTGACACACACAGCAGATACAAATTAGCAAGTAGCCGTTCAGCCTTCCTGTCACACAGAGCAGATACAGCAGAGCTAGTGGTAGTGCAAGCTTCATGTCACACACACAGCAGATACAGAAGAGCTAGTAGCCGTTCCAGCTTCTCGTGACACAGAGCAGATACAGCAGAGCTAGAAGCACGGTAAGCTTCCTATCACATAGAGCATATGCAGGCAGAAGAGCTAGCAGGAGGGCAGGCTTACTGACACACAGAGCAGAAACAGCAGCGCTACTAGCAGTGCAAGCTTCTTGTCACGCAGAGCAGATACAGCAGAGTTGGTAGCAGTACAAGCTTTCAGTCACACAGTGCAGCTACAGCAAAGCAGTGTAAGTTTCCTGTCACGCAGAGCAGATACAGATGATGTAGTAGTGCAAGCTTTCTGTCATTTACACACGTCAGATACAGCTGAGCTATTAGCAGTGAAAACCTCCTGTCACACAAAGCAGATACAGCAGAGCTAGTGGCAGTGCAAGCTTCCTGTCACATACAAAGCAGATACATCAGAGCTAGTAGCCCTGCAAGCGTCTTGTCACTCATAGCAGATACAGCACAGCAGGTAGAAATGCAAGATTCCTGTCACACTCAGAGCACATACAGCAAGGATGGTAACAGGGCATACAGCAGAGGTAGTAATAGTGCATTCCTCTAGTCACTCAGAGCAGATACAGCATAGCTAGCTGCATTACAAGCTTCCTGTCACACACACAGCAGATACAGCAGATCTAGTAGCAGTGCAAGCTTCCTGTCAAACACACAGCAGATACAGCAGAGCTAGTAGCAGTGAAAGCTTTCTGTCATGAAGAGCAGATACAGTTGAGGAAGTTTCCTGTCTCACACACACACATACACACGCGTGATACTGCAGAGCGAGTAGCAGTGAAAACTTCCTGTCACACAGAGTAGATACAGCAGAGCTGATAGCAGTGCAAGCTTCCTGTCACACAGTGCAGATACATCAATGCTAGTGGCAGTGCAAGCGTATTGTCACTCAGAGCAGATACAGCACAGCAGGTAGCAATGCAAGATTCCTCTCACAGACAGAGCACATACAGCAAGGCTGGTAGCTGGGCATTCAGCAGAGTTAGTAGTAGTGAATTCTTCTTGTCACTCAGAGCAGATGCAGCAGATCTAGCAGTAGTGCCTGCTTCCTGTCACACACACAGCAAATACAGCAGAGCGAGTAGCATTGAAAACGTCCTGTCACACAGAGCAGATATAGCAGAGCTAGCACGAGTGCAAGGTTCCCTCAATCAGCCCAGTTTTACCGCTTTGATGTAACTTGCGGCAAAGATCTCCACCAAGAAGGAAGGTTTATCTGGTGCACGGCGCGTTGAGCTAAACTTGCGTTGGAATCATTCTCCAAAGGGTGCAAACACACTAGTAAAGAGCAGGAATTCTTTTAGCAGTCCTTTCGAGTCACGTACTGTGCTGGGCCCCCACGCCCAGGGTGATGTCTGAGCCGCTGCCCAGGTGCTATTTCCCAGCTTGGGTTTCCTGGTTTTATTTGTCAAATGATTATACAGGGAACCGACGAGAGAGACGCCTAAATTCGAGCAGGAAAGACTTGCTCTTCAAGTTAGAACTGTGTCTTTCGCTTTCAGCCAATGAGCGCTTCGCGGAACCGGTGCCAGCTAAACTTTCTCCCTAATTGCCCTACAGGCAGATGAATCTGGGAATGTTAGGAATGAGGGCGGGTGGCAAGAGCTAGCCAAGATAGACAACATGACATTTCAATGAGGATCGACAAGTGAAGCTTGCTCAAAAATTGTGTATATATGAAACACTTGTGTACAGGTGCGTGATAAATGACATATCATATCATCTGGCAGTCAGACGGGTGGGCAGAGAGAGGTTCTTCTCACTGGGCATGTGCAGAGAGTGAGAAGACATGTCCCTTACTGACAATAGACAGACAATCTGAGGTGTCTTTAAAGAAAGAGAGGGAGAGAGAGAGACAGAGAGAGAGAGAGAGAGAGAGAGAGAGAGAGAGAGAGAGAGAGAGAGAGAGAAAAAGAGAGAAAAAGAGAGAAAAAGAGAGAGGTGCTTTATTGACCACTGGCAGAGGGAAGTGTCAAAAGACAGGGAGAGAGGAGCAGCTTGATCAAAGAGCATGTATATACAGTCTGGTAGTCAGAGGGGTCCCTTACTGAGCATGTTTCTTTCCGTGGGCATGGGCAGACAGGGAGACAGGTCCCTTGCCCTTATTACGAGGTTGGCAGGAAACCCTGTAACACTGTTACCGCCACCTGACATCCCAGTGCTGCCGAGATATCACAGGCAGCGGTGGTACGATTATTTCCCACTCCCATGGAGTCCCATATGCGAATAGGAAACCTGAAGGAAACCTGAAGCACCAGCACTGTTACTAACAGTACCGGTGCTTCAGAGAAAAGCCTTCCGGTAGGGGCCTGAACTCCCGGCAGGTCAGGCCTGTCGGGAGTTACGTGCCGCTTCCAGCAGAATCAGAATTTGGCGGTCCGGAAAGGGTGCCAATACATTGCTACCAGCACAGTTATTTCTGTACCGCCCACCTTGTAATGATGCCTATTGTCTTTTTCTGGGAGTCGTTGAGAGAGAGAGAGAGAGGGGGAGAGAGAGAGAGAGAGAGAGAGAGAGAGTGTGTGAGAGAGAGAAAGGGTTGCTTTATCGACCACAGACAGTGAAGGGTGTCTTTGGCATTCCATAGAGGGGGCATGAGGGTCTTTAAGCCAGCAAGAGGTGACTCTTGTAGCCTGAAAAAGAAATCAGAAAGTTGAGTGCTTGCCCTGGACAATCATGTTCTGCCCATAGAACACAAGCACAAATCTAGAGATGGCTGACTCAGACCATTATCTGTCTAAAGTAGACACAACCGAGGACCATTAAATTGGTAATCTGTGGGTTCGTCAACCACTCTTATCTCATCAACCTTTTTTTTACGCCTGTTGGTCCTACGACCAATATATATATAGATAAATAAATAAGTACTTTTTTTAATAAGTTGAAGCCAATAGGCCTCATAGACGAGGAGGACTGCAAGTTGTTCTGTTCTAAATTTCCTATTATGCCTTTCATCTATTTTCTTCCAAAGATCTATGAAAGTATAAAAGAAACACAGGGGAGATCCATTGTCACACTGATGGGAGTCCTCTTGGTGAACATGTCGATGTTCGTGGATGAGGTTGTGTTGCGCTTTGTATCTATATTACCGTCATATCTGTGAGATAATAAGGATTTCCTACAAAAATTGATACCATCCCGTGGGAGGAAAGCTACATACTAGCCTTTATGGATGTGGTATTGCTTTATACATTTATACAGCATGAAACTGGGCAGAAGGCCTGTGGATACCAGATCCCTCAACTACTTGAAGCTTACAGAAATGATCATAGATATTATGGACCTATGTCTTTGTAACATTGTATTTCTGTCTAGTGATATATATTTCAGACAGTTGAGAGGCGCAACAATGGGGACGGCTTTCATCCCATTGTATGCTAACCTCACGATTGGGTGGTGAGAGAAATTCACAGTGTGGTCTAGTGACAATGCATATTTCACAGATGAAATTGTACTTTGGTTGCATTTCATTGATGACTTATTCATCATCTAGAATTGAAGTGATGAATCAACACCAGTTGGCACCAGTGGTCCAGGGATGAACATCGGTTTCTAAACCATCAATCAGCCCCACACCTCTAGAACACCAAAAGGGATCCAAACAGATTGGAAACACAAGCAAATTATAAACCTCCTTGTCCAATTTTGGTAATATGGATGGAACAGCAGGCTTATCTCTGAAAGGTTGTGGATCGTTGGCTACTTGAAACACAGCCAAAACATACAATTATTACCCAATGATAAAAGGGACTGTCCAGTCAAGGTTGTATCAAAAATATCTACTTTATTTATCACAACAGACAGTTCTAGCAACACTACGAAATACAACACACCCTGTGAAGGAATGCAGAGGACAGACAGTTTCAAAGAAGGAAAAGGGATGCACTCTGAATACTGACAGGAGGGTAGTCGGTATAGCGAATAATCACAACAATTTAAGGTTACTTGGCTTCAACACAAAGGGAGCAATGGGTCTTAATATGCCTCTACAGGCCTTCCGGGAAGAACCAGGCGGACAGAAACACAATGTACATTGTGCTGTAGATGTTCTTGATGCTTTGACAGGGTCAAGTCGGCTTCAGGGCACTTTACAGGCTTCTGTGACGGAGTTCAAGATGGGAGTCAGCTGCGGGTATCAGGCAGCAAGACGGTTCGGCGAGCGAAGCTGGACCAACAGCAGCAGGCTGACTTACACAGCGGCTCTGGGTCGGGAATCATTGTTTTAGTGCTAGTTGGTGGTTCTGAACCACTGGTTTGAGATGTCTCAGATGTCTTTAAAAGGCTGCGGCTTGACAATGGTCAGCGTTGCAGTCAGTTGCAGCTCCCGGAACTTGAATGGCTTAAAAATGTCCTTCAAGACAGACATCAGTAGTTGCTCCTTGAGGCACTTCTCCCAGCTTGTTCAATGAGCTTGTGTCATCCTTCATGACGGACGGTCCAAAGCTGAGGAGTGTGTTGCAGGCAGCTGCCTTGTCCTTTGTTTAGGGTTCAGGGAGCTTCTGGCACTCCCCAACCTCGAAGCTTGCTGCAGAGCCTAGCCGGGCATGCTGTGTGCTGGCTGGGTACTAGTTCTGGAGCAGCTGGAGGGTCCTTTGGATTCAATATCTCCCTCTGTTCCCTGGGAGATGTTTAGGGGAGGGATCTTGCTTCCCTCTTTGTAGGTCCTAGCCTTCTTCACTAGTGGAAGATATAAGGCAGAATGTACTTTCCGCCAGGGTCCAATGATGAGTTCTTCTTGCTACTCCTTACAAAGTCTTCAGATTATCTGCCAAAAGAGGGGCTGAACCCTTTTTTAAAGGCAAGTGGACCACAGTGATTGGTGTAGGCTACGTCTACCTTAATGAACCAATCCTGTAGCCCTACCAACAAACTCCTGTATGCATGAGGTCATAACCTAAGTGCTTTGCAACAGGAAAGGTAAAGGGATGAAACATGTGATACTAAGTCCCACCCATCTGTTGTGGATCAAAGAGTCACCCTGGTTGATGGATCCCTCAGGGGTTCCCGATTAAAGCGGCAGGTCTCCCTTGAAGCTGCAGCAAGACCAGACTCTCAAATCACATCCTCATACCTTATGAATGGGGTCCCCTTGGGGGGGGGGGGGGGGTGAACTACTGTAAACACACAGTCCCAGACATGACAGTTCACTCTCATAGATACTGACGGCGGAAGCTGTCTTCAGGTTGACACAGTTGCATATGAAATGTTTTTCAGGTTTCCTGTCTCCTTTGTTAACCTCTGCAGCCAGGCCCCACATGGGCCTGTTTGAATTACCCTCTAATTGGTATGCACATTGCTGCCACCAGCTGCAGGGCCCAACAAAAGAGCAGGGTGGATCCATGGAGCTTTGTTAGTTAATCAGGCTGGCCATGGCAGTGGGAAGATTTGGTCCTCCCCCTTCTGGAGATGCATCGTGTTCCCCTGGTTGTCATATCCCAACTAAATATGACAGGGGGGTTGTGGCTGTAGGCTGTGTCCACCCTGAGTGTACAGATCAATGTGTTTGTTGTGCTGTGCGCATAGGGAAATGGGTGTGAATTAGCCCCACACATTTTCTTGAGGTTGGTCTGGCATCATTCCCTTTAATAACGACATCCCACTAGAACCGAAACCCTACAACAAAAGAAAACTCGGAGGATCTTCTTTCTCTCACCAGGCGCTGAAAACTT
Source organism: Ambystoma mexicanum (assembly GCF_040938575.1). NCBI lineage: Eukaryota > Metazoa > Chordata > Amphibia > Caudata > Ambystomatidae > Ambystoma > Ambystoma mexicanum. Next base: position 372,485,123 of record NC_090926.1, on the reverse strand, counting down.
GGAACGACTTACCAAAGAACATGCGCAACACAAGAAACTACCTACTATTCAGGAAACTGCTCAAATCCTGGCTCTTCACTTCGTACCGCCCACAGGGACACACACACAGCTAAAACAATGATGAATGAAGACTCAGATCCCGATTCCCACCAAGCAATCAATTAAAAATAGAATCTATGGAAGACACACCACGACATACCGAACGACTAACGGAAAAATAGCCATGATAGGATGACACTAAAGACCGAAGGCTATTGATGATAACTAGGAAGTAAGGAGTGCCTCTTACACACCATAGACACTTCAAAATATCTTAGTGACGACAGACATTTCCTACAAACGATACATAGGCAGACTTGGAGGATTCATCAATAGCACCATGGCCTGAACCACACCCAAGCTCCAAAAGACCTATGCCACAACAGGTAGCAGGGAACAGAGGAGCACCCAATCCTCAGCTCCTACATTTGAGGGAGAGAAATAGACATACCCAATCACATTATACAAAGTTATTAGAATACAGCTGTTGTGTGCGCCGCGCCATCACACACAACAGTCAGACGGCCAACAAAAGTAATCAGCAATAACCCCACCCATAGGACTACAATCTAAATGGAACAAGGCGTACTAAAACCAGGATACAGACCATACTAACCCAACCTTCAAATCTCTGTATACCTAACCCGCCAGAAAATTCACACAACCATCTCTCGCCCAGCAACTGCACGCACTTTACCACAATGCAGCAACAACAAACACACAACACATAAACAGTACCAACAACATACAAGGTCTCGCCCGGTCCGATACTCGCACCAAAGCTCAGCGCACAGTGTATACCGAACTGAACCCGCCAACAGCACACCACGTCTCCAACTCTCCTACTTCCCCTCCACCTGACTAACACTACTCTACCCACCTTCTTGTTTACATATCCGCCAGAGCTGATGACGGTGCGCTATATAAATACCTTTAACATTTAACATTAAATTACACACATCAAAAAGCCCAGGCGAGCGCGCAGCCAGCTTGCGGATGGTCGAAATCGTCACAGAAGTGAATCTGTTTGGGTTAATTTTTTAAGTATCCTCAATCTCCCTCTCGGGAGGACCGCTAACCGGCAACGTGCTCAACATGGAAGTAAGAGGACGTGGAGCAACACAGATTCAATCCCCGGGTCGACTTAGAAACCTCTGGGTATTAAGCGCGCTATAAACAACCTATCATATCATAATGTGAAAATGTTGAACCTCCAATTCACAGAATTCCATAGTCGGGACTCTATTGTTTTTCTGGATGTGTTGGTAAAACAGAAAGAAGGGGAGGTTCCAGCTCAACTTTTTAGGTAACCCACTAGTTCCAACACACCACTCCGTGCCAGTAGTAGTTATACTAAGACCTTAAATGGAGCATTTCATATGCAGAGTTCATTAGATTGCAAAGGTATTGCTCTGACTTAGAGGTGTTCAATCGTGAAATCAACATTACAGCCAACAGTTTTAAGCAAAAAGCTTATCTTAAGAGATTTATTGAACAGGCCTGTATTAAGGCGCACTCACGAAATAGAGAACATTTCATGACTACATCTACTGTAGAAATTCTTCCAGACAAATCAGACGAGATGAAATTAATTTTGACAATGAGCATGCAATCCAAACAAATACACCAAATCTTACAACTTTATTGGCACATAGTAAAATGAGTCAAATATCTCTCTTCCATTCTGGGAGATCGCCCGAGAATCCCTTTTGAAAGTCAGCTTCGATAAAAGACGCTTTGGTTTCCAGCTTGAAACGGAGTGAGAAGGTTAATATTGGAACCAATTGGTTGAGAGACTCAGGCAAAGGTTTCTCTAAATGTACTAAATGTAAAGCCTGTCAATTTGCAATCGATTGCGCTACATGCACACGCTCGGTTTTGGGGCATGTAGTTCATCTAGGTTCCAAAATCACATGTAACACTGACTTTGTAATTTACGTGCTATCATGTGTGTGCAATAAATGGTATGTGGGGAGCACCATATGCAAACTAAAACTGTGTATCTTGAAGCACATTAGAGCCATCAAAAATGCAATGTTCACCTACCCATTTTCTAAACATTTCCATGAAGTCCAGGAGGGAAGTTAGTCAGGCTTTAGATTTTTTGGCATACACAGAATTGACAGATCACCCTGTGGAGGTGATCGGGAACTCCAACTACAACATTTGGTAATCAGATGTTTTGGGGATTTCGAGACTCAGACTCCAAGAGGGTCATAATATAAATGAAGAGCTACACACTTTCTTGGGTACTTGATATTATCCACTTTTCTTGTTGTTTTGCTTTCTCTATAATTCATTTTCGCATAGTATTCTGCTATAGCCAAAAGGCTATAGCTAGCCCCAAGTCCCTCCAATCCCAACATTATCTTATCCCCGGATCTTTTCCAGACCTAGGAACACCCCTGCGTGCGGTTACCTCCATCTCTGTTCTGGGTGAAGCCTAGCGTGTAGTCACTGAGTTCTATCCTGTACGTAAATCTTACTCCTCACAGGTGAGTGGGTATCAAGCTTTGCCAATTGTTATTGGAAGATTACTGCTTTTTTAAATATAAAAATGCACACTTGCCCAGTGTCAGCTTGGTCCCCCAAAGCATCATGCTGCTCACTGCCCTGTAACCACCACGATCTGCACAGATTAGGGCATGCCAATCTCACGATGAGTGGACGATTCATTCCTTCCACACATAGAAGGCTACATTTAAGAGGGCTCCACGGGGAAGGGCCAATGGTGCCTTCTCTGGACCCTCTTATTCATGGTGAAACATCAGGGGAATTCTAAAATAACAGTAGACGTTATTGCATTCCATAATCGTTTTGTTAACAATGTTATATCACAATAAGAACGATAACATAGGCATTTGCCTCTGCCTGACAGTCCCTGACAAACGAGTTTTCAGGAGACAGAGCGGCCATCCCACCCTGTGCCCCTACTACCTGGCCATGGACGGAAGATGACTTACCGCTAAATTGATGAATCGGTCCTGAAGAAGATGGTTGGAATTACTTTATCCCACCAAAACCGCTCGACCTCTCTGGTTATGGGCAGACCCATGATCTTTGTCAGATATCCCCAATAACAAGGGGTGATATCCTAGAAGAAATGTATCAGTATTTGTTTTGATTCACAAGCTGTGAGTTTTTTAGAGTATGCTATATTTAGTAGGCATCATCAATACCACATTTTGATGCCCCCTATTTTAAGTCTTTCTCCAGACCCACTACTCCACATGAGAATTGACTAAATTGCCTATGGGTGAATAAAAGATGGTATAGATATTCACACGGTCATTTAAGCACTCATGCAAGCTACCTTTAGCTGAGAACGACAGTGATCTAATACCTAGCTCTGTCACTCCTAGACATATAGGAGTAGGGTTTTTTGTTGCTTGGTTGCTCCTGTTAGACACAGTGGGCCTCATTACGAGTATGGCGATAAGGGATACCGGTCACCGTTAACGAGACCGGTGCCAGTAATCCCTTACCGCCACATTACGAGTTCCCTTTGCGCCCTCGTCCCTAACGCCCTTGTCACTGTCTTTTTTTAATATAATGGTTTTGTAGCTTTAATATAATGCTTTTAGCAGGCGTTAGGGACGAGGGCGCAAAGGGGCTTTTTAAAGTACGGTCACCGTTATTTGCAATTTCCCCATTCCCATTGAGTCCTATGGGGGCTCATTTGGGAATGGGGAAGGGCCCTGGGGAATGGGAAATTACCGCCCTGGTCAACTCGGAATAGGGCGGTAATTTCCCATTCCACCAGGGCGGTGCTGGTACGGGTCCGGTGCCGACCAAGGCGCTACTACCGCCATTGGTTAGTGCTAGACTCAGAATGAGGCCCAGTGTTTTCTATGTTTGTCAGAATAAAAATCTATGCAGGTTGGTGGTACACAAACATTTGGTTATTGGAGGGACAATTTTTCTCCAATTCTATCCCATTTAGATAGGCGCTGCACCACACGCTGCCTAGGGACAGGCACCCCATTCTTAGGGACAGGGTGTTCTTCCAGCGGGGTCAGATAGCTACACTCTGTTTGGCTCCCCTTCCTGCATTGATCCCACCCTCTTATTCATGTCCATGATGGCAGTTAACAAAGTATGGACGCTGACGGGGTGGCATCGAGGAGGGAGTGGTGGCAAAGAGTTAGGTGTTATGCTTCGGGGGAAACTGTAGGGGTTGTGCAGGCAGAGCCGCTGGTAGACATGTGTGCAGGGCAGGGTACACAGCTACAGGCTTCCCAGTGGCTATTGTCTGCATTCCGAGCAATCTCATTGGAGTTGTCAAGCTGGGAAGGGCGGCGTTGTGAGTAGCAGACTTGGTGCACCGTAGGCTGTGCATCTGAGCAAGGGAGGAGACATGTGATCTCTCCATTTCAAGAGAAGCACTACTCATTCTGCTGCATGCTGCATTCCTGACCCACAAGCTGGCAGAGAAGTGAGCTGTCTCCTGACAGCTAGATGAGGTTTCTCAACATGTCACTTCAGTGTGCTGATGGCAAGGTTGCCATTATGTATTCATGTGTTTTGTATATGGGTTGTCCAACATGTGGATGGTGGAAGCGTGGCATCCTGGTATTGACAGCTCAGCCGTGATTGCTTGTTTGGCCTGTGGGTTATTGAAGGAGCGTGACCAATGGAGTGTTCTGCAATTGTTTGGGGCCCTGTCCCTTGGGTGGGGGGAGTTACTGGCCTGGGCTGGTTTAGGGTGAAAGCTACAGGCATTCAATTGGTGAATGGTATAGTTGCAAGCCCAGCAAATAGACCAATAGTCAGTCCCCTTTACCCTGGTGGTGCCCCGCATATGTTCCTACAGAATGTTTGCTGGTACCTCTCGAGGCTGCAGGCGCCTTCAGCATCAGGCATCAGTTTCAGTCGGGCCATAATGACCAAATAAAAGCCTTCTAGCAGAAACATCCGATGGTGGGCCGCCTAGTGGAAGGAGCGAAGGCCGTGAACCCCATAGGACCAGGGCACCCCGCAGAGTGGACTGGGACCAGCTTCCCTGGGGAAGCAACCATTATTCCTTTGCCCCCAAAAAGTAATTCCCTCTCCTCTCAAGCTAAGAGGGGAAAGGGGGTCATTATTACACACCTGGGAATGGCAACTACGAGCACTGGGCGACTTCAAAGAGCGCCTGAACACCATAGCTGGGTTCTCTTCAGCCATCTGGAACGCCCCTAACTCATTGGGGACTGGCATTAGAATATGCCATCACTACTCCAGCGCAGACCTTGCTTCTGCTATCCATTTTGGAAAGACACTCCCATTTATGATTCACTGACGCATAACAATTTCTACTGGTTCTCTAACTTGGAGCAACACATGCTTGTAAGTAACGCTATAGTATGTGAAATATACCAGTATACCAGGGGTACCGTGGTGCTAATCAGTGCTGGAAATGGAAATGCTTTGAAGGGGGCTCCCACCTACGACGGCGGGCAGGAGGATGGGAGGAGATGGGAGGAGAGTGGGGAAAGGTCATCCCCTGGCACTTCTCCCCTTCCCTCTTACCCGCACTTGCAAGATCGGAATGACACAAGGCCTAGTAAGATCGTTACTACCGGTGCGTTATAAATTCCATATCATATTATATCATAGGAGGAAGATTTTTCTTCCCCCCCCCCAAAACACAAATAAAAATGTGCCTTTCAGGAGAGGTTAACCACAAACCCCTTGAAAACAACTGAGGAGAGGAGCGTTTAATTTCCTATAATGTTACAAGCAAAGTTTAAACCATGCGCACTTATTGAACCTAAAACAAATATGGGTAAAAAGGTTCCGCAGAGAACTATCCTAATCAGCTATTTCACCGGTATACTGACCAGATGATAAAGTGGTCCCGTCTCCTCAAGGTTTAAGCAGATCGGGAACGCTGGAATACAGGAAGGGTTTCAACAGGTTTCCCAGATCCGGGTCACGTGCCAAATCCGGCCCAATGACCAGCACTGGCGTTGACTACGTTGCAGTAAGTGAAGAAGGAAACACCAAACACCTAAAAGTTCAAGAGAGCAGTAGGGTGGAAATGAGCGAGTAAATATTTAGAGAATAGTTCTGTTGTCAGCTGTTTCCTAAAGCGTAAGACCAATGTTAATGGTTTGAGCAAACCATGGTAGTAAGAACTTTAAGCATCAGCGGTAACTAGTAATCTCTATGTATTTGTCTGTAGGGTTTACAGCTATGTCCTGTCCAGAAGAAGGCGGTTGGGAACAGTCGATATGCGCCAAAACACCAATATAAGGAACGTCGCTGCTCGCCTCTCTGTGGATACTTTGAGCAGAGCTTCAAACTTATGTTCATAGAGTGGTGGCGTAGGCCAACTACATGCTGGACGTTGACCCTAAAGTACAGCCACAGCAGGATGAACTATCCTACACAATTGATTTGTGGCACCCTTTTGGTAAAATTGGCAGAAATGAATTGCTAATTCTGAGAAAAACTACTTTTGTGTACATTTTTGGATGTTTTTTTTTTTTATGCCTGATGAGTGTTTTCTTCTTTGCGTGTATTTGACTGTGCAGACTTTGAAGCCGTCTGCACAGCTCTCGAAATAAGCGCAGCACTACCACTTTTTGCATTGTGTGTGTTATAAGTTCGCAAATCATACACTTTACCTGGCCCTGATATTGTCAACTTGTTGCACTCTAGCCTAGGGTTAGCTCTAGAGATGGGGGAGGCGAATGATACCCAATTAGAGGCCACTTGGGTCTGAATGGAGGACATTGTGCTGCTAGATTCATTGTTATATGTGATGAGTATATGTCAATGATTTAGATACATGTCAAGCACGAGCAGTTTTGGAATTTACTACTGATAATAAAATAATGCATTTGCCATAGCGTTGCTACGCTATAATGTAATTGGTTATTTATAACGAGCTTAATACCCAGAGGTTTTTAGGACCCATGGATAGAACCTGTGTTGCTCTGCATTGTCTTGCTTCCCAGGCAGGCGCGTTGCCCCCGAACTATCCTCACGGCCCAGTAATCATTTCTTGGCTACCGTAATAATGTGTTTGACTCAGTGACTTATAATGTTGATGTCAGGAGCCTCTGTGTAATGTTTCCTGAAGCATAAGTGGCTGCCAGTTATCCAGGGAGAGGAGCGGCGTGAACCGTATTCCAAAAGCTAGATGTAGGTACTGAGAAAGTTCGACCGCCGAGTTTTTTATACCGATAGTCTGGGGTGAGCAACAGTCTTATCTGCCCAGCGTAGTGAAAGGCATGGTCTATAATTTGCAACATTGACAAGGAAAGAGGGGGTTGCTTCAAAGAGAGTGTCATGGGTTAAGCAACGCTGCTTGCATTTGAGGTGTTGTGCCACTGTCAGACAGCACAGTTGTCGAGTGGCGATGTAATGTGCATTCACCTAGCCATCTACGGAGCAGCCTCCCTGCAGCATTTTGGGTCCTCTACAGTTTTTAAATGGACTGGTTCGGCAGGCCCAGTTATATTGGGGTTTCCGGAGTCCAGTCTTGAAACAGTTTAAGGGTTGTCCATGATGACTTTTCTTGGTGGCAAAATGACAGAACTAATAATCTTTTTACAAATTTCAGTTGAAAAAAGGAGGCTTGCCTGGCTTTGTTTACATAAAAAGCAAAGGCCAGTTGGTTTTCCTGTTTAAGCAAAGTAGAGGCCTCAGCCTGTAGGTGCTGCTACCCACTGCTAGGGTATGGTGCGCTCATAATACCAGATATACTGTCAGGTTAACATAGTCCCTGCAACTGGCTCATGATCTGTGGGGTTGCAGTGTGCCAGCACTCACAACAAGATGCACTTTAGCACACAGGAGGCCTTTGGATTGTTGGGGTTGGCTGATTTACCAACTAGAAGACTATCTCCTCGCCTCTGAGTTACCCTCTTAACCTACCTCTCATCTGCCTTCTAGCTGACATTTCTCCTTCACTTCTAACCTCCATCTGTCCCTTGCTCTTTCTGCCTCCACTCTAGCACTTCATCCATCATGGTCGCATGCCTGACACAGCTGGCCATACATCCACATGCACTTAAAAATGTCTACTGTTGGTAGTCCTTAACCTATGTATGTCCACCCACGTATTGTCCACGTTGACTGTTCGATTTACTCCCCTCCACAACCAGGGGTGGACTGGCCCATAGGGAACTCTGGAGATTTCCCGGTGGGCCTCTGCACCCTGGGCCTCTTTTGTGTGGTATTTCCACATTTTCCCAAAGGAAATGGGTTGGGCTTGCTGAAAATGTGTAGCATGGGGCCATTTTGAAAATTATTTCCAGGGCCTCTTTTGCTTCCCTGTCCACCCCTGTCCACAACCTGGTTAGAATGTCCCTCAAACTCACGCCATTGTACCAAGCTCACTGCTTCCCGTCAGTTCTGATTTCTTATCTATTGTAGGTTCTTTTGTGATCAAAAGAGCATTACTCCAGTCTATACATATTTATTTATTTATGTATTTATTTTCACATGTATAGCAGCGCTCTCAGCCCTGAGACATCTAGGTGCTAGTTGCCTTATCAGCGAGCACAGCTACATACATGACAGATACAATACCAATGCAATAAAGTCTATTTGGGTATATTGGGGGCAGACTGGGTTTCTCTATGTGAAATGCAGTGTTTCCAATTGTGTACGGAAGGCCCAGTAGGATTTATCTGATCTCAGGGCTGGGGGTAGTGAGTTGCACTGTTTTTCTGCTAGTACCAGGAAGCTGGCGCCGCCTGCTTTGGCTAATCTGAATCTGCAAGTAAGTGGGCATATGTGTATCTTAGAGGTCATGTAGAGTGTGCTTTGGTGAATTTCTGGGCATAAATAAAATAATAAATAAATAAGTAGCCGATCACTGGGTATGGGGAGCTCGGGTAAAACTGCAAACGTGTAGTTTTATTTCTTTCTTTCTTTTTGCATATTTTGCAGTGCACTGAACCCATGGGAATCTAAGTTTTACATTGTTGCCTATTCACGGCTGGGGATGCAGCATCACCATTTTTTCATTAATCAAAATATTCCAAATGAACTCTTCTGTCCATAAAGAATATGGGGGTTTGGTGGATCGCTCTCAGCCAGCCCTACAGATAAGGGGTGTATTGCCCACTTTCACTCTCTAAAAATGGGCAAATACCCACAAAAAATTAAAATAAGGAGTAAAAATACTCCCAACACAAATAGGAAACAAACCCGTAGAACCTTGTGCTCCTGCTTTCCACACAGCTCCATGGATAAGTCTGGAGCAGTAGTGCATGTTGTACCACAGGAAGAAACTACTATTATGCCTTATATGAAGAAGTAAACATGTATCTTTTAATGTGCATTAATAACTAGCTGCAAAGAAATACATATTACAAAAACATTTCTGTTTTTCATTTTAAACATATTTTCCACACTTATAAAATTCTCCCCTTGGGAATTCGACTTACATTTTCACTCCCAAAAAAAAATCAGTGTACTCCCCACCTTAAAAAATGATGAGTAAAATGCTCCCACTCCCAAATCGCACCTGGAATACTGCTCTCAGCAGAGGCGCCCACTCAGCCAACATAATGAAAGGGTGCTGTCAGGCGAGAACGTTTCAGGATCTGCAGAATGCAGATGGACGCTATACCTGCTGTAATGGCAAAGGGTGCTGCAGGGCCAGATTGAGCTGCGTTGGCAGAGCAGTGCCTTAATCTCAGTGCACAGGTGGTTTCTGCTCAGGGTTAGGCGAGCGTTAGGGATAGGACGGGCTCTATGGGTGAGGACTGAGCTACACATGCAGAGCTGTGTGCTTGGGTCCCAGCGCTTGACAGAAGACAGAGCCTAGAAGTCAGGACTGAGGTGCATTGATAGAGCAGCGTGTGGGTCTCAGCACTGTACTCTATCAGTCATTACAGAGGTGCACTGGCAGAGCAGTACAGGAGAAGCGCAGGGTTATTCAGGGCAGGATGACATTGCATTGTCCCCATTCTGGACTGTCAGGGCGGGGCTACAATGGATGTGTCTACCATATATTTTGTAGCGGTGCTTAAGGGAACCTATCAGCAGTGGGAACACCAGCAGTGGGGATACAAGGATGCTATATTATAGCAATAATAACCCGCTCCACGGGCTACACAAGCCAATAACGCCACAGCCCCAGCGCCATTACGGGTCGGTGAAGCCAGTGGAAAGGGTAGCACCTCGAGGAAAACCTGTGGGGTGCTAAGAGCAATGCATTCGTCAGAAATAATGTTGCGACGCGGTGTTTCTGACGAACAAATCCTCATCAAACACGCCCACCATGGAAATGGCGGTCAGGGCTCCAAATGGAGGCCATGTTCCACTTCCATGGCAGCCAGGAAAGGAGATCGAAGAAGCTGCGATAGCACAAACACAGAGAGGTAAGTGAGAGCCGAAAATAGTGAAGGCAGAGCAGATATTGGAAGTGGAGAGGAGAAGGAGGCAAGATGGTGGGTGTTTGCATGCAGCTCGTGGCTTGCTCTAAACCTGGGTTTGGAATGCGAGATTTAGCCACGGTTAGGAGCAACCTGATTGGCTGATACACCCGCTGAGGGTGCTAATTTCCACTAAAGGATATATAACATGCCCCACTGGATGAGGTTGGGAGGGGGCGGCAAAATGGCACGTCGCCTGAGGCAGAATAAATTCTTGCAGCATCCCTGACTGCTGTACCTCTGGGTGGGGGGGATTTGGCAGGGCTTTGTCTGGGTCCCAGTGCTGTAATAGCAGGGGGTTCTGCTGCCTTCCAGTAATGGCGCTGCAAGGCAGGAATTTCATTCTGGTTTTAATGACTGCTCTGCTCCTTCATGAACTTTTACCAGCAGGATGGATGTGGAGGGAACATTGGCCTTGAATGCCATTAAAGGTAGTACAGAGGCGTGGGGCATCAGGGTGGGAGGCACCTATGCTCCGGCCTTTCCTACGGGATCACGTGGGATTGGCGATTGCAGAGGGAGGGTAAAGAGTTAAACATCCAAGGCCTGTTGTCTGGGCCACAGTAGAAGACTAAGATAAGGGAAGCCCGGGGGAGGAGGGGCAGGGGGTGGTTCATAACTAAGGGATCAGCTACGTATTTACTGGAAGAGACTGAACTGCTTGTGGTGGCTTGATTGGCGGTGCCCCCATGGGACTCTGGTTTAATGGATTTATGTATTTATTTATGTCAATGTTTTGTTAAAGTTAAAACATGTCATCTTCCTGCACCTTCAGAATGGCTGGTGTCCATGGTCTGTTTTTTTTCTTCTGTGTAGATGGAAGGGTCGGGTGGAGTCTGACCGATTCGGAGAATCTGAGAGATGCGCACGATGTATCCCTCTGCATTGAAGCCCGATTCCTCAGGGTGGGTAAGTAGGGTGAGGTGGTCCAGACATTTTCTGTCCAGGTAGGTCTTGGATCTAGGTACACATGCGAGGAACCGCGTGTCCTCTTCGGATCAATTGAGGACACCTCTTTGAACAGTGCGATTATGAGTTTATTCTTGAAGGCACGTAGATCAAGCAAGGAACCCGGGAACTCCACAGGAAACGGCGTTGCACCTTGATCAATTTCGCCCCACTTTAGCCTCCTGTAGTTGACGGCAGAGGCGTTGCTAGGGGGGGGATGAGGGGGCTATAGCCCCAGGTCTTTTGGTTGTAGCCCTGGATAGAAGCTCAGGGACTACAACCAAAAGGCTATAGCTAGCCCTGAATCCTGCCAGTCCCAAAATTAGCTTAGCCCCTGATCTTTTCCAGAACTAGCAACACCCCTGGTTGACAGCGTCTCAGCAGATGGCTTCGAGGTGATTCCTTCGGCGGCCTGAGTACGGCTACAGTGAATGAAGTTTGGATGCCAGCCAAACCATGTAGAAGAAACTGTGGATCCTAAAGGGCATCTCGGTGCTGGCGGGAGACAGTAGAGGGATTACACCATGCAAAGTAGTCTTTTCTAAGGTTCGAGCAGAGCGCGTCTACTTGTTTGTGAATTCTTCTCAAATTAAGGTCAAAGGTCACCACCAGGAAAGCCTCTGTTGTATCCAGCGCCATGATAGGTGAGTGAGAGGATGAATGACTGATTTGAGCTGGGGGCGAGCGTCACACTGTTCCATATGTGACCTCCAAGCACCCTCTGCCACCATGATCATTGTTTGTCTGTCTCCAAGGGGCCTCTGAGAACCTGCCGCCCTGTCATGCTTTCTCCCCATGTCCCCTGTAGGTAAGCACACGCCTTCTCCTTGTCTGTATTTCTGGTCAAATCTTCTGCACATTGTGATCTACCCCCACTACAGCATATCACACTAAAGTAGCAGGAGGAGCCTTTCCGCGACTTTTAAGGTCACACAGAGTGTCAGAGGACAAGATTGAGATCACTAGACAGCCCCAGTCTATGACCTCGTCTAGAAATCCTTGAATGCCAACACCTAAATCTAAACTTGGGAAGGGAGAGGGGGCGACGAGGCTTATATTAAGAGGTACACGAAGATGTCACATGAACTGGTGCTAAATGGAACGACTGATTCCTGGCGCGAATTTGACAGTCTACCTACATGCACACTGACATTATGGACTTGCAAGATCTCCTAAAACACATTTTAAGCCTCGAGTCCACGCCACTGGTGCTGGCTGAGGTCTGATGCCGACACAACTCCACTTCCATACAATCGAAATTCCCAAAGTATGAACATATTTCGGTTATCAGTCCATGTCGAACATTCCCACTTTTTGAAATGTGCGCTCCTGAGTGAATGACGGGCGTGGCTCTCAGTTCCCCGCATCTAGCGCCCGCCTCCCGCTGCAGGAAGCGAGGGAGGGTCAAAGGTTAGAGGAAGCCGTGTTCTTCTCCGCGAGATGGCCATCACGTGGCGTGTGTGGACAAGTACACCAGGGCCTCACCTTTCACTTCACTCGGCAGGGGGGTGCCCGAGGTTCCCAGGAGCATGGGGGCTCTTATCGCGCTGATAAAACTACTGTCAGCAGGGACTAAAGAGCGGCTGAGGTGGGAGGACTGTGCACACTTCACACATAATTGGAGCCAATCGCCTATCGCTGTAAAAAGCAGACAGATAATACTGGCTGGAGCCGGCATTGTGTGGGCAGGTTATGCGGGCCGCCCCGAGGCGGGCCCACCCTTCTTGCCGCCCTCCCCCAACCGCACAAGTCAGAGCAGGAAACAAGGTCCAATGCTCAGCCTTCAGAATACAGGATGTTTTAACATTCATTACTGCACGGGTCCTGCCATTGCACCCCAATTCTGAAATGTACCATCCTTTGTGATACACGAGCTGGGGACCTGCACAGACAGGTTAGTACAACCCCACTGTCACCTACGAAACCAACACGCTTTGGCAAAACCAATAGTATGGATTTCTGTGCAGACATGGGATTAGCATTTGCCAGGCACAGTACTACGTGGCCATAAAATGTCAACAGCTGGAAAAGGGTGGGATTGCATAGGCATATGAAAGCAGTGCCTGGCAAATGCCTTTCTAATACGAGTATACAAACCAACAACGTTGTGTTTGTCAATGCTTGTCTTTAACAAAGCTTCAGTGCAAGGAACACACAAGCATCAAGTGGCTGAAGGCACACTTGGTTAAGACATTTTTATTACAACAGTAGCTCATTTACTCATTTACGGTTCAGCAGACTGCTTAGAAATATCAGTATCAGAAGAACGTGTGATGTTACTGCTTGATAGAGTTATCCCAGAGAGATCCCAGGGATGTGTGTTTTGGGTGGGGAGGGGCAGGTAGCCGGCGGGAATGGCCATAGGGATTAGAATGGCCACAGGCCGTCAATGGGTAAGTAAATAACATAAGAACAACCACACGACGTGTGTCCCTCCTCACAGTACATCTCCCTCCAAGCTGTACTCCAATGTAATAGTTTTGGCTTTTAAGTGGTGCACAAGCACCACCTAACTGTCGAACCTAAAGATGTGCCCTTTGCACAGCCCTGCCAACGATCACCAATCCTGACCTGCAACACTCCTGTAATTCTAACACTGGGGCCAACACACAGTGCTGCAATGGCTGCAATGGTGGAGCAGGGCTGCAGCTCCTATGGCTATTCCAGTACTGAGAACTGCACACAGCTGTGCCAGAGTACGCCTGCACTCTCTGCCACTCCAGTGCCAGGGCTATTTACACCCAGGAACCTTAGCTTGCTGTTTAATTCAGTCTCCACCGATCATACACTGGCTGCACCACACAAACAAATGTCAGACTAACCCAGGGAAGACTCTCAAGAGTCAACAATATGCCCATAACAGAAGCAGCGAAAACAGAAGAGAGCAGGGAAACTCTATACTCTGGACCAGAGTATTATTGTACCACAGAGATCCGGAAAGATTGTCCAGAGAGCAAAACTGTGTTGCTTACAAATTGAATCAATTTTATTTAGTCATGATACAAGCATTTGACAATTGATCAATTAATGACACAGTGCTTTAAAGAACATGTTATTTCATATCACAACAATGGAGGTACATATAAAACATGGCTAAAAATTAGTCCATCACACAACCCATTCATAGTGCAGCATTCAACCCATACAACATTCAACGTGGCAATCATCCGAACAACACTAGCTAAAAAATGACAAAGTTAATTCATACTAGGGAGCGAGCAAAATCCTCACCTCCCATTTGATGATTTTAATACATTTTTTTGATTTTGTGAAAGTAGAAAAACACACAATAGAAAAAGTTATTAAAACAATCTATCTCAAGGGCAGATCTAGAGATGAACATGTAGTGTAGATCACAATCCTTGGAGGCATAACAGAAGCAGCTACAATCTTGTGCACACATACCCAAAGACAGACATCTTCTGCAATGCTGCTCAAGTGGTAGTGTGGCATTCTGGTAATGGCAGCCTAGCGTTTTAATGTAGGTAGCATGCTATTGTGCTGAAGGCAGCGTGGTATTGTGGTGTATGGCAGGGTGCTTTGCTTGTGTCCTCTGTTATTGGATTGTGGTACCTGGCATACTGATACTGCAGTGTAGGGTAGCATGCTATCGTAGGTAACGCAGCAGTAGTCTGCTTTAGCTAGCATCATTGTTGTGTAGGTACCGTGAGGTTTGTTGGGTACCATATAGGAATTGTGGTGCAGGAGTCCATGGATGGCACAGCAGAGTGTCACATCATGGTAGATTGTGTACATTAGCTTTCATTATGGGGTACCCGGCATTGTGTGCAATCAGTGGTCGAAGTGTAAGAAAAGAAGTAGTGGAACTATGTTCCCTGCTAGCCTGCCCAGCTCCTCACAAACCCCATTACCCCACCCCTCCCACACACAATACAAACCCCGAAACACATTTGCCTGCTGTTTAAGGGAATGTTCAGTGCATTGCACTGAAAGTGCAAGTTTCAACTTCTTTCTACACTGTTATTTTAAAACAAAACCGTTCCGGAACGGTTTCTTTTTAAAATAAAAGTATAGCTGTAAAACTTAATTTAAAAAAGTAGAGGAGCACCGCTCCTGACTGTTCCCGCTCACTTCGACCACTGCATGCAATACAGTGTCCCATATCACAGATATGTGATGTATGTTAGAATAGTATTGTCATGTCTGTATGTTAGGAAAACCTGGTGGATGGCCATGGCAGTGTGTGTTGCTTTGGTGTACTCTAGTAGGGCATTCCAGCATATAGTAACGGAAGATACTGGTCTACTGTGGTATGGCATATTGTTCAGAGTATCAGACCCTTATGAAGGTAATTGTTGAAAGCGTTCTGATGTATTTATCAAGAGAGATTCATATTGTCTTATATGGTGGGTAATTATATTGTTGCTGTTATTATAGGGAACTACATTGGTCCTCTAGTCACCTACAAAGATGCACCCTACATTGAAATGTCACTGGGGTGTTGACCAATACCATCTTTCCGTGAGTATTATTTACTAAATGTGTCTATAATCTGATGCATGAGGTAACTATGATAATCTCATTCACAATTATTAATATTCTTTGATAGGGTTACCAACTTTCTCAAACCATCAGTATCACAGAGGATCTCATCATTTTGAGAAGAGGTTAGGTTAGTGGAGCGTGTGTTATTACTTTTGAATATTTTCCAGTTTGGTGGATAATTAGTCAAACATATTTGTATTGGTTTGTAGGAATTAAAATAGTTGGACTGCCTCCTGATGAAGTATAGAAAAATATTCGAAACGCGTTTTGTGATTTGTAACATGGTCCTACTTAATTGAAGAATTAAGAAGTATCATATGAAGATTGAAATTGTGGAAAAAATGTATTCTTGAAATTGTTTGATAACACATTGGAAATGACAAGAAATATTTTCGATATTACTTTTTTGGGTCTTTTTATATTTTCTTTGTTAGTTGAAGTTACAGCAATATTTTTAGTAGGTGCCAGTTGGATGCGTGTATTTTTAGAGACGCGAGTTCAGAAAACGACTTCTTCATTTATTATTTCCGGGTTTAAACAAACAATTGTGTCCGATTCTCACTGCAACGGCCGACTTGGCCTGTCAGGCTCGTGCGCCCTGAAGCTCAGGAGCCGTGGACTTAAAAGGCATCCAGGCAGACACGCCTCGCGCTGTAATGAGCCCCCTCACATAAGCACCGTTGCACATTCCATAGTCCCAGTTCCCCCAAGGAACATCTGCTGGTTTCTCTAATCGCTCCTAAGGCCACCTATATAGGTATGTGCTCCCAAAGGGTGGGGCAAACTATCAGGTTCCCCGAGCAAATCCTCTCGGGAGGATAGCTCAACGGCAACGTGCTGCCTTGGAAGCAAGATGACACAGAGCAACACAGGTTCGATCCCCGGGTCCGTGCTTAGAAGCCTCTAGGTATTAAGCGCGTTATAAATATCATATCATATCAAATCTTCTCTACAAGGGAGAACATGGTTTTCCCTGCCAGTGCTACCACACAGGCAACACTCGCAAGGTCTGTGAAGATGGGCGCGTGCCCAGACATCACAAAAAAAGTCAAGAATTTAGGGATTGCGTTGGACAGCTGACTAACACTGGAACCACAAATCAACACTGTGGCCAAGAAGTGCTCTTTCTATCTGTGCTCAATCAGGCCAAAATGCTGTGTGCCACCCTGACCTTCGCCGACCCCAGTATATAACTCCTAAGGAGGGACAATCTATCCCCCCCCCCCCCCCCGACTCGCTGGCCGGGTGCAGCGCCCAAAACCTCCCCGGGGCCCCCCTTCCACAACTCACGTCAGTGATTTGATCCAGAATTGACTATGTCAACAGCGTATATTGTAGCGGTCCGTAACATCTACAGAAACTACAAGGTACCCACAATACAGGTCGAAGACTGTTACAGACATTGGACATGAGAGACCAAATCAATGGAGCTGTAAGAATGCTCCGCTGGTTAGCACTCAGGAGAAACATAGATTTAATCCCTCTGCACCACCCACTGGGCTCTTTCAGGCTTTGTAGATGAAGTCATACAAGGGAAAATTAACCCATACCGCCCAACGAGAACTCTGAGATCCAGCAACGGCACACTCTTAAAAATCCAGTGGTACCCCAGAAAGAGATACAGAGGAGCGGCCTACTTCAGCATCACAGTGAAGCTTTGGAACTCACTTCCAATCAGATTTCACTTCATCCAGGATCACTTTACCGTCTGGAAAATATTCAAGACATGACTCTTAAACAACACAAAATCAACCAAGGCATCACCATTAAGATCCAACTCCAGCAGTTGGCACTGAACCAAAGGCAACAAGCCAACATACTAACAAGACATGCTTACAGAGGTTAACCTGGGTTGGCTCATGAATGACCAGCCATTTAGAACGCATAAAGAACCAGCCTCAGGATGGCACCAATCCCTTCGCACTCACCCAAAAATACCATCAAGTAACTCCACCTGGGCCCTACCTGAAGCATTATGTTACCTTATAGCACATAGCTAAGGGGCAACGTGCTTGCCTTGGAAGCAAGACAATGCGGAGCAACACACGTTCGTTCCCTGTGTCCGCGCTTAGAAACCTCTGGATGTTATAAATAACCAATTATTCCAATTATATTCAGGGCTGCTTGTGAAGAGGCCACAGCGAGGATCTCAACACAAGGCTGCGGGGAGTCACAGGGGAGTCCTCCCAGGCCCACTGCAAGTGTTGTCCCACTGTAATGTATCAAACATAATATCACTCGTAAGTGGAGACTATGTCCTTACTCCCAGATGGCCATGTCTGACTATGGTTCTGGCCTACTCTGCTTACTCCAAGGGGACCCACACACACTCTGCCGTGTGGTACTCCTGGGTGCCTCAACGGAGCTGTATCCCCTGGAAAGAGTTAATTGTTCTGCTTACTCACTACCCAATGATACTTGCTCTTGCATGTCTTCACATCTTTTCCCACTATGATTCAGTGCTGTCCATTACCCGGGATACCAGCCCACCAAAGTGGGCCTAGAATGACCATCAGGAGGTCATCAAAGCCACACCGGGTACATGCCCCAAACGTCCATCAGAGACTCCACTGGCCACTCCCCATACTAAAACGTTCAAGGTCAATTTTCCAAACCAGTAAAGTGTCCATATAAAGTAAGTCACCCTCACAAGGCAATTCAATACACCTTCCTACAGACATAATGTTACACCTCTCCGGCCAACGAGTATATCACATTACTGGCCAATGCATCCATGCATCGCAGGCTTATGAGGTTCCCCTCTAGACACTGATACCTCAATACCCTGAACACAATCCACCTATAAGCAGACACCCATATAGTCCCAGGCACCTTTGAACTGTGTGAATCAGCACAACAGCAAAACTTGAATTTTCCCTCTCTCTCTCTCTCTCCGCTAAGCATCCCTGACCCCCTTTTTTGAGATATGCTAGAGCGCGTAGAGTCCCAGGAAATGACAGTGGAAAGCAATATATTTGTCAATAACATTGCATAACGTACACACATGAGATGGCTCCCACAAGGAAGTCTTTGAGGTTCGAGCCTGAGGAGCTGCAGCGGACCATGAATTCAGACATCAGGCCGCTTAATTGAGGACAAAATGTCCACCACGACCCAATCCTGGAGGAATTAACCCAGAGTTAGCGCCCAGAGATCCATGAACACCGAAAGAAAAGCTATAAGCAGCCACTAGAGCATGAACAGATGAAAATAAACTGATTCTGTTGCACTGTTTTGACCCCATACTTGATTATTCTTCCCATCAACCCCCAGTCAGCGAGGTCCCTGATCCCCCAGCAGCACCCAAGGTTGGATATATTCACCTGCAAATACAGAATGTAGAGAGGGTGGGAAGCCCAACAAAGATCCGGCTGCTCCGGGTGGCGCGGGACAGCGGTGGGATCACTGTGGAGGAGGCGACGCTGTCACCCTTCTTGGCCCCCCTTAGATGGTAATGTTCCCGCCTCCCACCAGCTACCCTGCCCCTGGAAAGCTTGCATCCTCTTCGGCAGCAGAACAAGGCACCAAGTTGCCTGTTACGCCCCCGCGCTCCCAACCAGGTAGCCCTACTAATTTGCAGGGATTATCGTTTATCTATCATTAACGTCATTATTTTAAAGCACAATTGAAATGTACCACCCTCATTTGTTCTCCATTGCCTTTTTTATAGCTTGGCTTTACTGTTCACTCCTGCGACCCAAAGCAGAAGCAGGGAAGTCTAGCAGTGTATGAGGGTGCGTGAGGGATGCTTGCACCGCTGCAGCCAACACTGCACCTGTTCCTTGTTTGTGAGAGGGAAGCCAGAGCTGCTCTGTCCCTTGTTTCACTTGCACCTGTTATGTGTTTGTGTGAGGAATGCTTCTACTGGTGCTGCTGCACCTGTTCTGTGTATGATTGTTGCTTCCACTGCTGCTGCTTGATGCCTATAGCTGCACAGGTATGCGTTCTGTGTATGTATGTGCGCGCAATTGAGTCTGTGGGCCCGATTCATGGAAATGTGCACAGAAATCCCGCGCGCCTAGAAGGACTCTGTGTGAGCCTGCGCGCAGAATAAAAAATGTGTGCCCCTGCATAGTCGTGGAATTGGTTGTGCAAAGTAACCGTATTCACAAGTCGCGGCCGGAACACCCCCCAACACACCCATACGCAAAGCAGAAACAGCCAGATCAGCTACCTTAGCGTGCTCCCTCCGGCGTGAATACACACACCCTTCAAACAGTAAGTGGGGTTCCCCGCAAGCAAACCTGCATTTCAGGGACCCTGCTGTAACTGTTCCCAGCACCCTGACAACCTGTGTATGAAAAATCGTAACTCGGAAAAATATGCGTGCGAACCCCCGTAAACCATTCCTACCCCTAAGTTACATCGGAACCCTGGTTCAGTACACGCACCCCAAAATCCAACATGCAATCCCACCTCTGCACTGCAAATCCCACACGCAAGTGTACGTATGCCTGCCTTCGGGTGGCAGATCGTATGAAGGACTTCCGTGGCTATTTCCCGGCCGTGAGGTTGCACGATCGAATCCTGAATACGTCTTGTGCCGTGCAATTGTGGGGGTGCGTGGGACTACCTGCAGGCCATCCCTCAGAACGCCCACTTTTTCACACGTTCTTTCCCATTTTGGTATTCGGCCCCCTCCCAGCCCTCTGCGCAAGCCATGCCCATGCTCTGCATGTAGACTCTCGAAAGGCCCTCAATAGCATGAACAGATGTGCCGAGAGCTAGCGCAAACTCCATGCAAGTCCAGGAAAAGTACTGTGATTTCATGAATCGACAAAGGCGGATTTGCGCACAGTTGCACGTGCAAGTACCCTATTTTATGTGCAAATAATTCCATGAATCGGGCCCTGTGTGTGTGTGTTTGTGTGCTTTTCCTGCACTGCAGCAGCCTACGCTGCACCTGTTCCTTGTTTGTTTGTGGTATGCTAATGCTGCCTGTCCCATGTTGCACTTGTGCTGTTTGAATGGGTAATGCTTGTACTGGTGGTGCTGCACCTGTTCTGTTTTCAAGGAAAGCGTACACTGCTGCTCTCCATGCTGCACTGGCTCTGTGTTTGTCTGAGTGTTGCTACACTGCTGCTGCCTGCTGCTCATGCTGCACCATTGCACCTGCTGTGTGTGTGCGCACTGAGCCTGTACTGCGCTCATGTTAAGGATTCTTGCCTGGATGCTACTTCAGCAAAGCTTGCAGTGCTGCTGCACCTTCTGCACTGGCTCTTTGTTTGTCTGAGTACTGCTACACGGTTTCTGCTTGCTGCTCATGTTGCACCATTGCACCTGCTGTGTGTGTGTGTAGGCACTGAGCCTGTATTGCGCTCCTGTGAAGTATTCTTGCCTGGCTGCTACTTCAGCAAAGCTGCTGTGTTTGTTTCAGTGTTGCTTCCACTGCTGCTTTTTAGGAAAAGCTTGCACTGCCTCTACCCATGCTGCACTGGCTCTGTGTTTGTGTTTGTGTTAGTGCTGCTTGCACTGCTGCTTTTTAGGAAAAGCTTGCACTGCCTCTACCCATGCTGCACTGGCTCTGTGTTTGTGTTAGTGTTGCTTCCACTGCTGCTGTTTCAGTGAAGCTTGCACTGCCTCTGCCCATGCTGCACTGGCTCTGTGTTTGTGTTAGTGTTGCTTCCACTGCTGCTTTTTAGGAAAAGCTTGCACTGCCTCTACCCATGCTGCACTGGCTCTGTGTTTGTGTTAGTGTTGCTTCCACTGCTGCTGTTTCAGTGAAGCTTGCACTGCCTCTGCCCATGCTGCACTGGCTCTGTGATTGTGTTAGTGTTGCTTCCACTGCTGCTGTTTCAGTGAAGCTTGCACTGCCTCTGCCCATGCTGCACTGGCTCTGTGTTTGTGTCAGTGTGACTTCCAGTGCCCCTGTTACAGCGAAGCTTGCACTCCTGCTCCCTACGCTGCACTACCTCTGTGTTTGTCTGAGTGTTGCTGGCACTGCTGCTGCCTGCTGCTCATACTGCACCATTGCACCTGGTGTGTGTGTGTGTGTGCACTGAGCCCGTACTGCGCTCCTGTGAAATATTGTTGCCTGGCTGCTACTTCAGCAATACTTGCACTGCTGCTGTTCGTGCTGCACTGGCTCTGTGTTTGTGCCAGTGTGGCTTACTGCCCCTGTTTCAGCAAAGCTTGCACTGCCTCTACCCATGCTGCACTGGCTCTGCATTTGTGTCAGTGTTGCTTCCACTGCTGCTGTTTCAGTGACGCTTGCACTGCTGCTCCCTACACTGCACTGGCTCTGTGTTTGTGTCAGTGTTGCTTCTACTGCCCCTGTTTCAGCGAAGCTTGCACTGCCTCTACCCATGCTGCAGTAGCTCTGTGTTTGTGCCAGTGTGGCTTCCACTGTCCCTGTTTCAGCAAAGCTTGCACTGCTGCTCCCTACACTGCACTGGCTCTGTGTTTGTCTGTGTGTTGATGGCACTGCTGCTGCCTGCTGCTCATACTGCACCATTGCACCTGGTGTGTGTGTGTGTGTGTGCACTGAGCCTGTACTGCGCTCCTGTGAAATATTATTGCCTGGCTGCTACTTCAGCAAAACTTGCACTGCTGCTGTCCATGCTGCACTGGCTCGGTGTTTGCGTCAGTGTTGCTTATGCTTCCCCTGTTTCAGCGAAGCTTGCACTGCCTCTACCCATGCTGCACTGGCTCTGTGTTTGTGTCAGTGTTGCTTCTACCGTCCCTGTTTCAGCAAAGGTTGCACTGCTGCTCCCTAAACTGCACTGGCTCTGTGTTTGTGTCAGTGTTGCTTCCACTGCTGATGTTTCAGTGAAGCTTGCACTGCCTCTGCCCATGCTACACCAGCTCTGTGTTTGTGTCAGTGTTGCTTCTACTGTCCCTGTTTCAGCAAAGCTTGCACTGCTGCTCCCTACACTGCACTGGCTCTGTGTTTGTGTCAGTGTGGCTCCCACTGCCCCTGTTTCAGCGAAGCTTGCACTACTACTGTAGTCCTAGGCTGTACCTAGAACCGAATGGGCGGGTAGGCCGGGGATTTTCATTTAAAGAATGTGGGTTGGTAAAATCAATAAAAACTTAAAAACTCAATCCATTAAATAAACAATTTCCTGGGATCCATGTCATTGTACCCCAAAAAATTACTTTTAGGTAATTTACTTCAAAGTGAGTACTTGGAAATGATACGTCGATTTTTTAAAAAAATGTGTGCCCCGATATCCCTTCACTATTAACACTAACTCGGACGCCCCCCCCCCCCCAACCCCTTGCCACCCCTTAAGCCACAACTACATATATAGTTAAAAGTAATTTCGAAGTAATTTCGAAGTAGTCACTTCGAAGTAAATTACTTCGAAGTAATTTCCATCGTTGAAACCACGGGATACTGATTTCATGTCTCGAATATTTAATGAGCAACTGTTTAAAGAAATCTCACTCGTCTAGGGGTGGTTGTGCACTACCTTCCAGTAAATACCCTAAATCGGACTTCCTGGTTGATTGCAAGCATTCCCATGATCCCTTGCTACAGAGGTGCACATCGGCCACGGAGTATCTCCTTCTCAGCCCTTCTCAGCCCTGCGTCCCCTCGGGCCTCGAGAAGCGGAGCCAGCATGAAAGAAACTTGAGTTCAAATAGGCATACCGGGCACAGGATTCCAGCGGTACTCTGCCACCCTCCCGCCCCTCACACCCATCCCACCCCAAGAAATGCAGAATTAGGGGAACGGTCTGATCCAGGCCCGAGGGTGCTGGGGCTGCGGTGTGACAACGCGCCCCTTGGGCAGCCTTCATCACGGTTCCTGGCACAAAACCTCAAACCCCTCCCGAGCTATTTAACTGCATCCTGGGACAAAAACCTGTTTTCAGAGACAGTCTCCGGCCGGCCTGTCGGCACACGCCTGTCAAGCCCTGAGCAGCGAGAACAAAAAGGCCCGCACTGCTCCCATTACCGAGGGTTTTATTGCTGCATGTCAGGCCCGGGAGGGGGAGAGTGGGGTGTGGGGGGTGAAGGGAAAGTGATGCCAGAGAGATATGGGATGGGGATGGGGATGGGACAGGGAGGGCGTGGCACACATGTATGCAATGCATAGGATTGTTCATAGTGCACACTGGGCACGCATAATAGTCCACCCCCCCCCATAATATCACGATGCTATGCAGCGCTTCCTCCCCGGTTCCGCCAGCTTCTAAGGGCTGCCAGCTATCATCCAGTCCAATGCTACTCCGTTCATCAACTCCAACACCTGGGTTAATTGTTAATTACGCTCTGTCTGCAGTCGAAATTAGCACAGCGAGCGGATTACTCCTGCTATTATTGGATGTGTATTCGATTTCATGATTTGAAAATTCAAAAGTGAAATTGACAGCATGTTTCTGGACCATCTTGTCCCTTTATCAAGTGGCCTGCAACAGCGAAGCAGCATACATGCTCCCCATCAGAATATATCTTCATTAAAAAAAAATGCATTCGGCATGTGTTGGAACCCATATCAAAACTAAGGCAACATTCAGCGTTATTTGTCATGTGCCTTGGAACGGATATGGGAGTGGTGTCCCCCGAGGCTGTGCACTGGTTCCAACATTTTGCAGCATACTCATAAATAATTCAGGCATGACAGTGCCCAGCTATGTTTTCAAGCTCGCGGATGGTGATTCAAACTGAGTAGTAGAAGGAAATACCCGTCATGGCACGGCCCTGGTGCAGGTCATGATCACGTGATGTTTAACCCGGATGCGGGCATCGGTGACGCATTTGGGTCATGATAACACACATGCCCAATGCAAACTAAATGGAATGCATGAAGTTGCGCTGCTGCTTCCCAAGCTGGACGCCTAGTAGCCTTTATTAAAAAGCCAGACCGAGAAATCATTGCAACACTGCAGCTTCCAGAACATTCTGTCCGCCCTGGACTCCTGGAATGCAAAGGCATGCCAGGTAGCAGTGCACGGCAATGTTCAAAGATAGTCACCAAACTAATAGGAGGACAACACGAATATGTGATGACGAGAGTCTGAACCCGGTCTTGAGATGGGCGCATCGGCCCAGGGCACCTTTTTGTGGTCGGGAGGAGCGGTGTGGATAGTGTGTTGGCAACCCTCATCTTGTGTGCCAGGCCTGGGACTCTATCGGGCTGCACCCCTCCCTCTCAGCCTCTTCTTGCAGTTCTGATCTCCCATTCATGTGTTAAGCTGTGGTGAGTTGTGAGCCAAGGCGCCTGGCCTGGCTTTCAGGGATTCTGTGCCAGGGGCTGGTGAGCTGAATAATGGGCTAAAAGGAGACTGGGGGTGGGGGGCAACAAAAGGGATACAAAAAAGTGTCTGGGGGCAAGAAAGGGGGATTAGAGGATTTGGCGGGGGGGGGGTGCAAAAAGTGTCTGGGTGAGAAAAGGGTGCAAAGGGGGTAAGGGTAAGAAAAGAGCATAAAAGTGTCATAGGGCAAGAAATGGATCTGGGGTGAGGAAAGGGGCTAAAAGGCATTGGGGTGAGAAAAGGGACAAGAGTTGAGAAAAGGCGCTGTTGGTGCTGGGTGCTTGCGCTGGTATTTTATGGATGGTGATAAGAGGAGCGGGGAGAGAAAGGTGGAGGGTGGCCTGGTGGGGCCATGGGGCCAGAGCAGGGGCGTGAAAGCACTTATCCTATGAAGCAACATGCTTCAAATTTGCCCGCAGTCGCTGCTGCGCTCTCCCAACGCCACAGCAGAAAATCAAAGGAAATGCTTGACTCCCTGTCCCGCTCCACCCAATCAAAACCAGACAGGAAGTCATGCAATAGCACTGTTGTACCTGCTCACACTTCAGAGACGCATTTTTAAAATAAACATTTTGTATTTTTCCCAGTTGCTGTGGGTAGCAGGTGGGACTCGCGGCTGGCCTCTGCTGTGGGCAGCTAGTGACCCAAAGAGGGTGTGAGGGTAGAGGCCATATTTTGACACGGGTTGGCTCGAGCCCCACCAGGCTCTAGCCCAGCTCTAGTTTTGATTCAAGATAAGAAGTAATCCATGGTAACCAGTCTCCACCCTTCCCATTAGAACACTCCCCAACTTTTGACTAACCCTCAATTTCTCTCCATCTTACAACACGCATATGCAAACCGGCCATGTGTACACAGCTTTTAAAAAAGACACTCTGCCCAGACTTTGAACATCACAAACGTAGACCTAATATTCAGCCGCCTGGCCAATACACGGGCAGACACTATGAGCATCGGACGCCAAGCTCTCAATGCCTCTTACATTTCCCCCCAAGAAAGCTTGCAAACACCCAGAGGTCAGGCTACTTGCTAACAGCAACCTGAACAGAAAGCACTGCAGTCTTGCCCGTCCATCTCTTCCCAACCAACCAAACCCACCCACTCACTTCCAGATCTAACAGATCACCTGGTGCCCATGCAAATGGCATCGATGGGCAATACAGGTTCAATGTCCTTTTGCCGTCTGTTTTTTTCGATGTCAATTTTTCGACAACCCCCTCCCTGCCCGTTTTATCCCCTTACCGAACCCCCCCCCCCCCACTATATTTTCAATGAGTTTGTTCGATGTCATTCTTTTGTAAAAAATTACTGAAAAAACCCGGTGGCAAATCCTACCAAAACAATATAAAGAAATGTTGCCATGGCAGTGACAGGTCAAAAGATTTCGTTAAAAATGAAGCCTTAAAAATTAATAATGAAGTGCTACATTTATACTGGTTCACAAATTCACAGTTTGGATGGTTTCGGGTGGAATAAATTGCTTCTTGAAAGAGTTTTTTGGGCGGCAATTGCCTGACTCCCCACCCAAGAAGACCGCTTTCTACTGTTGGAAACCCTGGTTGCATTTGACCTGAGGTGTCTGGCAGTTTACTCTCAATCACAAAGAATCACGAAGATTAGCCATCTAGAAGAACTTTGAGAGTACCCAATGTATTAACCCCGCTCCCTCTCCCCGCCTACACACTTCCCTTGTACTACACCCCCGTGGGCTGGCTAGCCAAACTACACAAAAACACACTCCAACATAACTCACCTACAATAACAAGCCCAGGCATTTGGTGACCCCGGTCGGCATGAACATCTAGGAAGAGTCCGGAAGCAGTTTTAGGGCATAGGAGAATTTACAATATCCCTCTGGCTCATGCCCGCAGTGCTTGTGAGAGCGCGGTCTCTGGGCACGCGCTTACCCCCATGCATACT
This sequence comes from Ambystoma mexicanum, assembly GCF_040938575.1. NCBI lineage: Eukaryota > Metazoa > Chordata > Amphibia > Caudata > Ambystomatidae > Ambystoma > Ambystoma mexicanum. The sequence goes on along the minus strand of NC_090926.1, from coordinate 372,458,128 downwards.
GCCAGAAAGCAGATCCTCCCTATAGCCTAAGGAAATACGAAATCCTATTTGTATTACATAAGTGAGCTTTTTTAGCTTGCAATTTAGGAGAAAAGGCTGGTATTTTGTTTAAATCTTTGCTGCAGTTAAGCTGGCAGGGTCAGACCAGGATACAAAATAATCCTGGGCATCATCAATAAAAGTGGCCCGTGGCCCAAATCCTGAAGCACGTTTTGCGACTTTCCACGAGATTGTTTTAGTAGCAGAGGAGGTGGTGGCGCATTTTTGGGAATTGTGTTCGTCCATGGTGAATTCTACGACATAATGAGCCAGTAAGATGTGTTAAATAACCATCTTTGTTGCGCAGTGCATCATTTAAGTGGCCGACACTGGCCAGAAAATGGCTCCACACTGGCACGTCAGTGTAGCCTTTTCGGACCTTGTCTTTTGCCCTATGGGTCAATCCGCTCTGACATGCCAATATGAGGTGCGTGGGATCCAGTAATCGATTAATGAGTGGCATTGATGGAGTGTGGGCCCTCTTCTGAAATGATTGTTGGTGGTATGAAGGACGGGTTCAGGTGCCTCAGCACAGCTGTGCCTGTGTATACACATAGTAGCACATCAAGAGATATCAGCACAAGGCTCTTTGCACTGTGTCTATCCCCTGATTCCAGCGGGCCCCAGAGATGTGCGGCGATGTGAAGCTACGCATCTCTGGCCCCACCCAGGCCGAAAGGATCAGGCTTTCCATACATCTCTCTATTTATCTACATGTAGCTGAGCCCATCAGACCAGGCTGTGATCCGGACCAGGCTGTGGCAGGTTCTGGACTCTGTTCCCGCCTCTGGGAATCTTCTGACCCGCTGGGCTCATTCCCAAATGGAAATTCATTTGTTTTGTGGCAACCTGTTTGAGTAGTATCCAAGAGGGAGTTCTTTGGTAAATGTAGCAAATTGTGCAGTTTATTTGTTCAGTAAGACTGGACAAAGCGACTAGCTGCACCGTGAAGTAACTCATCAGACGGGCCGATTCTGGTCAAAACATGGGCCCACTTTCACCCAAAAGGAGGCCCACATTAGCATGCTGTGCACGAGCCTGCATACATGTTATCATGTCTGTCTGTATTCCTGTGCCAAATTCTTGACAGTACAAAGTCTAGAAGGGACAGACTATATGTCCCTGCGTCATTTCCCTATGGCCCTCCCAGATCTAGAGATGGCAGGCTCTGCATGCCTGACAGTGCAAGGGTAGAAGGGACAGACTATAGGTCCCTGCGTCATCTCCCCGGGGGCCTCGCAGTTCTAGAGATGGCAGCCTCTGTATACACGACAGTACAAGGTCTAGAAGGGACAGACTATAGGTCCCTGCATTATTTCCCTATGGCCCTCCCAGATCTAGAGATGGCAGGCTCTGCATGCCTGACAGTGCAAGGGTAGAAGGGACAGACTATAGGTCCCTGCGTCATCTCCCCGGGGGCCTCGCAGTCCTAGAGATGGCAGCCTCTGTATGCCTGACAGTCAAGGTCCAGAAGGGACAGACTATAGGTCCCTGCGTCATTTCCTCATGGCCCTCCCAGATCTAGAGATGGCAGGCTCTGTATGCCTGACAGTACAAGGTCCAGAAGGGACAGACTTTAGGTCCCTGCATCATTTCCCCAAGGCCCTCCCAGATCTAGAGATGGCAGGCTCTGCATGCTTGACAATACAAGGGTAGAAGGGACAGACTATAGGTCCCTGCGTCATCTCCACGTGGGCTTCGCAGTTCTAGAGATGGCAGCCTCTGTATGCACGACAGTACAAGGTCTAGAAGGGACAGACTATAGGTCACTGCGTCATTTCCCTGTGGCCGTCCCATTTCTAGAGATGGCAGCCTCTGTATGCACGACAGTACAAGGTCTAGAAGGGACAGACTATATGTCCCTGTGTTTTCTCCCTGTGGCTCTCCCATTTCTGGAGATGGCAGGCTCTGTATGCCTGACAGTACAAGGTCCAGAAGGGACAGACTATAGGTCCCTGCGCCAACTCCATGGGGGCCTCCCAGTTCTAGAGACGACAGCCTCTGTATACACGACAGTTCATGGTCTAGAAGGGACAGATTATAGGTCCCTGCGTCATCTCCCCAGGGGCCTCGCAGTCCTAGAGATGGCAGCCTCTGTATGCCTGACAGTACAAGGTCCAGAAGGGACAGACTATAGGTCCCTGCGTCATTTCTTCATGGCCCTTCCAGATCTAGAGATGGCAGGCTCTGTATGCCTGACAGTACAAGGTCCAGAAGGGACAGACTTTAGGTCCCTGCGTCATTTCCCCATGGCCCTCTCAGATCTAGAGATGGCAGGCTCTGCATGCTTGACAATACAAGGGTAGAAGGGACAGACTATAGGTCCCTGCGTCATCTCCTCGTGGGCTTCGCAGTTCTAGAGATGGCAGCCTCTGTATGCACGACAGTACAAGGTCTAGAAGGGACAGACTATAGGTCACTGTGTCATTTCCCTGTGGCCGTCCCATTTCTAGAGATGGCAGCCTCTGTATGCACGACAGTACAAGGTCTAGAAGGGACAGACTATATGTCCCTGTGTCTTCTCCCTGTGGCTCTCCCATTTCTGGAGATGGCAGGCTCTGTATGCCTGACAGTACAAGGTCCAGAAGGGACAGACTATAGGTCCCTGCGCCAACTCCACGGGGGCCTCCCAGTTCTAGAGACGACAGCCTCTGTATACACGACAGTTCATGGTCTAGAAGGGACAGATTATAGGTCCCTGTGTCATCTCCCTATGGCTCTCCCATTTCTGGAAATGGCAGCCTCTGTATGCACGACAGTACAAGGTCTAGAAGGGACAGACTATAGGTCACTGTGTCATTTCCCTGTGGCCGTCCCATTTCTAGAGATGGCAGCCTCTGTATGCACGACAGTACAAGGTCTAGAAGGGACAGACTATATGTCCCTGTGTCTTCTCCCTGTGGCTCTCCCATTTCTGGAGATGGCAGGCTCTGTATGCCTGACAGTACAAGGTCCAGAAGGGACAGACTATAGGTCCCTGCGCCAACTCCACGGGGGCCTCCCAGTTCTAGAGACGACAGCCTCTGTATACACGACAGTTCATGGTCTAGAAGGGACAGATTATAGGTCCCTGTGTCATCTCCCTATGGCTCTCCCATTTCTGGAGATGGCAGGCTTTGTATGCCTGACAGTACAAGGTCCAGAAGGGACAGACTATAGGTCCCTGTGTCATTTCCCTGTGGCCCTCCCTACATCACCCCCCGTGTCCCTCCCATTTCTAGAGATGGCAGCCTCTGCATGCCTGAGCCAGACTCCTGATCCACTGCATGCTATTAGTGACAGGCTTGAAGATTCTGTGTCAATGTCCTTGACCGTCCTTGTGCAACCCTGGCGTGGGGGACAGGCTCTATATCAGGCTTGTCCAACCTTTTTGAATGTGGGGCCGAAGCATTAACTTTTTGTCACCCGGTGGGCCGGCGAGCCAAAAGTCAACACCCTTACCCAAAGCAGTATATTCAAAATCGATGGAGTGTGACCTTTGACACAATAGCATCACAGGCAGTGATAGCCATGCAGTCCCAAAGATAGCTTTGGGTGTCAGGGGCAGTGATCAAAGGTTAGTTTCTTGTGATTTCTTCCACCAGTGTGTATGTGTTGATATTTTTCTGAAACAGTGGGGGCGACCGAGCGTAGCGAGGGAGCTATAACGATCTAGGGAGGGCTTGGGGGAAGATTTTATTTCCAAATATGGGGCTGAAATGGTGCATTTTACAGCAGGAAAACTGGCCAAAAAGCCATAAGTTTACAATCCGTTCTAAAGGGGAACATGTACATTCCAGGTCACAAACAGCAGACAAGAACATTGTAGAACACAACACATTTTAATGATCAATGTGTCCACAGTGTTGTAAAACAGCACTGTCACTGATGTAACACATTGGCATGCTGGTTGTGCCCAAAATATGCCTCTGTAGCAACATGTCTATGCTGGTTGTTCCCAATTTAGGCCAGCATTGTCCTGTACAAAGCATGATTGATGCTGCCTAATAGTTTTGACCAGTGTTGCCAAGTAAATATTCTGTATCTATGTTGACCATGTCCCCTACTTTTGCCTTTGGCCCCCTCTGTGCCCCTTCTAAGTTTGATTCCTGATGACACCACTAGATTGACCAACTATGGCGGTTCATGAGGAGCAGGGGGCACAATTAGTGAGCTGCAACTAGATCCATTGCAGCCTGTATGTCTGCTACCATAGGTGATTGGTCCAGGGGGCACCAGAGGCAGTAACAGTCCTTCGCTATGGCCCAGAAATAAAATTACCCTGGTCCAAGGACCCAACAAACATTGAACACATTTCATACAAGAATGGATCACCATATGTTTCATTAATATCTGTGTGTATAGATCCCTATTGTCAAATTACTATGAGTGGCAGCAGACGTACAAGGCCAAATGATAATATGTTATATTATAGCACTTTCACCAAAGCTCTTTTTTATAGAACAAATATGCATACAATATCACCCAACCTGTGTTGGTACTCATTTATCAACCTAAGAAGGATGAAAGGCTAAGATGGCCTTGCAGGGATTCGAATATGCAGATCACACACACATCGCAGCAGTGAGCGCTCAACCCTCTGAGCTATCATATTGGCTATATTAAAATGAGTAATTATTCTGTAGTGTAGTGGATATCATTAAACTGGTAACTGAGATTTAACAGCAGACCAGTTAAGTTCATCTGCCGGTCTGGTGCAAAGTTGGCAAAGTCTAAAAATGCACCAGGCCTGTAACTGCCTCTGGTGCCACCTTCCAGGCAAGGGGGCACCAGAGGCAGTAACAGTCCCCTGCCACGGCCCAGAATTCGGGTCTACGGACCCGACAAACATGCATAAAAAAAATGCACCGGGCCTGTAACTGCCTCTGGTGTCCCCTTTCAGGGGGAACCAGAGGCAGTAACAATGCTCTGCCATGCACGGTCCAGTTCATTTGTTTATTTGTTCGATATTTGTCGGGTCCAGGGACCCGACGAACATCGAACAAATAAATAAATAAATAAACCGGGCCTGTGGCCTGCAAATAAATGTAAAAAAAATGTGGGATTTCCTTTGTCTGTTCGGCCTCGCGGGCCACATGAAATGGCTCGGAGGGCCGCATTGTGGCCCGTGGGCCATATGTTGGACAACCTTGCTCTATATCGTCTATCAATCCTCCTAAGCCACTCTGGCCAACATGTGAACATATATATGTCCCTGTGGTACCAGTGTGCGTCTTTCATTCACCCAGGTTGTGTGTGTTTGTTTTCCTCATTGCGAATATCAGTAAACCTCAAATGCCAGAATCACACGTGGTAGAGAGAACAGCAGCAAGGAGAAATGAACCCCAAAATATCACCAAGTTTAGGCTCTGCCTGAGTTGTGAAAAAAAAGAACAAAAAAAATATTTTTTGTAGTAGTTTTCCTTATTTCAATGTATACCCCCTTTCTGCTTTGGGAAGAGGATGTGAATTTTAATTTTAAAAACTGAAATTATTTTTTCGGTTTCAGGGAAGTTTTTTTAAAACATAAAAATCGCATATGGGCCAATTTCAGGCATGTGCACTCTAAGCCCACCCTTCTGTGGAGACTTAGGATGAACATGTCACTGATTCCATGTTTCTATTATCGCTATTTACCCACACTGGGATTTTGCTCCCAGGCGACTTCCACCACTGTGATAAACTCCTAGGTGCCCAGCTAGGTTTTTGTTCACAGGTGCACCACTGTAATTTGGCTCTGCTGTGATTTTGCTCCCAGGTTCCCACTGCAGTTTTGACATGCTGTGATTTTCCTCCAATGTGCCTCACTGCCATTTGCCCAGCTGTGATTTTGCCCTGCTGTAATTCTGCCCAACTGTGATGTTGCCCAGCTGTGATTTGGAACCTCGGTGTCCCTTCTGTGATTTTTAACCTGGAGCAATTCCCCTCCAATCTCGACTGGGTAATCACTGTTTTCTGCTGCCTTGTGTCTTCACCAGATTTCCCCCACTGGGATTCAGCACTAGGCCCTGCACACTTTCCGTTGCCAGGGATACCAGTCTAAGGTGCCCCAGGACTTCTCACAATTACCCTACCGAAGCCCTGCCAAGATGTCAGCATGGCCCCTCTCGATGCTTTTCCCAAATGTCCATCGGGGTCTCCGCTGACCACTCCCCCACACTGACGTAGTCAAAGTCTATGCTCAAAACACAACAAACTAAGGCGAGTGAAAACCCCTCTCAACAAACATCAAACATCAGAATGCCACACCTCCCCAACCAACTTTCATATCATAGCCCTGACCATTGCATCCTCGCACTAGGAGCAGACAAAGCTCCCCGCTCTCCTTAGCCATCCAGCCCTTACAGTAAAAGGTGGGCTATACATCTAGCACATTGCTAAGACCTTCCAGTCACGGATGGGACTAGGTCAGCATCCCTGTGCTATCTGCCCAAGTCATGCAGGACTAGAGGTGTCCAGCTCTTTAACCCTGTGCCAACTGCCCAAGTCATGCAGGACTAGAGGTGCCCAGCTCTGTATCCCTGTGCCAACTGCCCAAGTGATGCAGGACTAGAGGTGTCCAGCTCGTTATCCCTGTGCCAACTGCCCAAGTCATGCAGGACTAGAGGTGTCCAGCTCTGTATCCCTGTGCCAACTGCCCAAGTCATGCAGGACTAGAGGTGTCCAGCGCTTTATCCCTGTGCCAACTGCCCAAGTCATGCAGGACTAGAGGTGTCCAGCGCTTTATCCCTGTGCTAGCATTCTAAGCCTTCAGCCTCTGGTGGTCATGGCCATGTATCATTGTGCCAACAGCTATCCAGTCCTAGAGGTGTTTGAATCCCTGTGCCAATTGCTTGGAGCCGGGCAGCTCTGGCGGGCATTGCTGTCTTCTTGGAGACTTTTGTGAGCATCAAGAGCTTATCCAATCCGTCCCCTTCGATACAATGCATTGCTTGATTCCTGCTCTCCTCTGTCTGGCGGCAGAGAGGCGGTTTAATCCCTATCCTAGTTTGTGGTGTGTCTCCCATAATAATACAGTCCGTGTTAGTTATCAAAGAAGGTGTCATACGCAAACCACACGACAAATTACAGACTAGGCATTCCACCACAAACACTGCTCACCACAAGCGATGAAAATGGCCCTGCTGCACGGTTAGCAATGCACAGCTGCAAGGGAAGTGCAATCCAAGCACAACTCCTCACAAGAAAGGGATCCAGGCAGGGCCACTGTCAGCAATGCACAGCTGTAAGCCATGTACAAGCACAACTCCCCACAAGAAAGGGATCCAGGCAGGGCCACTGTCAGCAATGCACAGCTGTAAGCCATGTACAAGCACAACTCCCCACAAGAAAGGGATCCAGGCAGGGCCACTGTCAGGAATCTAAAGCTGTAAGCCATGTGCAAGCGCAACTCCTCACAAGAAAGGGATCCAGGCATGGCAACTCTCAGCAATGCACAGCTGTAAAAAAAAGGGCAAGCAAAACTTTCCATAAGAAAGGCACCCAGGCAGGGCCTGAGCCAGCAATGTACAGCTGCAAGGGACGTGCAAGCACAACTCCTCAAAAGAAGGGTATCCAGGCAGGGCTGCTGTCAGCAATGCACAGCTGTAAGCGAAGTGCAAGTGCAGCCCCCCACAAGAAATGCGTACAGGCAGTGCCAATGTCAGGAATGTAAAGCTGTAAGCCATGTGCAAGCACAACTCCCCACAAGAAATGCATACAGGCAGGGCCAATGTCAAAAATGCACAGCTGTAAGCAAAGTGCAAGCAAAACTCTCTACAAGAAAGGCACCCAGACAGGGCCACTGACAGCAATGCCCAGCTGCAGGTTAAATGTAAGCACACCTCACCCCAAGAAAGGCATTGAGGCAGCGCCACCGTCACCAATGCACAGTTTTAATCGAAGTGCAAGAGCAACTCCCCACAAGAATTGCACCCAGGCAGGAGCACTGTTAGCAATACACAGCTATAAGTGAAGTGCAAGTGCCACTTCATACAAGAAAGTCATCCAGGCAGGGCCACTGTCAACAATGCATATCTGTAAAGTTAATTGCAAGCACAAATCGCGACAAGAAAGGCACACATCAGGGCCACTGCCTGCAATGCACAGCTGTAAGCGAGGTGCAGGCGCAACTCCTCACAGGAAAGGCAGGCAGGGCCCCTGTCAGCAATATACAGCTGCAAGTGAAGTGCCAGACCAACTCCCCACAAGAAAGGCATTCAGGCAGGGCCCTTGTCAGCAATACAAGCGAAGTGGAAGCACAATTCCCCACAAGTAAGGCAACCAGGCAGGGCCCTGGTAGCAATGCACAGCTGTAAGCAAAGTGCAAGTACAACTCCCCACAAGAAAGGCATCCAGGCAGGGCCACTGTCAGCAATGCACAGTTTTAACTGAAGCACAAGAGCAAGTCCCCACAAGAATGGCACCCAGTTAGGAGCACTGTGTGCAATACACAGCTGTAAGTGAAGTGCATGTGGCACTTCCCAGATGAAAGGCATCCAACAGGTCCACTATCACCGATGCACAGCTGTAAGCGAAGTCCAACCGCAACTCCCCACAAGAAAAACATCCAGGCAGGGTCACTGACAGCAATGCACAGCTGTAAGCAAGGTGTAAGTGCAACTCCCCACAAGAAATGCATACAGGCAGGGCCAATGTCAGCAATGCACAGCTTTAAGCAAAGTGCAAGCAAAACTCTCTACAAGAAAGGCACCCAGACAGGGCCACTGACAGCAATGCCCAGCTGCAGGTTAAATGTAAGCACACCTCACCCCAAGAAAGGCATTGAGGCAGCGCCACCGTCACCAATGCACAGTTTTAATCGACGTGCAAGAGCAACTCCCCAAAAGAATTGCACCCAGGCAGGAGCACTGTTAGCAATACACAGCTGTAAGTGAAGTCCAACCGCAACTCCCCACAAGAAAGGCATCCAGGCAGGGCCACTGTCAACAATGCATATCTGTAAAGTTAATTGCAAGCACAAATCGCGACAAGAAAGGCACACAGGCAGGGCCACTGTCTGCAATGCACAGCTGTAAGCGAGGTGCAGGCGCAACTCCTCACAGGAAAGGCAGGCAGGGCCCCTGTCAGCAATATACAGCTGCAAGTGAAGTGCAAGACCAACTCCCCACAAGAAAGACATCCAGGCAGGGCCCTTGTCAGCAATACAAGCGAAGTGGAAGCGCAATTCCCCACAAGTAAGGCAACCAGGCAGGGCCCCTGGTAGCAATGCGCAGCTGCAAGTGAAGTGCAAGTACAACACCCCACAAGAAAGGCATCCAGGCAGGGCCACTGTCAGCAAAGCAGAGCAGCAGGTTAAATGTAAGCACAACTCCCCACAAGAAAGCCATCGAGGCATGGCCACCATCACCAATGCACAGTTTTAACTGAAGCGCAAGAGCAGGTCCCCACAAGAATGGCACCCAGGCAGGAGCACTGTGTGCAATACACAGCTGTAAGTGAAGTGCATGTGCCACTTCCCACATGAAAGGCATCCAGCAGGCCCACTATCACCAATGCACAGCTGTAAGCGAAGTCCAACCGCAACTCCCTACAAGAAAAGCATCCAGGCAGGGCCACTGACAGCAATGCACAGCTGGAAGCAAACTGCAAGCACAACTCCCCAGAAGAAAGGCATCCAGGCAGGGCCACTGTCAGCAATGCACATCTGTAAAGTTTATTGCAAGCACACATCGCCACAAGAAAGGCACACAAGCAGGGCCACTGTCAGCAATGCACGGCTGTAAGTGAGGTTCAAGCGCAATTCCTCACAATAAAGGCAGGCAGGTCCCCTGTCAGCAATACACAGCTGCAAGTGAAGTGCAAGAGCAAGTCCCGACAAGAAAGGCATCCAGGCAGGGCCCCTGTCAGCAATGCACATTAGCAAGCAAAGCGCAAGCACAATTCCGCACAAGAAATGCACCCAGGCAGAGCCTCAGTCAGCAATGCATAGCTAAAAGCTAAGTGGAAGCACAATTCCCCACAAGTAAGGCAAACAGGCAGGGCCCCTAGTGTTAGGGAGAATTCTCTGTTTAGGCTGAATTTCCTAACCTAGTGAGTCCCCCAGAAGCTTTGCTGGATTTCTGGAGTTTGTTTTTTCTCCTGCCAAGAGTGAGACTCTTTTCCTCACACTCTTGGACATGATTTGAGGGGTTCCTTTGACTGTTAATGTGTTTTATGGGCTATTGGGTCTTTTACTCCATAGGGTCTCATGTGTTTTACTATGTGTGTTACACAGCACCCTCAGTGCAGTGACACAGGGGTGTTATAGTGACACCCCACATAGACTCCATACCCTGGGACTGACTACTGTCTCCCAGGGCATGTAAAGTCACCATTGGCTTTACTAGTCCCAAATTTTGTAACAGAACCAGTACAAACCATCATAATGTGGAAGTACTGGTAGGGGTAATTTGATTGCCCCTGGGTCTGTTTTTCGAGGGGGTACTGTGCAGTCCTCCCTCGTTGAGTTTCTGGCTGGTGGCAGTGGTTACCACGCGGAATATTCCTTAAGAATATTCTGTATGTGATTTTCCCATGTATTTTAAACGCACCACTTTTTGGTGCAATGCTAAAGATACCGCCGGTTTATTTATTTAATATTAATTCACCGGTAGGGTCTTTTTGCCAGAACTCAGTTTTAAAATGGCGTTTGTGTTCGCCTCTGTAACTCCAAACCAAAGGTCGAGGCCTTTGTTCCACTTTGGCAGGCTTCTCCACAGAAGCCTCCAAAAGTGGTGCCACTCTGTCTGGGTACCACAGGGGGTGTGGGAGGGGGTTTAGGCACCTTGGACTAGGTTGCCTTGCCAACCCAAGTTGCACTCTTGCGTGATTGGCCCAAGTGGTGAGCCGCCCCGCTCACCACTTAGCATGGTTGATTGACAGCTAGGCTGAATGAATGGAGGTTTCTTGCATAAAAGCAGGGCTTTTGGGACTGGAACTTCAGAAGTCGCCACAGGACCTGAAAATCCGAAGAGGGAGAAGCTGAGCCGACCTGCAACGACGACACCACCGATGGAGCCCTGCTGAACCATCTCACCACTTCCCGACGACAGAGGAGACCTTCTTGCCGGAGAGTCTCTTCCCCTTGAGCTGGTGGGGACAACCAGTTTGCTTTCTTTTTTGCCTACCAGGATGTCTAGTGGTCGAATTGCCCATGCCAAACACCCCGGCAACCGGATAGCCACTTACCACTGAACCGCGAATAAAAGGACCGCTCCTTTTAATCGAGAACTCCGCGGCTCGTTTCTTCCCTGGCAGTGCAACGACCTTCTGCTTTCCTCCCCAACGAGATCTTCTCTTCCCCCGGACGAAGCACCAACTTGCACCCGCTGCCAGAAACAACTGCCCCCGCTGGAGCGTTCTCACCATTTCAAGGTACTGTGTCCGCCTGGCCTCCCTTTCTATAGATTGCTACAAGGTGACAGTAAATCCTTAACCTTCTAGACTGGGCTGGTCTCTTGACCATCTAACTGGTCCCTTTCTTTTGGTCCAACTTCTTTCTGAACCTTTTTGAGACTTTTGGGCACTTTTCAACTGTGTGACCTTGGACACATTTCGTTCTGATCCTCTTAAAGTGGATCCGGCTTTCTGAACTCTAACTCCACGGTTTTATTCTGCCTTCCTCTCTTGCTGTGTTCTTCTGAAAGTGTTGGGATCTGTTTCAATTTATGCTCTGCCTTTCTCTCCCTTTAAACCGAATTATTAGAGTGCCATCTACGTTAAGCGCTCACCGCTGTCTGAAAATAAGAGGTGCTTTACTTAAGACTTGTCTAATATTCTTTTAAGGGAGTGTATATACTTCAGTGACTGTGTTTTTGAACTTGCTTGATATTAGTGCCAGTGTGTTTTTATAGATGTGTTTTTAAATAAATAATTATATATCTTTTACACCAAAGCTCTGGTCAGTGTTTGCTTGTTTTACTGTGTTTATCTGCCCTATTGTGTATGCTCTGTATACTGCCTAACTCTTCTTGAGAGAAGTCTGACTGTTCAGCCACAGCTACCAGGTAAATCTGGGTGGTGCAGACTGCTACCAATTGGGTTTACTGCTAACTCCTGTAGTCTTAAACTTGTTGCAGTGGTCCCTAAGGGAACTGCACAGGTTTCTGCCTAACACCTGGTAGCAATGCACAGCTGCAAGTGAAGTTCAAGCACAACTCCCACTAGAAAGGCATCCAGGCTGGACCTCAGTCAACAATGCACAGCTGTAAGGGAAGTGGAAGCACAATTCCTCACAAGTAAGGCAACCAGGCAGGGGCTGTCAGCAGTGCACATTAGCAAGTGAAGTGCAAGCACAATTCCCCACAGGAAAGGCATCCAGGCAGGGCCTCAGTCAGCAATGTACAGCTGTAAGTTAAGTGCAAGCACACTTTCCCATAAGAACGGCAACCAGGCAGGGCCCCAGTCAGCAATGCACAGCTTCAAGCAAGGTGCAAGTGCAATTCCCCACAAAAAAAGGCATCCAGGCAGGGCCTCAGTCAGTAATGCACAGCTGCAAGTGAAGTGCAAGCACAACTCACCACAAGAAAGGCATATTGGCAGGCCCACTGTCTGCAATGCACAGCTGTAAGCGAGGTGCAAGTGAAACTCCTCACAAGAAAGGCAACCGGCAGGGCCGCAGTCAGCAATGCACATTAGCAAGCAAAGTGCAAGCACAATTCCCCAGAAGAAAGGCATCCAGGCAGGGCCTGAGTCAGCAATGCACAGCTGCAAGTGAAGTCCAAGCACAATTACCCACAAGAAAGGTAACCAGGCAGGGCCACTGTCAGCAATGCACAGTTGTAAGTGAGGTGCAAGCACAACTCCCCACAAGAAAGGCAACCGGCAGGGCCGCAGTCAGCAATGCACTGCTGCAAGTGAAGTGCAAGCGCAATTCCCCATAAGAAAGACATCCAGGCAGGGCCTCAGTCAGCAAGGCACAGCTGCAAACGCAATTACCCACAAGAAAGGCATCCAGGCAGGGCCTCAGTCAGCGATGCACAGCTTCAAGCACAATTCCCCACAAGAAAGGAATCCAGGCAGGGCCTCAGTCAGCAATGCACAGCTACAAATGCATTTCCCCAAAAGAAAGGAATCCAGGCAGGGCCTCAGTCAGCGATGCACAGCTTCAAGCACAATTCCCCACAAGAAAGGAATCCAGGCAGGGCCTCAGTCAGCAATGCACAGCTACAAATGCATTTCCCCACAAGAAAGGAATCCAGGCAGGGCCTCAGTCAGCAATGCACAGCTGCAAGCGAGGTGCAAGTGCAACTCCCCACAAAGAAGCCATCCAGTAGTGGGCAGCTGCAAGTGCGGCACAGCCCACCACACCACAAGGACTGTTCACAAAAGGAGAGGAAAATGCCCATGATTCCATGATGCACTGTGATCAGTGGAGCCGATATGGCCTTTAGTAGTGTCAGTCACGGCAGGCACACTTAACCGCAAGCACGTTTAGTAAAAAAAAGAACACCAATTATATTGAAAAATGATTTAAAACATGCACGTGTTCTTTAAGCAATTTAAACTGTTGGCAGGTGTGAGGTCAAGAGACAGAGTACTTCCTGGAGTGAGTGCGTGCCTGGGATACTGGCACAGGTCCTGTTTGGACAATTGGCCGCTTGGGTTATGGGCAAAGAGGGCATCACGACTCTCCGCAGGCTTGAACCGGAGGCAGTGATGGTCGTTACAATGAGATACACCAGATGAGTCTTTTGCGGAGCTCTTCCGGGGCTCTAGGGTGCATTGAGTTCCTGGCTGGTCTTTTAGCAAAGTTGGCATCAAGGAAGGATTTCAGTTAAGTGTTGGGTCGAGGTACATGACGAAGTGGGCACCGGACAAAGGATGAGCTGTGGGCAGGGCATGTGTTCTGGGCAGGGCAGTACATCGAGGTGCTTCTTAGTTTCACATGCAAAGCTGAAAGTAAAACTGACCAGCCAGAAAGCTTCTCAGATGCAGCATTTCAGGCCGGAAGTACATTTTGAGTGCAGGCATTAATTAAAGCTGACAAGATTGCTTAGCAACAGGAATGTGTCAAATTCTGACGGGCCACAAATGAATGGTTTGCTTTGACTAGGATGGATTTTCGGAATACTATCATGGTTCTGTGGCTATTAGGAGATGAATAAGCAGCAATGCACCTTCGCAGCCGCCAACAAGTTGTAACAAGTTTTATCAAAGGGATCTACAGTGGGGAGTTCTCCACTCCCTGGCCGCTGCACTCTCTTCTCTATTCTGCAGCAGCCTCTTAAAGTTTCAGCGGCACCGAGCTTCTGAATAGGCCAGTCCGCCTCGACTCTGTTTTACTGCCAGCAGTGTCAAACTGCAAGCACAACACAACCACCTTTCACCGCAATGGAAGAAACTAGCACTGCACAATAAGAATACATACCTATAATACAAATTGTTGACAGTGAAAAATCACTTTTCACCAGTGAAAAGTGACTTTGCACTGTGCAAATAATTCCACGAATCCGGCCCCAAACGCTCATACTTCTCTACCTCTTCACAGCACATCAGTGATATGGTTAGAGAGAGACTTCTGGTGGTGACTTGAGCAGTAGTTCTAGATACTGTGGGCCTGATTCATAGAATTTTTTGCACGGTTCAAAGTGACTTTGCACTGCTGAAAAGTGACTATGCATTGCCGACACAACCCCTGATTCATGGACCTGTGCAAAGTGTATTTTTGCAGTGCAAAGTCGGTGCAAAGTTACTTTGTGCTGCAAAAAATGACTTTGCACTGACTTTGCACTGCAAAAATACATGCTGCACAGTTACATGAATCAGGGTTTGTGTTGGCAGTGCAAAGTCACTTTTCAGCAGTGCAAAGTCACATTGTACAATGCAAAAAAATCCACGAATCGGGCCCCAAGTGTCAATGCGTTCCTTCTGAGCGTGTCCTACCTGCGCATCGTGGCATGTATTACTAGTATGCATGTATGGCTAGTGCATACATTTGCTCGGCGTGGGCTACTGTTGGTCATTGTGCATGTTTGTGTGAAACACACTCTCCCAGATTTTTAGAGGATGGCCTGTTCTTTCCGGGTCAGGTCCAAATGATCCGCATCAACTTGTAATTTACCAGAAAAGTTTATTTGATCTCTTCTTATCACATCGAAAACATCTCATCAGTTTTATACTTTCTTTCAAAAGGACATGATGTAAAATATGCTTCAATATTAAAATATTGGGTTCAAGAATTTGCAATAAAACTGTGCATATGTGCGGCCATTCCTTACCCCAGAATTTGGCAGGTTTGGCTGAGCTGATTGTAGAAATGTTGACAGTCTTCACCAGTTCAAGTGAAGGACTTGCTATGCGCTAAAAGTCTCGGAAATTGAGGTGGACAATTTCAAGACATGCGCCCCAAAATCGTGTTTTTCAGGGGAGTGAGGGTCTATGGAAAACCCCATGCAAAAAAACACGTATTTTTCAACATCCTTGGGGCCTAATTCACAGAAGCGTTTTATAGTGGTAAAAACCCCATTGGAAAACGCTGTGTGAATCAGGATATGTAGAGATGAAAGCGTTCAGGGGGCGTCGCCGTTTCTCACGAGTGCCTAGATGTGGCAGATGAGGCGCTTGCCAAATGGTGCCCATAGAATCCCCCCCCACCCCCCCGGGAAAGTCACCAACTCTTGCAAAGATCGGGGTAGATACATTCTGCTGAACAGAGGGCAGGGAGGGGCAAACATTCAGACACCTGTCACCAGGAAAGAGGAATGCTATGTTGTGTTAAGTGTCCATGGACTCCAGGCGCTGGGGAAAGCGCTGCTGGCCGCCTCCACGCTTGCTGTGCTAGTCTCGCAGTAGGCCACTGTCTGGGCGTGGCTTCCCCTATCCAATTCCATGAATAATTAACTGAGCTCTCTGAGCCCGGACACATGTTCGCTGCATTATAAAGGATGCGGCTTAATCGCGGGATAACAAGCCTTTTATGATCATTTGCACGAGCTAACGCTGACAATGGCGCCCCGTGCCAGATCTTTAAGTCAGCCGCCATCTTATCTAGGACTGGGGAGGTTTTCCTTACACACGTATTGGAAAGCTTTAGTCCAACTCTAATTCCTAGACAACAAAATGACTCAGCCACTTACACCTGAAATCTGAAATGCCTTCCCAGCCACAAAACCTGGAAATCCAAACATGGCAGCCGAATTGTCTGGATTACTCAAACCTGACATTCGGATAAAATGCACGCGCTCTCGCCAAACTAGTGTGTACATTGCGACCATCAGTTATCCCTAACTTCATTAAAAGCATGTCCAGTTCTCAGGTGTCACACCCTAACATGGCCATTCTAGTGTGGTGTATTTTAAGGCAAAATGTAGGTTTGAGCCACAGTGTTGTCAAATGGCCTGCACAACAAATGTCACAAGTACACAGCCATGGCATTAATGAGAATAGGCACAAGTGCACAACCCTGGCATTAGTGAGAATAGGCACAAGTGCACAACCATGGCATTAGTGAGAATAGGCACACGTGCACAGCCATGGCATTAGTGAGAATAGGCACAAGTGCACAGCCATGGCATTAGTGAGAATAGGCACAAGTGCACAACCGTGGCATTGGTGAAAATAGGCACAAGTGGCCAGCTATGGCATTAGTGAGAATAGGCACAAGTACACAGCCATGGCATTAGTGAGAATAGGCACACATGGCCAGCTATGGCATTAGTGAAAATAGGCACAAGTGCACAACCATGGCATTAGTGAAAATAGGCACAAGTGGCCAGCTATGGCATTAGTGAGAATAGGCACAAGTACACAGCCATGGCATTAGTGAGAATAGGCACACACGGCCGCCCGCTATGGCATTAGTGAAAATAGGCACAAGTGGGCAGCTATGGCATTAGTGAGAATAGGCACAAGTGGACAGCCATGGCATTAGTGAGAATAGGCACAAGTACACAGCCATGGAATTAGTGGGAATAGGCACAAGTGTCCAGCTATGGCATTAGTAAGAATAGGTCCACATGGGCAGCTAGGGCATTAGTGAGAATAGGCGCACATGGCAGCTATGGCATTAGTGAGAATAGGTCCACATGGGCAGCTAGGGCATTAGTGAGAACAGGCACAAGTGGCCAGCTATGGCATTAGTGAGAATAGGCAGAAGTACACAGCCATGGCATTAGTGAGAATAGGCACACATGGCCAGCTATGGCATTAGTGAAAATAGGCACAAGTGGGCAGCTATGGCATTAGTGAAAATAGGCACAAGTGGGCAGCTATGGCATTAGTGAGAATAGGCACAAGTACACAGCCATGGCATTAGTGAGAATAGGCACAAGTGTCCAGCTATGGAATTAGTGGGAATAGGTCCACATGGGCAGCTAGGGCATTAGTGAGAATAGGCGCACGTGGGCAGCTATGGCATTAGTGAGAATGGGTCCACACGGGCAGCTAGGGCATTAGTGAGAATAGGCGCACGTGGGCAGCTATGGCATTAGTGAGAATAGGCGCACATGGGCGTTAGTGAGAATAGAGGCGTTAGTGAGAATAGATGTTCTGCTTTGAGTAAGGTTGTCAGCACACAGTACAACTTTGCCTGCTGCCAGCAAAGAGATATTCGGTTCTCTGCCGGTCCAGGGAACGCTCCTAACACGCGGCCCATTGCTTCCTCTTACTGCCAGAGTTCCCGTGTGCACGGTACATGCGATCCGAGCTGCTGCTGCTCGGGGTGCGCGATCAGGTGCGTCCCCGTGGGATGGCAGCATTAAGGCCAACACATATACCACGCACCATAATGAACCACGCTGACCTGCCCAGCACCCACCAACCACGCCCGACCCGGCACCCATGAATGCCCGTACATCCATGCAGACCGTAGCATACACCCCTCTCCCTGAGGGCTGGCTCCTCCTGCCACCCGCCCTCCTACCTTTCTCCTCTCCAGTGGCCAGGGTGGGTTTACCCCCGCTTTCTAGGCACCCCCTGTGCCGGGCCACCACTGCCATCTCAGCTGTGCTATAAACGCCTTATTGCACAGACATTCGGCGGCCGCCCAGCCCATGTGATTGCCAGCTAGCCAGGGCGCACGGGGCGATGACTGCTTATTAGTCAGCTGCTAAAACAGGTGAGTGGGCTCCCCACCTGTCCCAGAGAGCCGTTTCAAAGTGCACGTTCAGCCTTTCATCCTAATGAGATTGAAAGAAGCAGTCAGGCTTTTATCCTTAAGGGATTGAAAGAAGGAGTACCATTCGGTCGCCACTATAATAACAGGTGGTATTTCCTCCTCTTTGGCAATGCACGGCTGCGGCGAAAGGCGTTGCATGATTAAATACCCTGCGTGCACGTTTATAAACAAGGAAGTCCGGATGTGCCATGCACGTATAAACCACCCCGGCCAGAGCCCATTTCGGAAAGTAGGTAAAACGTCCCCAAAGAACTGCACTTTTGAGGAGTGTGTTGCCCTCCCAATTCCGGCCCTAAATGCCGTAGTCCTGAAAACAGGGCCCGGAGTTAAAGAGCCAGAGGGTCCCGGTTACGATCACCAGCGCCGAGTCATTAGGACTCCCCCGAAGCTGATCCCCTCCCAGTGTCAGGATTGCTCTGGGGGACACACGCAGATTGATACCATAACATTGCCGGAATGGCCCGCAGAGGCGCAGACGGAGATATGAGGACACGGCTTAGCCCGGCACAGAGGAGCCATGGGGACACGCGTGAGTGCACGCCCGGTGCACACTGTGCGCAGATCTGTGAGCAGGACACGGGTTATTACCAGAGCGCAGAGGCCTGGGAGGCAAGGCATTACCAGGCGCAGTACTCGCAGCCTGCAACAAGTAATTAGGACACGCGTTATCAACCCTACCGGTACACAGTGTGCATCGGCAATCATTAGGGTGGTGCCCGAAGCGCGCGGCGTGCGGGGCGGCATTGCGACAGAGGTGGCGATTGCGCAGAGTGCACAAAGTGCAGACCAGCGCGCGGCTTACTGGGCACAATCAGAAAAGAGGTGGCTACTCCGCAGACTAGAAGAGTGTAGACTCTAAGAACACGCCAGCACCTAGGAAATTAAAGCGCCCGGCCAAGGGGGCATTATGGGACTAGAGGTCGTTACTCTGCAGAGTGCAGAGGAACTCTCTAGGGCCTAGAGACAGAGAGTTAAAGTCTGGCCTAGGGGGAATTATTGGACTGGAGGTCGTTACTCCGCAGAGTGCAGAGGAATTCTCTAGCGCCTAGAGAATTAAAGCGCCCTGGCTAGCGGGCATTATTGGACACGAGGTTGTTGCTCTGCAGAGTGCAGGTGACCTCTATAGCGCCTACAGACTTAAAGTGCCCTGCCTAGGGGGCATTATTGGACTGGGGTTGTTACTGGGCAGAGTGCAGAGGAATTCTCTAGCGCCTCGAGAATTAAAGCGCCCTGCCTAGCGGGCATTATTGGACTCGAGGTTGTTGCTCTGCAGAGTGCAGGTGACCTCTATAGCGCCTACGGCGGAGTCCGTTCGTGCTCAAACCATCAAAGCAGTTATTGCCACACAGGGCATTAAGACGTCCAATGGCAAGAGTGGGCAAGTAGTCATTAAGACACGCAATAAAAACAAGTACATGCAACTTGCCCTGAGTCGATAGGTCAGCTGTTTTTAACCCTTTCAGTGCTTTCTATAGGCCGTGATTAGGTGACAGGAACCGACCCTTATAGTACACTCAGAGTATCAAGGGGCATGCCGTGAGTGGCCCTGGCAGTTCACCCACAGTACAGCAATGGCCCGGGTAGCACTGTGCACCCATCATGGGAGGAGGGCCCAATTGATGGAATTTCTTGCACAGTTCAAAGTGATGTTGCACTGCTGAAAATTGACTTTGCACTGCCGACATAATCCCTGATTTATGGAACTGTGCAAACTATATTTTTCGAGTGCAAAGTCAGAACACAGGCATTTGTGCAGTACAAAAAGGTTTTGCACTGACTTTGCACTGCAAAAATACACTTTGCAGGAAATCTTTTCTCTGCCACACACTCTATTTCGGTGGCCTGCACACCGTGCAAATAACATACTGTGACACACTGCAAGTAAGGTCAGATTGCACATAACACACACCACGCAAGCTACTGTCAGTCACGGCCTGTCAGTACAAAACATGCGCTTGAGTTAAAACACTACAATGCAACATACACACTGTACGCGAGCCCCAGACTCTGGTCTGGAGTCGACAGCCCACGGTGACATGCAATATACACACCAACAATATGTGTGGCTGACTGCACGCAATACAATGCCGACATAGTACGCCAATCCGTAAGCAAGCCCTACCCATACACCGTGAATAAAGTGAACGGTAACAGGACGAATCACATGGGAGGCTGTGCTGGTGCAAATAGAAGCACTCTGCGCTCCTGCCCCGGTTATCCTCTATCGGGGTCAGGGGCGGCACTGTGCTTCACTTTGGCCATGCCCAACTATACCTCAACATGTAGGCCCACTCCATTTGCTGCTCTTTCTACGCCTGCACTTCTCTCAGTGTCTTGCTGCACTTAGCGTGGGTACCATTGCCCCCACTCTCTGGGTCATGTGGTGATGGCTCTCCTCTGATCCACTCTGCGCCGTGCTCTTTCTGGTCCCTCTCTATAAGTGACGTCCTGGTTCCCCGCTCCCTATCCATGTTCTCTCCCTCTCTGGTTCTCTGTCTCCATCTCTCTGTCTCTCTCCAATTTGGCGCCCCACTTGTCCCCATTGCTCCTGGCTCTGATCGTCGCCCCCCCCCTTTCCTCCTGTTGCCCTTCTCTGTGCTCAGGTCTACTCTCCCAGGGTCATGTGTCCCTCTTTCTCGATATCCCGTTGCCCCTGTGTCTGCCCACCAATCATTTCTTGCCCTTTCCCCGACTCTCTGAATGTCCTCTCTTTTGCCCTCTGCTTGGTACAAGTTGCATTTTTCTCATCATGTTACTTTTTTGTTCCTATCTCCTCTTCCCCTGCTCTGTCCCTATTGCTCCTTTTCTTGTACTGTTCCCATGCCCCCTCTCTTGTTCTGTTCCCATTGCCCCTTTATCGTTCTTTTGCCATTTTCACCCTATCTTCTTCTGTTCCCATGCCACCTCGTGTGATGTTACCAGGACCACTGTCTTGTTCTGTTCCCAGGACCCATTCTCTTGTTCTGCTCCAATTGCCTACTCACTTGTTCTGTTCCCCTGCCCTCGCGTGTTCTGTTTCCATAACGTCCTCCTGTTCTGCTCCCATTGCCCACTCACTTGTTCTGTTCCCCTGCCCCCCTTGTTCTGTCCCGATTGCCCCATTTCTTGTTTTTTCACATGCCCCAATTCCTGTTCTGTTCCCATTGCCCCTCTATTGTACTTTTCCCATTTACCTTTCTCATGTTCTGTTCCATGCCCCCTCTTTTGCTCTGTTACCAGGACTACTGTCTTGTTCTATTCCCATTATCCATTCTCTTGATCTGCTCCCATTGCCCACACACTTGTTCTGTCCCCCTGCCCGTCTCTTGTTCTGTTCCCATAACCCTCTCTTGTTCTGTTCCCATTACCCCCTCAATTGTTCTGTTCCTCTGCCCCTCTCTTATGTTCCCATTGCCCACTCGCTTGTTCTGCCCCATTGCCCCTGATGTGTCCTGTATCCCTGTCTGCTCTTGAGATATGTTCCCATTGCCCACACTCTTGTTCTGTTCCCATACCCCTCTTTTGACCTGTTCCCATTGCCCCCTCACTCGTTCTGTTCCTCTGCCTACTCTCTTGCTCTGGCCGCAGTTTCCCCTCGCTCATTTACTCTTGCCATTACCCACGCACTTGTTCTGCTACCATTGTCCCCTGGCGTGCTTTTTTTCATCAGTCCCCTGTCTTGATATGTTCCTATTGCCCACTCGCTTGTTCTGCTCCCATTGCCCCCTGATGTGTCCTGTTCCCCTGTCCGCTATCGTGATATGTTGCCATTGCCCACACTCTTGTTCTATCCCAGTTAGCCCTCTTTCTCTACAGTCCTGGTTCTATCCCTTATTCTGATCCTACCCGTGTTGCCCTCCTCTCTTGGGTATGTTTACCCCCTCTCATTTCGTTGACTTTCTCTCTGCGTTCCCGTTGCCCAGCCGCCCTGCATTGCTCCCTGTGCCCTCTGGTTCTGGTCTTACCCCCACTTCCCTCGTCCCCCTGGTGCCCTCTCTGGTCCTGTCCCCGTGACCCCACTCTCTCTCTCCGTTTGCCCTCGTTGCCGCTCGCCCCGGGTCCTCACTCCACTGCCTCGGCTTGTAGCACAACTCCCGGGTTCACGATGAGCCTCGCTCGCTCTAAATCCGTGCCTCCACCCGCGGGCGCGACCCTGTTCGCCTATCTCTTTGCCCCGCTCTGCTGCGCGTGTCTGGGTTCCAGGCAGTTGCCCCTCTCGCTCTCAGGTCCCACGCCGACCCCACTGGCCGTAGTCTCGCCCCGTTGCCTATTCTCTCCTCACAGGGTCTTGTTGCCCTGTTCTCTGCCCACGCTGTTGGTCGCCTGTCCCAGGAGGCCCCTGCCCGATCCCGTGCACACACAACCTGAGTCTCAACTCAGAGGGGAGAAGCGCTCCTACCTGGCCGTACCGCTCCTGCCTCCACTATTCCTTGCAGGCCCGGGACTCCGGGGCTCCCGGGGGTCCGGACATGTCAGTCCTTGTCCGGATCAGGCTTTAGCAAGTCCTGTGCCGGGTGTGGAGTAGTCCGGGCAAATGCACCTTCCTTCCCGGTCCAGGTGCGCAGCCAGCGAGCAGACTGAGGAAGCGTGAATGAGTTAGGCTCGGAGCCGGAGAGGTGGAGGGGAGGGGCCAGGTAAAAACACTCCCCGGCCCTCCTCCTCCCCCTCGCGCTACCTCCGGCCCTTCGCTGCCTCCTTCACTCTCGGAACCCCTCACACCGCGGTGAGGTCTCACCTGCGACGATGTGTCCAGCCGCGCCCACCGCCTTCTCCCTTCTCCGCTGTCGGACACATCTGCTTTCATGTTTTATTGTATTTTATAAAGCGCGCACACACTGTATAGCGCGCTTTCCCCGCGTACCTCTCATTCTCTAGAATCCCTGCCAATCGCCATGTGTTCCATCTCTCTATTCAATGTTCCCTCGCTCTGTCCGCCCCCTTTCTTTTTCCTTTCTCACCCCCTCTATCTCCCCCGACCCAGCTCTCAGTTTCTCACTCTCTCTCTTTTCGTGGCTTCTTATATTACCACCTCTCTTTCTCACTCTCCTCGTCCCTTACTCATTCTCTCTCCCTCCCTTTCCATCTTTTTTTTCAATCAGGTACTCACCAATTGACTTTTCTCTCCCTCTGTGTGCACCTCTTCTTTCGCCACTCTTACCATTTGTCTCTGTGCACCTTTTCTTTCGCCCCTCTTACCATTTGTCTCTCTGTGCACCTCTTATTTCGCCCCTCTTGTTCTTGGTCTCTCTGTGCACCTCTTCTTTCGCCCCTCTTACCATTTGCCTCTGTGCACCTCTTCTTTCGCCCCTCTTACTCTTGGTCTCTCTGTGCACCTCTTATTTCGCCCCTCTTACCCTTTGTCTCCGTGCACCTCTTCTTTCGCCTCTCTTACTCTTGGTATCTCTGTGCACCTCTTCTTCGTCGTCCCTCTTACCCTTGGTATCTCTCTTTGCACCTCTTCTTCACCCTTCTTACTTTTTGTCTCTCCGTGCACCTCTTCTTCACTCCTCTTACCCTTGGTCTCTCTGTGAACTTCTCCTTCACCCACCTACCCTGTGTCTCTCTCTGTGCACCTCTTCTTCACCCCTCTCACCCTTTGTCTGTCTTTGCACCTCTTCTTAACCCACTTACCCTTTGTCTCTCTGTGCACCTCTTCTTTCGCCCCTCTTACCCTTTGTCTCCCTGTGCACCTCTTCTTCACCCTTCTTACCCTTTGTCTCTCTGTGCACCTCTTCTTCACCCCTCTTACCCTTGGTATCTCTCTGCGCCTCTTCTTCAGCCCTCTTACCCTTGGTCTCTCTGTGCGCTTCTCCTTCACCCACTTACCCTCTGTCTCTCTCTGTGCACCTCTTTTTCACCCCTCTTACCCTTGGTATCTCAGTGCACCTCTTCTTCACCCCTCTTCCCCTGGGTATCTCTCTGCACCTCTTCTTCACCTCTCTTACCCTTGGTCTCTCTGTGCACTTCTCCTTCACCCACTTACCCTTTGTCTCTCTGTGCACCTCTTCTTCACCCCTCTTACCCTTTGTCTGTCTTTGCACCTCTTCTTAACCCACTTACCCTTTGTCTCTCTGTGCACCTCTTCTTTCGCCCCTCTTACCCTTTGTCTCCCTGTGCACCTCTTCTTTTGCCCCTCTTACCCTTTGTCTCTGTGAAACTCTTCTTTCGCCCCCCTTTCTCTTGGTCTCTCTTTGCACCTCTTCTTCACCCTTCTTACCCTTTGTCTCTCTGTGCACCTCTTCTTCACCCCTCTTACCATTGGTATCTCTCCGCGCCTCTTCTTCAGCCCTCTTACCCTTGGTCTCTCTGTGCACTTCTCCTTCACCCACTTACCCTCTGTCTCTCTCTGTGCACCTCTTCTTCACCCCTCTTACCCTTTGTGTCTCTGTGCACCTCTTCTTCACCCCTCTTACCCTTGGTATCTCTCTGCACCTCTTCTTCACCCCTCTTCCCCTTGGTCTCTCTGTGCACTTCTCCTTCACCCACTTACCCTCTGTCTCTCTCTGTGCACCTCTTTTTCACCCCTCTTACCCTTTGTGTCTCTGTGCACCTCTTCTTCACCCCTCTTACCCTTGGTATCTCTGCGCACCTCTTCTTCACCCCTCTTACCCTTGGTATCTCTCTGCACCTCTTCTTCACCCCTCTTACCCTTGGTCTCTCTGTGCACTTCTCCTTCACCCACTTACCCTCTGTCTCTCTCTGTGCACCTCTTTTCACCCCTCTTACCCTTTGTGTCTCTGTGCACCTCTTCTTTACCCCTCTTACCCTTGGTATCTCTGTGCACCTCTTCTTCACTCCTCTTACCCTTGGTATCTCTGTGCACCTCTTCTTCACTCCTCTTACCCTTGGTCTCTCTGTGCACCTCTTCTTTACCCCTCTTACCCTTGGTATCTCTGTGCACCTCTTCTTTACCCCTCTTACCCTTGGTATCTCTGTGCACCTCTTCTTCACTCCTCTTACCCTTGGTCTCTCTGTGCACCTCTTCTTTACCCCTCTTACCCTTGGTATCTCTGTGCACCTCTTCTTCACCCCTCTTACCCTTTGTCTCTCTGTGCACCTCTTCTTTCGACCCTCTAGCCACCTCTACTTTCGACCCTCTTACCATTTGTCTCTGTGCACCTCTTCTTTCGCCCCTCTTACTCTTGCTATCTCTGTGCACCTCTTCTTCACCCCTCTTACCATTTGTCTCTCTGTGCACCTCTTCTTTCGCCCCTCTTGCTCTTGGCCTCTCTGTGCACCTCTTACTCTTTCTCTCCCTGTGCACCTCTTCTTTCGCCCCTCTTACCCTTTGTTTCTCTGTGCACCTCTTCTTTTGCCCCTCTTACCCTTTGTGTCTCTGTGCACCTCTTCTTCACCCCTCTTACCCTTGGTATCTCTGCGCACCTCTTCTTCACCCCTCTTACCCTTGGTATCTCTGTGCACCTCTTCTTCACCCCTCTTACCCTTGGTCTCTCTGTGCACGTCTCCTTCACCCACTTACCCTCTGTCTCTCTCTGTGCACCTCTTTTCACCCCTCTTACCCTTTGTGTCTCTGTGCACATATTCTACACCCTCTTACCCTTTGTCTCTCTGTGCACCTCTTCTTTCGACCCTCTAGCCACCTCTACTTTCGACCCTCTTACCATTTGTCTCTGTGCACCTCTTCTTTCGCCCCTCTTACTCTTGCTATCTCTGTGCACCTCTTCTTCACCCCTCTTACCATTTGTCTCTCTGTGCACCTCTTATTTCGCCCCTCTTGCTCTTGGCCTCTCTGTGCACCTCTTACTCTTTGTCTCCCTGTGCATCTCTTCTTTCGCCCCTCTTACCCTTTGTCTCCCTGTGCACCTCTTCTTCGCCCTCTTACCTTCGGTATCTCTCTGCACCTCTTCTTCACCCCTCTTACCCTTTGTCTCTCTGTGCACCTCTTCTTCACCCCTCTTACTCTTTGTCTGCACACCCCTTCTTAACCCACTTACCCGTGCACCTCTTCTACACCCACTTACCATTTGTCTCTGTGCACCTCTTCTTTCGCCCCTCTTACTCTTGGTATCTCTGTGCACCTCTTCTTTCACCCCTCTTGCTCTTGGCCTCTCTGTGTACCTCTTCTTTCGCACCTCTTGTCCTTTGTCTCTCTGTGCATCTCTTCTTAACCCACTTACCCTTTATCTCCCTGTGTACCTCTTCTTTTGCCCCTCTTACCCTTTCTTTCTGTGCACCTCTTCTTTCGCCCGTCTTACTCTTTTTTCTATCTGTTCACCTCTCTTACCCTTGGCATCTCTGCGAACCTCTTCTTCACCCCTCTTACCCTTTGTCTGTCTGTGCACCTCTTCTTTCGAACCTCTTACCATTTGTCTGTCTGTGCACCTCTTCTTTCGACCCTCTTCCCATTTGTCTCTGTGCACCTCTTCTTTCGCCCCTCTTACCCTTTGTATCTCTGTGCACCTCTTCTTCACCCCTCTTACCATTTGTCTCTCTGTGCACCTCTTCTCCACCCCTCTTACCCTTTGTCTCTCTGTCCACCTCTTCTTCACCCCTCTTACCATTGGTATCTCTGTGCACCTCTTCTTCACTCCTCTTACCCTTTGTCTCTCTGTGCACCTCTTCTTTACCCCTCTTGCCCTTGGTATCTCTGTGCACCTCTTCTTTACCCCTCTTACCCTTGGTATATCTCCGCCCTCTACTTCACCCCTCTTACCCTTGGTCTCTCTGTGCACATCTTCTTCACCCCTATTACTCTTTGTCTGCACACCCCTTCTTAACCCACTTACCCGTGCACCTCTTCTTCACCCACTTACCATTTGTCTCTGTGCACCTCTTCTTTCGCCCCTCTTACTCTTGGTATCTCTGTGCACCTCTTCTTCACCCCTCTTACCCTTGGTCTCTCTGTGCACCTCTTCTCCACCCCTCTTACCCTTTGTCTCTCTGTGCACCTCTTCTTCACCCCTCTTACCCTTGGTATCTCTGTGCACCTCTTCTTCACCCCTCTTACCCTTTGTCTCTCTGTGCACCTCTTCTTCACCCCACTTACCCGTGCACCTCTTCTACACCCACTTACCATTTGTCTCTGTGCACCTCTTCTTTCGCCCCTCTTACTCTTGGTATCTCTGTGCACCTCTTCTTCACTCCTCTTACGCGTGGTCTCTCTGTGTAGCTGATCCCCATCTTCTCTCCATCACCGACCTCCCTCTCCCCTTCCCCACCCCCTCCCGCAGGTGCTAAAGGGGCCAACCGACAATAGCTGATGCAGGAGCTCAAAGCTCAGAGCCTCATAATGACCCAGAGCCAAGTCCCCAAACACATCTCCCGCCAGCTTGCAATGCCCGGTCTGGACCCCCTGGCTCTGTTTGGGAGCCGCCATTAAGACAACAAAGAGGCCTGTAGCTTAGGCGCCACATCTCACTGCATGCCCCGAGACATATGGTGACCTCTCGTGAGGTGTTGGGCTAATGTTAAGTAAATCTGCACGAGGGCATTTCATTCTGTTTCAAGTTGGGGTGGGAGGGGGGGAGAGGTTGTTTGTCTTGCCCCCACTGACGAGAAAAGAGTTACGAAGGTACGTGAGCGTGTTGATCACAATGCACTTTTTACAGCGCCAAGAAGCCCCGGCCCCCAGGTAGTTACCCAGTACTAACCAACAAGAAACAACAGCAATGGAAGCTAGAGCCCGCACAGGTCAAAGTTCACGCCACTCGAGCAAACCCCGGAAGGGTTAAGCATGACATCCACGGGAAGGAGCGAAGTCCCTGCCCCTCAGGGCTTAGAAACAAACAGAATGTTACCTCTTGCCGGTAACCCTTTATCCTGACTGCGGAATCTCTTCTGCGCTCCCCTCCCCCAACACGGCGTCTGAAATGGAGAAGTGCCTTGAGGCGGGTCACAGTGCACTCCAGTCAGCCTCATCCACTGCACACACCTCTATCCCTTGGCTGACCCCTGGTCTAGTGTGGCATGCACCTGTAAACAGAAGGCTAGTAGACGCCCACCAATCGGAAGCCCGAAGGCTGGCCCTTCCGGTTTACAAAGAATAGCGAGATATGTTCAAAATGCATACATATATTCTTTCTAATGCAACAACCAGCAGAGGTGGCAGAGACACAGGTGAAGTGCTACTTTCAAGATTGAAAAAAGAGTGAGACCAGACCAGCAAGCGCAGAGGAAGGGCCCAGCGATGTCACCCAGCCTGGAATTGCTCATAACTGGAATAAGGAATAAGGATGCAGCGATCCCCACAAGCCTGGATTCAAGCTGCAGTGATGCCACTCCACTCCTCCTGGGACATGGCAGCAGAGATGCCACTAAACCAGCAACACGGCTACAGTGGTGGCACCCAGCCACGAATAGCACTCCAGTGATATCAACTAAAGAGGCATACGGCTAAAGTGATATCACACAGCCTGGATGAAAGCTGAAGTGATGTCATGTCACTGCACCTGGCATAGGGCTGCAGGGATATCGCGGGATGGAGTGATGAAGCCAACAAGCCCGGAAGAAGGCTGCAGTAAAGTCACTTTAAAAGTCTGGAATCAGGTGTCAGTGATGTCACTAAGCCTGAAGGGATTTCACCAAGCCTGGACTAATGCGGAAGTGATGCCACTGCATCTGGTACAGGGAAGCAGTAATGTCAGCAAACCAGTAACACAAATTCAGCAGTGTCTTCCAGGCCTCAAGTGGCTGCAGAATTGTCCCTCTCAAACCCAGAATTCTGATGCCAGTGATGCCGCTAAGCCTGGAATAAGGCCGAAGGGATGTCATCAAGCCTTGATTCAATCTGCAGTGATGTCACTACACCTGATATAGGGCTGCAGGGGTGTAAACAAGCTTGGAATACAGCTGCAGTGATTTCATCAGTCCCAGAATAGTGAGGCTGCAGTGAAGGCAGCAATTCTGAAATGTGGCTGCTGCCACATCACCAGATCTGGAGTAAAGACTCAACAATGCCACCAAACCTGGGCACCCGGAATAAGGTGTCATGCGGCATGTCATAAAACGTTTCTGTGATGTTTTCTGTTCTGGAACAAAAACGTCAGGGAAGTCACTAGCGCTTGACAAGCGACATAATGATGTCACCTAACCTCAAGAAGTTCACGCCCTCACCAGGCGTGGAATAAGTCTGCAATGATATAATGAAGCCTAGAACACTGCGGCAGCAGTATCACCATGCCCCGATAGTGACGCCAGCACACCGCTGATGAGGTTTCATGTATGCCCACAAACATGGACTAAAGCTGCAGCGATGACGTCACATGGACGGGAACATGACAAAAGTAGTGGATACAGCGAAATTAAGTAAACCAGTTTTCTGCCACTCCTGAAATAAGGTCACGGTGAAGTGACACGACCAGGAATAAGGGTGTTTTGATATAACTAAACCTGCAATATGGCTACACCGATGTTACTAACCAGGATCAAGGCTGCAATGATAAACCAATCAAGTCTGGAATATCAGAGCAGTGATTTCAGCAAACCTGCTGAAAGGCTGCCACTCTTTCAAACTAATGGCATATGCTAGCGGCCGATGTACCAAGCATTGCAACAAGTGTGAGGATATCGACCATCCACACGGTGGGTGTGTGCTTGCCATGTTTTTAAAAATGTTTTTTAAAGAAATTGAATGATGGTGGATGAACCTCCGGAAAATGTGTGTGGCTAATCCGCACACATTTTCCTATGCTCACCGCATGACATACACATAGGGCCTCATTGCGGCCTGTGCGGAATGGGTTAACGGGTCCCGCTAATGGGTGCGGACCTGTTAACACCATGCCACACGATTATAAGCTCCCCTCGCGGGACCCGGTAAGGAACGCCTGGTCAAACCAGGCGTCGTTACCGGTTCCCGTGAGGGGAAGAGGGCGCAATCAACGGGCCGCTGGTAATCGGCCCGTTGTTTGCTCCCTCTCCCATTCCCATTGAGCCCTATGGGGGCTCAGATGGGAATGGGGAAGGTCTGGGTCCGGGTTCCCAGAGTGAGGAATTACCGGGCCCTCCGTACTCGGAATGGGCCGGTAATTCCTAATTCTGGGAACCCGGTAAGGGAGCCCCGTTTGGCGGCAGCCATGGAGCTAACAGCTCCATGGCTGCCGCCAAACTCGTAATGAGGCCCATACACCTGTGTACTCTAGGTGGACACAGCCTACAGGCGCTGTCACCCTGTCATATTTAGTTGGAATATGACACCCAGGAGTATATCAAGGCATCTCAGAAGGGGGATGGCAAAACCTTCCTCTTGTCATAGCCAGCCTAATTAACTAACAAAGGCTCCTTGGATACAATCTGTCCTTTGTTGGCTCTGCTGGTGGCAGCTTCGCATACTAATCAGAGTTCATTAAAACAGGCCCATGTGGGGCCTGGCTGCAGGATTAAGAAAGGAGACAGGAAGCCCCAACAAACTTTGATATGCACAGTGTCAACCTGAAGCCAGCTCCCACCCCTCAGTACCAAGGGCAGTGAAGTGTCATGTCTGGGACTGCATGTTTACAGTAGTCATTCCCATAGGGGGATTGCCTTCAGAAGTTACGAGTATGTGGATTGATGGAGACAGAAAGTCTGTTCTCGCTGCAGCTTCAAGGGAGACCTGCCACTTTAATCAGGAACCACAGAGAGCTCCATTAACTAGAGAGGCCCTTTGATCCACAACAGACAGGAAGATGGGTTGGGACTAAGTATTACATGTGTTCACCCCTTTACATTTTCTGTTGCAAAGCACTCTGGTTATGAACTCACGCATACAGGAGATTGTTGGTGGGTAGCCAGGATTGTTTCATTAAGATATGCTTATCTTACACCAATCACTATGGCCCATTTGGCTTTAAAAAGAGGGCTGAGACCCTCCTTTGGGGAGATCATCTGAGGACTTTGCAGGGAGTAACAATGGACCATGGCTGAAATTAGAGTCTGCCTTACAGCTTCCGCCATTGAAGGAAGGCCAGGATTTCCAAGAGGGAAGCAAGATCCCTCTTCTAAACATCTCCCACGGAACAGAGGGAGATACTGAATCAGGAGGACCCCAAGCAGCTCCAGAACCGTTACCCAGCAGCACAGAGCATGCCCTGCTGGGCTCTACAGCACGCTTCCTAGGTGGGAAGTGCCATAGAGTATCTGAACCAAGCCAAGGACAAGGCAGTTGCCTGCAACACTCTCCTCAGCTTTGGGTGATACACCTTAAAGGACGATACAAGTCCAGTGAAGAAGATGGTAGGAGTGCATCAACAAGCATCCACCGACACATGCCTTAAAGGGCATTTTCAACCCTGTCGAACCCCTCGAGCTGCAACCGACTGCACCACTGACTGTTGTTACGCCGCAGTCGCTAAAGCTGTTCGAGACATCTCAACCAGTGTTTCAGAACCACCGACCAGTACTGAGACAATGATTCCTGTCCCTGAGCTGTTGTGTAGGCCAGCGTGCAGCCATCCGTTCGGCCTCGTTCGCCGAACTGCCTGCTGCCTGATACTCATAGCTGTCTCCCATCTTGAACTCTGTTGCAGAAGCTGAAAAGCACTCTGAAACCGACTTGACACTGTAGAGCACCAAGAACTTCTACAGCACAAGGTACATTGTAGCTCTGTCCCCCTGGTCCTTCTCCGAAGGCCCCTTGTGACAGTTTATGACCAATTGCTCCCTTTGTATTGGAACCAAGTACCCTTGAACTATTGCAATTCATTACTTTACTGACTACCCTCCTGTCAGTATCCAGAGTGCTCCCTTTTGCTTCTTTGAAACTCTCTGTGCTCTTCATTCCTATACAGGGTGGGTTGTATTTTGTAGTGTGCTAGAACTGTCTGTTGCGATAAAAATAAGGTAGATATTTTTATACAACCTTGGCTGAACATTCCCTTTTATCATTGGGTAATAATTGCATTTTTGCTGTGTTGCAACTAAGCAACGATCCATTACCTTGCAGAGATAAGCCTGCTGTTCTATCCAACTTCCCAAAATTGGACAAGGAGGTTTATGATTTGCTTGTTTTTTCCAACATGTTCAGATCCCTTCTGGTGTACTAGAGGTGTGGGACAGATTGATGGTTTAGAAACCGATATGCATCCCTGGACCACTGGTGCCCCGAAAGTTGATTCGTCCCAAGGGTCAGATATATTGTAGTTCCTGCTTTTTTTACAGCATTTTTAGTGATTTTTACTGTATTTTGTGATTTTTCACTGCACCATGTCTAGGGACACCCTCTGCAGGCCCACGATACACCCAACCCTGCCCCCCTTCTGTAAGATCATTATCTGCCTTTACGAAACCAACCAACCTTTATTTCTTTTTTTATATGTTAGGCGAGTTTAATTACAACAAATATTCTGCACTGAAAATATGTTCTGTGAATAATCTGCAATTAAATCACTGGATACCTTCAATAAGAGAGTAGAGGAGGTGCCAAACTCGATTCACACTCCAACTGCCCATTTTGAAGTACCAGGAACATTCACGCCGAAATATGTGATGTATGATGAGCAAATAAACCAGCAGAGAGCCGCAGTTGGGCTCTGTCCAGTACCTATCAGAAGAACAGCACCTGTTGAAGTACCGACACCTAAGAATACCTGGACAGTAAGGTACCCATTGAGAAAACGATATCGACAAATGAGACAGAATGACGATTGTAAGAAAACAGTACCTGAAGGCGCTAAAAAGATACTGAAGGAATATGAATGGTAACGTCATAAGAACCCAAACTGACTCACATATAGAAGATCTGACGATCTGTGAATGATGAAAAGAGACGAAACACCATGGATAAGTGACATCCTGAGCCTAAAGTGAAATAATTGATGTCAAGATGTCAGAAATTATACCATATGTGTGATGAAGATATGTGTACATATGCAAAGTAACCGCAAGAAGCACAGAAATCGTGAGGCTTGCTTTTGCTTAGTAATAAGATACCGGCAAGCGCCACCTATACATATCTACCTCAAAAGGAGCACTTTATATAAGTATACTTCCACTATACACAAGAGCAGAATCAACCATAGGTTACTAAAGGTCTCAAGAGGAGAGCTTTGCAGCAAACAAATCGAGAATTAAAGACGAAGAGAAACTCAGACGAAGATAATCGTGCTAAGAAGCCAAAGTCGTATTGGCTGAGATAGACCAACAGTGGATACAATTAATCAGAAGAAGAACAGAGTATCCTGTGCAGAAAGGTCAAGATAAGCCACAGATGGCATATGGCTGGCAGAATTAAATCAATTACACAAAATTACATGAAGAATAAGATGACTTCACGGTGTTGAAATCACGTGACCAAATGAGCAAGAAAAGATGAAACTTTCAAACCTAAGCATTGGATCTTTGCCATGCCCAGACACCTTAACTTTTCCAGACCAAGAAGCAGACTCGAGGCCAACCACAACGGAATAATTGACACATGACCACTGAAGTGATGATTGATTGTAGCAATAATTGGAGGGAAGCTGGGGGTGCAGATGAACTCCCTGTACCTGGCCAGCTATTCTGCACGCTGCTAAGCAAGTGGAAAAGTATGAGTGGGGTTGATGTCAACCCAATCATAGTAGACCATGTAATCTATGGTCCTATAGTTAGTAGAACCAATAAGACGTTGTACTTTTAGTGACGTTTACAGAAGCCATTTTGAAGGAAGGGCTCAGATGCCCCACCTGACATTTTATATCCAATCCCCTCTCCCCGTTACCATATACAGATATAGTGCCTATATTAAAGTTATCTTCCTAGAACAAATCCAAGTGCATGCTATGTTTTGCGAGTTACGCGTCAGTGATTACGAGTTTTTGTTATAAATACTATGTTTTTTTCGGAAATTAATTGGTGTTGATGCGAGATGGAAGATCGAACAATTACTGATATTCATGAACTCCCAGTTTTTTGTACTTGTCATTAAACGGACTCCCTTTGCCAAACTATTGAGTTGTAATTATTGATTTGATGGGAGAGTATTAATATGCATCCCCATCCATCTCGAGGGTGCTGCTGCTCATCTTAAAGTGCTGTTTGGGAAACCCCCAGTCCTATGGGCCGGCTGGGGTCCCTACTGCACACTTGGTAGGAGAGATTGAGGATTATCGATTAGAATTGATTAGATAAGACACCCGTTAGCCGTCGACATAAGTAACTCTGGGTCCTCGGCAATATAACAAGTCCTTTGCCATCCGGGTGAGTAGAATGAGAGGCTCACCGTAGATAGTGGTTCGTTTAAGTAAAAACCCTGCAGGTTAAGGTCTGAAGGAACCTGTGCTTTCCCAAACAAACCTCTTCCCAATTCTACGAGCAGCTGATCGGACGAACTGCAAGGAGAGGGGTAACGAAGGTGGTGATCCTGAGCATCCAGAGAGGAAAAAAATGCGAACGGTGAGTGAAAAAGACTAAATGCTTTGGCAAAAAGTTGCATGCCTTAAAACAAGTAAGGGAAGGTAATGGAGGGAGGTGGGACACAAATAACGTCAGAGTAAGAGTATAACGTATATATGAGGGGAAAAACATTGACTCGAGGGTGGCCGAGCAATAGAGAGATACCGGGAGGATACCCAAGCTAGAGAGAGATACCAGGAGGATGCCCGAGCCAGAGAGAGAGACCGGGAGGATACCCGAGCTAGAGAGAGCTACTGGGAGGATACCTGAGATAGAGAGAGATACCGGGAGGATACCCGAGCTAGTGGATATGCCCAGATACCCAGGTTTTAATATAGCGCTAGAAGAAGCCTGCATTTAAAGTCCTGAAAAAAATAGGATGCTTTAGTAGACTAAAACGATTAAAGATGTTTTTGAAAGAAATGGGCTTACATTCCATGTCGGAATAACGATAGGGGCATGAGATTCATGCAGCCAGCCGGAGTCGGTCTAGTCTGTCGTGTCTGTCTAGTGTTTTTTTTTTTCTCTGACGTCACAATGTGAGAACATTTTTGGGGGAAATAGCATGAAAATGGTGCGATTCTATAGCCAGAATGTTGTATGACATGAATTAATGATTGTTGTGTGAAAAAGCAAAAGTGACATTTTTTGTGAAAAAACAGGATTGGAGCTTGCGACGAGTGGTGCTCGCTCATATTGTTGATTTTGTTTAAGAAACGTAAAGCATAACAAAGTGTTATATGAGGAAAAGATAAACAGATTTAAGCATGGAAGATGTTACACCGTTAGTACACTTATTCAAACAGTTGCCAAAACATGCACCTAAGCTGAAGAAGTACAGTGCAGAATGGGTTAAAGAAACCGCCCACAAAATCTTTATGCCAT
Organism: Ambystoma mexicanum; assembly: GCF_040938575.1. Classification (NCBI taxonomy): domain Eukaryota; kingdom Metazoa; phylum Chordata; class Amphibia; order Caudata; family Ambystomatidae; genus Ambystoma; species Ambystoma mexicanum. The sequence continues at coordinate 372,422,838 of NC_090926.1, read as the reverse complement.
GGCCCCAAGGCGGATCATTATCTAAAGCGGTCCTGCAGCACATGACAACATATTTGCACGCCACATATACTGGCAAAAAGTTAGATAAACGCCTGGCTAGTTTAGAGCTTTGGAAGATGTATCAACTGGAAAAGGAGGAGAAGCCACCCTTAGATTTAATACTTAACATATGCACAGAGGGGGATGAAACACCTTCTGCGCCACCCGCCCCATCTGAAACCAAAAGCGAAGCCAGTAAAGACGAAGGATTATACCCGTTGAGGGAGCTTAAAGCAGCCACAGGACATAGCATCCCATCATATGAGTCACCTACGCAAAGTAGTGACGAAAGCCCAGACAAGGACAGAGACAGAGATATTACCTCCAATGTCCCGAGGGACAAGGAGAGACGCGAAAAGGAAAAAGGAGCCCAGGCACAAGCAAGTACATCTCTAGATACAGGCAGAGAGGGAAAGAAATTGAAAGGAGGTGAGGACAGAACTGATGAGATGGCATTCACACAGAATGAATGGATGGGAGGTCAGATTCTATTGAAACTCGATGGTAAAGGCATTGAGGATGTGAGACAAAAGGGAGAGCCAGACGATTCCAAAAGGAAACAGAAGGAAAAAGAAAAAGGATTGAGAGATGAAAGAATCAAGAAAAAAGACAAAAGCAGTTGTATCGCGAAGACCAAGAAAGGAAATGTGATCATAAGCCAAGAGCAGCTAAGGATCAGGACATGAAAGAACAACAAAGAATAGAAGAAGAAGAACACAAATTACGAGAGAAGAGAATAAAGAGACGATGGGATGAGGAAATATGAAGAGCAAATGAACGTAGAGATGCTAGGAAACAAGAAGAAGATAGAGTCAGAGAGGAGGCGAGGAGGCGCAGAGTGTTCGATGACGACATAGAACGAAAGTGAAGACAGAGAGAGCAGGATCTTGAATATCTGGAAAGAGAGGTTAAAAAACCTGATCCAGTTGTAGACTGGGAAGACATAGAAGAATTATTTCCTGAGTACGATTCAGTACCAGGCACATCTAGGGCAAAAATGGAAGATGACTTCGACACCAGAAGCATTGGAGAGACGATCGATAGAATATATGATGAAATGGTGCTAGAACAAGTACCCCAAGGGAAAAGAGATGACGAGCGTATGGAGAGCACTCAGTTATACAACAATGAGGACACCTCTCAAAGTAGCAGGAATAGAGAACTGTCCCTAGATAGGTTGACACTAAACAGGAATGTGGAGGATGAGAGAAGTTGCATGAGTTGGGCACAGACAATATCAGACGTGGAAAGAGTGAAATGTGAGGAAAGAGAAGATGAGAGAAGATGCGAAAAACGCTTCTCTGGTGGAAAGGGAATAAGGTGGTCAGATTCTAGTGGATCTGCACCTAAGGGATCAGAGTCAGCCACACAGTCAGACTGACACAAAGAAGTATCTTATGGTCAGAGGGGGGTGTCTCCACCACCCTATGTGAGCAGACTAAGGACATGGCCAGGTAAATCTTGGGGGAAATCCATACCAGTGTTTTACCATATATTATGCCAAGGGTGGCCAGATCAAGTACAGAAGCAGCTCAAGAAATTGGTAGGAATAGAAGCCAAACCGTGGTTTGAAATACAGTTGACCATAGCGCACTATTGCAAGCTGCGGCAAGAGAAAAAGTGCAAAAAAGAGGCTGCACGAAAACTGAAGAGGCAAAATGAGTGCAGAAGATATTGTCAAAGTATGCCATTGAAGGAGCAATGATAACTAACACAGATTGATCAAAGATGCAGCAGGTAAATAATCAAGGGCAGTGTGATCAAGGCAATAGCTGATTTTACCCAAGGGGAAGAGGCTTTCGAGGAAGAGGATGGCAGAGTAATCAGGGAGGTTTCAAAACGGCAATCAGGACATGTCAAATGGGCAAATAATCAGACCACCGCCAATATGTTGGACATGTTGGATGACAGGGCATCTAACACGCACATGCAGAAGCCAAGGCATACTGCAAAACGACCAAGGAACAAGAGTAGGGATGGCAAATCCACCTGTGTTTTACAGCAGGGTGGAAATGGAGTTGCACAAAATCACATGGTGCAGCAGCAAGCGCTGGGAGCACAGCAAAACTTGCAACCCCAGAATATGACAACATATTTGCAAGGACAGTCTCAACAGTCACTGATGCAACTGTTACAGACAAAAAGTACAGGATAGATAGTGAATTCTGAAAATAACCCTAGTGATGTAGGAAGTCCATTCACTAAGCATTGGACAAAGTTATATATGGACTAGGACAGCTCACTGGGAAACCTGATGTGTTCTATCCTATCAGTGACACCAAACCCTCACGAGGAACAAAGGGTAGATGTCGTTTTAGGGGATAAAGCAAATTCCTTCTTAGTTGACACAGGTGCAACACGCTTGTGTATACGCGAAGGCAAGTTTTCCTTATCCGGCGATGCCATAAATACTCAGGGCTTCACAGGAGCAACAAGTCGTGTTCGTTTACAAAAGAACTTCCAGTTTCTATAGGAGAATGTGACATGAACTTGCCACTACTGTATTCAAGGCAGACCCCGGTAAATATATTGGGACAAGACCTAATGACAAAGTTAAACATGACAATCTCGTTCACGGACAAGGGCATAGTATGTTCAACTCCAGTAATGCATTATTTGAACATATATGAAATGATTAGAGCATACGCAGGACAAACTACTATGAGAGCTGTTCCATTGGAACCAGAAATATTCACGTATGGAGTGCGTATATTGATGCCAGGGTTATCAGGCATCGCAGACAAAACCGTGAGAACCCCTGATGAGTTTCCATTTAGGCCAAGAATACCTATGCATGAGGAAATGTGACGTGTATTTTCCTTGCAAATACACACAGCCATAGTGCGAGGAAAAGTGGCATTGATCGATGGTTTGCGATGACGAAAGCAGACAATGGTGTGCAGTGATCGCCATTGAGGAAAGATACAGATTGACGGACGTCACTGATGATGATCTGTTTGAAGAACAAATAGGTGTAGATGAAACAACAGTTAAAATTAATCTCATTTATTGGGTGAAAATGATCAAAAGAAAAGTGCCCCAGAGAATGATGCTGGCACAAAAACGTCCTGAATATTTTGATGATGACATGGTCATTCTGGCATTGGGCGGTAATGGTTAATGGTCACCGGTAATGAGATGGGTGCCGTTTAACCCTTACCGCCCTACTAGGAGTTCCCTTAGCGGTTCTTTCCTTAACGCCTGCTTTTAGCAGGCATTAAGGACGGGACCCGCAAAGGGACTCCGGGGTCAATAACGGTACCATAATTTACGGTACCGTTATTGCCGCCTTCCCCCTTCCCATTGAGCCCTATGGGGACTCAAATGGGAATAGGGAATGGCCCTGAAGAATGGGGAATTACCGGTCCCTCCAACCTCGTAATGGGCCGGTAATTACTCCATTCACCAGGCCGGAGTTTGGACGAGTTCGGAGGCAGCCATGCCGCAAATAGCGGAGTGGATACCTCCGAACTCGGAATCAGGCCCCCTGTCTCAGTATGGACTACAGGACCTTATGACGTAGGCTTGTTGAAAGGGGTCGGGGAAGTGAAGATCAAATTGAAACCAGGAGCAATTTTACCAAAAGCACAACAGTATCCCATGTCTAGGGAAGCGGATCAAGGGATTTTCAAGAACATTTCTGCTATGATGGAGCAGGGTATTTAAGTGACGTCAGAGTCGTCATGCAATACTGCAGTTTACTTTATCAAAAAATCAAAGGGACGGTCTTGGCGTTTAATCCAGGATTTAAGGCCAATAAATGATATTGTAGAGGCCGGTTTCCCTCTAGTCACTAACCCGTCCACAATCCTATGTAATATACCCGATGAGGCAAAATATTTCAAGGTGATTGATTTGAAAAATGCATTTTTTCTCAATCCCATCGTACAAAGACTCACAAGATTTGATGTCATTCACGTTCAGGCAAATGCGTCTGAAAAGCACAAGGTTACCCCAGGGGTACTTTGAGTCTCCTTCGATTTTTAACTGAGTCCTACAGATGGACTTAAGCAATATTGCATTAGAGAGTGTTGTCTTGCAATATGTGGATGACATCTTAATTTGCAGCACGACAGAGGAAACGTGCAGACACGATTCTATTAAGCTATTGACTATATTAGCTGAGAAAGGATATAGGGTTCACAAAGAGAAGTTCAGTATTGTGAACAAGAAGTGCTGTACATAGGCCGGCTATTCTCACACGAGGGGAAAAGGTTTATCCCTGAAAGGGCTGAAGCCATACTAAACACAGCCAAGCCACACACGATAAAACAAATTCAGAATTTTCTAGGATTATGCAATTATGTCAGGGCATGGGTCTTTGACTACAGATCTTATACCAAGCCCTTGTTACAAGCCCTAAAGAAGGTACAGGTGACGAAATAAAAAATTCAGTGGACCGAGACCATGGAAGAAGAGTTTGTTGTACTCAAAAAGGCTATTTTCACGAACCAGTTTTAGGAATTTCCAATTATGCAGAGGAATTCTACTTGTTTTCACTCGAATGGCAGTGTTATGACGGCAGTACTCACACAGAGAACCACATTGGGGTACAAGCCCCTGGTATACTACAGTGGGAATCTAGACGCAGTGATGAGGGGTCACTCCCCATGCGAACAAAGTTTAGCTGCCACAGCGTTCGCCATAGAGAAGGCTACAACCATTGTGATGGGATGCTCAATGACGTTATCCGTCAAACATGCATTATTTGACATTCTGGGGAAACCGAAAGGCACATTGACATCACAGAGAGCTTCTGCTTATGAAGTAATCATATCAAATCCATTGATTAAGGTAATTCGATGTAAGATAGTGAACTCAGCTATGTTTATAGCAGAGCCAGTCACTAACGGAGAGCCAATCCATGACTGTGCGAACTATGAAGAATTCTATGATGAGATCCCCAAAGTAAACGAAAATGCATTGGCAGAAGGAGAAAATGGGCCTCATTACGAGGAAGGCGCAAAGGGATACCGGGCACGATTAAGGACATCGGTGCTGGTAATCCCTTTGCGCCCTATTCCGAAGTCCCTTAGGGGGTCCCTTCCTTAACGCCTGATTTTACCGGGCATTATGGACGGGGCCCGTTAAGGGACTTCAGAGCTAGTAACGGTACTGCAGTTTGCAGTACCGTTATTAGCGCCTTTCCCCTTCCCATTGAGCCATATGGGGGCTGAAATAGGAATGGGGAATGGCTTTTTCAATGGGTCTTACCGGTCCTGCAAAGGTCGGAATAGACCGGTAAGTACCCATTGAACGAGGGCGGACTCGGTACCGGTATTGGAGGTAGTTATGGCGCTAATAGCGCCATGACTACCTTCAACCTCGTAATGAGGCCCATTGTCTTTGTTGATGGTTCTTCGAGAATCGATCAAAATGATGGGCAAAGATATACAGGCGCCGCTGTGATGAAGCACACGGCAAACTGAGAATTTCTAGTACTCATTAGCGCACGATTACCATCACATTATTCAGCACAAGCTGTAGAATTATTGGTGTTGATACTCGCGATCAAGAATCATGCAGACCAGGAAGTGACAGTGTACAGTGACTCTGCCTATGTGACATCGACAGTACACGCAGGCCTAGCACGCTGGAAAAGGAGGGGCTACCTCCGAGCAGAGGGAAAGCAGTCCAGCACACGGCCTTATCGGACAGGCTCATTAAGGCACTACAACTCCCAGTGTGCATAGCAGTTGTGAAATACGCCGCCCACACGAAAGGGACAGATTTTATCTCACGAGGAAATCAGGCAGCGGACATGGAAGCCAAACGTGTAGCGTCTAAAGATGAAATAATAATGAATGTGGAAGTAACTGAGGTTCATGAGAGAATGATTGTTGCATGAAGTGAACCTGAAAGTTATAGTAATATGAGGCAAATCCAGTTAATGGAGCTCCAAGGAGATGCACCACAGGAAGAGAAAACTCTCTAGAAGCAGCAAGGGTGTTTTTTAAACCCCTCAGAGAGCTTGTAGCAACAACACAGCACTGGTAAACCGGTGATGCCTATAGCCTTATTGAAGATAGCACTGGAACAGTTACGCTATCCAGCAAACATGACAAAAGAGAATCTAGCAGCAACGATTGCTGAAGACTGGTTTATACCGAACTTGGCAGAACACGTTGCATTTTTTATGGTGAACTGTATAATCTGCCAACAGTTCATGGCTGGGCATACACTACGAGTAATTAGTGGAGTCATCCCAAGGTCTAGTGGACCTTTTCAGCACTTGCATGTTGATTATGTCGATGTGATTCAAGTATGTAACGGGTACAGGTACCTAATTATTGTGGTGTGTCCTTTCTCTAGATCAGTGGTCTTCAAACATTTTTGGCCTGGGCACCCCCTGAGCAAAGTTTGGGCAGGCCGGGCCCCCCCAAAAGTGCCAGATGGACAGTATGTAGAAATCACTATGAACTTTTGCGTGCCGTCAGCGCACCCGACTCCCAGTACAGACCCTGGGCTCTCCCCACCCTACTCCCACCACTATCCCAGTGCTGCAGCCCATCCTGCTCCCACCACAGTCCCATAAAACAAGCATACACATTTAAATAAAAAATAAATCTCCATAAGCGTACCTTCTGCAGGGGCCTGGGCGTAGTTGCTAAAATGCCCCGCTCCAGGTTGCTCTGCCCGTATGTGCGAGGAGGCGCAGGAGCACCCCCTCACACATACATACATGCAGTGCCCCAGCCAGCATTTCCAATGAGCTATGCAAGGCTGGTGAAGCAAAACACCCACAGCGTTGCATGGCTCAGTGATCATGTGCGGCTGGGGAAATGAACTGTCAAAGGTAAACAGGGTTTCCCTTTGACAGTTCAGCCAGCCCAGGAACACTTCCTCAGCTGGAAAAAGCAGCTGAGGGAGTGCTCAGTGTTTCACTGGGCTGGCTCCTTGGATTCTCCTTAATGGATGAGCCGGCAGGCTTGGACTGGCCTGTAGGGCAATAGGGCGATGACCGTACCAAAAATGCAAAATGCTAGTGTAGGACAGTCAAAATGGGCCACTTATTTGGCCAATGTGGGCCAGTTTGAGGAGTTACTTCACTATGCAGCTAGTAGTTTTGGCCATTGTTGCTGAATAAATATTCTTTAAATATCACCATTTGTTAACAAAAACATCCCCTTGGGTACTATTCAAACCGTCTGTGACTAAAGGACTGAATATCCATTTGCAACTGCTGGCCATTTTTCATTGGTGCCGAAGACCGTTTTATTGTCCAGTCTGACCATGTCAGCTGCCCCTTCCCATTTCCTCCATTTCATGCTGGACTCTGGCGCCCCCCTCAGGGGGCGCGCCCCACAGTTTGAAGACCTCTGCTCTAGATGGACAGAAGCAGGTCCATGCACACACCCAGACTCTACCTGTGCGGCCAAATTCTGGGTGAGGGAGGTATTTCCCAGATGGGGAGTATGTCAGGTCATGAGGTCAGACATTGGACCTCACTTTTTTAATGCATTATTTGAACAGATTAGTTTGTTGCTTGGTATAAAGCACAAGTTTTCCTCGGCGTATCATCCCCAAGGAAATGGGTGATGCGAGAAGCTCAACAGCTTTTTAAAGGAAAGGATAGCCAAGTTGAAGCTTACTCTAAAGAAGGGATGGCTGCATCCTGGAAGGATGCACACACCATTGACACCCTAGAGCTAGATGAGATGCACACCCAACAGGGGAAGTGTTAGGATCAGAAATGCAAAATTACTTGAATTGCATGACATCTTGTCTTACTGTAATTTCAGGACAGCTGCAGCGATGACATAAAGGGTGCAGAGCAGCACAGAACACAGAAGATGATACTACAACAGACCAAATTCAAGGTTTACGTCCACCACAACTGTTCCCTGGGGACACGGTCCTGGTGAGAAACCGCACAAGAAAAAAGTGGGATGAGCCAAGGTTTAAAGGACCATTCAGAGTGGAGAACGTCCCTCCCTCTGCAGTCAAGCTACAGGGAAGAAGAGCTTGGATATTTCTGGGTGACATCAAGCCATACAATGGAGAAGACCCTCTGCCCACACCCCAACGCATAGAGACTACAGACAATGGGAAGAATGAACCACAGCATGTTCAGACAAGATCCATGATGAGGAAGAAGGACGGTATGACCAGAAAAGCAAAGGAAAAGAACTTTTGTGCAAAGTTGTTGCTTAATTTTGGACATTTCCTATGAGCAAAAAAGGGGATAAGGACATACACACGGACACTCTGTGCATCCTAGTTGCAGGGTGAAGAAGAAAATTGCACGCATAAGCCAAAACATAGTATGTTGACTTTGAACTTTGGACTGAGGCACACTGCAGCCGTGAGAAGAAAAGGATATGCCAAATTTTGATTGAGGACACATAAATTGGAAGAACATACAGTATCCAGACTCTTTTAACTCAGAAGCCTTATTTGGACTCACTTATGGTGTCCCACATTAGTGACATCACAAAAGACGTCTTAATCTATTTCGAGTTAGTATTGAGATTGTGCCCGTCGTTAGTGGGAAGGCCTACTAACATCACTGAATTTCTTAGAGATCCTGAAAACGAAAAGACCATAAGGAGGCTGCTCACTGTGATTACAGAGCAGTTCCTTCTGCTTCTGGAATTTAGGGAGGACAAGTCAAATGTCCCCGTCACCAGAAGATAGGAGATTGGCAAGCAATGTCTTCTTTCGCCTGATTGAGGATTTTACAGAGGTTGTGGGGAGACCTGCCAGTGTTGACGTCCTCACTTTCATCAGAGAGCGGCAACCTCTACACAGATGAGCATGCTCCTGCATGGTATTGTAATGCAGGTCACACTTTCTAATCATCATCAGAATTTCTGGAGAAGATTGCAAATATTTCCAATGAGGGACAGATCATGAAAGTGTTGCTAGAAACTTCACTCTTGTTTATGCTGACCAGGACACGACATGTCTGGAGTGAAAAAGATAAGAGGCATTGACTGGGAGCTTTTTTATTTTGAACACACACACTAAAGACTAGCTGAACTTATTAACTCATTTGTCATTTTCGTATACAGAAAGGAGAACTGTTTCCGGAGACAAGAGACAATCCATTATTTCAGGCAGAGAAGGGCAATCGTTCCAGTAGCTGCAAACTCCGAGCAGAGACAGCAGAAATCCAGAGATAACGACATTACCTAGATTGTATTAAATAGTTAGGTCTCTTTCCTTAGATGATCGAGATGGGCAAACAGAATAGTAATCTTGTCATCCCTCAGGAGGAGAGGCGCTCATATTGTTCCGGAACTAAATCTTGTAGGTTAACCTATAGAGGAATTATGTACCTATGCATTGTATTCATCATTATTTTACTGTCACTGACTATTCGAACTGCATTTATTATTGGTGCACAAAGTGTTCCAGTTCCAGTGCACCCACCTAATGATGTACGCATGAAGGCACCCAGACCTTACATAGTCATTGCAGTCCCTAGAAGGTCTGATAGTGGAATGAGTGAACTTGAAATGGATGTGATGGGCAATAATACACAAACACTTTTGTTAACAAGCAAGTTGAAAAGCCGGAGACAAGGTCAGCAGAGCAAGCATGAGAAAAGGTTAATGAAAGACACACACATGCAAACGAGTTCACATACACCAGGTCTAGTGTCAATCACTGCGGAACCACAGTCCTACGATGAGAAGGTCCACACCAAGTGAAGTGAAATGACAAATGGAGACAGATGAACCCTCAAAGAGACAAAAGGAGTTGGAGAATAAACCAACAGAGACAGCATTGATAAGCACCCCCGATCCAGCACTGAAAGGGGCAAGTGCAAGTCCAGCAAAACTATCATGTGCAGAGATGATAGCAGAATCAATATGGCCGTTTATAGCCAGAGCCAGGAAAAGACAAGAGGACAAGGAAAGAATTACCAGACTTTGGGCCTCATCACGAGTTCGGCTGTAGCCCTTAAATGTGGTGGTAACTGTATAACCGCCACATTTAAGGGTTCGCCCTATCATGAGTTGGGCGCTAAATTGGCTGTTTTACCTCCAGCTTTTTTCTGGAGGTGAAAATCCCTGTTTTCGGCGGTATTAGAGCCGGCTGTATTAGCCTGCATTATTAGCACCAAAAATACCCCATTGGGTCCAATTGTCAGGAATAAGGGCAAGCATGTGTACACTGGTCTCAGAGGGCTAAAACACTGAAAAAGTCCAACAAAACTACAATTCCCAGCAGTACTTGGGAGGCTGGGTAGTTTACTGCCGTGCGCGCGTGGGGCCAGCTGATCATGATTGCTAACGGTTTATGAGCGGCCCACGCCGCGCGGCAGGTGTGGCTTATTTTGTTTGGAGGTCGAAGCTGCGTCGGTCGGAGCAGCATTCGGAGAAGTCAGGAGCCGCCCGCTATGAAATTGGCAGGAACACGGAGGCGGCGGGCGTGAGCACTTTGCAGCGGGGAGAGGAGTGATCTTCACGGCTGCTACGGGCATTCAACGTCCGGGAAGGCTCAGGAGCTTCCCGGACACAAGATAAGTGCGGAAAGGGTTTATTGGTCATTAATGAAATGCACATGTGATTACGAGCATGCTCATAGAAGTACCCAGCGTTGAGAGACTGTGCACATTTTTCTGTTCTGCTGCAAGGAAGCATTCGACAAATCTTTATGTTCTACACGTTTAATTATTGTCGTGCTTGTTGTACTTGTTAGTTGCTATAGGTGTTGCATATACCAGCCCAGGGGGCCATGTGTCATGTCTTCATCTTGGGAGTATTCCCATCGTATGTTTCATCTGCTAATCATGCTTTGTTTGTTTCATGTCAATGACATACAGTGTGTGAGATACATGTATTAAGATGTTCTCAAGGTATGGGTTATCAGGTAACAGGCAGTAATACCACATATGAAATCAAGTAATCAGAGTATTGCAGAGTATGATGTTATAAGTATTACTAAGTGTAGGATTTTTCCCTGTACTTTCCCCAGTCCTATCCAAACTAGGTTTTCCTCTACCCTCTATCCGGTGTTCCTAAAACCCCTCACCCTGTCCACAACCTCTCCCTAACCCTCTTCCCCCCACTGGCTGCCACGTGGTGTCCTGTCTATATATATATATCAGGTACCTGTGCCAACCACGGTGGGAGGGTCGACTTCATTTGGCTTCTGTGGTTCGGGGGAGAGTGTCGACCTCTCCTCCTATTATTGTGTATTGTGACATAATAAGCCACCCCCATATTGGGATACTCAAACCACCCAAGCCAAATGGAAGCGACTCCTCCGCCTTTGGCCGATGTGCTAAAGGCCCTACAAGATATGCAGTTAGAATTAGCTCAGACAAGACAAGAAGCTGATAATTTGAAGACTCAAGTTCAAAGTTTGGTTGCTCAGAGAACTCCTTTGGAGGGGGTAGGTGCAATGGGAGTTGCCTCTTCTAGTCAGAATTCCACGGTGATTGTCCACCCTCCCAGTAGTGTCCCCTTGGCAGCCCCCGAGCGTTTTTCGGGGGATCCCAGAAAGTACATGATGTTCCTTACACAGTGTAGATTACATTTCCTGTGTAAACCTACGGCCTTCGAGACTATTCAAGCTAGCACGGCTTTTGTCATTTCCTATTTAACCGGGGATGCTGCAGCATGGGCAATGCCCTTGGTACAAAAGGATGATCCCCTATTATATAACTGCGATGGGTTTTTGACGGAATTTGGCCGGCTATTCGATCGCCGAGAGGTATCTCTAGCTCAGGATAAGGAATTGTTGGGATTAAAACAAGGAGTGCGGGACCTAGTAACGTATGTAACTCAGTTTAACAGGCTAGTCATAGAGACAGACTGGCCAACAGCCAAACAAACAGTATTGTTTTACCAAGGATTACGGGAGGAATTAAAAGATGCCATTGCACAAGTGGAGCCTCAACCGAGCACATGTACTGCTATGATAGATTTAGCGCTGAGGTTGGATCATCGCATGAATGAAAGGAAAGGTGATAAAAAGAGACCGGAAGTAGCACCTTTTGTATGACTAGACAGAAGTAGAGGAGGAAGGGCAAGTGAGGCAGAACCAATGCAGATTGGAAGTGTCAGAGGGCCATTATCGGCGGCAGAAAAGGAACAACGTAGGTCCAATAAGTTGTGTTTGTATTGTGGGCAAGCAGGGCATTTTATACGAACATGTCCCAATACTCCTCAGAGGAGTGGTGAAAAGAGTTCAAAGGAGGCGGGAAAAGAATTGGGCCGGCCTTGAGGGGAACACAGGTGTCAGGCCCATTAGAAGTAAGATTCCCCAGGTGGATTGCAAACACGGTGGGTGGGACAACTTCCCATTTTTACATTCTTGTTACATTATGTTTTGCTTTGACGAAACAGGAGGTTAGGGCGATGGTGGACTCAGGGGCCACAGGTAACTTTGTAGACATATCACTGGCTACTCAGTTAGGGTTACCTGTAGTTGACAAGCAGCAGGTAGAAGGAGTCCAGTCGGTAGATGGTTCAACATTAATATCAGGTCCCATACGACAACAGACTGAGGAATTGGAAATGATTTGTGAAGGAGGTCATCAAGAACTAATTACCTTTGACCTTATAGCAGCCCCGCAATTTGGGTTGATTCTGGGAATGCCATGGTTAAGATTACATAACCCGCAAATTGATTGGGTACTACGGACAGTAAGGTTTGATGAACAACGGTGTCAAGAACACATGCTGCTTGAAACAGGCCCCACAGCATTGTTAATTGAGAAGGTAGTAGGGCCCCAAGTGGTGGGAGCAGTGGAAAAAGGAATTCCCTCACAGTACATGGAATTTGCAAAAGTGTTTGACAAAAGAGTGGCGGAGCAGTTGCCTCCTCATAGGACCTATGATTGTGTTATTGAACTAGAAGAAGGGGCGAAATTACCTTGTAGTAGAATATATGCCCTTACAGAGAAGGAAAATGAACACTTAAGAGAGTATCTTGATGAAATGTTGTCTAAAGGATTTATTAGGCACTCTACTTCTCCAGTTTCTTCTCCATTATTTTTTGTCCCTAAAAAGGAAGGGACGCTACGCACATGCATAGAATATCGGGCATTAAACAAGGTGACCATCAAGAATCAATTCCCTTTACCTTTGATTTCGGTTCTATTGGACCAAGTAAAGAATGCAAAGATTTATACCAAATTGGATTTAAGGGGAGCCTATCATTTGATACGGGTAAAGGAGGGAGATGAGTGGAAGACGGCATTCAGAACAAAGTTTGGATTATTTGAGTATCTTGTCATGCCGTTTGGTTTGTGTAATGCCCCTGCTGCTTTTCAGTTTTTTATGCAAGAAGTATTGCATGAGTTTATTGATCTCTTTGTAATTGTGTACATTGATGATATATTGATTTATTCAGATTCCCCAGAACAACATGTAAAACATGTAACAGCAGTGTTGAAAAGGTTACAAGAATATCAATTATGTGTGAAATCAGAGAAATGCGCATTTCATGTAAGTCAGGTTGAATTTCTGGGTTTTATATTGACAAACACCGGGATTGTGATGGATCCAAGGAAGGTGCAAGCAGTAGTGAATTGGCCTTCTCCACAATGTATAAAAGATATACAATCCTTCTTGGGGTTTGCTAATTTCTACAGACGTTTTATTGGCAATTTCTCCAAGATCGTTAGTCCAATTACACAACTACTAAAAAAGGCAGTGAGATTTACATGGAGTGTGGAGGCAGAGCAAGCATTTCAACAACTAAAAACAGCGTTTACTACCGCTCCTGTGTTAAGGCATCCTAAACTAGAGAGAGCCTTTCAGGTGGAAACTGATGCTAGTAATGTGGCAGTAGGAGCTATTCTATCACAGAAGGATGAAGAGGGAATTTTGCATCCTGTGGCTTTTTTTTCTAAGAAATTGTCAGGGTGTGAACAAAACTATTCTATTACGGATAAAGAATTATTGGCCATTCGATTAGCATTTGTGGAATGGAGACATTATTTGATGGGTGCAAGACATCAGGTGGTGGTGGTAACAGACCACAAAAACATGCAATACTTCACAACGGCACAATCGCTAAGCCCTAGGCAACTACGTTGGTCTCAATATTTTAATGAATTTGACTTTGTGGTTACATTCAGACCACGTAGTAAGAATGGAAAAGTGGATGCTTTGTCTAGACAACAAAATGTGGATAATTCAGTAGGGGAAATTAAAACTGTTATTTCACCTGAAAGAATTGTCGGGGCTATTACACAGAAAATCATTGAGCAGGTCAAGAAGGCTTTACCAGTTAGACAACTGCAGGAATGGTGTAAAACACATCCCGCACGTACCCTACGAGAAGGCTTACCCTATCATCAGGGTAGACTGTACTTGCCCACCAAGGAATTACAGAAGCAAGCATTATACTGGTGCCATAATTCTCCATTGGCAGGGCATGCAGGTTTGAGAAAAATGCAAGAGATGCTAGGGAAATATTTCTGGTGGCCCACAGTAAAACAAGACTCGGAGAAGTACTTAAGGTTGTGTGAGAATTGTGCACGTAACAAGGCAGAGCATGGGAAGAAGAGAGGGTTGTTACAGCCCTTACCAACCCCAAGTCAGCTATGGACTTCCATTTCGATGGATTTCATTACGGATTTACCTCCTGATAATGGTTATGATACCATTTGGGTAGTAGCGGACTTCATGTCTAAGCAGGCTCACTTTGTTCCATGTGCAGGAATACCAGGAGCAGGAAAGTTGGCAGAGTTATTCTTGCAACATGTGGTCAGATTGCATGGGTTACCAAAGAGTATAATATCGGATAGAGGTTCACAATTCACCTCCAGCCTTTTGTCAGATGCTGGGAATCAACTGTGCGCTCTCTACCAGCTATCATCCTCAAACTGATGGGCAAACAGAGCGCGTTAATCAGACCCTAGAGCAATATTTAAGAGGGTACTTGGGAGATGGCAGAGATTCTTGGGTACAAGCGTTATGGTTGGCAGAATTCACATACAATAATACCTATCACACTTCCCTCGGAATGGCACCAAATGAATGTTTATATGGACAAGTGCAGAATATGCTACCCGAACATTTGCCAGAAGTGGGACAAATCCCCGCGTTACAAGAGCGAAAGCAGTTGCTTCTGGAGATCAGGCAAAAGGCACGGGCAAATTTAGAACAAGCCAAAAGACAATATAAAAGTCAAGCTGACAGACATAGACAAGCAGGTCCTAAATATGCAGTGGGAGATAAGGTGTGGTTATCCACACGAAACTTAGCCTTGATAGGCTCGCGAAAATTTCTGCCTCGTTTCATTGGGCCCTACGTGATAATTAAATGTGTGTCAGCCACTGCAATGAAATTACGTTTGCCAAAAAATGTACCTATCCATCCGGTATTCCATGTCTCTTTACTTAAACCCGCAGCTCCGGGGATGACTGCTAAGAGACCACCAGCCATCATGAAAGAAGGTCAGATGGAGTATGAAGTGAAAAGTATTCTGGATGCAAAAATAAGGAATCAACGGTTATGGTACCTGATTAACTGGACAGGGTATGGGCCGGAGGACTGTTCTTGGGAGCTGGCGGAATCAGTACATGCTCCAAGGTTGGTTAAACAATTTCATCGACAACATCCGGGTAAACCAGGTCCTGGGAAGGGCCCTCGGAGAGGAGGTAATGTCAGGAATAAGGGCAAGCATGTGTACACTGGGCTCAGAGGGCTAAAACACTGAAAAAGTCCAACAAAACTACAATTCCCAGCAGTACTTGGGAGGCTGGGTAGTTTACTGCTGTGCGCGCGTGGGGCCAGCTGATCATGATTGCTAATGGTTTATGAGCGGCCCACGCCGCGCGGCAGGTGTGGCTTATTTTGTTTGGAGGTCGAAGCTGCGTCGGAGCAGCATTCGGAGAAGTCAGGAGCCGCCCGCTATGAAATTGGCAGGAACACGGAGGCGGCGGGCGTGAGCACTTTGCAGCGGGGAGAGGAGTGATCTTCACGGCTGCTACGGGCAACAGCATTCAACGTCCGGGAAGGCTCAGGAGCTTCCCGGACACAAGATAAGTGCGGAAAGGGTTTATTGGTCATTAATGAAATGCACATGTGATTACGAGCATGCTCATAGAAGTACCCAGCGTTGAGAGACTGTGCACATTTTTCTGTTCTGCTGCAAGGAAGCATTCGACAAATCTTTATGTTCTACACGTTTAATTATTGTCGTGCTTGTTGTACTTGTTAGTTGCTATAGGTGTTGCATATACCAGCCCAGGGGGCCATGTGTCATGTCTTCATCTTGGGAGTATTCCCATCGTATGTTTCATCTGCTAATCATGCTTTGTTTGTTTCATGTCAATGACATACATTGTGTGAGATACATGTATTAAGATGTTCTCAAGGTATGGGTTATCAGGTAACAGGCAGTAATACCACATATGAAATCAAGTAATCAGAGTATTGCAGAGTATGATGTTATAAGTATTACTAAGTGTAGGATTTTTCCCTGTACTTTCCCCAGTCCTATCCAAACTAGGTTTTCCTCTACCCTCTATCCGGTGTTCCTAAAACCCCTCACCCTGTCCACAACCTCTCCCTAACCCTCTTCCCCCCACTGGCTGCCACGTGGTGTCCTGTCTATATATATATATCAGGTACCTGTGCCAACCACGGTGGGAGGGTCGACTTCATTCGGCTTCTGTGGTTCGGGGGAGAGTGTCGACCTCTCCTCCTATTATTGTGTATTGTGACACCAATGGACCCAATCAGGAATGGGGTTTACCATTAAGGCCCAACCCGTGATCCAGTGGTAATACCACGGGGCCGGTCGGTGCTAGGGCTATAACAGTCGGCAGTATTACAGCCGGGAATACAGCCCAACACGTGATGAGGCCCTTTTTCCTACTCAAATGTACAGATGAAAATGCCTGGACCATGGATGGAGATACCTGAGAATCCTCCAGTGAGAAGAAGCTATATGGATACTATTAAGGATGTGATGATAGCAAACTACATGAAAACCGTGAGAATCAGAAGGAGCACACAAGAAGACAACAAGGAACACAACGACTACCCGGACAGCACAGCACACTTGGGAAATAACATATGGTACCAACATATGAAAGAAGTTGGAAGACAAATTTCAGAGGAAGAATGCTTTGTTTGTGAACTCTTACCATACAGCACGGGGAAATCGAAAATCTTCGTAGCTGTGGAAATTGATGTCCAGACAGCCCACTGTCTATCACACATAGCAATGTGCAAGACCAGAGGCCAGTTCATGGGAAGTGATGCTTCACTGAAATGGGCAACTGAAGCAACTGATCCAAATGAAGATGATTATGTCCAGGACATAAAGACAAGAAACAATGGAAAAACAAAGAACATTGTGGTTATGTGGAATGAAGAGAGAGAATTACTTTTCTGCCAAATCAGAAGAAGCCTTTCATGCGATCCCATATGAACACAGGCCGTTCAGCCTCACCTCACCAATGTTCACGACAATTCTGACGTCGAGAGTTCAGATTGGAGGAAATACTAAATGGTTACAGATAACCAGATGGGAGTTACTGCAGACCATCAACACGACCATAAAAGGATTCAAAGCAATCAAGGAAGAATTAAGGGCAATTCGACTAATGATTCTCCAGAACAGATATGTCCTTGACATGATCACGGCTATGGATGGAGGTGTGTGTGCAAAAATCAGAGAAACATGTTGCACATTTATAACATCTCACGATGATGAAAATGGAACTTTAACAGAAGCCATAGGTACGCTGACAAAACTACTGAATCAAATGATTGATGAAACTGACGAAGTTGATGACCACAGTTGGTTTAGATCACTATTTAAATGTGTTCCACAAGGGATGGCAGATGCATTCAAATCCCTAGTAGCCCTGCTAGTGATGATATTGCTTGGATTTTGTGTAATCAAGATAATAGTATCTCAGTGCCAGATAACTGCAAAAAAGGCCATAGGTATGAAGATCATGATTGATGTCGAGTCAGCATGGAAGCCCAAGGACCTGACTGATGAAGAGATGAGAAACTTTGTGAAAGCCAGCATTTATGCTCCAGAAGGAGCAACGTTTTGCTATCCAAGGAAACATAGAAATAATGTGTGAAAATGGATCTATTGTAGTCCAAGTGGACAATGTCAACTAAGGTGAGCATGTAAGAACAGCAGGAAGCTTGAAGGGAGTCACAAAGATATGGACCCCAAAGAAATATTTCTTCAGACCTTTACTTCAGATCCAGAGGATGAAGTAAAAGTGGATCCGAAGGAAGAAGTGAAAGTGGTCGATGAATCGCCCAGAGGGGGGTGTGTAGAGGAGGTTCCAAATGTGATTCACACTCCAACCGCCCATTTTGAAGTACCAGGAACGTTCACTCTGAAATATGTGACATATGATGAGCAAATAAACCAGCAGAGAGCTGCATCAAGCATCCACCGACACACGCCTTAAAGGGCATTTTCAACCCTGTCGAACCCCTCGAGCTGCAACCTACTGCACCACTGACTGTTGTTACGCTGCAGTCACTAAAGCTGTTCGAGACATCTCGACCAGTGTTTCAGAACCACCGACCAGTACTGAGATAATGATTCCTGACCCTAAGCTGTTGTGTAGGCCAGCGTGCAGCCATCCGTTCAGCCTCACTCGCCGAACTGCCTGCTGCCTGATACTCATAGCTGTCTCCCATCTTGAACTCTGTTGCAGAAGCTGAAAAGCACTCTGAAACCGACTTGACACTGTAGAGCACCAAGACCTTCTACAGCATAAGGTACATTCAAGCTCCGTCCCCCTGCTCCTTCCCCGAAGGCCCCTAGTGACAGTTTATGACCAATTGCTCCCTTTCTGTTGGAACCAAGTATCCTTTAACTATTGCAATTAATTACTGACTACCCTCCTGTCAGTATCCAGAGTGCTCCCTTTTCGTTCTTTGAAACTCTCTGTGCTCTTCATTCCTATACAGGGTGGGTTGTATTTTGTAGTGTGCTAGAATTGTCTTTTGCGATAAGAATAAGGTAGATATTTTTATACAACCTTGGCTGAACATTCCCTTTTATCATTGGGTAATAATTGCATTTTTGCTGTGTTGCAACTAGGCAACGATCCATTAACTTGCAGAGATAAGCCTGCTGTTCCGTCCAACTTACCAAAATTGGACAAGGAGGTTTATAATTTGCTTGTTTTTTTCCAACATGTTCAGATCCCTTCTGGTGTACTAGAGGTGTGGGGCAGATTGATGGTTTAGAAACCGATATGCATCCCTGGACCACTGGTGCCCCGAAAGTTGATTCCTCCCAAGGGTCAGATATATTTTAGTTCCTGCTTTTTTTACAGCATTTTTTTAGTGATTTTTACTGAATTTTGTGATTTTTCACTGCACCATGTCTAGGGACACCCTCTGCAGGCCCACGATACACCCAACCCTGCCCCCCTTCTGTAAGCTCATTATCTGCCTTTACAAAACCAACCAACCTTTATTTCTTTTTTTATATGTTAGGCGAGTTTAATTACAACAAATATTCTGCACTGAAAATATGTTCTGTGAATATTCTGCAAGGAAATCACTGGATACCTGCAATAAGAGTGTAGAGGAGGTGCCAAACTCGATTCACACTCCAACTGCCCATTTTGAAGTACCAGGAACGTTCACGCTGAAAAATGTGACGTATGATGAGCAAATAAACCAGCAGAGAGCCGCAGTTGGGCTCTGTCCAGTACCTATCAGAAGAACAGCACCTGTTGAAGTACCGACAACTAAGAATACCTGGACAGTAAGGTACCCATTGAGAAAACCATATCGACAAATGAGACAGAATGACGATTGTAAGAATACAATACCTGAAGACGCTAAAAAGATACTGAAGGAAGATGAATGGTGATGTCAGAACCCAAACTTACTCACATATAGAAGATATGACGACCTGTGAATGATGAAAAGAGACGAAACACCATGGATAAGTGACATCCTGAGCCTAAAGTGAAATAATTGATGTCAAGTTGTCAGAAATTATACCATATGCATGATGAAGATATGTGTACATATGCAAAGTAACCGCAAGAAGCACAGAAATCGTGAGGCATGCTTTTGCTTAGTAGTAAGATAGCGGCAAGAGTCACCTATACATATCTACCTCAAAAGGAGCACTTTATATAAGTATACTTCCACTATGCACAAGAGCAGAATCAACCATAGGTTACTAAAGGTCTCAAGAGGAGAGCTTCACAGCAAACAAATCGAGAATTAAAGACGAAGAGAAACTCAGACGAAGATAATCGTGCTAAGAAGCCAAGGTCGTATTGGCTGAAATAGACCAACAGTGGATACAATTAATCAGAAGAAGAACAGAGTATCCTGTGCAGAAAGGTCAAGATAAGCCACAGATGGCATATGGCTGGCAGAATTAAATAAAATACACAAAATTACATGAAGAATAAGATGATTTCACGGTGTTGAAATCACGTGACCAAATGAGCAAGAAAAGATGAAACTTTCAAACCTAAGCATTGGATCTTGCCATGCCCAGACACCTTAACTTTTCCAGACCAAGAGGCAGACTCGAGGCCAACCACAAAGGAATAATTGACACATGACCACTGAAGTGATGATTGATTGTAGCAATAATTGGAGGGAAGCTGGGGGTGCAGACCAACTCCCTGTACCTGGCCAGCTATTCTGCACGCTGCTAAGCAAGTGGAAAAGTATGAGTGGGGTTGATGCCAACCCAATCATAGTGGACCATGTAATCTATGGTCCTATAGTTAGTAGAACCAATAAGACGTTGTACTTTTAGTGACGTTTACAGTAGCCATTTTGAAGGAAGGGCTCAGTTGCCCCACCTGGCATTGTTTATCCAATCCCCTCTCCCCGTTACCATATACAGATTTAGTGCCTATATTAAAGTTATCTTCCTAGAACCAATCAAAGTGCATGCTAAGTTTTGAGAGTTACATGTCAGTGATGACGAGTTTTTGTTATAAATACTATGTTTTTTTCGGAAATTAATTGGAGTTGAAGTGAGAAGGAAGATCGAGCGATTACTGATAATCATGAACTTCACGTTTTTTGTACTTGTCATTAAATGGACTCCCTTTGCCAAACTATTGATTTGTCATTATTGATTTGATGCGAGAGTATTAATCTGCATCCCCATCCATCTCGAGGATGCTGCGGCTCATCTTAAAGTGCTGTTTGGGAAACCCCCAGTCCTATGGGCTGGCTAGGGTCCCTACTGCACACTTGGTAGCAGAGATTGAAGGTTATCGATTAGAATTGCTTTCCCACACAAATCCCTTCCCAATTCTACGAGCAGCTGATCGGACGAACAGCAAGGAGAGGTGGTAATGAAGGTGGTGATCCTGAGCATCCAGAGAGGAAAAAAATGCGAACGGTGAGTGAAAAAGACTAAATGCTTTGGCAAAAAGTTGCATGCCTTAACACAAGTCGGGGAAGGTAATGGAGGGAGGTGGGACAAAAATATAGTCAGAGTAAGAGTATTGTGTATATATAAGGGGAAAAAAATGGACTCGAGGGTGGCCGAGCAATAGAGAGATACCGGGAGGATACCCGAGCTAGAGAGAGATACAAGGAGGATACCCGAGCTAGAGAGAGAGAGACCGGGAGGATACCCGCGCTAGAGAGAGCTACTGGGAGGATACCCGAGCTAGAGAGAGATACCGGGAGGATACCCGAGCTAGAGGATATGCCCAGATACCTAGGTTTTAATATAGCACTAGAAGAAGCCTGCATTTAAAGTCTTGAAAAAAATAGGATGCTATAGTAGACCAAAACGATTAAAGATGTTTTTGAAAGAAATGGGCTTACATTCCATGTCGGAATAACGATAGGGGCATGAGATTCATGTAGCCGGCCGGAGTCTGTCTAGACTGTCGTGTCTGTCTAGTGTTTTTTTTTCTATGACATCACGATGTGAGAACATTTTTGGGGGAAATAGCACGGAAATTGGGCGATTGTATACCCAGAATGTTGTATGACATGAATTGATGATTGTTGTGTGAAAAAGTTAAAATGACATTTTTTGTGAAAAAACAGGATTGGAGCTTGCAACGAGTGGTGCTTGCTCATATTGTTGATTTTGTTTAAGAAACGTAAAGCATAACAAAGTGTTATATGAGGAAAAGATAAACAGATTTAAGGATGGAAGACGTTACACCGTTAGTACACTTATTCAAACAGTTGCCAAAACATGCACCTAAGCTGAAGAAGTACAGTGCAGAATGGGTTAAGGAAACTGCCCACAAAATGTTTATGCCATGGCCCCAAGGCGGATCATTATCTAAAGTGGTCCTGCAGCACATGACAACATATTTGCACGCCACATATACTGGCAAAAAGTTAGATAAACGCGTAGCTAGTTTAGAGCTTTGGAAGATGTATCAACTGGAAAAGGAGGAGAAGCCACCGTTAGATTTAATACTTAACATATGCACAGAGGGGGGTGAAAAACCTTCTGCGCCACCCGCCCCATCTGAAACCAAAAGTGAAGCTAGTAAAGACGAAGGATTATACCCGTTGAGGGAGCTTAAAGCAGCCACAGGATATAGCATTCCATCATATGATTCACCTACGCAAAGTAGTGACGAAAGCCCAGACAAAGACAGAGACAGAGATATTATGTCCAATGTCCCGAAGGACAAGGAGAGACGCGAAAAGGAAAAATGAGACCACGCACAAGCAAGTACATCTCTAGATACAGATAGAGTGGGAAAGACATTGAAAGGAGGTGAGGACAGAACTGATGAGATGGCATTCACACAGAATGAATGGATGGGAGGTCAAATTCTATTGAAACTCGATGGTAAAGGCATTGAGGACGTGAGACAAAAGGGAGAGCCAAACGATTCCAAAAGGAAACAGAAGGAAAAGGAAAAAGGATTAAGAGATGAAATAATCAAGAAAAAAGACAAGAGCAGTTGTATCGCAAAGACCAAGAAAGGAAACATGATCATAAACCAAGAGCAGCTAATGATCAGGACATGCAAGAACAACAAAGAATAGAAGAAGAAGAACACAAATTACGAGAGAAGAGAATAAAGAGACGATGGGATGAGAAAATATGAAGAGCAAATGAACGTAGAGATGCCAGGAAATAAGAAGAAGATAGGGTCAGAGAGGAGGCGAGGAGGCGCAGAGTGTTTGATGACGACATAGAACGAAAGTGAAGACAGAGAGCGCAGGATCTTGACTATCTGGAAAGAAAGGTTAAAAAACACGATCCAGTTGTAGACTGGGAAGACATAGAAGAATTATTTCCTGAGTACGATTCAGTACCAGGCACGTCTAGGGCAAAAATGGAAGATGACTTCGACACCAGAAGCATTGGAGAGACGATCAATAGAATATATGATGAAATGGTGCTAGAACAAGTACCCCAAGGGAAAAGAGATGACGAGCGTATGGAGAGCACTCAGTTATACAACACTGAGGACACCTCTCAAAGTAGCAGGAGTAGAGAACTGTCCCTAGATAGGTTGACACTAAAAAGAAATGAGGAGGATGAGAGAAGTTGCACGAGTTGGGCACAGACAATATCAGACGCGGAAAGAGTGGAATGTGAGGAAAGAGAAGACGAGAGAAGACACGAAAAACACTTCTTTGGTGGAAAGGGAATAAGGTGGTCAGATTCTAGTGGATCTGCACCTAAGGCATCAGAGCCACACAGTCAGACCGACACAAAGAAGTATCTTATGGTCAGAGGGGGGTGTCTTCACCACCCTATGTGAGCAGACTAAGGACATTGCCAGGTAGACGGCAATGCAGGAATATTACCCTTGCGGTAAACAGAAAATTGATGAGAGAAGAAAAGGAGAGCCATGTGTCATAATTCCCGTTGCTCAAAAAAGGAGGAACGAGGTCACAGTATATACCCTGGCCACACATGGATAGAGAAAATCTGAAGAATAAGCTTCCAATGTTGACATCGGAAGCCGGAAAATAGATACATGAATTAGAAAAAAATGACGGGAGGGAACACGTTAGCTATTGGGAATATTAAGGGTCTTTTAATCGCCATACTTGGTGATAGAGCTGACGATGTGTGGACACGTGCAGGTTACCCTGGCGTGAGTACAGTTACTGCTACGCATCATGGAGCGCCGTTTAACAATTGCAGAGCCACGGTATGGAAAGCATTACGATTGCTATACCCGGATACTTCTGACATGGGAGCTATAATGACACGTAAAATGAAGGAGTCAGAGGATCCTTTGCTTTACATTCAGAATTTCCAAGACGCATGTGTGCTGGAAACTCGCGAATCTTGGGGGAAATCCATATCAGTGTTTTACCATATATTATGCCAAGGGCTGCCAGATCAAGTACAGAAGCAGCTCAAGAAATTGGTAGGAATAGAAGCCAAACCGTGGTTTGAAATACAGTTGACTATAGCGCACTATTGCAGGCTGCGGCAAGAGAAAAAGTGCAAAAAAGAAGCTGCACGAAAACTGAAGAGGCAAAATGAGTGCAGAAGATATTGTCAAAGTATGCCATTGAAGGGGCAATGATAACTAAAAGATTGATCAAACATGCAGCAGTTCAATAATCAAGGGCAGTGTGATCAAGGCAATAGCTGGTTTTACCCAAGGGAAGAGGCTTTCTAGGAAGAGGATGGCAGAGTAATCAGGGAGGTTTCAAAACGGCAATCAGGACATGTCAAATGAGCAAATAATCAGATCACCGCCAATATGTTGGACGTGTTGGATGACAGGGCATCTAGCACGCACATGCAGAAGCCAAGGCATGGTGCAAAACGACCAAGGAACAAGAGTAGGGATGGCAAATCCACCTGTGTTTTACAGCAGGGTGGAAATGGAGTTGCACAAAATCACATGGTGCAGCAGCAAGCGCAGAGAGCACAGCAAAACTTGCAAGCTCAGAATATGACAACATTTCTGCAAGGACAGTCTCAACAGTCACTGATGCAACTGTTACAGACAACAAGTACAGGATAGATAGTGAATTCTGAAAATAACACTAGTTATGGAGGAAGTCCATTCACTCAGCATGGGACAAAGTTATATATGGACTAGGACAGCTCACTGGGAGACCTGATGTGTTCTATCCTATTAGTGACAATAAACCCTCACAAGGAACCAAGGGTAGATGTCGTTATAGGGGATAAAGTGAATTCCTTCTTAGTTGACACAGGTGCAACCAGCTTGTGTATACGTGAAGGCAAGTTTTCCTTATCCGGCGATGCCATAAATACTCAGGGCTTCACAGGAGCAACAAGTCGTGTTCCTTTTACAAAAGAACTTCCAGTTTCTATAGGAGAATGTGACATGAACTTGCCACTACTGTATTCAAGGCTAACCCCGGTAAGTATATTGGGACAAGACCTAATGATAAAGTTAAACATGACAATCTTGTTCGCGGAGAAGGAATGCATTATTTGAACATATGTGAAATGATTAGAGCATACGCAGGACAAACGGCTATGAGAACTGTTCCATTGGAACCAGAAATATTCATGTAATGGAGTGCGTGTATTAATGCCAGGGCTACCAGGCCTTGCAGACAAAACCGTGAGAACCCCTGATGAGTTTCTATTTAGGCCAAGAATACCTATGCATGAGGAAATGTGACGTGTATTTTCCTTGCAAATACACACAGCCATAGTGCGAGGAAAGTGGCATTGATCGATGGTTTGCGATGACGAAAGCAGACAATGGTGTGCAGTGATCGCCATTGAGGAAAGATACAGATTGACGGACGTCACTGATGATGATCTGTTTGAAGAACAAATAGGTGTAGATGAAACAACAGTTGAAATTAATTTCATTTATTGGGTGAAAATGATCAAAAGAGAAGTGCCACAGAGAATGATGCTGGCACAAAAAAGTGCTGAATATTTTGATTATGACATGGCAAAAGTGTCTGGTGGTCATTCCGGCGTTGGACGGTAATGGTTAATGGTCAACGGTAATGAGACCGGTGCCGTTTAACCCTTACCACCCTACTACGACTTCCCTTTGCTGGTCCTTAACGCCTGCTTTTAGCAGGCGTTAAGGACGGGACCCGCAAAGGGACTCCTGGGTCCATAATGGTATCGTAATTTACGGTACCATTATTGCCGCCTTCCCCCTTCCCATTGAGCCCTATAGGGGCTCAAATGAGAATGGGGAATGGCCCTGGTGAATGGGAAATTACTGGTCCCTCCGACCTCGGAATGGACCTGTAATTACCCCATTCACCAGGCCGGAGTTCGGATGAGTTCAGAGGCAGCCAGGCCTCAAATAGCGGCGTGGTTACCTCTGAACTCGGAATGAGGCCCCCTGTCTCAGTATGGACTACAGGATCTTATGACGTAGGCTTGTTGAAAGGGGTCGGGGAAATTGAAACCAGGAGCAATTTTACCAAAAGCACAACAGTATCCCATGTCTAGGGAAGCGGATGAAGGGATTTTCAAATAATCATAGGGAGGGTCTTGGTGTTTAATCCAGGATTTAAGGCCAATAAATTATATTGTAGAGGCCGGGTTCCCTCTAGTTCCTAACCCGTCCACAATCCTATGTAATATACCCATTGAGGCAAAATATTTCCTGGTGATTGACTTGAAAAATGCATTTTTTCTCAATCCCATTGTGCAAAGACTCCCAAGATTTGACGTCATTCACGTTCAGGCAAATGCGTCTGAAAAGCACAAGGTTACCCCAGGGATACTGTGAGTCTCCTTTGATTTTCAACTGAGTCCTACAGATGGACTTAAGCAATATTGCATTAGAGAGTGTTGTCTTGCAATATGTGGATGACATCTTAATTTGCAGCACGACAGAGGAAACGTGCAAACACGGTTCTATTAAGCTATTGACTATATTGGCTGAGAAAGGATATAGGGTTCACAAAGAGAAGTTCAATATTGTGAACAAGAAGTGCTGTACATAGGCTGGCTATTCTCACACGAGGGGAAAAGGTTTATGCCTAAAAAGGGCTGAAGCCATACTAAACACAGCCAAGCCACACACGATAAAACAAATTCAGAATTTTCTAGGATTATGCAATTATGCCAGGGCATGGGTCTTTGACTACAGATCTTATACCAAGCCCTTGTTACAAGCCCTAAAGAAGGTACAGGTGACGAAAGAAAAAATTCAGTGGACCGAGACCATGGAAGAAGGGTTTGTTGTACTCAAAAAGGCTATTTTCACGGCACCAGTTTTAGGAATTTCCAATTATGCAGAGGAATTCTACTGGTTTTCACACACGAATGGCAGTGTTATGACGGCAGTACTCACACAGAGAACCACATTGGGGTACAAGCCCCTGGCATACTACAGTGGGAATCTAGATGCAGTGATGAGGGGTCACTCCCCATGCGAACAAAGTTTAGCTGCCACAGCGTTCGCCATAGAGAAGGCTAAAACCATTGAGATGGGATGCTCAATGATGTTATCCGTCGAGCATGCATTATTTGCCATTCTGGGGAAACCGAAAGTCACATTGACATCGCAGAGAGCTTCTGCTTATGAAGTAATCATATCAAATCCATTGATTAAGATAATTCGATATAAGATAGTGAACCCAGCTATGTTTATAGCAGAGCCAGTCACTAACGGATAGCCAATCCATGACTGTGCGAACTATGAAGAATTCTATGATGAGATCCCCAGAATAAAAGAAAATGCATTGGCAGAAGGAGAAATTGGGCCTCATTACGAGGTGGGCGCAAAGGGATACTGGGCACTGTTAAGGCCATCGGTGCCGGTAATCCCTTTGTGCCCTATTCCGAGGTTCCTTAGCGGGTCCCTTCCTTAACGCCTGATTTTACCAGGCAATATGGACGGGGCCCGTTAAGGGACTTCAGAGCTAATAACGGAACCGCAATTTGCGGTACCGTTGTTAGCGCCTTCCTTCTTCCCATTGAGCCCTTTTGGGGCCGAAATGGGAATGGGGAATGGCTTTTTCAATGGGGACTTACCGGTCCCGCAAAGGTCGGAATAGACCGGTAAGTCCCCATTGAACGAGGGCGGACTCGGTACAGGTATTGGAGGTAGTCATGGCGCTAAAGGCGCCATGACTACCTCCAACCTCGTAATGAGGCCCATTGTCTTTGTTGACGGTTCTTCGAGAATCGATCAAAATGATGGGCAAAGATATACAGGCGCCGCTGTGATGAAGCACACGGAAAATGGAGAATTTTGAGTACTCATTAGCGCACGATTACCATCACATTATTCAGCACAAGCTATAGAATTATTGGTGTTGATACTCGCGATCAAAAATCACACAGACCAGGAAGTGACAATGTACAGTGACTCCGCCTATGTGACATCGACAGTACACGCAGCCCTAGCACGCTGGAAAAGGAAGGGCTACCTCCGAGCGGACGGAAACCAGTGCAGCACGCGGCCTTATTGGACAGGCTCATTAAGGCACTACAACTCCCAGTGTGGATAGCAGTTGTGAAATACGCCACCCACACAAAAGGGACAGATTTTATCTCACGAGGAAATCAGGCAGCGGACACGGAAGCCAAACGTGTAGCATCCAAAGATGAAATAATAATGAATGTGGAAGTAACTGACGTACATGAGAGAATGATTGTTGCATGAAGTGACCCTGAAAGTTATAGAAATATGGGGCAAACCCAGTTAATGGAGCTCCAAGGGGATGCACCACAGGAAGAGAAAACTATTTGGAAGCAGCAAGGGCGTTTTTTAAACCCCTCAGAGAGCTTGTGGCGATAACACAGCACTGGTAAACCAGTGATGCCTATAGCCTTATTGAAGATAGCACTGGAACAGTTACACTATCCAGCACACATGACAAAAGAGAATCTAGCAGCAACGATTGCTGAGGACTGGTTTATACCGGACTTGGAAGAACACGTTGCATTTTTTATGGTGAACTGTATAATCTGCCAACAGTTCAGGGCTGGGCAAACACTACGAGTAATTAGAGGAGTCATCCCAAGGCCTAGTGGACCTTTTCAGCACTTGCATGTTGATTATGTCGATGTGATTCAAGTATGTAACGGGTACAGGTACCTAATTGTTGTGGTGTGTCCCTTCTCTAGATGGATAGAAGCAGCTCCATGTAACACCCAGACTCTACCTGTGCGGCCAAATTCTGGGTGAGGGAGGTATTTCCCAGATGGGGTGTATGTGAGGTCATGAGGTCAGACAATGGACCTCACTTTGTTAATGCAGTATTTGAACAGATTAGTTTGTTGCTTGGTATAAAGCACAGGTTTTCCTCAGTGTATCATCCCCAAGGAAATGGACTATGCGAGAAGCTCAACGGCTTTTTAAAGTAAAGGATAGCCAAGTTGAAGCTTACTCTAAAGAAGGGATGGCTGCATGCCTTCCACTGGAAGGATGCACACACCATGACACCCCTATATAGAGCTAGATGAGATGCATACCCAACAGGGGAAGTGTTAGGATCAGAAATGCAAAATTACTTGATTTGCATGACATCTTGTCTTGCTGTAATTTCAGGACAGCTGCAGCAACGACATAAAGGGTGCAAAGCAGCACAGAACACAGAAGAAAATACTACAACAGACCAAATTCAACTTTTACATCTACCACAACTGTTCCCAGGGTTCACGGTCCTGGTGAGAAACCCCACAAGACAAAAGTGGGACGAGCCAGGGTTCAACAGACCATTCAGAGTGGAGAACGTCACTCCCTCTGCAGTCAAGCTAGAGGGAAGAAGAGCTTGGATATTTCTGGGCGACATCAAGCCATACAACGGCGAAGGACGCATGACCAGCAAAGCAAAGGAAAAGAACTTTTATGCAAAGTTGTGGCTTAATTTTGGACATTTCCTCTGAGCAAAAAAGGGGATAAGGACATACACACGGACACTCTGTGCATCCTAGTGTCAGGGTGAAGAAGAAAATTGCACGCATAAGCAACAACATAGTATGTTGACTTTGAACTTTGGACTAAGGCACACTGCAGCCGTGATAATAAAAGGATATGCCAAATTTTGTTCGAGGACACATAAATTGGAAGAAAATACAGTATCAAGACTCTTTTAACACAGACGCCTTATTTGGACTCACTTATGGTGTCCCACAGTAGTGACATCACAAAAGACGTCTTAATCTATTTCGAGTTAGTATTGAGATCGTACCCGTCGTTAGTGGGAAGGACTACTAGCATCACTGAATTTCTTAGAGATCCTGAAAACGAAAAGACCATAAGGAGGCTGCTCACTGTGATTACAGAGCAGTTCCTTCTGCTTCCGGAATTTAGGGAGGTCAAGTCAAATGTCCCTGTCAACAGAAGATAGCAGATTGGCAAGCAACGTCTTCTTTCGCCTAATTGAGGATTTTACAGAGCTTGTGGGGAGACCTGCCAGTGTTGATGTCCTCACTTTCATCAGAGACTGGCAACCTCTACACAGATGAGCATGCTCCTGCATGGTATTGTAATGCAGGTCAAACTTTCTAATCATCATCAGAATTTCTGGAAAAGATTGTAAACTTTCCAATGAGGGACAGATCATGAAAGTGTTGCTAGAAACTTCACTCTTGTTTATGCTGACCAGGACACAACATGTCGTCTGGAGTGAAACAGATAAGAGGCATTGACTGGGAGCTTGTTTATTTTGAACACGCACACTAAAGACTAGCTGAACTTATTACCTCATTTGACGTTTTTGTATACAGAAAGGAGAACTGTTTCCAGAGACAAGAGGCAATCCATTCTTTCAGGCAGAGAAGGGCAATCGTTCCAGTAGCTGCAAACTCCGAGCAGAGACAGCAGAAATCCAGAGATAACGACAGTACCTAGAGTGTATTAAAGAGTTAGGTCTCTTTCCTTAGATCATCAAGATGGGCAACCAGAATAGTAACCTTATCATCCCTCAGCAGGAGAGGCGCTCATATTGTTCCGGAACTAAATGTTGTAGGTTAACCTATAGAGGAATTATGTACCTATGCATTGTATTCATCATTATTTTACTGTCACTGATGATTTGAACTGCAGTTATTATTGGTGCACAAAGTGTTCCGATTCCAGTGCACCCACCTAATGATGTACGCATGAAACCCACAAAGGCACCCAGACCTTACATAGTCATTGCAGTCCCTAGAAAGTCTGATCGTGGAATGAGTGAACTTGAAATGGATGTGATGGGCAATAATACACAAACACTTTTGGTAACAAGCAAGTTGAAAAGCCGGAGACAGGGTCGGCAGAGCAAGCATGAGAAAAGGTTAATTAAAGACACACACATGCAAACGAGTGCACATACACCAGGTCTAGTGTCAATAACTGCGGAACCACAGTCCAAAGAATGGGAAGAGTTTGGACAACCTACGATGAGAAGGTCCACGCCAAGTGAAGTGATAAGGCAAATGGAGACAGATGAACCCTCAAAGAGACAAAAGGAGTTGGAGAATAAACCAACAGAGACAGCATTGATAAGCACCCCTGATCCAGCACTGAAAGGGGCAAGTGCAAGTCCAGCAAAACTATCATGTGCAGAGATGATAGCAGAATCAATATGGCCGTTCATAGCCAGAGCCAGGAAAAGACAAGAGGACAAGGAAAGAATTACCAGACTTTGGGCCTCATCACGAGTTGGGCTGTAGCCCTTAAATGTGGTGGTAACGGTATTACTGCCACATTTAAGGGCTCGCCCTATCATGAGTAGGGCGCTAAATTGGCTGTTTTACCTCTTACTTTTTTCTGGAGGTGAAAATTCCTGTTTTGGCGGTATTACAGCCAGCTGTATTAGCCTGCATTATTAGCACCGAAAATACCCCATTGGATCAAATGGACCCAATCAGGAATGGGCATTTACCGTTAAGGCCCAACCCGTGATCCAGTGGTAATACCACGGGGCCAGTCGGTGCTAGGGCTATTACAGTCGCAGTATTACAGCCGGGAATACAGCCCAACACGTGATGAGGTCCTTTTTCCTACTCAAATGTACAGATGAAAATGCCTGGACCATGGATGGAGATACCTGAGAATCCTCCAGTGAGAAGAAGCTATATGGATGCTATTAAGGATGTGATGATAGCAAACTACATGAAACCCTTGAGAATCAGATGGAGCACACAAGAAGACAACAAGGAACGCAACGACTACCTGGACAGCACAGCACACTTGGGAAATAACACATGGCACCAACATATGAAAGAAGTTGGAAGACAAACTTCAGAAGAAGAGTGCTTTGTTTGTGCACTCTTGACATACAGCACGGGGAAATCGATAATCTTCGTAGCTGTGGAAATTGATGTCCACACAGCCCACTGTCTATCACACATAGCAATGTGCAAGACCAGAGGCCAGTTCATGGGAAGTGATGCTTCACTGAAATGGGCAACTGAAGCAACTGATCCAAATGAAGATGATTATGTCCAGGACATAAAGACAAGAAACAATGGAAAAACAAAGAACATTGTGGTTATGTGGAATGAAGAGAGAGAATTACTTTTCTGCCAAATCAGAAGAAGCCTTTCATGCGATCCCATATGAACACAGGCTGTTCAGCCTCACCTCACCAATGTTCACGACAATTCTGACGCCGAGAGTTCAGATTGGAGGAAATACTAAATGGTTACAGATAACCAGATGGGAGTTACTGCAGACCATCAACACGACCATAAAAGGATTCAATGCAATCGAGGAAGAATTAAGGGCAATTCGACTAATGACTCTCCAGAACAGATATGTCCTTGACATGATCACAGCTATGGATGGAGGTGTTTGTGAAAAAATCAGAGAAACATGTTACACATTTATACCATCTCACAATGACAAAAATGGACCTTTAACAGAAGCCATAGATATGCTGACAAAACTACTGAATCAAATGATTGATGAAACTGACAAAGTTGATGACGACAGTTGGTTTAGATCACTATTTAAATGAGTTCCACAAGGGATGGCAGATGCATTCAAATTCCTAGTAGCCCTGCTAGTGATGCTATTGCTAGGATTTTGTGTTATCAAGATAATAATATCTCAGTGCCAGAAAACTGCAAAAAGGGCTATAGGTATGAAGATCATGATTGATGGCGAGTCAGGATGGAAGCCCAAGGACCTGACTGATGAAGAGATAAGAGACTTTGTGAAAGCCAGCATTTATGCTCCAGAAGGAACAACGTTTTGCTATCCAAGGAAACATAGACATTATGTGTGAAAATGGATCTATTGTAGTCCAAGTGGACAATGTCAACTAAGATGGGCATGTAAGAACAGCAGGAAGCTTGAAGGGAGTCATAAAGATATGGACCCCAAAGAAATATTTCTTCAGACCTTTACTTCAGATCCAGAGGATGAAGTAAAAGTGGATCCAGAGGATGAAGTAAAAGTGGATCCGAAGGAAAAAGTGAAAGTGGTCGATGAATCGCCCAAAGGGGGGAGTGTAGAGGAGGTTCCAAATGCGATTCACACTCCAACCGCCCATGTTGAAGTACCAGGAACGTTCACTATGTGACATATGATGAGAAAATAAACCAGCAGAGAGATGCAGTTGGGCTCTGTCCAGAACCTATCAGAAGAACAGCACCTGTTGAAGTACCGACACCAATGAAAACCTGAACAGTAAGGTACCCATTGAGAAAAACATACCGACAAATGAGACATTATGACGATTGTAAGAATACAATAACTGAAGAAGCTAAAAAGTTACTGAAGGAAGATGAATGGTGACATCATAAGAACCAAAACTCACTCACATATAGAAGATATGATGACCTGTGAATGATGAAAAGAGACGAAACACCATGGATAAGTGAAATCCTCAGCCTAAAGTGAAATAATTGATGTCAAGATGTCAGAAATTATGCCATATGTGTGATGAAGATATGTGTACATATGCAAAGTAACCGCAAGAAGCACAGAAATCACGAGGCTTGCTTATGCTTAGTAGCAACATAGATTACGGCAAGCGCCACCTATGCATATCTACCTAAAAGGAGCACTTTATATAAGTATACATCCACTATGCACAAGAGCAGAATTAACCAAAGGTTACTAAAGGTCTCAAGAGGAGAGCTTTGCAGCAAACAAATTGAGAATTATAGACGGAGAGAAACACAGAAGAAGATAATCGTGCCAAGAAGCCAAGGTTGTATCGGCTGAAATAGACCACCAGTGGATACAATTAATGAGAAGAAGAACAGAGTATCCTGTGCAGAAAGGTCAAGATAAGCCACAGATGGCAGATGGCTGGCAGAATTAAATCAAATCCACGAAATTGCATGAAGAATAAGAGGATTTCACAGTGTCTAAATCACATGACCAGACGAGCAAGAGGGGATGAAACTTTCACACCTACGCATGGATCTTTGACATGCCCAGACACCTCAACTTTTCTAGGCCAATAAGCAGACTCAAGGCCAACCACAAAGGAATAATTGACACATAACCACTGAAGTGATGATTGTAGCAATAATTGGAGGGAAGCTGGCGGTGCAGACGAACTCCCTGCACCTTCTGCACGCTGCTTAGCAAGCGGAAAAGTATGAGTGGGGTTGATGCCAAGCCAATCATAGTGGACCATGTAATCTAGGGTACTATAGTTAGTAGAACCAATAAGACGTGGTGCTTTTAGTGATGTTTACAGTAGCCATTTTGAAGGAAGGGCTCAGATGCCCCATCTGACATTGTTCATCCAATCCCCTCTCCCCGTTACCATATACAGATATAGTGCCTATATTAAAGTTTCCTTCCTAGAACCAATCAAAGTGCATGCTCAGTTTTGAGAGTTACACGTCAGTGAT
The DNA here is from genome assembly GCF_040938575.1 of Ambystoma mexicanum. NCBI lineage: Eukaryota > Metazoa > Chordata > Amphibia > Caudata > Ambystomatidae > Ambystoma > Ambystoma mexicanum. Next base: position 372,388,188 of record NC_090926.1, on the reverse strand, counting down.
GATGAGTTTTGTTATAGATACTATGTTTTTTCTGAAATTAATTGGAGTTGAAGCAAGAAGGAAGATAGAGCGATTGCTGATATTCATGATCTCCCCATTTTTTGTACTTGTCATTAAACGGACTCCCTTTGCCAAACTATTGAGTTGTCATTATTGATTTGATGCTAGAGTATTAATCTGCATCCCCATCCATCTCAAGGGTTCTGCTGCTCATCTTAAAGTGCTGTTTGGGAACCCCCAGTCCTATGGGCTGGCTGGGGTCCCTACTGCACAAGAGTACCTGCAATAATGTGGCCTCGTCTTAGAATATCATGGCTGCAACATTAGCAATCTTGGAAGAAGATCACTGTGATGTCACCAAGTCTTGAATAACGTTGTATGGACGTCAGCATCCCTGGAAGAAGGCCACAGTGATGCCTCTATGTCTAGAATAACGTTGCTTTGAAGTCAGCATCCTTGGAATAAGACTGCAGTGATGTCATTAAATCTTGAATGGCCTTGTATTTGACATCATCATCCCTGGAAGAAGTTCACAGTGATGTCACTAAGTCTAACATAGCGTTGACCTCAGCATCCCTGGAATAAGACTGCAACGATGTCACTAAGTTTTGAATAGCATTCCTTTGACATCAGCGTCCCTGGATAAGGCCACAGGGATGCCGCTAAGTCTTAAATAGCATTGTGTTTAGTAGGGTTCTGAAGGATGATACGCATCAGTCAGACTGAGTAGAAGTCTCTTTTAACTGGATCACATGTAGCAAAGTACATAAGGACATTGAGTTATAAAAGTACAACAGAGGCATCCACTGGCTTTCATGCAGCTCAGTGGGCCTCATTACGACTCAGGCGGTAAGGGGTTTACGCCGGCGTAAACAGCGCCGACCCTTACCGCCTTAGTACGAGGTCCCTTAGCGCCATGGCGGATTTAACACCTGCTTTTAGCAGGTGTTAAAATCCATGGCGCTAAGGGACCATGGAGTTAATTACGCCACCGTAATTTACGGTGGCGTAATTAACGCCTTCCCCACTCCCATTATGCCCTATGGGGCAAAAATGGGAATGGGGAAGGGTAAATGGGGATTGGGGACTTACCGCCCCGCCAACCTCGGAATGGGGCGGTAAGTCCGCCAACCACCATGGCGTAAACGTAGTTTACGCCATGGTGGTAAAGTCACGGCCCAGGCGGTAACTTACCGCCTGGGTCGTAATGAGGCCCAGTGAGTCAGATACCATCACTCTAAGAACTTTATGCATTCATGCATTCCACACACACCCAGAGCACCCAGGCTCATCGGACAGTAAGAGGATCTACCAAGACATAACATATCTAACTCCTTGGTAAAAACAGGAAAAAAAACATAATCTCCAAAACTAAATCAGGTCCAACAGTAACTCAAACCAACCATCACAATGCAGACAACTGCCACACAACCAAACCCCTCACTGTCCTGTGCGCCTGGGTGCTCTGATTGTGTGTGAAATGCATGAATGCGTAAAGTTCTTAGAGTGTTGGTGTGTGTGCCGCTCCCAGAACCCACAGATACCAACGCTCCAGGATGAAGGCCGTAGTGATGTTACTCAGTCTGTAATAGCGTTGCTTTCACATCAGCATCCGTGGAATATGGATGCAATGATGTCACTAACTCTTGAATAGCATAGCTTTGACATCAACATCCCTGGAATGAGGCTGCAGTGATGTCAATAAGTCTTCAATAGTGTTGTTTTGACATCACATTAGCAATCCTGGAAGAAGGTTACAGTGATGTCACCAAGTATTGACTAGCGTTGCTTTGACGTCAGCATCCTTGGAAGAAAGTTGCATTGATGTCACTAACTATTGAATAGCGTTGCTTTGATATCAGCATCCCTGGAATAAGGCCGCAGTGATGTCACTAAGTCTTGAATAGTGTGACTTTGACATCAGCATCCCTGGAAGAAGGCCGCAGTGATGTCACAGAAAAGGCCCGGCCGCCCACTCTGGTCTGTCAAAAGGTAGGCACAGAGAGCAGGCCAGCAGACTGTGAGCAAAGCTCACGATTTGAGAGGTAGCTGACACATTTGTCCCAAAACTATTCAGTCCTGTGACCATGGAGTGCACGGTGAACCAAACAGAGAGATTGAAAATTAATGCGTTGAGTCACCGGTACCCAATGTAGTGACCATAAGACTGGAGTAATATGAGCTCCATAGAGGGAGCTGTTGCAGTCACAGGACTAAACCTTTATGCTGGGCGAGGTATAGCGCATTACAGTAGTCCAAACGACTAAGAACCAGGGCTGCAACGAATGGGGGCCGTAAATGAAGTGACATCAGCATCCCTGGAATAAGGCCACAGTCATGTCAATAAGTCTTGAATAGTGTTGCTTTGATATCAGCATCCCTGGATGAAAGTCGCAGTGATGTCACTAAGTCTTGCATAGCGTTGCTTTGACATCAGCATTCCGGGAAAAAGGCTGCAGTGATGTCACTAAGTCTTGAATACCGTTGCTTTGACATCAGCATCCCTGGAAGAAGGTTGCAGTGATGTCACCAAGTCTTGAATAGCGTTGCTTTGACATCAGCATCCATGCAATAAGGCTGCAGAGATGTCACTAAGCCTAGAATACCGTTGCTCTGACGACATCATACCTGGAAGAAGACTACAGTGATGTCACTAAGTCTAGAATAGCATTTCTCTGACATCAGCATCCCTGGAACAAGGCCACAGTGATGTCACTAAGTCCAGAATATCGTTGCTTTGACATCAGCATCCTTGGAAGAAGGTCACAGTGATGTCACTAACTCTTGAATAGCTTTGCTTTGATGTCAGCATTCCTGGAAAAAGCCTGCAGTGATGTCACTAAGTCTTGAATAGCATTGCTTTGACATCAGCATCCCTGGAAGAAGGTTGCAGTGACATCAGCATCCTTGGAGGTAGGTCCCATTGATGTGACTAACTCTTGAATAGCGTTGCTTTGACATCATCATCCTTGGAGGTAGGTCCCAGTGGTGTCACTAACTTTTGAATAGCATTGCTTTGACATCAGCATCCCTGGGAAAAGGCTGCAGTGATGTGACTAAGTCTGTAATAGCATTTGCTTTGACATCAGCATCCCTGAAAAAAGGTTGCAGTGATGTCATTAAGTCTTGAATAGCGTTGCTTCGACATCAGCATCCTTGGAAGAAGGTTACAGTGATGTCACTTACTCTTGAATAGGATTGCTTTGACATCAGCATCCCTTGAAAAAGGCTGCAGTGATGTCACTAACTCTTGAAAAACGTTGCTTTGACATCAGCATCCCTGGAATAAGACTGCAGTGATGTCACCGAGTCTTGAATAGCGTTGCTTTGACATCAGCATCCCTGGAAGAAGGTTGCAGTGATGTCACTAAGTCTAGAATAGCGTTGCTTTGACATCCGCATCCCTGGAAGAAGGTCGCAGTGATGTCACTATGTCTAGAATAGCGTTGTTTTGACATCAGCATCCCTGGAATAAGGCAGCAGTGATGTCACTAAGTCTTGAATGGCGTTGCTTTGACATCAGCATCCCCACAATAAGGCCCCAGTGATGTCACCAAGTCTTGAATAGCGTTGCTTTGACATCAGCATCCCCACAATAAGGCCCCAGTGATGTCACTAAGTCTTGAATAGCGTTGCTTTGACATCAGCCTCCCTGGAAGAAGGTTGCAATGATGTCACTAAGTCTAGAATAGCGTTGCTTTGATATCAGCATCCCTGGAAGAAGGTTGCAGTTATGTCATGTCACTACCTCTTGAATAGCATTGCTTTGACATCAGCATCCCTTGGAAAAGGCTGCAGTGATGTCACTAACTCTTGAAAAGCGTTGCTTTGACATCAGCATCCCTGGAATAAGGCTGCAGTGATGTCACCGAGTCTTGAATAGCGTTGCTTTGACATCAGCATCCCTGGAAGAAGGTTGCAGTGATGTCACTAAGTCTAGAATAGCGTTGCTTTGACATCAGGCATCCCTGGAAGAAGGTCGCAGTGATGTCACTATGTCTAAAATAGCGTTGTTTTGACATCAGCGTCCCTGGAATAAGGCAGCAATGATGTCACTAAGTCTTGAATGGCGTTGCTTTGACATCAGCATCCCCACAATAAGGCCCCAGTGATGTCACTAAGTCTTGAATAGCGTTGCTTTGACATCAGCATCCCCACAACAAGGCCCCAGTGATGTCACTAAGTCTTGAATAGCGTTGCTTTGACATCAGCATCCCTGGAAGAAGGTTGCAATGATGTCACTAAGTCTAGAATAGCGTTGCTTTGATATCAGCATCCCTGGAAGAAGGTCGCAGTGATGTCACTACCTCTTGAATAGCATTGCTTTGACATGAGCATCCCTTGGAAAAGGCTGCAGTGATCTCACTAACTCTTGAAAAGCGTTGCTTTGACATCAGCATCCCTGGAAGAAGGTTGCAATGATGTCACTAAGTCTAGAATAGTGTTGCTTTGACATCAGCATTCTGGGAAAAAGGCTGCAGTGATGTCACTAAGTCTTGAATACCGTTGCTTTGACATCAGCATCCCCGCAATAAGGCCCCAGTGATGTCACTAAGTCTTGAATAGCGTTGCTTTGACATCAGCATCCCTGGAAGAAGGTTGCAATGATGTCACTAAGTCTAGAATAGAGTTGTTTTGACATCAGCATCCCCGGAATAAGGCCCCAGTGATGTCACTAAGTCTTGAATAGCATCGCTTTGACATCAGCATCCCCACGATAAGGCCCCAGTGATGTCACTAAGTCTTGAATAGCGTTGCTTTGATATCAGCATATCTGGATGAAAGTCGCAGTGATGTCACTAAGTCTTGCATAGCGTTGCTTTGACATCAGCATCCCTGGAATAAGGCTGCAGTGATGTCACCGAGTCTTGAATAGCGTTGCTTTGACATCAGCATCCCTGGAAGAAGGTTGCAGTGATGTCACTAAGTCTAGAATAGCATTTCTCTGACATCAGCATCCCTGGAACAAGGCCACAGTGATGTCACTAAGTCCAGAATATCGTTGCTTTGACATCAGCATCCTTGGAAGAAGGTCACAGTGATGTCACTAACTCTTGAATAGCTTTGCTTTGATGTCAGCATTCCTGGAAAAAGCCTGCAGTGATGTCACTAAGTCTTGAATAGCATTGCTTTGACATCAGCATCCCTGGAAGAAGGTTGCAGTGACATCAGCATCCTTGGAGGTAGGTCCCATTGATGTGACTAACTCTTGAATAGCGTTGCTTTGACATCATCATCCTTGGAGGTAGATCCCAGTGGTGTCACTAACTTTTGAATAGCATTGCTTTGACATCAGCATCCCTGGGAAAAGGCTGCAGTGATGTGACTAAGTCTGTAATAGCATTTGCTTTGACATCAGCATCCCTGAAAAAAGGTCGCAGTGATGTCATTAAGTCTTGAATAGCGTTGCTTCGACATCAGCATCCTTGGAAGAAGGTTACAGTGATGTCACTTACTCTTGAATAGGATTGCTTTGACATCAGCATCCCTTGAAAAAGGCTGCAGTGATGTCACTAACTCTTGAAAAGCGTTGCTTTGACATCAGCATCCCTGGAATAAGACTGCAGTGATGTCACCGAGTCTTGAATAGCGTTGCTTTGACATCAGCATCCCTGGAAGAAGGTTGCAGTGATGTCACTAAGTCTAGAATAGCGTTGCTTTGACATCCGCATCCCTGGAAGAAGGTCGCAGTGATGTCACTATGTCTAGAATAGCGTTGTTTTGACATCAGCATCCCTGGAATAAGGCAGCAGTGATGTCACTAAGTCTTGAATGGCGTTGCTTTGACATCAGCATCCCCACAATAAGGCCCCAGTGATGTCACCAAGTCTTGAATAGCGTTGCTTTGACATCAGCATCCCCACAATAAGGCCCCAGTGATGTCACTAAGTCTTGAATAGTGTTGCTTTGACATCAGCCTCCCTGGAAGAAGGTTGCAATGATGTCACTAAGTCTAGAATAGCGTTGCTTTGATATCAGCATCCCTGGAAGAAGGTTGCAGTTATGTCATGTCACTACCTCTTGAATAGCATTGCTTTGACATCAGCATCCCTTGGAAAAGGCTGCAGTGATGTCACTAACTCTTGAAAAGCGTTGCTTTGACATCAGCATCCCTGGAATAAGGCTGCAGTGATGTCACCGAGTCTTGAATAGCGTTGCTTTGACATCAGCATCCCTGGAAGAAGGTTGCAGTAATGTCACTAAGTCTAGAATAGCGTTGCTTTGACATCAGGCATCCCTGGAAGAAGGTCGCAGTGATGTCACTATGTCTAAAATAGCGTTGTTTTGACATCAGCATCCCTGGAATAAGGCAGCAATGATGTCACTAAGTCTTGAATGGCGTTGCTTTGACATCAGCATCCCCACAATAAGGCCCCAGTGATGTCACTAAGTCTTGAATAGCGTTGCTTTGACATCAGCATCCCCACAACAAGGCCCCAGTGATGTCACTAAGTCTTGAATAGCGTTGCTTTGACATCAGCATCCCTGGAAGAAGGTTGCAATGATGTCACTAAGTCTAGAATAGCGTTGCTTTGATATCAGCATCCCTGGAAGAAGGTCGCAGTGATGTCACTACCTCTTGAATAGCATTGCTTTGACATGAGCATCCCTTGGAAAAGGCTGCAGTGATCTCACTAACTCTTGAAAAGCGTTGCTTTGACATCAGCATCCCTGGAAGAAGGTTGCAATGATGTCACTAAGTCTAGAATAGTGTTGCTTTGACATCAGCATTCTGGGAAAAAGGCTGCAGTGATGTCACTAAGTCTTGAATACCGTTGCTTTGACATCAGCATCCCCACAATAAGGCCCCAGTGATGTCACTAAGTCTTGAATAGCGTTGCTTTGACATCAGCATCCCTGGAAGAAGGTTGCAATGATGTCACTAAGTCTAGAATAGAGTTGTTTTGACATCAGCATCCCCGGAATAAGGCCCCAGTGATGTCACTAAGTCTTGAATAGCGTTGCTTTGACATCAGCATCCCCACAATAAGGCCCCAGTGATGTCACTAAGTCTTGAATAGCGTTGCTTTGATATCAGCATATCTGGATGAAAGTCGCAGTGATGTCACTAAGTCTTGCATAGCGTTGCTTTGACATCAGCATCCCTGGAATAAGGCTGCAGTGATGTCACCGAGTCTTGAATAGCGTTGCTTTGACATCAGCATCCCTGGAAGAAGGTTGCAGTGATGTCACTAAGTCTAGAATAGCGTTGCTTTGACATCCGCATCCCTGGAAGAAGGTCGCAGTGATGTCACTATGTCTAGAATAGCGTTGTTTTGACATCAGCATCCCTGGAATAAGGCAGCAGTGATGTCACTAAGTCTTGAATGGCGTTGCTTTGACATCAGCATCCCCACAATAAGGCCCCAGTGATGTCACTAAGTCTTGAATAGTGTTGCTTTGACATCAGCATCCCCACAATAAGGCCCCAGTGATGTCACTAAGTCTTGAATAGCGTTGCTTTGACATCAGCATCCCTGGAAGAAGGTTGCAATGATGTCACTAAGTCTAGAATAGCGTTGCTTTGATATCAGCATCCATGGAAGAAGGTTGCAGTGATGTCATGTCACTACCTCTTGAATAGCATTGCTTTGACATCAGCATCCCTTGGAAAAGGCTGCAGTGATGTCACTAACTCTTGAAAAGCGTTCCTTTGACATCAGCATCCCTGGAATAAGGCTGCAGTGATGTCACCGAGTCTTGAATAGCGTTGCTTTGACATCAGCATCCCTGGAAGAAGGTTGCAGTGATGTCACTAAGTCTAGAATAGCGTTGCTTTGACATCAGCATCCCTGGAAGAAGGTCGCAGTGATGTCACTATGTCTAAAATAGCGTTGTTTTGACATCAGCATCCCTGGAATAAGGCAGCAATGATGTCACTAAGTCTTGAATGGCGTTGCTTTGACATCAGCATCCCCACAATAAGGCCCCAGTGATGTCACTAAGTCTTGGATAGCGTTGCTTTGACATCAGCATCCCCACAACAAGGCCCCAGTGATGTCACTAAGTCTTGAATAGCGTTGCTTTGACATCAGCATCCCTGGAAGAAGGTTGCAATGATGTCACTAAGTCTAGAATAGCGTTGCTTTGATATCAGCATCCCTGGAAGAAGGTCGCAGTGATGTCACTACCTCTTGAATAGCATTGCTTTGACATCAGCATCCCTTGGAAAAGGCTGCAGTGATGTCACTAACTCTTGAAAAGCGTTGCTTTGACATCAGCATCCCTGGAAGAAGGTTGCAGTGATGTCACTAAGTCTAGAATAGCGTTGCTTTGACATCAGCATCCCTGGAAGAACGTTGCAGTGATGTCACTATGTCTAGAATAGCGTTGTTTTGACATCAGCATCCCCGGAATAAGGCAGCAGTGATGTCACTAAGTCTTGAATAGCGTTGCTTTGACATCAGCATCCCCACAATAAGGCCCCAGTGATGTCACTAAGTCTTGAATAGCGTTGCTTTGACTTCAGCATCCCCACAATAAGGCCCCAGTGATGTCACTAAGTCTTGAATAGCGTTGCTTTGACATCAGCATCCCTGGAAGAAGGTTGCAATGATTTCACTAAGTCTAGAATAGTGTTGCTTTGACATCAGCATTCTGGGAAAAAGGCTGCAGTGATGTCACTAAGTCTTGAATACCGTTGCTTTGACATCAGCATCCCCACAATAAGGCCCCAGTGATGTCACTAAGTCTTGAATAGCGTTGCTTTGACATCAGCATCCCTGGAAGAAGGTTGCAATGATGTCACTAAGTCTAGAATAGAGTTGTTTTGACATCAGCATCCCCGGAATAAGGCCCCAGTGATGTCACTAAGTCTTGAATAGCGTTGCTTTGACATCAGCATCCCCACAATAAGGCCCCAGTGATGTCACTAAGTCTTGAATAGCGTTGCTTTGATATCAGCATATCTGGATGAAAGTCGCAGTGATGTCACTAAGTCTTGCATAGCGTTGCTTTGACATCAGCATTCCGGGAAAAAGGCTGCAGTGATGTCACAAAGTCTTGAATACCGTTGCTTTGACATCAGCATCCCTGGAAGAAGGCCCCAGTGATGTCACTAAGACTTCAATAGCGTTGCTTTGACATCAGCATCTCTGCAATAAGGCTGCAGAGATGTTACTAAGCCTAGAATAGCGTTGCTCTGACGACATCATGCCTGGAAGAAGGCTGCAGTGATGTCACTAAGTCTAGAATAGCATTTCTCTGACATCAGCATCCCTGGAACAAGGCCGCAGTGATGTCACCGAGTCTAGAATAGCATAGCTTTGACATCAGCATTCCTGGAAGAAGGTCGCAGTGATGTCACTAACTCTTGAAAAGCGTTGCTTTGACATCTGCATCCCTGGAATAAGGCCGCAGTGATGTCACTAAGTCTATAATAGCGTTGCTTTGACATCAGTATCCCTGGAAGAAGGCGGCAGTGATGACTCCGAACCCGAAGCAGGGACCCAGTGTTGTCATCCAGCCTGTAATAAGGAAGGGCTCCAGTCGAGAGACAACTCGAGTAGACAGCGTCTCGCTGGGCATTTGTGGAATTAAAAAAAACAGTTTACGAATAAAAAGGTGTCAGAGGCGGGATTAGATCCAAATGAATATAACATTTACTTATATAGTGCATGGAACTGACCCCGGTGCATGTGCTGTTTTTTAGTAAAACGTATTCAAAGAATCCAAACAATTAATACGAACTCTTTTTGTGCAAAGGTGCCTTCCGGGAGAATCCAAGATTCTGATGTTAGATAAAACGTAATTATGGTTGGCAATTGAAAAACAGCTGGAGTCTAAGGATATAACTCCACGATTCTCCTAATGGTTTAATGCACATTAGATGGATGTTTGTTTTAGTTATGTTTGTGATGTACATTGCTATATTTGTCCTGTGCACTTTCTTTGATTGGAAATACCAACTAGGTGAAATGTGCATGTTTCACCTTAACATCAATTCACTTCCTGTGAGATCAGTTGTCATTGCATATGTTAACCAGTACCCGGTTTTTTTTAGGATTCGTGCCCTGGTAATATGACTGCATTGGTGTTACCAAACCATGACTGGCAAGGCAGTGATGTCATCTAATTTGGAATATGGTTGAATCGATTGAATCTACTTAGAATTAAGCAAGGATGGTAAACGCAAGTAACCCGCCGCGTCCTCCAGCTCTGCCCGAGGAGGCCTATGAAGTCACTGGCGTCTTCCAGCTTTTGAGGCTAGGTATCCACCACCGTGCAGTGGGTAGATTGCATGAACACCGACAACTCGGAGTTACCCCTAAGCACGTAGGCCACAAGATGAGGCTGGCTTCCCAAAATAGTGTATTGGAATCCCAGGGCTCCAAGTAGATGTCACTGGCTCACCCCAGCCCCTCCGACTTGCAGAGGCACCGCCCTCCTGGGAATCTTCTTCGCCCACGCCCTGCATACACAGAATACCAGTTTATGCTCTCGTTTTTTCATCACCAAGTCCACGCTTTTATCCGAAGTGTTTTCTGCTACTGTTTATACCCTTCCTACGGCCTCTCTACATGTCCGATCAGTCCTTTCTGCAGGGCAGGGGTAGCTGCTATCTGCCCAAACATGCCCCCTCGATAAAAGGAAGCGGCCTTCCTCTTTAATGAGCCTTTAAAGATATAATAGGGGGAGAGATTACCGGGCACTGGGGCTGAATGGAGAGCCAGCTTCCCCGCGGAGCTCCACAGTGGGGCGAGCTTGAGGTCAACCATCTGCATTACTGAGAACCTCCGGGAAGCCAGGCCCTTAATCAGCACCTGTTTTAAGAGGGGGGTACATCAAGGGAACATGAGGGAGACTGGTTTTGGGGGATGGGGGTGGTTACCAGACTCTGGTGGCCTTCGGGAAATTAAGTGTGTGCCAAACGCTGCATTTAGCTGCTGGCATGGGTCCTGGCAAGTCCCCCTGTAACGCCTGCGCCTCGACCGCTGGCCGCCTCCTGCACCTTGGCCATTCACACACTTTTGCCTTGGCTTCTATCGGAGGAGGGGCAGCCCAGCAGGACACGACGGGACCATGCACAGCTAAGGACGCCTGCCTATGCATGCCTCCCAGTCTACCAATTTCAGTGTCAAGCACACCAAAATATGTATCCTCATCACTACCGATTTATCTATATTTTTTTCGACCAAGTATGTGGAGATTTAGGGCCTAATTCGTGGAACTTTTAGCACGGTGCAAAGTGACTTTGCACTGGTGCAATTTGACTTTGCATTGCCAACAAACACCCTGATTCACAGAGCGGTGCATTTTTTTGGAGCAAAGTCACTCTGCACAAGTGCAAAGTCCCTTTGCACCACGCGAAAACACCATGAATCAGGCCCTTACACTTTGCCTCTTGACTGTGAAAGAAGTTCTTTCCTGCTGTGAACGCCAATGGCTGATTCCGAAAGCCCCGGATACCGCAATTCTCTTTCCTAAGTCCCAGTCACTGCTCTTTTCAAAGGGTGGCAGGTATATGTAAGAGGTGCTACTGCATAGCAGCGAGAACCCATGCTTGTCCTTTCTGCAACACCAACATACACTATAAATCCCTTAAACCACAATCATATGCCACCATTCTGGCTAACTTGCCAGTTTCCAACCCTCACCAACCTAATAAACACCAACACAATTTTATGAGTGGGTACAATGTGGCCCACAGCTGATTTAGTAGATTGGCATTACCTTTAGCGGGTGATACGTAATTTGAAAGTTACAGCTATAGGATTGTGTGCTGACCTGGTGTACTAGCTGAAGGTGAGGAAGGATAGCTCAGGGGCAATGCGACACAGGTTCGAATCCGGATCCCGCTCTTAGAAACCACTCGCTGGTATTAAGCGCTAACCATTATAACCGTGAGTAATGAAGATGTTCTTATCCTTCACACAGGGTTCTATGGTGTGTGCCTGCACCGTGTCAGGTGATGACCGAATCACCTTTGTTAATAAAAGGGGAGGTCTTCCTGCCAGTGGGGCAGACACTCCCACAAACTTCAAACCCCACTTGCGTCTTTATTGTACAGCCCATGAGACCTGGAACGCAGTTAGAAGTGATTCTCCCCAGCAGCTGTTGGGTCCGGCTGCAAAGGCATTCGCAGCATGAGGGCCAGCACAGGGCATGTCTCCAGGTGCTCTCTTGTGTGTTCCAGGAAGTGGGTGAGGCCGCACTTTGGCACGCGGTGGACTTCCACACAAAAGGTGGTTGGGCTGTGGAAGGGACACCCCATCCTTATTTGAAAAAAAAGAGAAGGACAGAAGCGTATTGAAAGAGGGGATATCATGCGGATCCAGGTGCGACCTCCAGTGAGCTTGTGGGGGCGAGAAGTGACAAGGGGGAGATCCGGCAACCCTCCACAAGCTCATCAGTACTGCAGGGGACATGGATATACCCCGCGCTGAGCTGCTTCTAATGCTTCCGCTCTGGTTAACATAAAAGGGCGTGCTGATGGCAAGGGTAGTAGATTTCGAAAGGAGCATGCAACAACCCATCAGCTGCTGAGAGTGGTGGACACCATCAGCCACGGATTCAACATCAAGAAGTCCTCAGGAATCGTCTTTCTGGTTGTCACCAAAGCATTCAACAGAGTTTGCCACAAGGGACTGCTGCACAAGATGATTGTCCTGGGATTTCCGAACTACCTGGTGAAGACAATTGCAAGCTACCTGGGAGGCCGCACTTTCCATGTCGCCATGTGGTCTGAGATGTCTTCATCACATCCCATCCGAGCAGGAATCGAACCTCGGACCCTTCCTGTTCAACCTCTTCACCAACGACATTCCGACAGATCTCCACAAGACAGACCTAGCACTGTATGCAGACGATGTTGCAGTCATCTCCCAGTCATTCAGCGAAAAGGAAGTGGCAAACAACCTATAAGCTTCATTGGATACCATTGCGACGTGGTACAGCGACTGGCGGATAGAATTCAACACCAGCAAGACAACAGCAATGCTGTTCACCAGAAAGAAGATTAAGGAGCACCCACACATCAGCCTCAACGGGGAGACCATCAAATGTGAGAGCAGCAGCCGTTACCTCGGTGTGACCCTGGAGAGCAAACTCAACTGGGAAAGCCACATCGAGAATACTCAGCAGAAGGCAACAGGAAAGATGGCAGCGCTGTACCTACCCCTGAAGACCAAGTCCATGCCTCCCCGGACAAAGATCAACGTCTTCAAGGCGATCATCAAACCAACCCTGACGTATGCCTCCCCAGCATGGATGACCTGCCATGACCAAAACCAGAAGAGTCTTCAGATAGTCCAGAACAAGGCCCTTCGTCTATCGTCTGGAGCTCCAATTTTCACTAGGATAGCAGACCTTCACAGAGACCTGGACATCAAGATGTTGGATGAACATCTAGCGAAGCTGAGTAACAACCTCTGCCAAGGACGGGATCAGAACCCAAACCCTCTGATCAGAAGACTCATTGCCACCACTGCAAACCCTTTCGACCGCTACCTGCGGCCCATCACTGCGAAGACCCTGTGAAACCAGCCCTACTGTGACAAGACCACACAGACCAAGAAGAATACTAACCCACAACTACGTACTCAACCTGAGAAGATGTAGTGATGAGGCTTGAGCCTTGGTATTAAAAAATCACAGCTGATGGATAAAAATCTATCAGTAAGAAGAAGAAGAAGCGCTGGACGAAAGGTAGTGGAAACCCGGCAAGCGGCCCAGTGGCATGGGTGCTCGTGCTGTAGGTGGAAAATTATGTGGCCCTGAGGACACCATCTGAGATGGTCTCGCCCGTCAACTTGGCTAGCGACTGTTGGTAGCGATACAAGTGTGCTCATGCCACTGAAAGAAGCTGCCCAGGAGAGTGCTCAGAAGAGGGTGAGCCCTGCCATCATGGGTGACAAAGATTAGGAGGATGGGACAGGAATACCATACATGTCGAGCCTCTTGCTGTCGGCATCCCAGATTTTAAGCAGTGCAGTGATAACTCCAACCCTAGGCCTATAGGAGGAGGAGGTTCATCCTCATGGCATGGGGGTTGGATTATCTTAATAATGCACGCTGACGTGGGAATAAAACTAAGTTCACTGCCACAGCCATTTTTCATCTGCAGCGATGAGCAGGAAGGTAGGTCCCTCCCTCGATTCCTGGGTTTTCTATGCTGTTTTCATCGAGGGAGGTGTCATTGGAAAGGGGAGACTCAAAGCACATACTTTGAAGCATTGCTGGTCGCGGCTCACTCGATGCCTGGCCAGCAAGACCACTAGATCACCAGAAATCTGTTTTGAAGTGGGGGATGAGGAGGCTGATTAGTATATAAGTGTCCCACTCCCCCTCTGGCCCTCAAAGCATGGGACATTACGTTTTGCCCACCCTGGGAGTAGATAGGCACACTAATGTGCCCATCTTGCCCTCGGGAAGGGGCAAATGGAAAAAAGTTATTTTGTTGTTCTGGGGCGTTACTAGATCGCCAGGGATTTTTTATATGAAAGGCAGGTGGCCCTCTCCCTCAGCCCCAATTGGAGTGTAATCTGCCAATCCTAGGAAGGGGTACACTTGTTTTTACTGGGGGTGGGGCATCTCTAGACCACCAGGGATTACTTTTATGAAAGGGTGGGTAGTGGCCCTCTCCCCCTCCTACTCCAAATGGATAGGGCATTTCATTTAGCCCTTCCTGGGTGCTGATTGGAAATGTAATCTGCCGGTCTGCCCCTAGGAAGGGGCAAATGTTTTTTTTACTGGGGGTTAGGAACTACACCACAAAGGATGCCTTGTATTAATGGGTGTAGGGGGCCCTTCTCCCAACCTGCCCCAAATGGACGGGGCATGCAATGGAGCCCTCCCTAGGGGCAGATTGCTAGAGTAATCTGGCAATCTGCCCCTAGAAAGTATAACCTCTCTCCCTGGCTCTTCAACCACTACCTGGCACCTCTTGCCCACTGCATCACTATTTTCTGCTCCAATTTTCAATGTAATGTGGATGACACTCGGCTCTCTTTCAGGCTCCCCTCAGCCACCTCTACTTCTTCTCTCACACCAGACTGTCTGACCGCAATTCAGGAATGGTGACCTGCCAATGATCTCTGCCTTAAAGCCATTAAGACTGAGATCCTCCTCATTGGAACACCCGCTCCCTCCTTACCCCTCTCTGGCCGCCCAATCTGAGCCCTCTTCCTGCGCCTTCCTGTGAGACTAAGTCCCTTGGTGTCATCTTCAACTCCACCCGCTTCTTCTCTCCTCACATCTCTGCTGTCTCTAAGAAGTCAAACTATCAGCTGCATTCTTCCCATTCTCACTTTCCCCCAAAAGCTCACTCTCTCCAGAGCTCTGGTCCTTTTTAGGCTGGACTATTGCAACAGCCTCTTTCTAAATCTTCCTGTCTCTGCTCTTCAACTGTTAGGGTAATTTCTGGAGGTCGGCAGGGCCGCACCCGTAGTCCGCGGACCTGCAGCTATGGGAAGGCCCTCACTCCTTCCATGCCCCAAAGAAGTAGGAGGCCCACACAAGAGCAATAGGTTACTGCTGTTTATTACACAGAAACAGACAGGGCCAGGTTCATGGAGCATAGGGTCCAAAAACCTCTCGTTGTAATCAGGCTCGCAGGCTCCTTTTGTGTCTTAGTGTCATAACAACGTGTGTAAACTGCGAGAGAGAACAGGACTGGGAGACTTGTCCTTGGCCTCAAGCCCAGGGATCGTATCTCTCCAGCTCTGAAATCTCTTCACTGGCTCCCCGTGGCTGCAAGGATCAAGTTCAAGACCCTCTGCATTGTCCACAAGGCTTTCTGGGGCCTGGGACAGCTCTACCTCCAACTTTCTCTTCCAAAACATATTCCTTCTCGGGCTATACGCTCATCCACCTCCAACTCTCTGAGGTTCAGACACTTCTCCAAGCAAAGAGTTGGCGGCAGATCCATCTTCCTAGCTGGGGCCTCCCTCTGGAACAGCCTCTGTTCCTCTCTCAAACTTAAGCAGAACCACCTCTGGTTCCGGAAGCAATTGAAGATCTTCCTTTTCGCTTCCGCTTTCTCTCTTCCTCTCCCCTGCTGATGCACCTGACTGCTTCATGCACTGTTCAGGACTCAGGCCCAGGCTCCTGCATGTCCAGTTACCCTTGCACTGCCTCCGGCCTTCTCAGCACTTAAGGGTCTGTATCTGCAACCATACAGTCTCTTCTCTCTGCACTTATGAGCCACCTGCTGGCTGCACTTGGGAGTTAACTGCACTTCTCCTCTTCCCCTCCGCCCTGGCACTTCTCCCCTTCCCCTCCGCCTTGGCACTTCTCCCCTTCCCTCTTCCCTGCACTTGCATGATCTGAATGACACAAGGCCTAGTAAGATCCTTATTTTGTCCTCCCTTGTTTCCACCTCGTCTTGTCATGCCTAGAAACACTTGTGCAGAGGCGCGTTATAAATGCCACATCATATCATAAATGCCACATCATATCATATCATGGGCGCAGAAACAGCGTTGCACCTCGTGAGGCCCACAAGAGCTCCACCAGTTGTCTGATACCAGAGTTCAATGTTACTGGAGCACCTGCTACTCTCGCCCAAGTTGTGACATGTGTGTAAAACGGTTATAAATGTACTTTGCCATGACCAAGGGGACCGATGACACAGCTACGAAGACCGTTCTACTGTTCTACACGGGCATCGAGGTGCATAACATTTTCAAGTATTTGCAGCCTTGTGACGACTCGTACAGTGCAGCTAAAAAAACATTGCAGGAATCTTTCCGCCTGCTAGTTAACAGAGATTGTGAGAGATTTCACCTGCAGCATGCCCACCAGGAACCAGCAGAATCGTTGGATATGTATTACACACAGCTATGCCAGCTTGCAAGAAATGCTGGTTGGCTGATGAAATAGATGAAATTTGGGGGCAGATAATTCTTTACTGCTCGTCGGTGGCAATGCGCCATCAAATACTAAAGGAACCCGACATACCATTGCACAGGATACTAGAGCTGGGAAGGACTCTGGAGCTGTCAGCATCCATGGCGGCGCAAATGGAGGAGGCATCAATAAGTCACAGACCAGAAATGGTGCAAACAGTGACGTTGAGGGTGTCTCTGAGGTCCCGCGGAAGATACGGAAAGCAGAGCAGGCTGAATGTTCCGAAGCCCCAGGAGGAGTGGCAGATGCAATGCGATGCCTGCGGTGGGCTGGAGCATCACAAAATCTGTCCAGCAGTGGGAGCCAATGCAGGCGATGCGGCAAGGTCAACCATTATGCCAGGATGTGTACGACACCCTGGCAGTCCGCACAGGTGTCCCAACAGCGCCCGATGCCACCGTGACCTCAGTATCATCAAGTGGCCGCCTTTGATGATGACTCGAGGCAGGGTGTAACTGTCCTGTCAATAATGGAAGGGGCAGGTGACATCGAGGAAGCCTTTTCATCTCAGCTATATGCCTAGCCACCAGATAACTGTGCAGAAAACCCTGCTGCCCGATCACCATCCAGAATATGAAGTTGTCAATCCTGGTGGACACTGGGGCTTCAGTCAATGTGATGCCTGCAGCGGAGTACCTGCGGTGACTCTGCAAAGTCCTAAAATACACATCTTCATACATGGCGGGTCATCGCCTCTGCCAATGGATAGGTCGTTCGTCTCTACTGTGCACCATGAAGATGTCAGGATGAATGCCACGTTCTATGTTACACCGGTAGCCAAAGAAACTTTACTCAGCTGCCCTACAGCAGAAGACCTGGGGCTGGTACATTTTGCCTTCCAAATCTACCGCCAGGACATCAGATGTCAGCTCGAATGGTTTCCCATCCTGTTCGAAGGAGCAGGTTGCCTAAAGGGGCATGAAGTCTGGCTACACATCAACCCCACGATTCAGCTAGTGGCGCTGCATCACATGCACATACCACTTCATCTGCGACAAAAGGTGGAGGAAGAATTGAAACGGTCAAGGGGCCCATGCCCTGGGTGTTACTGATTGTTGTTGCAGCGAAGTCAAAATGTCCGTAGGAACTGCACATCTGTGTTGTTATGAGGTGCAATCAGGAGGGAAAGACATTCTACACCCACATTGGACGATATCTTGGCTGACATACGAGGAGCACAACTGTTTTCGATTCTGGAGCTCAAGGCTGGCAATCACCAGATTCCAATGCACATAGACTCCAGGGCCATCACCACATTCTTGGCCCACATCGGCTTTTTCAGGTACAGGTGCCTGAGCCTCGGTGTGTTGTCGGCGGTTGAGGTCTTTCAGCACACTGTCAGTGGTGTGCTGGCAGGGCTCTGAGGTGTTCTCAATGTGAGCGACGACGTGCTAGTGTATTTGAGGTCACTGAGGGAACACATGGCCAGGCTCACGGCAGTATTGGAAAAACTGTCTGAGAAAGGACAGACCCTGAACCGGAGGAAGTGTCAATTCATAGAGTCAAAGATAGATTAATGTAGAGGAGCAGACGTGTACATCCGCAGGAGATCTTACCTCCCCTGTATTGGAGTTATGAGACCATGCCCTGTCTGATCTCAGCCACTATACTAATAATACAGCGAGCATATGGAAGACAGTATCCATTAAGGCGACCACATCGAATGTACCCTCGAGTTGATGACAGCCTACAGGAGAAACTCCCTAAAGGAATATTAGAAAGCGGTAAGAAGAGGATGAACGGAGGCAATCATACGTCTTGAGATACTGATTGGAGACGATGTATGGATCCTAGAGGAGAAATGACGAAGTAAAGAATCGAGTGAATTATCAAAGTGGAAAAGAAGGTTACATGTTAACAAACTGCTGCGGAAAACAGAAGTTTAATGAATGTACAGATGCTGAAATGCAAGATAGATCAAGTCATCGTATAGGCTAGATATTAGTAGTGAGTAGAATGCAGGCGTGGCCATCATTGTATAGAAAATGGACATTGGTATCATGAAATAGTAAGTCAAAGAATCATTGAGAATGAATGAAAAGCTGTGTGGCAGAAAAAAATAGCAGGCTGTTGGAGCTGCGTGGAGAAGCAGTCTGGCCTGAAGTCAACAACTAAGAACTTGAGGTCAGCTATCTACTCTGAAGATGAACAAATCCTCTCACGTCAAGGTACAAAAAAGAACACACAGGATGCCGCCTTAATCCATTTAAAGCATTTAAAAGCATGCAGAATGAACTGAATTGTGGTCTCTTGTCACGTGAGTCAAGGATGAAAAAAGCGTTTGCACCTGGAGTTCCAGACACGATAGTGAGTACCCTCACACCCATGCATTCCCAGGATGGGAATACTTTGCAAGGCCAAGTACAAACACAATTTCATGGCAGAAGGCATGGGTGATGAGAGATTCTGGACTAATTGAGTGGTCAGGTAGCTAATTGCGTGGTCAGGTAGCTTCATGTCCTATCTCCCTACACCTGGGTCTTGGCTTACGTGCTGCTAATTGAACCGAATGTTCCAGACAGGGAACAAGCATGCCATCCAATTGAATTAGTCCATATGAGAAAGGACCTTATAGCTTGAGAGACCAATGAAACACTATGTAGCTGATTTGTCTTAAAGTGACACGTATGAAGAGGTAGGCATAAGTTGTCCACCTGATATCGAAAAGCCAATAAAAATCCTAGCTCCTATATGATTGTATATCAAGATGTTTCCCTTAACCAATCCCGACTCTTGATAGGTTTTTCACTATTGCCACGTAGTATGACGTCACTCTGACCCATAATGCACTATATAAATTGTATTTTTTGTGGAAATCACTGAGAGCCTGAGCGTACGTTCGTTGATGTTCGTTGCAACCTCCCTGTTTTAGATAATTGTTCATAACTCGTAACTTGCCATCTTCTTGAATTTGTCTGGTAATTTGGACTCAGAATTATTCTCGTGTAATCCCACCCAGAAACAGATGCACATTCCAAAGGCCATAAGCTTATGTGGTAGCAGTGTGGATGGTTTCAGCTCTAAACTAGTTTGACTTCAGAGTTTCAGACGATCGAGCATCCTCCCCATTAGCTGGAAGATCGTGGAGTTTCCTGTGGAAAGCGGCCGATAGAAATAAACTTGCAAGAAGAACCGAGACGGTGGGCAGGTCCCTCTTTGAAGAAATCCTTGCTCGGTTTCCATGGGCGCTCTGCAGACGGAAGGGAAAGTGGACGGATTGCAGGAGGAGTCGATACTGAAGGCCTCAACTTGATTAAACGAATGTAAGTAGACTAAGGGAAATGGCAATATAAAGGGGCGTGATTGTATTATTTTTGGGTAACGGGAAATTTTGTTTGGACAAAGAAACACCTAGGTAATCCTATTTGAAGGGAGATATAAGAAGACATCTCAAATTCCAGTCAGAATATTAAGAGAGAGAGTATGCAGAGTCAGGACTATATAAGGTGCCGTCTTAAACTCTGTACGGCATAATATAAGTGGAGGCGAGGAATGAATACCTCTTATTATAAATGATTATAGGGAAAAGGGAAGTTGAGCACAAGAGTTTTTATTGTTTCTTGTGTTATTATTTTGCATATTGTTTGATGTATGAAGGTTCGAGAGGTAATAAGCTGTGAAGGTTCAAAGTGACGTTGTTTTGAGTTAAGTGTAGTGAACAATTAGCGAAATCTGAAGACAGGTTGCTGAAACAAAAGAGGATTGAGCGGCGATTGATGGTGCTTGCTCATATTTATTGTTTTGAGATTAAAAGTGTTGAGCAATAAGCTTTGAGATAGGTAAGGATTTATTAAGGATCTGGTAAGTATCAACAATTAACTGTGACTTGTCATTATGGAAGACACTCCTCTTATGCACCTTTGTAAAACATTACCACGATATGCGCCGAAGCTCAAACAGTACAGTGCAGAATGAGTAAAGGGCACAGCTGATAACATTATCATGCCATGGCCGCAAGGGGAATCATTGTCAAAGGCAGTATTACAACACATGACCACATATGTGCACGACTGGTAGACATGAAAGACATTAGAGAAAAGACTGGTGAGCTTAGGGCCCTTTAGTAACGTGTATGCAATGGATGGGAGTAATTCTGAGTAATTCTGAGTCCAAATAACCGAACCAACTCAGGAAGATGGCAAAGATACTGTTTTATTAACAATTATCTAAAACAGTGAGTTACAACGGACATCAACGGACATTCGCTCAACCTCTCAATGATTTTCCCATATCCTTATATGCCAAAAATACATCAGATGTGACGTCATACTACGTGGCAAATAATAGAAAACCTATCAAGGGTTGGGATTGGTTAAGGGAGATATCTAAACATACTTTCTATATGGAATAGGATTGTGATTGGCGTTCCACTGTCAGGTGGTCAATTTATGCCTACCTCTAAAACAGGTCCTCTTCAAAACTATTAAGTTCACAGTTTATCATAAGGCTTTCATTTTACGGCACTCTACAATTGGTTGGCACGCTTGTGCCATGTCTGAAACATTCAGTTCACTTAACAGCACGTAAGCCCAGACCCAGGTGCCAGGAGGTGGACTTGACTTTACCTCCCCACCCAATTAGCCCATCATCTCTCATAAACCATGCCTTCTGCCATGAAGATTGTCTTTGAACTTGGGCTTGCAAAGTAGCCTTGTCTCTGGGAATATATGGGAGTGTAGGCCCTCACTATTGTTGTTCTAGGACTCAAAGCTCAACTCTATTTCCATCCTTGGATCACATGACAGGAGATAACAATTTGGTCAATTTTGCAGCATTTAAATGTCTTAAATGAATAAAATCTGGCACTCTTGGTGTTCTTTCTTTGCACCTTAATAAGAGATGATTCATCCTTCCCACATTCACTGCTTTCAAGAATAGATAACCAACGTTGGCTGCCTTAGTTTTGATACCTGGCCAGACAGCCTCGCCATGCGCCTCCACAATCTCAGCTTATTCTTGCTGTGACACAATTCTCAGCTTGTCTCTCCACTGGTCTTGGCTTACTAAATTCATGACACTGATGTCCAGCTCCTATACAATGGCGGCTTCGCCTGTAGTCTATTAACTACACAAAGCCAGCTTCTAGAATGACTTAATCTACCTTGCATTTCAACATCTGTACAATTATAGAACGGATGTTTTTTTGCAACACTTTGCACATGTGCAATCATCTTATGAAAGTTTACTTGATTCTTCACTTGATCATCAGTTTATGGAAGATCCATGCATTTTCTTCAGCCAGTATTCTCGGGGCATCACACAGGCCTCCTGTGATATCACTAGTTTCTCTTTTTGCTCCTTTTCATATTCCTTCAGGGAGTTCCTCGCTCAGATTGTCATCCCTTCAGGAATATATTCGATAAGGTTGTCTAAGCGAATACCTTTTTATCAAATGTTTGCCGCAGTATTGGCACAATTGCTGGGGTCAAACATGGCATGATCTCAGGCTTCCAACACATAGGAGGTAGAGGGGTGGAATTTCCTGCAGAGGCATGTAACTGCTCCTCTACATTTCCCCATCTGGTCGAGTCCTCGACCACCTCCTCAATCATTTTGACATCCTGATATTTTCATCATGAAGAAGTGCTTCTTTGGAGTTCATATCTTCATCACCCCACTCAGGGTGCCGGCTGATTTAACATGTTCATCTACACTCCAGGTCATGTAGTTGCATTGTCCATTCAGATTACAATAGACCCATCGTCCCACATGCTTTTTATGATTCTTGGGATACAGGAACTTCATTCCTTCAGGTGCTACAATGCTGGCCTCTATGTATTTTCTGACAGCTTCGTCAGTCAGCTCCTTGGGTCCAAACCCAGATTCAACTTCGATCATGATCTTCATTCCTACTGCTTTCTTTGTTGTTTTCTGGCATTGAGTGATCACTATCCTAATTACACAGAATCCAAACAATACCATCACCAATATTGCTCAACGAATCTTGACTATGTTCGCCAACCACTGCGGAATCCATGAGAACGTGGAAGCAAACCAACTGTCATTCTCAATGTCCCCTGTCTCGTCTTCCATCTTGTTTGCAGGTTTGTTAACAGCGTTATGGCCTCTGTCAAGGTCCCATTCTTGTCATCATGAGAAGGTGTGAACGTGCAACATGATGGCCCAATTCTGGTGCAAACTCTTCCTTCCATCGCTGTGATCATATCAAGGACATATCTATTCTGGAGGGTCATTAATCATATGGCCCTCAGCTCTTCCTTAATAGCGTTGAATCCCTTTATAGTAGTATTGATTGTCTGCAGAACCTCCCATCTCATAATCTGCAACCACTTGGTGTTAGCCATCGTTTGGATCCATAGCATTAATATGGTTGTAAATATCGAAGTTTTTAAAACAACAAATATGAGCAGGAACCATCAATCACTGCTCAAGCCTCTTTTTTCAATAGCTAAACTATTCTCTTACTTAATATATCTATTCTCTTGATTGGTGCCAATCACTTTGCTACGCTCAATCAGTGTTGCTCCTCAACATTTTCAATGTTTTCACAACTTCTATTGCTCTTTGTTATTTTTACTCAACAAACAACATTCAGACTAGTCAAACATTACACATTTGTAAACACTGTGATCACCTTTTTCTTTCGCCTTTATTCTATACCCTATAAAGGGTTTGAGACGTCACCTTACGTATTCCTGATTATGTGTTATATATTTCTGCTGTACCCCCTGGGATTTGAAATGTCTCCTTCTCGACTCACTTGAGTTAGGACTCATAGGCGCTACCGTTTTTCTTCACAATATTTCACGTTACTCAAAAATCATCCCAATCCCATCCCCTTTATTTGCCATTGCCCTTAGTCTACTCACCATTCGTTAATCGACTTGAGGCCGCTCTGCCCTAAGGCTGGCCCTGACCCTGTTAACTGACCAGTCCCCGAACACTGTTCTTGCTGCCCTAGAGCATTTTCTGGTTAAGCACTGTTCAATATGCGCCTGCTGTGAATGCTTCATGGTAGAGTTCCAAGCCTCAGCCCCCAACTGGTATAAAATTCACTGTACCAGTGTTTGGAAATGTTTGGGCCAGTATACATTAAATACAATATGCTAAACCATCGCCAAGGGGGTCCTGATCTATCAGCTGGGGGCAACTCCCCCCCAAGGCTCCCCATGACGGTCACTCAGCTGCAGTTGTCCCCACTCCACCATCAGCATCACAATACAGACCTTCCTTCTGGTTTCTGCTCCCAGAAGCCAACCGGGTTTGTTGTCTTTTTTCAAAGCACTGGCTACCACTTTGTTTTCTCCGTTGTTGACAACCCCCTCCGCCGTGGCAGCAATCAACTGGGTCTGTAATAGTCCTTTTGTTTTTTTGTGGCACTAGGGCAGTGGACACCACCTGCACACACACTTGTTTCCTTCTCCACCTTTATCACAGGTTGCCTGCCAAACCACATCCCTCCCCCACCCACACAACCTTGTTCCGTGTCGAGGAATGATCACCATGTCTGCTCTAAAATCCAAGGAAGGAACACAGAACAGTTAAAGCAGATCCATGAGTGCTGCTGAATCCGCCTCAGTCTTCATTTCCTGCACCTTGGATTTATGTTCTTTTGAATATTCTTCCGCTGTTGCTCCATCAGGACTGTGTCCAAGACTATATGCCGTTTAGTGAGCATCAGCTCTTATATCTTAACATTCCGTGCCCTGAGCAGGGAATAGACATAACTGAGGGTTTTTATGGACTGCATTACCCATTTCGAGCAGAGAGATTATCAGCAATGTTCTTTCTGCCAGCATGGGTTGAGAAGTAGCCACCATGTTGCCTAACGCTTCTTAAATTCCTCTCCCTCTGTCTTTCAGTCAAGATGCATTTTAAACCTCTTGAAAGATCTAGTCCAGTCTCCTGTCAGGATTGGTTGTACTCTGATCAGTTCCGGGTGGACCATCCTGAACCAATGCGACTCAGGTTGGTGAAGGAATTACCTAGAAAGGGTTTCCTGGATAGATGATGTGGACATGGTTCCTCTGCCTTGAGAATAGACATTCCTTTCTCACCCGGGGGAGCGTAGGGTTTGACGGCTATCAGCTTGGAGCCTCTTTGGAACATGAAATCAGCTGTGGGTTCTCCTTGCTCATAAGGCACTCATCCCGCTCAATGCACTCAGGGTCCATGTTTGCTGCCATTTCCCAGCAGCTTGCTTGGTGAGGTATAGATAATTGTTGATACCAACTGATATGTTTAATATTCCAGCACCCTTCTTCTGTAGACTCGTAAAGGTTCTTTAGAGGCCTGGCTGGTTTTTGCTCTGGTCCCCTGAGGAGGAGCAGCCATCTTCCAGTAGGTTTGGGGATTGCAATGGACAGAGCTCTCGCCTTGTATAGGATTCTTGGACGCATGTTTACCTTAAGACAATTGACTCTCCCAGAATTTCCCCCCTTCCATGGCACTACCGATGTCACAGAGTAAGCTCTGAAAGTCGGCATTTATTTGGCTGGATTCATCCCTTGAAAACACAATTCCCAGATACTTGAATTGAGATGTTTTGGAGTCTGGTGGATTGCAGTAGCAACAGATCTAGGGCCCGGCTAGGTTTAAAAACTGCCACGCGATAGGACGCCCCTGCCTTTTAGTTTGTGAAATACTGATGTGCTGACATTAAGGATGACACATACTTTTGGTTAGGTGTGCCATAGATGAAAAAAGATCTTTGGCACTATTTCTTGAGTGAAGTGCTGGCGTCAGATACTCCTGTACTTTGATGCCTAATATATTTTTCCAGTCTTGTTTTTAAGTTCCCCTACAGCTTCACAACAAGTAGGAGGTAAGAGTAAAACCAATGGTATTTGCTAATTCTGCTGATTTTACTGCCTGCAAGTCAAAGGCAAGCAGGGAAATGCCTCTAATGGAATACACTCAGTGGTATTAGGACCTGGATTTTTCAAATGGAAACCTGCCAATTTTTATGTGCACCCCAGAGGTGAAGGTAAACATTGTAACGTGCCCCTAAAAACATATCAACCTTTTTGAGGGTACGGTTCGGTAGCACAAGTGCTTCCCTTCAGGACATGGAAAAACATTTTATGTACCATTAATACCCAATCCAGCTGGCTGTATTTGGTGATAATGGCCCGGGGCCTGGGGCGTTACTACTCCATTCAGCACGCCGCAGAGGATATTAATGCTATTCACACCCTAGGTTGCCAATCTGATAACCCCGGGTACTGAGAGCATTGTATTTTGATTCAATGAATGGGTCGCCCCCACTAAGATGGCTGCCCCTCTTCCATTTCCATGGTGGTTAGGAAGCAGGAAGTTGATGCTACAGGAGCAGCAACAACCCTGCAGAGGCACCTGTCACAGCCACAAAAGAAAGCAGGTAAGTGAGGCTGGGGGTGGGAGGGATGTGAGTATATTTAGGCAACAGAGTTTGGGGGGGAGATGGCGGTGCAGGGCGGGGGAAGCAGCCAGCAGGTGGTTTCGGAACGCTGGCTTGTATTGGTAGATACAGCCCGCATTCAAAGCAACCTAATTGGTTGCTCATACCGCCACGGGTGTTAATATACATTGGCCCTCATTACGACCCTGGCGGAAATCGAAAAACGATGGCGGAAATGCAATACCGCCATCGAATAGCGCTCGGTGCGACTATGACCCGTCACCGCAAAGTACGAAGCCATTAGCGACACCGTAGTGAACGCCAACGCTAACTGCACCAAGCACGCGCGCGCGCGCCATGCCAAACCGCAAACACCACCATGGTGCAACGGTACGCCAATTCCGACCCTAGCGGACATGTACCTAACGCCATCAGGCATGGCGTAATGTACCATTCCGCCATGGCGAGAAGTACGGCATCGTGAATCAACCGTAAACGGCCCCACTGAGTGCCTGTACACCGCTCCCTGCCCACAAAGTACAACTCCCCGTAGGTGCAATGAAGCCACAATGCAACCATTGAAATGTACAAGTCACCCATGCATGCCAACGAACAAAAGAAACACAACAGGGGCCAATGGGAGCTGCAGGGCACAGATGGCACGAATACAGAAGCCATCCCAATGGACATGACCACAGTCCCCCACCAAGAAACGCACGCAAACACAGGCACCTGTGACCAGCAATATTCTGAAAATCACATCATTCCACCAGTCCACCTGGCTGACCGGCATCTGTCACACAAAACCCAATCCCCCGCCCCTGAGCATGACAACATTCAAACTGTCATATTGCCAGCCCCCATCCCTGACCTCACTGGGCTTCGTAGGCAAACGCGGCCAGTACAGTACCACGCAACTAAACCCCGAAGCCGGAACCCGATGCAGATCTCCTCACAATACATCGCCCCCCAAATTGGCATATGCCACATCACTTGCAAAGAAAAACGCTACACGGGCCAAATCCGAATAGAAATTTAATGCACATCAAAATCACCAAGCCCATACAGCCATCAGGCCATGAACTCCAAAACACCAATCACCATTGTGGGCTGCTTCCGCAAGAAATGACCAGCCACTACCTGTGTGTCGCCCTGTTCCCCCATGGTACACAGAGCCACAATCACGTACGAAAAGGCAACATGGAAGCGCACAGAACCGCATGCCCGTCCCAATGGGGAGGCACTAGTCCAGCTGAAAGGCCGAAATGTTGCTCCGAGCCACCAGTACTGCGTAAGGGCATGTGGGCCATTGGCGATCGTCCCATAAGATCATAATGCTGCTCCACTGATTAACACGAAGCAGCAGGTGTCGGGAGTAAAATCCATCAGCAGGAGTGGCATACAGATGGCAGTGGCAAAAGGGGAGGAGATACCTGTCAACCAAAAGAAAAGAAAAAGAACAGAATGGCCATCAGAACTACATTCCAACTACTCACTTCAATGATCACACGAAATCCACAGCCATATGCATGCTAGCCCAACCAAAAGGATCATCACCACCCCAAAACCACTTGCGACTCATAGCCATCTATATCGAGGTGCAAACACCATCACAAACGAGTGTACCTGTGCATGCGTCTGTCAAAACAGATTCCATCAGATGGGAATGTTAACGTGCATGGACACAAGTGTCTGAGGGCGCCTCGAGACAGGGAGGGCTCAACAAGGCCAGATGGACGATGGTCCCACAATGGCAGCCCTGCATCACATAGCGTAGGGGAGGCGGATAGATCCCAAGAAGCCCTGTACATGGCAAACTCTGTATCAAATCACCTGCCCATGCATCCATCCATCATTCCCTCATCCCGGGAGCAAAATGCCTGAATAATTACTCACATAACATTAGAAACATCCATTGAGTCCGTGCGTTATGCAGCCTGCTAAATCCACAGTGCCCCAGCCCGTAATTCCAGTGTTGTGAAGTAACATGTTTTTGGGAACGGACGGCCTCATCGCCCACGTAGCTATTGCGCATCCCAAACTATTCATATCAATCATTGCTCCCTCGCCATGGGCCCTGTCTCAAGGACATAGAACAATAGAACGTTACATTTGCAGTCAGACCTGTGGGCATCTCCTCGCCGCTAGCTGGAAACCGAAAGCGCCGCCCCTCGAATTCCTCATTTGCAACATCACGTCGAAAAGGCATCTGTGGCCGTTTGAAATCACTAATTATTCCATCGAGTGCGGCTGTGTGTGAAAATGGCAACTGCCTTCACCCACGAATGGGACGCCCCGCCCGTCGTTGAACCTCGGTGCAGTGATGCATGAGGGTCCACCGTTGCTCGAGTACTACGTTCCACTGACCCCTCACAAGTCAGTTCGCGACTGCACAGATAGTATGGGAAACAATGGGACCACAGCAGAATGAACATATCAACCAATCTTACACGGCCATCGGGTACAAATACATGGTTGCAATAGCAAGATACAATTCCCCGATTTGCAGCGTTGTGCGCGGGACGTGCTCGGCCAAAGGGGAGAGCAGTTTGCACAGGTGGAATCAATCACCACAGGTGGAGGCCATACAGCCTGAAAACACATAAATTGCACAGCCAGTCTCCTCCCACAACCACACCGAAATGCTACCGGCAGGACTCGCGATGTTGGCCCTGGGGGACCTGATAGCACTGCAAGCGCTCCGACTCCAAGAAGAAGACGAACACCAACTACAACCAGCCGCACGGAGGAGACGCAGGAGGAGGAGGAGGCCAAGGCAGGGCCAGCAAGGGCTGCCAGCACAGCCACTACCACCACGCAGGCAGCCCGCAATCCCACGCCTCCGAGCACATCCGTTCAACCTCACTGATGAGCAGATCCACACCCTCTACCGTCTGGACCGGGACACCATAACCGCCATTGTGGACATGACACAGGCTGACCTTGTCAGCATGATAGATAGCCCAACCGCCATCCCACCCCTACTGAAGGTGGTGTCTGTACTCCACTTCCTGGCCACAGGCACCTACCAGCACACAGTCGGACAGTTGCATGGCATTTCTCAGCCACTGTTCTCACGGACACTATTGCAAGTGCTCGATGCCCTCCTGAAGCACGCAGACGACTACATCTCTCTACCACGCTCGGAGCAGGAAATAACCAACACAAAAGTGGGATTCCATGCACTTGCCGGCATACCGGGTTGCATTGGTGCCATCGACTGCACCCATGTTGAATTGGTCGTCCCACATGCCATGGAGGCCCAGTACCGCAACCGAAAACAATTTCATTCCCTGAATGTACAGATGGTGTGTGACTCCAACAGGATCATTACACATTGTTGTGCCCGATTCCCTGGATCAACCCATGATTCGATGGTCTTGAGGAACTCTACAATACCACGCTACATGGAGCGACACGCAGGGAACAGATCCTGGCTACTCGGTGAGTCTCATTACATGCATGATGATGTGGGGTATGTGAATTGGCATTGACCTGCCAGGAAGGGGGGGGGGGTGTGCGTACGTATCAATGGCATTCCACATCATACGTTTCTCGTCCACATACAGGTGATGCTGGATATCCACTGAAGAGATGGCTCCTCACACCAGTCCGGAACCCACGGGACCAGCATGAGGAGGACTACAACCATGCCCACTCACGTACCCGTGTAGTCATTGAACAGGCATTCGGCCTACTGAAGACCCGTTTCCGCTGCCTCAGCAGGTCTGGCGGGGCACTCCTGTACCGCCATGAGAAGGTTGCAAAGATGGTGATGGCATGTGTCATGCTCCACAACATGTGCGTACGTAGAAATGTGCCCATGCCCCCTGACGCAGAACTGCAAGCACCTGATGATGGTCATGATGAGGGTGGGGATGTGGCAGCACCTCATGGAGTCTGCGAGGCACCGGAGGCCCGTGACATTCGTCAGCATCTCATTGATGTATGCTTCTAGCACTCACGCCTGGTGGCTGATACATGGACACGGGACTCGTGGCACTGCGTGTGTCTGGGACATGCACAATATGGACTGTACGCCTACGATGGCCTAGTACACAAAGATCAATGTCCACACTTCTCATTGGTTGATCGTGCACTTTTTATGGCATATGTGATATCATGTTAAACACCCTATCGACCCGCCACCCAAGTGAGCCCAAC
Source organism: Ambystoma mexicanum (assembly GCF_040938575.1). Classification (NCBI taxonomy): domain Eukaryota; kingdom Metazoa; phylum Chordata; class Amphibia; order Caudata; family Ambystomatidae; genus Ambystoma; species Ambystoma mexicanum. The sequence goes on along the minus strand of NC_090926.1, from coordinate 372,357,836 downwards.
ACACCCCCTCCACCCTCCTACCTCCCCCCCGAACACCAGTGTCCAAAGATGCTCATTGTAAGTGGGCTGTCGCTATTGCATGCCCCCTCTGCGGGTATCAGGGGCACCCCTGCCTGTGGAGCGCAGGTTCCTCCCAGATCTACGTTGGGGGCTGCCCTGGACGGAACTTGCAACGGATGATGTGTCTGCCTGCTCACGTCCATGCATGTCCCTAAGGGTTTGCGAGAGCTCAGTGAGCACACGGCGCACTGCGGCAAGTTCGGCACATACGTCTTTGGACGTCGCATGCAGTTCCCCCCTCAGGCTCTCGGTGCTTCTCTCAATTTGTGCCCTTAGCGTCTCTGTACCTCTCGCCATTTCTGCCCTAAGTGTCTCAGTTGATGTTTCTATGTCTGCCTTAGTGCCCCCACATTCATCGGCATGGTCCTTGAGGAGTGTGGCCAGTTGCTGCTGTTGTTCGATCAACTGGTCGAGGGACTGTTGCCTCTGCTGGGCCATGGCCATTTGCGGGGGTGTCACAGAGGGGCTGTTGTCCTCATGTTGCCTTGCCACAGGGCTTGTGGGGGATGGCCAGTCGTCGTCTGGTGGGTGCCCCTGCGTGGTATCCTCATGTTGTACGGGATGGAACAGACAGGGGGATTGGGACAGGTCATGGATGGATCTGACTTCGGCATCCCCGTTTTCTGTGTCCGAGCATGCTGCCATCAATGGTGTGTCACCTATGGTGCTGCTGCCACCAGAGGCAGTGCCTTCTGTGGCATCCATTGGGGGGACCTGTGGTGGTGGTGTTGTGGGCATGCTGGCTGCTGGGGTGCCTGTTGATGTTCCCTCCTCTGTGCTGCCACCTGATTTGTGCTGCTGCCGTGTCTTGATGCGTGCAGCTGAGGTGGAGGGTCTCTGGCCGTTGGTCTTGGCCCTCTTTGCAGGTGTGCTGGTAGGGGTGTCCTGGAGCTCGTCGTTTGGATCGGACCCTGTGGTGGAGTAAAGGAGGGCGAGGGTTATTGATGGGTCTGTGGGAATTGGAATGGCATTGTATCACATGCATTGGGGTGGTACTTGAGGGTGATTTGGGTCGGGGCCTTGGAGGTGCTTTGATTTGTGTGTGGAGTGAGGGTGCAGTTGTCTGGCAGCCTGCAGTTAGGGTGTGCCTGCTGCACGTGTAGTGCGTGTATTAGGGGTTTTTAATTATTTATGTATTTATTGTGGGTTTTAACGTGCGCTTGCAGGCCGATGTGTGTGGACGTTCTCCTGGACATGTGTTTCTGTTGCACTATGTGGACGCATGGTACTTCACATGGATGGACTGTGTGGATTTGGCATTGTTTTATCTGGCCCACCTACCTGAATCTTCGGATGTCTGCACTCCTTTCTCCATCCCTCCGACTCCCTCTATGCTCTCCATTCCGATGGTGGAGGCACAGATTTCTTCCCAGGGGGTCAACTTGATGGGTGATTCAGGACCTCCCCCGGTGGCTGTGGCAATGTTGCGGTTGGCAGAGAGTATGCTGCGGACGCGTATCCGCAGGTCGTCCCATCGCTTGCGCGATTGCTGTGGGGTGTGGGGTGCGGTCCCCACCGCACTTACCCGCTGTGCCACCAGAGCCCATATGGCCTTCTTGTTTGCAAGTGCAGTCCTGGTCATTTGCGTGCAGAAGACGACGGCAGCATTCTCCTGGAGGGTCTCTGTTAGCACGGTGAGTTCCTCACGGGAGAAGTGAACCTGCCGCTTGCGGTCGCACGCTTTCTTCGCTACTTTTCCCATTTTTCTTGGTTTCGCTAGGGTGGTTGACGGGTTGGGGTGTGTTTCAGGGTAGTGATTTTAGTGGTTGTGTGGTTTTAGTGTATTTATAGGTGTACGCCGGGATGTTTCCCGTTCCGGGCCCATGTTTTCACTTCCGTTTCCGTATATTTCCGGCCACCGTACTTTCCGGTAGGCGCACACTGCGGTGACCGCTAAGAGGGGTGGCGGTATTGCACCTAGGGCGCCGTACGGCGGCGGTGTGGGCCGTTTTGGGGTCATTTCCGCCATCGCGGACTTTGCACTTCCGCCATGCCGTGGTGCTCGTGCCCGATGGGTCGGAATGGGCCGCACTTTGCTCCTTCGTGCAATGGCGGAAACGCTATTTACGCTGTGGCGCTCCGGTCAGTCGCTTTCCGCCAGGGTCGTAATGAGGGCCATTGTTTATTTCCACCATCATTATAATGGTGCAAATCTATTCCAGCAATCCCAATACTGTTACCACGGCACCAGTGGTAATCTTTGAATTTGGTTGCATTTTCAGCAATACAGCCAGTGGTACTGGCAATTACTACTGGTGGTATTCCTCCTGTTTAAAACTCGTATTGACCGCCAACAGCTTTTCCAATGCCTTTTAATTTGCTAATGCATATTTGTTTGATACTTTTGAGTGAATACATTTTTATTTTTCCAAAATCTGCTAAAACCTTATTTTAGTTGTTGGCCTTTATTCTATGTTCTATGATGTAATCTCAGCCCAGTTTGTCCACCTTCTTCAGATGCAGCCTTGCTATGAAAAGGTGAACCAGGTGTTCTCATGAGATTAAGTGCTAAACTGGGCCATCAGAGGGTTTAACGAGATCCACGTTTGTGCCACACGCCCTAGCAATGGAAATCATTAACTGAAATACTTTCATGGACGTGTCAATGCACATTAGCTTGTACAAATAAACCGAGCTGATTATTGTTATACAAGGACTGAGTGCTTCTTCACACAAACGCTAAAGCAGTCATCCACAAAGAGAGGGTGGGGAGATGGAAGATGAGAGGAGGAGACAGTGTAAGGCCCAGGAAAAGAGAGGAAGGATTCCTTCGTCTGAAGGAACAGTGGCGGGGCAGAAAATATCTGAGCAGTGAGGGCGGAAAGGAGGAGTTGAAGTACGTAGAGCAAGAGAGAATGAAGGAGCTGGAAAAAGGAATGTCATGTAATATAAGTGGTCTTGTATAGGGCCATTCTGCCACTATTGGTGGCCTCGCTGCCCGTGGCCCTGTAAGAAAAGAGGGGAGAGGGTTATAAGTGGGATAGAGGGAGATGCAGATGCGAAACCTGTGACGTTTATCATTGCAGGTTGGAAACACAGAGGACCAGAGTGTGTTCTGTTTCGATGGGATTGGCAGTGATATCTGGGAATGTTTGTTGGAAAAGGAAAACTCAACATCTGATCAGTTAGAATGCACTGGGTCAGGGTTAGCCACTGATGTGTGGATGGAGTGCTAGAGCTAAAGAGGTGAGCTTCGTCATAGCTCAGTTAGTGCTGAGGTGGAAACTGTTAGGCCCCTGGTAGCCCTGCAGTGAGGATGTGTGTGTGAGTAGTGTAAGGTGGTAGGAGACTTTCAAGGAGAGTCAGTCAGGAAGACAAGGGGAGTGGACAAACAAGGGGCACATATCATGGGAGAATATTTTGGGCGTCATCTGGGAGTGAGGTAGTTGGCACCTTCTGGGGTAATGATAACAACATTCCACTAGATATTTGTGGTAGTAGTTGTTTGATTCGGTTTTGATTTAGTGGGATCTAACCCAAGTGAGTCAGTTCTCTACTAATGTTTGTAATCAATTTGTGTGTGGGTTCCTGGTATATGCATATGATTTTAGAGGCGCCATCCGTTGGGTAGTAGTTGATTCGCGTAGATTTATAGCTGGTTGAGCTTTCGGAGCAAGTCTCATGCGTGTGTTGGTTGAATAGCTAGGCTTGTAGCTGTTTTCTGAAGGCCAGATGGTCTTCATCTGTGTGGTACTGTTTTTGGTTGAAGTTTAGCACTGTTACTAGTGCATCATTATTGCACGAAAGTACTTTTATTGGTCGGTAGTGAGTGAATTTCCTTGTAATGGATTCAGGGCCATTACCACAATGACCACGGTAGTGCAGGAGTACAGGGATGAGAGATGAGGGATAGCTAAACCACCTACTCAGCCCCACACTACTACTAAAGCAGCAGTGATCCCAATCATAAAGGTGAAACAGGTACAGCACAACAGTCATACCTCCTTCCACTCTTTTGGTAACATGCCCCGTCTCCTTGAGGAGACATATGAGATCATAACAGTAGCAACCCAAACAGCTTTAGTATAATGCATCCAAAATAAAAGAATATCCAAACGAGGTTCTAGAAAAATAGGAACATGAATAAAACGATTGATGCAAACAAACTATATAAAAACACTAAAACTCCTTGTAAAAGATACACAGAGAATGCATAACTCAATGTGAAAGGGCACTCTTGGTTGAGAAGCATGGGTGTTCAGGCAAAGGATTTGGCAACAATGTCAATTGTTCAAGGATATGTCTTTTGAAGGAAGAGAAGGGGAACTTAAAATTCACTGTGGTCCTTTCAAATGGACCCGGGACAGGGTCTCTTCAAAATACTTTAGTTCTTGTCTTTGATATGATAGGTTATTTATGACGCGCTTAATACCCAGAGGTTTCTAAGCGCGGACCCGGGGATCGAACCTGTGCTGCTCTGTGTCGTCTTGTTTCCAGGGTGATTAAGTTGTCCCTGAGCTATCCTCCCGAGACTTTGGCTGTTCGACGTCATCAAAGCGGGCAACAAGGCGTTTTCGCTGTGGTTGAGAATATTCTGAGACATTTCACATAGTGAGAGTGTGATAGGGGCACGTTGATGGCTTCCAACAGTTCATGTCGGCCAGCTAATCAGTTGCCTCTGTGGAGTTGAGCCAGAGATCAGGTTGATCGAAGTTTTGTAGAATGCCAAAAGCAAGCACCACAGGTCCCATGGTGACTCGAAAGTATGTTTAGTGTGGTTGTGCCGGCTTCCAGACATCTCAAGGTGATAAAGCAGGGTCCGAACAGCTTTTGGACTTTGGGTTACTGGAGGCCCAATATAGGGTCTCCAGGAAAGGTTAGTCCTGCAGTTCTATCCTCCAGGAAGTAGTCTGGCACCTACACGGGGTCTTTCAATTCCAGTGCTGCAGTTCTAGTTCTAGCGCAACACCAGCAGAGAGGACTTAGTCCACAGTACTTCAACCGCACTGTTCCTTGAGGAGGGCTGGGGAGCATAACCTGTCTCTGGCTTGGAGGCCTTGTGTCTTCACCTCTCTGAAAGAGGACATTGGATTAGGCTGTATCCCCCACAGAGGTCCATTGAATCCTTCTTACTGTCTTACGTGTCCAAAGATGATTCCCTCTATGAGGTGGTGCCCCTTCCACAAAAGCGGCAAAAGGTCACAGGAGATTGACCCCAAGCAAGCTTGCTGTAAGGAGGTCAATCCAAACTGTTGTAACAAGTGCCCCTTGCCTTGTGGCATAATACCCAAAGTGCTTTGAACTGCAGGAAATGCGTAGGGTGACAGGAAGTTGTAGAGAGTCCTAGCAGAAAACAAGATGCAGGAACCTCTCTCTCAGCCTCTCTCTCTCCCCTGGATACTCTAGCTCTGCTCCCTTGCCTCATCTGCTGACTTCAAATGAACTCTGGTGGTCAGCATCCTGTTGTCAGTTTGGCTTTGTTATGTCAGTGCTGCCTTTGAAGCACTGATTCCCAGGAGATCTCTTGGGGAGAGTTTCCTGTGCACTGGGAGGAAGCTGTTGGTCTTCATCTGAAAAATCAAAGACGGAAGCTTTCAGGCCATTGTCCCACATGTAATTTTGGAGACAGCCAGGCCAGACAGCTAATACTAATTGCTGTTTCATACCCTAGCCCTGCAACAACCAGTCTTGGCTTATGTTCAAAGATTTCCATGCCACTGGGCTCAGTAAGGTACACAATAATCATGCTTTTCACCAGATGTGCTAAATATTAAAAAGCTGCCTCTACTTGCTGTCAGTGTGTGTTCCTGGAGCTGTCAAGAATGCATATGTGACCTTTTCACCTGCTCTGCTGCCACCACAGGGCTGGTGCTGGAGACTGGAACAGCAAAGTTGAGGTTTTTGTGCTATCATTTTGGCATGGAGCCAAAAAAAGTGGGGTCTGATAGCAGACCTGCCCTTAAGAAACAGAATGACCTGCATCATTTTAATTTTATAAAAATCGAAATAAGTTCAAGCTACACTGCCCTAACCAGGTTGCATTCTGTCACATCCCCCCTCAAATGGAAGGTACCGTGGCAATGCATAGTGTTAAAGTGAAACCTGCTTGATCATAGTGGAGTGAAAATAGGACTGGGGTGATGCATTCATATTTTTTCAGTTTCACAAGTATTCTTCCTGCCCCATTTTGCACTCGGTGTAGTATGTCGAGTGAATATTCAGGGAGTCAGAGGCAGAGGCTGTTGGCCTAGTCTTGAGATACGGGAGCGATAGCTGACGTGGTTCTCTTCATTATGCTCAGGTAGTGCATGATGTGCCAGATAGTGCAGTGATGAAAAACACAACTTCTTATGATGGCTTTAACATGTGCTTTCAGTGTGGGATATCTGTCCATCATGATTCCGAGATTTCTGTCATTTGTATTGGGTAGGGGGCAGGAAACTATTTCATGGGGTTGGTGTCGGGTTTTTATAGTGTTGTGCCACAGATCATATTTTAGTTAGGTTTAAGTCTGTTTGTAGTCATCAGGAGTCCATGTGTGTGTGCATGTGTTAGGCAGGTGATGATGTGTGGAGAAGTTTTGTAGAGCCTTTTGGGAGCTTCCAACTGATCCACAAGTCATCTGAATAGTTGAAGCATGTGAGGACAAAATTGTTATTAAGCTCCAATGGAGGAATCATGTATATATTAAAGAGTAGATGTGAGAGACTGGTTTATTTGGGAACTCTGCATACCATCTTGCATGGGTGTGACCTGATAGGGGCCATGAGTGTTGTTTCAGTCCGCTTGGTCAGGAATGAGGCGATCCAGTCAAAGGTGATTCCTTTTACTCCAATGCCATCTAGCCCTAGCCATTTTAGTAGGATCTCATGACTTTGAAGGCAGCCAAAATGTTCAGCAGGATGAGTGTTGTGGTTAAATTGCTGGCCGTATTGTTTTTCAGGATGTCCATATCAAGTTAAGTGTGGATTCCGCTCCTTCAGCTGAGCGGCATCTGTATTGTGACCTGTGAAGGAGGCCGTTGTTTTTGACATGCTCCCATAGTTGTTGAAAGTGAAGAATGAGCAAAGCAGCAAAGAGAAGGTAGAGAAAAGAGTAGGCAAGGCACGAGTGGGGAGACGTAGAGACAGAGAGAAGGAGGAAGATCAAGATCAACAGGAGGGAGGATGTGGACACAGGGAAGAGAAATAAGTATACATCGGAAAGAAGGGAAAACCAAGGACACCCTTCACAACCTTGGCGAAGACGCATTTCTGATGTGGTGGATGAGGGGCCAGAATAAGGGCAATAGAAGCAAAAAAAGTCTAGGCCAGGCCAAATTGAGGGAATCATTTTTTTACTCTGAGCAGGAGTTGGAAGCTGGCAGCATCTGTGGTCTAACTAGCTGCATTGCCCGATGCCTGACCCTATCGGAAAGCATAAGGGTGTAGCATAAGGGAGTAGCTATGATCTTTCCGGAGTAGGTCCCAGATTATGTCATTCCTACACAGACCTACACCTCCTTTGAATGCCTGGTTTGCAGGCTCGCTATCTCTCCTAGCCTCTCTCTGACTGTGGCCACCATCTACAGGCCATCTTGCCAGGTTGCCCTCTTCCTCTCAGAGTGACCTGACCTCTCCTCCTCTCCCCTTGCCTTTACCTCTCACCTTCCCCTCCTTGGAGACCTCAACATCCACCTGGAGGCTTCTAATCCTTCCTTTGGGCTCTTCTGCAACCTTTGCAACACTCTGTCTCTCTCTCCATTCTACCCTCTGGTCCGACACACTCTGCCGGACACATCTTGGATGTTCTCATCTCCTCATACATCCCCCTCTCTAACCCTCCCACCACTCCTCTCTCCTGGACTGACCACTTTCTGCTTTCCTCTCACTTGAAACTCTCTGTCCCCCAGGCAAAGCCCACCCCAGCACTGCCACATACCTTCTCGGTCAGTCGGCCTATGATCGTGTGTGAGTGGATGCCTTTGCCTCTACCTTCTCTTCTCCTACTACTCCTGTGGCTGACTCACACCCAGACACAGCCCTCTCTAACCTGCATCTTTTTATCGCCAACACTCTAGACATCCTTGCCCATGTCATGAGAATCTGTTTGAAGCCTACCTTCAAGTGCAACTCCTGGTATGATTCTGACCTCGCCACCCTGAAACACAAGTGCAGGGTGGCTGAGAGGAAGTGGAGGGCCTCGGGTACATCCTCTGAGAAATTGGCCTGCTGCCTACTCCAAAGGCAATACAGACTCTCTGTCCTGTCCATAAAGAGAGCCCACATCTAAGCAAGCGTCTCTGCGGCCTGTAGCAATGCGGCCAAACACTTTAAAATCTGCAAAGAACTGGCCAATCCTTCTGCAGTCTGCACCTCTCCTGTTCCCTCCCATGCCCTCTGTACTGCTCTGGCTTCTCACTTCAACACGAAAACTCACGACATCCTGTCCTCGCTCTCCTCGTCCTCTCCCTCTACCTCTCAAGGCCCCCATCCGGCCGGATCCCTCTCCCTCTCCTCCTCCTTTCTCCTTTATCTCTCTGACAACACCTGACAAGGTTTCTAGACAAGTCCCATCTATGAAAGAGTCTTCCAAACAGGTGCTCTCCTGCTCCTCCAGAACCATCAGGACCACATTGGCAACCTCGCTCCAGCCTTGGCTGATTTCTGCAATCACTCTTTTACTACTGGATCTCTCCCCTCTCTCCTCAAGCACTCCCTTGTGCACCCCTCCTCAAAATAATATCTGGCAATTTTACCTGCCCGGGAAACTACCACCCGATCTTTATCACTCCTTTCCTGGACAAACTCCTGGAACAGCTGGCCATCTCCCGGGTTACTCTCCATACGGAATCTTTTGGTTGTCTCCATGACCATCAGTCTGTTTTCAGAGCAGCAAGAGGCATGAAGAGCAGCTCGCTAATTTTGACTCCAGCCTTCCTTCTGTCCTCATTCTCCTTGACCTTTCCTCTGCTTTTGACATGGTCAACAACTCCCTCCTGATCAAGCCACTCCATGACAACCTGGGCATCACGGATCAGGCTCTGGGGTGGATGACCTCCTTTCTCCTGGACCGACTCACCCATGTCCAACTTGGGTTCTTTCTCTCCACCACCTCTTTCTCCACTTGTGGTGTTCCCCAAGGCTCTAACCGCTCACCCGGGTGCATCAATGTCTACTTGGATCCCTTGGCCCACCTGATCTCTACCTTCTCTTCTGACTTTAAGTGTTATGCGGATTACACTCAGCTCTCCTTCAGGTTCCACTCAGCCTCCTCTCCTCTCTTGCTCATTCCATACTGTCTATCCGCGATCCAGGATTGGTGCACCTCCAACGACCTCTGCCTTAATGCCTGTAAAATGGAGATCCTTCTCATTGGGACCGTTGCTTACACTTTCCCTCGTTCACTCTGGCTGCCCTCTTTGGGCCCTCTTCCTTCGCCTTCCTGTGAGGCAAAAAACCTTGGTGTTATCTTCGACTCCACCCTCTCCTTCTCGCTGCACATCACGAACCTTGCAAAGCAGCCCCACTACCAGCTAAATCTCCTCAGAGGTATTCTTCCTTTTCTCACTTCCCCCCAGAGGCTCACTGTTTCTCAAGCACTGGTTCTCTCTAGGCTCTGCAACAGACTCTTTCTCAATCTTCCTTCCTCTGCTCTCCACACTCTGCAACTAACCCAGAACAGGACTGCAAGACTTATCCTTGGCCTCAAGACCACGGACTGTACCTCTCCAGCCCTGAAATCTCTCCACTGATTCCCGTTGCCAGCAAGGATCTAGTTCAAGACCCTCTGCATCTTCCACAAGTCTTTCTGGGGCTGGGGCCTGCACTACATCCAACTCTCTCTTCCAAAATACCTTCCTTCACAAGCCCTTTGCTCAGCTACCTCCAACTCTCTGAGGGTCAGAAGGTTCTCCAGACAGAGAGTGAGTGGTAGCTCTCTCTCCTCTGCAGGTGCCTCCCTCTGGAAAGGCCTCCTTGGCCCTCTCAAATTTGTGCCGGACCATCTGAAGTTCCGGAAGCAGCTCAAGGCTTTCCTTTTCTCCTCTGCTTTCTCTCTTTCCCTCCCCTGCTGAGCAACTGTCTGCACCACCAACTGGTTGCTTGGCTACCCTCATAGTCTCACTGTGTACCATTCTCCTCCAGGATCAGTCTCCCCTGCACTGCCTCCGTGTTACGCTCACCTGGTTCCCACAGGGGCATCGATCGGACCCAGACAGCTGCGGTCTCCACCAACGTGATGCGTAGTGAAGAGATGACAGTCTGGACTGGCCCGCCTAATCTTGTCTGCTGGACTCGTAGAAGTATTCTCCTGCAAGTGGAGAAAGGGATTTAGCCGCCCGTGGAATTTAGTGATGCCCCCCCAACAGTTCTCGTTCTCCCCACTAATCACCTCCGATATTCCCTTTTGGTAACCTCACCTTATGTTTTTAAATGATGAGCTCTCCATCCTGAATGGCATTCAGGGGTGCATAGATACCAGTTACTTCACTGGGTTGAAGGTACTGGAGGAGTTCAGGAGGAATATTGACTCCAGTTCAAAGAGTTCAATATGTCCGATGTTCACTCTTGTTCCATTCCCTCGTTAGGTTGCAGCTGGGTCCAAAAGAATTATGTCTGGAGGCAGCTGATGGCGTTCAGGTAAGAGTCTGTATTACCAAACACTGTCCGGTAAAAGTTGCATGAGTTTAACTTGCTGTTTTTTCTCCCTTTATAGGTGCGGCATAGGAAGATGCAGCGAATTAAAGAATAATACCTCCGGTGGTAAAGCAGGTAAGCCTATGGTGGCAAAGAGATTGTCCTTGTTGGTTTTCTCGGCTCACCTTGTTATTCCTTTTGTTTTCCCCCCAGGTACTGGGTTTCGACGAAGAAAATGATGGAGGCAGCGCCGAGTCGAAAGATGCGGTGGACTGGTGAGTATAACGCGGCGCTGCTGCTGGCAAAGCGACGCGTGCTGAAATAATGTCCTTTCTAGGCTCGGAGATGTGCTGGGTCCGGAATCAGGTAAGGAATCAAATAATGTCTGTGATCTAACCTCTTCTCCTTTCTTTGCCTTTTGTCTAGGAGCTCCGGATTCGAGGTGGGCGTGGCAGAAGACTGGATGCTGACTTGCAGACACGGTGAGCGTCACGCTGCTGGATGCAGAATAACGCAAAGCATGGGCTGCTGTTCGGGCGTGGTTTAAATAGCCTGCAAAGTAGTCCCAGGTAAGAAGTTCCCCAGAACCACACCCGAGTGAAAAATAGTCCCTGTAATAAAATAGTCCCATCCAGGCCTCACGTTGGCTTGGACTCATTTGCAGCATGGTCTGCATAAGGTAAGTAAAGTCTGTGAGCCTGGCGCCAGGACTGATTTCTATGATGAGCCTGGCGCATAAGGCGCCAGGACTGAATCCAAACAGCCCCCAGCCGGGGCTGTTGGGGTTTTAATGAGTATCTGGATGCCTGCTCCCGGGGCTGATGGACTCAATCCAGATGCCCGGGGGTAGGCATCATGACAGCACTCCCCCCCAAGGCCCCTCCTAAAGTTGTTCTTCCCCCTTGCCCTGGCTTGTCTGGGCAGTCCCGATGGAATGTTTTCACCAATCGAGGAGCATGAACGTGGTCACTAGGTTCCCATGACCTTTCCTGTGGTCCGTAACCCTTCCAGTCGATTAAATAAAAAAGTCTTGATTTAGCCATTTTAGAGTCCAGGATGTTTTTTACCTCGAATTCAGGTTCTCCATCTATTAGGATGGGGTCAGGTGGTTTGGTTAATCTTGTCCCGGGTTGAACTGATTTTAGAAGTGAAACATGAAAGACAGGATGAATCCGCATATTAGAGGGTAATTCTAATTTGACGGCCACCGGGTTGATAATGGCCTTAATGGTGTAAGGTCCCAAATATCTAGGAATAAAAGTCTGAGTTCCTTTCAGTGGAATATGTCTTGTAGCCAGCCAAACTTGGTGTCCGATTCGATATGGTGGGGTCTCACTTCTATGTTAATCAGCATTTTTCTTGTATTTCTCTTTTGCTTTTTTCAAATGTTTTGTTGCCTCTTTAAAGGCTTGTGTAATAGTTGAATGCAGATGAGTTACTGCCGGCATTTCTAAATGCTGGGGCAAATCGAGTTCTGAGGTTCGAGGATGATGTCCATATATGGTATAAAAGGGGCTTTGTCCGGTTCCTAAATGTACAGAGTTATTGTATGAATATCCAGAAATCCATAAAATGTCCTTCCAATTAGCTTCGGTTTGGTGGAGCATACAATGTAGGTATTGTTCAAGAGTCTGGTTGGTTCTCTCCGTCTGACCATCGGTTTGGGGATGGTGACTGGTTGATAACCTTACGCCGATTTGTGCCAATTGACAACACTTCTGCCAAAATTGTGAAATGAACTGACTACCTCGGTCAGAGATCAATACGGAAGGAAATCCATGTATTCGAACAATATTTTCGAGAAATTCCTTGGCCAAGATTGAAGCAGAAGGTAATCCTTTTAAATGAATAAAGTGAGCCATCTTGGAAAAAAGATCCACAATAACTAGAATGGTGTTGAATACATCACATGGCGGTAGATCTGTAATAAAGTCTAAAGACAAAGTGTGCCATGGTGTGGGTGGAATATCTAAAGGTTGTAAAAGACCAGCTGGTTTCTTCTTTTGGCTTTTGTTCTGGGCGCAGATGCCACAAGACAGTACCAATGACTTTACATCTTTTCGCCAGGTGGGCCACCAGAATTGTCTTTTAATTTTAGCTTCAGTTTTTGCAATACCTGGGTGCCCTTCCATCAGAGCTTCATGGTAATTGGAGATTACTTGTTCTTGTAGTTCCTTGTGTGGTAGTAATAGACGCCCTTGATAGTAAGGTAGGTCATTGACAACTGAATAATCGTGGCCCTTTTTAACCCAGTCCTGCAGGGCTGCTGAATCGAAAAGTTGTTGGATCTTTAAATGAATATCTTCTAAGGTCTGTAGAGTAGTTATCCCAAGAATTCTTTGTTCAGAAATTATAGGCACCGGTTCCGGGTTCGAATATGCTTCTCCCATCCCGATTCGGGATAAAGCGTCTGGCTTACCATTCTTACAACCTGGTCGGTAAGTGATCACGAAATTGAATTCGGCAAGGAATAAGGCCAATCGAAGTTGGCGCGATGATTGGGCCTTGGCTGTTTTTAAATACTGCAAGTTCCTGTGATCGGTGATAACAGTAATGGTATGACTGGCACCGAGAAGATAATGCTGCCAAGCCTTGAAGGCGGATTTGATGGCTAACAACTCTTTATCGGTAACCGCATAGTTTAATTCGGGGGCCGAGAATTTTCTGGACCAAAATGCTACTGGATGAAGTTGACCGGTTTCTGGATCCTTCTGGGACAAGGCAGTCCCCATGGCTAAACAGGATGCATTGGCTTCAACTATGTATGGGAGCTCGGGGCGTGGATGCTTTAAGACAGGTGCCGACGTGAATTTCAATTTCAGTTCTTGGAAGGCTTTTTCAGCCTCTTCGGTCCACAAGAAGTGTTTGTTTTTTCGCAAAAGTGCTGTGTTGGGGTGTACAACATATGAGAAGTCAGGAATAAATCTGCGGTAGAAATTAGCAAATCCAAGCATGCTTTGCATCCAATTAACTGAACTGGGTGATGGCCACTTGAGAATTGCGTCCACCTTTCGAGAGTCCATTCGGACTCCTTTTGGAGTCAGGATAAATCCAAGGAATTCAACTTCTGTAGCATGAAAAACACATTTTTCCAATTTTGCATATAACTTGTACTGGCGTAGTTTCTCAAGGACTGCACGAACGTGCTTAACATGGTCTGATTCTGAGGAGGAGTACACTAGCATATCGTCTATGTATACGACAACACAAACATCAATGAGTTCACGAAGGACATCGTTCATAAAATACTGGAAGGCTGCTGGTGCATTGCACAACCTGAAGGGCATCACCTGATATTTGAATAATCCGTACTTGGTGCGAAAAGCGGTCTTCCATTCGTCGCCCTTCTTTACACTTACCAGATGATATGCCCCTCGGAGATCTAATTTAGTGTAGATGCAAGCATCCTTTACTTGGTCTAGTAGTTCGGGGATCAGAGGCAATGGATATCGGTTCTTCACCGTGATCTGGTTTAATGCGCGGTAGTCTATGCAGGTTCTGAGGTCACCTTCCTTTTTGGGCACGAAGAATAAAGCTGAAGATGCAGGGGACTTGGATGGATGAATGAAGCAATTAGCAAGGTATTGGTCCAAGTATTGTCGTAGGTGACGGTTTTCGGGTTCCGTAAGGGCGTAGATTCTACTGCATGGAGGTTGTGCACCGGGTATGAGGTTGATTTGACAATCGTATGATCTATGAGGTGGTAAGGTGTTTGCCTGTTCTTTTTGGAAAACATCCTGGAATTCTTGATATTCCTGAGGTAACTGCATGACTGGACTAGCGACTATGACCAGGCTTTTGTTCAAGGTTTTTTCCGGGTAACAGGTGTGTGCACACTCCGGGAAGGTTACTCTCTTCTCTCGCCAATCAATACAAGGATTATGTGTTTTCAACCAAGGTATCCCCTATATTATTTGGAACTGCAGGGCTTTGATTAAGTCAAACACAATAGTCTCTCGATGTCCATCTTGACCGAACAGTGTCATCTCTGTGGTGGAATGAGTTACAGGCCCAGAGGCAATTTCAGTTCCATCGACTGTGGTGATAACATCCAAAGTGGTCTTTTTGCAGAGAGGTAGATTCACCCTAGAAGCCAATTCGTGGTCCACATAGTTTCCTACGGCCCCGCTATCAATGTATGCCCTAACTGCGTGCATACATGATGGCTGCCTTGGATCAATAAGGACCATTGGTATGATTAGGTGCGAGGTCTGAGTGCCCTTCTTTAAGCTCGGCAAGCGGACCTCTATGCTTGTCGGACGTGGTCGTTTCCCTAATCAGGCTCTTTTTGATTTCTATTAGAAACTCCGACTACTTTCTTGGATGGCTTTATAGGGCAATCCCATAGAAAATGTCCTGAGGCCCCACAGTACAGACACAACTGCATCTGTCGTCTCCTTTCTCTTTCTTTTTGAGTTAAGGGTCCCTTAACCCCCCCGATCTGCATTGGTTCTGATGCATCTGTTCCTTTGGGAGTAACATTGGGTTTAACCAATACCCGATTCTCGAACTTAGCTCGATCAGCTTTTCTATTCTGAAGTCGGTGGTCTAGCTGGACTACTAAGTCTATATATTCTGCGCAATCCTGAGGTGGGTTCACAACTTGGGTCAAAACATCTTTGAGTTCACCCCGAAGTCCACGATGAAATAATGTAATTTGTTTTACCTCTGGCCATCCGGTTTCCACCACCAACCTATTGAAGGTTGCGATATAAGTTAGCAGGTCCTGGTTTCCTTGTCGTAGGGATAGAAGTTTGTTATCCAGGGCCTGTCCCTGTGAATGTCTGGCGAATAATCTTTCCATGCTCAATTGAAAACCCTGAAAATCCTGAAGAAGTGGGTCATCCTGGTTGACTAATGGAATTGACCAATCCGCTGCGCTGCCACTAAGGTATGACAGTACAAAGGCTACTTTGGCTTGGTTGTTTGGAAAAGCTCCTGGTCTGCATAAAAAGTGCAAGTGGCATTGGTTCATGAACACGGCAAACCTTTTCGGGTCCCCAGCAAAGCGTTCGGGTGGAGCTAAAGGAATGCTCCTTGGTAGAACCACTTGCACAGGGCTGCTCGATGAAACATTGGTTGAATTCCACCCAAGTCCAGGTAGTGGTGTTTGCCCGGCTTGGTTTTGTAGCAGTTGTCTTGCAAGATCATCAGTGCGCTCCTTTGACACAATCAGTTCTCTCCTGAGGGCATTAGTTTCGTGGCACGCGGAGTGCACTTCTGCCCTAAGTTCTCCTAACAATTGGGCTAGTTGGTCGGTTTCTGAGGTCTCCATTACGCCCGGGTGGGGAATTGTAGATAGCCTTTGCGTTCTGTTACGCTCACCTGGTTCCCACAGGGGCGTTGATCGGACCCAGACAGCTGCGGTCTCCACCAACGTGATGCGTAGTGAAGAGATGATAGTCTGGACTGGCCTGCCTAATCTTGTCTGCTGGACTCGTAGAAGTATTCTCCTGCAAGTGGAGAAAGGGATTTAGCCACCCGTGGACTTTAGTAATGGCCCCCCAACAGTTC
Organism: Ambystoma mexicanum; assembly: GCF_040938575.1. Classification (NCBI taxonomy): domain Eukaryota; kingdom Metazoa; phylum Chordata; class Amphibia; order Caudata; family Ambystomatidae; genus Ambystoma; species Ambystoma mexicanum. Next base: position 372,341,706 of record NC_090926.1, on the reverse strand, counting down.
TCGTTCTCCCTACTAATCACCTACGATATTCCCTTTTGGTAACCTCACCTTATGTTTTAAATGATGAGCTCTCCATCCTGCATGGCATGCAGGGGCGCGTAGATACCAGTTACTTCACTGGGTTGAAGGTACTGGAGGAGTTCCGGAGGAATATTGACTCCAGTGTCTATAAAGTTCAAAGAGTTCAATATGTCCGATGTTCACTCTTGTTCCATTCCCTCGTTAGGTTGCAGCTGGGTCCAAACGAATTTTGCCTGGAGGCAGCTGATGGTGTTCAGGTAAGAGTCTGTATTACCAAACACTGTCCGGTAAATGTTGCATGAGTTTAACTTGCTGTTTTCTCTCCCTTTATAGGTGCGGCATAGAACGATGCGGCGAATTAAAGGATAATACCTCTGGGGTAAAGCAGTAAGCCTATGGTGGCAAAGAGATTGTCTTTGTCGGTTTTCTCGGCTCACCTTGTTATTCCTTTTGTTTTCCCCCAGGTGCTGGGTTTTGACGAAGAAAATGATGGAGGCAGCGCCGAGTCGAAAAATGCGGTGGACTGGTGAGTATAACGCGGCGCTGCTGCTGGCGAAGCGACGCATGCTGAAATAATGTCCTTTCCAGGCTTGGAGATGTGCTGGGTCCGGAATCAGGTAAGGAATCAAATAATGTCTGTGATCTAACCTCTTCTCCTTTCTTTGCCTTTTTTCTAGGAGCTCAGGATTCGAGGCGGGCGTGGCAGAAGACTGGATGCTGACTTGCAGACACAGTGAGCGTCACGCTGCTGGATGCAGAATAACGCAAAGCATGAGCTGCTGTTCGGGCGTGGTTTAAATAGCCTGCAAAGTAGTCCCAGGTAAGAAGTTCCCCAGAACCACACCCGAGTGAAAAATAGTCCCTGTAATAAAATAGTCCCATCCAGGCCTCACGTTGGCTTGGACTCATTTGCAGTATGGTCTGCATAAGGTAAGTAAAGTCTATGAGGCTGGCGCCTACGGCGCCAGGACTGATTTCTATGATGAGCCTGGCGCCTAAGGCGCCAGAACTGAATCCAAACAGCCTCCAGCTGGGGCTGTTGGGGTTTTAATGAGTATATGGATGCCTGCTCCCGGGGCTGATGGACTCGATCCGGATGCCCGGGGATAGGCATCATGACACTCCGGGCCTAACGCGCACTGTAACTGGGGCAGTAACTGTAACATCTACAGTCCCCTGCCTCCTTGCATTTACCCAGAGCCGCGCTGCCCTGGCTGCACTTATTCAGAGCATTGCTGCCCTGATTGTACATCCTTCTTCCCTCTCCCTGACACTTCCCCTTTTCCCTTCCTCCTGCACTTGGCGTTGTCGCACTTGCACGATCTGAATGACACAACGCCTAGTAAGATCGTTTGTCTTGTCCTCCCTCTGTCTTTTCTCCCTTGTCTTATCACGCCAAGAAACACTTCTGCACAGGTGCGTTATAAATGACTTATCATATCTCATATCATATCATATAAAAGTGAGGGTACCTGCTAGGAGTGTCAGCACAGACCTGATGAGTTAGCAACCAAGAAAGAAGTGTTTGGAGCACTATAAAACTCAGAGACTTGGAGTGACTGTAATAACCTGCATATGAAGCAGACTGATCTAAGGCCTGATCTAAGGCATGATCTAAGGCAGAGATGGAATAATTGATGGCCTCCTAACTGACCCCACAGCAACACAAACCAAAATGCAAAAAATCAAAACATGCTGCCAAACAGTAGCATACTTTTAAGTAAACAAGTTATTTTTAAGGTTGTAGTTATTAAAAACTGTGACTGTAGAATCGGAAGTAAAAAATGAAAATGGATGGCAAGAAGCTCCAAACGTGGGCCCTCTGGTCCATGGAGAGAATACCTCAAATGATCACACATTGTTGCACAGGCAGCGGTAGAACTGTGGCAAATTCCTACACCATGGATGCATAAACTTCAACCCCATATTCTCAACGTCTGTCTTTCTTCCATTTGAAAATGGTTAGCAAAAGCAACAACATAACACAAAAAACAAGGCAATTCAAAAAGGCATTGGAGGAAGTGAGATTGGAACCCAGTTCGCATGGCCGCTCCCTTTTCAGAGGAGAGCGTCCAAATCACTTGACAGCCAATGCCGTAATTATGGAGCCCATAAAAGCAGACACAAGCGCTGACACATCATCATTAAACGTCATCAGGCACTCGGCCAAAACCCTGCACATGGGCAGCATGTTTTCCATCTTGCTCCACACCACGGAGAGAGTCCAAGGGAGATATTAATATATTTTTAGGCCAATCTATGATGGGAAAAATAAAAAAAAATTCACCATCAGTCACCCGCTGAGAAAAAGGGTTTCGTATTGGTACAAATGGTGCATCGTGTGTCGGTCGATATTACAAAACACAATGACTGTGCTGCAGCTCCAAGAAAGATGATTTTACTTGCCCATGGAGAATCCATTAGTGTGTCCACAGACATTGCATATCATCTTTCATAAATAGCACATTGTTCTGAACGTACTACTACTCTGCGAAGTACAGAAATGAGTACTGGCTAAAGCATCTAACTCCCACGCTACTACCCAACTAGCAATGATCCCAATCGAAAGGTGAAACAATCATAGCCCGCCAGGTATACCTACTTTTCCTCTTTGGAAAGTGCAGGCCGAGGGCAGGCCAACATGCACTCAGACAACCGTATCAAATGTACACTCGCACTGAGAGGGTGGAAGGAAGTCTGCACACACCCTTGGACATCATAGAGCTATAAGTGAAATCTGACAAGAACAGAGTGACGTCATAGAGGAAAGATACTGAGACTCACTGAAACGATATGCAAATACTCAAAGAATAGAGATGTAACTTAAGTAACAAGACAAACATATAATAGAATCTGAAGAAATCATATATGCAAAGAAGATAAAATAACCTGCTGACTAATAAGTGTATATATGCAGAAATGCAAGATAGATGAGACATACAGAAGCTTGCTGCAGGGGAAAGAGTGGCCATGATGGTATAGAGAAGGAGCCAAGTGCCCCCACCTCAACCACTTTGCCCATATTGCCTATATGTTGGGAACCAGAGTGTGAGACACAAGCAAAACCATTGAACATACAGATACCAAGGAGAATCCTGGAAGCAAAGTTCCCATTGAGAAAACCATACTTCCATACAAAACAGTATGATGGCCATTTAAATGAAATCCCAAAAGAAACAGGACAGCAGAATGGAAGAGAAAAATGGTGACATCACCGCCACACGAAACAAGCTGACGTACATAGAAGAGATGCAGAGTCAAGAGAATGAAGATATTCTGTAAGGCATCAAGAAAGTATCAAAGATAAGTGACATCTTGGGATCAAGATGAAGAAACGTATGCTACAGAAATGATGAAGATATCACGTCATTTTACACGTGTACATTTGCAAGGAAACGCAAGCAGACAAAGTATTCTTGAGGCTAGCTTTATAGTGAATAGATTGCGGCATACGCCAATGTATGCATATATAGGAGCAAGTAAAGAATGGATGTTTCCTCTACGTATTGTAGCAGAGCTGGACTAAATAAAGGAAGGCCTCTTTTTCAGTGTGTCGCAGTTAAAAACAATTAAATGAATTAACAGGAGTGAAACTCAGAAAGGCGAGGTTGGATGAGCCCAAGAAGCCAAGGCCATATTAGAATGGGGTGAGCAGACATTGGATACAAATCGTGTGAAAGAACAAAACTCCTGTTCCCAAGACATGGACAAAAACAAGGAAGATATCAGAGGTCTATTAGAAAATAGTATTTCAAATGCACTAGAGCTCAATTTTGTGGTCTTCAGTCACGTGGAAGGATGAAGTTGGACGAACATGACGACCACACCTATGCATGAGGGCAGAGCGTGCCTTCACTCCCCTGAATTCTCCAGAGCAAAATAACACTTCCAAGGACAAGTTCAAAGCCTTAATTAACAGCAGCCCACTGAGGTGATGCTAGATGATATGCTAATTGGTGGGAAGGTATGGTTAAAGACTAGCCCACCAGCAACTGGAAGCCCAGCCTCCGTGATGCTAACATAGGTGGAAAAGTACTGATGTAGTTTAGAGTGCCAACCAATTGTAGGGGGCCGCGTGATTATTGGTCCTATAGTTTGTGTAACCAATGGGACGTTGTGTATTTAGTGATGTTCATAGTGACCTGTTTAAGGGGAGGGCTTAGTTGCCCCTCCTGATGTTAAGAAACCCATCACCTTCTTTCACTTTGTTAGACTGGTATGGATTGTATACTTAGATGTTCCTTTAGAACCTATCACAATAGCCACTAAGTTTTTGAAGCTTGCCAAGTAGGATGACGTTAGTAAATACGTAGGTTGATGTCATCAATGACGATTTTGTGTTATAAAAGAATTCTTTTTTCAAGATGCATTGAGAAACTATGTGCTGAGACGTCCGTTGATGTCCGTTGTACTCTGTGTTTTAGATAATTGATATTAAAACAGTTATAATTTTGCCAACTACCTGAGTCGTTTTGATTATTGATGTTTGAGTAACTTCTGCATACCCATTCATCTCAAGGGTATTGCTACCCTGCCTTAAAGGGCTGGAGTCTCCCGGTTCACGTGGTAACAGAGATGATGGTTAAAAATCCATTGAGATAGTAGGATTTAGGGTCCCGGAAATATCGAACGGCCGCTGTCATTCGGCTGAAAGGACGTGAAGTTCACTGTAGATAGCGGAAACATTTTTAATTATCAGGCTTGCAAGCTCGGGCGAGACGTGTCCTATGGTTTCAGACATGGTGTCTACAGGAAGCTGAACAAACTTAAAGTTGAAGTGGTTGATAGAAAGGCAGATGATCCCGTGAGTCGAAAGTCGAAAAAGCAAATGGTGAGTAAAAACTGAGTGAGGTGGCAAAATTGTGAATGGGCAGTGAGTGGAGAAAGTGATAAGGGAAAAACGAGTAATGGGGGAGGTTGGGGTAAAGTAACTTGAGAACGATGAGCGCTGAATATTAAGTAATTGACTTCAGGAGAGGCCAAGCAATTAAGTTATTAAGTAATTGACTTGTGGAGAGGCCAAGTAATTAACCGGTATCGTCAGTGAAGGTGCCACGATAAAGAGTATGCCCAGTTTTCCTGCGTCGTAAAGACGTAACAGAAGGAATCGTTTCTAGAGCCCTATTTACGGGTAACGTAGGCTACGAACTTGGGTAAAGACAAGTTTAAAGAGAAAGGTTCACATCCTGATCAGGGTATTTTTAGGGGTAGGGTTAGTCTTGAAGAGAAGACTGAGATATATGTGGCCGGCCGAGTATGTCCGTTTGTATGTTCATTTTATGTGACTGTATATGAAGAAAAAACAATAGAGGAATTGATAGATGTGAAAAGGAAAACACGAGATTTAAGAATTTGTTATTATTTAGTGAAATTGAATTGATGGTGTTTAGTGAAAAAGTAGATTCAAGTAAAAAACATGACATAGAGGGTTTGGAGCCTGCAACGATTGGTGCACGCTCATATTCTTTTTTTTTCCTGAAATTTAGTTTTTGAAATTTGCAAAGAGTAAAGGTGAGTATTGACAGTCAAGGGTGACGAGTAAAAATTGAGGATTTTACTCCACTTGTACATCTCTGCAAACAATTGTCGAAACACGCACCCAAACTTAAGCAGTACAGTGCAGAATGGGTTAAGGGCACGGCAGATAAAATGTTCAAGCCATAGCCACAAGAGGTATCACTATGGAAGGCAGTTTTACAGCATATGATGACATATTTGCATGTAGCATATACGGGAAAAAGTGAGATAAACGATTAGCGAGCTTAGAGCTCTGGACAATGTACCAGGAGGAAAGAGAAGAGCCACCTCCTGAAGACTGGATATTGAATATATGCAAAGAGGGTGGTGAGGAGCCTTCTTCTCCCCCCTGTGCCTGAAGCAGACAGCGGTAGTAAGATGATGGGTTGTACCCATTGAGGGAGCTTAAGGCAGCGACAGGATACAGCAACCCGGCATATGAGTCGCCTGTGCAAAGCGGCGATGAGGGCCCAGAGAAAATTCCTGAGAGAGATGTGATCTCTAAGGTCCCGAGGGACAAGGAGAGATGCGACAAGGAGAGAAGTGATCGACCAAGTTCATCCTTAGATATAAAACGGGAAATAAAGCGATGGAAAGGGGAAAAAGATAAGACGGATGAGTTAGCACTTATACAGAACGAATGGATGGGTGGTTAGATTTTGCTCAAACTCGATGGTAAGAGCATCGAGGATGTAAGGCAAAGGGAAGATCGAGACAAACAGGACAAATAAGAGAGAGAGAGAGGAAAGATTGAAAGAAGATGGGGCGAAAAGGAAGGATAGACAAAGACGGGAACAGTTGTATCAAGAGGAACAATTGAAAAAGCAGGAAAGAGCAGAGGAGCAAAGAAAGTATGACAATATATAGAGGGCAATCGAAGAACGAGAAAGATGAGAAACGTGAGAAAGAAAGAGAGAGGAAGAGGAGGAACAGAAATTAAGGGATACAAGAATACAAAGACGAAAAGACGAAAAGACGAAAAGATACGAAGGGCAAATGAGAGGAGGGATATGAAAAGAAAAGAGGAAGAAAAGGTAAGAGAGGAAGCGAAGAAAGTCTGATGATGAACTAGAATGAAAGAGGAGGCAGAGAGCACACGATCTTGAACATATGGAAGAGGAATTAATAGATCCAAATCCAGTAGTGGCATGGGAGGACATAGAGGAGATCTTCCCAGCACATGAGCCAATAGCAGGCCCGTCAAGAGCAAATATAGAGGATGGGTCTGACTCTAGAAGCATTAGGGACGCTGTCGATAAAGTCTATCATGATATGAGGACTAAGAAAGTAATGAGGTGGAAGGGTAAAAATGATCGACTTGAGAGTACGCAGTTGTATGATAAAGAATGAGCCTCATGTAGTTTTGAGCCAAAGAAGCAGTCTTTTTTTGACAGACTGACTCTGAATAGAGATGAAGAAGAGAGAAGTCACATGAGTTGGGGACAGGATATGTCAGATCAGGACAGGGAAACCTTCAGTGGGGAGGAAAAGGGCAATTAATGTGGCCCTGAAGTGTGTTTTTCAATGGACAAGGAAGTAAGATGATCGGATCTAGACCAACCCAAATCTCTGGCGTCAGAATTATTGACGCAGCTAGATCCACCTAGAGGGTGATCCCATGGTGAGAGCGGAGACTCACCACCTTATGTGAGTGGGTTAAGGTCACTGCCAGGTGGAAGGCGGAGCAAAACCATTGTCCCTACTATGGACAGACAGGCAATGGGGGACGAATGTGAGTTTGGGGTTTCACAGTTTCTCTTGTTAGAGAAAGGAGGAGCCATGCCACAATATATACCTTGGCCAAAGATGGATAAGGATAATTTAAGGTATGAACTTCTGAGTTGAACTTCTGGTGCTGGGAAAGGGATACATCAGTTAGAGAAAATGACAGGAGGAAACAGGTTAGCTATAGGGGACATTAAAGGTCTCCTAATTGCTATCTTTGGGGAAAGGACTGATGACGTTTGGTGAAGAGCAGGGTATTCTAGTGTTCCTACGGTAAACATTGCTCATGATGGACCACCATTCAATAACTCTAGGGTGGCGGTCTGGAAAGCGCTTAGAGTACTGTATCTGGACACGTCAGACATGGGAGCTAAAATGGCAAAATAAATGCACGAAGGGGATGATCCTCTTGCTTACATTCAAAATTCAGAGCAGTGGGCTTTGGCACACACGAGGCTTGGGGGAAATCAATGCCTGTATTTTATCATATATTGTGCCAAGGGCTGCCAGAAGCAGTACAGAAGCAGTAAGCAGCTCAAGAAATTAGTGGGCATGGAAGCAAAGCTATGGTCAGAGATTGAGCTGACCATCACGCACCATTGCAGGCTGTTGCAAGAGAAGAATTGAAAGAAAGACGATGTTAGGAAAGGCAAAGAGGCAAAGTTAGTGCAGAAAAAACAATCAAAGTACGCCATTGAAGAGACAATGTTAACTAGTGGAGACGGATCGGGTTCACAGCCAGCAGCATGCATGCCGCAGGTGAATAACCAAAGGCAGTTTAATCAAGGTAATAATGGATTTGTGCCCGATTAACCAGATTGTAGAGGCCAAGTTCCTTCTAGTTCCTAATCCTGCAACATAATATCCCTGTTGAGGCACGATATTTCACTGTGATTGACTTTTTCTCAATCCCATTGTCAAGGCTGGAGCAGGTATAGGGTCAATGGAGGTGGTAACTGCCCTTGTTATGGGTCAGATGGGAGAAGGGAAGCCAGAAAGCCTTCTACTAGGTATTCCAGGGGTGTTCTCCACCCTTTTTACAGGACCGTGGTCCAAGGATGAAGAACAGCCCAGATACTACAGTTCCCTGCAGGCCGTGCTCAGCACAAGCCTGCTGGAGTGAAGACAGCCACGCCCCCGACTGCGCCCGCACCAACGTGCATGTGTGAGCCGTGCCCGTGGAACGCTGCTCGCAATCCTGACCGGCAAACAGGAAGGACGTGCTACAGCAGAGCTCCGGTTGGCAAGCCTCCGCGGGGCATCAGCCTGCCGCCTGCAGACAAACCCCAGGCCCCACGTACACATTCAGATAAGTGCGGTTTTACTAATACGCGCACAGTTTTGCAGCACCGAAGGGGGCCACTCTTGGGAGCTGTACCCATTAATCACCTGCATTCAGGAACCGCAAACAAGATAGAAGGGGAACGCATGACGCTCTTGTATTAACCCAGCATGAGAACTGTACTAATAACTTCTGCATGTGTTCCTAGAGACATGTTTGTTGTTGCATGCATCCGGAGCAGCGGTTCCGCTGCGCGGAGTAACCAATGCTAAGAAAGTAATCCTAGACCCTGTCATGCATTTGTATGCGTGCCCGTATTGACATTATTCTTGCTCCTTGCAGTCACGCATGAGGCTGGAGGTGGCACATTGGCCTGCCAACATGAAAAGGCCAGAAAAGCCATAGGACACAGGCAGAAAACCGAAGCTAAGTGTATTTAAGGTTTTACCTTGGGGGGTAATGTGATCGTCCCTGATTTTACTGCATGAAGTTAATGCAGAGTCGACATCCTGCATGCTGCAATATGGGGTTCAGGCCTAAAGCCTTACATGAGTTAATATAGTGGTGAAAACACATGTAGTGCAAACAAAGGAATTAGTGTTTCATGTCCTGGTTGAAGGGCTTCAGCACAAAGGACCTCGTTAATCTTCTGGCATATTGTGAGCATGTGAAGAGTGTAGAAGTGCAAGGGCGGAGTACTCCAGGAGCAGGAGCCGAGGAGTATGTGACCCTAATCTCCCCCAACCCATCCACAACATCTACCTAACCCTCTTTCCGGTGTTCCCAACCTCCCCTGCCTATCCACTCGACGGACCCTAACCTTGTTTCCCCGAAGGGTCGAGGTGGCCTGTGTTGTCATCTCACAGGTGCCAAGACCTAACGGGGAGGGAGGCGTCTGTGATGCCTCTGCGCCAGGAAGAAGCAAGTTCTGACACCCATTGCTTAAAGACTCACAGGATCTAACGTCTTTTACGTTCAGACAAACTCATCTGAAAAGTACTCGCCTGTGCCAGAGGGACTGTGAGACTGTGTTGATTTTCAATAGAGTCCTGCAGATGGACTTAAGCAAAATTGATTTGGAAAGTGTTGTGTTGCAGTACGTGGATGAGATATTGGTCTGTAGCACCTCAGAGGAAGAGTGCAGACGTGATTCCATTCAGCTAATGATTATTCTTGCAGACAAAGGATATAAAATAGACAGGGAGAAATTGCAGTATTGTCAAGAAGAAGTACTGTACATAGGCCAGTTAATTTTGCATGAGGGAAAGAAAGTTACTCCTGAGAGGACTGAGGCTATTTTGAAAACAGTCAAGCCACTCACTATAAAACACATGCAGAGATATTTGGGACTGTGTAAGTATGTAAGAGCATGGGTCTTTGATTATAGTTCATACATAAGGCCCTTGTTGCAAGCTCTGAAGAAAGAACAGGCAAATCAGAAAAACATTGTCTGGACTGAGGAAATGGAAGAAGGGTTTGATGAGTTGAAAAAGGCAATTTGGACAGCTCCAGTTTTTAGGATTCCCAATTATGCTGAGGGGTCTTTTTGTTTTCGTACACAAATGGCACAGTTATGACAGCTGTGCTCACGCAGAGAACCACGTTGGGGTACAAGCCCCCTGCATAGTATAGTGGGATTTTAGACCCAGTAATGAGGGGTCATTTTCCTTGCAAACAATCTTTGGCAGCCGCTGCGTTCGCCATTGAGAAGGCTGCCAGCATAGTAATGGGGTGTCCTATGACGTTATTTGTTGAGCATGCTTTGTTTGCTATTTTGGAAAAACATAAAGGCATGTTGACTTCTCAAAGAGCTTCTGCCTACAAGGTAGTCATATTGAATCCAGCGATTAAGATAGTTTCATGCAGAATAATGAATCCTGTTTCTAGCAGAACCACTGGCAGAGGGCGAGCATACACATGATTGCTCAAACTATGAGGAATTTTATGATGAACTCCTGAGGGTGAAGGAAAATGCATTGGCAGCTCGGGAGATTCTTTTTATTGACGGTTCTTCTAGAATCGATCAAAATGATGGACAAAGATATACAGGTGCTGCTGCGGTGAAGCACATGGCCAATAGAGAGTTTTAAGTATTAGTAAGTGCACTACTACAGTCCCACTTTTCTGCACAGGCTGCAGAATAAGTGGCGCTGATTGTCACGCTCGAGAATCATGCAGACCAGGAAGTAACAGTGTACAGTGATTCTGCCTATGTGACGTCAACAGTGCACACAGGGTTAGCATGCTGGAAAAGGAAGGGTTACCTCCGAGTGAACGGCACTCCAGTGCAGCACACAGCCTTATTGGACAGGTTTATTAAAGCACTACAACTCTCAGTAGCCAACGCTATCATTAAGTGTGCAGCACACACTAAAAGGGCAGACTTTATCTCACATGGAAATCAAAAGGCAGATGAGGAAGCAAAACGAGGTGCATGTTCAGAAAACATTATGAAGTTCAATACGCCGAATCGGAATGAAAGCATGGTGGTGATGATGAGCGTGCCGGATTGTTATAATGATCTGTCTAGGACTCAACTTGTAGAGATCCAAGGGGAAGCACCTCAGGATGAGAAAGATCTGTGGACACGGAGGGGATGTCCTTTGAACCCCCCCAAAGCATTGTGGTGACAAGACAGCACTGGTAAACAGGTGATGCATGTAGCCTTTTTAAGGGTGGCGTTAGAGCAGCTACCCTGCCTCGCGCACGCAACTAGAGAGAGCCTCACTGCAACAATTGCAGAGGAATGGTTAGTTCCAAATTCGGTAGAACACGTTGCATTTTATGTAGTAAACTGTATCGTATGTCAAATGTTTACTGCTGCGCACAGTTAGAGTAGATATTCCGAGACCTAATAGTACCTTTCAGCATTTGCATATTGGCTATGTCGACATGCTGCAAATCTGCAATGGATACAGATAGATGATTGTAGTGGTATGTCTCTTTTCGAGGTGGATTGAGGCTGGTCCATGTACACACCCAGACTCCACCAGGCAGCAACATTTTTTGTACGAGAAGTGTTTCCTAGATGCGGAATATGCCAAGTATTAAGATAAGATAATGGCCCTTATTTTGTTAATTAAGTCTTTGAACAGATAAGCTTGTTGCTTAGTATAAAGCACATGTTTTCATCAGCTTATCACCGCAATTGAACACAGTCAGTGAGAGACTCAACGGCTTGCTTAAAGAAAGAATTGCCAAATTGAAGCTCACCTTGAAGAAAGGATGGTTACATTGCCTACCACTGGCATTTTATGCGTTGAGAAATCAACCATGTTCGGACCACACTTTTACCCCCCATGAAATAGTGAAAGGAAGGTGAATGAGGACTCCTCTCACACCTCCATCTAGGACTAGAAGTGATGCCCAGACAACAGCAGAATTGTTAGGAAAGGAGTTACGTGATTACTTAACATGCATGACCTCAAGTATCTCTGTCATTTCAGATCAGCTCAAGCGGGAGTGGTGTGGGGCTACTCAGAACACAAAAGGAGATGTTACAGCAACTGGAGTTAACGAACTATGTCTTCCCAAACCTTTCCCTGGTGAGTCGATCTTGATTCAAAACTTTACCAGAAAGTGGGATGAGCCGCGTTTTAACAGCCCATTCGTAGTGGAAGACGTGACACTGTCTGCATTCAAAGTACAAGGCAGACGCTCTTGGATATTTCATGGAGAAATGAAAATCTATGCTGGAGAACCCCCTTCACCCGCACCGCCATTGAAAGCAAGCATTGGTGAAGAACCACAGCACGTGTAGACAAGGTCTATGATGAGGAAGAAGGACGCAGAAGCTGTGAAATAAACAGACAAAGAGTATATCGGACAGTTGCTTATTTTCGGGACGCTCTTTTCAGTCACTAAAAAAGGAGTTACGGGAAGCTATTTGTTCTTGAGCCAAAGGAGTTTGTTGACATTGGACTGAGACACATTTAAATCTTGATTGAGAAGGAGAAGCCTGCCAGATTTGGAGTTCACTTTTGACAATCAGAAGAGGGAACCGTTCCCTGATTCCTTTCACACTGAATTTTTTTTCGGAGGGGTCAATGGTGGTGCCTAATGACAACGTTTCACGGACCGTTCTTGCAGTTTTTCTGTTCATTTGGCGTACATACCCTGCGCTTGTGGGGTGAACTAATAGTGTTCATCTGTTCCTGCAAGATCCTAAGTCTGGTCCAATCGTGAGGAGATTGCTCGCAGCTATAACAGAGCAAGTTCTTCAGCTTCCTGAGTACAGTGGGGAAAACACAAATGTCCCTATCGGCTGATAATGCGCATAGACTGGTCGGCCTGGTGTTCTATTATTTGATTGAGGAGTGCTCACATCTGATTGGGAGACAAACTGATGTCCGGACGTTCCTGAGGGATCTGAGGAATAATGCAGCACTTAATGAAATACTGAGAGACATAATAACACAGGTGAACCTTTACTCTGAGAGAACACTAAGAACTGAATGAGACTTTTGGAGGAAGAGATCCAGAGACTACTAAATGAAGTTTTCTACGTCTTGCTGAAAAGGCACCACATGTCACCTGGTAAATGATTGCAAGAAGCTATTGTTGTAAATGGGCTTAGTTATACGTGATTTACACTTGCATTTTGTTCATATTGATACTGCTCTCACTAACAGTACGCACTACTTACTACCTAGACGCAAATGGAGCAAAGATTTCTGTGAATCTTCCTATACAGAAGGAGGGTACAGACGTGTCAACTACAAGGCAGCCGAGACCTTATTTAATTGTTCCTACTCTAGAGATACACACAAGGGCATCTGGTCCGGTGATGAATAAGCCTGGGTTACCTTTTAGAGGGAGGTCACGTATGGAGATTATGCGAGACATCTTTATGCCTGCATATTATGTAAATAGGATGAAGCTTCTGAAACTCTCTCCCACACAGGTAGCACATGTAAAAGCACCCAGCACACTGACAAATGTTTCTATGATTGGTCCTGTAAGGAGGAACTATGCTGACATATTGCATGAGATGGTTAGAGAAGCTTGGAAGAAAGAACGAGACCTAAGAGAAGTGCTAGGGAATATGATCATGAGTTGAATGATTACATGGATAGTACAGCACACTTGGGGAATAACATATGGGGTCAGCATATGAAAGAAGTGGGAAGAAGAACCTCAAAGGGGGAATGCTTTGTATGTGCACTCCTGCCTCATAGCATGGGGAAGTCTAAAATCTTCATAGCATTCAATAGAAATAGACGTCCAGACAGCTCATTTTCTTTCACATATAACACTCTGTCGTACAAGAGGTCAGTTCATGGGCCGAGATGCCTATCTCAAATGGGCAACTGAATGGGCAGATCCAGATGAAGACGACTGTATCTAAGATACAAAGACAAGGCTAAGAGCTCATACAAAGAATCACATGATCAGATATGAAAAGCCTGGAGTGAAAGGAGCTGGAATCAGATGGGAAGTAAACAGAAGACTGGAAAGTCCAGGAAAATCTGCCAAAGAAATTTGTAGATGGAAGAACAGAGGCCAGATGCAGTGCTATGACCAGATGGATGGGATGAAGGAGTGGCGATCTGCAGAGCCTGGGTGGTCATTGGTTGTTATCAACCAGCCATTGACAAAGTGCAGAATGGCTGCAAACATATATGGCCAAGACCTGCTAAGCTACTGACCTGGGTCGAAGATAGAGGAGGACCCTTGCAGATAGTGCCTTTGGAGAATTCAAAGCTATGCTTCAGAAACAATGGCACAATAAATGTTGGAGAGAACCAGAACTGTGGTTGAATCTTTGATGTACCAGGAATGAAACTTGGAACACCCGTGATCATGCATCACTATTGGGCTTGTAGATACAGAGCATATATGAAGCTACCCAAGGATTGGGGAGGATGATGCTCACTAGTAAAAGTCCATGTTCCAGCGTTGGTGATTCCTAAAAGTGACTTAAGTCTTAACAGTTTCCTGAAAGCAGACGCTCACCTGAGGAAGAAGAGATCTGTGGAGCTGATTAATTGAATGAAGAGGGAGAACTATTTCTCAGCCAAGTCAGTAGAAGCTTTTGACTCCATCCCGTATGAACACAGACTGTTCAGCCAGACGTCGTCGGTATTCACAATGATCTTCATGCCGAGAATCCAGGTTGGAGCAAATACAAAATGGCTGCAGATTACCAGATGGGAATTGCTGCATACAATCAACACTACCATAAAGGGATTCAATGCTGTCAGAGAAGAGCTTAGAGCCATACGACTGATGACTCTTCAGAATAGATGCATCCTGGACATGATCACAGCTATGGATGGAAGTGTTTGTGCAAAAATCGGAGAATCATGTTGCACGTTCATACCGTCTCATGATGACGAGAATGGCACCTTGACAGAGGCCATAGAGATGCTGACAAAACTACACTTCTAGATGATAGATGAAGTGGAAGACATTGATGATGACAGTTGCTTTGGATCAATCTTTTCTTGGGTTCCACAATGGATGGCAGACAGGTT
This sequence comes from Ambystoma mexicanum, assembly GCF_040938575.1. NCBI lineage: Eukaryota > Metazoa > Chordata > Amphibia > Caudata > Ambystomatidae > Ambystoma > Ambystoma mexicanum. The sequence goes on along the minus strand of NC_090926.1, from coordinate 372,326,685 downwards.
CGAGTTCCTTTGAGCCCTGATTGTGTTGGTGTTGCTTGGGTATTGAGTGATCAGAATGATAATCACACATAGCAAGAAGACAGCAAAGAAAGCCATAGGGATGAAAATCAAGATCGATGCTGAATCAGAGTCGAAGGTCAGAGATTTGACAGATGAAGAAATCAGAGGATTTGTGAAGGCCAGCATCCATGCACCTGAGGGAACGAAGTTCCTTTATCCAAAGAATCATGAGAAGTATGTGGGAAAGTGGATCTATTGCAGCCTAAGTGGACAGTGAATACCTATGACGTGGAACAAGGATGAGCATGTGAAATCAGCTGGATGCCTGAAGGGAGTCATAAATATATGGATCCCAAAGAAGCATTTCTTCAGACAAGGATGTTTAGATATGAAGGATGATGGGAGAGTGGTCGATAAAACGCCAGAGGGGGTAGTGTAGAGAAGGAGCCAAGTACCCACACCTCAACCACTTTGCCCATATTACCTATATGTTGGGAACCAAAGTGTGAGATACGAGCAAAACCATTGAAAATACAGATACCAAGGAGAATCATGGAAGCAAGGTTCCCATTGAAAAACCCATACTTGCATAAGAGACAGTATGATGGCCATTTGAATGAAATCCGAGAAGAAACAGGAGAGCTGAATGGAAGAGAAGAATGGTGATGTCACCGCCACACGAAGCAAGCTGACGTACATACAAGCGATAAAGTGACAAGAGAATGAAGATATTCTATAAGGCATCAAGAAAGTGTCAAAGATAAGTGACATCTTGGGATCAAGATGAAGAAATTTATGCTACAGAAACGATGAAGATATCAAGTCATTTTACATCTGTACATATGCAAGGAAACGCAAGCAGACAAAGTATTCCTGAGGCTAGATTTATAGTGAATAGATAGCGGCATGAGCCAATGTATACATATATAGGAGCAAGTAAAGAATGGATGTTTCCACTACATATTATAGGAGAGTTGGACTAAACAAAAAGGCCTCTTTTTCAGTGTGTCGCAGTTAAAAACAATTAAATGAATTAATAGGAGTAAAACTCAAAAAGGCGAGGCCGGATGAGCCCAAAAAGCCAAGGCCATATCAGACTGGGGTGAGCAGACATTGGATACAAATTGTCTGAAAGAACGAAACCCCTGTTCAGAAGACACAGACAAAAACAAGGAAGATGGTCAGAGGTCTATTATAAAATAGTACTTTAAATGCACTAGAGCTTGATTTTGTGGTCTTCAGATACATGGAAGGATGAAGTTGGATGAACATGATGACCACACCTATGTATGAGGGCAGAGCGTGCCTTCACTCTTCTGAATTCTCCAGAGCAAAAGAACATTTCCAAGGACAAGTTCAAAGCCTTAATTGACTTCAGACCATTGAGGGGATGATAGATGATATGCTAATTGGTGGGAAGCTATGGTTAAAGACTAGCTCACCAGCACCTGGAAGCCCAGCCTGTGTGCTGCTGACGTAGGTGGAAAAGTACTGAAGGAGGTTAGAGTGCCAACCAATTGTAGGGGGCCGCGTGATTAAGGGTCCTATACTTTGTATAACCAATGGGACGTCGTGTATTTAGTGATCTTCATAGTGACCCGTTTAAGGGGAGGGCTTAGTTGCCCCACCTTCTTTCACTTTGTTAGACTAGTATGGTGTCATGCGACGCATTTCCAGCTGGCGTCTGTGGCCCTTTTTGCGTCTGTACGCTTCCTGATTCCTGCCACGCTCGGCACTACGTGCACTCAGCGGTCTAGTGTTTACCCGCTTGAGTGCACGTAACGCTACTTAGCCACACCCCCCTTTCCGCTCTGTGCATTGCAACCATTTCCTCGGTCAGCTGTGCTTCGCTCCAGCTACTGCGTTTTTTGCCGACGCTGTTTTTCTGCTCCTCTGCGCCTCTGACTAGTTCTTCTTTTCCCCTTAGTTCTGCTCCTTTTCCCGCTTCCTCGCCCCGCTCTTGCCTGCACTCACAGGGCCCTTTTCTCTCCCTCTCCGTTTTCCTCCTCTTTCTCTTCCTCTGAATAGGCTAATTGAGCCTCGTTGCCCTGTCTTTGTATTGGAGTCTTTGCTCCCACCAGCTCCTGTGTTCCTGTATACTACTCTGGATTTCACGTTTTCCTGCAAGCCCAATTGCCATCAGGAGACCTGCCGGGTCCTCGTATACATTGTTTATTTTTTTGCCTATATTAGGCTTTTCTTCCCCTTTCTGTCCCTCCTGGGAGGGGGTCACGGCCAGGGCGTGTCTAACCACTCTTCCTGGGGCTTCCTCTTGTGGGGGACGCAAGCAGTAACGGAAAAAAGAAAAAAAAGACTACAGAACTCATCGAAGCCTCAGCCCAGTGGAAAAAGACTCGGACACCACAGGTGAGGAGGTTGAGGAGGGAAGTGGGGATATTAACACCCTAAAACCAAAGGTGGCTGACAGTTTGCAATGCCCCAGGATGGCTACTCCTGAGCAAGTGCTGGAGTTAATAGCCACGGTACAGAATCTTTCCCTTGAGATGCAGAACATGAAAGCGGAAAACAATCATCTTAAACAGATGGTGGCTGCGCGTGAGCCACCCATCACAGATTTGCCTCCAATGTCTCTGTCATCAGGAAAGTACGACGGGTCTCCCAAGACTCTAAAGGAATTCCTGGATGCTTGCTGGGTGTATTTCTCTTTCAGAACCCGTACTTATTCGTCCAACCATGCTAAAGTCGGTTTTCTAATATCAAACATGACAGGGAACGCCCTTGCTTGGGCCACCCCTCTCGTCACAGGAGCTGATCCAGTGCTCCAGAATTTTGATGCCTTTGTAGACTTAGTAAAACGCACCTTTGAGAGGCCCGAAATATCCATGGCAGCAGGAGAAGATTTACTGGACATTTGTCAGGGGAAATCCGACGTACTATCCTATATTTCTTCATTCAAAAGGTTGGTGATGGAGACCAGTTGATCTGAACAATCGCAATTTATTTTGTTCTGCCGCGGTCTCAGAGAAGAACTAAAGGATGAGTTGGCTCACTTCCCTCGTCCTTCTATCCTACAGGAATTAATGACTGCTGCTTTACAGATGGAATTTCAGTTGCAAGAAAGGCATCAAGACGCAAGTCACGCAACTCTTTTGCAAGAACCTCCTCACCTCCTTCACCCACGTCCAAACAACACGACGAGCCCATGCAGATCGGAGCCACTCGTCGGTCATTGACCTCTGAAGAAAGAAAAAGGAGAAGAGAACTAGGCCTATGTGCTTACTGCGCTTCAGATCGTCACACAGTTCGGAATTGTACTGAACTATCCCATAAACCGGAGGAAAATGAGAACCCTCGATCCTAGAAGGGATGGGCTGTTGAGGGAAATCATCTAGTCCCTATGTAACCATGTCAATTGATAACTCGGATACCACAGAAGACTCCCATTTTATGGTTATGTCAGTGAAGGTTACCATCCACGGCAACCAAGTAGAGACCCTGGCTCTTCTAGAATGCGGGGCTGCCGCAGACTTTGCTGACCCTCTCTGGGTGGACAAGGTTGGAGCTAAACGGATTGATCGTAGACACAGCCAAAAGGTCGAAGGGGTGGACAGTAAACCTTTGAGTTCAGGGCCCATTGTCCAGAGTACCGAACCTCTATCACTGACCATTCTCCAGCATTCAGAAGTCATTACTTTTGACATTATTCGAGCCGCCCACTTCCCTTTGATATTAGGCATCACCTGGCTGTGTCAACACAATCCCAGCATGGACTGGAAGTTGAACAGTATGTATTTCAACTCCGACTACTGCCAAGCCCATTGTTTTCAAAAAACATATTACCAGGAAGTAAAAGTCTCCTCTACCTCTCTTCACACGGCCATCAGTGTTCATTCCTTGGACAAAGTCTAGGAAGAGTATTGTACAGTGTTTACAGAAGTTGTTCCTATGACATTGCCTTCCCACAGACCCAAGGACGGTGCCAACAATTTGGTTCCCAATGCTCTAGTGCCCTTTGGCAGAATGTTTGCATTGTCAAAGGTGGAAAAGGAAGTACTACGGAGGTATTTGGACGACAATCTATGTAACGGTCTCATTAGACCTTCAAAATCTCCAGCGGGGGCTCCATTGTTTTTTATTCCCAAGCGGGATTCTAAAGACCTCAGGCCCTGCATTGACTACAGAGGACTAAACAAAGTCACTATAAAGGACCGGTATCCCATGCCACTTATCCCGGACATTCTGGAATCAGTCCAGAGTGCAACAGTTTTTTCAAAATTGGATCTGCGCAACGCTTATCATTTGCTTAGAGTACATTCTGGAGATAAATGGAAGACTGCGTTTAGGACACCTTTTGGACTATACGAATACCACGTGATGTCATTCGGCTTGGTAAACGCTCCAGCCATCTTTCAAAGGTTTATCGACCAAATATTTTCAGATCTGTTATTCGTGTCGATAGTCGTATACCTGGACGATATACTGGTTTTCTCTCAGACCTTGCCAGAACATCTACTCAACCTCACGGAAGTACTGAAGCGCCTTAAAGAGCATCACTTAATGGTCAAACAGGAAAAGTGCGTTTTCGGAGTTTAATCTGTCCCCTACTTAGGGTTTATTCTTTCATCCCATGGAATACAAATGGATCAAAATAAGGTAGATGCCATTCTTCACTGGCCAGCTCCTACCTCCGTAAAAGAGGTGCAATGATTTTTGGGCCTGGCAAATTTCTATAGGCGATTTATACCAGGCTTTTCTAATATCATCTTACCCATTACAGGTCTGTTAAAGAAATTGTTGACGCCTTTCGTTTGGAGCTCTCAGGGTGAAGACAGCTTCCAACTTCTCAAAAAATGTTTTTGTAGCGCTCCTATTCTACGCCAGCCAGATCAAGGCAAGCCTTTTATCCTGGAAACTGATGCCTCAGCAGCAGCCATTGGAGCTGTTCTACTACAAGAATATGACAATGAAGAACACCCCATAGTCTCACAAGGAGTCAACAAAACTATTCCGTCATCGAAAGAGAGCTCCTAGCCATAAAAAAGGCCTGTGAGGTATGGAGACACCTTTTACAGGGAAGCCATCACCCCTTTCTGATCCGGACCGATCACAAGAATTTACAAGTTCTGCAGACAATGGATTGTATCAATTCCAGGCAAGCACGATGGGCACACTTTTTTTCCCAATATGATTTTCACATCACTTACATCCCGGGGAGCCAAAACGCCTTCGCAGATGCTCTGTCGAGAAAGACGTTTACTTCTCATACTGCCTCCTTCTTTCCGGAAAAACTGTTCCCAAGGAACCGTATCGTAGCTACAATTTCCTCTTTTTTTCAGCAGATCAGAGAAGCGGCCTCCTCTCATCCGGAACCTCGAGGCATGATTAAAAAGGACGGCTTGTTTTTTAGAAAGCAGAGGATCTGGTTACCTTCCAGGACCCTTCAAGAAAACATTCTGTCTTGGTGTCATGACCATAAGACGGCAGGCCATAGAGGACAAGCCAGTACATTGGATTTAGTGCGAAGAGCCTTCTACTGGCCAGGCTTACTGAAGGATGTCAAACAATATGTTAAAACCTGCGGAGTATGTAATCAGAACAAAAACAGCATGAAACGACCCATCGGATTGTTACAGCAGGATGCTATCCCCAACCGCCCGTGGAGTCATATATCCACTGATTTCATTGTTGACTTGCCACCTTCACAAGGATGCACATGTATAATGGTGACCATGGATTCTCTCACCAAGATGGCTCACTTTTCTCCACTCCCGGGTCTTCTGACCGCTGACTGAATGGCATCAGTTTTCATAAAAGATGTCTTTAGGCTCCACGGTCTCCCAGACAAGATTGTATCAGACAGGGGGAGTCAATACGTGTCCAAGTTCTGGAAATCGCTTTGTGCCGCCCTTAACATCCAGCGAGCTTTGTCCTCCGGTTACCACCCTCACACAAACGCGCAGACAGAGCATTTGAACGCCACCTGCAACAGTATTTACGCTGTTACACTAATCTGGAGCAGGATAACTGGGTGGGCCTGTTACCAACGGCGGAGTTCGCCTATAACAATGCCAGCCATTCGGCTAGTGGGATGTCTCCCTTTTATTGCTTGTATGGTTATCATCCAAGAGCCATTATTCCTCTGTCTCCTCTTCAATCTGCGCTTCCCGCGGTAGAAGAAGTTCTGTCTCGGATAGAGGATGCGCAAAAGAAGGCAAAATTAAACTTGACAGACAGTCTTAAGGCCTACAAAAAGCAGGCCGACCAACACCGGGAGGTAGTTCCTGATTGGGAAGTGGGCTCTAAGGTATGGCTATCTACTAAATACCTTCTGAGATGGTCTCGCCCATCTAAGTTGCCACCTCGGTTCATTGGTCCTTTTCCTATCACCGCTAAAATCAATCCTGTGGCTTTTCGTTTGAAATTGTCTCATACCATAAGGAGAATCCACCTGGTGTTTCATGCTTCACTTCTAAAAAGCGCTGACCAGTCTCGCAGGGCTAGACCTTTTCCGTTTCTCTCTCACTCGTCAGACACGTCAGAATATGAGGTTTCCCAGTGTTTAGACTCTAGGTACCGTAAAGGGCACCTGGATTATATTGTTCATTGGAAAGGTTTTTCCCATGCTGAAGACTCTTGGGATCCCGTATCGCACATCCATGCTCCGGTCCTGCTTAGGAAATTTCACCATTTACATCCTGGTAAACTGGGGGGTTTGCGCCTTGGGGGGTGGGGGGAATACTGTCATGCGACGCGTTTCCAGCTGGCGCCTGTGGCCCCATTTGCGTCTGTACGCTTCCTGATTCCTGCCACGCTCAGCACTACGTGCACTCAGCGGTCTAGTGTTTACCCGCTTGAGTGCACGTAATGCTACTTAGCCACACCCCCCTTTCCGCTCTGTGTGTTGCAACCATTTCCTCGGTCAGCTGTGCTTTGCTCCAGCTACCGCAGTTTTTGCCGACGCTGTTTTTCTGCTCCTCTGCGCCTCTGACTAGTTCTTCTTTTCCCCTCAGTTCTGCTCCTTTTTCCGCTTCCTTGCCCCGCTCTTGCCTACACTCATGGGGCCCTTTTCTCTCCCTCTCCATTTTCCTCCTCTTTTTCTTCCTCTGAATAGGCTAATTGAGCCTCGTTGCCCTGTCTTTGTATTGGAGTCTTCGCTCCCTCCAGCTCCTGTGTTCCTGTTTACTACTCTGGATTTCACATTTTCCTGCAAGCCCAATTGCCATCAGGAGACCTGCCGAGCCCTCATATACAGTCAGGTTTTTTTTACCTATATTAGGCTTTTCTTCCCCTTTCTGTCCCTCCTGGGAGGGGGTCACGGCCAGGGCGTGTCTAACTGCTCTCACTGTGGCTTCGTCTTGTGGGGGACGCATGCAGCAACGGAAAAAAGAAAAAAAAGACTACAGAGCTCATCGAAGCCTCAGCCCAGTGGAAGAAGACTCGGACACCACAGGTGAGGACGTTAAGGAGGGAAGTGGGGATATTAACACCCTAAAACCAAAGGCGGCTGACATATGGATCATATACTTAGATGTTCCTTTAGAACCAATCACAATAGCCACTAGGTTTTTGAAGGTTGCCACGTAGGATGACGTTAGTAAATACGTAGGTTAACGTCATCAATGACGATTTTGTGCTATAAAAGAATGCTTTTTTCAAGATGCATTGACAAACTATGCGCTGAGACATCTGTTGATGTCTGTTGTACTCCCTGTTTTAGATAATTGATAATAAAACAGTTCTCTTTTTGCCGACTACCTGAGTTGTTTCGATTATTGATGATTGAGTAACTTCTGCATCCCCATCCTTCTCAAGGGTATTGCTACCTCGTATTAAAGGGCTGAAGTCTCCCAGCGCAATAGAAAGATGGATGTCGGACTTGTATTAAAACCAATCAAAGTACCTCAGAGACAGACCAGGGCTGCAGAGTCAGGAGATGCTGGGAAAACAGCCTTGTGTGAGGAATAAAGAAGAGTCTATTGACCTGGGATCTAGCAAGGCTGCTACTTCAAGGAATAATTGTAAGGCACAAAGGGAATCAAAAAGACAAGCCATGAATGTAAGACATATTTCTCTTAGATTAAGCGATGGAGAATACATCTGCAAGAGCCAAGTATTAGAAAATTAAAGATGCAGAAAACATATGGTAGGTGGGGTGAGCAAGTCTCCAGAGGCCAAAAAGTGTAATGACACCAAACACAATTGAATCAAATAGCAGTAAATAGAAGGTTGAGATGAACACATTTGTGTACTCCTCACACAAAATTCAGAAGTTGAAATCAAGGGCTATTCATTAAACCCAAATGAAGAAAATTGTGTGCTTACACTCCCTTGAATGCCCCAGAACAGAGAAAAGGCTTCAAGGTCAACTACAAAGGAGAAGCATTGGCTTGGGGCTTGACTGGTGAGAGACGATGGACTAATTGGGAAAGTGGGGAGTTGTCTGATGTTGCTTGCGGCACCTGAGTTTTGTTTTGCTTACGTGCTGCTAACGAGCTGAAAGTCCAAGGTTGGGAAAGCATGCCAACCAATCAGAGTGTAGAGGAGCAGCTGGACGCATTTCCCTAACTCCCGCTCCCTCACTGCCATCATACTGGAACAGTAGGTGAAGGGGCATGTGTTATGCCTGTACCTCATCGAGTGTATGAGAGACGATATGCACTCAAACAACCGTATTGAATGTACCCTCACACTGAAAGTGTGGAAGGATGCCGTATAGAAGGATGTCAGCACGCATAATTGGACATCATGGAGCGCTGAGTGAAATCTGACGAGGGCAGAGTGATGTCATGGAGAAGATATACAAAGCCAAGCTGAAACGATATGCAAATACTTAAGAGTGAAGATGGAACTGAAGCGATAAGAAAAACATGTACAAAACGATAAAGTAATCTTGTATGCAAAAAAAGACAAAGTAACTTGCTGACCAATAAGTGTAAATACGCATTAACACATGGTAGAAAAGATACATAGAAGATTGCTATAGAGGAATAGATAACATGGCAACAGCGGGTGAGAATGCACATTCTCTGACCGCTTTTTCCAGCCATCGGAGGCCCATTTCCGGGTGGCAGCATTTTTCTTTAATGCAAGGAGGCAACTGTTTGCCTCTCCCTGTTTCCTGCCTAACCCCCACCCTCCCAAAACAAACTGTACCCCTTCTTCAACCCCACCCACTCTCCTGCTGGACTGGAGCTTTGTGCTCCGGTCCGGGCACTCCTACCACTCCCGGATGCCATAGAAATGGAAAAGGGGCTTGTTCCCTTTTCCCTATGGTGGCGGGCATCTTTTTTGTTTTTTATCAGGAGATTGGCGTCGCTTGTGCAGCCAATCTCCCAGGGAAAAAAAATAAACCATTTGCACCACGGATAAACCCCACACACTCAGGCCTACCTAGGCTCGGGCTGGCCCGACATGTCCACCGCACACAGGCATGAAAGCCATATTAGCACTCTGCACTCCTGCTGCAGCCAATCAGGTTGCTCTGAACGCATACGGGAGTCATTGGTATAAGCCTGCGATCTGAGAAAGTCGACAGCACCGCTACTTGCGCTCCACTTTTCATCTGCGCCGACAGCACTTCCCTCACATTATTCCTCTGATGCCTCCTCCACCACCTTCTCTCCATTCCCTCGGTTTCTGTGGAATAGAAAAGGGATTCTGAGAAAGTTCTTGTTTCTTTTCTCAATGGCAATTTATTTGGTCGTTTTTCTCAATGGAACTGTGTGTGTGGGCTATTATGAAGTCAATTTCCCAAGGAAAAAAGGCAATTAGCAGCCCTTTTTGGTTTGGGGTGCTAGCAGCATTAATAGCCAGATGTGATGGTGTACCTTGCTGGTAATGGCCCTAAACACTCCTGGGGGCCCCTGCACCGCTAGGACCTACCAGGCTCAGGCTGGTAGACTGTTACCAGCCAAGTAGCTCTTTCACCCTGCATTAAAATAGGTTAACTATTACTGTTCTTACACATAGGAAAACATCTCTGTGCTCGTCTATAAAAGCTGTATATTTAGGCTCTATTAGCCTCTGGCGCATGTCTGCATATAAGGTGATTTTTTACATTAAAAAGTGAAGTGTCTAAGCTAGGTTATCTATTTTTTGCCTGACTTCATTGAGGTATGTGCTCCCAGAGATGTGTAATGAGAGAGACTGTTTCTACTTGTATGGGTGTGGGATTGTGGAATGATACTTTTTAGAGGTATTTGAGGCAGTACAGCGGAATGCATGAGACTCATGTGTAGCATATGAAGCAGGAATGTAGAACAATTAGACTCGTTTGCCATAAATGAGGGCAGGAGTGGGAATGAGTGACACTCTTGGCATATATGAGTCCATGCATGTGGAATGAGTGAGACTATTCTGAAGTATAAAAGGCAGTGAAGTGGAATAAAGGATATTCATATGGAGTATATGAAACAGCAATGTAGAACGAGTGATAATCTTTTGCAAGCTGTGAGGCAAGCATGAGAATGAGGGAGACTCTTTCGAAATATACGTGGCAAGGTATGTGGTATCGATGAGACTTGTGTGAATTTTACGAGACCAGGGGTATGGATTTAGTCATCATTTAAAGTATATGAGGACCAGAAAATTGGAAACACTCGAGACAATTTTGAAATGTATGTGCAAGAAAGGTGGCATGTGTGAGACTATTTATTTATTTATTGTGAGCTACAGTTTAGAATAACAATGCTTCACACATTCTAAACCTTAAATCGTGCATAGCAATTTCATAAAACGTCTTTTAAAAACTCATTTACAGCAATGGTCAAAGAAATCTCATGTACATTTAAAATTCGAATTCAAAACCAATCAGAGGAAATATCTTCAACTCTGTGTAGAAACCTGGTACATTTGTGAGACTATTTCAAAGCATAAGGCGCCATGAATGTGGAATGGCTCAGACTCTTTTGAATTATATGAGGTCGGAATATGGAATGTGTGAAACTGCTTTGAAGTAACGGAAGCCAGAGACGTGGACTGAGAGGGGCTCTGTAGAAGTATATGAGGCCAGGGAGGTGGAATAGATGAGGCTCTTTTGAAGTATATGGGGCCATGTAGGTGGAATGGGTGAGGATCTTTTGAAGTTAAGGTCAGGCACATGGGATGACTGAGTCTATTGAAGGAAAAGATACATGAAACTTCTTGGAAGCAGTGCTTTAAATGGGTCGGTCCTACCCGGCCCTTCGTACCTGCACCTCTTATTTTTGAGCATTTGAGTACCTGCCCTTCCCAACACCTGAAAGGGAGTACTTGTACTCAACTACGGGATGAGGTGAAAATTAAAGCTGTTCATTCCCTTTATCTCAATTTAAAGGACTAAGCTTCTGCAGCCTTTGCTGGGGAAAGCAATTCCTGTCCCTCCTCCTCTCTCCAGCACCTGCAGTGTGTAACGGTTTATTGCAAGGAAACCTTCAACACAGGGAGTTCCCTTTCTCTCCAATCTAGGTGTCACCGGCTAGAGCCATTTGCTCTGCACAGAAATGAGCTTTCAGAGACACCAAGTCTAGGGAAAGTCTGTTGTCAACACCTCTTAGCAGCCACACTTTATTGCAGTTGCAAACAGCTGGGATGCCAGCCAGGCTTTCAGTGGGGGAGTCCTTTGTGAAGTGTGACCCAGAGCAAGCAGAATGGTCTGCCTTGGGTCTACAGGAATTTTTTATGGAAACAAAGTGGGCTTTTCTTTTCAAATGTTTGCCGGTATTTTGCATGTGAAGCATAATATACATTACATACATCTTGTCAATGCACACTAAGTCTTTTTCCTGACATCTATATGTTGGCAGGGGAACATTTTTCTCTTGTCTTGCTTTAAAATGCAAACACCCATGCAAAGTCATTTTTATGTCAGTGTTTGAAAATCCTGATTTTGATATGAAAGGGACCTCTGAATTTCTTCTGCCTTTGTGAATTCAAATGCTGCTTTTCCTTTTGTAATGACAGGTAGGCCTTTTTCACATGGCACTTCCTTGTATTACTTGCAGAACCCCACAGTCTGCCTTAATAGGATAGTTTTTTGTGCGAAGGTTTTTCTTATTTTCTCTGATGAAAGCTGGCAGGCCATGCTTCCTGTGGCCCTTTATTTTTGTTTATTTGGGGGCTTTGATTACTCCCTATAATGTCTCCTTCAGTGCCCTTCCTGCAGAACAAAAGGAGAGATAAACATGCAACTACTGTGCTCTCAAAACACCAGGGGCCTCATCACAACCTCGGCGGTAACCCTTAAATCCGGCGGTAGCGCTATTACCGCCGGATTTAAGGGTCCACCGGATCAGGGCTTCGGCGGATTTCAAACCAGCTCTGAGCTGGTGTGAAATCCGCTGAGGATTCGCGCTAATACCGCCGGCGGGAAATCCGCCGGCAGTATGAGCGCGAAATTTCCCCATTGAGCCCAATGGGGAATGGGGACTTCCAAGTCTGCCCAACTCCTGATCCCGCGCTATTAGCGCCGGGGGCTATGGCGGTCGCGCTAATAGTCCCCGCGCTAATAGCGCTACCGCTACCGCCGAGGTCGTGATGAGGCACCAGGTGTGGAACACCGTTTCACTAAGCAGGCTTCACCTTTTACTATGGGTGTCACTTGATGGAGCAGGGATTGATTTGGAAAGCCTGGGAAATTATTTTCTAAAGATGTTTCTGTGAAGAGTCAACCATCTACATGGTCGGAGTGCCCGCACTTGTTTTTTTGAATGATGGTAGATCAACCTCTGGAAAATGTGTGGGGCTAATCTGCACACATTTTTCTATGCTCACTGCATGACATGCCCATAGACCTGTGCCCTCTGCGGGGACTCAGCCCACAGGTGCCATCCCCCCTGTCATATTAGTTGGGATATGACAGCCAGGATTACACCATGCCCTCTCAGAAGGGGGAGGGAAAAACATCCCCGATGCCATGGCCAGCCTAATTAACTATTAAAAGCTCCATGGATCCGCCATGTCCTTTTGTTGATCCCTGCAGAATGGTGGCAATGTTTAATATAATTAGCATACTAATAGAGTATACATGAAACAGGCCCACATGGGGCCTGGCTGTAGAGGTTAGCAAAGGATACAGTAAACCCCAACCACATTTGAAATGCACTGTGTCAACCTGAAGCCAGCTCCTGCCCTTAGTATCAATGGACAGTGAAAGGTCATGTCTGGGACTATGGTTTTACAGTAGCCATGCCTGGAGCGAGACCACAATCAGAAGGTACGAGTATGTGGTTTGATGGAGACAGAAAGTATGGTCCCACTGCAGCTTCAAGGGAGACCTCCCAGTTTAATCAGGAACCACAGAGATCTCCCTTAACTGGAGACATCCTTTGATCTACAACAGACAGGAAGATGGGTGGGACTTAGTATTAGATTGCAAAGCACTCTGGTTATGACCTCATGCATACAGGAGACTGTTGGTGGCGACCCAGGATTGGTTCATTAAGGTAACCTCAGCCTACACCAATCACTATGGCCCATTTGGCTTTAAAAGAGGGTTTAGCCCCTCTTTTGGGCAGATTATCTGAAGACTTTGCAAGGAGTAGCAAGAAGAACTCAGCTTTAGACCCTGGCTCAAGGTACAGTCTGCCTTAAATCTTACACCAGTGAAGGAAGGCCAGGACCTCCAAGAGGGAAGCAAGATCCTTCCCCTAAATTTCTCCCATGGAACAGAGGGAGATACTGAATCCAAAGGACCCACCAGCAGCTCCAGAACCGGTACCCAGCCTGCACACAGCGTTCCCTGCTAGGCTCTGCAGCAAGCTTCCTAGGTGAGAAGTGCCAGAGAGTCTTTCAACCAAACCAAGGACAAGGCAGCTGCCCGCAAACACTCTCCTCAGCTTTGGGCCGTCTGCCTTAAAGGATGACACGAGCTATGTGTACAAGCTAGGGGGAGTGCATCAACAAGCATCGACCGACATCCGCCTTAAAGGACATTTTCGAGCCAGTTGAGCCCCTCGAGCTGCAACTGACTGCACTGCAGACCGTTTTTTCCACCGCAGTCGCTAACACCACCTGCAAAGCCTCGACCCGCTGACCAGCACTAAGACGATTCCTGACCCCGAGCCACTGTGTAGGCCAGCTTGCAGCTGTCCATACAGCCTCACTCACCGAACTGCCTGCCGCCTGATACCCACGGCCGTCTCCCATCTTGAACTCTGTCGCAGAAGCTGCACTGCAAGGCGCCCTGAAACCGACTCGACCATGTCGAGCACCAAGAACATCTACAGCACAAGGTAAATTGTGGTTTTGTCCCCCTGGTCCTTCCCCAAAGGTCCCTAGTGATATTTTACGACCCATTGCTCCCTTTATGTTGAAACTAATTATCCTTGAACTATTGAGATTAATTACTTTTTACCGACTACCCGTCTGTCAGTATCCAGAGTGCATCCCTTTTCCTTCTTGAAACTGTCTGTCCTCTGCATTCCTTTATAGGGTTTGTTCCCTTTGTATTTTGTAGTGTGCTAGAACTGTCTGTTGTGATAATAATAAAGTAGATATTTGTATACAACCTCGACTGGACAGTCCCTTTTATCATTGGGAAATAATTGCATTTTCGCTGTTTTGCAATTAACCAATGATCCACGATATTTCGGAGATAAGCCTGCCATTGCGTCCACGTTACCAAAATTGGACAAGGAGGTTTATAATTGACTTGTGTTTTCCCTTCTGGTGTACTACAGGTGTGGGGCTGATTGACTGATTTTCATCCCTAGACCATTGGTGTCCCGGAAGTTGATTTGTCACAGTTTCTTTGTATTCGTCACAGTTTCTTTGTTATAAGCAGTATCTATTCTAATATGTAAATGTTTAAGTAATGTAGTT